>NC_133167.1:34492500-35742500 GCF_040802235.1 Manis javanica | reverse complement strand
AATAGCTTAATAAGGGAGTTAAGTTAGACAGTAAGATAGTAAAGAAGCTAACCTTGAACCTTTGGTAACCACAAACTTAAAGCCTGCAATGGCAATAAGTACACACATTTCAATAAACACCCTAAATGTAAATGGACTGAATGCACCAATCAAAAGACACAGAGTGATATAAAAGATAAAAAAGCAAGACCCATCCATATGCTACTTATAAAACACTCACCTCAAACCAAAAGACATGCACAGACATAAAGTCAAAGGATGGAAAAAGATATTTCATGCAAACAACAAGGAGAAAAAAGCAGGTGTTGCAATACTAGTATCAGACAAAATAGACTTCAAAATAAAGTAACAAAAGATAAAGAAGGACACTACATAATGATAAAGGGCTCAGTCCAACTACAGGATATAACCATTCTAAATATATATGCACCCAACACAGGAGCACCAGCATATGTGAAACAAATACTAACAGAACTAAAGGAGGAAATAGAATGCAATGCATTCATTCTGGGAGACTTCAACACACCACTCACTCCAAAGGACAGATCCACCAGACAGAAAATAAGTAAGGACACAGAGGCACTGCACAACACACTAGAACAGATGGACCTAATAGACATCTGTAGAACTCTACATCCAAAAGCAACAGCATACACATTCTTCTCAAGTGAACATGGAACACTCTCCAGAATAGACCACATACTAGGCCACAAAAAGAGCCTCAGTAAATTCCAAAACATTAAAATTCTACCAACCAACATTTCAGACCACAAAGGTATAAAACTAGAAATAAATTGTACAAAGAAAGCAAAAAGGCTCACAAACACATGGAGGCTTAACAACATGCTCCTAATCAATGGATCAATGACCAAATTAAAATGGAGATCCAGCAATACATGGAAACAAATGACAATAACACAAAGCCCCAACTTCTGTGGGATACAGCAAAAGGAGTCTTAAGAGAAAAGTGTATAGCAATCCGGGCATATTTTAAAAAGGAAGAACAATCCCAAATGAACGGTATAATGTCACAATTATCAAAATTGGAAAAAGAACAAATGAGGCCTAAGGTCAGCAGAAGGAGGGACATAATAAATATCAGAGAAGAAATAAATAAAATTGAGAAGAATACAACAATAGCAAAAATCAATGACACCAAGAGCTGGTTCTTTGAGAAAATAAACAAAATAGATAAGCCTCTAGCCAGACTTATTAAGAGGAAAAGAGAGTCAACACACATCAACAGAATCAGAAACGAGAAAGGAAAAATCATGACAGACCCCACAGAAATACAAAGAATTATTAGAGAGTACTATGAAAACCTATATGCTAACAAGCTGGAAAACCTAGAAGAAATGGATGACTTCCTAGAAAAATACAACCTCCCAAGACTGACCCAGAAAGAAACAGAAAATCTAAACAGACCAATTACCAATGATGACATTGAAGCGGTAATCAAAACACTACCCAAGAACAAAACCCCCGAGCCAGATGGATTTACCTCAGAATTTTATCAGACATACAGAGAATACATAACACATATTCTCCTTAAAGTTTTCCAAAAAATAGAAGAGGAGGGAGTACTCCCAAACTCATTCTATGAAGCCAACATCACCCTAATACCAAAGCCAGGCAAAGACCCCACCAAAAATGAAAACTACAGACCAATATCCCTGATGAACATAGATAAAAAATACTCAACAAAATATTAGCAAACCGAATTCACAAATACATCAAAAGGACCATACACCATGACCAAGTGGGATTCATCCCAGGGACACAAGGATGTTACAACATTCAAAAATCCATCAACATCATCCACCATATCAACAAAAAGAAAGACAAAAACCACATGATCATCTCCATAGATGCTGAAAAAGCATTCGACAAAATTCAATATCCATTCATGATAAAAACTCAACAAAATGTGTATAGAGGGCAAGTACCTCAACATAATAAAGGCCATATATGATCAACCCACAGCCAACATCATACTGAACAGCGAGAAGCTGAAAGCTTTTCCTCTGCGATAGGGAAAAAGACAGGGATGCCCATTCTCCCCACTGGTCATAGTACTGGAGGTCCTAGCCACAGCAATTAGACAAAACATAGAAATAAAAGGAATCTATATTGGTAAAGAAGAAGTTAAACTGTCACTGTTTGTAGATGACATGACATTGTACATAAAAAAACCCTAAAGACTCCACTCCAAAACTACTAGAGCTAATATCGGAATTCAGCCAAGTTGCAGGATACAAAATTAACACACAGAAACCTGTGGCTTTCCTATACACTAACAATAAACTAATAGAAAGAGAAATCAGGAAGACAATTCCATTCACAATAGATTTTATTCAAAAAGAATAAAATACCTAGGAATAAACCTGACCAAGGAAGTGAATGACCTATACTCTGAAAACTATAAGACACTCTTAAGAGAAATTAAAGAGGTCACTAACAAATGGAAACTCATCCTATGCTCCTGGCTAGGAAGAATTAATATCATCAAAATGGCCATCCTGCCCAAAACAATATACAGATTCGATGCAATCCCTATCAAATTACCAACAGCATTCTTCAATGAACTGGAACAAATAGTTCAAAAATTCATATGGAAACACCGATGACCCCGAATAGCTAAAGCAATCCTGAGAAGGAAGAATAAAGTGGGGGGGGATCTCACTCCCCAACTTCAAGCTCTACTACAAAGCCATAGTAATCAAGACAATTTGGTATTGGCACAAGAACAGAGCCACAGACCAATGGAACAGAATAGAGACTCCAAATATTAACCCAAACATATATGGTCAACTAATATTCGATAAAGGGGCCATGGACATACAATGGCAAAATAACAGTCTCTTCCACAGATGGTGCTGGCAAAACTGGACAGCTACATGTAAGAGAATGAAACTGGATCACTTTCTAACCCCATACACAAAAGTAAATTCGAAATGGATCAAAGACTTGAATGTAAGTCATGAAACCATAAAACTCTTAGAAAAAAACATAGGCAAAAATCTCTTGGACATAAACATGAGTGACTTCTTCATGAATATATCTCCCCGGGCAAGGAAAACTAAAGCAAAAATGAACAAGTGGGACTATATCAAGCCTAAAAGCTTCTGTACAGCAAAGGACACCATCAATAGAACAAAAAGGTACCCTACAGTATGGGAGAATATATTCATAAATGACAGATCCGATAAAAGTTTGACATCCAAAATATATAAAGAGCTCATGCACCTCAACAAACAAAAAGCAAATAATCCAATTAAGAAATGGGCAGAGGAGCTGAATAGACAGTTCTCCAAAGAAATTCAGATGGCCAACAGACACATGAAAAGATGCTCCACAATGCTTGTCATCAGAGAAACACAAATTAAAACCACAATGAGATATCACCTCACACCAGTAAGGATGGCTACCATTCAAAAGACAAACAACAACAAATGTTGGCGAGGTTGTGGAGAAAGGGGAACCCTCCTATACTGCTGGTGGGAATGTAAATTAGTTCAACCATTGTGGAAAGCAATATGGAGGTTCGTCAAAATGCTCAAAATAGACTTACCATTTGACCCAGGAATTCCACTTCTAGGAATTTACCCTAAGGATGCAGCACTCCCGTTTGAAAAAGACAGATGCACCCCTATGTTTATCGCAGCACTACTTACAATAGCCAAGAAGTGGAAGCAACCTAAGTGTCCATCAGTAGATGAATGGATAAAGAAGATGTGGTACATATACACAATGGAATATTATTCAGCCATAAGAAAAAAACAGATCCTGTCATTTGCAACAACATGGATGGAGCTAGAGGGTATTACGCTCAGTGAAATAAGCCAGGCAGAGAAAGACAAGTATGAAATGATTTCACTCATATGTGGAGTATAAGAACAAAAGAAAACTGAAGGAACAAAACAGCAGCAGAAGCACAGAACCCAAGAATGGACTAACAGTTACCAAAGGGAAAGGGACTGGAGAGTACAGGTGGGAAGGGAGGGATAAGGGCGGGAAAACAGAAAGGGGGCATTATGATTAACATGGATAGTGTTTGGGGGTCATGGCGAGGTCTGTGCAACACAGAGAAGACAAGTAGTGATTTTACAGCATCTTACTATGTTGATGGACAGTGACTGTGAACAGGTATGTGGGGGGGACTTGGTGGGGGGTAGCCTAGTGAACATAATGTCCTTCATGTAATTGTAGATTAATGATACCAAAATAAAATTTAAAAAAAACAAAACTAAATATGCAACTCTCATACAATGCAGGAAAATGTACTTGACACAATATTCCAGACAAATAAATGTGTTTTCATGCAAAATCCTGTACATGAATGCATATATACATGAATAGGGGCTTTATTTATAATAGTCAAAACCCAGAATACAACAGAGACACCCTCAGAAGTTGAATGATAAAACAAAACTATGGTATACCTTTACCATGGAATATTGCTTAACAATTATAATGAATGCGTTACTGATAAATACAATAGATTGGATGAATTTCCAGGGAATAATGTTCAGTGAAAAAGCCAATCCTATATGTTCATGTCCTGAACATTTGTTCCACTTGTATAACATCTGAAATGATACAGTTATAGAAATAGAAAACAGATTAGTGCTTGCCAGTGGTTAGAAACAGGAAGAGGTTAGGAACAGGTAAACTGAGGCATTGTTTTAAAAGGGTAACAAGAAGTGTCCTTGTGATGATGGATATCTATGTCAACATACTGGTTGTGACATTAGTGTACTACATAAGAGATAATTAACAGGGGGAAATGGGGAAAGGGATACACTGGATTTCTCTGATTTCTTACAACTGAATCTGTACCTATAATTTTATCAAAATGGCTTAATTAAAATCTTGATTTTAAAAAGTGTGCAAAAAATCGGTCTATTTTAGTATACCAAAATAAGGCATTTAACTAGATTAATTTACTTAAGTTTATAATTAGTGTTCCCATTCCAGCAAAGTTAAACACCTGCCTTTCAAAGAGAAATTAGCACATTTTTTAAAATACCTCTTTTAAAACACCACAATCTGAGAACATAATTTCTATCTTAACACATATTTCATTTCATCAAAAAGTTTTAAGTTGTCCATCTCCCCTGACAGGATGTTTTCAGGAATGCTATTTTCTGTATCCCAAATACCTAAAACAGTGCCTAGCATTTAGCAGAATCACAATGAAAATATCATATTGAGTGACTGAAGAAATTATAGGTTGTCAACTCAGTATTGCAACCAGCAGTAAATGATTAAATTGATGAATTCATTAGGGGTAAAACAAAAGACAATCACCTAACTGAAAGCATATTCCCTTCCCCTCCACTCTGACCCTTGTTTTACTTAATATGTTCATTAGATTCCAACCATCTACAGGGTTGGTAAACATTTAGAACATTCTCTTTATCTCATGCTAATTAAGAGGACAAATCCATACTGGCAATTCAGAATAGAATAAGACTATAGACTCTACAGACCATGCTATGTTTATTTTTTTTAAATCTTCCTACTTTAAATTGATAGTCAGTGCATAACAGCTGAGCTATCTGAAACAGAAATATTCCATAACTGTCTATATGGATAAGCACAAATGATAACTGCCCAAGGATGTAATCACTTTTCTAGGTGGGTACAATTGTAGTCATTATATATTCCTAAAATTTCAAATCAGTAGTCTTAATTCTGTTAATGGACTATATGTCTCTCTATGTGTATAACATATAATTTTTTGTATAAACATCTTTCTTAGTCCCAGAAAAAATAAAGTTCATGTACCACTGATTTAGTACCTAACCATAATAAAACTTAACCTGATCTCATGTGAGAAATGATAGTGGATATGCTTCCTGATATAACACAGACATACACACACACACACACACACACACACACACACACATACAGATAATTGGTCATTAATCATTTTTATTTCTCGGAATTAGAATTATTATTTTAATACCAAGCATATAGGGGATAGTCAGTAATATAAGAGAAAATTGAAAAAGGTTTGAAATGAAACAAAAACTTTACTGTCTTTAGTGGAAAATGATGCAGTGTTCAGAACATATCATTTAAGATCATCTGATTCTATAGGACTTTGCCTTTGTATCATTTTATTCCAGCTACTTACAACTCTAAGTTGTAGATAATTAAAAGCAATGTAAATAATTCCTGTTTAAAGTTATAGAAATAATTTTTGTCCAATAAAGAAACACTTGATTCCTCTGGCCCCATCCCATGGAAAAATTCAGTATTCAATTAAAAATTTGAAAATTTCTAGCCTATATGTGTCTCTGGTTTTTAAATTTTCTTTTGAACTGGCTGAAACATCTTACTAGTTCTCTCATTAATCAATAAAATATTTGACATATGTTTATTTTATATTTATATAGGGGTCATGATGTTCTCCCTGTTTTTAGAAGTTATATTTTAACAAGCATAAATAAAATAATATTATGCCATAAATAATTAAAGTAAATAATTACAAAAGGTCTGATTTCTGATTTCATAATTCAACTTTTAATTTTTGAGAAGTGTAATTAAAGTATAATATCTTTACACATCCACCAGAATCGCCAAAAACAAATAAGACAATGTGACAATACTAGATAGTAGAAATATGTGGATCAGTTAGAGTTCTCATATATTCCTTACACGAATGTAAAATGGCGCAACTACTTTAGAAAGAAACAGTTTCTTATAAAAATAAATATACATCTACCTAGTGACTTGTCAGCATCATTTTTAAGAATTTATTTGAGGAAAATGAAGACATATAAAGAAATAAGATTCATAGCTGCTCTATTCATAATAGCAAAGAGCTAGAATATCCCAGATATCCATCAGTAAGAGATTGCATAAATTGCAGCAATTCAGACACTGGAATTCTACTCAGGAAAGGAACAATCTACTTACACAGCACCATAAATCTAAACCATTATGTTGAGTGAAAGAAGCCAGAAACAAAAGAGAAACTGTATGATTCCAGGTATATGAAATTCTAGATTGAAGCTTGGCCATAATGTATCATTCAATGTGGAAAAAAAGTCTGAGGGAAGGTTTGTAAAATAATTTTTCAAAAGAAGAAATGCCTCAGTCTCCAACTTTTGTATTGAGAATATTGTTTCATAATGTGAAAAATATATTTCATTTGCTTAGGTCTCACTAAAAGTCACATTTGACTCATCTGAAATAAAATTATATTTGTTTACATTTGATGTTCATAAATAGTAGTTTGTTTTCAAAAGTGAACTTGGAATCTTCTAGTATCTAACTAGAATACTCTAAATATAAGTGGAATTTCTAAGGTGGTAATTTGTAGTGATTTTTAAATAGTGATTAGAAAAAAAAAAGGAAAGGAGCAAGGCACAATTTTTACATCCTAACTGCTCTTGGATTTTGAATCTTCAAGTATTGATTGGGAAAATCAGAAGGCACCTTGCTTACTCCAGAAGTGAATACTGGTTTCTACAGGTGAAAAATCATGTCTTTCAGTCTCCGGCTTTGAAGATACTGGCATATCAAGTACACATTTAAAGCCTGTCCCTCCCTCATGATACCCTCTGAAATAAACCCCAACAAAGTAGGAAAAGATGCAAATTAGTAATACAAAGTTCAAACAATATTGGCCAGTTGAAAATACAATTTGGAAAAAAAAACCCTGAAAGAATTAATCAGTAGCACCCATATATCTTGTTACATATGAGTGGTGTAGTATTGTGGGCAAAATGTGTAGAGGATTCTAAAGGAGCCTTGTATAATATCACTTAGATTGTCAAAGTCAGCTTAAAAACTCTCTACTACTTTGTGTCTGTCCTTTTACCACAATAGGAAAGGAGACAAATGAGGGAAATTTTTTTTTAAATTACTTGGCTAAGTTGTCTCTCCTTTCCTTCTCCCCTGTCTCTGAATCAAACTCTCTAAACTAGGAAATATGGGTAATCTGAAAAGAAGTAAACTTTACAGCTGTTGGACAGTACTAATAGTGAGATGAAAATATAGGTCGAAATGAAAAATAAAAACGTCAACATACTTTAGAGAGTCAGTCTTACCAAATTTATCAAAAATATAGCTGTTTTCTATGAAAGCAGTCAGTGGGAAGAAACATAAGAGGTACCCCTCAAAGGTCATCACAGGTATTAATACTTAAGTTGAGACAGAAATTACAGAGAAAAATATTCCAGACTAAGGCTGCCTGGGAGAGTACATTCCTTTCTACAGTAACCTTAAATAAACGTAGCTGTCCAGCTCAATGCTCAGCTCTGCTTCTTTTGTTCACAGAAGACATGACTGTCTATGTAGAAAATCCAAAATAATTGACATAAAATTCCTAGACTAATATGCAATTATACCAAGGATTCAGGATACATGTTTAGTACACAAAAGTCAATGGTTTTCCTATATATCAGAAACGACTGATGGAATTTGGAATTAAAGTACAATATGATGCATATTAGCATGTAAAAAAAGAAATATGTAGGTATAAATCTAACAAAGTGCTATAAGACTTATATGAGGGACACTACAAAACTCTGATGAACAAAATCAAAGAATGAAATATATGGAGAGATATTCCATATTCATGGATAGGAAGATTCAATACTTTACGATGTCAGCACTACCCAACTTGAACTATAGCTTCAGTGCAATCCCAATCAAAATCCTAGCAAGTTATTTTGTGGAATTGACAGGCCAATTCTAAAGTTAATATGCATAGGCAAAAGACCAAGAATAGTCGTAATAATGAAGGAAAAGAACAAAGTTAAGAGGATGGTCACTACCCTTCAAGACCTACTATAAAGTTACAGTAATCAAGACAATGTAGCACTAGTGGATTATAGACATATAAATCAGTGAAACAGAATAGGGAGCCCAGAAATAGGTACCCATAAATATAATCAACTGATCTTTGAAAAAGGAACAAAGGTAACATGATGGAGCAATGACAGTCTCTTAAAACAAATGGTGCAAAAAAAATTGAACATTTACATACAATATACTCTTACCATATGATATAGCAGTCATGCTCCTTGGTATTTACCCAAAGTGTTGAAGATTTATGTGCACACAAAAACCTGCACATGGATGTTTATATTTATAGCAGCTTTATTCATAATTGGAAAAACTTGGAAGTTAAGTCAAAATGCTATTCAGTAGGTAAAATGATAAGCTGGTACTTCCAGATAATAGAATATCATTCAGTACTAAAACGAAATAAGCTATCAAGTCAAGAAAAGACATGAAGAAACCTTAAATTCATATTACTAAGTTAAAGCAGTCAATATGAGAAGGCTACATACTGTATAATTCCAACTATATGACATTCTGGAAAAGGCAAAACAATGGAGACAATAAAAAAGATCTGTGGTTGCTGGTGATAGAAGGTACAGAGAAATTAATGTAAAGAAAATAGGATTATTAGGACAGAGGAATTACTGAGTAATTATTAGCACAACATTTTCTCTCCCTTCATTTAACTGTCTTTTGCTCAATCCTTCTTACAGAAAATGGCACATGGTATTTTTCTAAAAACAGAAGTTTTCCCATAAAAGGAATTTTGGTGCCAATTGCTAAGTTATTTTTTTTATTATTATTACTTTCCTATTTTTTCCAAACTCAAAGCAAACTTGTTACCTTTCTTCTCTTATCTTTTACTTGACAGGCAAAGGTGAAGACAGGAGCAAAGAGATCAAAAGGCACTTCAAATCAATAGTGCTCAACTCAAACATTTCAAAGTCTAGCTTTAAATAAATGCACAATAAATTCTTGACCACTCTCCCCTTCTGAAAGTATTCTATTTTTAACAATACAATATTATTTACTTCCTAATGACTAGAATTATATGAAAAGGATGCACTTTTGACCGGAGTACAGGTGCTTTACTAATACGTTTTCTAAATTCAGAATGAAAAGAAAACGAGATTTGTCTTATAAAAGTATAAATAGTATCATGATTTTATGTTTTTAGAAATTACCTAATCCAGATGTTTTCAACAGGTGTGGTATTGTGCCACTAGACATGTGGTCTAGGAAATTACTGGAAGAAACTGAGGGCATTATGGCTGGCATTTTATGGAATGGGGTCAAGGATACTCACCAAAATCTATGGTTACGTAATTTCCAGAAGTCTGACTATGGCCTGACTTATTTACATTGATTATATGTATAGGCAAAGAACCAGATGTATTTGTTTACATATTTTAGTGTTGTTGGGTCCAATAAGTTCATGGCATGATAACACTAATAGGCCATAGTCAGACTTCTGGAAATTACATAGCCATAGATTTTAGTGAGTGAATTCAGATGTTATTTTTCCAACTTTGCCACTCCTTTAGCATGGGCAATTCTCTTAGGTACTCTGTGACTCAGTTTCCCCATCTATAAAATGAAGATGATAATAGCACTTACTTCATGGACTTAAGTATACACGAGCTAATACATATAAATCACTTAGAATTGACAAGCACCAAATACGTATTAGACATTCTAATATCATCATTATCATTACTATTAAACTGAGGGAATATTTATGAATAATAAGTGTAGATTGCAGTAACAGCTTTCTTCAGGAAAGACTGAAGGGGATTTACCTAGGCAATGAGTAAACTCTTGAGAAATAATGGGATGTTAAGTTGCTGACAAAGATAGGGGAAATATACCTGAGAAAAGAATAAAGCTTCAGTTTATAGAGCATCAGAACAGACAGGAAATTGCTATAGAGATGTCATATAATTTAACAGAAACTTGAGCTTGTAGGAATTGTCTCACCCTAAGGACATGGCTAGAGGTATGAAAAAAGCAGAGGAACAGTATGTATTTCCTCAACCTATATAAATCCTTCTTTATACAGACAAAAAAAAGGAATGATATAAACATCAAGGAAAGCCTTCAATTAGAAATCATTTTAGAAAACATTAAAAACTAAAGTAAAGGTCATATATTAAAATGTGAGAGGAAACCTCCACCTATAACAATACCAATGTTATCGTTGTTGTATATTGTTACTGTATGTTATTAACCATAGGAAACCACCACTTGATGGCAAGATTTCTCTTCATTCCAGCCAGAAGTTTACCTGAATCACTATTCCAAAATCCCTGAAATTATTATTCTCATGTAAATACCCTAATTCCATATAATAGCAACCTCAGTAATAATATTAATAGAAATGATACTACTACTAATAATCATGATGTTTCTAAGAATACTTAGTATATATTAGGGGGGTTGTTTTCTACACTAAAGAAAATCTATATTAAAGTAGGTAATGGTTATTTAAAAATACATGGGAAAATACAAACATACAAAGGCATTATGATACAACTGATTTATAAACTTAATACTTTGAAATACAAAACAATGATCATTATCCCCAAATGTCAGCTTGTAGAAACAAATTGATTTTTAAGTTGCTCTACTTCTTTCACTGTTTTGTTTACAAATGTTACTCTATTTTTTCAGTTTTATCCCATATCAGAACTTGTTTTTTCTTGTCTTGTTTACTTCTGAAAGTAATGCATAGTTATTTTTTCCAATTAATGTCAGCAACTATAGGGAGCTTCTCTAAGTCACAAGAATTTAATATGGTGGCTGCTTTGGAAATAGGTACCACTTTGGGTTATCTACACTAATTTGTGTATTGAAAAGTAAGAGATGGGGGTTGAGAGCAGGAAGACTAAGAAAGACTTAATTGAAGTACTAATTACTTAGAAAGATTAATTCATAAATAAAAAAGCATCTTTAAAGCTTCCTATTAATTATCTAATCCTGACAATTACTCTGTGAGAAAGTATTCACATCATCATTTTGATGAAGAATGTAAGACAGAGTAGCCATATTTTGAGGATGATGCTGAGTTTAAAATCTTAATATAATGAGTTAAGGTACCCCAAAAAGAAACCAACTATTTTTCAGGGAATAATGTATTCTATATCTCTCACTTTTTCACTCTATCCTTAATTCATTGTCTCATACTCTTTGCTATTAATAATTCATGATAAAGAAAAGTGGGAGTTTGGAGTAAATGGAAAAATACAGGAGAAAAATATATGGGTTAGAAAGGTTCAGTAATTTAATTAACTTTCAAATTTTTCTGTTTTCTGAAGTACAAGATTTGCAAAATGTCTATTAAATAAATGGGTTGCCACATTACTAATAGCATATTTTATTCTAGACTTAGTTTTATTTGTAATCACTTTAAAAGTGTTTTCTCTTGATCATGTTTTGTGCAGTGCAAAAGCTATGGCTGATTTACACATTCCCTTAATTTATAGAATGATGAGCTAAATAATAATTAAATAGCATAACATCCCAAATATACAAATGTTAATTAGTGTGATTTAAATCAACATCTTTTGGTTACCCATCCTTTTTAAGACAATATTTTGGTATCATTAATAGCTATTGACTATGAATAACCTTTAAACAAAGATCATGTACTAAAACAATCAACAAACATGAGAGGCACCCGACTAGTTCTAAAGATAAGTAATTCATATATGCTTAAATCCTAGACCACAGAATGAATCAGTTGTAAGTACCTGGAAAATAGTGTGAATCCTATTTCTGACACCAGTTTAAGCCATGTGAATAAATTTGTCTAACAGTCCACAAACAATTATCTATAAGGAATCTATACCATTTGTATAAAAAGAATAATTAAATTGAAACGTTTGTGGTCTACTATTGTTAACATTGAGTCATCACTGATAATATGAATGTATACTAGAGTTAGTTCTGGTTTACATAAAGATAAAGTGGTCAAAATTTATCCTAAATCTAAACATTTAATTGCAATGGCATGTAGAACAGTTTTTTATTAAATTATCACTAATATACAATCTAATGATGGTTTCAAATATGCAACATTGCAATTCAACTTTCACCTATATTATCAAGTCGTCACCCCCTCCAGTGCATTCACTGTCTATCACATAATAAGATGTTATAGAGGCATTAATTTTATTCTCCACGCTGTTTACAGTTTCTGTGACCTACCTATATTGTGATTGCAAATTATAGTGCCCTTTGATCCCCTTCTACCGTCCCAGTCAGCCCGTCCCCTTTGGTAACCACTAGTCCCTTCTTGGTGTCTACGAGTCCACTGGTATTCTTTTCCTTTTGTTTTGCTTTGTTTTAATACTCCACAAATGAGTGAAATCATTTGGTATTTGACTCTCTCCATCTGACTTATAACAAAGAGCATAATGCCCTCTAGATCCATCCATGTTGTTGGAAATAGTATTTTTTTCTTTCTTACAGCTGAATAGTATTCCATTGTGTATATGTACCACATCTTCTTTATTCATCCATCTACTGATGGACACTAAGGTGGCTTCCATATCTTGGCTATTGTAAATAGTGCTGCGATAAACACAGGAGTGCATATTTCTTTTTGAATCTGGGATCTTGTTTTATTTGGGTAAATTCCTAGTAGTGGAATTACTGGGTCAAGTGGTATTTCTATTTTTAGTTTTTTGAGGAACCTCCATATTGCTTTCCACAATGGTTGAACCAATTTACATTCCCACTAGCAGTGTAGGAGGGTTCCCCTTTTTCTGAATCCTTGCCAGAATTTGTAGTTTCTTGTGTTTTGGATGCTGGCCATCCTTACTGGTGTGAGGTGATATCTCATTGTGGTTTTAATTTGCATTTCCCTGATGATTAGCAATGTGGAGCATCTTTTCATGTGACATTTGGCCATCCAAATTTCTTCTTTGGAGAAGTGTCTATTCACTTTCTCTGCTCACTTTTTAATCAGATTTTTTGTTTTTGGGTGTTGAGGTGTCTGAGTTTTTATATATTTTGTTTGTTAACCACTTATCAGGTAAATCATTTACAAATATATTCTCCCATACTTTTTGAAGAATGATGTTGGTATTTTGATAGGGATTGCATTAAATCTGTAGATTGCTTTAGGCAGGATGGCCTGTTTGACAATATTAATTATTCCTATTCATGAGTATGGGATAGATTTCCATTTATTAGTGTTTTCTTTAATTTCTCTCATGAATTTCTTGTGGTTTTCAGACTAATGGTCTTCCACTTCCTTGGTTAGGTTTATTCCTGGTATTTTATTATTTTTGATGCAATTGTAAATGCAGTTGTTTTCCTGATTTCTCTTTCTGCTTGTTCATTGCTGGTATGTAGGATTGCAACAGATTTCTGTGTAGTAATTTTGTATCCTGTATCTTTACTGAATTAAGTTATTAGTTCTAATAGTTTTTTGGTGGAATCTTTAGTATTTTCTATGTATAATATCATGTCATTTGCAAATAGTGATGGTTTAACTTCTTCCTTACCAATTTGGATGCCTTTTATCTCTTTGTGTTGTCTGATTGCCGTGGCTAGGACCTCCAGTACTATGTTAAATAAAAGTGGGGACAGTGGGCATCCTTCTGTGGAACACAATTATATATAAAATAAGTTTCAACTTCCAAAATGTTATAGGTATAAAAAAATAACAGAGTTATTTCTTTCTTAGTTTTAATAACTCATAAATTTGTTCATTAAAGATTTAAAAATGTAAACAAATTAATATGAATTCAGTTCCTGCTTCTAGTATAGAATTTCTAAAATAAAAATGTATACTACAAAACAAAGAACTTTGTTTACTCTTACCTCCAAATCTAAGTGGAATGTAGCAGAAAAACAAATGAATAAATTTAATCTTACTCTAACAAAGGGCAGATGTTCTTACATATCTCCTTTAAAAGAGTACTTTAACTCTGGAGAAAACATGAAAGAAGAGATTGACAGAATAGCAATTTTAGACAAAGCCCTTTTTTTCTTTCCAATCCCATTTTTATTTGACTTAATCCAGTTTTATTGCATGATGATATTTACATTAAATCAAGTTGCCATGGAAATAACAGTGAGATCAGGCATTACATAACATGACATTATATGACTTATTTCCCCTTAGTTTAATAGGATGAAAATTGAATTTGAATATAAGATGCTCTAAGGAAAATTTTAACCAGTTTTTGCAGTTGCATTTCTGTTTATGTCCCTTTTACATGAGACAATAAGAAATCAATGTCTTAGTAAGACTAGTTTAAGAATCATCCTGTTATCCATTGTCCTTGATTAAAGAAGTATTTGTCAATGTATTTATTTGTACAAGACTACTTAGTACACTGTACCAAAATTCACAGGATGTAACAAGATGTATTTCTTATCTTCACAAACTTTACCACCTAGTAAAAGAGGACAAAATAAATGTATAGAAAGCAATGTAACAACTAGAGACAAAAGAATTTGAACTAACAAAATCTGAGGGCAAGAAATCTATCTGCTTGTGAATAGGTGAGCTGGAGAGGTTTAAAATCTTCACACATTTTGTTAAGTCCACTCTGGATACAATATACTGTTTAAAGTATAAACATGTTCAACATTGTGTTAGAGTTTCTGAAAGTATTTGAAACAAGTTAATATAATAGAATTTCATATGGCATTTAATAACTATCAGTATTTTAAATAGCATACAATGGAGATGGTAAGAATATAAAAACATTCAATATATATACATAGAGAAAGAATATATATTGAAACCAATTCAATCACTTCATATTCCAAGTGAGAAAAGTGAAGTGCAGACAGTGATTATTACTTGTCCAAGATGAACCAAGTTAGCAGCAAATTTAAGAATACAAATCAAGGTCCTGATTTTAAGACCAGCGTTCTTTCTACAAAACCTTACTGTATCACCCTGGAATAGATTATGATACTACCATAAAATTTTTATTTGGAAGGTACACAAAATACTAGACAGGTTTAGGCAACACAAAAGCGCAAGAACTATTTATATCAGTCTATTACTACTGAATGAAAAATTGGGATTAATAAATTTTCAAAGCCAGATGGAGAAGTTTAATTTGAAAGAAAAACAAAAATAGAGGGGGGAAAGAAAGAGGTTAGGCACACAGCTATGTACTAACTGGGTAAGGTCTAATTCTGGAATACATAGAATTTTTATGCATAAAAATCTACAAATTAATACAAGAAGTGATCAGAATTAATATTTTCTATTAAGAAAAGAACTTTTTATGTACAGACACAAAGATTGAAATAGAAGCTTTTAAAATTAAGGAGTCAGGAAAGTGTTACTTTAGTACTAACCACTCATACAAGTACCTCTTTCTTTTTTTCAGATTTCATCTTGTAGGTAACTATATCTCTACTACTTAGAGGCAAAACCAAAACAAACAGACAAAAAACAATAGCCAAAAGAAAAACACATGCAAAAGACATACAAAAAAAAGTAAATATACCAGATATCCTGAATTCACTCATGATGAGGTTTGTGTCTATGCCCTATAATATCTGCTAGGTGAGGAAGTTTATAGATGAAAAGTTGAAGAAATTCAAATAAACAAATTTTAAATAGTGCATAACAGAATTATTATAGTTTCAAGGTTAATAATTCCCTTAATATCACTTCTGAGATTCTTTAGTGCTCCATCGTTTAAATCCTTAAGTGTATTCTAATTAACTTGACTTAGGTTTGAACTTAAATGTACTGTGAGATGTGTACAGACTTTTCATTCTGTGCTTCAGCTGCTTATAGAGAATATTGCCTTGTGATTGCATCCTACTCATTTTTCTGACCTCAATACCATATATACTTCATTTTTCATTAATACCTTTAAGACCTACTGGGGGAAATAATGTAGGAATTAGCATAATTTCAGTGAGTATGAATATGCCAAGGCCTTTCCCACATCAGGGTCATTTTTACAAAGCCTTATTGGGGAATGAACTCCATAATCTCAATGTTTACTTCACTTGAGTCTTTTGCTTAATGTTCCCTAATCCAAGTTTCTTTCCTTACCAACTCTCTCACATAATACTTGCCTTCAGTTTATGTCTCCCTTTCTTTCTTTAACATACTTAGCATTTCTTCATAAAAAGTATTACTAATTGAAATATTATATATGAGCTCATTACCTTACTCCTTACTGTTGGTTTATATTTACCAGAACAGAAGCTTTACGAGAAATGGGAATTTATTTCATTTACTACTTTATCCTTAGTGACTAGAAAAGTGTATGACACAGAGTAGAAACTCAATAGATATTTGTTAAATCAGTAAAATATATAATTCTTACTAAATTACTTAGAATTACTAGTAACCTAAAATATTAAGTTACTGTGATCAGTTATTTGCTAAACAGTAAACTCTTGAACCACATGTTTTAGAAGTAGGCCAGGATATGTGCTATGCACTACTTATTTAATTTCCACAACATTCTATGAGTTTTTTATACATGAGGAAAATAAGATTCAGAGACATTGGGCCACCTACTGAGATAACAAAACCAGTAAATGGCAGAACACAGATTCAATTCTGATTATTTAATTGGGAATCCTATGCTCTTTTTGCTGGATATTTCATGTAATAATTAAAGACATTGGCACACTTATTTTTTTCCATTTCTAGACATAAGTGAAATGATTAGTTTTAGCTGTCCATAGTGGTCATAGAATTGTGATTAAGGATATAATAGGGAACTCTATTACACTTTAAAGATTTTCTTCTGTCTCAGAGAAACAACACATTCTAGCCTTTTCCCTCTAAGGAATGATTGAAAGATATATAAATAGTCACAGAAATGCAAAGTGCTAGGCTTAATTATTGCCCTGTACACAACAAAATCTAATATGGAGACATTTTTATGGTGATAATCTGCTTTAAAATATATCAGTCCAAGAACCCAAGAACTCTTTCCTGAGGCTTTCTTCATTACAGATTTTCTAAAGCTGAAGTACGAGAAAGGGTGATTGTGAATCAGACAGTCTACAAAATGCCCTTACGAAGTGTCATATTTCAAAAGCCTCTCCATATTCAAACCATTGCACTCTGGCCCTTTAATTACAAGACAGATCAAGAATAAAAAATTAAATGAGCAAAATGACAAATTGGTGTTAAAATTCATTCCTGAATTCACTCATAATGAGGTCTGTGTCCATGCCCTATAATATCTGCTAATCCTTCTAATGTCATTGATTTTACTAAGTAGATAGCACTATTTACTATCAGAACATACCAGGTGTGGAAAGTGAAGTAACAATTTTACAAAGCGGCATTTACAGCAGCAAAACCAATGTGTTTAGATACTTTGAATATATTTCACGAGGCAAACAAAGGTGATCAATGTCAGTTTGTTCATTGTTCACTCTAGGTAAGCATGTAATGGTGCATGCAGAGAGCTGACACTTCCATTTGTTTACCTAATGCATCTGAAATTTTCACATACCTTTGCCAGAGTTAGTCAGAATCACTGAATGGATGTTTTTAGAAGATGTAATCTCTCCTTATTTTGAAATAATCCTATATGATAAAAAAAAATGTCTAAATAATTAACCAAGGGAATTGGCAATTTATTTTTGGTAAAACCTCCTTCAGCTTAAATACAGAAACATAACAGAATCCTTCAGTATATTACTTTCTTTTGGATTTCCTTTGGCATCAAATTCAAGCCTTTATTATTTCTTATATTTTTATTCAAAAGACTCCCCACCTGGTTTCCCCACCTCCAGATTTTTTTTTGGCAACCACTCCAATCCAAACAAGGTATCTGGCCATTAATAACCCTAAAACGTAGCTTCTAATCCTATCATTCTCCTATTAATAACCCTTCATTGACTGCTTTATCCTAAAATTAAATTCAGATTCCATGGTTTGACATTCATAAGCCCCTTTTTGTTCTCAAAATGCCCTATCAGTGATAATTGGTATTTTTCCTCTCTATAACTTATTCCTCTGTCAGATTGAACCAGTTTGTTTTGATGGAAATAAAAAGGAGTAAAATATTTGAAAAAACAATTTAGGAAGTAAAATCATCAGGAACTAGCAACTGATGGGAAAATATAAGGACTTGGAATAACTTCAGGTTTCTAATTCATTTAATTTGGTAATGCTGTTACTGACAATGATATGGAATACAAATAAAACCACAAGTTGGATGTGGGTTAGGGAGGGGCACAGAGAGATGATGAGCTCAATGTGAGGTAAGACATTCATTTGAAGAATCCGTAGGACATGCAAGAACTGGGCAGTTGGATGCATTATCATTAGCTCCTCAAAAATGCAAGCTTAGAAAGTTAAGATGGGGCCAATTAGCATAATGATAATTAAACACTGATAGGGGATGAGATCACCCAATTGGAGAACACACAGAAAAGAAAGAGTTAAAGATTTATGGAAGACACTAAAAGTTACTGGAATAAAAATGAGAAACTCAGGAAATATATTAAGAATAAACATGAGTGAGGGAAGAATGTCAAGATAGGAAGAATAAAGAAAAAAACAAAACAAAATCTAAAACACAATAAGCCATTCATTAGGCAATGTACCTTAGATTTATACAATGCTAAAAAAAACAAACAAACGGTGTTTATTAGATGTAGCCATTAAGAGACCATCAGTTTTTTTTTCAAGAGCAGTTTCTGTGGAGTGAGTTTATCAAGGCATATTGAAATAACAAGAGAAGTGATTGCTACCGGTGAAGTAAAGACCAGGGGTTTGCATTAATCTTTCAAGGAGCTCAGTTGAGAAGGGAAGGATGTAGAATGATATCTAGAAGAAGGGTAGATTTTTATTTATTAATTTATTCACTGTGGTGCAGAGGATTTATAAATATTTATACTCATGGAAAGGAAAGAGATGAAGATATGAAGATATTGGAGAGAAACAATAGACATGACTAATATAACCCTATATTTGCTTTTCAAAGTCTGTGTGGGTATAAGTGTATGTGTTTGCATATATGCTTATGTATATACACATATATACATGTCTGCAATTGTGAATGCATATTTTATGTGTGCACATTTATGCATATATATATGTTCAGATACATAAATTCATCTCTTACTCTGTTATGTATAGAAATAGTGCTGAAAGATGCATGACAAAGTATTAAGATTTATAACCTATGGAACGGGAGACTGGGGAAAATTCTGGTGGTTCTTTAAAAGTTTTCCCTTTTTTCTTATTTCCTACTATTGAGATAAAAATAAATTAAAATTTTGACAAGAATAAAATAAGCCTTTCGATTAAAAGAGAAGACAAACACCTGTGGAATTTTAAAAACATAGAGAAATCGAGGCTTCAGTCTAGGCAGCTCTTCATTTAGTGAAGTGGGTTCCTAAAACTAATCTAAAAAAAAAAAAGGCTCCCCAGGTAACACATGGCCAGGCAAAGAGAACCACTGCTCATCTATACAAATGGACACACATCCAGAAGGAAAGAATAATTTGAATACCAGCTATATGGTAGATTTGGATTCATGGAGTAAAATCACTATTTTTTTTTACTATAATTGTCTTAATGATCTATGGTAAAATGAATCATAAAGATGTGCATCACTCATTGAATGAATGAATGAATGAATGAATGAGCAATTAATAATTTATTAAGTCTTATTGCCATAATTTTAGGCACCACATTTTTATTGGTGTTAGTATCTATGGGTAAATACATGGAAGAAAGATCCATTAGGATAACTCTAAGGCGGAACATACCTGACATGTTAGAGCATAAAGTAGTAATGCTAACGTTGACCTAGAATAAGTCTTTTAAAATTGGAATAAGGAATTACTCTTGGGTTATTGAGTGACATGAAAAAATTCTATCTCAGAACCCTAGTCTATTAGTTCTGAAAAGTGTGTGTGTGTGTGTGTGTGTGTGTGTGTGTGTGTGTGTGTGTGCGTAGAGGGAACCAGCATTAAATGAAGCAAAATTTTCCAGAGAAATTCTAATGTTTAATATTGTAGCTCAGATGGCAGATAATAATTGGCAATTCTTAATACTGCCTTTAGGGACTAGCTTGCTATATAGTTAATCTGTGAGAAAGTATTTCTCATGTAATTATAAGTCAGGACCTATTCAAATTTATTCATTTGTATTGCTTAGTTCCTTCTTTTAAGTGATTTAACTAGCATTATGTTAAAAAGCATGTAACAGACTCCTTGTAATTTTAATTTCCCTTTTTAATAGTTTAATGTTACTTGTATAGCTCTTTCTTCATCTTTAACTTGCCCATTGTTATATCTGGATAGATATATTTATCTTCATTCTACATTTCCACATAAACCAGGCAATCTTTACATTTGAGATCATGATAGCATCAGTGTAATGGGCATATCCTTAGAAAGGATTTGTGATTTTAAACATCATTTTATTATAATAAGTTGTTCAAAGATAGATTCAACATTTAAGAGTAAAGAATAATTTTCAAGATGTAAAAATCTCTCTCAGTTTAGTATGCAGTTTTGGTATTAGATTTCAATTCTCCCTGAATAATGTGTTAAGCTCCTTTGAGCTATTGAAAAGAGCAATATACCAAATATATAAATATGAACAGTATAAAATTTAAACTAGTGAAAAGTGTAAGGAAAACCATATTTGGAGTTAATAAAAACCAAGGGCACTTCTTCATTTAATGATCACAAAAAAGAGCAAAGAAAATGTCAGCCTCACTGATCCCTGGAAGAATGCCATACTTTCAACATATTGCTCATTCTCACACACTCTAATAATTCTGCTATCTTAATATACTAGTTAGCAGTAATTATCTAATTGTAGTTCACAAAAGTCTTTAAAATGATGATGTTAAATGCTTGGATGTCAGTAGCCCCCTTTCAACATATTTATTGCACTTTTTATAGCTAGACAAAAGAAGTAAGGAAATCTTCTTAAAAATTCAAGAATTTCAGGCATAGTAATATCATCTTTAACTAAGATTCTTCATTACATTCCCTCAGTATCCTGGATTTTTCTAAGCCTTGTTAAAATGGTAGGTGACCTTCAACAGGGAATATGCCACATTACCAATTTTTATTCCATATTTATTATAAATAGTATATACATATGTAATTAAAAACAGCTTTAGTTTTCACTAATTCAGATCACTAGTTCCATTTAGTAGAGAGAATATATTATTTTCTAAGGATATGCCCATTACATTGATGCTATCATGATCTCAAATGTAAAGATTGCCTGGTTTATGTGGGAATGTAGAATGAAGATAATATAGTAAAGAAGAAATATATTTCTTCACTGACTGAAAATGCAAATAATTTACTTAGCTTTTACTCCATAATTACTAACTGTAATAATTATTCCTACTTAGATCTGTCCTGCCTGAATCTATCTTTCTACAAGACACCTGACCTCAACTCTGCATATTTAAATCTCATCTGAAGAAAGAAAAGATCCTCTTGAAACATAAAAGCCATTTTAGTGGCAGCTGGAGATTGGACATCACTGAATGTCACACTGTCACTGAAATGAGTTTCTACTTCATTTAAAAAATGACAACCAATGTCTTGAATACAGCTATTTAGCTATTTTCTTATTATAAAGTAAGAAAGCACCTGCATTTTCAAGTTCTGACTCCTGCTATTCTAATTTGATAGGTAAAGAGAGAAGGAATTAAGATTTTTATTTTCTTAACCTGATTCAGCCCCCATTTTCCTGTTTATAAGCCTAGACTAGAAAATACATATGGGTGTTCATGTGTGTATTAATTTATATTATTCTTACAGAATAGTTCAAACTCACTAGAAAGTACTCTGCTGTCATGTTTTTGATGACTATATTCAGATAATGGATGATAGGGCTTAATGAGAACATTCTCGACATACTAGCAACCCCAGCTGTCATTGCTTTAGGGCAAGAGTTCTGCAGGGGTAGAAACCTAGTGTAAGTTGATACTACGAGGGAAATTAGATTTGAGAGATCAATAGAACAATTCTGTTCCACAAATTTTATTACTGTCCTTCCACCAGCTGAACTGAAATGTAGAATCTAATTGATTTATTACGTTACTTGTACTCAAACATAGGTCACTAGCCAGACTTTGTAATGTATACAGAGGGCATTAACCTTAATCACCTTAACCACCTAAGTGAATCCCATATCTCTTATACATTCTTTAGCTTCAAGATTTATTCTATGTAAAACTGCCATTTGTGTTAGGGATCCTTTATGGTTTAATACAGATATGATACAGTAAATAGTAGCCATTCTCAGCCTTTTAATTTTACCAGTGAAGTTGTACTTCTGAAAAAGAATTGGAGAGTATTCAATATTGTGAAACCAAGAGTGTGTAAGAAATAATTTTTATCAACTAGAAGAGATTCTCCTCTATACCTAGTTCATTGAATTTTAAAAATTCTTTGTATTTTTGTATATTGCATATTTTGGAATACAATGCTTTATCATATGTCTTTTGCAAATACTTTCTTCCAATCTGTGCTTGTCTTCCCATTTTCTTTACATTGTCTTTTGCAGAAGAGAAATTTTAATATTAATGAATTCGATTATTTCTTTCATGGATCATACATTTTCTGTATGTATCTAAATGATGCACTAAATATCATTGCTACACCCAAGGTAATCTAGTTTTTCTCCTATGTTATCTTCCAGTTTTATACTTTCGCATTTTACTCTAAGTCTATGATCTATTTGAGTCATCTGAAGATTTTAGTTCCTGATTCATCATTAATAAACTACTCTTGTCATCAGTTTTGGCCATTTTAATCATTTTAGTAATTTTAATTGACCCTAACATGAAGTGATAGTAATTCTTCCTCTAGTGCCATGATCTTTTCACACATATCTCATGTGTTCATACTCTATTGTCATACAAAATACTTTATCATCACTAATAATTGTGACAGCACTAAAACAGCAATTTTTAGCATCTCAAATCATCCATCATTAACTGATGATATCTTTTCTCTTTGGCTGATACCATTCAGTACCTTCACATTAAGAATATTTTACCCATAATCTATTAAACTCTTTTTCAATACCTCTTAAAGATTGTTTACTTCTTTTACATATACTTCAAAATACTGCACAACTCTCTGTTCATTTCAAGTCCTGGAAAAATGAAAATCATTACTAATTCTTTTTTCCCACCTTATTTACCCTTGCAGCATAGTGAGGATAGAGAAAAACCAAATCCACGATGACTGGCCTTACTGTTATTTCTCCCATTAAAAAAAAAAATATTTTCCCTACCCACCCCTTAAACTAGGACCCTATTTATCTACTTCTCTTAGATGAAAAATTTTTAGAAGAGTCATCAATAGTCACTGTCTTAACTTCTTACATTCCTTTTTGAATCTCCAATTAGGTTTTTGTAACATCCCTACTGTCCCCTCCCCACACAAGTAGACACCACCCCCACCACCACTGCACTGAAACATCTCTCATGTTTCAATCACTTACAGGGTGCTAAACATGATGGCAAAGTCTCAGGATACCTCTTTAAGAATAACATCCTTACAAAATGGCCTAAAGTTGGCTATCTTGATCTGGCTCCTATGTTTTCTAATTTAACCTTCTATTACTCCTACTACTCTCCTAAATCTGCTTAGCCATCCTTTATATGGTTCTTCAAATCCATCAAGCATGCTCCCACACCTGAACATTTGGGCTTGATGCTTCTCTGTCCCAGCATTTCTCTTCTTTCTTCTTCCCCCAGAGTGATTGTGCCAATTTACTTTCTAATAAGCCATGCCATTTGATGAACAAAGTTTACTTTTCATGTAGCCACATTGAGTTCTTTTATCTATACTTAGGATTTTTGTATCCTGTATATGAAGTCTTTATGAAGTCTTTCTCTGCCCCAAGTTTATAAAGATCCCCTCATAATCTATCTTCTAAAATCTCTATTACTATTTCACATGTAATTATGCCACTGTTATTTAATTATGGCATAAGGTACGAGTCAGGGTCATGTTTTCATTGATTTTGACTTCTAATTATCCCAATACCATTCACAGGAAAGATAATTTTTTTCTAGTGTCCTCATTTCTTTAACTTTAGCTCAGAATATCAATATGCATCATTCTCCTTCTGAATACTTCACATTTCTCAAAAATGGCACTATTGACATTTGGGACTGGATAGTTATTTGTATGCAGGGGTAATAGTGTATAAATCTTAGGATATTTAGCAATGTCTCTAGCTTTTACCCACTAGATCCCAGCACATTTACCCACTCTCCCTTCCCCAAGACATTCAAAATGTCCCCGCACCATGAGAAATGTCTCCTAGGGGGGAAAATTGCCCACAGTTGAGAACCATCTCCTGATATTTATGTTTTTTAACCTTGGCCAATCTCTGTCACTTTATGTCTTTGGCATTCTTGCCATGTTGAATTTCATATACTTTATAGACTCTAATATCATAAAAAACACACACATTTCAAATTGCACTAAATATACAGTATAATTTTGGATAAAGGCACATTAAATAATATAAAGTGTCAAATCATGCATCTTGTAAATTCTTTTATTTATCCAGTTCTTATTCAATTCCCCTCAGCATGCATAAGTTTATGGATATAAATGCAGAAATTTTTTATTATATTTATTTCTAGTTTTTGGTATTTAGATGCTATTTAAAAGGTATTTTTATTTTACTTTGAAAATATTTGTGGCTATAACATAAAAACATAACTAACTTTTCATATTGACTTTGTGCTCATTAACATGTTAACCTGACTTATTGGTTATACAAAAGTCAGTGGGGAATAACTTTTTCTATTTTATATATACATAATCATGTTGTCTACAATTGAGTTTAATCCTTATTATTCATTTTTTACATATTTCCTCATTTGCTTTTTTGCCAGACTATAATGGCTAGAATACTATAGCGTAATCGAATAGAATAGAAATGCTAATAGGTTCTCATTCCTGAATTCAAAGGGAAACTTTTCCAAACTTTACTAAAGTATTATGTTTATTGTGAACTTCTTCATTGATCAAAGAAGTGTCATTCTAGTCCTAGTATACTAATATTTGTTTATCATAAATTTATATTGATTTGATTCAGATTTTTTTCTTCAACCATTAAGACAATCATATGATGTTTTCCTTTAGATTGATACTGCGGACAAATAAAATGATTATTTATGTAATTAAGAAAGAACAATTTACATTAAGTGATATGCTCAGATATTAAATGTATGGTTTGATGACTTTTAATACATGTATATACCCATGAAATGAACAAATATCCCAAGCAAGACATAGCATGTTTGTATCACCTAAGAAAGTTTTTAATCCCCCCTTATAATTAACCAGCAGGCCTCTCTCCCCCAGGCAACCACTCTTCTGATTTCTATAAACATAGATTAATTACATTGGCATGTCTGATGAAATTTTACAATATGTACCCTTTTGTGTTTGGCTTCTGTCCTTCAAAATGATGTTTTTGAGACTATATATCTTGTGTATCAGTAATTTGTTCTTTGTTATTGCTGAGTAGTATTCTATTTTGTGAATATACCACTATTTGTCAACCTTTCATCTGTTGACAGATATGTGGCATATTTCAGTTTGGGACTATTATAATTAAGAGTGCTATGAACATTCAGATACAAGTCTTTTTGTGGACAGATGTTTGTTTTTGCTACAGCTGTTTCATTTCTTCTGGGATGTACCAATGAGTAGAAATGCTGGGTCATGCTAATGTGTGTTTAACTGTACATGAAACTAAAATATTTTTCTAAGTGATAGTATCATTTTACAGTCTCTGTATAAAAGTTGCAGTCCTTCCACATTCTTGCTAACATTTGATGCTGTCACTTTTCAATCCTAGATATTCTAGTCAGTATGAAGTCCTATCTTCTGTTGATTTCAATTTGTATTCTCTCAATAGCTAATTATATTGAGTTGCTAATTGCCCATCTACAGATTTTCTTTTGTGAATTGTGCAAGTCTTCAATCATTTTAAAAATTGATTTGCCTTATTTATGACTTATTTGTAGGCATAATTCATACATTCTTAAGTTATTTTATAATTACATATATTGTTACAATTTCCCTTCAACCAGGGACTTGTCCTTTCATTTTTCTAATGATGTATTTTTTATGGGAAATTTTGTTTTTGTTTTTAACTTTGAAGAAGTCCAAATAATCAATATTTCTTTTTATGTTTCCTTTGCGTGTTCCTTCAACAAATATTTTACAAATCCTAGATTATAAAGATATTCTCTTAGGTTTTATACCTTTAGTTTCTACATTTAGGTCTATTATACATATTATACATCTCAAATTCACTTATTTCATTTTTCCCAACTTTGAGAACTAATTGACAAAAATAATTCTATATATTTAAAGAACATAATGTGATGATTTGACATATATTCACAAAAAGGGATGATTACCAAGATCAAGATAATAAACACATTTTTCAACTCACATAGTTAACTTCGTGTGTGTGTGTGTGTAGAGGTTGTTTTAGATATACTTGTAGCAATTTTCAAGCATACAATACAATATTATTAACTAAGTCACCATGCTGTACATAAGACCCTTGGAACTTATTCTTCTTCTAACTGAAAGTTTGTACCTTGCCCTGCATTTATTTCCCTCTCCTCTAACCCCTGGAAACTACCACTCTATTCTGTTTCTACAAAATAGTATTTTTTTATTTTAAAATTATTTTATTAAGATATCATTAATATATACTTTAATGAAGGTTTCACAAGAAAAACAATGTGGTTACTACATTCACCCACATTATCAAGTCTCCCACATACCCCATTACAGTCACTGTCCATCAGCATAGTAAGATGCCACAGAGTCACAACTTGTCTTCTCTGTGATACACTGTATTCCCTGTAAAACCCCCCATACAATGGGAACCAAACATAAGGTCCCTCAATCCCCTTCTCCCTACCTCCCACCCTCCCTTTCCCACCACTCCCCTTTGGTAACTACTAGTTCTCTTTGGTAAGTGGAGTCTGTAAGTCTGCTGCTGTTTTGTTCCTTCAGCTTTGCATCATTGTTATACTCCACAAATGAGGGAAATCACTGGGTACTTCTTTTTCTCTGCCTGGCTTATTTCACTGAACATAATACCCTCTAGCTCCATCCATGTTGTAGCAAATGGTAGATTTATTTCTTTCTTTTGCCTGAATAGTATTCCATTGTGTATATGTATGACCCCTTTTTTATCCATTCATCTATTGATGGACACTTAGGTTGCTTCCATATCTTGGCTATTGTAAATAGTGCTGCAATAAACACAGGGGTGCATTTGTCTTTTTGAATCTGAGAACTTGTATTCTTTGGGTAAATTCCTAGGAGTGGAATTCCTGAGTCAAATGGTATTTCTATTTTTAGTTTTTGAGGAACCTCCATATTGCTTTCCACAATGGTTGAACTAATTTACACTCCCACCAGCAGTGTAGCAGGGTTCCCCTTTCTCCACATCCTTGCCAACATTTGTTATTCTTAGTCTTTTCAATGCTGGCCATTCTTACTGGTGTGAGGTGATATCTCATTGTGGTTTTAATTTGCATTTCCCTGATGATTAGACATGTGGAGCATCTTTTCATATGTCTGTTGGACATCTGAATTTCTTCTTTGGAGAATGTCTCTTCATATCTTCTGCCCATTTTTTAATCAGGTTATTTGCTTTTGGGGTGTTGAGGTGTGTAAGTTCTTTATATATTTTGAATGTAACCCCTTGATGGATATGTCATTTACAAATATATTATTCCATACTGTAGGATACCTTTTTCTTCTGCTGATGTTGTCCTTTGCTGCATAGAAGGTTTTTAGTTTGATTTAGTCCCATTTGTTCATTTTTGCTTTTGTTTCCCTGCCTGAGGAGATGGGTTCAGGAAAAAGTTGCTCATATTTATATTCAAGAGATTTTTGCCTATGTTTTCTTCTAAGAGTTTTATGGTTCCAAGACTTACAATCAGGTCATTGATCCATTTTGAGTTTACTCTTGTGTATGGGTTAGACAATAATCCAGTTTCATATTCTTAGATACAGCTGTCAAGTTTTGCCAACACCAGCTGTTGAAGAGGCTGTCATTTCCCCATTGTATATCCATGGCTCCTTTATCATATATTAATTGACCATATATGGTTGGGTTAATATCTGGACTCTCTATTCTGTTCCCCTGGTCTATGGGTCTGTTCTTCTGCCAGTACCAGATTGTCTTGATTACTGTGGCTTTGTAGTAGAGCTTGAAGTTGGGAAGTGAGATACCCCCTACTTTATTCTTCCTTCTCAGGATTGCTTTGGTCATTCAGGGTATTTTGTGATTCTATATGAATTTTAGAACGATTTGTTCCAGTTTGTTGAAGAATGCTATTGGTATTTTGATAGGAATTGCACTGAATCTGTAGATTGCTTTAGGCAGATGGACATTTTAACAATATTCATTCTTTCTTCCCAAGAGCATGGGATGAGTTTTCATTTGTTGTCCTCTTTAATTTCTCTTAAAAGTGTCTTGTAGTTTTCAGGGTATAGGTCTTTCACTTCCTTGGTTAGGTTTATTCCTAGGTATCTTATTCTTTTTGATGCAATTGTGAATGGGATCATTTTCCTGATTTCTCTCTCTGCTAGTTCATTAGTGTAAAGGAAAGCAACAGAATATTCTGTGTATTACTTTTGTATCCTGCAACTTTGCTGAATTCAGATATTAGTTCTAGTAGTTTTGGAGTGGAGTCTTTGGGGTTTTTATGTACAATATCATGTCATCTGCAAACAGGGACAGTTTGACTTCTTCCTTACCAATCTGGGTACCTTGTATTTATTTGTTTTGTCTGATTGCTGTGGCTAGGACTTCCAGTAATATTTTGAATAAAAGTGGGGAGAGTGAGTATCCCTGTCTTTTTCCTGATCTTAGGTGAAATCCTTTCATCTTCTCACTGTTTGGTATGATGTTGGCTGTGGGTTTGTCATATATAGTCTTTATTATGTTGAGGTACTTTCCGTCTATATCCATTTTGTTGAGAGTTTTTATCATGAATGGATGTTGAATTTTGTCGATTGCTTTTTCAGCATCTATGGAGATGATCATGTGGTTTTTGTCCTTTCTGTTGATGTGGTAGATGCTGTTGATAAGAGTTTTGAATGTTGTACCATCCTTGCATCCCTGAGATGAATCTCACTTCATCATGGTGTATGATCCTCTTCATGTATTTTTTAATTCTATTTGGTAATATTTTGTTGAGTATTTTTGCATCTGTGTTCATCAGGGATATTGGTCTGTAGTTTTCTTTTTTTGTGGTGTATTTGCCTGGTTTGGTATTAGAGTGATGCTGGCTTCACAGAATGAGTTTGGAAGTATTTCCTCTTTTATTTTTAGGAAAACAATGGAGAATGGGTATTCTGTCTTCTCTAAATGTCTAATAAAATTCAGCAGTGAATCTGTCTCACAAGGGTGTTCTGTTTTGGGTAGTTTTTTGATTAGTGGTTCAATTTTCTTGCTGGTAATTGGTCTGTTTAGATTTTATGTTTCTTCTTTGGTCAGTTTTGGAAGGCTGTATTTTTCTAGAAAGTTGTTCATTTCTTTTGGTTACCCAGTTTGTTAGCATACAGATTTTCATAGTATTCTCTAATAATTCTTTATATTTCTATGGTGTTTGTCATTATTTTTCCTTTCTCATTTCTGATTCTGTTTTATGTGTGTAAATTCTCTGTTTCTCTTAATAAGTCTGGCTAGGGGTTTATCTATTTTGTTAATTTTCTCAAAGAACCAGCTCTTGGTTTCATTGATATTTTCTATTGTTTTATTCTTCTCAACTTTATTTATTTCTTCTCTGATCTTTATTATGTACCTCCTTCTGCTGACTTTGGGCCTTATTTGTTCTTATTTTTCCAGTTTCAATAATTGTGACTTTAAACTATTCATTTGGAATTGTTCTTCCTTCTTTAAATAGGCTTGGATTGCTATGTACTTTCCTCTAGAACTGCCTTCGGAAGTAAGGGCTTTGTGCTGCTGTTTTCATTTGTCTCCATATATTGCTCAATCTCTGTTTTAATTTGGTCATTCATCCATTGATTATTCAGGAGCACGTTGTTAAGCCTCCATGTGTTTGTGAGCCGTTTTGTTTTCTTTGTATAACTTATTTCTAGTTGTATACCTTTGTGATCTGAGAAGTTGGTTTGTACAATTTCAATCTTTCTGAATTTACTGAGGCTCTTTTTGTGACCTAGTATGTGGTCTATTCTGGAAAATGTTCCATGTGCACTTGAGAGGAAAGTGTATCCTGCAGCTTTTGGGTGTAGAGCTCTGTAGATGTCTGTTAGGTCCATCTGTTCTAGTGTGTTGTTCAGTGCATATGTGTCCTTACTTATTTTTTGTCTGGTTGATCTATCCTTTAGAGTGAGTGGTGTGTCGAAGTATCCTAAAGTGAATGCATTGCATTGTATTTCCTCCTTTAATTCTGTTAGTATTTGTTTCACATATGTCAGTGCTCCTGTGTTGGGTGCATATATATTTAAAATCATTATTTTCTCTTCTTAGACTGACCCCCTTTATCATTATGTAATGTTCTTCTTTGTCTCTTATTACTTTCTTTGTTTTGAAGTCTATTTTGTCTAATGTAAGTACTGTAACACCTGCTTTTTTCTCCCTTTTGTTTGCATCAAATATCTTTTTTTTCATTCCTTCACTTTTATTCTGTTCATGTCTTTGGGTTTGATGTAAGTCTCTTGTAGGCAGCATATAGACAGGTCTTGCTTTTTTATTCATGCTATTACTCTGTGTCTTTTGATTGGTGTAGTCAGTCCGTTTACATTTATGGTGATTATCAATAGATATGTAGTTATTGCCATTCCAGGCTATGGATTCTTATTTACCAAAGGTTCAAAGGTAGCTTCTTTACTATTTAACTATCTAACTTTAACTCGCTTATTATGCTATTAAAAACACAGTCTGATGATTCTTTATTTCTATCTCTTCTTATTCTTTCTCCTGCACTCTTTATATGTTTGGTTTTTTATTCTGTACTCTTTGTGTTTCCCTTGGCTGCTTTTGTGGATAACTGATTTTATTTTTTTGCCTTTAGTTTGTATTCGGTTTTTCTGCTTTCTTTGGTGTGATTTTATTTTCTCTGGTGACATCTGTTTAGTCTTACAAGTAATTCCATCTAGAGCAGTCCCTTTAAAATACCCTGTAGAGGTGATCTGTGGGAGATAAATTCCCTCAGCTTTTACTCATCTGGAAATTGTTTAATTCCTCCTTCAAATTTAAATAATATTGCTGGATATAGTATTCTTGGTTCAAGGCCCTTCTGATTCATTGCATTAAATATATCATGCCATTCTCTTCTGGCCTGTAAGGTTTCTGTTGAGAAGTCTGATAATAGCCTGATGGGTTTCCTTTCTAGGTGATCATTTTTCTCTCTCTGACTGTTTTTAATACCCTGCCCTTGTCTTTCATCTTTGACATTTTAATTATTATATGTCTTGTTGTCCTTCTTGGGTCCCTTGTGTTGGGAGATCTGTGGGCTTCCATGGTCTGAGAGACTATTTCCTTCCCCAGCTTGGGGAATTTTCCAGCCATTATTTCTTCAAAGATACTTCCTATCCCTTTTTCTCTCTCTTTTCCTTCTGGTACCCCTATTATGCAAATATTGTTCCATTTGCATTGGTCACACAGTTCTCTTAATATTTTTTCATTTGAAGTAATCCCTTTATCTCTGCCTCATCTTCTCTGTATTCCTGTTCTCTGATTTCTATTCCATTAACAATCCACTGAACCTCATCCAGTCTGCTCTTAAGCCCATCTATTGATTGTTTCACTTCTGTTATCTCCCTCCTGACTTTATCCCTTAGCTCTTGCATGTTTCTCTGCAGCTCCATTTGACTTTTTATTTTGAATTCTTTTTCAGGAAGATTGGTTCTATCTATCTCACCAGGCCCTCTCTCTGGCATTGTTTGAGTGATTTTGGAGTGGACCAGGTTCTTCTGCCTTTTGATGGGGATAGAACTGATTGCCAGTAAGTAGCACATGTGTCATTTTGGAGAACAAATTCCCTTCCTGCTTGATGGTCACCTTGCCATCCTCCACTGTCTATTCTGGTTACCCACACACAGGGAGCAGTCTTTGGCTTAATTCCCTGAGCTGCCATAGGAGGGGTGGCCCTCAGCATGGTCTAGGGCACTGGAGTGGGTCTCAGGCAAGGAGCTTGTGTTCATCTGGAGAACAAAGCCCCTTTGTGCCTCCCAGACTCTGCACCAGTCTCCACTGTCTGTGCCAGTCAACAATTTTCAGGGGGCAGCCTCTGGTTCTGGGCCAGTTAGTCGCATTCAGGAAGAAGCCTCTATGTAGTTGCTGTGGGTGGTGCTGCTCCCTGGCTGTTCCTGGCTGTCCCAGGTCAGCCAATTTGCTTGCAGTGCGAGTGGGAGGAAATGAACCGCAGGCTGCTTATTGCCATGAGGGGCAATGACTAGGGCTGGTATTTAGCGGTCCTGGGCTCCCACTCCCTCCCGCTCCAATTCCTCTCCTCCTGCCGGGGAGCTGGGGTGGGGGATGTGCTCAGGTTCCACTGGGTCACGGCTTTGTATCTTACCCTTTTCATGAGATTCTGAGTTCTCGCAGATGTAGATGTAGCCTAGCTGTTGTACTGTATCTTTTGCTCTCTCTTTTAGGAATAGTTGTATTTGCTGTATTTTCAAGGTACATATGTTTTTGGGAGGAGATGTCCGTCACCCTACTCACACCGCCATCTTGAGCACCTCCTCTTTTCAGTGTTTTTTATCTTTATATTTTAAGCTGATTTAATTAATTTAATATATTCAATTCATTTATAATTAGTGAATTTCTAATAAACTTGTGTTTACATATATACTTCTTATTAATTGTTTCATATTGTTCTTGCTCTATTGGTTATTTTTTAAATTCTCTTTGTTTTTATTTTGATTGAATTTGATCTTTCCAAATGTATTCCTTATTGGCTTATTACATACTGGTCTAATATTATTTAATAATTTCCCTAGAAATTACATGTATCCTTGGCTTATCAAACTCTAATGTTAATTTGCAATTTCACTATCTTTTGCATGTCTAGAAGAAGGAAGTGCTTTAATTCCCTTTAATTCTCTTTATCACCCTATTAATACAGTCAAATCTCATTTGAGTTTGTATATGTTTACCATTTTCGTTATTCCTTATTGCTTCTTGTATTTCTGGGATCATGTTTCCCTATGCTGACAGGACACTCTTAAATGTATCTTTACTATGAATTTTGTTGAGAAACTCTTTATGCATTCATTCTACATTTATATGAATATTTCTTTATTTCAACATTGTAAATATAAAAATATAATAATAAAGTGTTATTGGGGTTTCAATGCTTCTATTGCCTCTCACTCAGGAGACAGAACTAATAAATATTAGCATTCATATTAACCCATGCACAAAGTGGCATCTATAAACTATAGCCAGTGTGAAACAAATTTACCAGCTAGAGTACAATATGTGTGAACAGTTACTTGTGTTCCTTAGCCTTACTCACAGTATTGCTTTCTTAACAGCTTAGGTCAATTTCTCTTCCCTTTTCTTTAAGTGGTTATATATTTCATATGTAATATTTCACATATAACAATTGATTTGATTCTTTTTCTCACATGCACAATTCATTTGAGTCTTTCACCTTCTCCATATTCTACCTGTTTTTAAAAATTTAAATAAAGTAATACTCTCTTTGTGGTATGCATTTTTATGGTGATAAATGCATTGAGTCATGTATCCACAAAACTAGTTCCATATAGAATAATCTCATCATACCATCTCCAATGATGTTCTCTCAAATCCAATATTGGTGATTTTTATCTTCTCCCTTTTTTCTGAGTTAGTCTTGTTAGTTTTTCATTTTTATTTGTCCCAAGAATTAGTTTCTGTTTTTATTAATTTTTCTCTATTTTTATCAATTTTATTAATTTCTGCTCTTATCTTTAATATATTTTTCTTTGTTTACCTAAATATAAGTTCCTTTTTTGTTTGTCCATTTCCTAAGGTGAATACTTAGATTACTAATTTGATCCTATTCATCTTCTTTTAATGTAAGCATTTGATGCTATAATGTTCACTATTTGACATGATTGTAACTGATCAATCATAGTAATTGATAGTATCTTGCTTTCTACTATGACATTTATCATATACAACCCTGTAATGAGCCATATCTCAAAAATAAATAAATAAATAAAAGAAGCCTGGATCTATATCCATTTAGGGGAAAATGGCATGGTATTAGAGACTACATGGGATTACTAAGGTTAGTTGCTACTGAGTTGGTCACTGTTTCTGGCCATTTTCAATAGGAAAAAGTAGAAAATAAGACATGTAACTGCATGACTATTAATTTGGTTCATTTGTTAGACAGATGATAGATTGGTAGGCACATTGTCAGACAGACACAGATGGCCATTCTACCCTGCTAAAATGACAATTTTCAATTTCAATGATGTCAAAAAAATCACTTATTGATTTGTTCTAAATTATTATCACAAAACTCTCAGAGTCTTAACATATGACTACTGAAAATAGTTTCAAATTGTTTTTACAATTCTGTCTGTTCTTAATGTTTTAAATTGAATGGTTCCTCACACTGAGCTAATGCTGCTAACTGGACACACAGGCTCATTTCTCTTATTTCACTTTTTAGCTTTAAAGAGTACTTTTAAAGTTTTAATTTTGTTTTGTAATTATAAAAAATGTTTTTCAACTTGAAAATCAAATACTATTCATAGAATTCTAACCTGTATTTCTGAGTCCTCCATTTGGTTTTGTTCTCCAATAGGTAGCAATTTGTTTTATTAACCTGTTTTTGTCCATGTTTTAAAATGTCATACAGCTAGATACATAGATGAATATTAGTTACTATGTAGTAAAACTTATTAATTCTCTCTTGGTATTACTATATTTTAGTATTTAGTACTTTAGGAGGGTTTATACTTCCATTTTTATGTTGATATTTATACTATTTCCTACATATTATCCACATTTCCCCTCTACTTGAATTTGTCTTTTGATTTTGTTCTATGAACAGTAACAGCTTGACTAGAGACTATTCTTATCCTCCCTTGTCTTTTTTGCTGGTATCTAATTTGAAATAATATGTTTGCTTCCAATTAATACTTAACAGGTTAAAAGCAAGATGATTGTACTATTCGTGTATTCTCCAAACTCTGTCCTTATATTTTGAAACGTTCTATTTTATCACAAATTCAAACTTAAGGATACTTTCACATTTCTGACAGTTGAAATGTATCTAGTTGGGGCATATAGCCAGTATATACTGTGTTTTCTTACTCAAAACTTTTATTAACATTAGTTTACTACGTAAATCTGTATTTAATGCTCACCACTAATCTTTATGTAGCAATTCTAGCCATTTTGACAACATGGAGTACAGTATATCCACTAGTTTGAGAAGGGCAATGAATTGATATTTCAAAAGACCTTCCATGTTCATAAGAGTTTGACTGAGACATTTAAACTTGAAGTTCATTTTAATGGATATAAAATCTTTGGATAACATTTTTTCTCTTTGGGTATATTCATTGTGTTACTCCCATTGATTTCTGGTATAAAGTATTGCTGTCACAAAGTCTGCTAATAACCTCATTTTGTTTTCTATCTTAACAAAATAAAAACCTGTAACTTGATTTCCCCACCTCCTGCCCATGTTAGTCAAAGGAAAGGATTTTAATGTTTCTTTAAAGGTCAAAGTGTTAGCCATTGCAGATTGATGTTCTCAGAGTTTTAGAATTACTTTCCAGTTTGTGATTCAGGTCTATGTCTCTATTTTTCTTTCCTTTTCATTTTTTTAAAAATTTTAATGGCAGTCACTTTTATTGAATTATATTTTTTAGAATTCATTTTATTCTATTGTTACAGTCTTATTTTTCATGGATTATTATATGTATGTAATCTATATCAGAAGATACGTCTTAAAACTTTTAATCTCTTCATTAGCATTAATTTTTCAAAAATTTCCTTTTATATATTTTTTTAAAAATTTTCAGGTGGGTATTTTAAGCTCCTGTGTTCTTTCAAGTTTATTTCTTATTACTGGATGTGTGTGTACATATGTGTCTGTATGTATATGTATTTCCAAAAAGACATATAGAGAAATATTCTGAACAGATTGATATTCTCAATGAAGTATTTTCAGATTTATATATATATATGCATATATATGTATGTATATGTTCAGTACATATGTATACACACACATATATTCAGAAATAAACTCTTCCTCTTCCTCCCTCTTCCTTCCCCAACTCGTGTTCTTTTGTCTCTCTTTGTAAATCTCCAGTCCCTCAATTTACCACATTTCTGAATATTTCTTGTATTTCTCATTTTGATTTATTTTCTCTTTTGGTTTCCTGCCCTGATCACTTCTCACTTCCCTTCTTATGCAGATTCCCTCTTTTCTTTGCCCTTATGCTCTATTTGGAAAGGGATTTCTCCTTTTATTTTTTAATTTCAAAAGGTCAGGTCCTAGACATCCAGCCTACATCAGTTCACTCAGAATTTCCCAGATACCCCAAACCCAACCTCAAACTGAATAGGGCAAATTCCCTCCCAGATTTTGTTTAGTCTCAGCAGTCCATTAGAGATTTCCAAACACATCTGCTGATTGCTGATTATCTAGGTTTTAATGTCAATGATGTACAACATGGCTATTGGTGTTTTGTCTCCCTAATTTCATATAGTCAGATTCATAGACAAATCTTGTCAATTTTGATTTTTTAATATAGTGTTCTCTGTTTTTATGGGGAAATTCTGGTAAACTATGATACTCCTATCATCATCTTCCCAGAGATTCCTGGTATACTAACATTTTTGAATATTTTTCAAATATTAAAATTCAAGGTTGGCAATTATTTTCTTTCAGTCTCTTATAAACATGATTTTAATTTCTACTGTTTTTGTTTACAAGACAGCAATTTTTTGTTTATTTGAACACAATCTTTTTTTAAATTTTATTGTCTGGATGCTTTTATGCTGTTCCATTCGTCTCTGATTCTTAGCCACTTTACTAAAATATACCTAGTTCAGGATATATTTTTATTTGTCCTCAGTTTGTTAGGATTCTTGAGTCTGTGACTTAAGTCTCTAAGGATTAATTTTATGTGTGAACTTGAATGAGCCATGGTGTGCCGAAACATTTGGTTGAACATTATTCTGGATGTGTCCATGATGTGTCTCTGGATGAGACTAACATTTGAATTAGTAGATTGAGTTAAGCATATTGCCCTCCCTAATGTGGGTGTATCTCATCCAATTAATTTTTTTCTGAATAGAACAAAAAGCCTGAGTAAGAAATTAGAATCAGGACTAATTGTAGCTGAGGTTTCAGTCTTTTCCAGCCACTGGACTTAAACTGAAACATCAGCTCTTCTTGGGTTTTTAACCAAGTAGGCTTTTCAGACTGGAACTTAGGCCATTTGCTTTCCTGATTCTCAGACCTTTGGTTGGCTCGGAACTACCCATCTGCTTTCTTATATCTCCAGCTTACAGACTGCAGATCTTAGGACTTCTTATCCTCCATAATCACTTGAGGCAATTCCTTATAATCAATCGATCTATCCACATATTTCCTGTTGGTTCTATTTCTCTGAAGAACTTGGATTAATGTCTTTCAACAGTCTAGAAATGTTTTCAGTACTAGTTAACTTTTTTTTCCCCATGCATTTTCTCACACTTTTTCTCTGGGACTCCATTTATGCATTCATAACATGTTGTTATTATATTCCCTATATTTTTCTTAATTTTTGGTCCTTTATTTTTATTTGTATATCTTCTCATGTTTAATTCTAGATAAGATTTTCACCTCTCTTATTTTTATCTAATTATCTCTTCAACTGTAAATAACTTGCTTTAAATCCATTTTGATTTCAAATTTTGTTTATCATATAACAAATTCTAGAATTCCAATTTTAATTATTTTCATTTAATACTTTCCATTTCTTTGTTCATATTCTCAGTTAAATTTTTTATCATTCAATACATATTAAGCATATTTTAAATCCTCTATTTGGAAACTTCAGTATATAGTTCCCCAGTGGCTCTATTTCAATTGTCTATTTTTTTCTGGTGTTATCCCATGTTCTCTTGCCTTTTCATGAACTGGATATTTTTTATTATGTGCCAAAGAAACATACAGTTTCAGGGACTAAATGAATTTGAAACAGGCTTATAACTTCGGCAGGTGCTTTTCTACTTCCAGGATACTATACTCATACTCCAAGGGGGAGCAACATCCAATCATTGTTGCTGTACCTGGTGAGGTAGCAAAAAGTTATGATTTTTATCCCAGACCCTCAAACTTTTATGAAATCTTCAATTCCTGCTGGGGAAAAGAAAATGACCATAAATGTTAAGCCCATTTCCCTAAGTCAACACTCTCCTCCAACTCTCCACCAACTTTCTTGGTCATTGTCTGATCCTTTTAAGTAAATATCATTTATGTTACCCAGATCGTCTTGTTTCCCACAGTTCAAGGTAAGGTCCAAACTATCTAGCTCAAATTATAAATGTAGAGGTCCTCATTTTATATTTTTAGAAATCGTAAGACTTAGAGATATGATCCCCTTTTGTCTCATGAGGAACACAAGGATCAGAAAGACTAACTGATCATTCTTAGCTAATATAGCTAAGAGGAATAGACGGATTTAAGTGCCTTTATATCTGAATTTTATATTGTTTTAATTTACTTTTATATAAACTACTAAGTTGAAGGCTTGGTTCTAAATGCTTTACAAATATTAAAATGCCTTACAAATATTGACTCTTTTAACCCCTTTAGCAAGACATTGAGATAAGTTATTATCCCCACTTACAGGTGAATTAAAATACAGATAGTTAACTATGTAGCAGAGCTCGAGTTTTAATACACAGTCTTATTCTGAATCAATGGCCTCAATCATTTTTTCCCATAGAATAAAATATCTCAAAGTATAACAGAAGATAAGAATAGAGGGAATTCTGTAATCCCATGAATTTAGTTTTAAAATCTCTTTGCATACCATCAATTAAAATTCACTATATGAATGACACACTTCTACTAACTTCTCTTTATTTGGAAAACTGTGCTTGTGTGTGCTTGTGTGTGTGTGTGTGTGTGTGTGTGTGTGTGTGTGTGTGTGTGTGTGTTGGAGGTAGTAAATACAGAGTTCAAATGAAATATTAGAGAGACAATGTTGCAAATAAGATAGATATTTATTAAGCATTTATTATGTATACCAGGCACATGCCAAATACTTTTGAGCATTTAATGTCCTGAGCAGGAATATTTTATTCACTGAGATAATCAGCACTACAGTTGAGAAAACACAGCAGAAAAGGATTAAGTGTTAAATAACTATGAAAAATACACATTCTGTGGCACAACATAGTATTGTATTAATTAATGAGCTTCTACAGATGCTATAATTTCAAAATGAGAGAGACTGTAGTTAACAGCAGTAGAATGATAGTGAGAAAAATATTCATGATGGTAATATTACAGTTTGTGTACATTTTATAATTTACAGAGCATTTTCAAAAACAGGCAGGCATATATTTATTTGGTGGTAGTTGGTGGAAAAATGTATTCAGGAAAGCATATTGTCTAACACTGGTAGAGTTTCAATAAACTTGTGTTGAAAAACCTAAAGAAAGGGGTTCAGTGAAGATATAAAAGAAAGGACAAAAAGTATACAGATATCTGTGAGCACTATTTTTCTGTTGTAGTTGTATAAAATGGCCAATTGTTTTTACTTTTCTCCACTTAATTCAGTGAATATGTATGGGATGTCAACAGTCCCAGGTTTCGTGCACACTTTTTACTTTGTTCATTTCTTACAAAGTTAGAAAATATAATATAATATACAATTTTAACTCAGAATGTGATATATAGGATTATCTCTCTTCTCAGTCTTATTTTTCTATCCAAATTTTTATATTTTTAAATTAAAAAGGTACAGTTTTAAGACAATAAGATAGTTGATTTAAGTATGGATGTGTATTTTTTTATATTTTTCTATTCGATCTTCCTTTTTATTAAGGAACATTCAAGAATTGTATGAACAACATACAATGAAACATGATATATAAACCTTCTAGATAAAATTTTTAATTTAGAAAACTATAACCTATACTGAGGTAATAATATTTTAGATTTATCAAATAGCATACACTTACATTAGAGACTCTTGAAGAATTTTTGAAGCAAAGGTAACTTTAAAGATCACCTAATCAAGGCCTTTTTTACTTAAGAAGTAATGGAAACACAGGAAGAGTGAGTAGTTTACTAATTTCTCACAGCTGCTTGGTATGTAGAAAGGGGTTATCTCATCTCAATATAGAATTCTTTCCTCCAAAAAAGATGTAGCACTCCTCCATTTTATGTATCATTACTTCTGAAAGTATTTTCATGTTGAAATATTCACTATGTTTATCTAAATTTCAACAATTGCTTTAAATAAATATGAATCTGGGTTATCCTACATTCTAAGATGAATTAAAAAATTCAAATGTCAATGATGCTTTTCAGCACCATATTCCCCCATTTGAGGAAATCATCCTAAACCGATTGATTTAGGATAGCAATGACTTGTATAACAAAAGATTTATTTAATAAGCACATATGTAACCTTTATGTATGCTCTTCTAAGCACCTTTTAATAATTTCTATAACTTTCATAATATTCTCTGATCATCATATAGAATAAGGATTTTATAATGGGCACGCAGTGACCAAGAGAAGGTAAGTAACTTGTCCAAGTTCCTAGAGCTAGTAATTGGAGGAATCAAACAATGTTCTGTGTCTACACCAATACTTTGAGCTGTTTAACTTCCAAGTGTTTAATTTTATATTTAAACTTCTCTAACCTCCCTTTTGCCATCTCACTATACTCCTTGTTATGAGGACTTTATAAAAGTTATAGGACAAGGAAGTTCTCCAGAAAAATACTGTTTTCTAAGACAAAAGCAGCTGTTTGCCAATGGCCATCAAAAACCTACTTGAACCCATGAACAGTGTGCTTCTTCACATGAAAACATTAACTGGTAAGTGGTACAATGTTAGCAAATACAATGTGTATTTAAAAACATCATATGAGAATTATATCTCTCTAGGATGTAGTACTTATATTGGACACATTTTTCTGACTCCTTTTTTATCATGCCCCCATAGATGAAACTTTGGATGGCCAAAAAATAATTTAGGGACAATTATGAATGCACAGAAACTTCTGTTTTAGAGAATAAAAGTATAATCCATCCAAAAAATTAAATCCACTTAAAGCTGTCCAAGTGATTTTATTATTTGTTTGCTCTACTTATAATAGTACTATAAAGACAAATGATTCAGCTCTTAAATGTTGGTTTTTGTTGTATGCAGTTAATAATTCAGAAAAAGGGGCTAGTGAGTATCTACCAAAAAAAAAAGTGTTTCTTGATGAGTTTGCACACTTTCTCTTTTAACCCCTTCTTTATTACTTTTTAACCTCATTTAAGTAGCCAGGATCTCTTTGTTTAGTAACACATAGACTGTATGCTGATGACACAATCAGCATAACTATGAGAAAGGATTGTCTTTCTTGCAGATAGATACACCATTCTGAAGAATCTGAGTATTAAACTTAAAGTTTTGAGTGTGAAATCTGAGTAGTATCTGAGTATTAAAAGAACAGAAAAGCAAAGTCACCAACCTCCTTTTAGAGAGAACCAGGTAAAATGGTCTCTGAGGGCTTGGCCTCTATCAAATGAGGACTATGAGAAAGGAGAGGAATGGAGCAGTGTAGGGGGTAAAAAACAGAGGAAAGCCAATTTTTATAAAATATTCACCTGAGCTTGTGGTGTCAAAAGATACTCAGTGGGAAAATTACAGAAATATTGCCACTATCTTACAGACTGTGACTCCTGAAGGGTTTCTGATAAGATCATTTTTCCTTTGGAAGTATAGTACCCGTCCAACTACAAGAGCTGTACAAAGCAGAGAACTTTTACCTGCAGTGCTCTTGTCCCATTTCTACAAATTATATAAGGTTATTTACATAAGGGATAGTCAAAGATGACTTGGATTAGTTGATATTTTGGAATTCATACACCAGTTAGTACATTAACATGACTGTATATGGTACTTAACAGGTTTTGATACACTTTCAAGTAATTATCTTCCTATAACATAAAAAGAAATAAGAACTATGATGCAATTTACAAACCCAGCAGGGAAATACTGTCCCCATTTTATAGCAAAGTTCTGAAGATGAAGTGTTCAGACACGTTAGCTCAAATATCCACTAAGTTTAATGGAAAAAAGCATAAGACAGGATGGAAAAAGGAATGGGTCTCACACTTTTCAAGTCAAGTGGGTGTTTAGTATGACACTGAAAAAAGTTTTCCTTGATAGGAAATATGTCACTAGAAAAGAAAAGCAGTCTGGATAGAAACAACAACTCAAATATAATTTTACAGGACACAATACTACCCCAGAAACAACTTTAACATCTTTCAGGCTGCTGTTTGATCAATTCTCTAGAAGCACAATTTAAATAACATTGTGTAACACAAAGGACATTTAGTAAATGCTAATAATAAATTCTACATGAATATTCAATTTCTTTTCTTTCATGTCTTAATTATTTATTATATAGATGAAATAGGAAAATATTCCTTTGGGCATTCAAAATTTTATGTAATCATCTAAATAGAATCAGAAGGCAAAAATTATACTCTCAAAAACAACCCATTAAACAAAGAATAAAGGTATATTTATTTATGCTGATGGAGGGAAAACTAGAATATTTTAATGCAGATTTAAACTAGTATTATCATAAAGTGTGTCTGTATGTATGTGTGTGTGTATGTGTGTGCCTTTGTATGTCAGTGTGGTGGTATGGATAAATGTATAATTCATTAATAACAATTTACGGCCAGAATTTTTTATTATACTGTATAGAAAAATAATGAGAATCAATTTTGAGAAATTAATTAGATTAATCCATTCAATATTATTGAATTGGTGAATATACATTCTGTTTGGAGGCAAAAAAGCACAAGTGTACTTTCTCACAGTTGTGCAAGGAAAATAATTATAAAAAGTTTTTTATCAGAGAGGAAAGATTAGTAAGCAACTCAGCTAGAAGAATCTGTACATATAGACAAAAATCCTTGTTAAAACTTAGGGTTGATTGTTGAGCATTGTCACAAGAGCCTTAGAAACAGGATAGAATTGTCAGTCACATTCAAAACTTCAATTCACATTACCCTGGTAAATATAATACACTGGCAAATACAGGGCATACAGAACTACTGATAATAAACATGTTCCTAACATGCATGTAGAATTGTATAGATGTTAATTTATTTACTTGTTTAAAATCTGACAATTTCTCCCCCAACATTCTGGCCTGTCAAAAGTTAACAATCATCTTTCTTAATCTAGCAAACTGAATATGACACTGAACAATTTTGAATGACACAGAATCTTCTATAGGAATGATATGAAGTACAACATTTGATTTTTTATGTAAAATATGAAGGCATCGAAAGACACGACGAATAATATGGAAAAATAACACAAATAAAAATATTAATGGTGAAATAAAAACTTCACCATTTTGGCAAGTTGAAAAATTTTTAGATAGGCAAATAATCAAAAGGTACTTTTTGAGTTTACAAACAAAAAAATCTATGAGAAATGAGAAAGTGAAAGCATATTGTATGTACGTACTTTTAGCAAATACATGGGCTTTCCGACTTCTCTCCCATCTGCAAAAAAATCCTAGAATCCAGGTTCACCACAGTAATCATATTCATGCAACCAATTATATCAAGAAATGTAATTTTTCCAGCACACCAGATGCCCATTTATGCCTTCTCAAAGCAACTACCCTCCCAAATGTGTTCACTACTCTGATTTCTACTACCATAAAGTAGTCCGCCTGTTTCCAACATCACATAAATTGGATCATACTATATTTTTTTGCATCTTGATATTTTTGGTATTGTTTTGCATCTTGATACTTTTGATAACACTGTGAGATTAATTCATGTTGTTGGAGATGAATATTTTTGCACATTTTCATTTCTGTATGTTATTCCATTACATACATGTACCATAATTTTTGGCCACTTTAATATCTGTGGGCATTTGGGTTTTGTCCATTCAGGTTATTATGGATACTGCTGCTATGAGCATATTTGTATGTCTTCTGGTTGACATAGGTACATTTCTAAGAAGGTTTAAATCTAAGACTGAAATAATGGGTTTACTTATCAAATTCATTTATCTTTTCATCTTATTTGTTTAATCTGCTATTAATCAAATCTGTGTATTTTCATCTCAGTCATTGTAGTTTGTACTTCTACAAGTTCGATTCTGGTGTTTTTTTTAAAAAAAGGCATCTTCCATGTATCTACTTATCTTTTTAAACACAAGGCATACAGCTATTATAAGTCATTTAATGTTCTTGTCTACTAATTGTAATATCTATATCAACTCTTGGATATTTTCAACAGATTTACTTTTATTTTCTTAAGAGTCATATTTCCTTTCTCTTTGCATAACTGATAATACTTAATTAAAAATGAATAGACCAAATTCACAATTATTGAAATGAAAAAAGAAGAACAAATCTGGCCCAAGGTCAACAGAAGGAGGGACAAAATAAAGATCAGAGAAGAAATAAAATTGAAAAGCATAAAACAATACAAAAAATCAATGAAACCAACCAACAGCTGGTTCTTTGAGAAAATAAACAAAATAGATAAACCCATAGCCAGACTTATTAAGAGAAAAAGAGAATCAATACACATAAACAGAATTAGAAATGAGGAAGGAAGAAAAATCGTGATGGACAGGACAGAAATACAAAATATTAATAGAGAAAACTGTGAAAATCTATATGCTAACAAACGATAACCTAGAAGAAATAAACAACATTCTAGAAAAATAAAACCTTCCAAGACTGACCCAGGAAGAAAAAGAAAATCTAAAAAGACCAATTACCAGCAATGAAACTGAGTAAGTAATCAATAAATGACCCAAGAACAAAACCCCCAGACCAGATGGATTCACTGCTGAATTTTATGAGACATTTAGAGAAGACGAAATACCCATGCTTAAAGTTTTCCAAAAACTAGGAGGAGGGAATACTTCCAAACTAATTCTATGAAGCCAACATCACCCTAATACCAAAACCAGGCAAAGACCCCACCAAAAAAGAAAATTACAGACCAATATCCCTGATGAACACAGATGCAAAAATACTCAATAAAATATTAGCAAACTGAATTCAAAAATATATCAAGAGGATCATATACCATGATCAAGTGGGATTCATCCCAGGGATGCAACGATGGTACAACATTTGAAAATCCATCAACATCATCCACCACATCAACAAAAAGAAAGACAAAAACCACATCATCATCTCCATAGATGCTGAAAAAGCATTTGACAAAATTCAACATTCACTCATGATAAAAACTCTCTACAGAATAGGCATAGAGGACAAATACCTCAACATAATAAAGGCCATATACGACAAACCCACAGCCAACATCATACTTAACACCGAGAAGCTGAAAGCTTTTCCCCAAAGGTCAGGAACAAGACAAGATGCCCACCCTCACTGCTTTTTTTCAGCACAGTATTGGAGGTCCTAGCCATGGCAATCAGACAAAACAAAGAAATACAAGGAATCCAGATTGGTAAAGAAGAAGTTAAACTGTCACTATTTGCAGATGATATGATACTGTACATAAAAAACCCTAAAGACTCCACTCCAAAACTATTAGAACTGATATCAGAATACAGCAAAGTTGCAGGATACAAAATTAACACACAGAAATCTGTAGCTTTCATATACACTAACAATGAACCAATAGAAAAAGAAATCAGGAAAACAATTCCATTCACCATTGCACCAAAAAGAATAAAATACCTAGGAATAAACCTAACCAAAGAAGTGAAAGACTTATGCTCTGAAAACTACAAGTCACTCTAAAGAGAAATTAAAGGGGACACTAATAAATGGAAACTCATCCCATGCTCATGGCTAGGAAGAATTAATATCGTCAAAATGTCCATCCTGCCTAAAGCAATATACAGATTTGATGCAATCCCTCTCAAACTACCAGCAACATTCTTCAATGAATTGGAACAAATAATTCAAAAATTCATATGGAAACACCAAAGACCACGAATAGCCAAAGCAATCCTGAGAAAGAAGAATAAAGTAGGGGGGATCTCACTCCCCAACTACAAGCTCTACTACAAAGCCATAGTAATCAAGACAATTTGGTACTGGCACAAGAACAGAGGCACAGACCAGTGAAACAGATTAGAGACTCCAGAAATTAACCCAAACATATACAGTCAATTAATATTTGATAAAGGAGCCATGGACATACAATGGCAAAATGACAGTCTCTTCAACAGATGGTGCTGGCAAAACTGGACAGCTACATGTAGGAGAATGAAACTGGACCATTGTCTAACCCCATATACAAAGGTAAACTCAAAATGGATCAAAGACCTGAATATAAGTCATGAAACCATTAAACTCTTGGAAAAAAACATAGGCAAAAACCTCTTAGACATAAACATGAGTGACCTCTTCTTGAACATATCTCCCCGGGCAAGGAAAACAACAGCAAAAATGAGCAAGTGGGACTACATTAAGCTGAAAAGCTTCTGTACAGCAAAAGACACCATCAATAGAACAAAAAGGAACCCTACAGTATGGGAGAATATATTTGAAAATGACAGATCCGATAAAGGCTTGACATCCAGAATATATAAAGAGCTCACACGCCTCAACAAACAAAAAACAAATAGCCCAATTAAAAAATGGGCAGAGGAACTGAACAGACAGTTCTCTAAAAAAGAAATACAGAGGGCCATCAGACACATGAAAAGATGCTCCACATCGCTAATTTAGCTCCACATCGCTAAAAACTACAATGAGGTATCACCTCACACCAGTAAGGATAGCTGCCATCCAAAAGACAAACAACAACAAATGTTGGCGAGGCTGTGGAGAAAGGGGAACCCTCCTACACTGCTGGTGGGAATGTAAATTAGTTCAACCATTGTGGAAAGCAGTATGGAGGTTCATCAAAATGCTCAAAACAGACCTACCATTTGACCCAGGAATTCCACTCCTAGGAATTTACCCTAAGAACACAGCAATCAAGTTTGAGAAAGACAAATGCACCCCTATGTTTATCGCAGCACTATTTACAATAGCCAAGAATTGGAAGCAACCTAAATGTCCATCGGTAGATGAATGGATAAAGAAGATGTGGTACATATACACAATGGAATACTACTCAGCCATAAGAAGTGGAAAAATCCAACCATTTGCAGCAACATGGATGGAGCTGGAGAGTATTATGCTCAGTGAAATAAGCCAAGCAGAGAAAGAGAAATACCAAATGATTTCACTCATCTGAGGAGTATAAGAACAAAGGAAAAACTGAAGAAACAAAACAGCAGCGGAATTACAGAACCCAAAAATGGACTAACAGGTACAAAAGGGAAAGGAACTGGGGAGGATGGGTGGGCAGGGAGGGATAAGGGAGGGGAAGAAGAAGGGGAGTATTAAGATTAGCATGCATTGGGGGGGAGGGAGAAAGGGGAGGGTGGGCAGTATAACACAGAGAGGACAAGTAGTGATTCTACAACATTTTGTTAAGCTGATGGACAGTAACCGTAATGTGGTTTTTAGGGGGGACCTGATATAGGGGAGAGCATAGTAAACATAGTATTCTTCATGTAAGTGTAGATTAAAGAATAAAAAAAAAAAGAATGAAAGAAAGAAAGAAAGAAAGAAAGAAAGAAAGAAAGAAAGAAAGAAAGAAAGAAAGAAAGAAAGAAAGAAAGAAAGAAAGAAAGAAAGAAAGATTACTCCTTGATAGGATAAAACTATTGGTAAATCAAAGATCAACGCATGCTTTAAATATCCTTAATGTTGATCACTTAAAGGGTGTCAGATGATCAGCTATGGAGGTACTCTTTTCTGATAATATTCCTTTCTCTTAATAAAAAAAAAAAAAAAAGCAGTTCCTGTGTGCTGACCTCCAATGAGTTCTGCACAGTGGTATAGAGGGCATGTCTAAGTGTGGGCAAAGGGTCTGTTTGTTTCTATGCAGATGTCCAAGGCCTAGCTTGGATACCCAGAAAATGAACTAAGATACGATATGAGGAGGAGCTCCTGGCATCAGCACTCTCTGGAGGACTTGTGCCAGGGGATGATCCTCAAAAATCCTCCACAGGGATCCGGACGATGCTGCGGTTGTGGCTGCATCCACCCCACTGTTTCCTGGACTTGCCATTGGAATGAGGAGGGAGATGTCTAGGCTGGCATGTGCATACAGTGAGACAACGAATTTGACTGGATCTGTACTGTTGGAACTCAACCAGGAGTTGGGAGGGGTGCAAGTTGTAGCACTCCAAAATCTTATGACTATAGACTATCTACGGTTAAAAGAACATCTGGGATGTGAACAGATCCCAGAAATGGGTTGCTTTAATTTGCCTGATTTCTCTCAAACTGTTCAAGTACAGTTGGACAATATCCATCATATCATAGACAAATTTTCACAAATGCCTAGGGTGCCTAAATGGTTTTCTTGGCTTCACTGGAGATGGCTGGTAATTACAGATTTGCTTTGTTTATGTCACCGTATTCCTATTATGTTAATATGTCAGCGCAAGTTAGTTAGTAGTTTAAAACCTATACATGCTTAAGGTACTAGAAGATATGTCAAAGAAATAATCAATCCTCCCATGTTTTCTTCCATATGCTACCTCTATAGCTTTTCTTCTTCCTTCCTAATTACAACCCTTAAATAGAATTCGTGCCTCATATCGAATTTACCGAGTATCATAATTCCTCCAGGTGGTAAAGATACCTCGAGACAAGTGCTGGGCATAGAAGCCACAGGGCATAAATCTGCAAAGAAGCAAAAAGCTAACCTTTTCAAACAATATGGCTTCTCTCTCACTTACCAACTTTACATTTCCCTGTATGACCCCGGAAGATGACTGGTTAGCCAGAGACGGGTAAGATTTCTCAAGGGAGGAACAACCTAAGAGAGGCACAGTTGCAGGGGGGCCATCAGGTGAGAAATTGGGGATCAACAGAGGTGAGGCTCAGAACCTCACCCCCCCTGTTTTGAAAGAAATCTTCTGCATCTGTGGATGTTTTGCTGCCCTTGTCTAGCTTGGATTAATACTTAGTTTATAGGCACAGACATGATCATCTATATTTGCCCTCTTACAGCACTAAATTATGTTTTTTACCTTTATCTTGCATCTACCTACCACTTCAGTCATTTTATTAAAAATAATAATAATAATAATAATAATAATAATGGAGAAATGTGAGATTCACTTATAAATCAAGTATAGAAATCAAACGAATAATCATATCTGACTTGATTGTTTATTGTTCATGATGCGGGATCAAAACCTAAAGTTTCTGTGATATGACTGCCCTTGCACTGTTCACCATGTAAGAACTTATTCACTATGTAAGACCTTGTTCACCATGTAAGAACTTGTTTGTTATGCTTCAGAAGATTGGAGACTGTTGAGATATAGGCTGGGGGTTGATTAATGACTGTGCATTGAGTCCTCTATACAGAATTTTATTGTTGTTAACAACCATTTGATCAATAAATATGATAGATGCCCTCTCAAAAAAAAAAAAAAGATAAAGTAAAAGAAATAATGGCCCCACATCCCAAATTTGAAGATATGAATGTAAATACCCAAGTAGGTCAGTGAAACTCAAACAGGTTAAACTCAACGAAGCCTATAACAAGGCACAGTATACACCAACTGAAGAAAGCCAATGACAAAGAGATAATATTAAAAGCAGCAAGAGAGAGGTATCTCATCACATACAAAGAATTCCCCTATTAGATATTCAGCAGATTTCTCATCAGAAACCTTGGAAGTTGGAAGGAGGTGGGTTGTTATATTCAAAATGTTAAAGAGGGGTAAAAAGTAATGTGAACCAAAAACCCTGTATCTGGCAAAAAATGTCCCTCAAAAATGAGGGTAAATTCAGATATTGTCAGAAAATCAAAAGATGAGGGATTTCATTACCACTAGATTTGTCATGCAAGAAATGTTAAAGGAGTCCTTCAGATTGAAATGGAAGTTATTTATGCTGTAGAAAGGAAAGAAATATCTTCAGTGAAGATAAATACATGGGCAACTCTAAAAAACTAGTATCATTTTAACTTTGTAACACCTTTTGTTTTCTCCATGATTTAAGCAAATAATGCATAAAAATAGTCATTATTCTGTTTTTGGACACAAAATACATAAAGATGCAATTCTGTGACATTAATAAGTGAAAGGAAGAAGGGATGGAACTGTACAGAAGCAGAAGTTTTGTATGTTTTTGAAGTTAAGCTGGTATAAATTTAAATTATCATGTTATAACTTTAGGATGTTAGTAATCTCTATAGTATCTACAAAAAAATAGCTATAAAATATACACAAAAGGACATAATGAGTGCATTTCACTATAAAAACTCAGCTAAACACAAAAGAAGACAGTGATGCAGAAAGGAAAGGACAAAAGTCATATAGAAAATAAGTAGTATATTGAAAGAAGTGCCTTGCTATTAGTACTTTAAATATAAATGATTTAAACTCTCCAAGCAAAAGATAGAGATTGGAAGAATGGATAAGAAAAATGGTGGAACACTCTGCTGTCCTCATGAGACTCACTTTAAATTCGAAGATACAAATAGGTTAAAAATGGAAGGATGGAAAAGATAATCCATGTAAATAGTAACTAAAAGAGAGCAGGGATAGCTACACTAATATCAGAAAATAGACTTTTCAATTTAAAAAAAGATTACAAGAGATAAAGAAGAGATTATATATTTGTAAAAGTTTCAGTACAGCAAGAAGCTATAACAATTTAAAAAATGTATGTATCTAATAACAGACCATCAAAATACATGAAGCAAAAATTTACAGAAATGAAGGCAGAAGTAGAAAGCTTTACAATAATAATTGGAGACTTCAAAATACACCACTCTTGATAATGGGTAAAACCAGACATAAGATAAAGAAAGAAACAGAGAACTTAAACAACACAATAAACCACCTAGATATAATAGATGTATGCAAAATACTCTACCCAACAACAGAATACACATTCTTTACAAGTATACACTGGACATTCTCCAAATAGATGTGAAGAAATTGGAATGATTTTTCACTTTTGGTTGGAATCTAAGCAGCCACCATAGAAAACAGTATGGCAGCTATTTGAAAAATTATAAATAAAATTCTTGTGTTATCCAGCAATTCCATGTTTGGATATGTACCCCAAAAAACTGAAAACAGGGACATGTACAGATATTCGTACATCCATGTTTACAGAAGCATTATAAATTATTGCAAAAAGATGAAGTAAGCCAAGTGTCCACTAACAGATTAATGGATAAATAAAATGTGGTACATACACATAATGGAATATTATTCAGCCGTAAAAGGGAGGGCATGCTGATACATGCTACACCATGAATGAACCTTGAAGAGATTATGTTAAGTAAGATAAGCCAGTCACTAAAGGGTGAATACTCTTGATTCCACTCTTATGAGTTGCTTATAGAGTAGTCAAATTCACAGAGACAGAAAGTAGAATGGCAGCTGCCAGTGGTTTGGAGGTAAGGAGAGGAAAATGCTGTTTAATGGATACAAGTTCCAGCTTTGCAAAATGAGAAAAGTTCTGGAGATGGATAAGAGTGATGATCACATGAGGCGTGAATGTACTTAATGCCACTAAACTGGACACTTAACATGATTAAAACAGTCAATTTTATGTATATTTTGCCAAAATAAAAATAAATAATTCTTAAAATTAGCATTTACAAATATATTTTTGTTATTTTGAGTCTTCTCTAATACACTGAGATTTGTTAAAGCCAATAATGACAATTTTATCCTCCTGTTTCTAATACTGATATTTCTGTTGACAAGCATATCCAGGAAAACCTGTCAACTCATTGGCAAATTAAATGAGAACACATTTAATGTTTATCAGTGCAGTTAGAAAATGTAAAGTGAGCTTTATCATTTGGAAGATCCCATAAGAAGATGGATTATAATATCAGTTTTCTTCATACAGGGAATCTTAAACATGTTATGATTTTTAAACTGCATTAATGTCAAAGAATGTGATATTCAATGTTTTTTCTATTTAAAATACATTAAAAACAATTCTAAAATCAGGTATTAAACTGAAAAATTAGTCATAGATAATTTTTTATTAAGGTATCATTGATATACACTCTTATGAAGGTTTCACATAGAAAACAAGCTGGTTACTACATTCACCCATATCATCAAGTCCCTCCCATACCCCATTGAAGTCACTGCCCATCAGTGTAGTAAGATGCCAGAGTCATTCTTTGTCTTCTCTGTGGTACACTGCCTTCCCCATGACCCCACACACACCATAAATATATAAGTTTTTTAAAGATTATACCTGTGAATTTGGCTTATCTATAATAAGAAAATGAGACACCTCAAAATGGTAAAAGGACTTTATGAACTGAAAAAAATCATTCAAAGTAAAATAAGGCTTCACTGTATTGAGGATATGAAAATCCTATCAAAGCTAACAGAAATCTTCTTTTTCTATTAATATTTAAAACAATCACACATTACACTGCAACATACTAAACTGGTTAATAATGAAACAGAATTACCAATGCAATCTTAAATGGTTTCAATCAATAGTACAGTTGTTTTAATTGATCCATATATCAGTGTACAGCCATTAAATTTGTTAAATGAGTTTAATGATTTAAAATTTTCTTATGTAGTTAACAAAATATGTGTAATAGGATTGATTTTTTATCAGTATATTCTAAAAAAACAGATATAATGAGGAATACTTGTTTTTACGTTTTTGTTTTCAACTAAGCAGGGAAAGGAAGTCAATTTTACTACCTTTTGACTAGACCTTGAGTGATTTTCCCTAGGATATTCCCTATTATGAAATGTCATGAGTGAAAGCAGATATGAAAGTATAATAAAAGGGTTATGCTCACAATGTTTAAATGTAAAGCAGGCTAAAATAAGTCTGAACAACAGACTATAAATATGTTGTGTAACATAAATTTCCTATAAAAAATCACTAAGAGAAACAATTTTAGATCTTTGAAGTTTATGAAGAAGGCTGAGTATCTCTGAGCCTCCTTTTTCTTGTGTCTGAGGAAACTAACCTTTCACTCTGATGATCCCTTTGTGATCTCAGCTGAACCACCTTGCAAGGAATGCCTAGTCTCCTCAAGACTAATCCACTACAACTTATTGCCTCTATCCCTATAATGAATATGAGGTTTAACAGGCTCTAGCATATGCATCAGAGACCACCTTAGCATCCCTGAGACCTTGCCAGGAGGTCAAAGAAAAAACTATTTTTATAACAATATTAACACCTTATTTGCCCTGTTTGCTCTCATTAAATAAATTAGCCCAAGAAGTTGGAATTTGTTCTGTTTGCATGGTATATTGATTGAAACATGAACTCATTCAGTAATGATATTCATTTAACGAATTGTGATCTTTGCATTTCTTTTGGATAATGTTGAAGACAGGTTCTTAAAGTGTGGTTTTCAGTCTCCAAGTTTCTCACAGTCTCTTTCAGGAGGTCTATGGTACCAAATTATTTTCACAATAGCGTGATAGCATTTTCCGTTAGGTTGACACTTGCAGTGATGGTGGAAGAGTAATGATGGGTGAGTGGACTGAATGTTTATATCCCTCTGAAATTCATATGTCCTGAGGGGGGGAAATACAGTTACACTTAATAATGTCCTTGTTAGAGCAACAAAAATATTAACCCCTAATGTGACAGTATTAGGAGATTGGAATATCGAGAACTACTTAGGCCATGAGAGTGAAGCCCTCATGAATGGAATTAATGCCCTTATAAGAGAGATTCCTTAGAGTTCTACTCCTCTTTCCACCGTGTGAGGAGAGTACAAGAAGTCAATGGTCTGCAAACTGAAAGATGGCTATCATTAGACCTGATCATACTGGCATCCTGATTTCACACGTCCAGCCTGTAGAACTGTGAGAAATAAATTTGTGTTGTTTGTAAAGCACTCAGTTCATGGTACCTTGTTACAGCAGCTTGAGCTGACTGAGACAGATGGGTAAAAGTGCTGGTACATTACCTAAATGTACTAGTAGGCATTATATTCCTTACCTGTATGTTCCGGGGGGCTGGGGGTAAGACAGTTACACTTAATAACGTCCTTGTTAGAGCAATAAAAATATTAACCAAATTGAATGTTGACTACTGAATACACATCTTTATAATATTCTGTATGACAAAATGAGAAAAATACATAAAACACTCCTGCTGAAAACTAGACTACAATTATTTGAATTGTGCGATGAACTAAAAGCTATTTAACTTTGCTATATATATATATATATATACATATACACTGTTTTTTTATCAGTAAAGTAGGGATAAAGTAATACCTTTTTAATAAAATTGTTATGAGGATTAGAATGAAGGCATATATATCCTTGAGGAAGAACATAGCACATCTGCTCAAAGAGGATAAAAAGCAATACTGGCTACCATGTAATGGGTGTTAATACATGCCTGATAGTATTCTATGTGCTACACACCTATTGCCTCATTTTGTGATTGTAAAAATCCCTATGAAGATAGAGACTGTCATCAGTCCTATTTTTAAAAGAATGATGTCATGCCACAGAATATCTTGTGGTCTATGCATCTTGATTCCCATACCAACTCATTACACTATCTCTCAGCATTACTACTGAAAATTTGTTTTTTGTTTTTTAAATTTGTGTCATTCTAGGTGAGGAAGAATATATCAACTTTTTACATCAATTGAATCTCTAAATTGATGACTCATTTTTGGTATTTTACAAATTTTAAGTGGTTTGACTATGGTGAAATGAGATTTTTTTTCTCAAACCAGTTTCATTGGCCCCAAATTCATTAGTACTGGCACTCAGCTTCAATGCATGAAATGATATACTGTGTTTTCTATGACACTGAATTGGAAAGTTCAAAAAAAGTCCCTCCGTGATTCCTACCCTATTTCCAAATTAAACTATAAAAGATATAAATTATACTAATATTTTTACTTACATATGTTTAATCATTGGGAAAGATACTTTGACTTTATTGAATACATTTTTCATTCAAGTTTTACTTCTAATTTTTCTATTGCTTCTTCTTCTTCATAAATGTGAGGATCTCACAGCCCTTCGTTTTTCTATTCCTCATGAAAAACATTGTCACTTTTTAAAATTTTATTTCTCATTACCAAAAAGATGTCATTGATCTAGTCTTATCTATACAACCTCTTTTGACATCAACTTATTTTATATTTAGTTCTATAGTTCTTTTCCATTACCAGTTTCTCTCCCCAAACTGTAGGCATCCACATACATATTTTTTCTCATTCATCTATTTCAGTCATTGAACCGTAAGTTCACACATTGAAAAGAAAAAAAAGTGAGTATTCTGAGTCTCATGTTTTACTTATGCCTTTCTACTATCTTTGTCACTGACAGTGTTAGACATATTTTTATCAGGACCATGACACACAATAAGTGCTCAAGAAATGTGAACTTTGACCATTCATATAGTGACTGTGCCACTATACAACAAACCATCCCCAAAAATGAGTGGTATAAAGGAAAATTACTTATTATGCCCACACATTGTGTGAGTCAGGAATTTAATTTGATCTCTGTTCCAAAATGTTAGAGCCTCAATTAGGGGTACTTGGACAGCTGATGATGACTGAGAGAGTTGAAGAATGAAATCACCTAAAGCCTTCTTCATTAACATCTGGCACATGAGCTAGGATGACTCAAAGACAAGACTCAGCAAAAACCATGTACTGGAATACCAGTCCATAATCTCTCTGTATATATGGGGCATCTTATGTCAGGATGGGTGGGTTGCAAGAGGTAAATCCCAAAGGAATTACCTAAAGGGCAAGCATTCCAAGTCAATCAGGTAAAAAATATAAGGATTTATATGACCTAGACTTTTAAAATTTGCCCCAAATAACTGCTCAATAAGTATAACCATAATAAAATATTAACAATAACAACTATTTCACATTGGATTCCAGTGAAAAATTTGGATTAATTTCCCATTATCTATCCTTCTATTCAGTGAAATAGTGAGACTAGGTGGTCTAATATATCTAAATTCCTTCAATTTCTAAAATATTACCCTTTATAATATGATTTAGAAGAAAAATTTTATTCAAATGTAGTTTTCAAAACATTTCAAATATGTGTGTATACGTATACGTATACACACATACATACCTGTTCCTTTTATATTAGATTTAGGGAAATTGTTGGAAAGTCCCCCTACACTCCTTGAAAGAGTGCAATATTAAATATATCTAATAAGACTTTTCAATTTTTCTGTTTTGCCTAACCTTTTCCCAATCATGCATACACACACATAAATATACATACAAATATTATTTTAAAGATTTAATAACTTTGAAAATGTTTCTTGGAACAAATCATCTGTTTTCTAAAGGACATTATTGGATTCAAGTAAATTGAATTTCACCAAAATCAATTTTCTTTTGATTGTCAACTCTTGACCATAGCTTGAAATATTTGAAAGTAACAAAAGGTGAACTTCCCATGATATTTTATGCGAAGGTAAGATTATAGCAAAACACAACCAACTTTCTTTCCCTTTGACAACAGAGCAATATACAATCACAATTCTCTTAATGTTGGCAATTCAAATACTGCTTGAGATGGTTCAACATTTTAATTTAAAAATAAATAACTTGTGTCAAATAATATCCCCCTAAAAGTGAGTTTTTAATGCCTAATTTGGATGTTTTTTTTATCTTAAAGCCATATTTGAAAAAAGATTTTATTTTCAATAGTTTTGCTAATTGTATTAAAGTAGAAATGTCAACAATACACATTCATATTATCATGAAATAATTAATATACTTGCTTAGGTTTTAAATTAATCCCTGAAGATACATATACAAATTCCATAAAATCAATGCATATGAAAGCTGAAGTTCAAAAGTACAATATCCAGTGGCTCTTCCTAATAGGAAAATTAGGATCAATACCCATATAAATATTTTCAGAAATAAAGCTCCCTATATACAAATTTAAGGAAGTACGTTTTAATGGCATTTTCTCAGAGCTACTCATAATTTTTTTAATCAAAGGAGGCATTAACAGAATGTTTTAAAGAAGGCTGCAAAAAAAGGTCAAAACATATTACTCTCTGAACTGAATAAGAGCCCTATGCAATTAAAGCTAATAATATATGTAATTGTATATGTAATAAAAACCACATAGACTCTTACAAGAACATTGAGGCATTTGCTAGATAAGTGGACATTTGCTCTATCATTTGCATACTTCAGAATTAGAAAATATAATATACATTAAAATTGTTACTGTTTGGAAAAATATTTGTCTGTAAATTAACTTATATGGTTATATTTGTCTTGTTTCCCTCTGCAGTGGTACAGATTTTTTACTTTCATTAGTTTTATTATGGCAGTAGTTCTAAAACATCCACTTGGAAGGCCTATTAATATATAGGTTGCTGGGCCCCAAACTCCAGAGTTTCTGAGTCAGTAGGGCTGGGGTGGGGTCCAAGAATTTATATTTCAAACAAATTTGGAGGTGATGTTGAGGGTGAAGTTCCTGGGACCAAACACTGAGAAGAATTGTACAATGATATCCTTGTCATTTCCTGATTTGGTGTTCTCAGATGCTCTTGATTCTTTAAGTTGATATCTTTTAGTGGTTTTGGCAAATTCTTTGCAATTATATTATTTTAAAGATTTCTTTTGCCCCATTCTCTTACTTCTATTTCTGGGACTCCAATTACATGTGTGGTAAGAAACCTCCCCAGTGTTCTACAACTCTTCTGTTCTCCTTTGCTTTTTTCTGTTCTTTTTTTTTATATTGTATGTTTTAGTTTTTTTTATCTTCTCTTGACCTGTTTCCATTTTATCACCTTTGAACTGCTAGGTCAAATTTTTTCTTTAAAACACAAAGAAACTGAGCAGACTGAGAAATTTACAACTCTTCTAGGATAAATAAGATAAGTTCAGGACACAAAACAAACCTCTCGCCCCAAGATTGGAGAGACCTCTAAGTGCACACAGGCTTACCAGCACTGAGACTCATTGGCAGAAACCTTCATGGGAACCAATAGTGAGACAGGAACATCTGAACTACAAGTAATGATTTCCTAGTTGTTCAGCGTCAACAACTCTGAGAGTTAAAAAGTCCAAGAGGAACCCAGTCATAGGGAGGACACAGAATTTTGTGAGATTAACCCCTAGAAGCTCTACAAAGTTTTCACAGTAAATATCAGAGAAAAATTCCCTTGTACTTTTGTTAAGGGAAGACACGCAGTACTCTGTTCTTAACAAGGCTTGTCCTCAGAATAAACTGTCTAAGTAGAGCCTAACCTGCTGGGGTATTATCAGAGGCTAACTGACCTGGGAGAGGGAAATACCCACCTCCAGCCCACTCTAGCCATCCTGTACTATCTGAGGAGAGAGGAAAAAAATGAGAAAACACTTGTGAAGTTCATAGGTCAAAGGCTCCGTGAAAGACTAATATCTAATAACAGGACTATATAATGCCTCCCTTCCCCCTACACTTCACCACCAAATTACTAAAGGCCTATTTATAGCAGTTGCTTTCATTGGTACCTGATTCCCCATTTATGAGAAAAAACTGCAAGTCGTACCAAAAGACAGAAAAACACAATTTGAAGGAACAGAGAAACCATCAGAACCAGACATAGCAGGGAAGCTGGAATTATCAGACTGGGAATTTAAAACAACTATGATTAATATGCTTAGGGCTCTAATGGATAAAATATACAGTATAGTCTTCAGCTGGGCAATGCAGAAGAGATATGAAAATTGAAGAAAAGAGCCAAAAATAAATGAAGTCAAAAACACTGTACCAGAAATGAAGAATGCCTTTTTAATGACCTAATTCATAGATTGGACACAACTCAGGTGAGGGAGGATTCTCTGAACTTCAAGATATCTCAATAGAAATCACCAAAACAGAAAAGCAAAGAAGACAGAGGCTTAAAAAAATAGAACAGAATATACAAAGACTGGTACAACTACAAAAACTATAACATACACATAATAGGAATATTGTAAGTAAAAGAAAGAGAGGAAGAGAAGAAATATTTGAAACAATAATAATTGAGAACTTCTCCAAATTAATATCAGACACGAAGTGACAGATCTGAGTACCTTAGAGAACACCAAGTAGTATAAATGTCTAACTATAACTACACATATCATTTTCAAATTATAGAAAACCAAAGATAAAGACAAATTCTTAAAAGAAGTCAGAGGAAAAATGTATCTTATAGAGAGAAACAAGGATAAGAGGAAAAAAAGTCAACCTAGATTTCTGTACTCCATAAAATTATCTTTCAAAAGCAACGTAAAACTAAAGACTTTCTTCCTCTTCAATTTCCTTTCCATACAAACAAAAATTGAGGGAATTTATTGCCAGCAGACCTCCTTGCAAGAAATGTTCAAAGTTCTTTAGAGCAAAGGAAAATAATACAAGTCAGAAACTAGACTCTCCACAAGAATAATGAGTATTGAAGAAGGAATAAAAGAAGTTAAAATAACCCTTTTATTTTTCTTATTCTTAATTGATTCTAAGATAAGTTTGTTCAATATAATAGCAACAATGAATTCAGTTATTTATGCCCACATATATATTTTTTGTGTATGTGTGTGTATATAAGTTTATGTTTACACATATATTATGCCTATATATAAGGAAATGTTTTATTTTTATATACTATTAATTAACTAGAAGAAAGAGAAATTAAGAAAACAATCACGTTCATAATTATATCATAATTAATAAAATGTGTTGAAATACATTTAACCAAGGAGGTGAAAGATCTTTATACTGAACACTGAAACATTGATGAAAGAAATTGAACATGAAACAAGTAAGTGGCAAAATTCCATGGTCATGGATAGAAAAAAGTAATAATGCTAAAATGGCCATATTACCCAAAATACTCTACAGATTGACTGCAACCCTACCAAAATACCAAAAGCATTTTTCACAGAACCAGAATAATTCTAAAATTTGTAAGGAACCATAAAAAAAAACCCCACAAATAGCCAAAGCAATTTGAGAAAGAAAAACAAAGCTGGGGTATCATACTCCCTAATTTCAAGCTATATTAAAGAGCTACAGTAATCAAAATAGTATGGTACTGGCACAAGAACAGATACATGGACTAACTGAACAGGACAGAGACCAGAAATAAATCCATGCTTATATGGTCAATTAATATATGACAAAAGAGACAAGAATATAGAAGGAGGAAAAGTCAGTCTACTCAATAAATAGTGTTGTGAAAACCGGATAGTGACATGCAACAGAATGGATGTAGATCACTGTCTTACACCATACACAAAACTAAACTTGAAATGGATTAAAGTCCTAAACCTGAAAATTAAGACTGAAAACCATAAAACTCCTAGAAGAAAACACAGGCAGTAAACTTTTGAACTCAGCATACTTTTTTTCTGGATATGACTCTCTAGGCAAGGGAAACAAAAGCAAAAATAAACAAGTTGAACTACATCAACCTAAAAAGCTTCTGCACAGCAAGGGAAGGCATCAACAAAATGAAAAGCAATCTACTTAATGAGAGAAGATATTTACAAATGATATGTCCAGAAAGGGTCTAATATACAAAATACATAAAGAACTCATACAATCCAACACAAAAACATAATCCAATTTAAAAAATGGGCAGTGAACATGGGTAGACATTTTTCCAAAGAAGACATATAGATGGTCAACAGATACATGAAGAGATGCTCAACATACTAATTATCAAGGAAATGTAAATCAAAAGCATTATGAAATATTACCTACTCAGAATGGTTAGTATCAAAAAAACAAGAACAAATATTGGCAAGGATGCAAAGACAAGGGAACCCTCGTACGTACATTGTTGGGAATGCAAACTAGTACAAGTACTATGGAAAGTAGCACAAACGTTACTCTAGAAACTAAAAAGAGAAACACCATCCAACCCAATGAATCTACTTCTGGAAATTTACCCAAAGAAAACAAAATCATTAATTCAAAAAGATATATGCAATCCTATGTTTATTGCAGCACTATTTACAATAGCCGATTTATAAATGCAACCTAAGTATCAACTGACAGATGAATGTATAAGGAAGTTAGATATATATACAATGGAATATTAGTAAGTTATAAATAAGAATGAAATCTTGCTATTTGCAACAACATGGATGGACCTAGAGAGTATTATGCTAAGTGAAATAAATCAGATAAAGATAAACATCATATGATTTCACTTATATGGAATCTTAAAAACAAAACAAATGAACAAACAAAACAGAAACAGACTCATAAACAGAGAGAATGGACTGGTGGTTGCCAAAGGGAAGGGAGTGGGTAAATGGGTGAAATAGGTGAAGAAGATAAAGAAGTACAGCCTTACAATTACAAAACAAATTAGTCATGGGGTTAGAAGTACAGATGTAATATAGTCAATAACATTGTAGTATCTTTGTATATTAATAGACAACAACTATACTCATAAGCATTGAGTAATGTATATAATTGTCAAATCACTATGGTGCACACCTAAAACCAATATAATATTGTATGTCAACTATATTTCAATTAAAAACAAAGATATAAATTCAAAGGTCCAAAAGTGCCTTCTAAAATGTGTTAAATAACAGATAGGTGAAAGAAGAAATTCTCAAGATGAAGTTTAAAATATTTTGAAATAAATGAAAATAACAATACAATTTATCAAAATACATGTCATGCGGCGAAAGCAGTACCTACAAGGAAATTTATAACATTGAAAGTGTGTATTAGAAAAGAAGAAATACCTAAAATCAATCATCTAAGTTTCTACTTCAGGAGACTAGAAAAAGAAAAGCAAATTAAATCCACAGTAACCAGAAGAGAAACAATAAGAATTAGAGAAGAAATCAAGAAAGTTGAAGATAGTAAAACGTAAGAAAAAAAAATCCATAAACCCACAGGGTGATTATTTGAAAAGATCAATATAATCAATAAGGCTCTAGCAAGGGAACGAAGAGAAAAAGAGAGAACACAAATTACTAATACAGAAATGAATCATGATTGGTGCACATGGTATGTGGGGGGTAACAGGGAAAACAGTGTAGCTCAGAGAAGACAAATAGGGACTCTGTGGCATCTTCCTACGCTGATGGACAGTGACTACAATAGGGTATGGGGGGGCCTCAATAATAAAAGTGAATGTAATAACCACATTGTTTTTCTTGTGAAACCTTCATAAGAGTGTGTATCAATGATACCTTAATTTAAAAAAAGCAATACATACATACATACATACATACATACACACCAATAGCATTTCTCTACCAAAAAAAAAAAAAAATGAAAGAGGGACATCATTACAAATCCCTGGACATTAAAGGATAATACTGGAGTACTATGAACAAGTCTTTGACTTAATAACCTTGATGAAATGGATAATTTCTTGAAAGACACAATGTGCCTAAATTCACACAAGAGAATATAGATAACTTGAATAGGCTTATATCTATTAAATAAATTGAATCAACAAGTCTGTCATCTTACTACATAACAACAATGAACAAGCAGAACTTGTAATTAAAAACACCATGTCATTTACATTGGCACTCAAAAAAAAAAGTAAAATACTTAAGTAGAAATTTAATAAAGTATGTATAGGCTCTATATGTAGAAAGCTACAAAATTCTGATGAATGAAATTTAAATGGAGAGATATTTCATGTTCATGATGGGAAAACTCAATATTGACAAGATATCAGTTCTTCCCAACATTGTCTATAAATTTAATACAGTCTCAATTAAAACTCAGAGAGTGATTTTTTAGATTTTAACAAACTGATCTATAGTTTATATGGAGAACCGAAGACCCAAAATAGCCAATATAATATTGAAGGAGAGCAACAAAGTTGGAGGACTGACACTATCCAAATTCAAGTCTTACTATAAAGCTGTAATAATCAAGAAAGTGTGGTATTGGCAAAAGAACAGACATATTGATTAATGGGGTAGAACAGAATGCCCCAAAATTGATCCCTATATAGTCAACTGATCTTTGACAAAGGATCAAAGGCTCAGTTTGACAATTTGACAACTGAGCAAAATAGCCCTTTAAATAAATGGTTATGGAATACTGTACATCCATATGTAAAAAAAAAAAAATTAATCCAGACACAGACCTTATGCCCTTTACTAAAAAACAACTCAAAATGCATCACAGACCTAAAGGTAAAATGTAAAACTATAAAACTCATAGAAAGTAACACAGGGGAAAACCTAGATGACCTTGGCTATTGTGATACCTTTTTAATAAAACACCAAAGATACAATCCAAGAAAGAATTCATAAGTAGGACTTCATTAAAATTGAAAACTTCTGCTCTAAAAAAGAAAAAGTCAAGGGAATGAGAAGACAAGCCAATGACTAGAAAAAAATATTTGCAAAGACACATCCGATAAATGTCCATTATCCAAAATATACAAACCGCCCCCCACAAAAAAACACCTCACATAAAATTCAGTTATAAACAAACAACCCAATTAATAAGGGTCAAAGTCCTTAAAGGACACATCAAAGAAGATATATGTAATATGGCAAATGAACATGTTCAAGAAAATACAAAATAATATAGTGAGATTTTACTACAAACCTATTAGAACGGCCTAAATTCCAAACACTGGCAATGACAAATGCTGATGAGGAGATGGAGCACAGGAACTCTCAGTCATTGTTATTGGGAATGCAAAATGATACAGCCACTTTGGAAGACAGTTTGGTGCTTACCATATGTCCCAGCATTCATGCTCCTTGGTATTTACCCAAATCAAATTGAAAACTTATGTCCACACCAAAATCTGTACACAGTTGTTTATAGCAGCTTTATTTGTAGTTGCTGAAACTCAGAAGCAACTAAGATGTCCTTCAATAGGTGAATGGATAAATAAACTGTGGTACATCCAGACAGTAGAATATTATTCAGCACAAATTTCCCAAGAAATTTAATCAAAGGTTAAAAAAGAAATAAGAGAAAGAAAAGCTATCAAGCTATAATAAGCTAGAGAGATCTTAATTTCATATCACTAAGTGAAAATCAAACAAGTATATTGCTAAATGAAAGAAACCAATCTGAAAAGGCTATATACTACATGACATTCTGGAAAAGGCAAAACTATGAAGTCAGTAAAGAGATTAGTACTTGACAGGAATGGTGGAGAGAGGAGGGAGAAAATATTCTGTATGATACTATAGTGATGGATACATGTCATTATACATTTGTCCACACCCATAGAATGTACACCACCAAAAGTTAATTGTAATGCATACTAAGGACTCTGGTGGGTATAGCGTGTCAACATAAGTTCAGCAGTTGAAACAAATGTAACATTCTGTTGAGGGATGTTGATAATAAAAATGGCTATGCATGTGAGGAGGCATGTTTCAAAACCATGAAAGTGAAGCTTAAAGAAAGGTACATTGTTCAACTGAGTGGTTCAAATTTGATCTAACAAACCCTGAACATACGTTTTGAAATTAAAGTATGACAGCTTTTTAGGTCAAATTAAAATGATACAGGAAGAAATTTAAATTATAATAAGGTCTTAAAATAGTTTTCTAACACTTAATTGTGATAAGAGTATAGGTTATTCATGATTTACAATGTGTACCTAAAGACTTCCTATAGTCTTTCAGGGCCTGATCTCATATTTTGTAATCAACTCTCGAAAATATTTCATGCCTTATGTTTTTAAGAGTACTATTTTCATTGTCGCCCCAGAAGGAGTTAATGTTCACATATTCTTAAGATCTTATCCTTCTAAATCCTTATTTTCTAATTATTTTGTGAAACACAATACCTGAATTTTACACACTTGCATATATATTTAATATCTCAATTAAAAGTTTCCAAGGACTGTATGATAAATAATATAAACCCCTCCTAGTTAAAATTGTAAAATCTTAAATATACAAATTTTTCTCCATTTTTAATCTACTTGTTTTATATTACTCCCCATTTTCTTCAAAATAATTATTTTTCTCCCCACTCTGGGAAAGTAATATTGATGGTAGTTATTCTGGAGAGAGTACTACGAATATCTGGGTTTGTGGTGGCTAGAGACTAAATGGAGCATTTCATCTATTCTTTTAATTATACCATAGCAGCAGCTTGCAATGAGTCCATTTCACTTCCCAAGAAATTTAAGCAAAGGTTAATTTTAATGGGAATTTAAATCTTGTCCAATTTCCAAATTGCCATTTTCAACTTACATGTCTCTGCTTAAATTCCTAAGGAAATATTGCTTTTTAAGTACCTTAGAATACCTTTAAGACTTTTTCTTCAGGAAGCTGCCTGCACTCTAATTTTATGGTTAATTTATTTCTCATATAAACTTCAAGTTTAGAATATAAGGCTCCATTTTCTACTGATTAGTGTTTACTCCTATTAATGATAATAGAAGTCTTAATTTGCACTTTGTGATTACAGGAACTTGGTCTTGAATTCATTAGCAAGTATTTTTAACATGGATTACACAAAAAAGATGTAATGGTCACAGGCTTTTCAAATTGTTCAGACATTTGCACCACAATTTTGAAGTTGAAAAAATGAAATTGTATAATTCCAAATTATAATAATGCTCAATGTTATGCTGTTCAATTTTTCTTTTTTTTTTTTAGTTCCCTAAAATCAGATTTGATGTAACACTCTATAAAGAATGCGCATATCAATATTTTATAATTTGGTCAAATGTAAAATTTGACAATATGAAGGGTAATTTTACTTTTTAAATTGTGCATACTTTTAAAATTTTATATAAGCATTCATCATATAGTCCATGGTATAATGAAAATTATCTAAAAATGAAATATATTTAAATCACACATATTCCAACAAGTAGATCCCTGAACAAATATAATTGGTTCACCTAATTTAGGTGCAGTATTGACTAAAGAATAAAATATTTTGTTTTAAAACCTTTGTAAAGTGGATGCAAAATCACATCAATTTCTAAAACCTTGTTAGATTTTAGTATCAAAAATTTGAGAAAAAAATATATCAGCTTTTTATTAACACATTCCCATTTATACCCTTATTGCATTTACAAAATAATCACACAGTAATGGATACATACAAATACAATGTATTTAAATATATTTATGTATTTTATATACATTGTATATACAAACACATTATTATATACTATATTTGGACTATCTACACATGTGTGTACTGTACACATACACAGATAGACATATGAACTGATTTTTTTTAAGCATCTGTACTGAAAATAAACTGAGATAATGGCCATTAGGGAAATTTAAATGGAGCCCACATTATTTAATGGATTTTTAAAATGTTTCCCCAAAATGAAATCAAGATATCAAGAAATGTTTTAATATTACAAATTTTAACTGATAGAATTCCACTACTATTTTTTAACTCTTCATTGCTAAATTAAAGAAAATCTACCTGATGGAGGATTAGTTTAATATGATTAAATAATTACATCAGCATTCCTTGAAATTTTAATAGAAAATTCTGACCTTTTCTTTTTGGCTTTACTGAGGTATCACTGACAAATAAAATTGTAAAATAAAGTATACATATGTGATTATTTGATGTGTGTATACATTGGGAAGGATTCCCTCTATCAAGTTAATTAATACATCAATCACCTCAAATATTTAACTTCTTTTAGAAAGAACATGTAAATTCTACTCTCTAAGCAAATTTCAATTACATAATAGATTATAACCAACTATAGTGACTATGTTATAAAATAGATCCTCAGATCTTATTCACTTTATAACTAAAAGTTTGTACCTTTTTACCAACCTCTCCTTATTTCCCCTAATCTCTAGCCCCTGGCAATGACCCATTCTACCATCTGACTGTGTAAGTTAAGCTTTCTTTTAAAAATTTTTTTAGATTCTGCATATGTGTAATACCATGCAGTATGTGTGTCTTTCTGTCTGGATTCCATTCAGCATAATGCTTTCCAGGTTCATCCCTACTGTCGTTAAGTGGCAGTCTCTTCATTTTTCATGTTGTAAAATATTCCATTGTATGTACTACATTTTCTTTAGCCATCCTTTCATAGATAGACATACATGTTATCTCCATACCTTGGCTATTGTGAATAATGCTGCAATAAACATGTGGATACACATACCTCATCAAGATATTGACTTTAATTTAGATATATCCCATGAATTGGGATTGTTTGATCAGTATGGTAGTTCTACTTTCAATTTTTTGAGGAACTTCCACACTGTTTTCCAGTGACTATACTAGTTTACATTTCCACCAATAGTGAACAAAGGGTTCTTTTTCTCAACATCTTCACCAGCATTTTTTATCTCCCGTTTTTCTGAAAATAGATATCATAACAGGTATGAGGTGATAATTGCACTGTGGTTCTGGTTTTTACTTCCCTGATGATTAGTGATGTTGAGTGTCTTTTCATGTATCTGTTGGCCATTTGTACATATTCTATGGAAAATTGTCTATTATGTCCTTTACCCATATCGTAATTGGGATTCTTACTTTTTTGCTATAGAGTTGTATTGTGTTCCTTAAAGATTTTTGGTATTAGTTCCCTATTGTATATGTGTTTTTTAAATATCTTCTCCCATTCCACAGGCTGCCTTTTCTTTTTCTTGATTTCCTTTGCTGTGCAGAATCTTTTTAGTTTGATGTAGTTCCAGTTCTTTACATTCTGTTGCCGTTGTTTTTGTTGTCAAAAAAACAAAAAGATCACTGCCAAGATCAATGTGACAGACCATTCCCTCAGTGCTTTCTTTCAGGATTTTTATGGTTTCAAGTTTAATGCCAAGTATTTGATCAATACTGAGTTGATTTTTGTGCATTGGTATAAGACAGAGCTCCAGGTTCACTTTTTTTTTTTTTTTTGCATTTGGGTATCCAGTTTTCTCAACAATATTTATTGAGAGTATTCTTCCCCCATTTTATATTTTTGGTCCTTTTTCAAAAATTCACCAGATATGCAAAGGTTCATCTCTGAGCTCTTTTTTCTGCTCATGGTCTATAAGTATGTTTTTATGCCAGTACCACAGTTTTGATTCCTATAGTTTTGTAATATGGTTTGAAATCAGGAAGTGTGATGCCTCCAATTTTTCTGCTCCTTCTCAATAACGTTTTAGCTATTCAGCATGTTTTTGTGGCTACAAATGAATTTTAGAATTTTTTTCTATGTTTGTGAAGAATGCCATTAGAATTTTGATAGGGATTACACTGGATCTGTATATTGCTTTCGGTAGTTTAGACATTTTCAAAGTATTCATACTCCCAACACATGAGTGCACAATATCTTTCCATTTATTTGTGCCTCCTTCCATTTATTTCATCAATATTTTATAGTTGTCACTGTATTGATCTTTCACCTACTTGACTAAATTTATTCTAGAGTAATGTATTTTTTTTTTTGCTTTAATGAGGATTTATTGTACATATACGTATTTTTATTTTGGTATCATTAATCTACAATTAAAAGAGGAACATGATGTTTACTAGGTTCCCCCTTCACCAAGTACCCCCCACAACCCCCATTATAGTCACTATTCATTAGCGTAGTAAGATACTATAGAGTCGCTATTTGTCTTCTCTATGTTGCACAGCCCTCTCCATGCCTCCTCCCACATTATACATGCTAATAGTAATTCCCTCTTTCTGTTACCCCCCCTTAAACCTCCTTTCCCACCCACCTTTCCCAGTCCTTTTTCCTTTGGTAACTGTTAGTCCATTCTTGGGTTCTGTGAGTCTGTGGCTGTTTTGGTCCTTCAGTTTTTTCTTTGTTCTTCTACTCCACATATAAGTGAAATCATTTGGTCCTTGTCTTTCTCTGCCAGGCTTATTTCACTGAGCATAATATCCTCTAGCTCCATCCAAGTTGCTGCAAATGGTAGGATTTATTTTCTTCTTATGGCTGAATAATATTCCATTGTGTATATGTACCATATCTTCTTTATCCATTCATCTACTGATGGACACTTAGATTGCTTCCATTTCTTGGCTATTGTAAATAGTGCTGTGATAAACATAGGGGTGCATATGTCTTTTTGAATATGGGTTCCTCTATTCTTAAGGTAAATTCCTGGGAGTGGAATTCCTGGGTCAAATAGTATTTCTATTTTGAGCTTTATGAGGAACCTCCATACTGCTTTCCACAATGGTTGAACTAATTTACATTTCCACCAGCAGTGTAGGAGGGTTCCCCTTTCTCCACAACCTCGCCAACATTTGTTGTTATTTGTCTTTTGGATGGTGGCGATCCTTACTGGTGTGAGGTGATATCTCATTGTGGTTTTAATTTGCATTTGTCTGATGACTAGCAATGTGGAGCATCTTTTCATGTGTCTGTTGCCCATCTGAATTTCTTCTTTGGAGAACAGTCTATTCAGATCCTCTGCCCAATTTTATTGGATTATTTGCTTTTTGTCTGTTGAGGTGCATGAGTTCTTTATATATTTTGGATGTCAAACCTTTATCGGATCTGTCATTTATGAATATTGTTTTCCTTGCCTGGGGAGATATGTTCATGAAGAAGTCGCTCATGTTTATGTCCAAGAGATTTTTCACTTTGTTTTTTCCAAGAGTTTTATGGTTTCATGAGCTACATTCACGTCTTTGACCCATTTCGAATTTACTTTTGTGTATGGGGTTAGACAATGATCCAGTTTCATTTTCTTACATGTAGCTGTCCAGTTTTGCCAACACCAACTGTTGAAGAGGCTGTCAATTCCCCATTGTATGTCCATGGCTCCTTTATTGTAAGTTATGAAATCTCTTGGACAAAAACATGAGCGACTTCTTAATGAACATGTCTCCCCTGGCAAGGGAAACAAAAGCAAAAATAAACAAGTGGGACTATATCAAGCTGAGAAGCTTCTGTACAGCAAAGGACACCACCAATAGAACAAAAAGGCATCTAACAGTATGGGAGAATATATTCATAAATGACAGATATGATAAAGGGTTGCCATCCAAAATATATAAAGAGGTCACACACCTCAACAAAAAACCAAATAATCCAATTAAAAACTGGGCAGAGGAGCTGAACAGACAGTTCTCTAAAGAAGAAATTCAGATGGGCAACAGACACATGAAAAGATGCTCCACATCACTAGTCATCAGAGAAATGCAAATTAAAACCACAATGAGATATCACCTCACACCAGTAAGGATCGCCACCATCCAAAAGACAGCCAACAAATGTCGGTGAGGTTGTGGAGAAAGGGAAACCCTCCTACACTGCTGGTGGGAATGTAACTTAGTTCAACCATCGTGGAAAGCAGTATGGAGGTTCCTCAAAAAACTCAAAATAGAAATACCATTTGACCCAGGATTTCTACTCCTAGGAATTTCCCCTAAGAATGCAGCAGCCCAGTTTGAAAAAGATATTTGCACCCCTATGTTTATTGCAGCTCTATTTACTATAGCCAAGAAGTGGAGGCAACCTAAGTGTCCATCAGTAGATGAATGGATAAAGAAGATGTGGTATATATACACAATGGAATATTATTCAGCCATAAGAAGAAAATAAATCCTACCATTTGCAACAACATAGATTGAGCTAGAGGGTATTATGCTCAGTGAAATAAGCCAGGCAGAGAAAGACAAGTATCAAAAGATTTCACTCATCTGTGAAGTATAAGAACAAAGAAAAAACTGAAGGAGCAAAACAGCAGCAGACTCAGAGAACCCAAGAATGGACTAACACTTACCAAAGGGAAAGGGATTGGGGAGGATGGGAGAGAACGGAGGGATAAGGGAGGTGGAGGAAGAAAGGGTGCATTATGATTAGCATGTATAATGTGTATGGGGGTGCACGGGGAGGGCTTTACAAAACAGGGAAGACAAGTAATGATTCTACAGCATCTTACTATGCTGATGGACAGTGACTGTAATAGGGTATGTTGGGGGGACTTGGTGATGGGAAAGTCCAGTAAACATAATGTTCCTCATGTAATTGTAGATTAATGATACCAAAAAAAGAAAAAGATGCAGAGAAATCTCTTGCCTTTTTGCCTATATGAGTTTACAGTGAGAAGCCAGTCATCTATGAACCAGGAAGAGTGTCCTCGCCAAACAATGAGTATGCTGGCAACACAATCTTGGACTTCTTGGCCCTCAGAAATGTGAGAAATAAATTTCTTTTACAAGGCACACAGCTTATGGGATTTTTGTTATGGTCGCCTGAACAGACTAAGACAGATATATTTTCATCTTTATTTTTATTAGGCATTATACGTTTTCTAACTGCCACTGTAACTTTACCACTGACTCCTAGGTTAGAAGTGTGTGATATTTTTTAGTATTCAAATTTTGAAGAGAATAGAGAATACAGCTGTGTTTTTTTCTAGTATAGTTTTACAATCCATAAAATGAAATGTTTATGCCATTTACTTTTTTGTATAATGACTATAACTGATGTTGTATCTGCCACATTGCTTTTTTTCTTTTTCCTCTTTTCATGTTTTTTTCTGAATTAAACAGTTTTTAAATGATTTATTTTTGTTTTTATATTATCAGCTGTTTAACTGTATTTTTGTTATGTTAATTTTAGTTGTTGCCTAGACATCATAACATGCACCCTTGATTTACTTAAACAACAATTTCATTTAATGCTTTTACCACTTCTAAAATACAGGCATATCTCATTTTGTTGTGCTTCACTTTATTGCATTTTGCAGGTATTGTGATTTTTACAAATTGAAGATGCATAGCAACCCTGAGTCAGGCAAGTCCATCAACACCATTTTCCAACAATATATGCTTACTTTGTTTCTAAGTGTCATAGTTTGGTGATTCTCACAATATTTGAAAATTTTTTTCATTATTATTAATTTTGTTATGGTGTCCTATGATTATGACTTGTCAAAAGCTTCGATGATGGTTAGCATATTTTAGCAATAAAGTATTTTTTAATTAATGTATATACATAGATTTTTTCAAGACATAATTCTATTGCACTTAATAGACTACAGTACAATGTAAACATAACTTTCTTATACACTGGGAAACCAAAAAATTCATTTGACTCCCTTTATTGCAATAATCACTTCATTGCAGTGGTCTGCATCTGAACCCACAATATCTGAGGTATGTCTGTAAGATAAAAATATTGTAACTGTTTACTCAGTCCTATTCAACCTCTCCCACCTTTTGTGCCACTACCATATATATTTGCCAATGTTATAAATCCCACAAGATATTATTACTATTATTCTTTTAAACAATTTTTATTCATATTTATAAAATCACTTATCCTTTCTGGCACTCTTCACTCCTTCCCATAACTGTAATTTTTTAATTCTCTCTTAAATAATTTTGCTCCTGCCGGAAGATCTCTTGTGTAGTACATTTCTCTGGAAATATATTTTTTCCAGTTTTTTATTTTTTCTGAAAATATTTTTGTTTTGCTTTTGTTTTAAAGATAATATTCACTGGCTACAAAATTGTAGAATATTTTTTGCCTTAAATACTTCAAATATCTATCATCATCTAGCTCCATACATTTTTTGTAACATCATGTACCAGGCTAAATTTGCAACTATAAAGGTAATATGCTTTTTTATGTTTGCTGCTTTTATGATTTTCTCTTTGCCATTGACTTCCAGAAATCTTACTGATGTAGTTTTGGTTTTCTTGTTCTTATCTTGCATGCGATTTACTGAGATTCTTGGATCTGAGGTTTGGTACCTCTTATCAAATAAAAATGCTCCTAGTCATTATTTATTTATTTTTATTTGCTTCTGGTCCATTTTTGTTTTCTCTCCTCTTAGGACTCAAGTTGTGCGTGAGATGCTTTCATCATGTAAGATAAAATTGCTATTCCTTTTCTGTTATTTAAATTTTTGCATCCCTATTTTTCAATTTGGATACCTTTCATTGATCATTATTTTCTAATTCAATTAATTTTATCGGTCATAACTATATGCATTAAAAAGTTTTTAATGTTCATAATGAATATTTTAATTCTAAAGTATCCATTGCTTTTTACATAGCATTAAAAAGTTTTTAATGTTCATAATGAATATTTTAATTCTAAAGTATCCATTGCTTTTTACATATTTGAATTCTTTGAAATTTCCATTTACCTCATATTTTTCTTGTTTTCTTTGTAGATAAGATACAGAGGCTCTAGATTATGTTATCTTCCTCTAAGGAATATTGGTTTTTTTCCTAGCAGGAATTTAATATAACAATTGATTACTTTGATAATACCAAATCTTGGCTACAGATTTTGTTTTAATTTTACATTTAATGCTGGAGTATGCAATGTACAGCCTCTGAAATCTCTGCTCAGCTCTCTAGATGCCTAGGGAGTCTTTGAAGTTTATCCCTGCATATTCTTAGGGGACTTTTTTCACATAATTGGGATCTCCTCTTCAGTGATTTGTCACCTAAAATACAAACTGCTTTGGCAACTTTTAACTCTAACCTCCATTTCCTCTACCCTGCAAATCTACCATTATCTGCAACTAGTTTCTTTACCTGAAAAGTAGTTTGGAAATGACTTTAAGGAGAAAGATAAATAAGTATATAAAACACTCACATAACTGTTTTCCTTTGTTGGCTGTTCTATTTTGCCAGCAAACAAATTTTTATTTTATCTTGCTTTTATAGTTGTTTAGGTTGGGAGATTATAAACCCATAATGGTCAAAACTGGAAATTCTATTTGGTATGACTTTTTTTACATGCATAAAGATTATCATATGAACTTATCCTTGTGTATAGTTAAAATGGTGAAAGGCATTAACAAATTTCTTATGAAAGAAGATGCTTGAATTTCTGGAACAAACTCAACTTGATTATATTCTATTAAATTACATTGTATCTATTAAAAATATCAAGTCAGCAGTTAAAATTCCTTTAAGAAAACTGCAGCCACAGATGCCTCATTTGTTAATTATGAAAAAAAAATTAAGGATAAATACCAATTTTCACAAACTCTTCTAGAGATTAAGATGAGAGGAAGCATCTCAATAACTGTTTTATTATATGAGAAGCATTACCTTAATATAAAAACTTGAGAAGGAAACTTATCCAATAGCTGTGTGTAACCTAAAGAAATACAATAATGTGTAAAAGGTACAGACCTTCACATACATTGATGAAATTACCAGAGGCTCTGAAAAGAACTACACAAAAGGATTAGTGGTACCAAAAACAGGAACTCATATAAGAGCACGAATAATGGCTTTTCCCACTAAAGAGATTGGAAAAAATATCTCATACTTTTGGCTCATTGAATAGAAGACTACTCATAAAGCTCTTCGCCCAGACAGTGAAGAATAATTATCTCTAGCTTAAATGCTAATGTAGTGCCACCCCACAAATTGTAAAATCAAGATTTGAAGGGATAAAACAATTTCCAAGTAATGTAACTGCATCATAGAACAAATCCATGAACATTTAAAGCAATATGTATGTATGCAGCTCCTAAAATTGTAAAATTACAAAGCTGGGCATCAATAAAAAATAATCAGGTATGCAAAGAATCAAGAATATATAGCCAATAATGACGAGAAAAATCAATCAATTGAAACCAACCAGAATTGATACAGATGTTAGAATTTGGGCTCTGAAATAATAATATTTTCATTCCCAAATATCTAAACGTTAGAGGGAAGACTGAAGATGTTAAATGGAAGAATATTTCATAAGATTAGATGACTTGAAAACATAGCAATAGAAGCTAACCAAAATGAAACACAGAAAAATTTTTTAAAAATGAATATAATGAAAAGAAAAAAGAACAGAGCAACAGTAAGCTGGTAGACAACTACAAGCAGCCTCTATCTGTATAAACATATACATATAGACATATATACACACACACACACACACACACACACAGAGATAATTTTACATATCTATAGAAGATAAAATATATAGATTATATAGATATGGATGCACAAAATATGCATAGACAAATAAAATAATATATATATATATGTATATAGATAGATAAAGATATATATATACACATACACATATATAACTGGAATACCCAAAACCAAGGAGAAAGATAAGTAGGATAGAAAACATATTTGTGGGGCGGAGCCAGGATGGCGGCGTGAGTAGAGCAGTGGAAATCTCCTCCCAAAAACACATAGAGCCATGAAAATATAACAAAGAAAAATCTTCCTAAAATAGAGACCACAGGACACAGGACAACATCCAGACCACATCCACACCTGCAAGAACCCAGCACCTTGTGAAGGGGGTAAGATACAAGCCCCGGCCCAGCGGGACCTGAGCGCCCCTCCCCCTGGCTCCCGGCGGGTGGAAAGAAACCGGAGTGGTTTTTTTTTTGGCGAGTGCTTTTTGGAAGCCTTAAAGGGACAGGGACCCCGTTGCTAGGGAGGCAGGGTGGCAGGACCAGTGAGCGGGTGCCTGGGAGCAGCGCCAGAGGACAAAGAATATCCCGCATTTTTCCCTGCGGTACCGGTGGGCGGGTGCCTGAGACCAGCACCTGAGTAAAGAGGAAAATGCGCGTTTTTCCCAGTTGTTTCTTTTTTTCTCTTTTTGGTAAGTGCTTTTTGGAAGCCTTAAAGGGACAGGGACCCCGGTGCTAGGGAGGCAGGGTGGCAGGACTGGTGAGCGGGTGCCTGGGACCGGCGCCTGAAGACAAAGAATATCTCACGCTTTTCCCTGCGGGACCGGTGGGCGGGTGCTTTTTGGAAGCGTTGAAGGGACAGGGACCCTGGGGCTAGGGAGACAGGACAGCAGACCAGTGAGTGGGTGCCTGGGACCGGCACCTGAGGACAAAAAAAAAAAATCGTGTTTTTTCCTTTTTTTTTTTTTTTTCTGTACCCTCTCTCATTGTTGCTGTTGCTGTTTTGGTTTGGAGAGTGCTTTTTGGAAGTCTTAAAGGGGCAGGGCAGGTCACTTAGACCAGAGGCAGGGAATCTGGGGATCTCTGGGCACTCTAACCCCCAGGGCAGCAGGGAGCACAGAGGCCCCTTACGGAGATAAATAGCCTCCCAGCCGCTCCCCCTCCAATGGGGCTCCACCATTTTGGAGGAGCAGCCCAGCCAGGCACACCCACAGCAACAGCAGAGATAAACCCCATAGCAACCGGGCAGGAAGCAGAAGCCCTGTCTGCACACAGCTGCCCAGCACAAGCCACTAGAGGTCGCTATACTCCCAGGAGAGGAAGGCCACAAGCCAACAAGAAGGGAAGCTCTTCCAGCGGTCACTTGTACCAGCTCTGCAAACTATCTCTATCACCATGAAAAGGCAAAACTACAGGCAGACAAAGATCACAGAGACAACACCTGAGAAGGAGACAGACCTAACCAGTCATCCTGAAAAAGAATTCAAAATAAAAATCATGAACATGCTGACAGAGATGCAGAGAAAAATGCAAGAGCAATGGGATGAGATGCAGAGAAAAATGCAAGAGCAGTAGGATGAAGTACGGAAGGAGATCACAGATGTCAGGAAGGAGATCACAGAAGTGAAACAATCCCTGGAAGGATTTATAAGCAGAATGGATAAGATGCAAGAGGCCATTGAAGGCATAGAAGCCCGAGAACAGGAACGTATAGAAGCTGACATAGAAAGAGATAAAAGGATCTCCAGGAATGAAACAACACTAAGAGAACTATGTGACCAAGCCAAAAGGAATAATATGCGTATTATAGGGATACCAGAAGAAGAATAAAGAGGAAAAGGGATAGAAAGTCTCTTTGAAGAAATAATTGCTGAAAACTTCCCCAAACTGGGGGAGGAAATAATCGAACAGACCATGGAATTACACAGAACCCCCAACAGAAAGGATCCAAGGAGGACAACACCAAGACACATAGTAATTAAAATGGCAAGGATCAAGGACAAGGAAAGAGTTTTAAAGGCAGCTAGAGAGAAAAAGGTCAAGTATAAAGGAAAACCCATCAGGCTAACATCAGACTTCTCGACAGAATCCCTACAGGCCAGAAGAGAATGGCATGATATACTTAATGCAATGAAACAGAAGGGCCTTGAACCAAGGATACTGTATCCAGCACGACTATCATTTAAATATGATGGCGGGATTAAACAATTCCCAGACAAGCAAAAGCTAAGGGAATTTGCTTCCCACAAACCACCTCTACAGGGCATCCTACAGGGACTGCTCTAGATGGGAGCACCCCTAAAAAGAGCACAGAACAAAACACAGAACATATGAAGAACGGAGGAGGAGGAATAAGAAGGGAGAGAAGAAAAGAATCTCCAGACAGTGTATATAAGAGCTCAATAAGCGAGCTAAGTTAGGCAGTAAGATACTAAAGAAGCTAACCTTGAGCCTTTGGTAACCACGAATCTAAAGCCTGCAATGGCAATAAGTAAATATCTCTCAATAGTCACCCGAAATGTAAATGGACTTAATGCACCAATCAAAAGACACAGAGTAATAGAATGGATGAAAAAGCAAGACCCATCTATATGCTGCTTACAAGAAACTCACCTTAAACCCAAAGATAAGCATAGACTAAACGGCAAGGGATGGAAAAACATACTTCAGGCAAACAACAGTGAGAAGAAAGCAGGGGTTGCAGTACTAATATCAGACAAAATAGACTTCAAAACAAAGAAAGTAACAAGAGATAAAGAAGGATACTACATAATGATAAAGGGCTCAGTCCAACAAGAGGATATAACCATTCTAAATATATATGCACAAAATACAGGAGTACCAGCATGTGTGAAGCAAATACTAACAGAACTAAAGAGGGAAATAGACTGCAATGCATTCATTTTAGGAGACTTCATCACACCACTCACCCCGAAGGATAGATCCACCGGGCAGAAAATAAGTAAGGACACACAGGCACTGAACAACACACTAGAACAGATGGACCTAATAGACATCTATAGAACTCTACATCCAAAAGCAACAGGATATACATTCTTCTCAAGTGCACATGGAACATTCTCCAGAATAGACCACATACTAGCTCACAAAAAGAGCCTCAGTAAATTCCAAAATATTGAAATTCTACCAACCAATTTTTCAGACCACAAAGGTGTAAAAGTAGAAATAAATTCTACAAAGAAAACAAAAAGGCTGACAAACACATGGAGGCTTAATAACATGCTACTAAATAATCAATGGATCAATGAACAAATCACAATAGAGACCAAGGAATATATAGAAACAAATGACAACAACAACACTAAGCCCCAACTTCTGTGGGACGCAGCGAAAGCAGTCTTAAGAGGAGGGTATATAGCAATCTAGGCACACTTGAAGAAGGATGAACAATCCCAAATGAATAGTCTAACATCACAATTATCAAAACTGGAAAAAGAAGAACAAATGAGGCCTAAAGTCAGCAAAAGGAGGGACATAATAAAGATCAGAGAAGAAATAAACAAAATTGAGAAGAATAAAACAATAGCAAAAATCAATGAAACCAAGAGCTGATTCTTCGAGAAAATAAACAAAATAGATAAGCCTCTAGCCCAACTTATTAAGAGAAAAAGAGAATCAACACAAATTAACATAATCAGAAATGAGAATGGAAAAATCACGACAGACTCCACAGAAATACAAAGAATTATTAAAGACTACTATGAAAACCTTATATGCCAACAAGCTGGAAAACCTAGAAGAAATGGACAACTTCCTAGAAAAATACAACCTCCCAAGACTGACCAAGGAAGAAACACAAAAGTTAAACAAACCAATTACGAGCAAAGAAATTGAAACGGTAATCAAAAAACTACCCAAGAACAAAACCCCGGGGCCGGACGGATTTACCTCAGAATTTTATCAAACACACAGAGAAGACATAATACCCATTCTCCTTAAAGTGTTCCACAAAATAGAAGAAGAGGGAATACTCCCAAACTCATTCTATGAAGCCAACATCACCCAAATACCAAAACCAGGCAAAGACCCCACCAAAAAAGAAAATTACAGACCAATATCCCTGATGAATGTAGATGCAAAAATACTCAATAAAATATTAGCAAACAGAATTCAACAGTATATCAAAAGGATCATACACCATGACCAAGTGGGGTTCATCCCAGGGATGCAACGATGGTACAACATTCGAAAATCCATCAACATCATCCACCACATCAACAAAAAGAAAGACAAAAACCACATGATCATCTCCATAGATGCTGAAAAAGCATTTGACAAAATTCAACATCCATTCATGATAAAAACTCTCAGCAAAATGGGAATAGAGGGCAAGTACCTCAACATAATAAAGGCCATATATGATAAACACACAGCCAGCATTATACTGAACAGCGAGAAGCTGAAAGCATTTCCTCTGAGATCAGGAACCAGACAGGGATGCCCACTCTCCCCACTGTTATTTAACATAGTACTGGAGGTCCTAGCCACGGCAATCAGACAAAACAAAGAAATACAAGGAATCCAGATTGGTAAAGAAGAAGTTAAACTATCACTATTTGCAGATGATATGATACTGTACATAAAAAACCCTAAAGACTCCACTCCAAAACTACTAGAACTGATATCGGAATACAGCAAAGTTGCAGGATACAAAATTAACACACAGAAATCTGTAGCTTTCCTATACACTAACAATGAATCAATAGAAAGAGAAATCAGGAAAACAATTCCACTCACCATTGCATCAAAAAGAATAAAATACCTAGGAATAAACCTAACCAAAGAAGTGAAAGACTTATACTCTGAAAACTACAAGTCACTCTTAAGAGAAATTAAAGGGGACACTAACAAATGGAAACTCATCCCATGCTCATGGCTAGGAAGAATTAATATCGTCAAAATGGCCATCCTGCCCAAAGCAATATAGAGATTTGATGCAATCCCTCTCAAATTACCAGCTACAATCTTCAATGAATTGGAACAAATAATTCAAAAATTCATATGGAAACACCAAAGACCCCGAATAGCCAAAGCAATCTTGAAAAAGAAGAATAAAGTAGGGGGGATCTCACTCCCCAACTTCAAGCTCTACTACAAAGCCATAGTAATCAAGACAATTTGGTACTGGCACAAGAACAGAGCCACAAACCAGTGGAACAGATTAGAGACTCCAGAAATTAACCCAAACAAATATGGTCAATTAATATTTGATAAAGGAGCCATGGACATACAATGGCAAAATGACAGTCTCTTCAACAGATGGTGCTGGCAAAACTGGACAGCTACATGTAGGAGAATGAAACTGGACCATTGTCTAACCCCATATACAAAGGTAAACTCAAAATGGATCAAAGACCTGAATGTAAGTCATGAAACCATTAAACTCTTGGAAAAAAACATAGGCAAAAACCTCTTAGACACAAACATGAGTGACCTCTTCTTGCACATATCTCCCCGGGCAAGGAAAACAACAGCAAAAATGAGCAAGTGGGACTATATTAAGCTGAAAAGCTTCTGTACAGCAAAAGACACCATCAATAGAAGAAAAAGGAACCCTACAGTATGGGAGAATATATTTGAAAATGACAGATCTGATAAAGGCTTGACGTCCAGAATATATAAAGAGCTCACATGCCTCAACAAACAAAAAACAAATAACCCAATTAAAAAATGGGCAGAGGAACTGAACAGACAGTTCTCTAAAAAAGAAATACAGAGGGTCATCAGACACATGAAAAGATGCTCCACATCGCTAATTATCAGAGAAATGCAAATAAAAACTACAATGAGGTATCACCTCACACCAGTAAGGATAGCTGCCATCCAAAAGACAAACAACAACAAATGTTGGTGAGGCTGTGGAGAAAGGGGAACCCTCCTACACTGCTGGTGGGAATGTAAATTAGTTCAACCATTGTGGAAAGCAGTATGGAGGTTCATCAAAATGCTCAAAACAGACCTACCATTTGACCCAGGAATTCCACTCCTAGGAATTTACCCTAAGAACGCTGCAATCAAGTTTGAGAAAGACAGATGCTCCCCTATGTTTATTGCAGCACTATTTACAATAGCCAAGATTTGGAAGCAACCTAAATGTCCATCGGTAGATGAATGGATAAAGAAGATGTGGTACATATACACAATGGAATACTACTCAGCCATAAGAAGTGGAAAAATCCAACCATTTGCAGCAACATGGATGGAGCTGGAGAGTATTATGCTCATTGAAATAAGCCAAGTGGAGAAAGAGAAATACCAAATGATTTCACTCATCTGAGGAGTATAAGAGCAAAGGAAAAACTGAAGGAACAAAACAGCAGCAGAATTACAGAACCCAAAAATGGACTAACAGGTACCAAAGGGAAAGGAACTGGGGAGGATGGGTGGGCAGGGAGGGATAAGGGGGGGAAGAAGAAGGGGGGTATTAAGATTAGCATGCATGGGGGGGAGGTAGAAAGGGGAGGGTGGGCTGCACAACACAGAGAGGACAAGTAGTGACTCTACAACATTTTGCTAAGCTGATGGACAGTAACCGTAATGTGGTTGTTAGGGGGGACCTGATATAGGGGAGAGCATAGTAAACATAGTATTCTTCATGTAAGTGTAGATTAAAATTAAAAAAAAAAAAGAAAGAAAGAAAGAAAGAAAGAAAGAAAAGGGGGATTACTCCTTGATAGGATAAAACTATTGGTAAATCAAAGACCAACGCATGCTTAAATATTCTTAATGTTGATCACTTAAAGGGTGTCAGATGATCAGCTATGGAGGTACTCTTTTCTGATAATATTCCTTTCTCTTAATAATAATAATAATAATAATAAAAAGCAGTTACTGTGTGCTGACCTCCAATGAGTTCTGCACAGTGGTATAGAGGGCATGTCAAAGTGTGGGCAAAGTGTCTGTTTGTTTCTATGCAGAAGTCCAAGGCCTAGCTTGGATACCCAGAAAATTAACTAAGATACGATATGAGGAGGAGCTTCCAGCATCAGCACTCTCTGGAGGACTTGTGCCGGGGGATGATCATCAAAAAGCCTCCACAGGGATCCGGACGATGCTGCGGTTGTGGCTGCATCCAGCCCATCATCTCCTGGACTTGCCATAGGAATGAGGAGGGAGATGTCTAGGCTGGCATGTGCATACAGTGAGACAACGAATTTGACCAGATCTGTACTGTTGGAACTCAACCAGGAGTTGGGAGGGGTGCAAGTTGTGGCACTCCAAAATCTCATGACTATAGACTATCTATGGTTAAAAGAACATATGGGATGTGAACAGATCCCAGAAATGGGCTGCTTTAATTTGTCTGATTTCTCTCAGACTGTTCAAGTACAATTGGACAATATCCATCATATCATAGATAAATTTTCACAAATGCCTAGGGTGCCTAAATGGTTTTCTTGGCTTCACTGGAGATGGATGGTAATTATAGATTTGCTTTGTTTATGTCACCGTATTCCTATTATGTTAATATGTGTGTGCAAATTAGTTAGTAGTTTAAAACCTATACATACTTAAGGTACTCTACAAGAAGATATGTCAAAGAAGTAATCAATCCTCCCATGTTTCCTTCCATCTGCTACATCTATAGCTTTTCTTCTTCCTTCCTAATTACAACCCTTAAATAGAATTCGTGCCTCATATCGAATTTACCGAGTATCATAATTCCTCCAGGTGGTAAAGATACCTCGAGGCAAGTGCTGGGCATAGAAGCCACAGGGCATAAATCTGCAAAGAAGTAAAAAGCTAACCTTTTCAAACAATATGGCTTCTCTCTCACTTACCAATTTTACATTTCCCTGTATGGCCCCGGAAGATGACTGGTTAGCCAGAGACGGGTAAGATTTCTCAAGGGAGGAACAACCTAAGACAGGCACAGTCACAGGCGGGCTATCAGGTGAGAATTTGGGGATCAACAGAGGTGAGGCTCAGAACTTCACCCCCCCCTGCTTTGCGAGAAATCTTCTGCATCCGTGGATGTCTTGCTGCCCTTGTCTAGCCTGGATTAATACTTAGTCCATAGGCACACACCTGATCATCTGATCATCTACATTTGCCCTCTTAACAGCACTAAACTATGTTTTCTACCTTTATCTTGCATCTACCTACCACTTCAGCATTTTATTAAAAATAAATATAATAATAATAATCGAGGGAGAAATGTGGGATCAACATATAAATCAAGTACAAAAATCAAACGAATATTCATATTTGACCTGATTGTTTATAGGTCATAATGCGTGATCAAAACCAAAAGTTTCTGTGATGAATGCCCTTGTACTGTTCACCATGTAAGACTTAATTCACTATGTAAGAATTCGTTCACCATGTAAGAACTTATTCGTTATACTTCAGAAGATTGGAGAAGGACGAGAATTAGGCTTGAGATGGATTAATGATTGTACATTGAGCATTGACCCCCCTATACTGAATTTTATTGTTGTTAACAACCATTTGATCAATAAATATGAGAGATGCCCTCTCAAAAAAAATTATATTAAGAATATGTAAAAATAAAAAAAAATTTAAAAAAAGGGAAAAAAAAAACTTTAAGAGAAATTAAAAGAAAGTCTGCTCTGTAGTGAGCGCTCCTCCTCAGGTGGTTTACTGAAAAAGAGACCCAGTTGCCATAGTGGATTAATCAGAGGAACCAGTGAGAGGACACAGTTTACTCCTCCATGGTAACTTAGCCTACCCTTTTGGCCTAGTTTCAATGTCTTAGCTTTAGATAGGCTTGTTTTAAGCACTTTTCTGGACATCTGAGTGTTCACAGAGTGCTTATACTTGCAAGTGTGCATCACAGTAGCACATTGCCCAGGGAAAAGAACAGCAAGCTTCCAGGAAGGGTGGTGATGTGTGGGCACCTTTGTGATGTTGCAAAGTTGCAGTTAATTAGAGATCCTAATGAATCTGGCATTCTTAAGAAACCACTCAACAGCATCTCCAATTTCCCACCTGGTATGTTTCTTTCCAACCTATGGATGGAAACAAGTTCTTCTCATTTCAGGGCCCTATCTGCAATCTTTTTTCACAAGGATACAGGTTTGGGTTGATCTAAAGGCAGAGAGGAGACACAATGAGTGTTAGTGATTCTGAAATGTGTTGTGTCTGAATTTGCCCAAGTTTAGGGTTATCTACTGGGGTGAATGCTAATTCTGTGCTTCCACAGAGTTATACATGTCTTGAGTGAGGACTCTTCTGAGATTCTGAGACTCTGTGAAGTCTTTCCAATATACTGTTTTCTTTTCTGGGAGAGGTCTGGCGAGAATTTGTGTGCAGAGTTCATGACTTATCACCCTTTCTCGGCAAATCAGGAAGATCTGCTCCATATGTTTGCTTTCATTAATAACATGTGACCATTTCAGATGCCAAGTTAACCTAATTATGTATGGCAGATAATTTTCTGAATGATAGGCAAATCTTTAGGGACTTTTTTTTTAAATTGTGGAGAACACTCAAATTACAGCTGAGAGGCTTTGTTAGGGGTAGGGGGAGGAAGAGAGGTGGCAGTCTGGTGGGCTCCCAGGAAAAATCCTCTAAGAGAGGGAGGAGCTATTGTCCTTTTTATTCAAGGAGCTCTTTCCGGCATTCAAGGCTTGGATGAATAGTATGTTATTCAGTAGCAAACTGCCACACATCCTTTTCCAGACTTACTTTCCATTTCTTCCCTTTGAATTCTCTTTGCTCTGTCTCTGAATGACTACCAAATCAGGTATTTGCCAAGTAGGTTCACCTAAATTCTAACTGGAAATAATTGCTAATGGCTACTAGAAACCATATTGAGAAAGATGCTGAAACTTTTTCCCACTTAACAAGAAACATAGTGTGGCCAATTTATGATGTCTGCTCAGAATCTGCTATTTTTTCACTCTTCCCTGAGACCTCAGTCCTCTTCCTGACATTAGCTTTTCCCATCCCAACACCACCAGTTGTCCTAATGTCCCCACTATCACTTTTGTTATCCCTTCACGCTCACCTCCAGAAGGCTGCCAGATCCCCAGTGAGTCTCGGCAGAGATAAGTGGTGGCCCTACAAGAGGGCCTGGCCACTCTTCACTGAGTAGACTGTCCTGTACACTGCAGGATGTGCAGCACCCCCAGGCCTCCCTAATGCTGGTGGTATACTCAAATCATTGTGACAGCCAAAATGTGCTTACACGTTTCCAAATGTCTTCTGGGGTTGGCTGTAATGTTTCTGTTGAGAATTACTGTTAATATAATACTTTTTGGGAAAAAATCCATCCCATCCTTGTTTAAATCCTTTAATGATAAAAACAAAATAAAAACCCAAAATGGAAAAAAAAAAAAAAGAAAACGTATTTGAAAAAAATAACAGCTGAAATTTTCTGCCTTTATAATTTAATGAAAACAATGAATTCACCAAACCAAAAACCCAAAGAAGCCCAAGCATAGGGAATATGAAGAAAACTACACAAAGGCACATCAAAATTGAATTTCACAAATAAGTAATAAAAAAAGGAACTCTTAAAAGCAGTCACAGAGGTGGAATGAATTAAAGATGGCAGAATAGGAAGGCAAAATGGAAACCTCCTCCCAAAATCACATAAAGAGGAAAATACAAATGCAAATTCAAAAACAAACAACCTGAGTAACAGAGAGAATAAAGGACCTCTAGGAATGAACGAATTATGATAAGAGAGATTTGTGAGCACTCTAAATGAAACAACCAAAAGACTGAAGAACAGACCACCTACCACTGAGGTAGAAGAGAGGACCACACAGAAACTAGTGAGGTGGCAAAGCCAAGATCAAATGGGTCCCAGCCCTCCTCATACCCAACCTTCAGGCAGGAAAAGAGGAACAGAGTGGGGAGAGGTTAAGAGCCCAGGAGTGCTGCACACCTGGCCCTGGAGACTGCTCCAGGAGTATGAGACCACATTACATTGGGTTCTGCTTATTAGCAGTGCTAGACACCAGGGATAGGCAGAACACTCTGGGAAGCTGATACTCCAACCAGTGTTGAAAGCAGGCATGCTCTACCTGTCCTGAGGCCCTAAGCAGAGACAGCAGTTTAAATGACTTCTCAGCAATGGGAGGGGTACCAGAGAGGCAACGGTTAGATGAAACTTTCTCCACAGGAGAAAGGGAAATGAAGGACACCTCCCCAACCTTTCCTTGGTCCAAAAGATTGGGAACTTCAGGAACTCCAGACACTCCATACCCCTTGCTGGCAACACAGCCTGGAGGCTCCTTCCAGCATGCACAGCCAGAAGCCAACTCACTTGGCCCAGTGGCAATATCAGACTTTGCTGTGTAGCACACAGAGGGAGACTTCCCCAGCTTTCTTGACTCTGTTTGAGCCTAATCAGATGGATGCCTGCAGGAGCCAGCCCCAAGAGCTACTCCCTCCCTGCAGTTGTTCAAACCTGATGCTGCACATCCAGCTGGGACAGAGCCACACATCAGACCACCTACCCCATTAACCCTACAGTCCTGCCATTGCTGCAGGCCAGGCAAAGGGCATCCCTGCCCACAGAAAGCTCAGCAGAGATTCCTGAGCTTATCACAAAGTCAGCAGCAGAATTAAACTGACCGCCCAGACTTAGACCACCACAAAAGCCAGACAAAAAGGCAGCCCTGCCCACAGCATACCAACAGAAACAGAGAGAAAAAGGAACTCTAGGAGCTATGTGAGCAATCCAAATGAAACAATATTTGCATACCAGAAGGAGAAGAGAAAGACAAAGGGATAGAAAGTCTTTTAAAAGGAATAATTGTTGAAAACTTCCCAATATGGGGAAGGAAACAGACTTTCAGGTCATGGAAGCACAGACAACCCCTAATGAAAGAGACCGTAGGAAGATAACACCAAGACATATAAAAATTAAAATGGCAAAGAGCAAGGATTAGGAGAGAATGTTGAAAGCAGACAGAGAGGGAAAAAAGATTACTTTAAAGGAAATCCCATCAAGTTATCAGCAGATTTCTCGACAGAAACTCTACAGGCCAGAAAGGAGTAGCATGATATATTTAATGTACTGAAACAGAAGGAACTCCAACCAAGAATCCTCTCCCTGGAAAGATTATCATTTAAATTTGAAGTAGGGATTAAACAATTTCCAGATAAACAAACTTGAAGGAATTCATCATGACCAAGCCACCCTTACAGGATATGTTAAAGGTGCTGTTGTAGACAGAAAAGACCCTATAGTTAAATAACTTTCACTGTGAAAATAAACCTGATGGTAAAGGTAGTAGACCAACTAATCTCCAAGCAAGTACAAAATTTAAACAAAACAGAAAAGAGGGAAAATCAACTATACACAAAATCAGTCAAGGAATATACAAAAAGTACAGATTATGACATCAAATACCAAAAATATGGAAGAGGAAGAAGAAGGGAAAAAAATTACAATTACATTGTGTCTGAAATAATCAGCAATTTAAGATAGACTATTATATAGTAAGTCCACTATCCTTGAACCTTCAGTAACCACAAAACTAAAACCTACAATAAATAGACAAACAAAAATAAACAATTTTTTAAGTAGAGAAATCCAATTACAATACTAAAAAATACCACCAATAACAAGAGAAGAGTATAACAGAGGAAGAGAGAAACAGAGAGGAGCTATAAAAAACAGCCAGAAAACAATTAATAAAATGGCAATAAGTATGTATCTATCACTATCACTTTAAATGTAAATGGACTGAATGTACCAATCAAAAAGACATAGAGTGGCAGAATGGATAAGGAAACAAGACCCATCTATACGCTGTCTACAAGAGACCCGTTTCAGATTCAAATACATACAGACTAAAAGTGAATGGATGGAAAAGGATATTCAACACAAATAATAGGGAGAAAAAAGCAAGACTAGAAGTACTTTTATCACACAAGATTGATTTCAAAACAAAGAAAATAAAAGGGGCAAAGAAGGAGTGTTGCTCTTCAGCAACAAGAAGGTGGGGGGACAAGCAGGAGCAGCCTGTTATCCCCAAGGCTGAGCGAGAGGGCAAGTGTCCACGGCTTGGACACCCTCCCCTGAGATACGGGGAAAAACAAAACCACACCAAGCCGGGAGATGTGTCAGCCTCAAGGGCACAGCAAAACTCAGCTTTATTCCATCAGAGGCTTAGTTATACAGGGGAGGATAAGGAAGTAACAGAAACCAATGGGAATTGATTATCTCATCTGTCACTAGGGTCTTTAGGCAGGTTTCGGGTTAGGTGGGGAGGCGGAGTTAGGGCCAAGAGTGCGTGCGCGCAGGAAGCTAGTTAGGCCACGAATGCGGAAGTAACAAGGGAGGATAGAAACCTCCAGTCTGTGGCCGTTACAGGCCTAAAAGAGGCAAAAGGTCCCAACAAAGGACATTACATAATGGTAAAGGGATCAGTCCAACAAGAGGATATAACCATTATAAAAATTGTGCACAAAACATAGGAGCACCTAAACATGTAAAACAAATATTAGCAGCATTAAAGAGGGAAATAGATTGCCACACATTCATTTTAGGAGACTTTAACACACCACTCACACAAATAGACAGCTCAACCAGACAGAAAATAAATAAGAAAACAGAGGCATTGAACAATACATTAGCTCAAATGGACTTAACAGATGGCTACAGAACATTCCACATAAAAGCAGCAGGACACACATTCTTCTCAAGTGTACATGGAAGAGGCTCCAACTAGATCACATACTAGGCCACAAGAAGAGCCTCAATAAATTTAAAAATATTGAAATTGTATCAAGCAGCTCCTAAGACCACAATTGTATGAAAACAGAAAAAAATTACACAGACAAAACAAAAAAACCTATAAACACATGGAGGCTAAACAACATGCTTTTAAATAATAAATGGATCAATGAATAAATTGAAACAGAAATCAAGCCATACATACACACAAATGAAAACAAAAACATAACAGCCCAAAATCTGGGAGGTGGTAAAGGCATTCTAAGAGGAAAGTACATAGCAATACAGGCTTATCTCAAGAAGCAAGAACAATAACAAATATACAGTTTAAACTCACAATTAAAGAAACAATTATGGAAAAAGAAGAACAAATGAATCCCGAAGTTATTAGAAGGAGGAACATAATAAATATAAAAGCAGAAATAAATAAAATGGGGAAGAATAAAATATGAAAAAAAATCAATGAAACCAGGAGCTGATTCTTTGAGAAAATAAACAAATTGGATAAACCCCTAGCCAGACTTATCAAGAAAAAAAGAGAACGTACACACATAAACAAAATCAGAAATGAAGAATGAATAATCACAATGGATACCACAAAAACACAAAGAATTATTAGAGAATACTATGAAAAATTATATGCCAATAAATAGCACAACCTAATAGAAATGGACAGCTTTCTAGAAACATACAACCTTCCAAGGCTGACCCTGGAAGAAACAGAAAATCTGAACAGACCAATTAACAGCAATGAAATCAAACTGGTAATCAAAAAACTCCCAAAACACAGAAGTCCAGGTTTAGATTGCTCCACAGCTGAATTCTACCAAATATTTAAAGAAAAGCTAATACCCTCCCTTTTTAAATTATTCCAAAAAGTAGAAGAGGAGGGAATACTTCCAAATTCATCCTATAAGGCCAGCATCACTGTAATATGAAAGTCAGACTAAGACACAACAAAATGCAAAAATACTCAACAAAATATTAGCAAATCAAATTCAAAAATACATCAAAAAGATCATCCATCAAGATCACATAGGATTTATCCCAGAGATGCAAGCATGGTACAATATTTGAAAATCCATCAACTTCATACACTACATCAACAAAAAGAAAGACAAAAACCAAAAGATCATCTCCATAGATGTGGAAAAAGATTTTGACAAAATTCAACATTCATTCATGATAAACATTACCAACAAAATGGGTATAGAGGGCAAGTACCTCAACATAATAAAGGCCATATATGACAAACCCACAGCCAACATTATACTTAACAGTGAGAAACTGAAAGCTTTTCCTTTAAGATCAGGAACAAGGCAAGGATGCCTACTCTCCCCACTTTTATTCAGCATAGTTCTGGAGGTCCTACCCATGGCAATCAGACAACACAAAGAAATAAAAGGCATCCAGATTGGTAAGGAAGAAGTTAAACTGTCCCTGTTTGCAGATGACATGAAACTGCATATAGAAAACCCTAAAGAATCCACTCCCAAAACTACCAGAACTAATAACTGAATTCAGCAGTTTAAGTATACAAAAATAATACACAGAAGTCTCTTGCATTCCAATATATTAACAATAAACTAGCAGAAAGAGAAATCAGGAAAACAACTCCATTTACAATTGCATTAGAAAGAATAAAATGTCTAGGAACAAACCTAATCAAGGAGGTGCAAGACCTATACTCTGAAAACTACAAGAAACTCATGAGATAAATTAAAGGACACCAATAAATGGAAATATATCCCTTGTGCATGGATAGGAAGAATTAATATTGTTAAAATGGCCATCTTGCCCAGAGCAATGTACAGGTTCATTGCAATCCCTATCAAAATACTAACAGCATTCTTCAATGAACTAGAAAAAATAATTCTAAAAATTAATATGGAACCACAAAAAGCCCTGAATAGCCAAAGCAATTCTGAAAAAAAAAAAAAAAAGACTAGAACAAAGCTGGGGGGATTATGCTCTTTGACTTCAAGCTCTAATACAAAGCTACACTAATCAAAACAATTTGGTACTGGTACAGGACAGACCCACAGATCAAAGGAACAGAACAGAGAGCCCAGGTATAAACCCACACATACACAATCAATTAATATACAATAAAGGAGCCGTATACAAAAGGGAACAGATAGCCTCTTCAACAACTGGTGTTGGGAAAAATGGACAGCAACATGTAAGAAAATGAAACTAGATTACTGTCTAACTCAAAATGTATCAAAGATATAAATGTAAGTCATGAAACCATAACATTCTTAGAAGAAAACATAGGCATAAATCTCTTGAATATAAACACAAGTAATTTTTTCCTGAACACATCTCCTTTGGCAAGTGAAACAAAAGTAAAAATAAACAAGTGGGAATACATCAGACTAAAAAGCTTCTGTATAGCAAAGGACACCATCAGTAGAACAAAAAGGCATCCTACAGTATAGAAAAATATATTTGTAAAGTATTCATCTGATAAGGGGTTAACATCCAAAATATATAAAGAACTCACACACCTCAACACCCGAAAAGCAAATAACCAAATTAAAAAATGGGCAGAGGATATGAAAAGAAAATTGTCCAAAGAAGAAATTCATATGGCCAAGAGGCACATGAAAAGATGCTCCACAGAGCTAATAATCAGGGAAATGAAAATTAAAACCACAATGAGGTATCACCTCACACCAGTTATGATGGCCAGTTTCGAAAAAACTAAGAACAACAAATGCTGGCAAGGATGTGGAGAAAGGGGAACCCTCCTAAACTACTGGTGGGAATGTAAGCTAGTTCAACCACTGTGGAACAATATGGAGGTTCCTCAAAAAACTAAAAATAGAAATACCATTTGACCCAGTAATTCCACTCCTAGGAATTTACACAAAGAAAACAAAATCCCTGATTCAAAAAGATATATTCACCTCCTTGTTTATCATCACACTGTATCAATAGCCAAGATACTAAAGCAAGCTAAGTGTCCATCAACTCATGAATGGATAAAGAAGATGGGTACATATACACAATGGAATATTATTAAGTCATAAAAAGAAAGAAATCCTGCCATTTGCAACAACATGGATGGAGCTAGAGGGTATTATGCTCAGTGAAACATGCCAGGCAGAAAAAGACAAATACCATATGATTTCACTTATTTGTAGCATATAAAAACAAAGCAAAAATTAAGGAAGAAAACAGCAGTAGACTCACAGATACTGAGAAGTGACTAGAGATTATGAAGGGGGAACAGTTGGGGGTTGCAAGAGGGAGATAAAAGGGCACAGTAATTCACAATCACTATATAAATGAATCACCAGGGCTGCTGAACCACTGTGATGAACATCTGAAATAAACATAAGATTGTATAACCATGATACTTTAATTTTTTTTTAAAAAGCAGTCACAGAAAAGACACATTAGATACTATACTGAAGAGCAGAGATAAGGATTATTCATTAGAAATGACACAAGTCAGAAAAAGTGAAGCAACATCCTCAAAGTGCTGAAAAAAATTTTTAAAAAGTCAATCTAGAATTATATACTCAGTAAAAATATATTGAAAAATGAAGGCAAAATAAATTTTCAGAAATACAAAAGCTGAAAGAATTCTTCAAACCAACTCTGCAAAAAATGTTAAAGGAAGTCCATCAAAGAAACACAAATGACAACAAATGGCAATATGAATCTATACAAACAATTAAGAGCACCAGAATGATATCTTTGTGGGGAAATATGCAAAATACATTCTTTTTATTTAAATCTCTTTAAAAAAACAGCTTATTGATCAAACAAAACTAACAGGTGTCCCTGTTGCTCCACCATCTCTGTCATTGGTGGCCTCAGGGATTGCTTCAGTTTCTAGGAGACACCTCAGCAAAGATCACATCATTCTGGGGGATGTTCACCCCTAATGACAATCAGGGAAACGAATAGGAAGTCCTAGCCATTATGGTAAAACTTGATACCATATTGATGGACTGTTTCAGACACCCTTATAGGGCCAGTTAAGATTGTTGAGCCTGCATCAAAAACCAAGTTCTTACTTTGCCATTCTGTTTCCTTCTTTTTATTCGTGTCTGTTCTTTTTATCTGTGTATGTTCTGAGACAACCTCATCCAGTGAGTTTTCTCATTTGTTTTTTGTTAGTATATTTTTTAAGATCTAAAATTCCTATTTGAATCATTATAGTTTCCAGTGCTATGCCAAATTTTAAAATTTTATCATTAATCATTTTACATATTAGCCTTAGACATTTTCAACCCTGATAACACCATTTTTTAAATTTCTTGTACTTCTATTTGTATTTTCTGATTTCCCTTTTGTCCTTAAGTTAAATACTATGTACTATATGATGGGTTAACTTTGATTGAGTACTAGATATTTTATTTGAAAATTTTAGAGATTTGAAGTTCTATTTGGTAATTACTTTTGCTTCTGAAATTCAGGTAGTCTAGGTGCATTAGCAAACCCAAATCATTTAATTCTAGTTATGGATAGAGATGACTTGCACTGAGCTTCAAGCATTCTAACTCTGAATAATCTGTAATAATTTGGAGTCCCAGTTAAATACCTAGCGTTGTCTAGCAGGGTCCTGCTTCCTTAGTTGACCTCAGTCTGCAATTTTTACCCTCTGAACACCTCTGAGATTTGTTAAGTCCTTCTGAGCCTTTCAGCCTCCCAGAGGATGTTTTTGGAATCAGCAAATATTTTAAGGAAAAAGTCAGCACTTTCTGTGGGTCTTATAACTCTAATCTTCCCCTGTTCTCTGCCTTGGCACTTTAGATCCTCACCATTTCGGGAATATCTTGATGCATTCAGGCAAGTATATATGCATTTTTTTGTTCATGTCTTTTAGTTGTTCTCAGTGGTGTGGGTACAAACAAGCAATTCCACGATTGCCAGACTCAGAACCCTGAGACTATATACATGTTAAGAAACCCTAGGAAGAGAAAAACCAGTGCAAATATATTTATGAAAAAAACCTAGAGTAGAAATACCCACAGAGAAGTCTAAATAAAATAAGACTGTAGTTGAGCATGATCGTATCTTTAGAACAGAATCTCTGAGGGGCTCTAGTCTTATAGCCAGCATGTTAGTAGGTACAAAGCACTATTTTTACTCAGGCTAAAACTGGAGGACGACACTGAAGAATCGGAGACCTGCCTGCATGGGTGCCAGATGCTAAATGTAATGAGTTGAATTCTGTTCTCCACAAAGATACGACCAAGTCCTAACCCCTAGTACCTGTGAAGATGCCCTTATTTGGGAATAGAATCTTTGTAGATATAATTAAGGATCTCAAAATGATCCTAGATTTAATTTGGGCTCTAAATCCAACAACTGGTATCCTTACAGGAAAAAAAAAAAAAGAGGGAGATTTGTGGTAAGACACAGGGGAGAATCCTGTGAAGATGGAGGCAGAGACTGCAGTTATGCTGCCTTAAACCAAGCAATTTGTGGAACCTCCAGAAGATACCAGGAACGATTAATCTCTAAAGCCTTATGAAGAAATATGGCCCTGCTGATACAAATTCCTTAGTCTTCTCATCAGCAAGCCTGAATAATAAAAGCAGAAATGGAATTATGAATTCAAAACTGAAGGAAAATAATTTTGACTAAAATATTCTGCTACTAACAAAATTACTAATGGGAAAAATAAAACACATTTTCAGATACATTGGACCCAAGAAGTTACTTTTATCTAAATCACTATTTTTTATAAAAATACTTGGGAATGCCATTTAGCATAATGAAAAATCAAGAAAGAAATACAGGAAAGGCAAAGGATCTTCAAAAGTGCAGATTCAAATTAATATGTAGAAAAATATAATCTAATCACAGTAGGCACAAACATGTCTAGAAAACACAAGCCAATTTAGGGTATTTAACAATTATGTGATTAAATGATAGGCAGTAAAAATCAGTCATCGGATACCTTTTTTACAAGACAAAAAAAAAGTCCATTAAAAATTCAGTGAAAATAGTTTTCTTAAGGAAAACTTCATAAGGAAAATGGTTTTCTTAAGGAAAATGGTTCTTCATAGTATAATTTTGATAATCTTAATGAAATGTTAAGAGATTAAAATCCATTTGACCTTGATGTTTGAAATATTTTCTTTCAATTGTTTTTTTCTCTACAGATGCAATTACAATATTGGGTTCTTCAATGGATAATATTTATAAAAGGATAAAATTATAAAATATACATATTAGATTTCAAGTTTTCCAAATTCACATGTAGATAATATGAAGAAGACCTAATTGCAGATATAAAAAGAAGTTTTGAGGGAAATATGGAGACACTAACACCATATTTGAGAGGTAATAGGTCAAACAATAATGTCTAAAACAGATGGATAAAGAATTAAAGTTTAAATATAGCTTTTAAAGTTGTAAATGTAACCAACCAAAAAATAAAAAATATAAGTCAACTACTGACAGTCCTCAGCTGTTGCCCTTTTGGATACCTTTTCACAACTAATGAAATAATATATATGAAATAATTCTGAAATTATTAATAAGTGAATTACTGTTCATATCTATATTTTTAGTGTTTCTGATTCTCACCATTCTGTAAATATTAGCACACCTCTTTCTTGATTGCCTGACTAGTTGAAACTCATCACCTTGCTTAACCTCATGATAAATATATGCACCACTGAGTGCTCACCAATGTACTTTGTCTTACACACAGAACTTGGTTGTAAGGTAGATGGCACAGTGTTCTGGCTAAGTACACAGACTTTATAATAAGATTGCCTAAATGAACCCTTCCTCTATCATTTAGTAGCTTTTTTCTTTAATAAGTTGTTGTATCTTATTTCCTTATCCTCTAGAAAAGTGTTAAATGAGTTAAAAGGTAAGGCACTGGCATATACTAAGTCTTAGGTGAGTATTTAGTTATTATTATTGTTCTATCATTATTATAGTTCTTATTACATAACTAAATCTTCCTTTTTCTATCCCAGAAAACCAGCCTGAACTTAAAGTATTTGTGTATTTATAATTTTTTAAATATTGGCACTAGCAAATTACTATAATTGGTTGAATAACTACTGGACTAGCAACAAAAAATCTGCATTAAACTAGTTTCAATTTGAAACCAAGTATATAACATTAGGAAACTCACCTATTTGGTCCTTCAGGTTTATCAGGAAAAAAAAGGGGGGTGGGGATGGTGAGTAATAGTACCTATCTAGACTATTCTATAAGAATGGAATATAGATCAAAAGTGATTTTAAAATAAATCTCATCCATGGCATGGTGAAGCAAACTAATTTATGCATATACTGATATTTGAATCATACCTTTATAATTGACTGTGTGAGGAAAAGCAGATTACTAGAGACAGGGAGTATAGAACAGGAATTACAATGCATGGTTTTTAAACAAAACCATTCATTTTACATATTGTGTAAACATAGACAAAATGAATAATCACTGTCTGCAAGAGTCTTATTAGTAAAGAGGGATACATTAATTTATCTGCCTCTGTTAGAAGGTTGTGAGAATCACATCAAATTAGATGAAATTGTTCTTTTGCTAAAATATATTAAATAGTGGTTGTTATAAACATGCTTTCCTCAGTTTCATCAGTTTTTATTGGACAGTTAAATATGGATGAATCTATTTGCAAATGGTGTTATTTATGCTTCTGGAATATGAAAAGTGTCATTATCTGACTGAATGATGTATAATATGTAACCATATACAGAAACAAATATCACGTATGGAAATGTGTATGGATATACATAAAGACCAAAACATTGAATTATTTTTCAATCTTAATGTTATTAATTTACTGAAGATGCAGTACAGTTTTCTTTGTGTGTCTATTTCTGTCAACCAGCTATCTTTAGTTCTGTCAAGGAAATTTATTTATCTGATTAAAAACTTGATGATTTGGAAACTTTAGTCAAGGATGTCATTGCAGGGCTATATTATGATGATAATTTATTTTCCTTTCTTCCTTCACTTCTTTTAATTTCCCCTGTCTTTGCTCAAACAGGGTAAACACACTGCATAGAGATAGGTATTTTCATCACACTACCTTATTTCAAGAAGGTATATGGTATCATCTAAACGATTAAGTGCCCCCAAAATTCATGTTGAGATCTTAATGCCCAAGGTGGTGGTGGTGATAAGTGGAGCCTTTGGAAAGTACTTAAGTTATTAAGGTGGAGCCCTCATTAATGGGACTGGTGCCTTAAAAAGACTCTACCCCTTCCACCTTGTGAGGACACAGAGAAAAAGTCACCACCTATAATCCAGGAAGAGGGCCCTCACCAAAGCACAACCATTCTGGTGCCTTGATCTTGGACTTCTCAACCTCTAGAACTGTGAAAAATAAATTTCTGCTGTTTATAAGTTACCCTGTCTATGATATTTCATTATAGCACCCCAAACGGACTGTGACTGTATATAACATACATAAAAGAAGTAATGGTCTTCACACCAATAAATGTATAAGATGTGGAGATATGAAGATAATACTTCCATGAAATCAAATGTGGATCTCTACAAAACTATTAAGAAAATAAACATTTCAAGTCTTTGATCCTTAAAGTGTTCCTAAATCCCCAAATTAAATACAAATGTGATGTAGGAGACCAAAATGGTATATATACTCTTCAGTATAATTTAACCAATAATTATAGGAGAGATGTATGTGTATAGTGAGAACTAACATATTATGGTAAATATAAGTACATGGATATATTTGCATTTTCTTTACTAAATATGAAAATAAATCTTTGGAAATATTGAAATGTAATTTCTAGACACTACATGAATATATTCACAGTCAAAAATTAGAAACAATGAAAAATCAAGCAATGTAGCCGTGTGTATTTGTTTATGCCTTATTTAAGGCTTTTGTCAGACAAGAAGGGCAGAATTGAGTAGTTGCAAGAGTGATGTTATATCCCATAAGTATAAAATATTTAACATCCAACCCTTTAAGGGAAAAGTTTTCAGACTACTGATCTAGAAGTCATGTGATTTCAGAAACTGTATGTTCCCATACACACAACACATTCACCAATAAGAGCACTTCAAATACAAGATAAAAATATTGCTTTGGAATAAAAATATTTTCCTCCTTCTGGCCATGCTTAAAAAAAGAACATAAGAGATTAGAAGGACAGGGAGAAAAGAGAACTATATTTACTGTGCTTAGAATCAAGAGATTATCACAATGGGATATTTATGTCAAGGAACAAGAGCTCGTTGGTAAAATGAAGAATTTTATTTGTGAAAATAAATTTAGTGGCTTTCATAGAATTTATGAATGTCTCCTGTTTGCCTTGCATTTTATGGTTTAAATTCAGGAAGAAGAAATTCAACAGAGATAGAACACAACCATAAATACTGCTTCAAAAATTCACAGATATGAACTCTCAAACGAAATGTTTCAGATATAGATTTTTTCATTAAAGAAAAAGAAGCCAACAGAAAGCCTGACAAAGGCATGAGGATAATACTGGAATTCCTTCCATGTAGCTATGGACCCAGTGTCAATGGAAGCAAGGGTAGCCTGTAACAAAAGACTATTTCAGGGCAATGCTATTGCGGTGAAGCAGAAATAGTTTACTTATTCCTAGTGATTTCCCTTGATAACATTTCCTTACCAGAAATCTGTGGGGCTAATTGGAAGTACCCAGGATCAGTACTGGAACCCATGGTCTTACACACTGAAAGACTTATGAGACAGAAATGATGGATTCCTCAGAAATAATCTTTCCAGTTTCATGTCCATAAAGCTAAAGGTGTAAATGTAGAAACAAGCATTTAAAAAATAGATTTAGACTATGGCTTTTTTTAACTTAAAAACTATTATTTTTATTCAATACACACACACACACACACACACACACACACACACACACACACACACACACACATACAGATATGTCCCTTAAAGCATAACTCTGTCTTCATATCTCACCCACAGAATCCACTCATTAATTTAAGAAATATTTATTGAATTGTTAATATATTTCAAGCTCTCTACTGACATTTGAAAACATATTGGTAATAAAATGGTAATTGTCTCTGCTTTCATGGAGTGTATATTCTATTGAATGAAAGAAAATTTTAAAAATAATCATACATGCATATACATTTGCTATATGTAATACAGAAAAGTAAGGATCAGAAGAATCTGACTTAAATTGAAACTTCAGACACTTTTTCACCAAGGAAACAATATTTAAAACTGAGATCTGAAAAAAGCAGACTCAGACTTAACAGGATTTCCTGATAATTTCAAGTTAGTACCCAATGTTGTATATATATATAGCCAGATATTAATCACTGCCTGTGAAGTTAGTGTGACCTGACAATATTCTAGAAATGCCTTGGGTGAAAATGAAGAAGCAGGCTGAGAAAATGTATAGAGGGCTGAAAGCTATGAGAAATCAATAAGAAATATTTTGGGGAGAAAAATCAAAACATTTTTGAAGAGCTAAATAATATAGCACAAAGAACATGAAAAAGTGTAAGAGGAATAAAAGTAATTTGCATATAGATCCAAAATAAATTCAGAGTAGCAAAGATGGGTTTAGAAATGCCTCAGGGTGTGACAACAGATGTTTGCTCAACAATGATAGTGCCATATGACTCCAAAAAAAGTAGGAAAAAAGGGAAGAAAAATGAAGAGAAAAAGAAATCATATAGAATTTAGTTAATAAGGTGGACAATAATCCTGCATTGGTCTGTATTGATGGGATATTACATTTATTTTTATGTATGTTTTTAAAAGCAATACAGAAAAAAAAGAACTTGTTCAGAAATTGAATCAACACTGTGTTATATAAAGTATAAGTAAAAGAAATGAGAATTTTTAACTTATTCCCAGCAAGAATATTAGGAACAATATTTGAAAAAGAAGACAATAGCCTAGCAACTGGAAGAACAACTGGAACTTCTGAACTACTGAATTACTGAAGTGCATTAATAGGATGTGTAGATGGAAGACAGGCCTAGATTCAATAGTAAGGAAGAATTTTCTAGAAGCAGAATCTCCCAAAGACAGAATACATTATTTTTGTAGATGAGCTCCCCTGCTTGAGTTTAACTATTATTTATATGGTTTTAAAAGCTACTGTTTTGTACTTCACAGTATAAGAACACTTTCACATAGTATTATATAAATTTTTCTCATATCATTTTTAATGATTCCATATTATACAATCATACAGGTTATCTTAATTTACTTAATTTCTCTTTATAGAACAACTAAACTTTTTTTTTCATCAGCATAAACAGTGTACCATTGAATAATCTTTCAATTATTGTTAAGTGGGCCTACTAGGCTAATGGATATATGCACTAAAAAAGCTTTTGGTCATATTTTCAAGTTGTTCTCCAGAACTATTACACAAACCTATAACTTGACCAACAGTGATCAAGGGTACTTATTTCTTACACACATGGAATGTTGTAGTTAGAAAGAAAAGCTGTTAAGTCAGTCAGTAGACACAATCTAAAAAATAATGATACAACCCAGGTATAACCAACCAGGCTGAGACAGATAACACAGCACTAATGTCACGCTAACAAACTGAATAAGAAATAGCAATAAAAGTTGAAAAAAAGTTGAAAAAGAAATGGGAATTACAGAACAACATTGTAAGAATTTACTTTGAGCTGAAAACATCTACATATCAATGTAGTATGTTGGTTATGACTGGTATTTTACTTAGTACCAAGTATATTTATAATTATAAAATTATTTTTATTATCTACAATCCTGTTATTTTATTATCCTCCCAGCGGGAGGAGAGGAGTCAGATATCAAAAATTGAGAATCAATGCTAAACCATTTTGGAAATTTCAGGGCAATTTTGTTTTATTTTGTTTTTAAATCTTACTTTATGAAGGTCTGATTATAATGGGAAATAGAAAGTAATGTGTCCATGAACTAGTTAACCTAACCTCACTAGACTCTGATTTCCACATACATGCAATAAGAATAATAGTGTATCCCACATAATAGTTTAAGTACACAAAGTGCATAAGATAATGAATATGTATCTCTAGCACAGTGCCTGGTACATGAAAATCACTAATAATATTTATTAAATCTTATTTCATTTCAAGTATTTTAATAACTCTCTACATGTACTAGTTCATTGAGTCTCACAAAAATGCTGTTGAATAGATATTATAATCATCTACATGTTATAGATGAGGTAGCTAATACATAAGCTGATTAACTTGTTAGAGGATACTGTAAGGAAGTGGCATTGCCTAGGTTGACTAAATGTCTAATTTTAGAGCATTTACTGCAAATCTCTATTCTTTACTGTCTCCTGTAGTAATCATTCAACATATACCTCTCTATACTCAATATGAATTATGTAAATTGCAATTTTTGTAATTGTTATATAATTTAATCATATGTTACTGTTTTGATTTCTCAGAACATATATCAGCAAACTACATACATAACTTAATTTAAATTAATTTTGCCTTTGAAAATGCTCTGATAGAATTTTTCAAGTCATACTAGCTTTGGAGCAGAAAGTCTCTTTATGAGTTTTGTAAAGTAAAGAATTAATCCTAATTGTCTAGTTGGAATATTCTTGGCAAGAAGATAGTATCTTTATCTTCAAGAATGAATAATTTAAATTACATCACAAAGCCTGATTCTGAACATGAATATTCTCTAAGTTATTAGATTTCCATTAAAAGTATTTCCTTGTGGAGGCAGAGCCAAGATGGCAGCATGAGTAGAGCAGTGGAAATCTCCTCCCAAAACCATATATATTTTTGAAAATACAAAAAATACAACTCTTCCTAAAAGAGAGACCAGAAGACACAGGACAACAGCCAGACTACATTCACACCTGTGAGAACCCAGTGCCTCACAAAGGGGGTAAGATACAAGCCGCGGCCCAGCAGGACCCTAGCACCCCTCACCCAAGCTCCCAGCGGGAGGAGCGGAGTCAGAGCGGGGAGGGAGAGGGAACCCAGGACTGCTAAATAACCAGCCCTAGCCATCCACACCAGAGCAGACACAGTACGTGGTGTGCTGGAAACTAAGGAAACAGGACAGTAAACCTGTGAGCGGGTCCCCACAGCCGGCGCCCCTGGGACAAAGAAAAGCGAGTGCTTTTTGAAAGTCTTAAAGGGACAGGGATCCCACGGCTGGACAGAAGCCTCCCAGACACTTAGCCCAGCAGCTGGGAATCTGGGGAACTCCAGATGCCCTAACCCCCTGGGCAGCAGTGCAGCTTGGAGGCCCCTCAAAGAAATATAAAAAAACAGCCTCCCAGCCGTTTCCCCTCCAATGCGGCTCTGCCATATTGGAGCAGCAGCCTGAGGCAGGCCACACCCACAGCAACTGTGAAGCAAAACTCCACAGTGGCCAGGCAAGAATCAGAGGCCCTGTCTGCATGCAGCTGCCCAGCACAAGCCACTAGAGGTCGCTGTTCTCCCAGGAGACGAAGGCCACAAACCAGCAAGAAGGGTCGTTCTCCCATCCAACACAAGTGCCAGCTCCGCACAACTATATCTATCACCATGAAAAGGCAGAAGAATTTGATACAGAACAAAATCACAGAGCCAACCCCTGAGAAAGAGATAGACCCAACCAATCTTCCTGAAAAAGAATTCAAAATAAACATCACAACCATGTTGACGGAGCTGCAGAGAAATACGCAAGAGCTAAGGGATGACGTCCAGAGGGAGATTACAGAAATGAAACAATCTCTGGAAGGATTTATAAGCAGAATGGATAAGATGCAAGAGGCCATTGATGGAATAGAAACCAGACAACAGGAACACATAGAAGCTGATAGAGAGAGATAAAAGGATATCAAGGAAAGAAACAATATTAAGAGAACTGTGTGACCAATCCAAAAGGAACAATATCTGCATTACAGGGGCACCAGAAGAAGAAGAGAGAGAAAAAGGGATATAAAATGATTTTGAAGAAATAATTGCTGAAAACTTCCCCAAACTGGGGGAGGAAATAATCGATCAGACCACAGAAGTACACAGAACTCCCAACAGAAGGGACCCAAGGAGGACAACACCAAGACACATAATAATTAAAATGGCAAAAATCAAAGACAAGGACAGAGTTTTAAAGGCAGCTAGAGAGAGGAAAAAGGTCACCTATAAAGGAAAACCCAACAGGCTATCATCAGACTTCTCAACAGAAACCTTACAGGCCAGAAGAGAATGGCTTGATGTATTTAATGCAATGAAACAGAAGGGCCTTGACCCAAGAATACTGTAATCAGCATGATTATCATTTAAATATGAAGGAGGGATTAAACAATTCCCAGACAAGCAAAAGTTGAGAGAATTTGCATCCCACAAACCACCTCTACAGGGTATTTTAGATGGACTGCTCTAGATGGGAGAACTCCTAAGGCTAAACAGATGTCACCAGAGAAAATAAAATTACAGCAAAGAAAGCAGACCAACTAAATACTAACTAAAGGCAAAAAATGAAATCAACTACCCACAAAATCAGTTAAAGGAAACACAAAAGAGCACAGAATAAAACAACCAACATATAAAGAACAGAGGAGGAGGACTAAGAACAGAGAGAAGTAAAGAATCACTAGACAGTGTTTATAATAGCTCAATAAACGAGTTAAATCAGACAGTGAGATATTAAAGAAGCTAACCTTGAACCTTTGGTAACCACAAATCTAAAGCCTGCAATGGCAATAAGTACATATCTTTCAGTAGTCACCCTAAATGTAAATGGACTGAATGCACCAATCAAAAGACATAGAGTCACTGAATGGATAAAAAAGCAAGACCCATCTATATGATGCTTGCAAGAAACTCACCTCAAACCCAAAGCCGTGCACAGACTAAAAGTCAAGGGATGGAAAAAGATATTCCATGCAAACAACAGGGAGAAAAATAGCAGACGTTGCAGTACTAGTATCAGACAAAATAGACTTCAAAACAAAGAAAGTAACAAGAGATAAAGAAGAGCGTTACATAATGATAAAGGGCTCAGTCCAACAAGAGGATATAACCAGTATAAATATATATGCACCCAACACAGGAGCACCAGCATATGTGAAACAAATGCTAATAGAACTACAGGAGGATATAGAATGCAATGCATTCATTTTAGGAGACTTCAGCATGCCACTAATCCCAAAGGACAGATCCACCGGACAGAAAATAAGTAAGGACACATATGCACTGAACAACACACTAGAACAGATGGACCTAATAGACATCTATAGAACTCTACATCCAAAAGCAACAGGATACACATTCTTCTCAAGTGCATGGAACATTCTCCAGAACAGACAACATACTAAGCCACTAAAAAAACCTCAGTAGATTCCAAAAGATTGAAAACTAGAAATAAATTGTACAAAGAAAACAAAAAGGCTCACAAACACATGGAGGCTTAACAACATGCTCCTAAGTGATCAATGGATCAACGAAAAAATTAAAATAGAGATCAAGCAATATATACAAACAAATGACAACAACAACACAAAGCCATAACTTCTGTGAGAAGCAGCAAAAGCAGTCTTAAGAGGAAAGAATATAGCAATCCAGGCACACTTAAAGAAGGAAGAACAATCCCAAATGAATAGTCTAACATGGCAATTATCAAAACTGGAAAAAGAAGAACAAATGAGGCCTAAAGTCAGCAGAAGGAGGGATATAATAAAGATCAGAGAAGAAATAAATGAAATTGAGAAGAATAAAACAATAGAAAAAATCAATGAAACCAAGAGTTGGTTCTTTGAGAAAATAAACAAAATAGATAAACCTCTATCCAAACTTATTAAGAGAAAAAGAGAATCAACACACATCAACAGAATTAGAAACGAGAATGGAAAAATCACGACAGACTCCACAGAAATACAAAGAATTATTAAAGACTACTATGAAAACCTATATGCTAACAAGCTGGAAAACCTAGAAGAAATGGACAACTTCCTAGAAAAATACAACCTTCCAAGACTGACCCAGAAAGAAACAGAAAATCTAAACAGACCAATTACGAGCAAAGAAATTGAAACGGTAATCAAAAAACTACGTAAGAACAAAACCCCGAGGCCAAATGGATTTACCTCGGAATTTTATCAGACATACAGAGAAGACATAATACTTATTCTCCTTAAAGTTTTCCAAAAAATAAAAGAGGACAGAATACTCCCAAACTCATTCTATGAAGTCAACATCACCCTAATACCAAAACCAGGCAAAGACCCCACCAAAAAAGAAAATTACAGACCAATATCCCTGATAAATGTAGATACAAAAATACTGAATAAAATATTAGCAACTGAATTTAAAAATATATCAAAAGGATCGTACACCATGACCAAGTGGGATTCATCCCAGGGATGCAAGGATGGTACAACATTCGAAAATCCATCAATATCATCCACCACATCAACAAAAAGAAGGACAAAAACTACATGATCATCTCCATAGATGCTGAAAAGGCATTCAACAAAATTCAACATCCATTCATGATAAAAACTCTCAACAAAATGTGTATAGAGGCCAAGTACCTCAACATAATAAAGGCCATATATGATAAACCCACAGCCAACATCATACTGAACAGCGAAAAGCTGAAAACTTTTCCTCTGAGATCGGGAACAAGACAGGGATGCCCACTCTCCCCACTGTTATTCAACATAGTAGCAGAGGTCCTAACCATGTCAATTAGACAAAACAAAGAAATACAAGGAATCCAGATTGGTAAAGAAGAAGGGAAACTGTGACTATTTGCAGATGACATGATATTGTACATAAAAGAACCCTAAAGACTCCACTCCAAAACTACTAGAACTGATATCGGAATACAGCAAAGTTGCAGGATACAAAATTAACACACAGATATCTGTGGCTTTCCTATACACAAACAATGAACCAAAAGAAAGAGAAATCAGGAAAACAATTCCATTCACAATTGCATCAAAAAAAATAAAATACTTAGGAATAAACATAACCAAAGAGGTAAAAGACCTATACCATGAAAACTATTAAGACACTCTTAAGAGAAATTAAAGAGGACACTAACAAATGGAAACTCATCCCATGCACTTGGCTAGGAAGAATTAATATTGTCAAAATGGCCATCCTGCCCAAAGCAATATACAGATTCGATGCAATCCCTATCAAATTACCAACAACATTCTTCAACAAACTGGAACAAATAGTTTTAAAATTCATATGGAAACACCAAAGACCCCGAAAAGGCAAAGCAGTCCTGAGAAAGAAGAATAAAGTGGGGCGGGGATCTCACTCCCCAACTTCAAGCTCTACTACAAAGCCACAGTAATCAAGACAATTTGGTACTGGCACAAGAACAGAGCCACAGACCAGTGGAACAGAATAGAGACTCCAGACATTAACCCAAACATATATGGTCAATTAATATATGATAAAGGAGCCATGGAAATGCGATGGGGAAATGACAGTCTCTTCAACAGATGGTGCTGGCAAAACTAGACAGCTACATGTAAGAGAATGAAACTGGATCACTGTCTAACCCCATACACAAAATTAAATTCGAAATGGATCAAAGACCTGAATATAAGTCATGGAACCAGAAAACTCTTAGAAAAAACATAGGCAAAAATCTCTTGGACATAAACATTAGCAACTTCTTCATGAACATATCTCCCTGGGCAAGGGAAACAAAAGCAAAAATGAACAAGTGGGACTACATCAATCTGAAAAGCTTCTGTACAGCAAAGGACACCATCAATAGAACAAAAAGGTGCCCTACAGTATGGGAGAATATTTTCATAAATGACAGATCTAATAAAGGCTTGACATCCAAAATATATAAAGAGTTCATGCACCTCAACAAACAAAAACCAAATAATCCAATTAAAAAATGGGCAGAGGTGCTGAACAGACAGTTTTCCAAAGAAGAAATTCAGATGGCCAACAGACACATGAAAAGATGCTCCACATCACTAGTTACCAGAGAAATGCAAATTAAAACCACAATGAAATATCACCTCAAACCAGTAAGGATGGCTACCATCCAAAAGACAAATAACAACAAATGTTGGTTGTGGAGAAAGAGGTACCCTCCTACACTGCTGGTGGGAATGTAAATTAGTTCAACCATTGTAGAAAGCAGTATGGAGGTTCCTCAAAATGCTCAAAATAGAAATACCATTGACCCAGGAATTACATTTCTAGGAATTTACCCTAAGAATGCAGCAGCCCAGTTTGAAAAAGATAGATGCTCTCCTATGTTTATCACAGCACTATTTACAATAGCCAAGAAATGGAAGCAACCTAAGTGTCCATCAATAGATGAATAGATAAAGAAGATATGGTACATATACACAATGGAATATTATTCAGCCATAAGAAGATAACAAATCCTACCATTTGCAACAACATGGATGGAGCTAGAAATAAGCCAAGTGGAGAAAGACAAATAGCAAATGATTTCACTCATCTGTGGAGTATAAGAACAAAGAAAAATGGAAGGAATAAAACAGCAGCAAAATCACAGAACCCAAAAATGGACTAACAGTTATCAAAGGAAAAGGGACTGGGGAGGATGGGAGGGTAGGGAGGGATAAGGGCAGGGAAGAAGAAGGGGGATATTATGATTAGCATGTATAATGTGGGGGTGTGGGGGAAAGGGGAGGGCTGTGCAACACAGAGAAGACATCTAGTGATTCTACAACATCTTACTACGCTGATGGACAGTGACTGTAATGGGGTTTTTGGGAGGGACTTGGTGAAGGGAGAGCCTGGTAAAAATAATGTTCTTCATGTAATTGTATATTAATGATAACAAAATTTTTAAAAAGTATTTCCTCGTGCAATTTATTCCAAAAGGATCAAATTTTTTTGCACGTTTTTAGACAAGTGTTACCAGCTAACATTTTAGACTTAAAGAGTCTAGGATAATCCAAGCAGAACTCACCAAAGGGCAACAGGCAATGTGGTGATGGAACAGCCCTACATCCTGAGGAACTAGGGATTTGGAACTGAGATTTAAATGAAACATGTTAAATTCATCCTCTCCTCCTGTTATCCTGCTTAATAATATTGGTGAAATAATTCACTAGAGTCAGATTCTTCTTTCAATCAGACACCAAATTCATTTGTATATATCTTTACTTGTGTGGAAGTCAGGTGCTCAAGACAACAATATTAGAATTCCAAATAATCAAGCAGCCTTTTTCACTCATCACATTTACCACTATTTAATAGGGCACTGCGTATTTCCATTTTCACTCTGCTACTAGTATGCAGTTGAACCTGCTGAGTAAAGAAGCTTACTCTGGAATTTAAAGACAAGAGTTTATAGTCTGCTTATGTCCATCTGGCTCAAAGATCCTAGGCAAATTAACTCTCTAAATTTGTTACATCATATGTAAAATGAGTTAATATAATATTAACCCATTTGAATATTATCAAGATTAAAATAGATAATACATATATAAAGAACCTGGTCCAATGCCTGGTTTTAAAAAATGTCACAGTTGGCCTATCATTAATTTTATTAATAATGACTTATATTTAATATAGCCAATAAGTATTAGCTTTGCTTTACTTTAGCATTGTCTATAATTAAAGACATATTGAAAAATCATAATTGTACTTACCTTTCAAAATTGTAACCTCCCTGCTAAGAATTCATACAAATTCTTATCTCATCAGCTAAGTACAGTGTGTGAAGTTTTTGTGTTTTTTTTTAGTTTCTATATACTATGCATTGGTGCTTATTTTCATGAAAGTAATTTCTACAAATTTGTGAAGCAAATTTCAGTATGAATTAATTCTAGAGATATCACTGCTAATTAGATTATATTGACATTACCTATTTGTATACCTTAGTGAGGAAGAAGGATTCTTCAGTGTTCTGTATTGTTTGCATCCTTTTCAGACAGATGAAGAATAGAAAAGGAAATGTTACAGATCAAGGGAACAAACAGTATGGCCAGATGATATGGGGTAAAATAAAGCACATAGGGGTCATTCAAAGAAGTTTACTACAACTGGAGCAAAGAGTTCATGAAAGAGAGGAATGAGAGGTAAGGCCGGACATAGAGACCAGGTGTAAAAACTGCAATATTAGAAACCGAGTTGAAGTATTTTGATTTAACCAAGGTCATTTGGAAGTCACTGAAAGGTCTTAAATTAGCAATTGACATAATTAGATTTCCTTTTTGAAATTTTCTTTGGTTCAAGAATAGATGAGAGAATACTAGACGTAAAGAATAAAAGTGGTCTGGTTTGGAGATACAATGATAGGAATAAGATTGGAAGCAGAGGTTGGTCACTCTCAGGTTTCTGCCCTGGGTAATTGATGGTAAAATTATTAGAATAGGGAACAACTGAAGAGAGAGTGATTTGTGTAAACAAAAATGAGTTCAAGTTTAGAGTTAAGATTCCTGTTAGTGTTTATCAAGATAGGCAAGTCTATATTGAAGAAATAAGCAAAGCCTGAAATATCAGTAGCTTAAACCACAAGCATTTCAATAACTGTCAAGGGTCTAAGATTTTACCCTATTTTCAAACTAACGAGTTATGATGACGCAGTTACATAGATGGAGAAGGATTTCTGTGTCAGAAACAAAGGACATTAAGACTCATGGCGCAGCAGGTATCACAAGCCTTGGGTTCACATGGTTTCTCTTTGCTCCATAAGCCCCATGGGGCACAGGTGAACGCTGTGCACACATGAGGGTTCATGTCACAGCGGAGGAGCGACCAGTTTAGGAAAGCCCTCATCTCTTAAACGAGACCACTAGCCTCAGCTAACCCTCCCTGCTGAGGCAGATATTATTTTGATGCTTCAATGAGAATGAAGAACTGGTGTTTTGGAAGGCAAGACATGAAAAACTTGAGGTGCCAGGTCATTGGCTGGCTTTGTATGTGTATATCAGCGGCTTCTTGTAGAGCTTAGGTAATCAGCACCATCATGAGTCTAAGATCTGGAGTCAAAGTACTTCAAATTGCCTTCCTGGCTTGATTACCTCACAGGTCTGCCTCACAAGGATATAATCACATCCACTTAATTAAGAAGGATGAGAAGTGTGAGTCTTCTTTTAAATCCACTTTATTTTTAAGTGCTTAAGCTGCCAGTGTACACCAGCCTTGAACAGTTATGGATGAGTTTTTAAATAATTTTGTTGTAACAAGTTGCCACAGTAACACAAAAACAAAAACAAACAAAAAAGAATATTTTTAACCCTATCACTCTCAGCCCAGAAACCAATTTACATGCCCACAAATAAATTCTCACCTCATTTTATACTAAAAATGTCATCGCAATAAAACTGCTATCAATAGAGAGGAGTATGCTATATGACACTCAGATATATAAAAGTTCACACTTGAGCCTAATATCCTTTTCTTAACCATTATTAATCATTTATTTGCTGACTTCATAATAATATGAGGAAGATTTTTAAATTACCCACTAGATAAAATTGAATATTGAAAAATAAAATTATAAATATTTATACAAAGGCAAAATAAAATATTAATGTGGTAAGTTCAGATGAATTTACTTTAATAAGAGCACTGATTTTAATTTTAAGAATTCTCAAATTGAAGCAAATATAAAATATATAGAATAGTCTATATATACTTAAAATATATGAATATAGAGAAATATATATTCTATATAGTCTCATTAAAATAAAATGCTAACTCCTCAAATTCTAGGAATGCCACAAGCATTCATTTTCTCAGGCTCAAAATCTGGTATTAACTTATTTTTTAAATAAAATGTTTTTTGCTAGAATAGTTTTAGGTTTACAGAAATAATTGCAAAGATAGTACAGAGACTTCCCATACACCCCATACCTAAATTCCCAGTTGGTATATCTTACATTAATGTGATACATTTATCACCATTAATGAACCAATATTGATGTATGTTTACTGTATTAGTCAGTGTTCTCCAGAGAAAATACAGATATGTATTGTAACAAATTGACTCACGCAATTACGAAGAAGTCCCAAGATCTATGTTGGCAAGCTGGAGACCCAGGAGAGCAGAGGAGCAGTTCTAGTCCAGGTATGAAGACCTGAAAATCAGGAGTCAGTGGCATAAATTCCAGTCCCAAAGCCAGCCGACGCCAGACCCAAGAAGACAGATATTTCAGTCTAGGGCCATAGGCTGGAAAAGACCAGTGTCCTAACTCAGGAGGAGTTCCCGCTCACTCAGACTCTGCTCTATCTAGGCTTTCAACGACTGGATGAAGCCCATCTAGGGAAAACATTTACTCTGCTTTTCTCAGCTCAGATTCAAATTTTAATTTCATCCAAAAAATACTCTCACAGATACACTCAAAATAATGTTTGACCAAATGAGTACTCCATGGCCTAGTCAAGTAAACACATAAAATTAATCATTATAGTTTTTAACCAAAGTCCATCATTATTCAGATTTCCTTAATTCTCAACTAATATTTTTTCTATGTTACAGGATCCCATCCAGTGTACTACATTACATTTAGTCTTCGCATCTCCTTCTGGCTATGACAGTTTCATAGACTTCCCATGTTTGCATGACCTTGACAGTTTTGATGGATACTGGTCAGGTAATCTGTAGTTTGTACCTTGACTGGAATTTGTCTGACGTTTTTCTTATAATTACACTGAGGTTGTGGGTTTGGAGAAGGAAAGCCATAGAGCTTTCTTATTACATCAGATCAAGTATACATTTTATCAACACGACCTAGAACATTAAAGTTAACCTTGATCACCTGGCTAAGACAGTGCTTGTCAAATTTCTTCTCTTAAGCTGCTTCCCACTCTGCTTTTTGTAGGTACTATTTGGAAGGAAGTCACTATGCACTGCCTACATTTAATGAGTATTTACATAAATTATCTGATGTTCTTCTTCAAGGTAGATATTTCTATTCTATTTTTCTCATCTACTTAATTATTTCAATATGGGCTGTTTATTTTATACTCTATGATCAAATACTGCTTTATTTTGTTGCTCAAATTGGTCCATATATGGCCATTGAGAGCTTTTCAATTGGCTCTTGTGTCCCTTGAACATATTCCTATCATTGCATTGTTGTTGTTTTCTGAGAACTTCCCTACCTCCTCCTCCTGAGGTTCTCTGGGTTCATTGTACATAAATTTTTTCCCTGAGTCCTAGAATCAACCATTTCTAAGGAACCTGGTTCCTTTAACTGGATAACAATATTAGAAACCAATATCTGAGAGTTGGTGCACTTCCTACTGAGATACTGTTGTGTCTAGGCCCTCTTAGTAGAAAAAATAAGTAATACATGTGTAAACACTAACCTATGTATATAAACATGTAACTTCTATATGTAATCATCTGTATCTATTTTACTTCAAACATGAATTCATACCGATATCTCCAATTCTAATCCATTAACACATAAATCAGTTTAACGTTTTTCCCCAGTTTTCTGTAAACTCCCACTCCAACAGTGAATAACGTGGTTCCTCCCATCCCCATCCGCCATGTCCTTATATGTTCAGTACATATATATATATACGAACTGAACATATATAGCCTTCTAAATTATTTTTTTAACTTGCATACATTACAGATCACATTTCGTTTTTTTTGCTGTGAATTTTTATGAATCTTGACTAATACATAATGTCAAACATTCTCCATTACAGTTTTCATACAAAATATTTTCAACCATCCTAAAAAAGTCTCTATGCTTCACCTATCAATCCTCTACCTCACAACGAACCTTTGACAACCACTGTTTACCCTCTCTATAGTTTCTTTTTCCAGAACATTATGTAATTAGAATCAGACAGTACATAGCCTTTGCATAGTGACTTCTTTCATTTAGCAATATATATTTAGGATTCATTCATGTTAGCATGGCATGTATTTCTCTTTACTTTTAACATACCTAAGTCTTTATATTTAACATGTATACTTTACAGACAATATGTAGTTGGGTGTTAGGTTTTTTAAATTTTTATTGACTGTATCTGCTTCTTAATTTCTATCTGTAGATAATCCACATTGAATATGATTATATAGATTAATATATCAACTATGTAACTATTTTCTAATGGTTGCATTTGTTCTTTGCTTATTCTCCCTCTTTTCCTTCTTTCACAGTTTCTGAGAATTTTACATTGTTGCATTACTTTCTTATTATATCAATTGTTTTTACAAAACAAAAAACTTGAGTAGTTTCCCTAGTTTACAATGGATATATTTTTTATCTAAATCCACCTTCAAATAACACTCTAACACTTGCAGTGTAGTGCAGGAACTTCACAAACATATTTATCAATTACTCCCTCCTATCTCTTACAACATGGGGGTTATTCATTTCACTTATGCATATAATCACTGAATACACTGATTCTATTTTTACTCAACAGCTATTTTTAGACCAAGAAAAAAGATTTTTTAGACCAAGAAAAAAGATTTTATTTTACCTTCATCTACTTCTCCAACACAGTTTTATGCAGATTCCAATTTCTGACTATATTATATTACCTTTGTCTGAAAACTTCTTTTAAGATTTCTTGCAAAACATGTCTACTGCCATGAATTCCCCCAGATTTTGCTTGGGACAGTATCTATTCTCTTACCCTTCTAAAGTATAATTTTACTGGATGTAGGATTCCAGATTGATATTTTCTTTTTTAATATTTTGATATTTCACTCCACTATCTTTCTGCTTAGATGGCTTGTAAGTTCACTGTAATTCTTCTTTGTTCTTTTATAGGTTAAATGTTTTTCTTCTTCTGGTTCCATTCAATATTTTCTCTCACTGGTTTTGCAGGTTGAATATAATATGTCTGAACCTGAGTTTTTTTGTTTGCTTTGTCATTGCTATTTTGGTTGGTTGGTTATTTAAAGAGTCATCACGTTTCCATTTCACTATTGAACACCGTGAAGGTTACCCATGCATGGGCTGGGACCTGGTCCGAGCGGGTGGATGGTGGACTTGCAGGGGAAAGTTGGCAGGGCTCAGCCGGAGTCCTCCGGGTGCCCTCTGCTGCATCGTGTACAGTGGCGGGTAAACTGAGAAACTGCTCAGGGACAGCAGGAGAACGGGCAGCTCTGTGGTACACTGGGGCCGTAGAGGGAGGCAGAAACAGCCTCAGTCGCAGCCCGCCACACTTCCAAGACAAAACCCCATCTCGCGGGATCATGAAAGCCATGACAGCAGATGGCTGCCTTCAGATGAGGTACCTGGGGGCTCTGACAGGACAGGAGTACTGTGTCAGCAACAGGGCACCATGATGGTTCTCACGACCTTTCCAGTCGCCTCATCGGGGAGCAGCGTGGTGTCCCACCAGCCCCAGGTAGAAGGCCGGCTGAAAGGGCCAAGCCCTGGCCCCGCAGGCCCGCCTGGTTCGCACTGGCGCTGGCTGCTGAGGCGGGTGCGATTCTCTCAGTGTGCTTTCGTCGTCCAGGGTGCCGGTTACCCGTCCCACTGTTTGCGCCCTGTGGACAGACACTGGCACTGGGAGAGCGCACTGTGAACCCCACTGCTTCGCCGCTTCTATGCTGGCTCTCAGAGGCGTTCTTTCGCGGAAGCCAGATCTCGCGAGATCAGAAGGTCTGAGACCTTCGTTCCTGAGGGAGGAAAGTGGGAGCTGGATTGGCAGGGTCGCTTGTAGTCCTCACTGCCTGATCTGGTTCTCAGCTCCTGAGAAAGTGTTTTGTCCTGGAATAGTAAAGCTGCATATTGAAACCTGTATGTTTTCTAAATGTTGAAAAATAGCTTAAAGAATATTATGTATCATAGCTATGGTTGCTTTCTTTATAGAAAGGAAAACTATGGGTACTTAACTCATTTTAGGTAATATTTTAAGGATATTTTTCTTGCTGAAACATATACACTGTTCTTGCCTTTGGCAAATGCAGTGCAAAATGCAGGGACACTTTATATATATAGTGTGAAAACAGGTGCTAATTCCTTCACAATGGTTCATCACCGCCTGGAACCCCCAAAGATTTATTTCTCTAGATACTTCATTGAATAAAGCTTATTAAACCTGGTAAACTTGCCTGTCTCTAGAGTACTTTTGTAAGATACTTAAAAATTCTTTGATTGTGTTTTAAAGCTGTATTTGAAGAAAAAGGAAAATCTAGTAAGAAATGAAAATAAGTAAAATTGTTTTGAGGGCAAGTTGGAGATAGGAGCAACATAATGATTAAAACTTGAGCCCATTGAACAAAAGAATTAAAAGTACAATTGCAGGTCAGAAAATAAGTTTATGGTTGCAATGGTTTAAGGGCTTTTTAATGATTAAGAACTGAATCAAAGACATAACAAACAACAATCAAACCACTTGCAATATATAAAGTTTCCATAAACCATTAGTCAAAAATATAGGTATACACACATACACAATGGTTTAGAAATTATAATCAGTTCAGAGTATAATGGCAAAATGTCTTATCTGGTTAGAAAGTATCCTTAATTCTTTTGGAACCATTTTGAAATATGATCAAATGTGCAGGAAAGAAAAATAAGTAAAATTTATTTGACTGAATTTTATCTTCAGCATGAGCCAGATGTTTAAGTTGGATATTTTCTGCCTTTTTTTTTTTCCTGTGACAAATGAGTGATAATAGCTCTTGAGGGAACTCCATTTCCAAAATGCATCCATTAGGGCTTTACTCAAGTGCAAGGAAAGAAGATGAACTGACAAGTCAATTTTAATCTAATATGAGTTTGAAGGGATTTTTTCCACCTTGAGTAATTATGAAGCTAATTTACCAATGCTCAATCTATTACTAGGCCTAGAAGCTCCTGACTACATATTAAAATAAAAGAACAATACTTTGAGGTGCACAACATTTGAAGACCTAATTTTGAACTGAGGAATTTAAGGATTTTCTTGCTCAAAGTAAAAAAATCTGATACATATTGAGAGAGAAGCAGACAGAAACACCATATTTACCAATCACTGTGGTTAGGCAAAAAACTACTACAAATTCTCTACCTTCAACAAAAACTAGCTAAATTGCATTTGGAAACGTGTTTAATCCCATCAGCCTGTTCTCCACATATGTAAATGGGATTAATAATGCTTATCATACAGTTGATGTGATGAATAAATGTAGTAAAGGTGAAGCAATAGCACTTACTGAAAAATGGAAACTCAGTAAATACCATTCCTCCTCTTACTCCTTTTTGGAACTTAAAAACTTAACATTTTGCCCATTTTAACCACTTATCAATTTGACCATATCCCATTCCCAAAGAGAATTTCTCTAGTTCAGTGATTCTCAAAAACTGTTAATTCCCTCACTGTGGACAAAATTCTGTCCTCTTTGTGTCTTTTATTACCATTGAAATTGTTGTTTGGTTCTTGGTTTTTTTAAATCATACTGTACACAACAGGACATCAGTTAGTAAGTGTCAGGCACCAGACAGGCATAGACAAAAATAAAAGAAAATGAAAATGTCTGAATTAGATGAGCTCATAGTTCATTTAAACATAAATTTAACACCTTATAAGGAAAATAAAATGTAAAAATGTGTGCAATTATATTTTTGTGTCTCTGCTTTTATACCTAGAGACACATCTGATAATACACACACAAAGCCAACCAATGACCTGGCACCTCAAGTTTCTCATGTCTTGCCTTCCAAAACACCCATTCTTCATTCTCATTGAAGCATCTCATTTCCTCACCTCTTTCTAGTCATGAAATTCACCCCAGATTATTTTATTCCTTATAGCCATTTACTTTAATGACACTCTGATTAGAAACTTCAATCCCCTCATCCTTCTGGATGAGCCATCTAGTTCAAGATGGTAATATTTATACCACACTGTGGATAAATTTAATTTACTTCCCAGGCATTATATGGCCATTTAAAAAAATAAATATTTAAAAATTAACTGTAAGCATAATTTATTACAGATACTGGAAATACAAAGATAAACAATGCAGGTTGTTTTATTAGCTAGCTTGGACTTGTTACTTAACCTGTCAAAATTTAAATTTTAAAATGAGAAATAATACTTGCATGTCCTGGCTTCCATGAAGATGAAAGCAGGGAATGGATGTAAAACAGCTGGTTTATAGTGAGATTTGATACTTTTATTATTGTTACTATTTTATTACTGTTACTAATACTAATCTATATTTCAATCATAGGAGCAGTACAGTCATCCTGAAATATACATACTAAAGAGGAAATACAGAAAAGCCATGTTTTCTCTTTATTTTAAATGTTCACTGTCCATCTGCTCATCTACTTTTTTCTTATCTATCGGTAAATCATTACGGATATGACCATGTATGTGGTCTAATTAACCTAACATTTTCACACTATTGTACATTTTCCAGAAGAACAATTTCTAGAAAGAGAGTAAGGTTGCAGGAAAACTAATGTTCTAGGGGCTTGGCATTTCTCCCAGAAGTGCTACAAATAAACACGTGAACACTTCTCTTTCAGAGTAAGTGGGTTTAAATAGAATTCTGTTTAGGTTTTTGAATTGTGACATATGTTAATCCCAATGAGAGTCTCTGCATGAAAGGAATGTTAGCAGAATTTTAACATGGTATTTTCAGGATAACTTGCCACTATGCAATAAATATACTATAAATATTCTGGCCCTTGGAGTTTAAGCCTATAGGAAAGAATTCAATAAACTATAATTTGATGACCTGAGACCAACGATGATGAATTAAGGGGTCATAGTTCATATTCAGACATGTATATATAATATAATGCTGCTATATAATGAAGTTTTTATAGTAAAATATTTTAATGTGCCAGTTCTCTCTATTTGCATGCTCTATCAAATAACGAAACTTATCTGCAAATGAATATGGTTTAAAATGTATTTGAAATTAAAATTTCAACTATTGATCAGTAGATTAAAGTTTTATGTATTCTTATCAAATGCTTGCAATGCAATTAGTTTTGATATTTGTTAAATGCATTTTAAATAGAAAGAATAAGATTTTTTTCCAACGAAATGTCATTTCTTAGGAGTTCAATATTTAACAGTCGTACCCATACTTTAATATACAGAACCACAATCAACAAGAAAAACTAAAAATCTGCCCCTGTCCCAATGCATAGGATAGAGGTGGTATAGGCTCATTGCTTTAGTTCCCAAATTAGGATTCTTACTTCATACAAAAGGGGGAGAAAAAGAAGTGGGGAGAAATAGGGAGGAAGAAAGAGGCTCTGAGGAAGAAAGCAGAGAAAGGAGAGAAGGAAGATAAATCTTGAGAGAAAACCTGCTTACTCACTCGGGTGCATTCCCTTCCCTTGGCCACAGTTTAAAATAAACAAACAGACACAATTATGAACACTGGTCTAAAACCTAACAATGACCTTCTGTGTCTGGTGTTACTGCTGTTCTGTTTCTTTCTTAATAAAAGAGCTCCTGATACGAGTTAATACGGAGGAGAGGCAGCTGCTAGGCATGTGAGTGGCTCCTCTTCCCTCTGGAGGTTCATAGGAGAGCCAGATGCCATCACTTATAGTTCAGTCAGACTCAGGGTGGTAATTTAAGTGTTATCTTGAGAACCCTTCAATATCATTACAACTTCTGTAAAATCATAAAATAAAAAAAAAAGAAATGATTTGTATCGCTTGTGTGGTTTCCATATTATCAGAGATGGGAGAGATTAACATATACAGTGAAAGAAATAGTGATGTATATGTTAATCTAAATAAATATAAGTAAAAGTTTTTACTGGTTCCTCTTTACAAAGTGGATTAACCTTCATGAGATGTGCTCTTAAAACAGGCATCACTGCTGTTATCAATATGGAGAGCAGATAACTCATTCTTGAGCGTTGCCACAGCTCAATTAAAATATCTTTAAAATGACATACTTTAGGAAGGAAGGTCATCATGAGTGAGAAATGGCAGAAGACATTGTTCCAAAATGCAATGTTGTTTAACTTTACAATAAACCTAGGAATTAGTTACGCATATTATCTCCACTTAAAAATAGGAAAACTGAACCAGAAAACTTTTAGAGAGTTTTATTATTCTAATGGTTATGGGGATACCATGGATAAATAATTCTTCTGAAAAAAATCAGCTGAAAGAAAAGGTCTTAGGTTTAATTGTATTTTTAATGAAGATAATGATGATGACTTATAGCTTCTTGCTTTGATTTTTTTATTTATGAGAAGCAAAAGACTTACCAGGTTTTTCAGGTTTTATCCACAAGGTTTTTGTTTTATATCTCACAGAAATAATCCTTGTGGAAAATACATTGCAGACAAAATATATCTAAAAGAGAAATTGATCTTTTTCTTTAATTGAAATTATATAATATTTCTTGAAAGAAATTGAATTTGTTCACCTAGGTCATAAAAAGAATTCACTGACTTGCAATGCAGAAAATAAAAGTTTTCTTTAAACCAGAGTCACAAGGTGAAGCATATATACATAATACATTCTTGAAATATATCCACATGTTTCCATATAGGTTTCAAATATCCCTAATGCATCTCACATTCAAAATGTCACACTTTATTTTAGTATCTAAGTGGTAAAATATCTGGGACAAACCCCATCCTGCTCTGTTAGGCAGGGATTAACACACTCCTCTAAAATTGCTTAACTCCACCCTCTGCACCATCCTCACCAATGTTTATGGGACACCCAGAAATTTCTGTGTGGTTTTAGAAAAATGAAATCCTTCCTTTGCCTCAACCTTGCCCTTTAAAGATGGAAGGAATGATCCCTGGAAAGGCTATCACTGTGTGTATTGCCCCACCCCAAACTCCTTGCCTGGCTATTCTGAAGTGTTTTTGAAAAATTTTGACCCATTGTCTACTAGATGAAAGAAAAGGATCTGAGTAACAAAATCACAGAAGAAAAAATAAAGCATGTTAATAATTAACACATGAGCAACATGTTTGTCATATTTTTTTTCTTCACTAATGATTCTCTTTAACCTTTGTAATTCAGTTTCCTTTATTCAGTATGCTACCCAAATAGTTGTATTGAAGGTCACTGAAGACCTTCTGAATACCAAAGTTAACCTTCCCTTATGTCTCTTGATCTTTCTGGAAGTTTTAACCTCATGATATAACACTGTAATTTTTCCTCTCTGGACATTTTTTTGCACAGGATTATCAGATTTCTGGTGAATTGTCCTTTTCTTTCTCTATCCTCACCTTTGGAAATCTGATTGATTTAACCAAATTTAACAATCTCTATCTATTCTAAATCAGTTCATACCATTATCTCTAGACCTGAACTCTTTCTGAAAGGTCAGTCACAAATTGAAATCCCATTTAGCTTCTGGTGTCAGTATGTAACTATACTGAAGTCATTTCACTCTTAACAAATGAAAAAAAAAAAAAGACAGAACTCCTTCTGTACACTGTGTGTGTGTTATAAATAGCTGATGAATTTGGTTGAAGGTTATATTGAAGTTCTATGTACTATTCTTGCAATTTGTCTGTGAGTTTGAAATTATATCAATATAAAAATTTACCAAAACAGGTATCAGTTGAATTTACTACTTGGTCTCACACATCTGTAGATGGTTTTCCATACTTTTCATAATCTGGATTTGAGATTATATTTGTAAAGAGCCAAGAGTCTAACATCAGATTGTTTCAAATTCTGGTTGTTATTTACAGCTAATAGGAACTTTGCCTATATGCTAAGCCTCTATAAATTGTATTCTTACTGTAAAATAAGGTCAACACTATTTTCCAGGGTTATTGTGAAGATTAAGGAGATAACCCATATAAAGTGGTTAGTTCATGGTAAAAATATAAGCATCTATTTATACAATTATTAACATTGTGTATATTTCACGCTGTACCTTCACATCTAATCCAGTCATGTTTATGAATCTTGTCTTTCCTTGATCTGTTCTCATTATATTACTATTGCAAAGATAATTATTTATCCTTAACTCTAAATCATGTTATTTATAACTGCTAGATTAATAGGCATATACTACAATTCAAATTGTGTATTTTCCTTTGCTAATGAGACTTTATTATTTCCCCATTACCTCCTAAATGATATCAAGGGCCTCAGCTTGATGCTTGAAACTTTCCAAAATATGGCCCTGAGAAACTTCATACTATTATTATCTTTCATTATTCCCTAAACTATCTAATTGTATTATCAGACTACCTGGGATTCGACACATATGTATTGTGCTTTCCTGCACCATTTGTATTTTCTGCACCATTTGTACTGTGCTGAATCCATCTTTTGTCTTGACTCCCCTTCCAACCTGGTTTCTTCTGTCCAAATCCTTCCTACAGATATTAAGTAGGGTCACGTTAAGGTAATTGTGTATATGATAAATGAATAAATAAGGTAATTTTATTCTCGTTCATAGGAAGCCCTTAAACAGGTGACTGTACTTGAAAGGCAGCTCCCCTATACAAGGTAATTCAGGGCCTCTGGCTCCTTCAGTCATGTGGTTCCACCATTTTCAACACATGACTTCCATCTAATTCACATATCCCATGCCCATTAGCATCAGTCAGTGGAGAAGGAAAAAACATGGAGGATTTTATGGAATTGGGCCTGGAGTTGCACATCTCATTTTTGCTCTCATTCCATTGTCAGATAGATCTCAGCCATATGGTTACACTTAACTTCAAGAGAGTGTGGCAGTGTAACCGATTGTGTGTCCAGGAAGAAGAAGAAACAAGTCTTGGTAAATATCTCTGCCATGCTACATTTTGTGTACATTTAAATACCCTATCTCCTATGAAGCTGTCCCTAAACCCCCCAGATAGATGTCATGTACAATACACAATATATAGATCACAACAACAATTTCACATTTCTAAATTTGAAGTCAGTTCTTACAAGATGTTTCTGGTGAAATTTTTATATTAAAATTGGTATTAAAGTAGATGGTAAAACAAGATCATATATCCCTTTTGTGGAGTTTTTATAGTTTTTATAGGTCAGAATATGTATTCATACCAGATGGCAAAGGATTAGCTAATCAGTCTCTTGAAGTCCCTTATGACCTTCCAATTCTAATGATTTAAGTGCTATTAAAAAGGTATTTCTGAATGTGATTTTGTTTTCTATTGTGACAGTGTACACAACTTTTGTGAGGTTTTAAGCTTTCCAAATGTCAATGCAAAGGGTATTTCCATAGAGTAGATGTTTTTAACCAATGTTCACATTATTTTACTAAATTAAAGGGAATTAAATAAAATTGAAGAGCATACTCTCCGTGTCATCTTATTGAGAAGTAAACCTTATTGCAATTTAATAATCAAAATATTATTGTCCAGATTTTGAAATTATGCTATGAAAGCTGTCTATATTGCACACTTATTCAGAATATGAAAAACATAATGGCCTTACTGGCAGTTCTGCACTTGGTGGTTTCACTAGCTCCACAGACAGCTTTCTCCATATGTTGCCAGGCAACAAAAGCTCATATAAAGAGATTTCTTGTTCATAAACTAAACCTCATTGATAATACAATGAGACTCAAGATTTTTACCACCTGTAAAGGTGGATTTACAAGTAAAATAACTTTAGCCATAATCTCAAATAAAAGATTCAATGCATATATTTTTATTAAAAAATATGACAGTGACTTTAGTAGAGGGATCTGTAATTGGAATGACAGCCATCCCATTAATCATATGCATGTGTCTGCATCAAGAGACAAAATGGGAGATTTCAGGAAGAATTTTTCAAATTATATAAATAATGCATATATGTGTAGGAAGTTAATAAAAGACAAATGGATGTAGTGGACTTTGTGAAGATTATCAGACTTATAATTTAAAAGTGGACAATGCTAAAGGATGCATGGTCTGACAGAATGTTGCATTTAGGAAGAGTGCAGTAATGTGAACACTAGAATACAGATAAATGAAATACAATATAAAGTAAAGAAAAAGGGATTTATTACTTCTCCATATCTTGGGCAGTGGTAGCCATGAATACATAACTGATCTGGGAGATATTTTTTCAAAACACATAATCAAATAATCATTTTGAAAAATGATTTCTAGCCATAATTAAAAATATAAACCTTTCCTATTGTTTGTTCTGTGTATGCACATGTACATGTGTGTTTTGTTTGCATGAAAATTTGTTCATAGGAAAACTTTGAATAGTTTATTTCGACTATTTCTAGTTATAGGAAAATGTTATGCATCCTTGTTTGATAAAGAACTGCAGAAGGAAATAGGTCAGTCAAGAGGAGAAAATAGGGATATTCTTGAGAGTGAATCAGGAAAATGCAAATATAACATGTTGAATAGAATTCTAAATAAAGAAAAAAAATTTAATATTTACAATGACTACCATGTATTTTTATCCTTTAAAATTTCTGATATGTTTAAGTACTTTTCACATATCTTATTATTTAGATGCCAGTTTGTTCATACACTGCTGTTTATGTCTTCATATGCATATATAATTCAAATGCAACTATTTTTACTCTATGCCCACCCATAAACTTATTTCTCTCAGTTACAATCAATTCTCTTTATGTACTTTGTCAAGGAACTGTTATGTTCTCATTATTCAAATTTTCTGGTTCTTTTCTACATTGTACATGGATTAATAATTTTCAAAGTGCAGTTCTATAAAAATTACTTTAGCATTAAAATGATACTAAGTAAAATGACTATTTTTCATATGTACAGAGTTTACAGTTTTACTTAATCAACATTTATTAAAAATTTTCAATATGCATGGCAGTAGCAGTGTATTTAAAGTTATTGTCTTTTTTCCTCAAGAAGCATATAGTGTATAAGCTTTATATAATAAAATTCAAGATAGAGTAAAAATAGCAATAAAAAGTATATAAACTCAGTGTAGGAAAAAATCCATTCTCCAAAGAGATTCATCACAATGACATCCTTTACATTATTGCAGAATCAAATCATGGTACCAGTGTTAGATGTTCCTGAAGGCTCCATAATAGTTTATAGTATTCTTTATGTCATACAGTTTCGCATTTTTGTTCCCACCTATTCACAATGTCTTTTGAAGACAATGAGTTAGTAGAAGTATTTTGTTTTATTGAGGCATGTGTTTTAATTTTCTGAACTTTGAAACCAGTGTGTCACTTTACTAACGAGCCTAACTGCAGAAATAATATCTTGGCATTTATACCTCTGTGCTGCATGGTTGCAACTTAATACCAGCATCCATGTATTCCCGATGTCACCTAGTGAAGTATCCATTATTATTCTCATTTTGTAGCTGAATGAAGTGGGGAAACATTACAAAGATTAGGGGATGAATTATCTGTGAATATTGAGTCTATTAGAGACTTCCACTTCCAGTATGAAAGAGTAGGTAGTATTTGACTAACCTTCTGGAGAGAACAACTAAAAAGCTGTTTAAGCTGTGAGAGAGAAAGAGGTTCAGAGGGAGAGAGAAGAAAATCAGGACTTGAGGAGCCAAGCCCCTGAAGAGAGTTTGTATGTATTCCCTACTGCTATTGTAACAAATTACCACAAATATAGTAGCTTAATACAACATAAAATCTTACCATTTACCGAAAAATAAATCTAAAATTGGTCTTATGGGGCTAAAATCAAGGTGTTGGCAGAGCTGCACTGCTTCTGGAAGCTCTCGGAGAGAATCCATCGTTGCCTTTTCCAGCTTCTAGAGGCTGCCCACATTCCAGGGTGTGATCCCTTTTAGCAACTGCATCACTCCAACCTCTGATTCTGTCTTTAAAACTCCTTCTCTGACTGCTATCCTGGCCCCCCTTCTTATGAAGACCCTTTTGATTACATTGAGCCCACCCTGACAGTCCAAGTTTATCTCCCTATCCCAAAATCCTTCATTTATTCCCATCTGCAAATCCCTTTTGCCATATAAGGAAACATTCACAAATTTCAGGAATTAGGAAACCAACCCCTTTGGGTAGTCATTATTCTGCGTACCACAATAGGAAAACAACATTGAGACAAAGCCTACAACTGCTTTTTCCTCACTTGGTATTTGACATGATGCAACATAAAGAACAGTCAGAGTCTACAGTTCACAGTCAGTTGCATAGAGGATAAAGAGAAGGAGGTGATCCACAGTTCCAGCACCATCATTGGCTGCATAAACAAATCAGATTTCTGGCTCCCAAGGAAGCCAGGATTTGAAGGTCCAATATCATAGAGAAAAGAGGCTATAGAGAAAAAAACTCAGTATTTTGCCTACAATTTCCCATCAAGATATAAAATGATGCTCAATTGTGTTTGTGTAGATTTAGCAACCAATTAATTAGAGAGAAATCAAGCAGAAAGTAACTGACAAAATTTTAAAAAGGGTTACAGACTCTGAGGTTAACCTCCCTTCATGATCCCAATGTCTAGAATTCATGACCTTGTAAAATCCCCTTCCTTGAATATGGGTGAGATCTATGACTTCCTTCTGTACAAGAAAATATGAAAAAGGTGATAGGATGTCACTGTCATACTTCTATTACATTATAATAGAGTTTGTCTTATTTGCGGATCTGTCTGTGGCAAACACTCCCTTAAAGAAGTAAGTGGCCATATTGGAGATTCCAACATGATAAGGAACTGTAGGTGACTTCTAGGAACTGCCAGAAAAATCTAGAAGCTGAGAGAGCCCAGAAACCAACAGTCATCAAGAAGCTGGGCTCATAGTCATATGACCACAGGAAATGAATTCCATAACAATCTGAAAGAGCAAGGAAGTGGATTTCCTCAGTCAAGATTCCACATGAATCCACATGCCTGGATGACATCTCAATCGCAACTCTGTGAGACCCCAAACAGTACCAAAGGAGCTGTGCTTAGACTCTCAACCCATAGAAACTGTGAAACAACAAGTGCGTATTTTTAAATACACTTTATTTTTTGAGTAATTGAAGGCGTACAGTACAATTAAGCAGAAAATAGAGTTCTATTTACACCCTCACAGTCTTTCTAATTCCTTATTTTCAACATACATTAGTATGTTGCTTTTGTTATAATTGATGACCTAATGCAGAAGTATTGTTATTAACTAAAGTACATAGTTCACATTAAGGTTCACCCTTTGTGTAATAAACACAATGGGTTTTGACAAATGTCTGATAAGCATCCACCATTACAATATCGTACTGAATAATTTCATGGCTCTAAAAATATCCAGTGCCTCACCTATTCATCTCTCTCCACTCTCCCCCAAGCCTTAGAAACCACTAATCTTTTTACTTTTTTCATAGTTTTGTCTTTTCTATGTTACATAGTTTGAATCATATAGAAGGTAGCCTTTCAGATTGGCCTCTTTCATTTAGCAATACGCATTAATGGCTCCTATGTGTCTTTTTGTAGCTTTATAGCTTACTTCCTTATATTACTAATTAATTGTATTTAGCATAGATATACCATAGTCCATCCCTTTTATGTCTGTTCTCACTTCTATTCTCTTATAAAAACACATCATTGAATATAGGGGTTAAACTAATCCAGAATCATGGTATCTCAAGATCCTTAAATTAATGACATGTGCGAAGATATGTTTTCAAATAAGGTCACATTCACAGGTTCCAGAAATTAGGATTTGCACATTTGCTTTTCGGAGGCCACAATTCATCTCACTACACTACTATATAGAAAAGAAAATAGTCTCTTATCTCACACTACATTCCAGGAGGATTAGTTACCTAAGTGCAAAAAGAAAAATACAGGCTTTTTAGGTTAAAGTAAAAGAGAATGTATTTAAATATTCAGAATAGGATTTCCCAATCAATATTCAAAACACACAAATTATAAATAAAATATTTGCATACCTTTAAGCTAAAATCATATATTCACTAAGGGACAGTATAAAAAAGAAAAAAACTGTCTCTCTATCCCTATCATATTGAGAAATACAACGCATTAATAAAAAAAAGTTAAGCCACTACAACATTAATACACAAAATTTATGAATGGATTTCTGACAGATCTACAAATGAGCCATAAATATATTAAATATGTTCAAATTTACTAGTAACCAACAAAGCACAAATGAATACCACAATGTGGTTTCATTGCATACCCAAATAAAAATTTTGAAAATGCCAAGTATTATTAGAATATAGGACAATGAAAATTCTCATATATTAGCAGTGGGAGTTGAAATTTATATAATTTGGAGAGCCTTTTGGCATCACCTACAAATGTGATAGGCTACCCTTATGTTTTTTTCTCTTTTATATTTTGTAGTGATAAAATTTTCCATGGAAAGGAAAGATCTAAAAAGAAGTAAATTGACAACAGTATAGACGGACTATAGCTAAATAAAACCAAAATGAAGTCTCTGTTTCTGCACATTGAACTGTAAACGTGTTCTAAAATTCAAAGGCATCCCATTGTGGGAATGGGATCTACATACAATTAACACATGAAACTTAGACTATTGGTTAACCAAACCTAGGTATGATGTAAATAATGTCTCATAAGAGAGCATATAAGTCAAATTGGATAACACATAATATACATTTATTACTCTATTATATCCATTCTCTTTCCCAAGTCCTTCTTTCTCTTTCTTATACACCATTAGCTCTGATTATAAAAAAGTGGAGAGAATGTGTATTATTCAGTCCTTATCTCTAAGAGGAAGGAAAGAGAAAAACTGACTTCATATTCTGTGAAAATAAAATCCAATCCTCCAGTAAATGTAATGTCAATACAAAAACCAATGGAGAATGAACAAAATGAAAGAACTCGTAATGTAACTATGAATACATCCTAGATTAAACATACATTCACCATCTGTGTACAAAAGGTAAATTCAAAATGTAGAAAAATGATATCTCACGAAATAATAAGAAATTTGTCATAATTCATTGATGTTATATAATAAATTAATAAATGTTAACTTCAATATACAAGAAGCATAGAAATGAAAGGGGATGTTAAAGGACAGATTAAGTAGACTAAAAATATCATTAATGAATTAATAAATACTTTAAAACTGGGAATTAACAGAATAGGCACCACTAAAAATAAAGTTATTGCCAAAGAACAATAGTTCTGGTAGTCATGATCAATATGCTGGATGAAGATAGAAAATTAGAGCAAACAGAGAGGTACTAAAAGATGTGATATAAAAGGCCATGTAGCATATAAGTATCTGATGCCTCCAAGTTTGGGAATAGTAAAAAATAGTAGAATCCAGAAAACTGCATATATCTAAATTCATCGTTGTCATCCTAGACATTTTCTTAGCCAGAAAAAAATACAGATATTTCATAAAATTTTGATTAAGAAAATTCTCAAAAGAGTTTCTAGCTTTGTTAATCTATTGAACGTCAAGATCAAAGAAATAACTCTTCAGTCATCATGACAAAAAAAATTCAATGACTTCAGAGGGAAAAAGTAAAAATGACCTCAAAATTACATAAAGCATTATTGTCAGAAACAGTAGAGCAATTTACAAAGTTCACAGGGAGACACTGTACCAAGTACACTACAAGTCAAAACTGTTGACAAATACAAAGACGACACACAGAGATTCCCAAACATGGAAGAACTGGTATGATGGAAAATCCTTGGTATGATGGGATATTTGTAAGTGTATATTCTAAAATCCATGTATTATCTGATGACTAAAAATAAAGAAATGAGGAATGGAAAAACTGGAAATGGGTCAATGACTACTAATTCACTTTAAATATAGTATGAATATTAAACACTGATGAAAATTATAGAAGGCAGAGTGCAAATATTAAAAAACTTAGACAATCTATAAATAATAACCTAACAAATAAGCCAAGAGTTGAAGGTAAGTTTATGGAAAAAAGGGAGAAGCCCTCAGGTTTCATAGCAGAGAGTTATTTGATTCTCTCTCAGAATATTTACTCTATTTCAATGTTATCTTTATGTTTCATACTGCTATTTTCATCTCTCTCTCCATCCAGGCATTCTACAATGGATGAATTTTATATATGCAGATAAAAATTTCTGCAAACATTCATGTCCAATATTGATGCTCCTGTGATACTCAGGATTTGTTTATTTTTTTCTTTTTATATACTTCTCTGACTTGTTTGAAACCTTCCTTACTTGGATGTATGAATTTTTAAAAAACAAAGAGTGAAGTTGTTTTAAAAAAATAAAGACTGACGGAAAAATATATTAAAAATATATTGACAATAGCAAAGTGAAATGAATGATTTTTTCTTTCCTTTTTACCTTAATTTATGTATCTAAGTGAAAAAAATAAAATATTGTAAGAGGAAAACTGAGCAGCAATGTGTTCTCCTTTCTTTCAAAACTCTGCTCTTTGCAAATCTCAGGTACTTATGGCATCCTTGTTGTCCCCTGATCATCCATACATTTGAAAAGGAATTAGAAAATGACTATTCAGTGGCAATGAAGCAGTCTAGAGAGGCTGTTATCTGTGAGCTGGCATTTCCTGCTGTAACCCTTAAATAAACCGCGAAGGTCACTACACTATCTAAACATAAAAATGAATTTTATCTCTCAAGTATCCTGTGCAGCATTGCTTTTTTTTAATATGAGAGAAAACAAGTCCCTATTATGCCTCCTTATATATTTTCTCCCTTTGTAAATTTTCAGGGAGTCAGTTTTGTTTTTATTTTATACCTTAAAAATGTTTAAATATTTATTTAAATACATTTTCAATTCTATGGACTCATCAACTTGTACGACTGAATTTAGAAAGAAGAGAGAAATACTCTTTAACATCCTATTTCACTAATTGAGTTTTTTAGTATTTTTCGCTTTTGTTTTTTTGTCTTTCAATTTTTTTCTTTTTTCTTTTTGTTTTCTTGCTGCAAATAAAGGCACTATTCAAGGAATAAAACCACAAGAATGAGACATCCCCATGCCATATATGAAGTTCATTGTGAATTAGAACTTAAGAAAGATTTAAGATGTGTTTTAAATAGTGAACATTGACATTCTGAGCTATTTCAGTCTTTTTAATCCAGATTCTTAACAGCCTGTAGCAGCATTTCAGAAGCACTACAATTTCTGCCAATAACCTTTCACCAAAAAATAATTTCAGTAGCATTATCACTCAATGTAACCAACAGAAACCAGAAATCCACTTCAAATGTCCTTCAAATAACTTGAAGATGAATTCAAGGGGATATGAAATGTAAAATTCAGAAGATGAGGCCTGACTTTGATACTTAGTTGGTCTGAGAGAGTAATTTTGTCTCTATATAGATCTCATTGTGTAAGAAAAAGGAGGGGGAAAGGAAGCTTTAATGTGTCACCTTATCTAATAAGGTACCTGTCATCTCTGGAATTCTGTTTAAACTATGATAGATGTTCTAATTCAACATAAGAACCTCTTTTCTCTGAGAAAACAGGTCTTTCAGAGGGAAAATAGTACAGGTAAACTGTATTTTCTTGCTGGAGATGCTATGAACAATGGAAACTTGAGCCTTGATTGAAGATAGCCCAGAGCTGAGAGAGAAAGATACAAACTAACCACTAACAGTGGACCAGCCAAGGGGGCTGTTTCCTTTGATGTGAGTGTGGCAATAGCTTATGTTGTGTTGCCTTGAACATTTTTCACTGTATTTTTTTATACATTTGGTCTATTTGCTACTGTAATTTATAATAATGTTGCTGGGCAGCTGGGAGGTCTCTCCCTGTGCACCAGGTGAAACCTCAACCTAGACTGGGCAGGGTTCTTAACTCTGAATAAGAAAGAATTATCAAGCAGGTTGGACAAGTGTAGGACAAGTGTAAGGAAGGAATTCATCAGAGAGAGAGAAGAAATGAATGGTAGCTACCTTGCAGGTAGGAAAGTGCAGAGGGAAAGAGAAAAGGTTCACTGAACATTTTCTTGATCTAGGGCAGATTCCTTTGTCATCTCTTAAAGCCAGGGTTACTTGGCATTCCATGTCTGCTTGGATCTGCACTGTGTGGGAGTAGCCCCTACCACCCTATGATTTAGGGAGCTGTGGAGCATTGGATGGGATGAGATTATGTTCTGAGAACTTTCCAAAGAAGTGAAATTTTCAGGCAGGCTACTGAAGCTTCAGTTCCCTCCAGGTCATTCAGGTGACAGGAACTTGTAGGCCCAAATCTGAGCTCTTATCAGAAGTAAAGCAGAGACTAAGTGAAGACTTAGAAATAGAATGAAATGGCAAAGAAACAAAGACTCTTACCACTGGAAAAGCACAGAGACAAAACACAATTAAGTTGAGCAGTTAGAAAGCTTTATTTAAAGTTATGCACTTAAAGAGAGACAAAGTGCGGGCATCCTCAGAGAGGAGGTGCACTGAAAGACTGGGGTTTCTGTCTTTTAAGCATTTTCAGAAGGGCCATGGGGTATAGGCTTATAAAGTGATCTCAAAATGCTTATCTCCAGTGAGAGACATTAAGTCTCTTCTATTATCAGTCCTCCAGGTAATTCGGCAAAATTAACTTAGCACAAGAAATCAGTTCCTTTCCAGGACAGAGGCTTTCCTCTGGGAATATATTAATCACGATCACTAGCTCTGCCCCCAAAGTGGATTGAGTTACAGTGGATTGAGTTACTGTTTGTTTGCTAAAGAATATGTTAGTAATCTTACTTCTTAACTTCTTGGTTTTTAAAATGGAATCTTAGCCTTAAGATGGAATCCTTCTTGTTCTTACTATACTGTTTATATATCAGCATTTTTCATTAAATGCAGGAAAATTTAACTATGATGCTTGTCCCAGGTCCCTGCCTTACATCAATAAGAAATGTATATTTGGTCTTCGTCCTTTTTTCTGGCACAGAGCTCCTAAATCTGTAAACCCTTGGAATTTCCTAAGTTATGAGAGTGAACATTGTGTTTTTGTTACATTAATGTAGTGACTTTTGGAAAGCACCTACCTAAGAATCCCGGCTGGTTGCCTGGACACCTAAGTGTGATTAGAGGGTTGGAACTTCCAGTCTTACCCCACTGACCTCTGGGGAAGGGAAGGGGCTGGAAACTAAGTTCAGTGACCAATGGCCAATGACTTAATCAATCATGCCTATATAATGAAGCCTCTGTGAAACCCAAAAGGATGAGGTTTGGAGAGCTTCTAGGATGGTGAACATGTGGAGATGCTGGAAGAGGGCATAGGAAGCTTGGCAACCTTTCCCCATGCCTTACCCTAAGCATCTCTTCAATCTGGCTGTTCCTGAGTTAAATAAACTGGTGATCACAGTAAATAGAATGTTGCCTGAATTCTTTGAGTTGCTTTAACAAATCAGTTGAACTCAGAGAAGGTGAGTGTCAATGGAACCTCTGATTTGTAGCTGGTTGGTCAGAAGTACAGGTAACAATCTGGACTTGAAATGATGTTTGAAGTGGAAGCATGGAGTGCAGTCTGATAAGACTGAGCTCTTGACCTGTTGAATCTGATGCTATCTCTGGGTAGACTATGTCAGAATTGAGTTAATTCCTGGACACCTTGCTGGTTTCTGAGAATTACTTGGTGTTGAGTGGGAAGCATCCACCCCTACTCTCTTTCTCTCTCTCTTGATCTCTCTATCTCTCATTCTCTCTCTCTCTCTCTCTCTCTCTCTCTCTCTCTCTCTCTCTCTCTCTCACACACACACACACACACACACACACACACACACACACACACACACACACACACGGTGGAACTGGGTCCAGGAACACAAATGAGTACTTTTTCTGCCTTCACAGAATTTGGAGCATTAATTTTTTTTCTACATAAAACTATGCTTAAACTATTTACAATAGCCAAGAATTGGAAGCAACCTAAATGTCCATCGGTAGATGAATGCATAAAGAAGATGTGGTACATATACACAATGGAATACTACACAGCCATAGGAAGAGGGAAAATCCTACCATTTGCAGCAACATGGATGGAGCTGGAGGGTATTATGCTCAGTGAAATAAGCCAAGCGGAGAAAGAGAAATACCAAATGATTTCACTCATCTGTCGAGTATAAGAACAAAGGAAAAACCGAGGAAACAAAACAGCAGCGGAATCACAGAACCCAAGAATGGACTAACAGGTACCAAAGGGAAAGGGACTGGGGAGGATGGGTGGGTAGGGAGGGATACGGAGGTGGGGGAAGAAGGGGGGTATTAAGATTAGCATGCATGGGCACGGGGGAGAAAGGGGAGGGCTGTACAACACAGAGAAGACAAGTAGTGATTCTACAACATTTTGCTATGCTGATGGACAGTGACTGTAAAGTGGTTTATAGGGGGGACCTGGTATAGGGGAGAGCCTAGTAAACATAATATTCTTCATGTAAGTGTAGATTAATGATAAAAAAAAGAAAGAAAAGGGGGATTACTCCCTGATAGGATAAAATAACTGTAAATCAATGATTAATGCATGCTTTAAATATCCTTAATTTTGATCACTTAAAGGGTGTCAGATGATCGACTATGGAGGTACATTTTTCTGATAATATTCCTTTCTCTTAAAAAAAAAAGCATTTTCTGTGTGGTAACCTCCAATGAGTTCTACACAATGGTATAAAGGGCATATCAAAGTGTGGGCAAAGGGTCTGTTTGTGTTTATACAGAGGATCAAAGCCTAATTTGGCTACCCAGAAAATGAACTAAGATATGATATGAAGAACTTCCAACATCAGCACTCTCTGGAAGAGTCATACCAGAAGATGATCATCAAAAAACATCACCAAATATCCACTCGATGCTGCACTTGTAGCTGCATTCATCCCACCGGTTCCTGGACTTGCCATGGGAATGAAGAAGGAGATATCTAAGCTGGCCTATGCATACAGCAAAACAACAAATTTGACTGGATCTATACTGTTGGAACTCAACCAAGAATTAGGAGAAATGCAAGTTGGAGCGCTCCAAAATCTTACGACTACAGACTATCTACTGTTAAAAGAACATATGGGATGTGAAGAGTCCCCAGGAATGGGTTGTTTTAATTTGTCTGATTTCTCTCAGACTGTTCAAGTTCAGTTGGACAATATCCACCATATCATAGATAAGTTTTCACAAATGCCTAGGGTGCCTAACTGGTTTTCTTGGTTTCACTGGAGATGGCTGGTAATGATAGGTCTGCTTTGGTTATGTAACTGTATTCCTATTATGTTAATGTGCATATGCAAGTTAATTAGTAGTTTAAAACCTATACATGCATGAGTTACTCTACAAGAAGATATGTCAAAGAAATAATCAATCTTCCCATGTTATCTTCCATCTGCTACTCCTATAGCTTTTCTTCTTCCTTCCTAATTACAACCCTTAAATATAATTCGTGCCTCAAATCGAATTTACCGAGTATCATAATTCCTCCAGTGGTAAAGATATATCAAGACAAATGCTGGGCATAAAAGCCACAGAGCATAAATATGCAAAGAAGTAAAAAGCTAACCTTTTCAAACAATATGGCTTCTCTCTCACTTACCAACTTTACATTTCCCTGTATGGCCCCGGAAGATGACTGGTTAGCCAGACACGGGTAAGATTCCTCAAGGGAGGAACAACCTAAGACAGGCACAGTTGCAGGGGAGCCATCAGGTGAGAAATTGGGGACCAACAGAGGGGAGGCTTAGAATCTCACCCCCACTGTTTTGAGAGAAATCTTCTGCATCCGTGGATGTTTTGTTGCCCTTGTCTAGCTTGGATTAACACAGTCTACAGGCACACACCTGATCATCTAAATTTGCTCTCTTACAGCACTAAACTATGTTTTCTACCTTTATCTTGCATCTACCTACCACTTCAGTCATTTTATTAAAAATAATAGTAATAATAATAGTAATAATAAGGGAGAAATGTGGGATTCACATATAAATCAAGTATAAAAATCAAACAAATATTCATATTTGACCTGATTGTTTATAGTTCATAATGTGTGATCAAAACTGAAAGTTTCTGTGATGACTGCCCTTGTACTGTTCACCATGTAAGAACTCGTTCACCATGTAAGAACTTGTTCATTATGCTTCAGAAGATTGGAGACTGACGAGAATTAGGCTTGGGGTGGATTAATGATTGTACATTATTGAGCATTGACTCCCCTATACAGAATTTTATTGTTGTTAACAACCATTTGATCAATAAATATGAGAGATGCCCTCTCAAAAAAAAAAGTGAATAAAAAGAAAAAACTATGCTTAAGAGGTTATAAATAACAATTCTTTCACTTGGTTAGAGCTAGAAAGAAAAAGAGGATTTTTTAAAAAAATACCTGGGGAATATTCTGGGAGAAACATTTTGTTTTGTTATTTTATTTCTTCCCCAGCTACTCCTCTGATTTCTGGTAACAGCATCTTATCCAGTTTGTGTGTTAATTAGATATTCATTTCCTCAGCCACATTTCTTCATAGTGATGACTGAAGTACAGATAACTAATTCACATTTTGCCCATCTTAATTCCTCACTTTCTTGCCTCTATCATGGTTGAAGTTTCATATACAAGGCAAGCTAGACCAAATAGTAATCTCTGATTTTTCAAAATTTGAACATAGATTAGAGGCAGGGGAGTTGGCAAGGAATATGAGCCCATAGTTATTGGCAGCCACAAATGTATTAAAATCTCAATTTTGCCTTAGCAAGTTTAAGACAGATTTTATCTGCTTATAACTAAATGCTTCAAGATTAATACATTAAATCAAGCATTTTCTAAGCATAAAATGGTCATGTGAATCAAACAGATAGATGATAGATACTAGTTTCAAAGATGTAAAATATTTTAATAATTGAGATACTGATTACCTTATTCTTTTCTATATACACACATGACATTCTCTGAAATGATTTTCCATTCCTTTTGAGGTACATAATATTAAAATCATTGCTTCTTTATATATTTTCATCTTTAATTAGAAATATAGAAAAGGGCTCTATAGACTTGGCATTCTTCATAAGCGCTGAAACAGTGGGCATAGATACATTGAAAACAACAAAACAAAGGAAATATGCAGCTATATACTAAGTATATGGAATGCATTTACATATTCAGGATTCTGATATGATTTTAATCTTTATACCTAAATACATTTCCACTTCAGCAAAAGCCTTTAATATATATCTCACATGATATGACACAGAAAACTTATATATAAAAATTTTTCTATCAAATATCACAATCTTATGTTATTGCAGATTTATAATCATTTTTACTTTTCTTCAATAAGAAAACTAGATATGTTACACCTTAATTATTATGTCGTAGTGTTTGAGTAGGTACAAGAATGCAATCTTAGATCTCTTTCTGCTGCAGCTAGCCTAATTACATTATTCTTTCTTTCTACTCTTCTATCTTCTAAACAACACCTATGTTGTCTCCTCCTCTTCTTCCTCCTTCTTCATCTCTCTGTCTCCCTCTCCCTCCCTTTTCCTTTCTCCCTTTGCCCTCCCTCCATTCCTCTCCCTGACTCTTTCTCATTCATGGAGGACAATGTCAGCTGCTAGAATAAAAAATAAATAAATAAAAGAAAAGACAACAAATATAAACAAAAAATGTAATAGTTTTATATAACACACCTACATACATACATGGTGCAACTCCCAAAGGAAAATCTGTCTCCCAGCCTGGGGCAAATTACCTTTGAAACTGAAATCAGTCAAAGGAAGCAATAAAGTGGGAGAAATCTATTTATTGCTTACAAGCAGGCAGTCACCCACTTCTGTTCTCCTGTGTCCCTCAAGACCCAGCTGCAGAAAGGAAGCCCACCTAAACTCTCTGGTCCAGATATGTCCTCCCCCAGATATGTAATCACCTATTGATATGGAGAGGAACTATTTCTCTTCACCTTTGGATACACCTATTGATATGGGGATGTACTAAGGCCAAGAGAGAGATTCTGGAAATACTGCAATTTTACCCACACACATGAAGTGACATAATATTGATTGAATGCATATAGTAATAAGGCAAACATGCACATAAAGTAAGTCCTAAAGTCACTATTGAGGGAAAAAAGAAAGAGAAAAGAAGGGAAGATGAGAAGAGAAGGGGAAAAAAAAGAGAAGAAAGAAGGAGAAAAAGGATAAAGCAGCAAATAATTATAGGTAAGATGCCATCAGTGGAGATAAAATATAATAATAAAAATTACTCAATTCAAAAAAAGGCAGAAAGGGATGAAAAGAAGCAAAGAACAGATAGGATAAATAGGAAACAAGTAACAAGATAGTAGATTTTAATCCAATTTTATTCTAATCTTATCAATAATCACATGAAGTGTACATGACCTAAACACACCAATTAAAAGTCAAAGACATTTGATTGAATAAAAATTCCAAACCTAATTATATGATGCCTACGAGAAGCCAGCTTTCAGTATTAGTGTTCTGTTGAGGTATATTTGAAACCAGAGGCAAAAGAATAATTGATAATACTGATCTTGCCTGTATTTGAAATTTGATTATTTTGTTAATCATGAATTTTAAAATTAATTTATATTTTTAAAAATATTACATTAAAAGATTATTTGTTTTGATTACTGAGGTTTTTTGGTGTGTTATTATATTTTGCATTCAAGGTGAGTGTCTCACTCTACCCTGGACTCTCTACTGTTAAATAAAAACACACATATGGATTAACATTTAACACACAAAAAAAAGATACACCATGCAAACATTAATTTTAAAAAAAGGGAATTTCTATATTAATATCACTGAAAATACATTTTAAAAGCAAAGAATATTACCACAGATAAATAGGATCATTTTGAAATAACACTAATGTTAATTCATGAAGAGGACACAACAATCGTAGATGCTTATGTACATAATAAGAAAGCTTCAAAATACCTTAAACAGTAACTGATAAAACTTAAGGAGAAAAATTACAAAATTACATGTTTAATTGAAGATTAGAGAATCAGAGTGTAGAAGAATTGAACCATAACCAACTAGCTTAACTTAATTGCCATTTATAGAACATTCTAATCTAAAACACATGGAACATTTGCCATATTCTGGGCTCCACAACAAATCTCAAAATATTTAAAAGAATTTAAATCATATAAAAGATGTTCTTTGTCCCAGTGAAATTTAATTACAAATCAAAAACAGAAAGCTACCCAGAAAAATCTCCAAATATTTAGAAACTGAATAACATACTTTTACAAAACTCATGGGCCAAAGAAGTCAAGAGAATATCAGAAAGTGTTTTTCACTGATTAAATATGAAAATACAACATACCAAAATTTATAGCATTACTCTAAAATCTAGCCAGATGATCACTTAAAAAAAGAAGACACAAATTATTAATATTAGGAAAGAGGGCTTTAATACTACTGCAGACTCTGCAGATGTTAAAAGGATAAAAGGGAATATTACGAAAAATATTTTGTCAATTGATTTGTCAACTTAAATGAAAAGCCCAAATAACAAAGCTCACTCAGAAAAAATAGATTACTTAAATAGCTCAGATTGAACTTAAAAACATTTTAAATTACAAAGTTTGAAAGGAAAGGAGTGACACACAGCAGCAATTCACCAGAGAATTCCGCTTTATTAGGGAAAGGTGCTGGGTTATATAGGAAGGGGCATGAATTGACTGAGGTGTCACTTCTACGGGGCTGGTGGCCGTTGGCTAGGTGCTGGGATTGGGAGGGGGGCGAGAGGTGATTGGGCTTCAGGTGGCACCAGTGGGAACTGAGGACCCCCCGAAGAGAAGCCGGAAGTTTGCCATCTTACTGGTGGGGGCCCTTCATTTCCCCCTTTCTCCTCTATGGGGTTGTGGACGTTGCTTTCTCTCTGGCTGCTTCCTGCTGAATGGGAGCGGAGAAGGGAGTGAGGGCTTAAGGATTGGGAGGAAAGGGTTGATAGGACTCCCTACAGTAAGGATGAGTAGATGTAGACTTTTCAGGTTGGAAATCAATGAAGGTTCCCTGTAACTATAGGTCGAGGACCTGTTGATTCTAATGGTGCCAAGAGGATATGGGTGTCAGGAGCCAGGCGTCTGCGGCTATTGTTTCCAGGAACAGTTTCCAGTGGAGAGAGGGGTCCATCTCAGCGTGTGGTGAGGAGGTCACGTGAGGGTGAGGGATCTTCTGTGGCCAGAAGCTGGTAGTTCCTGAGTAAAAGCTGGTTGAAAGCTTGATTAGAGATTTTTCTGACTTGGGATTTGATGAACTTTATTATACAGGGTAAGAAGAGACAGGCGAGAAGAATGATTATTATGGGGCCTGCAATGGGCCAGAGCCAGGTGAGGAGGGGGTTTGTTAGTATTGAAGAGAATGGGTTGGAATTGGAAGCAGAGTGGAGGCTGGAGGCAAGGTCAGTGAGTTTGGTGATGTCAGTTTCTACAATGCCAGATTCGTTGATGTAATAGCAGCACTCTTCCCAGAGGAAGACGCAGGTGCTGCCCTTCTCAGCTGTAAGCAGATCTAGGGCCCACCGGTTTTGAAGGGTGACTTTAGCTAGCGAAGTGACCTGTCTTTGGAGAGAGGCTAGGGAATCGGCAGTGGATGTCAGGGCTCCTTCAAGTTTGGCGTCGAGATCTCTAACTGCCCATAGAGAGTGACCCAAGGCTCCTCCCGAAAACCCTGCCCCAATGGCTGAGGTGATCAAAGAGATACCGACCATGATGGGAAGGAAAGCAGCCCTTTTTGTGCACGAGGGCAAGGGAGGTTGGAGCTCAAGGAATTCTGCCATGCTGTAAAGTGTAAGCTGTGGGATTAGGGTGACGAGAATGCAGGGTGTATCAGAGTTGAGAGGCAGTGAGTTGAAAAGACTGCTATTACACTAAAAGAAGTGTCCCGGTTGCGTAAAAGTCTTAGAGCCGGAGGTAGGGGTGTAGATAGAGAGGCAGTGAAGTGTGCTGGAGGGGGGTGGAGTTGGGCCTACACAGTGGTGGATGGTGAGATTATCTGCATATTCTGGTTCCCATAGGGGTATGTCTGCCAGGGGGCAGAGGGGTTGTCTTTCTGCATGGAAGGAGCAGTTGGAAATATTAAGGGGCACGGCGGCCAGCAGTGAGCGCTGTAGTGATGCGCACAAGAAACAATTGGCTGTGTTAAGGGTGTGGTTGAGAAAGATGGTGGTGTCCTGAATGAGCTGTAATGAAGAGTAGGAGAAATGGGAAGAGGGGCAGGGATAAGAAGATGAAGAGGCGCCGTCAAGAGTTTGGATAATGACTTTTTCGAAATGTCTGATATCTGATGCAACTTGAGAGATCTGGGAATGAGAGGGAACATACTTTCGAGAGATATGAAGGGTACCGTGGGGGGTCGAGGACCCCCCATAGTAAACTGAGGCTGTGAATATGGTGGCCAATCGAGAGTCCCAGGGATCTGGGATTGATAAGGAGAATAAGCTGTTGGGATATTTCATGAAACGGTTGGAGGAGTAATACTGTGGGTACTGGAAGTTACTCATGTAGTGTATGGTGCAAGACCAGTAGGGACATCTCCTGTAGGTGTCTGGCTATTGCCTGCAATAGGCTTGTTTTTGGTCATAGAGGAAGCAGAGGTAGGGAGAATAAGGGTAGCTGCTAGTGAACACTTGGGTGGAGGGAGGAAAGTGGAGGTATAAAGGCTCAGAGCAGCTTTTCAGAGGGCAGTCTGGTGTGGCAATGAGGGCAGTAACTTTTGTTTGATGCTGTGTGTAAGTCTTTGAATCACCATACAAAGGAGGCTGGGGTGGTGGGGAAGACAATAGGAATGAGGAAAAAAAAGAGCGAGAGCGCAGCAAAGGAGGAAAAAGTCATGATTTGGGTATGGATGGCAAAGGGGGTGAACGGGATTTTGGAGGAAAGAGAACAGTAAGGTCAGGAGTCTGGAGGGAGGGAGAGTCTGTAAACTTTTGAAGGTTAAGAGATCTTTTAGGTAATGTGGGGACAGAATGGTAAGGGGCACCCTGAATGTCAGTTTATGAGCTTCCTTCTGCAAGAGCTGTCTAGCGGCTAATGCTCGTAGGCAGGGGGCCCATCTCTGAACTGTGGGGTCTAATTGCCTGGAGAGATAAGCTACTGGGGCAAAGTATGGGCCATAATATTGGCCTAGGACTCCTAGAGCTTGACTGGACCTCTCATGAATGTATAATGAGAAGGGCTTTGACAAATCAGGAAGATGGAGAGCTGGGGCTTCCACAAGGGCTTGACGGAGCTTAATGAAGGAGTGTCGGGGTGAGGAGGATAATGGTTCTTCAGGGGGGCCCTTGCTGAGGTCGTATAGGGGTCTTGCCAACAGGGAGAAGTTAGGGATCTACACTCTAAAATATCTAGCCAGGCCTAGAAAGGAAAGGATTTCTGTCTTGGTTTTGGGAATGGGCAGGTCAGAGAGGAGCCATTTTCTGTCTAAGGTAATGGACTTTCTTTGTTGAGATAGAAGGAATCTGAGGTAAGTGAAAGGAGGGGAAGAGATTTGAGCTTTGATGGGGGATACTCAGTAACTCTGGAAGCTAGAAGGTTAAGTAGGAAGGCAGTGTCAAGTTGAGACTGTTCTTATGAGGGACTGCAGAGTAGAAGATTGTCTGTGTATTGTAATAAGGTGGACTTGGAGTGATCATGATGAAATTGTTTGAGGTCCTGAGCTAGGACCTGTCTAAAAATATGGGGACTATCTTGGAAGCTTTGTGGCAAAACTGTCCAAGTGAGTTATTCAGAACGTCTTGTGTATGGGTCCGTCCAGGTGAAGATGAAAAAATCTTGGGAGCAGGGGTCTAGAGGGATAGAAAAATGGGTCCTTGAGATCTAGGACTGAGAAGTGGGATGCTGAGGCAGGGATCTGCGATAAAAGGCTGTATGGATTTGGAACTAAGGGATGGATAGGGACAACGGCTATGTTGATGAGGCGAAGGTCTTGGACAAGGTGGAAAGATCCGTTGGTTTTTTTAACCTAATATGGGGGTATTAAATGGGGAATGAGTGAGTCTGAGGTAATTTTTGTTTAAGAGATCCTGAATGATGGGTTGGAGGCCTATGAGGGCTGAAGTGGTTAGGGGGTATTGGGCCTGACAGGTATACTGAGAGGGGTCATGTAATTTGATAGAGGCAGGGGGACATAGGGCCATGGAGGGGCTTGTAATGTCCTAAACTTTGGGATTTACAGGGTGTATGAGGGTGGAACCAGAGCTTTCATTGGGTAGAGGGGGTTTGTCAGCTATGAGGGCCATCAGAAAGGGAGTACTGGGGGCTGTGGGAGTGGATATAGTTATGAAAACGTGGAGGAGGGAAAGGATGTCTCGTTCTAGTAAAGGGATGGGACACTGGGGCATAACCAGGAAGGAGTGGGAGAAAGGTATGGGATTGTCTAGGATTGTGCATAAAAGGGGGGGAGTTTAATGGGAAAATCTGTTTACCTCCTACCCCAATTATAGGAGTAATGGCTGGCATGGTAGGGCCCTGGTATTCTCGCAAGACTGAGAAGGTGGCTCCTGTATCTAGGAGGAAGGAGATGGGGCGACCGTCTACTGTTAAAGTAACCCTGGGCTCCTGTTTGGTGATGGAAATGGTCGGGCGAGAAGCCCCCGGGCCCCGTCAATCTTCTTCTGCCAGCCCCACTACGGCGGCCTTAGGATGGGGGTTGTTCGTCCAGCCTTCCCTTCGGGTGGTTGGGCAATCAGACCCCCAGTGGCCCTTTTTGTGGCATCTGGAGCATGGGGTGGTAGGAGATCTGGGGGAGGGGCGCACCCTTGACCAATGTCCCTCTTTTCTGCACTTGAAACAAGCTCCTGGGGGGGGCTTGTTTGTAGAGGGTTGTGGTTTTATCAGCTGGGCCAACATCTGGAAATTGGCCTGATCAGCCTTTTGTTTACGGCGTTCTTTCTCCTCCTCCCGGTTATGGAAGACTGTAAAGGCCACTGTTAGGATCTCAGTCTGTGGAGTAGCGGGGCCCTGTTCTAACTTTTTGAGTTTAGCTTTAATGTCGGGGTAGCTTTGAACTAGGAAGTATGTCATAAGGACATGTCTTCCTTCAGGTGTTTCTGGGTTCAGGCTATTATACTGTAATAGGGCTTGAGTGAGTCTGTCTAAGAACTTGGAGGGGGTTTCGTCTCTCTTTTGAATTATGTCTTGGAGCTTTTGAAAATTGACTACTTTACGAGCTGCCTTTTTCAGACCTGCTATTAAGCAGGAGGCAAAAATATCTCGAGAGCAGAGACCCATGGCGGTGTTATAATCTCAGTGTGGGTCTTGTTCCAGGACAGCAGTGCGGCCAGGGGGATAGGTGGGGTCAGTCCTGTGGGTTATGGTAGTGTGCATTTGGGCGAAGTCCCAAACTCGTCTACGCTCTTCAGGGAGGGGAGTATTGGCCAGGAGCATGAAAATGTCATGATGCATGAGGCTGTAAGACTAGAGGGTCCATTGAAACTCCCTGATGTATGTCGTGGGATCAGTGGAAAAGGAACCTAGGCATTTCTCTAGTTGGGCTAAATCTCCTAAGGAGAAAGGGACATGAACGCACACGATGCCTTTGGATCCTGCTACCTCCTGGAGGGGGGCGATAATTTTGGGAGGCCCTCAGGACCGAGTCTGAGGGGGACTGAAGGGTTCTGGCTCAGTCTGTGGGGGAGTGACGTGGTCTAACTGTGCCTAGTCGAGCAGGTACTGAAGTGCAGAAGGGGGGCAAAGAAAATAAAGATAGAATCGGACCCACATGTCGCCAGCTAGCAGCCCAGCTGCTTGCCTCTGCCGCTCTAGTTGGGCTTGAACTCGTGACTCTGAGGTTAAGAGTCCCATGTTCTACTAACTGAGCTACAGAAGGGCTCTAGTTAATTGCTTATGCAATGCGTAAACAGAATGTTCTTTGTTCTCCATTCTTGCCACATCGGCAAGTGGGGGAAGGGCATAGCTAGAAGCAGGGGCGGTGTTTCTACACATCTTCAAGGTCTCCCTATTTTCAGAGTGAGGAGTCTCGGCAAGATATGTTTTTGTGGACAGATAACTTCTAAGGACTGCACCGGTTGTTCTCTAGCTTGTGCTTTCCCATGCTGCATTCAGACATGGCAGAAGGTGCTTTCCCATTCTCCATACAAACACGTGAGAAGACAAACGCGGTCCTTAACAGGGGAGAAACAGGTGATGAGGGCAAAGATGGAGGAGGCCCCTGGGACCTAGTTAAAGGGGTGGCTGAACGGCTCAGCCTTAATCTGTGGGGGACAAAGTCAGACGAGGTGAGATGGGGGAGGAGATGGTGGGGGAGGAAGGGAGAAGGGCTGTTGTAGGAGAAGAAGGGGAAGGGAGTGAATGGGAGGCTTCTACGGGGGCAGCGGCTTGCAGGCTAGGAGAACTTGGGAGGGGGTGGGGGGAGGAGGAGGCGGAAAGCTTCGATATAGGGAATCTCCTTCCATTTTTTCAGGCCCTGGCAGTAGTTATAAAGATCGCGAGTGATGTTAGGATCAAGAGTTCCCCCTGTGGGCCATTGGTTGTTATTGTCTAGGGGGTATGTCGGCCAATCGTGGGAGCAATATTTACGGAGAAGTTTTGGTTTTATATCAGGCGTCAGGGAGAGGGTAGCCAGATGCTTAAGCAGGCATTGAAGAGGTGAACTTTCAGGGAGGGATGAGGAGGGTCCCATGGCTAAAGGACAGAGAAGGAGACAAACAGGGGAAGACGAACGGAGATCCTCGGACTGGAAGCAGACCGCAAGGAGACAAAGGGCGTCCCCGATGATCCTTGGTGGTCTGCAGAAACTCGTATACGAGTAGGAATTTCTTAGGAAGTGTGGGTCGTCACCCAGACTTCCCTAAGAAGGCAGTTTGCGGAGTCACGAGGTACCTAGCGCTAGGAGTTTTCGGCAGCCAGAACAGATTTCGGTGGATGGAGCAGAAGTGGGGGGGAAGGGAGCGTGCTCATCCGCAAAGGAGTCACCTCGTTTATGGCTGTTGGAGGGGGTGCCTGAGAGTCTGCCGCAGCCGTGAAGGCCTGAGGCAGGGATTTATGGCTGTCGGAGGAGGGGCCTGAGGGTCTGCCGCAGCCATGAAGGCCTGAGGTGGGGAGAGTTCCCTCCTCATCCCCGAGCGTCAGGGCCTTGCCGGACGATCACGGTCAATGGCACTGCGATAGCTCAGGGAAGAGTGGCCCACTCCGGGAGGGGAAACTTACCTAAAGGCCAGAGAGGAGTGGTGAGTGTGATGAGCCAGCGCTGGAAAAAGAGGACGAGGGCAAGCTGCTGCTGGTGCCGGGGGCAAGACGGGGCCCAGTTGAGGTGTCCTGTCTCCCGGGTTTTGGCACCAATGAAAGGAAAGGAGTGACACACAGCAGCAATTCACCGGAGAATTCCGCTTTATTAGGGAAAGGTGCTGGGTTATATAGGAAAGGGCATGAATTGATTGAGGTGTCACTTCTATGGGGCTGGTGGCTGTTGGCTAGGTGCTGGGATTGGGAGGGGGGCGAGAGGTGATTGGGCTTCAGGTGGCGCTGGCGGGAACTGAGGACCCCCAAAGAGAAGCCGGAAGTTTGCCATCTTACTGGTGGGGGCCCTTCAAAGTTCTTTCCACAAAGAAAAATCAGTGGTGAATTTCACCAAATATGTAAGGGTGAAACAATAGCAATTTCATACAAATTTTTCAGAAAATTGAAGGGTATAGAATACTTCTGAATTCATCCTATAAGGCCAGCATTACTCTGATAGTAAAGCCAAAGTTATTATAAAATAAGAAAACAACAGAGCAGTTGTAGTCATGAACAGAATCCCCAACAAAAGCCATATGCTTCATTCTGCTAAGAATATTTCAGGAAATGTGGCTCTTCTCTGATTTTTAAATTTTCCAAATAAATAGAATTCAACAATCTAGACTCTGTGTACAAGCACATATACTTTACAGGAATGTTAGCACAAATAAAAACTTTGAAAATTGGTTAGATTTAGTACCTTTTAGATATGAGTCACATGTGATTTTACGTAATGGGCTTTTCTCTGTCACTCCAGTAGTTTTCCTAGAAATTTTATCAAATAATTATAGTAGAAAAAATGGTGTGGGTAAAATTGCAGTATTTCCAGAATCTCTTGCCTGGTCTTAGTGTATCTCAATATCAATAGGTGTTTCCAAGGAGTGGAGAGAAGTAGTTGATCTGCATGTCAATAGATGATTACAAAGGCCAGCTAGGGCATATCCAGATAGGAAGGGTGAGTTTGAGTGGGGGCCTCTTCTTCTGCAGCTCTGTCAAGACACTGGAGTGCAGAAGTGGGCTGCGTTTCTCCCATTTTATCTCTCCCTTTGACAGATTTCAGTTTCAAAGTTATTTGCCCCAGGATTTTCCACCCAGAGTTACAATGGTTATAATGTTTATTATTTTTGTTTTTATATCTGAACAAATGCCCCTTACCATCACTGACAATACATTAAGGTCTAATATTTTACAATCCAATGTATTGGAAATGAAATGCACTGAAAAATGAATAGCCATAGCATATGTTTGTATTATTCATTTGAGAAATGATATGAGGTAATATCACATGTTTTTATTAAAAGAGCTAAAGAAATGATGTGATACAAAGTTATATACAATAGCACTATTAAGTAGAAATATAATGCAAACAAAATTTAAAAGTTTGAATGCCTTATTGATAACAGTGAAAGTTAGTGGATGATATTTAATTTAATACTGCATTTTATTAACCCAATTTTTCTAAAATAGTTTTGTTTTTACATGTAATTGATGTAAAAATAGTTAAAAGGATTTCTTACAAATTGGTCACCAGAAATCTAAATTTGTGAATATGGATTCACAAACATGTTTCTAGTAAAAATAATTTTAAATAAAACCTTATACATCTCATTTGTCATATCTGAATATTTATATTTAGAGAGTTAGTACAGCCAATTGATTAAGAGCTTAGTGCCTAAAAGCTAAATCTCCTGGATTCAAATCCCACATTCAGAGTTTACTAGCTGAGGCTCATAGGTCTCAGTTTTCTTTCTTTAAAATCAAGATTAATTATAGTACCTAACTCATAAGTCATCTCATGGACTAAACGAGTCAGTATATATATAGATCAGTAGACTTGTAGCTGATTCATAATGAGCTTATGCTTGGGTTAGTTATATTTATTTATGAACACAGTATTTCTCAACGGAGGACTCTTATTAATACAAACAAAAATAATAACCAAAATAGCTCTCAAAAACTAATTTAAAAAAGCAACAAAATCATCACTTCTTCAAATGTTATATATGAAGAAAAATGCAGTGCATTATACATATTTTATATATTATATTAGCTTTGTCTAGTTCTTTAAACAATTCCAAAGCAAAATTTTCCTATATCTTTTCATATTTCTCTTTTCCTCTTTTTTCTTTCTCTTTTAAGGAATACTGAAACATGAACAGTCTGTTATTTCTGCCTGACTACATACAGAAAATTCAAACAGGTCCTTGAAAGTTCAAAGAATAATTTGATCAAATCTTGTTTGGACTGTTTGGCTCTGAACAAAAATGACATTGTCAATTCTATGGACAGTTTGTTCAGACACTTTCTGTTATAGATTAAAAGACAACTAGAAGCTGTGTTTAATGAGATGGTTTGTATTATTTCAAAGCCCAGGCACTGTAACTTTTAAATATATTCAAAGACTTCTTGGCTATCAAATAGAAGAGATAGATAGGAGTGAGGGAAAATTTCCCTTTATCCCTGATGTTGACATTTTAAGTAATCTGAATTTGGTAGGTTTTAGAATGTGACATTTTGATGTTCACTTAGCTATTTGAAATGACAATTAGGAAACTGGAACTTTTAGCAAATTATGTTATTTAACTTTATTATAATCCTCACTGTCTCGATAACTTATTAGACTAAAATATTCCTTAAAATATAAAGAGGGGAATACTTTTACTCTAATCTGCTCTTCATAGTTCCAAACTTTGTTTCTGGGAAGTGAAATTATTTGCAAGAATGTCAACTAAATTAGGGACAGAAAAAGACTAGGAAAATTAAATTTGGGATATGTGACAACTAAGACAAGCAGTCCCAGAAGATTTTCAAACATGACTTTCTGCAAAGTAATTGCATAAGTAGAGCATTGCCTCTCAACAGAAAAATTAATTTTGTACCTAGTTGTAATTCAGATTTATTTTAAAATATGAGGGCAATTGCCACCAATAAAGACTACAATCAGAGATTAAAAGAAGCTCAGAGTGGTGTTGCTAGTTACTACAGAAATGCCTTTAAAAAGTGACAGTTTTTGCCAAAAAAAAAGAAATGAGAACACCAAAGTTTACTCTGCTGAAATTTCATGGGGCTCTCCTCTACTTCCCTTCCCCTTGCACCAAAGTATAATGTACTCCATAGAATTCCAGAACTGATAACCATCTTAAGCTGCAATGAATTTTGTAGTGGCAAATAGTATTTCATTGTTGGAAAATAAATCTACTCCATGGGTAAAACCTAATTCTGTTCATTTATTTAATCTTTAAAGGAGATATAACAAAGATTTTTTTAAATTGTATTTGTGAACAGCTTGTTAATAGTTCTTAGGATCTATGATGCTATCACATTTTGTTACATAAAGTGACAAAAATTAATACGTATCAATGGAAAGGAAAAATCAGTTGGAAAGGAATACTACTTAAAGAAATAGGAAGTCAAATAAAATCATATTTTTATTTCCACATAATTTTTATATAAGGAATAATTCTAATCCTTTTAAAAATCACGGACCCAGCATAGTTCTTTCCTAGAAAAATTCGCTGGGGCTTATGCATTCAAATTCTTGCATAAAATTTCAGGGACTCACAGTCCACCTATGGATTACAGTGTGAAAATACTTGTTTTATTAAAATGAGGTAAAGGTGTGTTTGTACCTTCATCGGGAAAGATGAATTAGCTCAATTCTCTAAAGATAGAATGTTATGACTGTATAAAACTAACTTCATTGCAATCTGCATTTTGTGATGTTCTGTTGATATATAACACAGCATTTAATATGTCAAATTTCTAAGATCATTAGTGAGGGAGAAAATATTTAGACTTGTCATAAAACTGCAGGTGATAACAATTGCTATAATTTGCCTTAATTTAGAGGGAGTCTAGACAAAATGGCTCTATGACAGATTTTTAGTGGACAGATTCCTTTCAGAATGATATATAGTATTTTTTTTACTTTAGTCTCTTGCATAAAACTATCTGGTATATCATTTTGAGGGCAATGCTATTGCTAGTGTAAGGTCTACTGTCCAGAAATTATAAAAATTTTTACAGAGAACCATATGTTTCTTCTTTCCTTGTATTAAAGTAAAACGTGGCAATCTGAGAATATGTGCTAATAGATAGTAATACATTTACTTGGTCTTTTGTAGTTATCAGAAATTTTATTAAGTGTATCATAATAAAAAAGTGAAGTTTTAAAATCAATTATGATAATTTTGAATGTGGCCTCTACAGACAGTTTAATATCTGTTAGAGATTTTTTCCTCTGGACTCTGGATTCTAGCTCTATAATACTCGTTGTTATATACCCCAAAGTAAAAACATAATCCTGACAAATACAGAGATTACACCTGTGACACCTATAACCAAGCAATGTAATCATTAATGTTTATTCTCGGGACCCTCTTACTCTTCCACCCACTACAGCATCCTGTTCTCTGTGTTTCTCAACCCCGTGGCTTCCTCTTCATCCCTTTTGCTACGTCCTTTCTATGCAGTACAAAAGGTTCCTACTGGCCCCCAACTCTATCAATATTTACCTGCATGAATGTGGATGCATTACTTTAACTCTTGGAGAATCAAGTCTGCTCTGTTGCAAAAAGGTAAAATAATGCCAGGTTATTATGAAGATAAAATGAAACAATATGGAATAGAGGACATAGCATGTATCAAAGGATAGTATTATGTTTCTGTTGGAAGAAAATGTCAGTTATATTTACATATGCATTAGGACTCAGATGTAAATATAAATGTAGGGTTACTTACATTTGAACAGAACCAAAGGGATGAAGCTTCAGGAAGAAATGACACTGTGTCTTGTTGAAAGGGCCCTCCTTAGCATCCAGCAAACTATACCCTGTGTAGCCCACTTTTCCAAAGGCCTGTTCCAGAGATAAGTCTAAGTAAGAAATGGAAAAAAATGGTCATAAAGTACCTTAATAAAATATATTCATTTCTGGAACTTTTTTTCAGGTTCAAATTATTTTTTGGCTTTTCTATTGACAACATTCAAAACTGCATCCTTTGAGAAATGGTAAATAATGTTTTGCAAAAGTCTCAGCTCATAATAAACACAACAAATGAAACATTTAACATACTGCATTAGGTTTGCAGAACAAACTTCAAAGAAGAAAAGGAGAGGTAACTAAAAGTATTAAAGATATATAGTCATTGATACATTTCACACTATTATAACTGTGGACAAGTATGTGGTCACAGGCCATGGCTGGATAAACTTTGCTTTTCAAAATCTAACCTCTTACTTGTTTTATCCTAACAAAAGTACCAGTTGTTCCAAGTAAATCTGGAAGATAATACATGTTCAGTTAACATATGTATAAATGCATGTGAAATTGGTTACCATCTATAATTAACAGTTTAAAGAATATCAGTAAACCATGACAAAGGCCTCAAATTTTCAGTAAAATTCAACATATTCAATATATAAGACTTCAAATAAGTGCCTGAGTATTGTAAATCTGTTAAATCTTGTAATACTAGATCATAGACGGCATTAATTATTTTAGGTTTTAGTATAATGAGGATAATATAAAAACATTAAGAAAGGTACATTGTAACAGAGAATATATATAGTGCACATATATTTACCTCTGAAATCACATTTCTAATACCTTTTCAGTAACTCTAACTGTGAAATAGAAAAAGCAACAGCTCCTGAGGCATATTTTCAATCATCTTGAAATGCCCTTTACCCTAGTAATTTACTTTTTAGCTCTGCATGCATTTTAAATGACCACTTCGCTAAAGCGTGAAAGATGTTAAAAAGTAAAATGAACATATCATGCACTAAAGAAGAATGTGGAGGGAAATTGAGGTCATTCAAATTATTGGTAAGAGACTTATAACTCATGATGATGATCATGACAATGAAAAGATGGCAAGGAAACTGGCAAGCAACCCGGAGCAAGTTGACTGTATAAGTATGATGTCATTCCCTTGACTGGGCCGCACAGACCCAGTAGAGACACTTCTCACTGCTCTAAGTGACATTTCCCAATGTCAAGTTGGAACATATACCAATTATAAATCATCATAACAACAAATAGTAATAACAAATTAAAAAATATTAATTTGACTCTTTTTATACACAGATTTTTCTCTGAATTGATCCTTTTTGGTCTCTACATGCACAAGCCACATTTTCAGAGTATTCTAATTGCCTAAATATGGCTTCTGTACATATTCTGATGAAGCCTCATTAATCATCTATATCCTAAATTATAGAATTTCCACGCCCCCATTCCCTAAGTTCTGCTGTTTCTACCTTTTCCCCAGTAGACTCACATCGCTTATTATTTACCACAGTGGTATTTAAGCTTAAACGTTCCCTCTGCTCTTATTGTGGAAAATAAATAATAAAAAATTTTGCAGGGCACACTATAAATAATATTTTATTAACTTGGTTTAAAACAATTCTCATTGGAGTTCAAGTTACAACATCAAAGAACTACCCAAAAACATGTGCCTGAAATAAAATAACTCCAATAACTGTCATTGTACAGGCCAGGAAAATTGAGATTAAGAATGTTAAGTAGTTTTCTTAAGGTGTTAGAATAAAACACTAGTAAAATCAGAAACAGAAAAATAGAGGAAGAATGAAGAACTTTCTGTATTTTCTGACTTCATTATTATTCTATTTATCTCTTCTGATGAATAGACTTGCCTCAACTTACTACAAAGTCATACAACCTGAGATTTCGAAGGTGTTGTTTTGGATAAAAGAAAACTTGGAGGTAAATTTAATGCCTAATCACAACAGTCATATTAATTACAATTTTTAGTGCACATTGTTTTGATATTATATTTCTAATATATTTGGTTTTAATTTACATGTGCGCTATAGAATGGAATTACAAATATTTGGGGAACCATGCTATAGTAATAAATATATTTAAGGTAGCATTAATATAACATTTCATTCTATAATCAAACATAATAAACAATCACCATCTACCCCAAGTTTAGAATTTTCAATATATAATCTTTAAGTCCATTTTTTAGAAACAATATCACATTTCATTAAATTTTATTTTCTAGGTAATCTACTTTCCCATATATGGAGAAAAATTGCTTTATAATGGATTGAAGTTTTCAAAGAGTTCTGAGTGCTTGAAATTAATATGAAAACCTTTTTGAAAAGGATTCCTGGGACTCTCGTGGGTTCGGAGACTGCTGTCCTCATTTCATCCACTTACATTTAACTAAGTTCTGTATTTATATTCTTTAATCCCTCTTCATATATTAGTACCTCATTTCTATTCTTTAATCCCTCTTCATATATTAGTACCTCATTTCCTTAGTCATATTTGAGAATCTTTTCATAACCCCATCCAATTTAGGTGCTCCTGAGTCTGCATGTGAGATCTACATCAAAATAAAGTAGAAAAAATTTCTTGTATCACAAATCCAGGACAACTTTTCCATTTGTTGGACTGGCTTTTTCATTGCCTTTAAAAAGTCTAATACACAGTCTACTGTGTATGCTTAGGTTGCTTTTGGTGTTTTTACTTATCAAGTATTTCCATTTACTACCTATCTGTGATTCCAAAAAGGTGATTTTATTTCTGCCCTAAGTCTAATAATTTTAACTGCACTTCATATTGCTATCTGCCTATGTCTTAGTTCAGTAGTATTGCAGATTTTTTTACTGATTATTCTTCCTAGTCTCTCTGCTCTTAAAGTGGAAAGCAACACTACTTTTACACTCAACTGGAAAAGATTTTTTCTTAAAGCATACCACTGTTTTTCTATGATTCTTTAAGTAATATTGCTGAGAAATACTGAAATTTGTCCAAGCATGGTTATGTGTAAAGGAATTCCAAAAGGCATGTAAAAATACTGGATAGCTTTCAGATGACTTCACTGGTCCTATGATTCTTACTAAATTCAATACAGATAAGAAAAATAGAAAATAAAAGACTCCATCTACATCATTTAGCTTTTGCTGCATAGCAAACAATGCCAGAACTGGTGGCTTTAAACAATAAACATTTATTGGGTCATGATCCTTGTCTTGCCAGTGGGTTTCAGCCCTGGGCAAGTTCGCTATGGATTCAATGTGACCAAAGAAACTGACAGCAAAACGTTCTTGGGGTGAAAGGGTTATACCCAACTTTAATTCCAGGTGGCAGGTCAGTCACTAGAAACCCCGTTCACTCACAGCGAGTCTGCGTGCGGCAAGCTGGTCTCTGCCTCTGGGCCCCTCTGTCCACACAGCCATCCTCTGGGCCTCTGTGCACAGCTGTCCCACACAGCCATCCTCTGGCCCCGTGTCCTCGGCGCTGCCACCACTCCAGCCTCTGCTCTCCTGCAGCCTTGCAGCCGTGCTGTGTTGCGCCCAGAGCACTGGATGGAGCTCTTTATATAGAGTCAGCATCCATGTATTGCCCACAGGTGTGCAGTGAGCTAGTCAACCAGGGCCAGGTGAGAATGCTGGCCACAGGAACTCTCATTTTATCCACAATCCTGTGGGTGGAAACTGGACCTGGGCTCAGCTGGGCATTGTTTTGCTGCTAGTCTAGCTCACTTGTTTGGCGCCATCTGCTGGTAGATAGTGAGCAGGGGCTTGGGCAATGGGGCAACTGGGCCACATGTAGCTGACAGCTAATAGGCAACTGCAAACTTTTTCACATGGCAGCTGAGTTCCAAAAGCAGTGTAAAGGGTGTATGCTGATGCTATATAATGAGTCATAAGAAATACACATTTGGTTTTTCAGATGACCAAATACATATTTCCCAGGTGTATTTGGTCTTCATCCACACTTCCTGAAGACACTGCCGAGTCTTAAAGGTAAAACAGGTGTCTTGTAATGTTAATGAGAGACTTTTGGATCCCACCCAAGGGGAGGTGCTGGAGGTTGAATCAGTCAAGCGCCAATGATTTAGTCAAGCATGACTATGCAAAAAGCCTTCACAAAATGCCCTGAGAAGAGCTTGCTCTCCTGTGTCCTGCTTCTCAGTTGGAGAGAACTTCTATGCTTGGGGAACCAGAACACCTCCATGTGCCACCGAGCCAGGCCCCAAGTTTCACGAGGATAGAAGCTTCTTTATTTGGGACCTTGGCCTATGTGTCTTTTCATCTGGCTGCTAACTTGTACCTTTTATGGTATCCTTTATTGACCTGGTAAATGTAAGTGTTTTCTTGAGTTCTGTGAGCCACTCTAGCAAATTAATCATAACTAGGAGGTCGTGGGAACCTACCATCTGTAGCCAGTAGGTTGGAAGCACAGGGAACTGCCTGGGTCTTGTGACCAGAATCTGGACTTGGGGGTAAAGAGCAGTCTTGGAAGATGGAGCCCTCAACCTGGGAAATTTGGTGCTGTCTCTAGGCATATAGCATCAGAATTGAGTTGAGTTCTTGGACACCTAATAGGTTGTCCAAGAATTGCTTAGAGTTGTGTGTGTGGGAAGAGCCCCTCCCTTCTCCCCCCACATACACTAGAATCGGGTCAGGGAGCCTGAAAGGAGTAATACTGTTTTACTGTTGCATAACATAACTGCTATATGTATATAGAGGACTTAAGCACACCATAGCAATTAATGACTGTGTTTCAGAAGCATCAAGGAAAGGCATGCACCAAAAAATGAGCATTTCTCAAGTCTTTACTTGTGTCACATTCAGAAATAGCTCATTAACCAAAACAAGTCACACGATCAAGCCCAGATTCCAGAGAAGATTTAGACTCTACTTCTTGATAGAAGAGTGACAAAGTCACATTACGAAGGACTAACTCATAATAAGTCATCATTATCTATTAAACTCTGTGCTTCTAGCTTTCTCTTTTCTGTCTCCTCTTATTCATTCTCATCTATTTGGGAGACATCTTTCATTAGTGATTCACTGCTGGAATTCTTTTTGAGACTTTTCTTTGAACATATAATATTTTCTAAATTTATAAGAAGCTAAGAGAATTCCTTAACTGGGAATATACCAATTAAGAAATTCTTTGCATTCACCAAAACTCCTTTGCATGCAGAGAGTGTTTGAAACTGTGGCCCTGAAAAGGTTTTAAGTATTTAATTCATGGTGTCCCAAAAGGACCACAAATCAAAGCACTGCTTTCTATTTTCATCACAAAAAGACTAAAATGCAATGACACTGTGTATCATTTAAATGTAATTTTGACAATTATGGTGTTATTCTTATATGTCTGGTTAATTGGGACTGGTCACAATCATGACATACCAAAATCCAAAGGGAAGAAAAATAAAACAAACCTTGGAAGGTTTGTCAAATATTTAAGGTATAAACTGACAATGACATTACCCTGGGGATAGGAGTGTTAGAAAGAAAGATAGACATGAGCAGCTGGGTAAGGGGAAGATAAGGCTCAAGGATAAACTGTCCAAACTCTGGCCAGGTAGGGAGTCCCATATGAGGGCAACAAAGGCTTTGCAGGGAAATAACTTCTTTGCCTAAAAGGATCACATCAAAGTGGTCCCAACCTGATCGGAACATGGGTGAAGTCAACAAAATGAAGGACAGTCCAAAACATACCGCATCACAGGAAAGGACATGCGCAGTGAGAAGGATGGCTGTACGGGTGGACCTGTCAAGCAAATAACCCCACCTTGTCATTCAAACAGGCACCTCCTAGCCAGAATGCAATATACAGGCCTCCCACCCAATGGACAGGAGGCCTTCGTCTACCTTGACTCTGGCTTTTTCCTCCCTTGTAGGGTATTCAAATAAAACTTTTCCTCTGCTTTGCTATTGTGTCTTTGCCTTTCAATTCTTTGTGTGGTAAGAACAAGGAGGAAGGAGATCAAACTCAACCCATAACAGGAGTATGGCATGTAACCAGGAAGTCTGAGAAAACTAGGCTTCTAGATTGGTGAGGCCCAGATAAGTAAAATGGCTTTCAAAATAAAAGATAATGTAATTTGTTCTTATTGAAGTATCTGCATGGAATGCTTTTATCATATATTTAAAAACTTATTTAAACAAACACATAAGAAAAAAAGTTAAAGTTAAATAAATGTTTAAAGTATTGTTATTAGTTAGGCTCGATACTTGCATTTTCTAGTGAAAATCATCTTATTGACACAAGAAATATGCAGCAGGTTTTTCTAAAAGTATGTAAATATATGTACAAAATAGCCTATACATAATAAATAATAATGATAGCTATTGAGATAATTGTTTAAAAGATATTTCATATGTTTTTATTGCCCCTAGTTAAATTCTTTACCATCAAGTTTACTGTCTCTACCAAGTTTACTATCAAGATAGGGAACAGAAAGGAATGTCTTTAAATCGTGGCAATAATTTACCTCATATACTAGGGTTCTCCAGAGAAACAGAACCTATAGCATATACATATAGGAAGAGATTTATTATAGGGAATTGGGTTATGCAATTATGGAACTGAGATGTCCCATAATCTTTTGTCTGCAAACTGGAGACCAGGAAAGTTGCTGGTGCAGTTTAGTCTGAGTGAAGGCCTGAGAACCGAGAATTACGGAGGGCAGGGGCAGACCAGGTCCCAGCTCAAGCAATCAGACAGGAAGGGCCAAATTCTTCCTTCCTCTGCCTCTTTGTTTTTATTCAGGCCCTCTATGTACTGGGTGATGTCCTATGATACTGAGGAGGGCAAACTGGTCCACTGAGTCTGTGATTAAAATGCTAATTTAATCTGGCGATACCCTCACAGACACACCAGGAAAAAATGTTTAGCCAAATATCTGGATACCCTGTGATCCAATTAAACTTACACATAAAATCAACCATCAAATCTCACTTTCCCAAAGAGCTCTTGGAAGAAATATAAGAAGTAAGATATTAATGTGCTGCATGATTATTCATTTGTTAACATGTTTTTCTTTTTGTGCTGTTTTTGAGATTATGCAATATAGATCTTTCCTCATAATCGTATCATGCCAAAACAAAAACAAGGTACAGATAGCATATCTTTTTATTTTCTTTATGATAGAAAAATATTTTACATTTACCAGTGTGTGATATGTTTATCTAAAAATTTTGTAAGGTGACTTTAATGTCACTTTTATCTCTATAATTCAGTGAACATATGAATCTGGTATCTTTCTGAAAAATACAACCCACTATAACCATTTTCAGGATGGGTACAACCACATATATTTCCTAATCTAAATATATTTAGAGTCTAGAATGCTGACAAAATGATTGGAATAATCATTAATATCCTCAGTCTCTGAACAAGTTGTATTTTTTTCTAAATTTTATCAATAGCTATACTCCTAAAATTACATACTCATTCCTAAGTATAAAAGACAACCTGTACATATAACTCATAAATTAAAATGCATCCATACATAACTATAAAAGATGGAAATGTCTAACAATAGTAAATGTGAAGTACAAGTTTCTCTGCATTACTCTCAGAAAATCACAAGCTCCTACTCTAGAAAGCCCTAGACAATAGAAGTATAACTTTCCTATCAGAAGAGAATAATGGGATTACTTTTGATGTGATAAACACTTTAACAGGGATTCAAAATGATGTTTACCATGGAGTCTTTATATCCTTAAGTACTTCTATCGCTCTATGTTACTCATTAAAAATGTATTTCCTATGACCAGAAGTGATTTTAAATAAACTCACAAGACTAAGGTTGTGTGATTCAGTGGCATAATTTTAATTGCCTTAAATCAGAGATAAGTCCTATTTCCCAGGAGGGTACTTGTTTCTATTACTTGAAAAAATAATAAACCTATTCCATTAATTTGTGCCATTGCAAACAGTGATTTATCAGATAATATATCAACATATTGTATGCTGTGCAACAAAATCCTGAAGGCAAAACAGAGTGAAACCTTTATTTAGCAGATTTTGTTCTTGCCCTGACTTTTACATTAATATGCAACCTAACTAATCTTTTCATCATCAAACCCTTTGGCGAAACAGTAACAAAATCTCAGCAACTTGATGAAGAAAGTTCCATCCATCATATATAAAAAAAATAAGGACAAAATCAGAATAATATTTTTAAACAGAACTCTTGGCAATGAAAGGAAATGCTGAGGATTGTAAGTTTCTGGTATTGTTTAAAGCTACACATGACATCCCAGGGCATTGGGGAGAATCTTCTGTAAGATTCTGTTTCAATCTTGTCTGCATAATAAAAGTGTAACTTCAACTAAAAGGGAAAAAATGTAAATCTAGAAAATTTCAAGAACAGAAAGTAAACACTCTGTCTAAAAAGAAAAGAACACTGGCATTTGGGAAAATTCAGATGTGACAACATTCTATTATCGAAAATCTTAGTTGACACCCTATGACTTCCTAAGGTGATGGCCACACCTCACATGCCTAAAAGCCAGATAAAGTGCTTAAACACATGAATCCAGCCAGATGTAAGATGAAACATGGGAATTGGCTCAGTATCAACACAATGGAGATTTTTTGGAACAGACTGAAAAAATAACCCCTTGACTAAATGGAGGCAATTGATACACTGCAAAAATATGTGTGCACTATAGTTAGGTCGTCTGAACTGCCAAGGGAATTTTGAAATCTAGATTTTTATGTGAAATATGCTTTAACATTAAATATTCACTTTTCAAATGTTGGTAAAAAATTACTGTCTGTATCAATATGAAACAAACGTTATGGTGAGCAAGCTTGACTTTTGATTTACACACTAAATACGGTCTGGAATTGATTATATGCTTTACTAGGAGAGTTTCAAGAATTTATTCTGACAGATTTTGCATAGCATACTATCTGAAAGTTATCCAAATCTTTTGCCTATACAAAACATGTTTTGGTTAAATTATAGTAGAAATGTCAAGTCCTTTGAGGTTTCCAAAGTACATTAAGTTAAAGAAAATGTGTGTGTGTGTGTGTGTGTGTGTGGATAGAGAAGAGAGCAAAAAATAGTTTTGAGATGACATGTATCTCTCTTGAAAGAGATTATTTGGTAAATTTCTGGTGATATAGATAGGATTCCAGGGTTTTGTTTTTTCTTTCAAGACAGTCAACAATGGACAAAACATCACAATTACTGGGAAATATCAATAAGCATTAGAATATTACCTGTTTTCAAGAAACAGGACAGAATTATATTTAAAACAGGTAACTAGGGACAAGCTGATGTTGTTATCATTTTGCTTCTTGGGATTAATATCCTAGAAAAATTTATTCTATATTTAAAGTAACAAAATATAATTTCTTAAAAAGAAGTGTACTGTGCTCTTTGTAATCTAGGAAACTCAAACATGGATGGACACCTTTTGTGAGCTATTGTTCTGAGGTGTGTTCTATACCAAGTCAATATTCCAGTGAAGGCATTTATAAAGGGTAGAGGTACATGTTATTCATTGAAACTTAAGCTCCATCAAGCAGAGATCTTTTCCTGTAGAGCCACTGCCACAGCTCCCATACCTTGACAGAATTATGAAATTATCTTAAAGGCATGTCATAACGACACCTCATTGATGCTTCTTAGTGGAAATAAAATTGACATTTGTAATGGGTCCTAAATGGCCCTAACAATGAGATTTGTTATACTGTATTTAACAGAAATTAAAGAAATAGTTTCTAACGTTCATGCTGCCCATACTAGAGGATAGAAGTTCTTGCCAACGGTTATGTTTTATTTATGTTTCATTCCAGCAGTATCTACCCAGTACAGCGGCTACAAGGTTGTATGTGTTCAGATATGTATAAATGAAACAAAGGAATGAACCCAAGTGAAGGAATAAGTCAGCAGAATACCGGATATACCAATGCTCAATATCTTTAAATCATTCCAGACACTCCTATCATTTATCATACTACAGGGTGTTACAGCCTGATGTTGTTTAGAGATTTTGTAGAAAGAGACCACTATGCATTATAAAATGTTCAGAATGTCTTCCAGGTTTTGTCTGCCATAGCTGTTCATATTTTCCTTAAAAAGGCTGCTTTTGTTTATTTGTTTCTTTTTGTATCTTTGTTTTGTCATCAGCCAAAATATTTTATCAAGACTAATTATGAATTTTCTTGACATTCAAAATTTAAACATAGTAAAATCCAACAGCCACTTACTGAACACTCATTATTTTGAAATTACTGTGTAAGACAGTTTGGTAAAGAGTTCAGGAAAGCCAGGAAAACTTGTTTCTATTCTGACTCCACTAGCTTTTTGGCTTTGGAAAAATAAATTTTCTGAGTCTTGGGTTAATCAGTTATAGATGGCAGGGCCACAAAAGTACTTTCAATTCAAAAACTTTATTTTTTATTTTGAGACATACTTTTTATTTTTTGTAAGCTTATAAAAGTGATTAAGACTTATATACTAATTAATCACTATTATGTGAAGCAAAATTTAAGTTTAATTCTTAAAATAAAAATTTTAAATACACATAGTGCCCCTTACTTATTGATTTTGGCTCAGGAGTTCCCGGAGTAAGGGATTTATCTGCATTTTCAAAGATAGTATTTCAATGAAGATTATATCATGCAGGGCATTACACAAAGTCTAAATAACATAAGAATGAGTACAGGAAAGCAGAAGCTACTTGGCATATTTTGTAGGACTATAGCAAGAAATTTGAAGTCTAAGAACTGAATGAATTAAATTGCCTCCCAATTTTAATTAAAAATTAAATAAAATAAAATATTAATATTAAAATCTAAAAATTCTACAAATGTCTGATAGTATAAACCCAATGCCTTTTTCAAATGTGGGATTATTATCTGCTATGTCAGAGTTTTAATAAATGCTTGGTTTGAATATTTGATATTGCCTATTTGTGATGCAATAATCACATAATTGAAGCTGCTGGATGTGTATTATAAATACACATTATGGACTTTCATAGATAAGATTCCATTTATTCCATTTATTATTCCATTTATTATTGCAAGGGGGTGGACCAAAAGCTTCAGGGAAAGAAATAGATACACAGAATTAGGAATTGATGTCTAAAGCTTCCATTACATCAAAAGCATTTCTACTACCAGAAACTATTGATTTATTTTTCAAAATTATGGTAGATTAAAAGTGTCACTGTCTCTGCATTCACCCACTATACCATTTCACATTTGAGTGTGGAAATGTACCATTTGAAATAAGGGGAAAAACAGAAAGAAATACTAGCATTTAATTCAGTAATTTGTCCTTAATTTGGCTGTATACCAGTTGTACTCATATTAACACAATACCAAAGTAAAACTCTAATGATGGCAAATACATTAGAAGTCACTAAAACAGAAATCTTAACTAAAAAGCTTCTGCATAGCAAAGGAAACTATCAACAAAATGAAAAGGCAATGTACTGACCAGGAGAAAATATTTGAAAATCATATATCTGATAAGGGGTTGATATCTAAAATACATGAACTCATACAACTCAAAAGCAAAACATCAAACAATCCAATTTTAAAATAGAATATCTGAATAGACATTTTCTTAAAAAATACATACAGATGACAAGAAAAGATGTTCAATATCACTAATAATCAGGAAAATGCAAATCAAAACCACAATGAGATTTTACCTCACGCCTCTTAGAATGGCTATTATCAAAAAGACAAGAAATGGCAAATGTTTGTGAAGGCCTCAGCAAAAAGAACCCTTGAGCACTGCTGGGGGGAATGTAAATTGGTGTGGCCACTGTGGGAAAGTATGGAGGTTTCTCAAAAGATTAGAAATACCATATGATCCAGCAAATCCACTTCTAGGTATTATCCAAAGAAAACAAAAACACCAATTCGGAAAGATATATGCACCCCCATTTTGGTTGCAGCATTACTTACAATAGACAAGATATGGAAAGACCTTAATTATACATTAATGGATGAATGGATAATGAAAATGCAAGATACATGTGTGTGTATGTATGTATGTATATATATATATACACATATATATACATATATACACATAAAGAAGCCATATTTATATATATTATTTATGTATAAATAAAGAAGATTTATTTATATATATATAAAGAACGGGATCTTGTCATTTGCAATTACATGGATGGATGTAGAGGGTATTATGATAAGTGATATAAGTCAGACAGAGAAATCAGAGAACAGATTGGTGTTGCCAGACCAGGGAGTATGGTGGGCAAAATGGGTAAACAGGAGTCAGAAAGTACAAACTTGCAGATATAAAATAAAAAAGTCATGAGGATGTACAGCATGGCACTTAATAATAAATAATATTGTATTGCATATTTAAAAGTTGCTAAAAGAATAGATCTTAAAAGTTCTCATCACAAGAAAAAAAATTCTTCAACTATATATAATAACAGATGTTAACTAGGCTTATTGTGTTGTTCCTTTTGCAATATATACAATTATTGGGTCATTATGTTGTACACCTGAAACAAAGATAATGTTCTTTGTCAGTTATACTTCAGCAACAAAAAAATGTATCTGTTAGGAGACAGATGTCTTTTTAATTTGATGATGTACTTTTTCTGGTTGTAAAAGTAATATACAATTATATAAGAAACTTTGAAAATACAAAAGGGAAACTTATTACCAGATTGACATATTTTCCTCTAGTTCTTTTTTCTAAGAACTATCTTCTATGTTTCTCATCTGTTTAATGAAATTATGGAATATATTGTAAAAAAAAAAAAAGATAGAAATCCTAATCACAGCCTGAGAGTAACCAGGCTTCTTATTGGGGTGCTGATCTCATGTTAAATGTGATCTTACTCATATTTATCTACAGCTATTTATTAATGGAACTGCAGCTGGCTTACACACTGGTGTGCTGCTATCAGTTCAGTTTATTTCCTTGTCTCCTTTGAAAACAAGAATGATCCATCCTATTCCTGTTCTCCAGAAGTACATGTGTAGTGCTTTGTTTCAACAACATTTTCGTGATCTGAGTTAAAACATAGGACACTCTGGCATAAAAACTACAAGAAAATCTTCATTCTTTATTTACACGGAGTATCTGCAATTGCTTACAGAGAGCTTCAGTGAGCATTCCTTGAATGTCTACCCTATGTCCTTGGGCTACAATGCAGAAACCAAGTCCACACAAAGCTGAATGTCAATTGAGGAAAAAAGTGGCATTTTCATAATCTTTCATTCATGATTCCATTAAAATTCATTGAGTGGGTAGGTGCAACATTATTTGAATCAGTATTAGGACTGACATTATGCTGAACCTGGATGATATAGATGTGACTCACACCCTTTCTTTGAGATGTTGCAGTCTATTGAAGCGGACAAAAACATAAGCAAGCTTTTTGTGTACAATTTGATAAACATTACAAACAGGTTGAGATAGAGGCACTGGGCACACTTAGCTCCATCTAGAAGGAGGACAAATGGAGTAGGGAGGACATATTAGAAAAAAAGAAGATCACGAAGATGAATCTTGATAAGTAAGTGGGGGAAGAATGAAGACGTGAAGAAAACATGATCTAAGTAGAAGAAAAAGCAAGAAAAAGGCAGGTAGGCAATGCATATTATTGGGAAGCAACACACAGTTTAGTAATGTGGGAGCTGAAAGAAGGAGGATAAACTCTGAGAATATTATGAGCTGTGTCTTACCTAATTCTAATATCTCCAGGAAGGAACAGCCTCCATTTCAATTGACTTTAAGGAATTCATAAAATGTTAGGAATAGAGATAAAATTATTTGTAATCACCCATAATCACAACATGGAAAAATAATCTCTTCACTTTTTGATATATTTTCAGTGTTTTGTGAGGCATAATTTCTATTGTATAGATGTATGTACAAATGGATATATATCAATGTTTTTACCGATTTTGAAACATACTATGTATAGTTTAATATCTTCCTTATCTTACAATATCAAACCTCATTTAATTATTATTCAAAATAAGTTTTTAATGGTCACATGACCATCTATTATATGGAAACATTTAATTTAATAAAATTTATTTTTAAATGATAAAGGAAGTGTGTTAGAAAAGTTATAAAACATGGAAATAATAATTTCCTGTAGAAGTGTTTGAGAAATCAACAAAATTTTGTGACTTTCTGACCTAGAGTCTTCTTTTAGGCATAAAGTTAAGGTCACTGGATTTTTGTCAGAAGGGTCCAGAGTGGAGGGAAGGGGAAGTTGTATGCTACATTGCAATTTAGCTGCCAGCATTTATTTCAGAAAATATTGAGCATTCTTCAGGTCCAGAAAATCTTTGGCTTCTGAATCTGCTAAAATCGTTTACCTGGTATTTCTAAGCCTTCTGATATGATTTATAGACTTAATTTTTTTGATGTGTATCCTTGTTTATGAAAGATATGATAAAGAATTAGAGAAGAGGTATATGTATATCAGAGTGCAGGGTTTAATATTAATTTTGTTTATGTTGGTTTTCCTGAGTTTTTGTAGATATTGGCTGAAATATTTCAGAAGTGTGTAGTAAGCCTGGGGGTTGTCTTCTAAAACTTGTTTTATTCATTGACTAATTCCTTACTGCTATTCTCCAAAATAACATATAAGTCAGGGGATATCCTATCACATTTTATTAAACTGAAGGATTAAAACAACTACAAGGCAAAACATGGATATGTGAAATTTTTGTTTCTGCCAGCTTTTTAAATTGAGAATGGAAAAATTACATTCATTGTATATAACTTCTGACTGTAAAAATATTAGTTTAATATATTATGGTCCATTAAGCAAAAACTTTACAGAGGAAAGAAAGATGGTAGGCCACGAGCCCTCTCTCTGTCAGTTTATCAGTTAGCATTTGCTGCATTAAAAATCACTTTAAAACTTAGTGGCTTAAAAGACCAACTGTAACATTAACTATGAGGCTATGGGTCAACTGAGTAGTTATTTTCTGGTTCAGGCTTAGCTAATCTCAATTTTACTTGTTCATGAATATTCTGTCAACTGTGAATCTGGAAAAAGTATTGCTGATTTTGGCTGGGCTCTCTCACATCTCTGGGGCCTTGGATGGGACAAATGTACTGAATGTTGTCCAGTCTCTCAGTCTACAGCAACCTAATCTGGGCTTGTTTACATAGCAGCTAAGCAGGAATCTCACAAGGAGACCATTCATAAGTCCAGCCAAACCTTCCAGGATAGGAAAATAGACTCCACCTTTCGATGGGAGGAGCTGCAAAGTAACATGGCAATGTGTACTAATATAAGGTGGCATTTTTGCACCTTGTATTGTATATCTCCTTTATACAAAGTACTCCAGCAGCATATGATGTATATCTGCTTTATACAATGTACTAGAGATGATCATAAATGTAACTAATCCATTGTTTCTACTTCTCAGGGTAGAGTCAGTTTTAGAAACATTGCACATTAGGAAGATATATAAGTACCATATCACCAAAGATTCCAAAGTTTCACCCATTAAGCTTGGTTAACTCCACAATGGCTACCAGCTTTACAAATGTGTTTGAAGATAATCTGTTAATGGCTTTTCCCTTTTCCTCTCTTCTAATTATTGGGAGTGGTCCATTTGCAGTGGTAAATCTATTTATTTTTCTGTAACATCTTTCTCTATCACTTTGTTCTTTTATTTGATTCACATAATTCCTATATCCCTTTATTTATTTCCTTTATCTTACTTCATTTTATCAAATCATGGCTAATTACTTTACAAAAAAAACCCAGTTAGGTTTGGAAATTAAACTATACACACTGAAACCAGGTGACATAAATATCTAAAGCTCTTGAAAATATCCATATTTGGAAGCTCAGAGAGTATCTAGCTAACTCTATTCTCCTATGATGAAGCCTGAATTCCCTCAGGCAGATAATCAGAGCCAATTTACATTTATAATTCAATTTATCTTAAATGCACACAAGTATTATAGCATATTTTCCGACTTTTCATAGGGATTCAATATGAATTTTTTGAAAGCTTGGAGAACTATTGCTTATAATACTGTTTCTAAAAGATTAATATATTCACATTCTGTAGTGATATATTCATATTCTGTAGGTATTCATGATACCTACAGATGAACATTTAATCTACAACTGGGTTTTTAATTTGGGGGCTTATAATAGCAAATACATCTTTCATTCTAACTATTATTAAATTTTCCTTGGTATTACAATCTAGTACATTCAAAGGTTAAATAAGCAGTGGCAAGGGACACTGGACAAATGAGATGGTGAAAATCTTCTTCACTGACATTTAGATATAACAAGCAAAACTTGATTTCAGCAATCGTGATCCATTTAATACCATATTTAGAAGATTGATTCTTAATGGCTTGTCAACTGACATTTGAAAACAGAACAAAAAGTTTTCTTTCCCTTTGTTTAGATTCTGTTTGAAGAAATCACATTTAATTAAGTTAAGACAAGAGTGTCAAATGTAAAAAAATAAGTTTACTGATAATTGAGAACAAATATATGCTTCCATGGGATAACTTGGATTTTTTCTGGGCATTTAAATATTGTAATGCATTTAACCAGTTGAACTTACTGCTAACTTGTTTTTTTTACAATATGTATGTTGTCTCAATTATTATAGAAATCCTTGAATATTTTCAAACAAAATGTAATTTATTTGCTACAATACTATTATTGTTTTTGTTGTTATTCAATTCTCCTGAAAAGAACATGATAGAAGAATAGTAAAAATGAAGTTCTAGCTCCAGCTCTAACATCAAATAGCCTAGTACTTTTAGCTTAGGTTTTCAAGAAATTTTTATCACATCGGAATGTTCTGAATAATGTGAAAAAAATATCTACTATAGATATTGAATACTTAAAGTATGATATAAATGATATTAGATTCTCAGTGCTCATCATTGTCAATTAGTTTTCCCCTTTTCCATGAATTTAGGCAACATTTTTAAGTCTAGACAATTAGTTGTCTCATATGTGTTGTTGGCAGTTACAGGGAAAAGACAAGCAATGATAAGTTTAAGGAAATCTGTCAACACTTGTAGGAAAAAATAGAAAGGAAGAAATATAAAAGGATTTTGGGTTATCTTTCCCGTTTATGTTTCAGATGAAAGAATTGTGTGCCTTTCTAAGGCGAGTCCCTCCACTGGTCTCTTATTCCTATATCATTCCAACTCCTCCAGTACTTTCCTGCATTATTCTCAAATAATATGTTTGTTATTTGTTCTCTTTAAGGAATTTGCTAACATTAAATGCCACTCAATTTTGTGAACCCTGGGTGGGTAATTGAGCAAGATTATCATAAATATATCCTATTAGATTTTGGTAGAGAAATGATAATAGTTCTAAATGAGAGAATAATACAGGGACTGCAAATCTGAATTTAATTTAGAAATTGAACATATCTAAACTAGTTCAATTAAAGAGGCATTAATATTTAGAAGAGCTGACACTGAGCATCTGTCATAATACTGACAAGACGTGACAGTAGGAAACCAAGTGTCTAGACCGTTTATTAAGGCATTACATCTCAGAATGAAACAGTTTATTACATATTTTATAAATTTTATTTTTAATGTGATGGTATTCATTTTGCATTATGTACAGTTTTGTCATTTTTATGAACATGCCACTTTTATTATATAAGCATCACTTTTGAAATTATTATTTTATAGGTTTGCTTCTCAGACTAGACAATCCATTGGCTGCTGTCATTTGACTACACCTGAAAAATAGCAATACTAGATAACAAAGTTGTTACTTTGGGGAGGGGGACTTAAATATCTAATTAAGAACTTCCTCAGACTTTCAAACTGCTATGATAAATAGCAAAGCTCTACCACCCCAGAAAACTTTTCTTTGCTCTTCTGTAGGAATGATCTATTGACAGGGAGCAAAATTATAACTCCAAATGGTTCTTTTCATTATCTTCTGTTTTTAACTGATATTTTGTGTGAGTAACAACGTACACTTCAGTTGACTGATTAGTTAGCATATTTGGGATATACCCAACAATGATAAATATGAGAGTACAAAATAAATTACTTTCAGGGATATATGTGAGATTACGTTTCTATACAAAGGCATGCTTGTTTTCATTTTTAGTCATCTTAACAAAAAACGAATCAATCAGGTTGATTTTTTTTGCTTCATCTTATAAGTCCTATTTTAATATAGATCACATTGCTTGAATTGACTAGTAACCACTCAGTCCCATGGTGTTCACTGGCAGTCCATTACAGATAAGTTTAGGAATGGAAATAATATTAAGAAAGATGTATCTTTGCTTCCACATCAATATCTGTTTTCCTTCCATCATTCCTTTCTTCCTTGTTCCCTTTTCCTTTAAGTTTTTTCATATTTTCTTTTCTTCTTTTTGGTATAATAATCTGCAATAAAACCATGAAGTGGTGCAGCATTGTAACAGTACATTTTGTGGAAATCAATTATGGACTCAGACACCTGAGAAGTAACAGTGAAAGTGAATTTGGCTGCTCTTTTGTTTGTCAGGAGTAGCTGGATTGAGTTAAAGTGACCTTAGTTTGTTTGCTAAAACTTATCATTTTTCCAGTAGCACCAGAAATATAATTAATTTAAGATATGGAAAGCTGTGTTTCCAGAGACTAGAGCAAAAGCCTCTCCTAATACCCTGAATATTAAAAATATACACATATATCCATATCAAAAAAATTCTACCTCTCTGTTTATTAGGGTACTAATAAGCCACTGTGATATTGAGAATTTTACTGTAGCTTTGCAAAGGTCATGTATGTACAATGAGTATGCCCCAAATTGCTATCATATCCCTTGTCATCTAAGCAGCCAGATATAACTTCTGTTCATATTTTCTAATCCTTGTTTTTACCTATTCAAAATGTACTTTTGCATTAACATTCTGGGATTTGAGGGAAAGGAAAAAGGATACAAATAAGGTTCAGAAGAATTTCATTTATTTGACAGAGAAGCCTAAATCTCTAAAATATATTTAGGAATATAAAAATATTTCTTTTAGGGTAATTCATAATTTTATTAGGAAAAAACATACAATTCCCATGTCAATGTTTTTGTCATCTCTTTAGAACAGTAATAAATAATTAAACAATATATTTAAATATTTTATGGTGTGGTCTTGGTAGATTTTGGCATATGTTACATAATCAATGGCATGCACAACCAAGATGCCTGAATGGTTTAAGAAAAATACCTATCAATATTTGGTAGGTTCCACTGACTGTTTAAAAAAAATGTGGAGCAAGAGATATGTAGAAGAGAAGGTGGAAAAAAAACCTAATAATCTAAAATGAGGGATAAAATATTTGTTCTATACTTCCCTCACTACTTTCTCCCTCTTTCCTTTCTGGCCTTTCTTCCTCCCACTAAATGATTAGATCTATGTCTTTGGAGGTAGAAGGAGAGGGGATGAACTGAGTGAATTGGATTAAGATGGGCTTGAAAACAGCCAAGATAGTTAGAGATAACAGATGAGGGGATTATAGACAAGCAAAAGTCATAGCATCATGAAAAACAATGGAACCATCACCAGGAATGATGCACAGAGGCAGCTGATGCTCAGGAGATACTCCTAGCTCTTTCCAGTACCTGCCATAGACACTCAGTCTTCCCAGACTACAACTTCCTGTCTCAGTTGTAATTTGACTGTCTCCTGAAGACTGTACATCCCTGGTACAGACTTTTCCAGGGTCGGTAGCTGAATTTCAAATACTCTATTGAAGTCATTGGATAGTAAGTTGATTGTGTTTCCTGAACACTGAGCAATGTAACTTCCATTCCAATGTTTTACCTCTTTCATTTTTAAAAATAAGGTGAAAAAGGGTCTTACTTTGAGGCTTGTGTATTCAGACAAGCCTTTCTCATTACACCCTCCCATTCCATTTCCACCCAGAATCTGTTTTTGATCATTACCAACCTTGTGAAAATTCCCCCTCATTTATTAATAACTTTAGCACATGGATTTTGTTTTACAGTCTGAACCTATGTGTCATTCACAATGCCCCTTCCATTTCCATAGATGATCTGTCCCTTCTTTTCCATGAGTCATCACTTGCTTGGACTTCTTATTTTCACTTACTTATCTTAAATTACTCTATATCCAAACTTATAATTTGTCACTAGTGGATAACTGCACACCTATGAAATCATAGTCTCAAATATCCACCTGACTACCACTGACTTTCCTTCTAGTTCATTCACTCAGCTTCACTGATGAATTTCTTCTTTCATTCCTTGACCTATCTACTTTTATACTATCCATCAGTCTCTTTCTGGATTTACTTTCCTCTTTGAACAGCCCTGGTTTTGTGTTTTATCATACATCATACCCACCATTGTGAATTACCTTAATTTTTTGATTCTCTCTCCTCCCGTTTTACTTGCACAAAGAGGAACTCATTATGTATACTTCCACACTCACTAAACACAATTGAATTTTGTTAGAGAAAATCATAGAACAAATATGCCTAATTTCATTTTTCTGAGTCAGGCTTATTGAGCTACAAGTTACATAAAGTATGATTCATCCTTTTTAGAAGAACTATTTTGTGATTTTAACCACTGCATTTGTATGGGTCATGACCACCACAGTCAAGATATGGAAGATTCTCGCCTGTCCTTTGTAGTCAACCATCTTCCCCCACCTTCAAACCCTGGCAAGCACTTGAGAGACAAAACATACTGCCAACAGCCAGACCGTGTTTAAAAATAGAACCCTGTGCAGCAAACAATCCAAGAAGCCAAACCGCAGCCTTTGTGACAATAAATCCAGAACAGCCAGTACTTGATCAATGCCTACAAGCTTCCCCAATTTTTGCCTTTGCTTTCAACTTAGACTCAACCAGAGAAAGCTAAATATGCTCCCTGAACTAATGACATAGAATTTTAGCATCTAGATAGTTAACGTCTAGCTTTTGAAGACCAAAACTTCCAATCAGGGTGTAACTCCAGGGGAAAATCCTGGGGCAAAATACCTCTGAAACTGAAATCAGCCAAAGGGAGAAATAAAGTTTAAGAAACCCATTTATTTCTTACAAGCAGTCGTCCCATCTCTCTCTTGCCAGGCTGCAGCAGCTGAGCTCCACCCAACCTCTCTGGTCCAGAAAAACCCACCCACACCCTTCTAATTACCTATTGATATGTAGATGACTACCTGTCTCCACCCCTTGGAAACACCTATTGATATGCAGATGCACTAAAGCCAGAAATTCTGGAAATATTGCAATTTTGCCCACACAGGGCATACATGAAACCTATTTTTCCCAAAACAGAGGCTTCCAACTTCCCTGTCGGCCTTTGAGTTTCTGCCAAATGCAAGGAATGATATCTGACTCTTTTGCTAAAGCAGGCTCTGAACAGTCTTTACTTATTCTCATTTGGTGATCATGTTTATTTCCAGAAGTTTCCTGGAGATCCTATCACAACCTGGTGGTGGCAGAACCTAGCCTTTCATGAGGTGTGGTTCCTACAAGGCTACGTGCCCTGCTGCTTGAGGCTCCTTGAATCTGTGCTGACACTGAAGGTAGCCGCAGTTCTGAGCTCTGCTGTCTTTGCTTTGAGTCCCTTGGCTATTTATTCTCAGTTTGGTATCTAGGTTTTTTTAAATTGTTTTCCATTTTCTTGGCCTGCCTGGTGGAATCAGACCATCCTATAATCCTTTTAGTGTCTTTTGTGTTACTCTTTTATGTTGTGTCTAAAAGTGCTGTTTGGCATAGGGTAGAAAAACATAGAGTAGAACACAGGCATAGACCATACAGACCTTGTTCAAGCTGGCCTCATAGACTGGTAAGTTTGCAGTTCTCACTAGACTAGCATCCACTTGGGCAAGCTTCTCTGTGGATCATCAATAAAATCAGAAAATTTTTTGTCTAGATATTTTGTCCTGAGAATTCAACTCAGCCACAGTGCCCTTTTTGGTTTCCTACCTGCCAAAAGGCACAGACTGCGAGGGGGGTCTGCATTCAGAGGAGGCCAACAGTCAGGTTGGGGACCTGGACAAGGTGCGCAAGCATTATGCTCCTACTGACTACCTTTAGCTCTCATGGAGTCATCTAAGTCTTCCAGGAAAAAACCTCATATGTACTCTTATCACAATCCTAATTCTTAGGCCTCTCTTTATAAATGGTATAATTTCAGCACAGATGATTTAGGTTTTAGGCTTGCAGTGGCAACTCTGGGGAACATTTGATTTGAACAATAGTGCTCATTTCTGCTCATTTCAGACTCCTGAGAAAAGAAATGGAGTAAAATTTCTCAGTCCCAACAGGCAACAATTTTTGACTGATGTACACAGGCCTCCAAATGAAATTCTGAATGAAAATTTGCTTCACTAAATGATCCTGATGACAAAACGAATGAGCACTTTCATCATCTCAAGCAACAATAAACTAGACTCTTTCCGTCATTGTCCTCCAGTGGATTCCCTGTGTCTGGCTCTCCTTCACCCCTTTCTCTTTCTCATCACTCTTGTTCTGAGCCTCTGTTGTCTCCTTCCTTTTCTCTTTTCCAGACCCCTCACAAAAATCTTTCCTCTCTTTCAGTGTTTGCTTCTGTTCTGTGTCTCATGGCTTCTGATGTATCTGAAATGGTACAATTTTGGTTCCTAATATGTTTCCATAGGTTTGAAATTTCTCAGTCTCATTTGAGTTTCTCTTTTACTGGATTTGTGTTCTTTTAATTAATTTAATTTAATTTAGCATGGATGAATTTTGAGAAATTTCTTTCTGTTTCTTCAATTATAGTTCCGGGTTGTATGGGATCACTCTGTTTCCTATTGGTGAAGAGTGCTATTGAGTGTATTTTCAAAGATCTGAGACATCTACTCACATCTTTGGTTTAGACATTGTCTCGACTTTCCTCTGAAGATTTGCCAGCCGGCTGTGCAGATTGCTGTCACCAGATAGCTTCCACTTGTCAACTGCTTCAGAAAGTGAATCAGCTGCAGAAAGCTGCCTCATGAGAGAAAAATCCCTCTCCTAGAGGCCACAACTGGTGACTCAGAGAAGTAAGGGTGTAAATGGATTGCCATTTGTACCACATGTGAGACTAGACAATATATACTTCATCCCTACTGAGTTGAGTCTTTGTGAGACTGCATGAGGGTTCAATTTCTCTCTCTTCCCAGAGCTAATTGCTCTCCTTTTTCTCACTTCTTACACTTCAGACACCATCTTAGCATCTTCTTCTAAGTACTCAGTCTGTGATAATATTTTTGATTCATTTAAAAATTTGCCTCCCCTTTTCTTGCCAATATAGTTATACATACTGTTATGGTTATTTCAATATTTATTGCTTACATAATATCAATTATGAAACCATAACCACCAACCATAAGGATAGTAAAATTGTATCTGTTTTTGCTTCATCAATTTTATATTCCCTCATTTTTACTTATTTAGTTTTCTACATGCTAATCACAATCATTAAAGAATAATGATTCATCTCCATTAAATATTTTCAAATGCAGGAAGTAATCAGGATTTTCCAAAATTACCATCTACATTTATATTTAAGTGATAGCTTAACTAAGTGTAGAAAGTGGACAATCATGTATTTCACTATTTAGAAGACATTTATTTTCTTCAAACTCATGGTGTTACACTTGAAAAGTTAATCCCATTTAGAACCTAAATCCTATACCTATTTCTATTAACTTGTCTTTCTGGAAAACTAGTATTTTTATATCCATTCTCTAAAATTTTATGATGATGTGCTCTTGTAAGGATGGGTCTTTTTTATTCATTGTGCAGGGTATGTAGTAATGCTTTCATTTTTAAACAACTTTTAGTTTTTTAATAATTTTCTTCTAATCTCTTTGGTGAATTCCTATTATTCATCTCTAGGACCCATCCTTTAGTTCCTTGATTTTTTTCTACTTTTAACCACTTTTTAATCTTACATTTTATGAGAATTTTTTTCTCAAATTTACCATTTACCCTGCAAAAGTACTTTTTATTTCTACTGTCATATCTTAGATTTCTAATCATATTTTTATATCTGAATGTTATTTTTATAATAGTATAAATTCATGATGTATTACCTTCTCCTATATTCTAGGAGATATTGATTTTAGTTGTTTTGAGATTTTTCTCCTGAACTCTGCATGTTTTTTATTTTCTCTGAAATAATTTTTTATCATTGTTTTAGTTCCTATATTTCATAAAAGTGTTCCTTAAATGTTTCTTGATCTTATTTTTCCATTTACATTTAAGGAGAAGGAACTAAGAAGCTAACTGAAAGCTCTCAGTTCTTAGATGGAATATGTTGAAAGTTTGATTTCAAAGTAAATTGGTAAGTCAACACAACTGATTAATTTTCCCACAAAAGGGTACTGTAGTCTCCTGAATAATGGGAGGGATGGAGCCAGTCTCTATGCCAACATTATGGGATCTACTGAGGTGCAGAGGTAGTCTCACTGGTGAATATTAGACATTAGTGTTCTGAACCTGTGTTGGCATCTTACAAGCATTCTCAGGGTGCAAAACTTCAGAATAAAAATTTCTAGCTTCTATTGGGAATAAGTAGTCTCCTGCTGTGTGAAGTTTTGGAAGGAGATTTATTGACTTATATGTATTTATTTGATTCTGATTATACATCAAATACTGTTACAGGTAATTGGGATATATTAATGAATATACAGACAAGATTCCTACCCTAATTGTACTTATCTTCTAGAGCTCAGGGGTCCAAATAGTCTTCAACAAAAATTGATTCAATCTTCATGTTTTGGCCCTACTCTAAACCCCCACATTTGGAGATTTCTTTCCAAGTCATGAGATTTTTTATAAGTTCTACATTATAATCTATTTGCTTCTCTTTGGCTTCCCTTCCTGCAGGCTCCGTATCAGCTTTCTCTTTTATCAGCTAAGATAGGCCACCTTCTCCATCTATTTTGATCTTCATGATTTTGCTGAAATTCTTGCTGATATCATCTATTAAAAACTATGTTGTTTGATTTTGTAATTATAATCTGTTAAAATATTATTTAAACTAACAATGTATATACAGTAAAACATTTCTACATGTATATCCAATGAATGTTTGTTTCATTATCCCTTAAGCAATATATGTAATTTCAGTTTTCATATGGATGATACATAATTGTTCCATAGTTAAGTGATGACTTTTTCAAAGGGCTAATTGCAAATCTCCTTTCAATGTCAATAATTTTAAAAACCAAGTTTTTATTTGATAACATCAGTGGCGTTTTTCAGTGGAAAGATGAATGGCTAAGCCAGAATTATTTGAATTAGTTTTCAAAAGAAAAGGGTGGAAGCAATCTTACACTGTGATCTCATTTAGAATACAAATACAGAATTCATTTTCAGACTGATGATCCCAGTTGCAACATTAATAACTTCACAAATTGGCTAACATAGATTTCTCTGTCCATGGACAGTTTTGTAATTTTTTTTCTAAAATGCATTTTCACTGTAATGTATTCTTCAGAATGAACAATTTTAACTTAATAAAAAGAATGTTGACATTTCTGCCCTTTCAGGACTAGAGTAACCATCTTGGCTTAAAGAAAATATTTTTTAAAGCTATATCCTGATGCTCTAAATTGCTAAGATTAAAAACAAATATTTTATACTATGACAGATTCTTTAACTTTGGCATTCACTTATAAACAAAATTTTAATACAAATTTAACAAAATTATAAAGAAAAAACCTTCTTAGTAGTAGATGACATAATTGTCATTCCACCTCCCTCATGAATGTGTACTTTCCCATTCTTTGACTTTGGTTCAACAATGTGACTCCTCTGGGCCAACTGGATGTTAGATAGTGTGAACCAAGCAAACACTTGAAATGTGTTTTTACAATGGACTTGCTGTCTTGTAGTTCTGTCACAGTCATGGGAAGATGTTCCTCTAGGTGGCTACTGATACCTCAGTGTTGTCCCCAGATGAAATGTGAAAGCCTGCACATCCTGCAGTGTGAAGTATTGTTAGTACAGCATCTCAGCTTGAAGCAGAATCATACAAGTAGGTCTACACTCTTTGGTTGTAAAACAAGTGCTTGTACTTTATGCTAATAAGAGTTTATGGACATTTGCTATTAAATTGGAACAAAGACATGGGTTGCTCCTGTAACAATAATAAAATATGTGTCATGGGTCTTGGGATTCACCAGCGTATGGTAAAGGCGCTTCTACTGGAAGCAGGAGAAAAGCGTAAGGGAACTGTTAAGAAAACTTGTGACCTGAATTGTAATACAGTGGTGAAATATTTGGTAAACTGTAGCCTGTTACACTTTGCAAGATAGGAAGTGTACCATTTGAACTTGTAGACTTGTACACATGGTTTGCAGTCAGAATATTAGAAGTGTGTTCTGGCTCTTACTATCTGCATATTGATACGATATTGTCTGAAGTATTATATGCAGAATAATTTGTAAGTATAGTAAGTCAAAATATTTTAGAATATTTTGAATCAGAAAATAAAAGTTTCTCATCTATTATTTCTCCTGCCAGTAAAAAATTCTCAAATTCAAGACAAAGGGACAAAATTTGAGGACAGAGACCATGTCCAGGATGCTACCAGTAAAACATGACCTTAAAGTTAAAAAATCAAAAGAGTGGTGGTAACATTCTTCATGAAGATCTAAAAGTTGGTATCTAGTAGAACATTTCAGCCATGCAAAAGGACTCCTGTAAAAAGGTATACTTTAAAAGAGAGATACACAGGCATGCCTCAGAAGTAATTGATAACATAACTTACAGCACATGGACTCAATAGGATTACATATATTGAAAATACACATAGCTTTGAGAGACCTATATTAGAAAAAAGTTTTGTCACCCTGGAATAAATTAAAATGATGGTTTTTTTGAGATAGGAAAAGACTTCTGAGCCTAAAATTTTCTATGAGAAAGAAGTAGGCTTTGAAACCTCCTCAGCATTACAAATAAAAGCAATTTTTTTAATGTCTCTTTCAGAAGTGGCCAAAGAGGAAGATGAAAAAGGAAATAGCTTCAGAAGGTAAAGCCAAGAACCATGGAGAATAATGTACTGTTGGGTCACTCCTACAGAGCAGAATCAGAATAGAAAGACCTATCCATGTACACCCCACGTGATTTCAGAATTATCATAGACCATTCTTTTCTTTGTATTTCCCACTTTTCATCGCATTTTCCTCATATTCTATGCATGTTTCACCATTTTATGTTAAGTATGTGGGAGAGCATATGAGGAAAGATAACATGATTTGAGGTTCACAGTTCTCCAGAGCAAAAAGAACCACTTTTAGAATTGATATACATTATAAGATTCTTGAATTCAAGTCACATGCCTTCAGTGGCTAAGATTTTGGGGGATCTTGTCATATGGGTGATATATTTTTCACATGGAATGGACATGAGCATTTTTGAAGACTGTTAGATTACTGTTATTATTTTTATATTTTTATATTTTTTTTATTTTTTCATTGAAGGGTAGTTGACACACAGTATTACATTAGTTTCAGGTGTACAACACAGTGATTCAACATTTATATACATGATAATTCTAGCTACCAGCTATCACCATACAGAGTTGTTACAATATTTTGACTATATTCCTTATGCTATACATTACATCCCGGTTACTTATTTATTTTACAATTGGAAGTCTGTCCTTTTTTTTTTTTTTGAGAGGGCATCTCTCATATCTATTGATCAAATGGTTGTTAACAACAATAAAATTCTGTATAGGGGAGTCAATGCTCAATGCACAATCATTAATCTACCCCAAGCCTAATTTTCATCAGTCTCCTATCTTCTGAAGCATAACGAACAAGTTTTTACATGGAGAACAAATTCTTACATAGTGAATAAGTTACATGGTGAATAATACAAGGGCAGTCATCACAGAAACTTTCGGTTTTGATCATGCATTATGAACTATAAACAATCAGTTCAAATACGAATATTCGTTTGATTTTTATACTTGATTTATATGTGCATACCACATTTCTCTCTTTATTATTATTATTTTTAGTAAAATGCTGCAGTGGTAGGTAGATGCAAGATAAAGGTAGAAAACATAGTTTAGTGTTGTAAGAGAGCAAATGTAGATGATCAGGTGTGTGCCTGTAGACTAAGTGTTAATCCAAGCTAGACAAGGGCAATAAAATATCCACAGATGCAGAACATTTCTCTCAAAACAGGGGGAGTGAGGTTCTAAGCCACACCTCTGTTGATCCCCAATTTCTCACCTGATGGCCCCCCTGCAACTGTGCCTGTCTTAGGTTGTTCCTCCCTTGAGGAATCTTACCCGTCTCTGGCTAACCAGTCATCTTCTGGGGCCATACAGGGAAATGTAAAGTTGGTAAGTGAGAAAGAAGCCTTATTGTTTGAAAAGGTTAGCTTTTTACTTCTTTACAGATTTATGCCCTGTGGCTTCTATGCCCAGCATTTGTCTTGAGGTATCTTTACCACTTGGAAGAATTATGATGCTTGGTAAATTCGATATGAGGCACGAATTCTATTTAAGGGTTGTAATTAGGAAGGAAGAAGAAAAGCTATAGAAGTAGCAGAAGGAAGAAAACATGGGAAGATTGATTATTTCTTTGACATATCTTCTTGTAGAGTAACTTAAGCATGTATAGGTTTTAAACTACTAATTAAATTGCACACACACATTAATATAATAAGAATGCAGTTACATAACCAAAGCAGACCTATAATTACCAGCCATCTCCAGTGAAACCAAGAAAACCAGTTAGGCACCCTAGGCATTTGTGAAAACTTATCTATGATATGGTGGATATTGTCCAACTGAACTTGAAGAGTCTGAGAGAAATCAGACAAATTAAAACAACCCATTCCTGGGGACTGTTCACATCCCATATGTTCTTTTAACAGTAGATAGTCTGTAGTCGTAAGATTTTGGAGCGCTCCAACTTGCACTTCTCCTAATTCTTGGTTGAGTTCCAACAGTATAGATCCAGTCAAATTTGTTGTTTTACTGTATGCACAGGCCAGCTTAGATATCTCCTTCTTCATTCCCATGGCAAGTCCAGGAACCAGTGGGATGAGTGCATCTACAGCTGTAGCAGTGCGTGGATCTTTGTTGGGGTTTTTTGATGATCATCTTCTGGTATGAGTCTTCCAGAGAGTTCTGATGTTGGAAGTTCTTCTTCATATCATATCTTAGTTCATTTTCTGGGTAGCCAAATTAGGCTTTGATCCTCTGTATAAACACAAACAGACTCTTTGCCCACACTTTGATATGCCCTTTATACCATTGTGTAGAACTCATTGGAGGTCACCACACAGGAAATGCTTTTTTTTTTTAAGTGAAAGGAATATTATCAGAAAAATGTACCTCCATAGCCGATCATCTGACACACTTTAAGTGGTCAAAATTAAGGATATTTAAAGCGTGCATTAATCTTTGATTTACAGTTATTTTATCCTATCAGGGAGTAATCCCCCTTTTCTTTCTTTTTTTTTATCATTAATCTACACTTACATGAAGAATATTATGTTTACAAGGCTCTCCCCTATACCAGGTCCCCCCTATAAACCTCTTTACAGTCACTGTCCATCAGCATAGCAAAATGTTGTAGAATCACTACTTGTCTTCTCTGTGTTGTACAGCCCTCCCCTTTCTACCACCCCCCCATGCATGTTAATCTTAATACCCCGCTTTTCTTTCCCCCCTCTTATCCCTCCCTACCCACCCATCCTCCCTAGTCCCTTTCTCTTTGGAACCTGTTAGTCCATTCTTGGGTTCTGTGATTCCGCTGCTGTTTTGTTCCTTCAGTTTTTCCTTTGTTCTTATACTCCACGGATGAGTGAAATCATTTGGTATTTCTCTTTCTCTGCTTGGTTTATTTCACTGAGCATAATACCCTCCAGCTCCATCCATGTTGCTGCAAATGGTAGGATTTGCCCTCTTCTTATGGCTGAGTAGTATTCCATTGTGTATATGTACCACATCATCTTTATCCATTCATCTATCGATGGACATTTAGGTTGCTTCCAATTCTTGGCTATTGTAAATAGTGCTGCAATAAACATAGGGGTGCATCTGTCTTTCTCAAACTTGATTGCTGCATTCTTAGGATAAATTCCTAGGAGTGGAATTCCTGGGTCAAATGGTAAGTCTGTTTTGAACATTTTGATGTACCTCCATACTGCTTTCCACAATGGTTGAACTAATATACATTCCCACCAGCAGTGTAGGAGGGTTCCCCTTTCTCCACAGCCTCGCCAAGATTTGTTGTTTGTCTTTTGGATGGCAGCCATCCTTACTGGTGTGAGGTGATACCTCATTGTGCTTTTAATTTGCATTTCTCTGATAATTAGCAATGTGGAGCATCTTTTCATGTGTCTGTTGGCCATCTGTATTTCTTTTTTGGAGAACTGTCTGTTCAGTTCCTCTGCCCATTTTTTAATTGGGTTATTTGTCTTTTGTTTGTTGAGGCATGTGAGCTCTTTATATATTCAGGATGTCAAGCCTTTATCGGATCTGTCATTTTCAAATATATTCTCCCATACTGTAGTGTTCCTTTTTGTTCTATTGATGGTGTCTTTTGCTGTACAGAAGCTTTTCAGCTTAATATAGTCTGACTTGTTCATTTTTGCTGTTGTTTTCCTTGCCTGGGGAGATATGTTCATGAAGAGGTCACTCATGTTTATGTCTAAGAGGTTGTTGCCTATGTTTTTTTCCAAGAGCTTAATGGTTTCATGACTTACATTCATGTCTTTTATCCATTTTGAGTTTACTTTTGTATATGGGGTTAGACAATGGTCCAGTTTTATTCTCCTACATATAGCTGTCCAGTTTTGCCAGCACCATCTGTTGAAGAGACTGTCATTTCACCATTGAATGTCCATGGCTCTTTTATCAAATATTAATTGACCATATAAGTCTGGGTTAATGTCTGGATTCTCTAGTCTGTTCCATTGGTCTGTGGCTCTGTTCTTGTGCCAGTAACAAATTGTCTTGATTACTATGGCTTTATAGTAGAGCTTGAAGTTGGGGAGTGAGATCCCCCCTACTTTATTCTTCTTTTTCAGGATTGCTTTGGCTATTCAGGGTCTTTGGTGTCTCCATATGAATTTTTGAATTATTTGTTTCAGTTCATTGAAGAATGTTGCTGGTAGTTTCATAAGGATTGCATCAAATCTGTATATTGCTTTAGGCAGGATGGCCATTTTGATGATATTGATTCTTCCTGGCCACGAGAATGGGATGAGTTTCCATCTGTTAGTGTCCCATTTAATTTCTCTTAAGAGTGACTTGTAGTTTTCAGAGTATAAGTCTTTCACTTCCTTGGTTAGGTTTATTCCTAGGTATTTTATTTTTTTTTGATGCAATTGTGAATGGAGTTGTTTTCCTGATTTCTCTTTCCGTTGGTTCATTGTTAGTGTATAGGAAAGCTACAGATTTCTGTGTGTTAATTTTGTATCCTGCAACTTTGCTGTATTCCAATATCAGTTCTAGTAGTTTTGGGGTGAAGTCTTTAGGGTTTTTTATGTACAGTATCATGTCATCTGCAAATAGTGACAGTTTAACTTCTTCTTTACCAGTCTGGATTCCTTGTATTTCTTTGTTTTGTCTGATTGCCGTGGCTAGTACCTCCATTACTATGTTAAATAACAGTGGGGAGAGTGGGCTCCCTGACTAGTTCCCAGTCTCAGAGGAAAAGCTTTCAGCATCTTGCTGTTCAATATAATGTTGGCTGTGGGTTTATCATAAATGGTCTTGATTATGTTGAGGTTCTTGCCCTCTATTCCCATTTTGCTGAGAGTTTTTATCATGAATGGATGTTGAATTTTGTCAAATGCTTTTTCAGTATCTATGGAGATGATCATGTGGTTTTTGTCCTTCTTTTTGTTGATGCAGTGGGTGATGTGGATGGACTTTCGAGTGTTGTACCATCCTTGCACCCCTGGGATGAATCTCACTTGGTCATGGTGTATGATCCTTTTGATGTATTTTTGAATTCGGTTTCCTAATATTTTGTTGAGTATTTTTGCATCTATGTTCATCAGGGATATTGGTCTGTAATTTTCTTTTTTGGTGGGTTCTTTGCCTGGTTTTGGTATTAGGGTGATGTTAGCTTCATAGAATGAGTTTGGGAGTATCCCCTCCTCTTCTATTTTTTGGAAAACTTCAAGGAGAATGTGTATTATATCTTCCCTGTAGGTCTGATAAAATTCTGAGGTGAATCTATCTGGCCCGGGGGTTTTGTTCTTTGGTAGTTTTTTGATTACTGCTTCAATTTCCTTGCTGGTAATTGGTCTGTTTAGATTTTCTGTTTCTTTCTGGGTCAGTCTTGGAAGGTTGTATTTTTCTAGGAAGTTTTCCATTTCTCCTAGGCTTTCCAGCTTGTTAGCATATAGGTTTTCATAGTACTCTCTAATAATTCTTTGTATTTCTGTAGGGTCCGTTGTGATTTTTCCTTTCTCGTTTCTGATACTGTTGATTTGTGTTGACTCTCTTTTCCTCCTAATAAGTCTGGCTACAGACTTTTCTATTTTGTTTATTTTCTCGAAGAACCAGCTCTTGGTTTCATTGATTTTTGCTATTGTTTTATTCTTCTCAATTTTATTTATTTCTTCCCTGATCTTTGTTATGTCCCTCCTTCTGCTGACTTTAGGCCTCATTTGTTCTTCTTTCTCCAATTTCAATAATGGTGACATTAGACCATTCATTTGGGATTGTTCTTCCTTTTTTAAATATGCCTGGATTGCTATATACTTTCCTCTTAAGACTGCTTTTGCTGTGTCCCACAGTAATTGGGGCTTTGTCTTGTTGTTGTCCTTTGTTTCCATATATTGCTGGATCTCCATTTTGATTTGGTCATTGATCCATTTGATTATTTAGGAGCATGTTGTTAAGCCTCCATGTGTTTGTGAGCCTTTTTGCTTTCTTTGTACAGTTTATTTCTAGTTTTAAGCCTTTGTGGTCTGAAAAGTTGATTGGTAGGATTTCAATCTTTTGGAATTTACTGAAGCTTTTTTTGTGGCCTAGTATGTGGTCTATTCTGGAGAATGATCCATGTGCACTTGAGAAGAATGTGTATCCTGTTGCTTTTGGATGTAGAGTTCTGTAGATGTCTATTAGGTCCTTCTGTTCCAGTGTGTTGTTCAGTGCGTCTGTGTCCTTACTTATTTTCTGTCTGGTGGATCTGTCCTTTGGAGTGAGTGGTGTGTTGAAGTCTCCTAGAATGAATGCATTGCATTCTATTTCCTCTATTTCCTCCTTTAGTTCTGTTAGTATTTGTTTCAGGTATGTTTATGCTCCTGTATTGGGTGCATATATATTTATAATGGTTATATCCTCTTGTTGGACTGAGCCCTTTATCATTATGTAATGTCCTTCTTTGTCTTTTGTTACTTTCTTTATTTTGAAGTCTTTTTTTCTGATATCAGAATTGCAACACCTGCTTTCTTCTCTCTGTTGTTTGCATGAAATATCTTTTTCCATCCCTTGACTTTAAGTCTGTGCATGTCTTTGGGTTTGAGGTGCGTCTCTTGTAAGCAGCATATGGATGGATCTTGCTTTTTTATCCATTCCATTACTCTGTGTCTTTTGATTGGTGCATTCAGTCCACTTACATTTAGGGTGATTATTGAAAGGTATGTACTTATTGCCATTGCAGGCTTTAAGTTTGTGATTACCAAAGGTTCAGGGTTAGCTTCTTTGCTATCTTACTGTCTAACTTAACTTGCTTGTGGAGCTATTATAAACACAGTCTGATGATTCTTTATTTCTCTCCTTTCTTATTCCTCCTCCTCCCTTCTTCATATTTTGGGTGTTCTGTTCTGTGCTCTTTTTAGGACTGCTCCCATCCAGAGCAGTCCCTGTAAGATGCACTGTAGAGGTGGTTTGTGGGAGGCAAATTCCCTCAACTTTTGCTTGTCTGGGAATTGTTTAATCCCTCCTTCATATTTAAATGATATTCGTGCTGGATACAGCAGTCTTGGTTCGAGGCCCTTCTGTTTAATTGCATTAAGTATATCATGCCATTCTCTTCTGGCCTGTAGGGTTTCTGTTGAGAAGTCTGATGATAGCCTAATGGGTTTTCCTTGGTAAGTAACCTTTTTTTTCTCTCTGGCTGCCTTTAATACTTTGTCCTTGTCTTTGATCTTTGCCATTTTAATTATTATGTGTCTTGGTGTTGCCCTTCTTAGATCCCTTGTCACGGGAGTTCTGTGTACCTCTTTGGTCTGAGAGGCCATTTCCTCCCCTAGTTTGGGGAAGTTTTTGGCAATTATTTCTTCAAAGACACTTTCTATCCCTTTTTCTCTCTCTTCTTCTTCTGGTACTCCTATAATGCAGATATTGTTCTGCTTCGTATCGTTACTCAGCTCTCAGAATTCTTTCATTCCTGGAGATCCTTTTATCTCTCTCTGCATCAGCTTCTCTGCATTCCTGTTCTCTGTTTTCTAGTCCATTCATGGTCTCTTGCATCTCGTCCATTCTGTTTTGAAGTCCTTCTAGAGCTTGTTTTATTTCTGTATTCTCCTTCCTTAGTTCTTGCATATTTCTCTGCAAGTCCGTCAGCATGGTTATGACATTTGTTTTGAATTCTTTTTCAGGAAGACTGGTTAAATCCATCTCCCCAGGTTCCTTCTCAGGGGAACATGTAGCAGATGCTGAAACTGTCTGGGTTAGTCTTGTCTGGATCATATTTTTTTGCCTTTTCATGTTGATAGGTGCTATTGACTGTCGGCTGGGAGGGCCAAACTTTTCACTTGCTACTGGCCTTTCTTTACTGGGACAACTGCGTCCCCTAGTGGCTTTTGTTGGGTAATTGCATGTAGACTGGGTATTTGTGTCTTGCCCAGTGAATATGGAGGAAGCTCCGTTTCTGAGGGCGGGGCCTGCCTTAGGCTGCTTCTCTGCTTTTGCAGCGCCTGGAGGGGTAATGGACTGGGGGGCTGTTTGGTTGTTTACCGCCATGAGGGGTCTCAGAGCTGTTGCCCCGGGGGTTAGTGTGCCTGGTTTTCCCTGTAATTTCCAGCCACTGGGCTGTGACCTCTGTTGTTTCCATCCAGCTATTATGTCCCTGTTCCTTTAAGACTTTCAAAAAGCACTCGCTTTTCTTTGTCACAGGGGCATCAGCTTCGGAACCCGCTCAGAGATCTTGCTGCCCTGTTTCCCTAGTTTCCAGCCCTCCACACATGCACTGTGTCTGCGCTCTGGTGTGGGTGGCTGGGCTGGGTGTTTAGCAGTCCTGGGCTCCCTCTCCCTCCCACCAGGAGCTGGGGGAGGTATGCTCTGATCCCACTGTGCCGGGCTTGTATCTTACCCCTTTCACCAGGCACTGGGCTCTTGCACGTGTGGATGTTCTCTGGCTGTTGTCCTGTGTTTTCTGGTCTGTCTTTTAGGATTAGTTGTATTTGTTGTATTTTCAAAAATATATATGTTTTTGGGAGGAGATTCCCACTGTCCTACTCATGCCACCATGTTGGCTCTGCTCCTCTCCTAGATTACTGTTAGATTGTTGCTGAACATTATTTATTGTCTTCCACCTTCCCAAATTCATATTTCCCTGTCCTTTGAATTTTAACTCAACATATGACTTAATTAGTCAATGAAATGTTAGGGGACAAGAAAAAGCAAAGGCTTGAAATGTACCTTAGTGTTGGGATTTGTTTTCTTGTGCGGCTTCTGTAACCAAGAGAAGAGCTCCTAAAGAAACATTACCTCAGCTGGGGTTCTGGGAATCAACACTTCAGGGTAGAAATCCCCACCTATGGTAACTGGAAACAGAATGGCTTCAAACAAATTGAATGTCCATGAACAAAATAAATGTTACTTGCATGCCACCAAGCTGCTCTACATGTTGGCTATACAACAATAGTATAAAAATAAAGGGAAATAGGAAGAAAAGAAAAGAAAAATAAGCACTGTGGCCATATTGTAACCACCAGTGCTTATCCCTGTTCTCTCACAGAAACATCAGTTTGAATAATTACTTATGCACAAAATACCTTCAGAAGATCTAAAGATTCCAGGTGAGGAATTATAGTACCTGGGTGAAGCAAAAAAATAAGAAAAGGCATAAGAAAAAAGGCATTGGAGAAAGTAGTAAAAATAGTTTCATATTAACCCCATCACGTCTCATCCAAGCACAGACAGCCTAGTGCAAGGAAAGACACCCTCCCAGTGTGGGAAGGAGAGTGAAGTGAGCACCTGACTTCACCATGGACTCCAGCACCAGGCCTGCACCAGGGCTAGACCTGTCACCACAGACCCAGCTCCATGGCCAGTGAGCCCAGGAACATCATGTTATATACCTTAAATAAATACAACTTTTACTGAAAAATTTATCAGTAAATCAAAAATGACTACCAATATGGGCTCATGTTTAGGTATGGAGACATGAACAATTTTTGTTTTCCTTTTATGTATTTCTACCTACATTTTGCACAGTATTTAGCCTTTTGATAGTGTTTAAAACATAAGAATTCTTGTGCCAGTCTTATTACTTGTGTATGTCAGATACCCAACAGGTCCATTTTACTGGTAATGTATCTTTAAAATAGACCACATATTGTGATTATTGAGATTAATCAATGTTCACATTTTTAGTTATTTTATAAGGTGAATATTTATTTACTGATTATTTAAAAATTATTAAAGCATGTATGTTTAATGATATATGATCCAGTCATGTGAGACCAAGTAGTATGTTAATCATTGGTGCTTCCCAGAGAGTATTTTTGGAATCCATTTTTTTCAGTTACATGATGATATTTCACTTTAGGCTCCCTTGGAATGGATGGAGCTATGGAAATAGTTCTGGCCAATGGGTTTTGAGCACAGTGCTATGCATCATTACTAGGAAGAATAATGTATGTTTTATACACATGTATGTTCTACATACATTCTAGTACATTCTAGCAGCATAACTTACCTTATTCTGATTTATGCACCATGTTTTCTGACAAAAAAAGAAGTGGTAATAAAACCAGCAAATGTCTAAATTTATGGAGTAGCATGAAATATAGCACACCTGTAAAGAAAATAACCAGTCTGAAGGCACCATTCAGTAAAAAAATAATAATTCACTGGTCTATCCATTTTTAGCCTTCAAGTCTCAGCTGTTACATATGCTCCTCAGAGAAGCTTTTCTGATATCCCAAGCCCTTCAAACCAAGTTATTTTTCCCCACATAATATCCTCATCTAGGACTCCCATTTATTACTAGCACAAAATATATTCTATGTCTATATCTTTTGGCTGAATAAATTAGTACTAAAACTTGACTGATTTTTAGCCAGAATTTTATTGGAATACAGGTATACCAGTTTCCATGTTGTTCATGGCTGCTTTCACCTTACAACTACAGTCTTGTGACAAGACTGTATGGCCCAGCAAGTCACAAAACATTATATGGCACCTTACAGAAAAGATTGACTGACCCCCTTCCCTAAGTAAGCTGGACCATAACAAGTCAGAAGGGTGAGCTAAGTCAGATTTATCGGGAAGGGTTGAGAGTGAAAACCTGAGAAACCAAGTAAAAGCACCACGTGTAAAAATCTAGAGATGGATGTGCATCTGTAGTTTAGGAAAAGACAGATGATGATAAACATGGTCAAAGCAAGGAAGACACAGGAGAAGTGCAATATAACTGTCCTAACAGGTTTTGGTAAAAGTGAACATGTGGTGCATAGATAAGGTTTAAAGGTTAGAAGTAGTGTTGAAATAATAGCGTAGTTTGTCTCCCACTTTGGATAAATATAAAAAAGAAGATGAAAACCCTTTCATATTAATTGTCCTTGTGATACCTAAAATATACACCTGCTTTTTAGCCTCAATATCTTTGATCTTTATTATTTCCTCTTTTATTCTACTAAACATGTGGAGTGTGTATTATGGATAGAAATAGAGATATAGATATGTGACACACAGGTACAGTGTTCTTCTTGTTTTAATATTGTCAGTATCTTATGTTTGCCCTAATAAATTAATATTTCCACCTTCAACTACTTACTTGACAGGAAGCTCAGGTAACAATAGCAATATGAAAGGAGAAGGTGAAAGCTGACATGTGTGGACAAAGAAAATAGACAGATTTATAATACATCAAGATAAGTGTACTCTCTCTCCTACTTTATAAAATATGCTCAAACTACCTTTCTGAATTATGGAAGTTAACAGATTTCCATAAATACAGTTTTACAAATGCTATAACATTTCACTAGTCCTTTTATACTGATGAATTGGAAATCTAAGATTTTTTTCCCATATAAGCAGGAGACTTTTTTGTGTACTTGCTAATTGAAAGCATTTTGCTAAATTCTAGCACATTAAGAAAACATATATTGTAGACACCAAGAAAACAAACATGTAAATAAATACAAGCAATATATTTAGGTGCTCCACATAAAAAAGTTATAAAGAAGAGACTGGATGAGGCTAATAGAGCAAGGATTGAAGAAAGAGAAGGTTTTGAAGGTTAGGTCCCGCTTCTTAAAAGAAGTACAAGTCCGACTCCTGGGCTAAGTCACCATGTTCAAAGTCCAAATTCCCCTGAGCACTTAGAGTTAATTCATAAATGATATATTTAGAATATCTTTCCACAAAAGTAGTATGTCTACACTTCAAGTTGGGTATAAATGAACTTTATAAATCCAAAATAATTGAAGATTTTCAATTTATATTCAGTTTCCCAAACTCAAGGGAGAGGGGAGATGCCTCCACTCACTTAGGTTTCAAATCACACTTCTCTAAGGCAATATTAACACAGAGCTTCAATTTTTCTTCTTTGTATCTCCCAAAGACATAGTTTAATGAATTTATAACAGGAGATGTATATAGCATAGAAATTATCATTATCAGTTTTTTTTTTACTTTTCTATTTTGAATTCCAGGATATTCAGAAGGAGAAAACATAAATTATTTTTTTCTCAAACATTAGAAAGATTTGACCTTTAATCAAATCCAAACTTGTACAGTTTTTTTAGGAATGATGCAATAAGATGATAGAGTTTGAATGAAAAAGTCTTGGGAAATAAAGCTAAACTGTAGTATTAAACAATGTTTTCTCAGTATAGGAATAGGTAGAAATGCTTTAATCAATTTTCAATTTCAGGCATTATGAAGTTGTTTCAAATACCCTATATCACCTCAAGTTGGGTAGTTTGGAAGACATTCATAGTCTCTGGAGACCCTTTTCTAACAATTTTATTGGAAAACATAAGCTACTTTAATTTGTGTCTTAAATATGTTGATTACTTACAGGAGTTTGGTACCTTCCTCCAAATGAAAATTTTCATTCAAAAGACATGTGTAATTTAGAAAAATTATATATTCTTGTTAAGGTTGTAAAAATATTGTGTTCAGATAAGCCACAGAAACATGTTTTGTAATATGTCTAATTTTAAGTATGCTTAATAACTGTTACAGAATTATCAAGTATGATGTTTTAAAGCATAAAACTTATTTTCATTTCCTTTAAGTGAAATTATAGAAAATATGAAGGTAAGATGAAGCCAAAGTTTAATTCTTGTTGGAATAAATAATAAGCCAAAAAATGATGTTAAATATTTGTATTACTTTATTGTGGAAATAAGAAGGAAAATACATTAGAGAGAAATAAAAGTGAAAGATGTTTTTGCTCTGGGAGGAGAAGGTTCCCCGCCAGGGACAAGTTCTTTATGAATGCAACTGAGACCAAAGAAAGGCAACAGCAAGGAGTTGGAAGTTTAAAAGGAGATTTATTCTCAGTCTCACCTCACTCCTTGCTCTCCCCCAGCTGGCACACTATTTTCCTGCCCTTAGCACCCAGAGGAACTCTGTGGGTGGGTCTCTGGTGATTGGCAGACACCTGACCAATTATGTACTAGAGACTGAGGGGAGGAGAGAATGGGTGTTTCCACTCTATCCCTGCCCTGAGCCAGTACTCTCATTACTGATCAGTAGTGGCTCTGTCACTGGTAAACATCCCATAAATGTGCAATAGGCACTTATAGATATACAATAGGTGCTATTAAAGTAAAGTGGGAATCCTAGTCATAAATCTCCATTTTCTCCACAGATGTGGATGCAAAAAACCAAGGTGATATTTTTGATGTCCAGCCTTTAAAAAAGTTGAACTGAGTAACCACAGAAAGATGTCCAAAGCAGCTCAGTGTTGAACTGAATCCTGCCTGTGATGGGTGTTGACTTAGTGCAGGCAGAGAAACTGTGCAGTCTGAATGCCTTGGTAGACATATTTCTGTGGAGCTTCTCAATAGTGTTATCATATGTAGAATGTTTACAAAAGCTAGGAATTCTCTCTGTACAAGAAGATTATTGAATTTGTTATGATTCCCAAAGATTTTTTTTAATGTTTCTGTTTCTGTTCTTATTGCCTTTCAGAAGCTTCTGGTGAAAGACAAGATCGAAGTTTTCAGATCTCAGATATAGGATGAATGACTACCAGTTTGAATTAAGCTTGCATTTATATTGTTAATATTAGCTGGAGCCAATTATGTACCGGGTCCCATATATAATAATAAAACAACAAAAGAAGGATTAACACTGATCATATTTAAGAAGTTTTTAGTCTATTACTTTGAGTTCTGCATTTAACAATCATTCTTTTAAACATTACCTCAGTTTTCTTATTTCTAAAATATGTGGTTTGGAATGATAAGTGTAAAGCAGTCATCCAAACATTACATTTTATTGTTTGAATGCAGCTGAAATCTCCTCGTTCTTATCTTGAAAGGAAAAAAAATTAAAAAGAAAAGAATACTTGCCCTCTTTAAAAAGAAAAGAACACAGGCATATATGAGTTATGACTATAGGTAATGTAATTTTATAAATCTTCATTATTGTACACAGACAATGGAATTTTAATTGGTCTATAAAACATAAATGTGATCAAGGAAAATACCAGAGGACCATTTTCCATGACAATTTGCTCTCAGGTGGAACTACAAATATTTATTAAGAAATCTATTTATACAAATATTGAATCATGTTGTACCCCTGAAATTAATATAGTGTTATATGTCAATTATACCTCAATAACATTTTTTAAAAGAAAGACACTAAATAATACTGCTTTGCCAATATATTATGTGAGTTTTATTGAACTCACTAATTACTATTGAAAGTATATCTATAGTTTATATAGCCCATTTACAGTAGCAGTTAGCTTTCTAACTTACATATAAAATATCCCCAACATGATAATTAAGTACATATTTTTCCAAAAGGATTAGGAAAGTACATTTTATATAGATTAAAAATATACAGTTAAAGGCAACATTTTATAGTTTCAGTTGGAAATCTCAAGAAACAATTCTTTTTCCCACTTAGTAAATTTGAACTGCTAGGAAGTCCAGAGCTAGATACATGTATTATATTGTTTACATGACCTCTATAAGAAGATAAATTCTTCATACCTATGTGTCTCTTCAAAAAACCCTTGCTATTTTCTAGAAAACAGTTCAAAAAATAAGATGAAGCTATGTGGTTGAAAGTTGAAATATTGCCTGTTTCAGTTTCTCACCTCTAACCTAAAAAATGTTTTCTATGACATTTTATTGTTTTCTACAAGAACCAAGTCATTGTACACCCAAATTTACAACATTGCTTTTGAAAATGTTAGGAGATCACAGTATCAAAATGCTTAAATGTATGCAAAATACACTGCAAAGAAGACTGATTTGTAGTTTCTTTTCTTTTGATTCTAAATTCATATGGTAGCTGTGTTAGGTAGCCCTCTCAATTCAGGGAAAGGGCTTCTTTCATGTCTCCCCTGGGAACTTGGGCAACACTGCACATTAGGTGTAACTTACCACATGAAACATTTGCAAGATAATTATTTTCTGTAACATCAAAGCATCATGATAAATAAGGGCTCTCCAGCAGTTTTCAATCTCCAAGTAAGTTTTGTAGAATTGATTCTTCAAAGTCAAACTGCTTTATTAAGTGAAAAGTTTTTTTAGTATTTTAAGTTTCAGTCCTAAGAACTTACAGGTATCTTTTCCCATCTTCTTCCTTCAGTCTACCTGAACACCCTATCAACAATTGATTTTCATTCTCATTCAAATGTAGCCATCAGGCTTCTGAGGTTGAATATGTTCATATTTTACTCGATTTCTGGATTTAATACATTTATTTTGATTTTTGAAATATATTTATGCTCCACATCATTGTCTTTTGCTAAACTGTAAATAATAGGATTTATTTATATAAATAATTTACTCATTTATTCTTGTCATTATAAATTATACCAATATAAGGAAAATATTTTTGACCTTGATGATTTATGATAATGGATTCTCATTTTCATTTATTTCTCTTATAAAGCTTATATTGAAAATCTTTATTGATTACATGGATCCATTTCAATTCCTTCTAATTAAAAAAAAAGGTTCTTATAAAACTGCAAAAAACTGTTTTAATAGGATTCTTCATCCTTCTAAATGATAGACAGACATATATTTATTAAGATATATGTCTGTCTATATAAGCATCAATTTCTATCATTAAATCTAACATGTATCAATTTATCAAATTCAAAGTTATGTCTTCAACATGTGGCAAATTTATTTCATTGAATATGGTCCAGGTGATCAAGAGCTCTTTTATTTTATGTTTTATTACAGAAAACAAGACTAAGATCAAATAGATTTTTAGCTCACTATTAAATAAGTGCTTTTTGAAAGTAAAACTCTTTGACAAAGGGGTGAACTACTTCATAGAAATATTCAAGCAGAGGCCAGATTAACTTGCATAATAGAGTTTGTGAAAGATATCTATTCACTGGATATACAGCACCTTCTGAAATTAGTATCATGCTATATATTCCCTTCCTTACCAAGGCTGTATCCTCTCCCCCATCTCCACTACCAACACCCTGGCAAGAACACAGTGCTTTTCTATTACCTTACACAGCAAATAAGTGTAACAAATTGAACAAAACCAATAGCATTTTGGAAGTTCCCTTGAAAGGATTAGGATAAATATTTTGTGGGTGTGAGGTTGAGGTGGGTTTCAAGAATGACTTGAGCAAGGAGAGTTCCTCTTACTAAACGGGGCAGAGACAGAAAAGTTCAATTTTAGGCAAGTTAAACTTGAGATATCTGCAAATCTCTCCCACTTTTGTGAATCAAAGTTCTAACTCTGCTTCACTTTGAATAATTATCATTTTTACCCCACATTACCTATTTAATCATAAATTAAACAAAATCTTTTGTGCTTCACACATTCTCTCAAATCACTCACTTAACTGTTATTGTAAATGCCAAGCACATGTATTCCTCTTAGTGTTTTTATTTCTGTCCTTTCTGTTTAGAATGCTCTGCATACTCCTCTTCATCCAGGTCCTCACCTGGACATTCACTAGAGGATACAAACACTCTTTTGCCTCAAAAAGATTTATCCTTTCAGACAGCTGCAGGTTGGGGAATTCAACTCATGCTTTCTTTCCAGTAATCAACCACCGCATTGTATCATTTGAGATAGGTATTCCTTCCCCTGCCGTGATGATCTCTGCTGCCTTACTTCAGCCTGGGAGTTCTGTAGAAAAAAACTGGGTGACTTCTCATGAACACTGTGTTAGTGGTTACTCTCCAGGACTTCATCACTGGTTGCTATTTGATGATCAGCATAGCTCAGAGGTAACATTAATTCATAGATAGCCTACTTATATCTGAGAGAAGCTTTTTTGTTGAATCATTTTGTACAGTAGCTTGCCAAGAGTTACACACATGACGATCTTCATAAATGCTTTTGATGATGAAAAAATCTAAACTTTGTTACAGGCAATGCCAAGTGTATGTGCTATCTTCACATTATGCTTTGCATTCAGCACTGGAAATAAAGTTCAAGCAAAGGAATTGTCTCATTTTACAGCAGTTTTAAGATGGCTGTGTCTCAGTTCTTGGGAATAAACCTCTGTTGATAACATTGTATATTTATCATAATCTTTCAAGCAATACAATACATTAAAGATTAGAAAAACATGACAATTATAGCTCCAAAAGGAACTTGGCATGAGTTATTCTAGATATAATAACAGGAAAAGTAGGAATTTTTGTAATGAAATAATTGCTCTGAATTACATCAATTGTTTAATATCTTAGAGCCATTAGCCGAGAGAATTTGCAATTTACCTTTCAGGTACTTTCTACTTTGACCTCTATTGAAGTCAACATCTGTTTATTGAGAAATGAGTATCAGTAAATCTTTCTGTTATTATGGTAATATCAGCTCAAATTAATTCCCTGCTGAGATGGAAAAATATGATTCAGACAATGAAAAACATATGTTTTGGAAAGACAGTTTGCCATCAAACTACATCAACAATTAAAATGTTTCTATAAACATCCTTTTCCTTGTCATGATGGATGAAACACACTTGCTCCCCATTGTTTTATTTTTTTTATGAACAGCTGTTAATGTCATAAAGGAAACTTATTTTTACAATGTTATAATTAAAACCGTATATTATTACCCTCTTTTGTCACATATATTAAAAGAAACTAAATCATCTTGATAGTTAAGCTTATGAGTTAAGAATGAGTTTCTTTCTTAATAGACAAGTAGATCAGACTAAAGACCATCGTTCAGTACCTGCATACCTGCTTATTTTGACTGAATAGTGCAAGAAATCCTTAATTTTAACCCTGATGGAATAAAAAAGTAAATTTTAGAATCATTTCCTTCTAGCAGGTGCATTATAAAAATTAAAGTGTAAATAGCACATTGGTCCTATCTAGTTACATTGCTTGACGATTATGTCCATATAAATTCCTCTTAAGGTAGAAAGAAATTAAAGCTGTGTGTAATGGCACTGCAATTTCACATCTCAATCAATAGTTTCAACGTGGTTTTCCCTTTGAACTGCTCTTACAGAATGAATTACTGATAGCTTAAATGTTACATTTACATTTATTATTCTCCCACATAACACACAAAGGCACTGCAGATTAAAGCAGTAGTATTTGAAATTAGGTCTTTGGAAAGGAAGTTTGAACCATGAAAATGAGTTCTTCAAAAGTTAGGAGAGAGGTAAGAGAGGTAAGATTTACCTATATATAGGCTACATATTCCATTATTTAGAAGGTACTATAAAACTTTTTTAAACTACACTTTCTCATGTTGACCATAGTTGTTGGTTCCTTGGTCACAAGGAACAGGAGAACAAATATGTTTACACTAAAATCCAGCAAAAAATACCATGCAGCAAGAAACAAAAAAAAGTCTTTAGTAATCATTAGTCTCTGAGATCTGCAGTCTTTTCTTTCCTATAATTCTCAATCCCTTCCAAAACCAAAAATGTGTCAACAATCATATGACTTGACTGAGAACTAAACTTTCATATTTAACATTCCTACATTTTAGAGCACCTCTATTTCCTGAGATTTTGGTGTATTCTATGTATTCTATGCTTGTTCAGCAAAGCTCAATTTGGGTTCAGCAATCATGTTATGAACACTTATTTTCAAAGGCTAAATTAAAATCAATGAAAAAAATTGTGAGTTAGAGCAGGGTCAACCCTGATGCATGACCTTTGCATTGCAAGAAAATGGATTTAATCAAAGGAATAAACACAGTAAACTAAACATAAAATGCCTTGAAAGATTAATACTGAGACTATAGCCATGAAAAATGCAGTAGCCTATGATATTGGGTAACCAAAGAAAATGTCCTATTTGTTCTGCTCGTTTGTTTTACCATTTATAACGAAATATATTTGATCTTTGTTATGTCCCATCTAGGGTAGAAAAGCTTGGTATTGATTAGTAGGTTACTATTTCACGTCACACCAGGAAAATTCTGAATTGCATATAGTTTTCAACATTACACTGAAGTCAAATGTTGTTTGTTGGAAAATCATATGCTTTGTGTGTTGCTGCTAAAACTTTTGCAAAGTCATATTTACAGAAATTCAGAATGTTCAAGTCCATAGTTCTTGAAAGAAATAGTGGTACCAAGTGGAAAAATGCAGATATGTCCATATGCTGTATGTATAACATGACTAAATTATTAGATTTCATTCAGCTTTGTTTTCTCACTTAAAAATGAGAATAACACTATAGATTTCTTAGTTTTACTTGGGGACTAAATGTTATAACATATGTGAAGTCCCTAAAATACTTCATGTCAAAATTAATACTTTATAAATGATAGATATTTTCATCAGGCTAAATCTAAGGTGAATTACATAAAATTCCATAAGGTCACCAATTTCAGCTGAAGAATAATTTTCAAAGTGAGTTAGTAAATATTAATTGAACTCCTACAATGTATGTAACAATTTTTATATGTTGTGGAGGTGACTTAGGCAATTAATAAAATGTGGTTCATATCCTTATGAAATTTAAAGAATATAACAAATTTTGTGGTTGCCTTCCCCAAATGCATTCCAACCGAGAAAGATAAAAGCAGCTTCATCCACCTCTATGGTAGAAAAGCTTGGTATTGATTAGTAGGTTAGTATTTCACATCACACCAGGAACACTCTGAACTGCATATAGTTTCCAATATTACACTGAAGTTAAATGTTGTTTGTTGGAAAATCATATGCTAGATGGAACATTTTAAGATACTAATCATTGAAATGCCCCTGCATTAGGACAATACTCAGTCCAGAGTGGGCCCCCACTTCTCTGAACCCCTACAAAATTAATCAAATACAACCCCATCTTCTACATCATTCCCTTCCTCTTGTTCTCTTACCAAAACATAGCACTGTTCATAGTGACCTATCTCCCTTGCTGTAGCAAGAAACACACGACTTTGACTACAAATGTGTCCCTGGTGGTCTTTGGCTGGTTGGCATCCACATGCCTTTTTTCCATTTGTATATAGCATCTGTAAAGATGGATGGTATTTTTCCATACCCAGATAAAGAATTAAAAATTTGTCTAAGGTAAGTCAAAGACTGACAGATTCAAATTTAAGTGTGAGGGGTATGTAACCTACTTCTTAGCCAATCAGTGCGTTACAGTTACAGTCATAGTGACTTTTCAGAGATGGGTGCATGGCTTAAATTAGTCTGATCAGAATGAAGAGAAATACATTCATGTGACCACTGTGAAAATGAATTATCTCAACTTCTGACTATTATGATTTATGTATATGACACTGGAATTGCTATAGCCATTTTTCTGTTATGGGAGAAGCCAGATTGAGTAAACAGAATAAATAAAATCTAGAAACAAAAAAAAAAAAAAACAACTTACAACAGAAGAAAGAACAACCAAGAGAATAATAGAAAGATGGAGCAAGAACCTTGATCAAACTAACCCTGATACTTTCCTACTCCTGGAAGTTGAAAACAGATATGCCCATTAATCATTTTTGTTTTTAAACCAGTTTTGGCTGTTACACATATCTTATAATCTATAGAGTGTTAACAGGCACTATAGAGATATGATCTGTACACAATGCTTAACTTGGAGTGATGGTAATGAGTCACCAGTAAATGATGATTATGATTCCGAGATGTCAGGCCTGAATGGTTAAGAAGATTGTGGTTTCTTAATTTAAAAGAGAAGACATAAAATCTCTATAGTAATATAGGAATAAAAAGAAGAAACTGTGTTAAGTTTAAAGATGCCCACATATTAACATAACTTATTTAGCTTTGAAGTGTGAGAAAGGCTATGAACATTTTAAAAATGCAGAGTCCCTGGACCTATTTCAAGAGGATCAGTTTTTGTATTTTGAAGATAAGTTTCATGTATCACAATTAATTGTTTTTTAAATAGGAAGGAGAGAATAAAGAATACAAAAAATGTTTGTGATATGGATCAAGATCTGTCAGAATGCTGTACAAATGGGCAGTTTAAAGATATAACCCTTAGAAATTATTATTTCAAGGACTAAGTTAAAGGCTTATACTATGTATTATTTATTTCAATACATCAAACCAACATAATTAGGGTGGGCATTATTTTTCAGATGGACATAAAGTTCCTGATTTTTACATATCCTAGTTTACTCTAAACAAATAATCACTTATATTCTGGAGTAATATCAGCACACAGAGATATATTAATGTTCAAACAAATCTATTTAAAATGATCCATTTCTTCTGATTAAGTACCATATTAAAGCTAGAGAAGTAAAAGAATGGAAACTTTGCACTAGAGTCAAGTTTCTAACGTATAATGTTTATTATCAGGTCTTATGATAGAATGGGAATTTCTCAAGTATCACTGTATCTGAAAACAAAAATGGATATAATCCAGCAACATGCTTAATGAGTCCCTTGAACACTTGTGTACTCCTCTTCAATTTTTACCTGACAGCTTTGAACTGTCCCTGGAAGAAAACGCCTGCTGATAATATACATTATTCCAGATGTAGCCCCCTGACAGGGCTACATGAGCTGTGATGGCAACTCCTGTTCCAGATGCAAGAAGACTGTTTCATCCTTCAAGAGCAGACAGGGAGGCTGGTGCATGTGGATGTAACAGCTGCCAGCTGTTCCCCTTTCCTGTCTCCTGGTACTTAGTGTTACTGCGCTGGAAGCCCAGTCCTCAGCTGGCCTGGTAACATTTTTTGATGCCAACACTTTCTGCATGAATCTCCCCTGGGTATGTACCAAACACTGAAGAGTGGTCTGTGGGGTACTTGACAGCCCTAGTTGGGGATTTATGGAATTCAGACCATAAGGAAGACTGTGTCCCAGAGTAGGTGTGACATCACAAATGAGGCTTCAGTATGCTCCATTCAGAATTTGTTCCTGTTATTTAATTCACCAGCCCATTGACCAAGTCAGATGTCTCCAGAAGCTTCAGGCTTCCAAAGATAATCATACAATTTTTTGCTTGTTTTATCTACCTGTATCGTATCTCATTTTGTTGGACATAGTATATATACTTATTAATTTGTACTCGGCAAGCATATTTTAAATTTGTTCTGTAATTCTGAAAGAGTAACCATGAGTGGTTTACTATGGCTAGTTCATGATAGACATTTGATCATTTTTAGCTAATATTATTGTTAATACTATGAAAGAGTGGAAGAATAATGTTGGCCATACTCAAATCAAGGTGGGCTGATAATGTCCCCTGATCTTATATCTCAAGATAAGTCCTTATTTATTGATTGTCTCAGTGATTATGTCTCTATCCAGACATAAGTATATAATCTGTGGTAAAATTCTTAAGCTGACCCTCAGAATATAAGAACCTTTGTAGCATGAATGTGTCTAGCAATCTGGAATGTAGCTTTAGATCTGTTCTCTGAACCTTTGCTCATAATGGTATTTATGTTAAAGGTACTGCATTTTCTGACTTATATTTTCACTTCTGGTGAATGTAGAAACACACTGCTCACCTCATGTCAGCTTCTCAAGTTCTGTAATCTTCCTCCTGAAGGTAGATGCCTGGATCCTAGAACATTCACTGGACTCTTGAGCTCTGACTTTGTCTTTACATTTTGAAGGAACTCCCAGGCTTCAGTGTGTTCAAGGGCAGATTGCTAGGCCCTTATCCAAAATTAAGCTTTTCTTATCAACCCTCTTGATGTCTTTTGCTCAACTAACTTTCACTGCCAAATCTACTAATAACCTTGTGGACAAATCTAACCCTTCTAATAACATACTGGACTGCCAATAAAAGAAAACAAGTCTTTTTTTGTTTTATTTTATTGAGTTTTCAGTATATCTGACAGCTCAGAAATACTAAAGGATAACATAAATAATAGAAGGTAGAGACTGCATGGATTTTGTGGACATTGAAAAAGTAAGAATAAGTTAGTGGTTTTGAAGAAAATACCATTAAAAAAGTGGGAGAAATAAAATAATGACAGAAGAAGAAAAGTTTCCTTTCCCACTTTCTGTCTTCTTAAATATCCTTCCCAAATATTATTCTACATTTCCATGTCACACTATCCTTAGAAAGTGTGCCTTAGAATCTGTGGCTTATCAAATTAATTGATTATTTTTTATTCCCATTCATCTAAAGGCTTATTCAGGAGCCCAGGATCCTTCTGCCTTGTAATTTCACTCTCTTTCAGATTGTTGAAGACCCATCCATTCACCTGGGAGATGGTTAAATGGTCTGACATTGGACATGGGTGAGTTATAAAGCCAATCCTGGTAGCAGTATGTTTCACCTTCATTCAAAATTCATTAGTCATAATTCAGCACAGGATAATATCTGATTACAAAGAATGCCAGAACCTGTAGCTTAGTTATATCACCAGGAAGGAGAATTGATTGGATGTATGTGAGCATTAGCAGTCTTTGCTGCAAATCTATTTACTTACCATGTGACTGTTTCTGGCTGTTCTGCTTTTATTCTGTTTGTCATTCTGAAATATTCAAGAGACTGGGGATAAAATACAGTGACTGCTTTCATGCAAGCACTTTAAAGAATGGATCTCTTTCCATACTTCAGTTATTAGTATGGTGGACAAACAAAGGAATTACCTGCCAATTGAGATGTAAAGGGGTGTGTGTGTACACACATATGTGCACATGTGTGACTATCTATGTCTATAATAAGTTTGAAAGATGGCAAGAAAGTTTCAGGATATGATTATTTGAAATAACTTTCCTTCTAATTTTAAAAAATATTTTTAGAAATAGGAGTATCCAAGAGCTATGTGATAAGAGGAGAAAAGCACTAGAATGGAAATTAAAAATGTGAAACAGCTATGACCTCATACATTGTTTGTTTCACCTTAAGTAAGTAATTTGATTCCTCTGACCCTCAAATACCAGATCTGAAACATGGTATTTACAGTGCTTGACATGATGAGCATCTGGGATTTTCCACTCCAACCACACCTCATGAAAATTTTTATCTTTGCCAACTCAGATTCTCCCTTTTTTTCCCCTCTTACCCCAATCCAAGGGAAATTTCATCAGTCATCAATGCATAAGACTGAATAAAAAGACTGGGTGGAGAGCAAGTGGACAGGAAGCAAAGGAAGCAAAGAACAGAAAGGGAAGCAAATATTCACAGTAAGATCTGGGAAATAAAGGCAGAAGCTCCAATGTGGGAAGGAGGCAACAGGGAAGACAGAAAAACCTATTTTATTAAGTAACATTATGAGCTATGAAATGCATTTCCTTTAAAGTTCTAGATAAAAGTAAAACTTCCATTTTTTCATTGTTTAAATTATACTGTGATAGCCCTATGTATACTTTTTGTTCTTGTTTGTTATTAGTCAATCAAAACATGAACATATTTAAATCTAGTACATGTAAATTGCTTTCTATAAAGATTTAGTAATATATACTATCACTAAGAATTTCATTAGAATCACTAATTAACATATTTACTATATCTGCTCATCAAGCAAATGAAATCTTGTTAGAGGAAATGCTAGACTTAATTACTCATGAAACAGAAAGTTGTATATTTATAAGCCAATTACTGTTATTTTACTGTGACTTAAATGCTCACCTCAATTTTCTGCATTATCTATTTGGCATTTGTCTTTCAGTTAATGATTCACAAGTTATCTTTATTACACCTATTGTATGTTTTCAAATACTTTCCAAAATTTCTCAAATGTTCAAAAATTTTCCTCTATTTATTATGGTTTCTGATATATAGATATTTAAATCATGTTTTCTCTGTTATTGCTTCTACCACTGCATGTATTAATAATTTTTCTATAATTTTTGCTATGGAGAAAATTTTAAATTGTATACTTTTTATCTCTTTTGTCACATTTTAAGTCTTCTTTCCCAGGAAATTTGAAATGCTTGTTACTATTTTCTTTAATTTTATGCAAGTCATTTTTCCCATGTAATCCTTTAATATATTTTGCATGTGATAAAAGAATTCAAGTGTATTCTTTCCAAATACCCATGATCAGACTTTGTTTAGACATCTTTTATCGTAATTAGTATTGTTATGTATGCCATGGTATGGTAGTGCTTTATTGCCTTCTGTCCACCTCATGGGTGAGGGAGGATTCTCCTTCTAGGGCTACAGGGCTAGCTTAACACAGGAAAGATTGGATTGACAGCAGGAATTTATTAGTCACATGTACTCACAGGCCAGATGAAGAGGGAACCACATGCCATTCAGGGCCACAAGGAGATTGTACTTGGAAACAAAGTGAGTGGGAGGCAGGCTTTGTAGTATTGAAAGGGTGGGCTGCCTTTTGTTTCCCATGGAAGGATATGATTTGCTTAATGGAATAATTCTGCCAGTTGGCTGTGTGTGAACTGAAACTTGCTACTCAGAGGTAAGTGAGAAGTGCAGTTGATCCATCTTATGGGGGTGAGGAGCTCTTTGGCTAGGGAATCTTTTTCATGGGAGGAGAATGGAAAAAAGAACTTGCAGGTAGGCCATTTCAGGCCCTCCCACTTCCACCTGATGCCAAGCTAGTACATAATAATGCAGTGAGTTCATAAGTACCTTCAAAATTCTTCTAACTATACACACTTTCTCTCTCTCTCTGCCTGTCTGTCTTTATGTCTCTCTCTTTTATATATGATAATTCAAACATTTATAAAACAAGTGCTCTTGAAGGACTAGAGTTGAAGCTGTTTTAAATTAGTGATTTAAGTGAAACTGGGTATTGTCAGAAAATATGTGTGCGTGTGTATATGCGTGTGTGTGTATTGTTTTTATTGTTGATGATACTGATGAAGGGGAGGAAAAGAAAAGCTAATCAGTCATTTATAGACCAAGCAAATGTATAATACCTGAAAGAGAGAACATCTGGGGGTCAGCTTTAAGAGTGATGTGATGTGACATGACAGGAATCCCTGGAAAACAGCTTTTTACCATGAACAATCCTTACCTTAGAAACATTGCTTGGAAAGTTTTTTAGTTTTGGCAAACTAGTTTTATCCTTCATTACTGTTAAGCTCGTACATTACACTCCAACTTAAACACAGAAAAAAGGCCTTGATTTTAAATCAATATGCCCTTTTCAGTTTTTCCATTCACAACTCCAAAGTAGTGATTTATGAAGCTAGGAGCCGCTTGTATGAGTTTCTATAACAACTTAACTCACATCATTTAATTTATAATTTACTAGGATTTTACATTTCTTATAATTTCCAATTCAAAGCACAACTTTGCTGATGAGAGTGCAATGCGCCTACTCCTTTCCCAAACTGAGGGGTCATGTCCCTGACAACTTTCACACACATTTTATACAGTCGATAATTTAATGATCTCCACATAAAATAAGTTATGCTGAACATATATTTTTAAATGTGAAATGTTTCGTATTTGTTGTTAACCTCAGTAGTTTGTGTAAAACCATTCCATACTAAGAGAGAGCATCCCAGTCACTATTCTGTAGTTTGCTTACTTCCATTTCCAATGTCCTTCTTTTCTTTCTGTCCTTCTGTTTGTCTTGTCATGCTTTGTCACTACTGTATTTCCAGTGCCTAGAAGAGTGCCAGGCACACAGAAGTAACTCAAAAAACATTTGAATGTTGCTCACCACTGAAATATTTATTAACAGGATAAACTAACTCAAAGAGCTGTACAAGTACAATGTACTGTGTTACTAGCAATGCAACAATAGTCATGTTCAAAATATTCTCAATATTCAATAAATACTTTTGGAAATAATAAACCTCTTGCTTAAATGGATGGGCCCATAACAACACACATTCATGCATAGATAATATATCTAAAAACCTTCAATAATGTGTGCTTAGTAGCTAAACTGTTTTTGTTATTTTTGAGCAAAAAGAAAAAGAAAATGAAATTATTTCTAGAAAACTTTTGCCTCAGCTAATTATACAAACACATTTATTTAACATAGGCAAAGAGTAGCATTTTTATGAAGGCCCCTAAGCATGAAGGTGAAGTTTCTCCAGCTCTCTTCTGTACTTTCTCGTACGTTCCACAGTCAGGACAGCAATAATTAAGCAATAAGTGTGAAGTGTGGAATTTTTTTCCCAGAGATTTCAATAATATTGTGGTACTTATTGACTAAAAGCCTGCCATGTATAAACAGAAAGTTAAAGGGAGAATAAAGCATAATATCCTTCATATTAGGAATTAAGTAATTGTTAGACTTAATTATTTAAATAATCTGTCCATGTTGATACACATACTGGGCTTTATGTATAATTCTTTACCTTTTGCAAGTAGTTATAACCATATTGTTAAATCTCACTTTATTTAAATATGTTTTACTAGCACATTTAATTTTGAAAACAGTAGTTCTCCATGCTGTGAATTGAGATGTACAATATTTGCTTCCTTGTCTAAAGCTATCTCTTCAAGAAACCTGTGGGATATCGGGAATATTCACAAAAGCCATTTATTTATGACTAGATAGAGCAAGCCTTTATTAAAAAACACATATGTTTTCTTAGAAACTTAATACATCACTGTTACTATTCATTAATAACAACAGAAGAATTAAATATTTTTCCAGTGCTTATTATATGCAAAACACTGGAGCAGCCTCTGTGTGTTGCCCTAAATCTGACCTAGTCTTTACACAAAGCATTATTTGTTTAGGGAAGAACAATACGAAATTGCATAATATCCAAATATGGAAAGGAAAGAATGCAGAGTTAACTGATTATGGCACAAGAACACCTCAAGTTCCAAACTGAAACACTGGTGTTAAAATGGTGCCTTTTATTCCTGCTCCGAAAGTTGCATTCTTTATCCAGTATCTGCAAATGGAGAGTAGAGAGATTAAGGGCTTCTTGTTTTATATTACCACTATCTGTGTTAGTTTCTAGAAATGGGTCTTGAAAATGTAAATGTGGAGATGTAACATGGTAAGAATGCCAATGCAGCCTGCCCTGGATATGCCAAGACTGTGCCAAGAGAGTTATTTACATCCAGGGACTAGCTTAAGAGTTACATGGGCTGGACTCAGAGATCAAGTTGAGAATAAACCAGAGAAGGTCATGAAAAGAGAGAAGTTAAAGCTTTGCAGAATTACATACAGTTTTCTAAAAAATTAACACCAACTTCATATTCCATTTTGTAAATTGGCCAAAAAATTAATTTGCACTTGACATTTACTCAATCAACTGAACTATAATAATGTTAACTTGTGTGAAAGCTACAGCCAAAGAACCCTGAAACTTCTGTGCTGAATCAGCGAAGTATGTGAACTTTGGTCCTTGACATCAAGCCATTTGGGTGAAGAGAGAGAGAGAAGAAACATCCTTTGAAGAAAACTATATATCTGATTCTTGGTAGTTACAGACTCTTTAAGATTATTTTTCAAATGATTTTATAGTTTCATAGTCTAGATTTCTAATGATGACTTATTTGTATAAATAATCCTACCTGAGCTGTTATCAAAATGCTGTGAATAAAATGTGTGCTAGCAAAAAAGAATACTGTACTTCATAAATGCTTATTGTCCAACCCAAGATCTGCAAACAAATTGAAAACTATTGTCATAGACTTATACAAGCTGGAGGGGAGTGGGGAAGGGGATTAAAGGGAACAATAATTCTCAATCACAATAGAGGCAGGTCATAGGGATGGTAGCATAAGACGGAGAATACAATGAATGGCTCTATAACATCTTACTACGCTGATAGTGACAGGAATGAAAGGGGTGAGGACTTGGTAATATAGGTAAATGCTGAACCACTGTGTTCTGTATTAGAAACCATCATAAGATTGTATATAAATATACTTCAATTTTTTTTAAAAAAGTATGCTACAATAAACACTGGAATACATTTTACCTAAAACAAAAACAAAAACTTATACAAGCTAATTTCAGGACGTTAGGTGACATTTTTAGATTCCAAATTCAGAACAATGCTTCCACTTAACTTCAAATCACACCACTTCTATTGTATTTTTAAGAAATCAGACATTCAGTTCCCTTTGTTGAGAAGGCAACAGAAGAGTGAACGAGCTAACAGGGCTTAACCGCGTATCTGGCTAAGCAATTTGGAGATTTCACATCCTGGGAACATTTCTGGCTGAGGGAAAGAGCGTAACCTACATATCGGTAGAGTGGCAACAGTAACAATGGGGCAGCCTTAGCGGTAAATACGGAGGAAGGGCAAGAGGAAAGAACTGTCCCAGGTTGAGATTTTTCAAGTAGTTGGACTAAAATAAGGGTAAATTCTAGAAGCTAACAAAGATAACAATCCTATTTTGAAAAAAGCCGCTCAACTGTGTTATTTAACAACATATTAAAATTTATTCTAACTTACAAGGACATTATTTGAGAAGGGAATTTACAGACTACTTCATTTTGTCCCTTCAAAATGATCAATAAGGAATTTTAAAATTCTAATACACACAGCATATAAAGAAGCTGCCCTACAAACTTAAGTAGACAGTCTCTGGCCTCCATAATTTTACATTTTAATGGGCAATAAATTAACAAAAAAGCATAGGGTGAAAGTCAGTGAATCGGCAAGACAGAAGAGTGCTCCCTGTACCTGTTCCTGTGTTGGCTGGAACCCAGACCCCGGATTTAGAAGAGGCTGGAATAAATCCACATCACTCTAGTTATCTCTAAAGGGAAAGCAAGTGTGAAAATCTTAATCAGCGTATCTGGTAGTCCAGTGATTGCACCAAGAGGCCTATGGTGTAAATTCGTATTAAGAATGCATTGCAACAATTGTGCTACCCTGAATGGAAACAAGTCAACATTGCTAGCTGGAAGCATTCTGATTTTTGTCTTTTTAGTGTCTCACACAGATCTTTTCTCCAAGAGATTCTGCACATCTGGTCTGTGATATAGTTCAGTTGGTTGAAGCTAAGGTCATCAGACATCCTTTGTTTTAATAAGATCTCAAACTTCGAAAGAATATTCTCATGAGATAAGCATTCTCCAATAAAGTCTCAGATAATATTAGATAGCCAGAATACGTTCAGGTAGAAAGAATGTCCCAAAAGGGAAAAAGCAAGTTTAAGTTAATTGTCACTCTGTCGCAAAGTATTTTTCTTCAGATGGGAAAGAGGACTGGGGAGCCTACAGAGGTTTCTCTGTGTTAGCTTCTCGGTCACTGCAGGCTGCCAGCATTGACTAAAGCTTCACAGATCAACAATGAACACTCTACTTGACCCCCTTCCAAGAGTAAAAAAGAATAAACTGTGATGCCAGAACAAAACTGTTGTAGGAAAGAAGCTTATTGCTCTTAATGAAAAGACACAGGCATTTTATTTGCTGGAAAAAAAATTGCAGTGACGTGCAAGTCATAAACACGATTTGTTTAAACTACAGAAAGAGTTAACTTAATTAGTTTGGAAACAGGAAATTTTGATGATTCTAATAAAATGTACTCTTTCCTGTTCTACAGTGCATAATTCAGCCTGCAGTGCTTTCCTTATTACACATGTCAGCTGCAATCCTCTTATGCAGCTGACCCTCATTAATTAATAATTGTATGTCATGGGTAAGATGAGTCTCTAAGTCAGCCTCTTTGTCAGGCAGATTTAAGATCCATTAAGGTATATTTAACCCTGAGTAGGGAAGAGAAATAATTAGGATCGATGAGCTGGAAATCAAGCACCTCAGAACAGTCAGGTTGCAGTTGTCTGGGAAAAGTAAGCTGGCCGCAGTTGAGAGGCACAGACATTCTTCCTTGCTACAGGGGAAAAAACGTTAACCTCTGCATATACAGAGCCATCAATTTTTAGTATTGCTTTATATTCAGTATTTTCACTGTGTCTTGCATGTAACTACATCATTCTTTTTCAGAAGCAGAAACTTGGTAGATAAAACGACATACTCAATTATGTGTAACTCAGTTTCTTGTGTATTTGCTGTTGCCAGCCCACTTGTTACTAAATGATATGTTTTTAATTAGCTTTGTCTGCTTGGCACTAAGAAGGTTGACTTGGGCTCTCTCTAGAGTCCTGTCAGCCAAATGACCTGTTTCAGGTTATGAGCCTTTTCCTCCCTTAGGCAGGACAAATGGCTTGCACTTTGTTCACACACTGGCCTTCAAGGATCTACATCAGTTTTATTTATTGCCTCCCTACCCGGAACTCCTCCCAGTGAGATCTTTTGCTATTGTTCTACCTGCTTTCCTACTTCTTCAGGCTAATTTGCTTGCTCAGTTTCAACTCACGATGGCCTTTGTTTTAGCTAGGCTTCCTACCAAGCTCAAATGCGCTCTTTCAACCCTACCTTCTAAGCATCCTCATATATAAGAGCCTGCAGGGAGCAGAAGTACTCTTTGACTAGCCATTCATGTTTGCACTTACATGTACGTATGACCAATACATAACCAGTTTGTAGGTAGCATGTATTTAAAAAAGATGGGACCAGAAATTTTCTCTCTTAATGAATAAAACAACTTTAAATCAACATTAGATTCTATAAATGTTAATTGGTTTACTCTTTCCCTAGTGTCATATTCAAAACAAGGTTGTATGCAGTATGGTCAAGATTCCCTGCATATACCACTGTTTTCAAGAAATCAGATCATACCAAAAATGTTGATCTATTAGGAGCCTTAGCTTATAGCCAACATTCCTTGAGAACTGGAAGAACTTGATATCCTTACTAAAATCAGATATAGTTGAGTTACTGTTACTTGTTTAGATTCACCCATTTGAATGTATGCAAGAGATTTAAGATAATCAAGTGGCAACTGAACTGCAACTAATGGAAAGCCAAAGATAAATGATAAAAAGAAAAAAGCCCTATTAATGGGTTTGTGTGGCTTTGTCCCTAAAGTAAAGGGTGATTTTGCTCAAATTTAGAGGCTTTATCCTCCTCTTAGCAAACAGAAAGACTAGGAAAATTAGTGATAGTAACTTATTGGATAAATGAATAAATGAACAACCTATAACAGATCATTCAAAAGGAAAACCATAAGGCCCATGAGTCTCTGATATGCTGACTTACCAGTTCCATTAGGACAAAGGAAAGAATAAATCGTTCTCCCTTCTAGCTGTCTTCATAGTCCCAACATCACAGACAGTCACTGAGTTGTAAGTCAAAGCCATACACGGCCTGCTGAATGTGACTTTTTAAAATGTGAACCTAAATTGGAAGGACCCTGGAATAAGAGGCTTTGTCTTAAGCATCTCTTATTAGCAAGTTAGCGTGGACATGCTCATCACATTGACTGGGTTTTACCTTAAAAAGATTTAAGTTTCCACTCAGAAGAGGAGGAGGGCAGACTCCTTTGATTCCAGGGTGTCCCAGGAACCTCTGACCTGTGAGTCAAGCCTTAGAAAAACACAAACTTGAGAATGTGGGTATTTGGGGAACATATGAGAAGCTGGATGAAGTCCATTGGTTGAGAAATGCAGAACATGCTTTCTTAGCACCCCCTCAGCATCAATTCATATTTCCATGTTCTCTAGCTTTCCTTTCCTATTCTTCAGTCTTAGGTTATATTTTAATTATTGTTATAATACATGTTTTTCCTTTATAAATCTTACTAATTTATAAATTTTTTTTGCTCTGATTATAAAAAATTATAAAGCAAAAAAAAATGCATCCTCATTTTACTCAGTGAATACAGTATGAACAAGTTGATAATGTCATTTCTTCTACTTTCACTAAGTTTTTTATAAACAGACCTTTTCTGGAAGAAACAGTTATTAAAGCCATATATGAAAGAAGAGTAGGTGACTTGGCTATGAGATATTTTCTTTATTGGTGTCTTTTATAAATAGCATGTTTTAAAAATACTACCTTTGTATTTAAAGGCAGGCATTCATTAAGTCATACATCCAAAAATATTTATCAAGAATTTATACAAGACTTTAGTTTTGGTCTTTACAATAAATTTTTGTTGATCTTGAAAGGAAAAAAAGAACCTATGCAACAGAACTCACACAAGTGTTATGAGTGAAGAGGACAAAACAAACAAGTATCCTATCCTCATAGAATTTAAATTCCACTGGGTTAGATGGAAAACAAAGTAAAAATTTAAAAGTAGCTTATTTTAGGTAGTAATACATATTCTGAAGAAAATAAAAAGGATAGTGTGAGAGTGGATTGGAGTGAACTTGTAGATGAAGAGGACATATAGAGGGCTGGCACATGGGAGCCAGGCCTATGAAGATCTAGGAGGAGTGGGGATATGTGCTCTAGAAAGAGGTGACAGCAAGTGACCTGGAGGCAGAAACAGGGTAAATTATGTCCAAGGAAACAAAAAAGGCCTTTGTGGTGAATGTGGGGAGAGTGACAGGAAATGTCAGCTTACATCTGGAGGGCTTTGCAGTTCTTAGTAAAGAGTTTGGATTCTATTCTAAATTTTATAAGAAGCCATTGACGATTATTACATGGTTTTTGTACATTTTTTGCACTATGAAGTGGCATGACTCTGACCCTATCGTTATTTGAAATAAAAAAAGAGAATGATGAACTCAAAAAATATTTTGATATCCATTTGTCAAAGGTTTGAACTACATAGTTTTGTTCTCTCTGCTTGCATTTCTTGTTCTGTGTATTTTTGTTTCAGAGCAGAAAGCAATGATGAGTTTAGAGGAAGAGGTTCTTTGGAGACGAAGGGAAGTTGGAATTATATTATTGGCATTGGGATAAAGGTTCTGATTTGGATTTCTTCCCTGACTTTTTATTTTCATTTCCAATGGGAAAAATGGAAGAGTGTGAGCTCATCTGTCGAAAGGCCACATTTGGTTTGTTTTCCCTGCAAATCCCACATAGCTACAACCAGAATTTGGTAATTCTTGCATATTTTCCTTATCTCTTTCTGTGCTTGAATAGAGAATGAATTTTGGGATAGAAAGTAATTTATAAAGGGAAAAACGAAAAGAGGTAGTGCAAAGGAAAGTAGGGAATAGGAGAGGATTTAGAAATGAAAAGGGAATGGCAAAATAATGTATTCAATTTTATTTAGTATTTTTATGCCAATAATAATTAGTTCATTAATCAATATTTAGTGTAACAAAAGAACCTGCATATTTGAAGATGGTTGGGAATTGTGTTTGCAATTTTGATGTAAAGAATATTAATCTTTCTCCTTTCCTCAGAAAAAGATTAGATTAGATAGATAGATAGATAGATAGATAGATAGATATGGAGAAAAAGAGCGTGTGAGAGAAAAGGTAAATAAAATGACTGGCAAAGGTGAAAGCTTCATGTACTTAAAGCAAATAAACTGCCAAAGGTTCATAATATTATACTGGCTTGTAAAATTGTTTGTGATTTTTTTGCTTTTCTATTTTTATTAATGTATTAATAGAAAGAAATTTTGAACACAGAAAGATGAATAACCTCTCTGGACTTTTACCTTAGTTCATACTTTAAATGCAGAAAATTTTCATAGCAAAAGTTTTTAGCAAGAGCTCTATTAAGAGTACTCTGAAATAGACTTCTTAGAAATAAAAACCCCACCCCTCAAAAAGCATGCCTGTGCAATAACTTGAACTAATCTAGTCTTGAGGTATCAGAAACCATATGTATTTTAAAGTAAAATTTGGATCTGATTCTGATAGGTCATCACATTGATTTAAGGTTATCCTTCATAAGTTTGTGGCCATCATTACTTTACAAGGAACACCTTGGTTTCTGAGGGCATTTCAAATCATTGTTGAAATAGAAAGCGAGCTGAATGTGTTGATCATCTGAGAAAAAGGTGCTGTGTTCATACTTAGTTAATCCTTCTGACCATACTTTGAAATAAATATGACCAACCCCAGCTGACAGGTAATAATAGTTGCTTAAGAAAATTTAACAATTTTTCCAAAGTTTCTCATTTAGAAAGGCCAGAGATAACATTCAGACATTAGTCTGCATAGCTCATTTTACTACTTAGAACTTGCAAGTTAGAGGGGACTTTGAGGGTTACACAGTCCAGCTTTCTACCCAGCATTGGATTACCTTTTATGGTACCCATAACTGATGGTCATGCAGCTTTACCAGTAAATCCTGCATGCCAAGAAAAGAAAAGAAAATCTTCCCCCAACCTTGGTATTTTCAGATATCCCTGCTGCAAAGATCCATATGAACAAGGAACCTTCATAGATTAGAAAGCACACCATCTTCTGGGACTCATCTCTATCATTAATTTATGTTTAATGTAATTATAATAAAAATCCTAATACTTTTTTCACAAATGTTGACTAACTGCTTTCACAGCAAAAGACAGAGCTTGAGTGGTTGAGAAAAAATATTATATAAGAAGATAACTAGTAGTCTTAACAGCTGAGAAAATAACTATCAGATACAAAGATTCTACTAACAGAATGCTAATGATATTGACAACAGAGTAGTTTTGGCAACCAATAAAAAGGAACAAGAAACAGTTTCACATATAATAAAAGTAACAATAGAAAACATGACAATACAAATCATGGAAGAAATATGGATTAATCAAAGAACATACTGGGAAACCTAGTTATTCATATGAAAAAAGATAAATTAGATCTGTGCATCACACCACATACAAAAATAATTTTCAGAGGTTTTAATGACTAAAGGTAAAAAAATAAAATAATGAAACTTCAAAAAGAATTTATTTTTTAAAACTTTTATAAAAAGTAAAAATCATAAATGAAGATAACAAATTTGTTTCAAATGAAAACATGTGAGTCTTGAAAATAAAAAAAAGTGAAAAAATGATATAAAAGAAATTTGTGCTTGTACAAATAATAAAAGGTTAGTATCCAGAACACAGATGTGTATATGAATTTATAGATAGGTACATACACAGGTACAAAGAGGATAAAAGAGAGAGACAGTTTCATTTATACATTACCATTCAATAAACTAACTCAAAACAAGATGATTTAAAGAAACAAAAATTGTTTATTTTGCTCACTAGACAGGCATGACTTTTTTCTGTTCCATGTTCCATGGCATCTTTCTCACTGTGATTTCAGGACCTCTCCCTGTAGTCTCACATTGGTTTCCAGCATGACAGTATCAGGGTAGTTGAAATCCATTGGAAGGCAGGTCAGGGCTCCAAGAGATGTGTTTGAGACCAAGGTGAATGTTAAAAGAAATCTCTTATGACCTACCTCAGAATAGGACCAGCGCTTATTTGATGTCAGTGTAGGAGAGACTACACAAAAGTGTGACTATTGGGACTTAAGGGCACTGTGAGGGCCATTCGAATATACACACATTATCCATTTTAAAAAGCTAAGACCTGATTTTTTAAAAAAAGAGCAAAGAATATGAACCAAGAGAAAAAACATTGAATGGCCATTGAATACTGGAAAGGTTTGCTATCTCCACTAATTAAAACAGTAAGATCTGAAGGTTGGCAGAGTGTTTAAAAACATTAATGAACATGGGAGTCTGAATTATTAAAAAATCACATGAAAAAGCAGTTCAGCAATACCTAAAAATTTTAAGACTCCTATGCAAAACAATCTCACTATTACATATCTACATTAGAGAAACTAACACCAGGTATAACAAAATGTGGACAAAAAAGTTCATGGCAGCATTACTTGAAATAATGAAAAAAAATAAATCATTTAACTGTTTTTAAGTAAGAAAACTGACAAAGGAGTCTTAAAATTATGTAGTGTGTTAGTTAACATGAACAAACTACATCTAAATATATCAACACTGAGGAATGTTAAAAAAAGCACAATGCTGACTAAAACAATTTAGTTGATAAAGGATTAGTAAAATGTTAATACATTATTTAAACTTGTATACACAAAATAATGCAAGATATTTAAATAATTGAATATATCTACCAAAGTTTAAAAATGTATGAAAATATTGCAAGTTAATTTAGACTGCTTCTATGAGGATTTTTTTAAAGGCAAAGAAAATCATAAACAGAAAGAAAAGGGAGGGAGAGAGTGAAGGAGGAACAGAAAGAGGAAAAAAACATTTTATGGAATGCTCGCATTATCCCGACAGCATTTCTAGTTACTATTTCCAAGCTAGTGAAAATGGGAGAAACCTATCACCCCTTCCCCAACTGCTAACAGTTCCTGAGAGGCCATACTGTAATCACTACTAGCAGTAAGGACAAAACCAATAAAAAGCAGGCAAAACGCCCTGGTCCTTCTCTGGAGAGGCTCCTGTTTCCTGCTGCTGGTGGGAGCAGAGCGCCGGGTGGCCTCTTGAGGGCCCAATGTCTGTGACTCAGTCTGGGTCTCTTGTTTTCCTGCTAACGTCTCTCTGGGGACTGATTCTTTAACAGCGCCAGCAGATCTTCACGAACAAGGAATGATACTTCTCTTGCTGTGGTTATTTATAACACTGCTGCTTTCAGTACAGTCATCCCCCAAAAGGCGCACTCCTGCACGTTCAGGAAACGGGTCCTGAAGAGTTTACCTCGCAGGGGTACTGCAGACCCAGAACTATGGTTCACTTTGACCCGGGTCTTTGGTGGAGAATGCATTTCTCCTGTTCTCTTGTTGAATTCTCTTTTAGTAGTTTCAGACCCTTTCTTGGCACTGGGCTCTGACAGAGTCTATTCCAGCCATCTGATATGCTTTAATAACTTGAGACTAACTCAGCTAGCCAGCATTTCCATCAACCCCCCACTGGGAGAATCTTTTGCTTATGTGTGTAATATGTACATTAGCCCAACTCTTTCCTAATAATGTGCCAATCTCTATACTACATATAGGGAAGTAGATTCCCTATAGGCCCTGACTCACACAAAGTCTCCTGTTTCATGAACAAAATGCATAGTTAATGGCAAGTATATTCATAAAAGTCAAGTGTAAACAAAATAAGAATGAAACATTTAAGTGTCCTTAAAAACATAAATTCTTAAGATTAATGTTTTTGTTTGGGAGAGGTGGGCTTAGTTAAATATCATTTGCTTTACATGGAAAATTATTGATTGGTGACACATGATTATTGGGTTTGAAAATAACAATTTCAAATAATCCAATGACAAAAGCAAAACAACAAAAACACAGAAATATCAGAAGTTTAGGAGTGTACATTAAAAATATGAGGAAAAGTTGATGGTGACTCATTACAATAAGTTTCAGAAAAACAAGAAAACATGAAAAAGTTTTGTCAAACAGCATCATTTAAGATGGTCATAAAAGAAAATGTCTGTATTAAGAAAATATGGTGGGAAAATGAATCAATACATGTGAGAAATTATTAGGAAGGGAATTGGTATTCACTATTGATCTTTGAAGTCAATAGTTCCTGAGATAGACAAAAGTAGCAATTATGATTTTATTTATCTTCTTTTTTTAACATTGCACTAATAATTTTAAAAGTACTTGCAATATGTGATTCTGTTAATGAGAAAACTGAAGTCATTTACAAAATATGTTAAAAGAATTTTATATTTATTAACTAATAATACTTTTGCTGGTTTATTATGTGAGCAGGTTCTGGGACCTGAGTTTTATTAAATGTATTTCAAAAAGACTATTTTAACTGAATACCCTATGCTGAAATTAGGTTATTTTCAAGCTCACCTAGCAAATTTGTGTGTAATCAATATGCACACTTCAGACCTTGTAGTTAAGCATACCTCGCACAGGTTCATGCATGGGTTGAGGTGTGTGGACTGCCATACTTTCCTGTGAGTGTCTTTGTTTTTTACAGAAATGATAAGCCCTTTGTCACTCTGCCAGGTCTGGTTGAAATTAGCCTCTGGGATCAAAAGTTATTAGTGGAAAAAGATAGGGCAGACTGACATAGTGATTTTATAATTCTATTGTCCTAGGAACGTAGGCTAATGAGGGTTGACTGGTGCAAATAAAAATGATCATGAAATGCTCCAGGCACTACACCTCTATAAATAGTGAAGAGAAACAGCCTATAAAACCTCTCCTGCTGCCACTGATACAGAACTGATAAGGTGAACCCAGCCCAGTTAGAAAGCAGAATGATAATCCTCTCCTGGTTATCTGTCCTCCTAACCCCTTTGACACTGTGATGATCTTCCCCACTTTTTCTGAAACAAAGGAGAATGATATATCCCTTATATATGAACGTGCTTGCAAAAAGAACTCAAGAAATGAAGTTGCTTGAGTGACTCCCATGTAGAGGAGGCAATGTTAAAAAGGTACCTAGGGTGATATGATGTCCTCTGACAAGTAATTTTTACTTTATATGAAGGACACCATGTTTAGGAGCTGCAGGGTCCCAGTCACACTACCCAAATTGGTACCATATAACTACTCAGAGGTGTTTTTGTTCAAGTGTCCTGGACTCTGAATTTAACTACAAACTGAATATATTTTGCAGGAACATACTTGCGACACATGAATTCAGTCCTGGGAGGACAAAAATACAGAATTCCAGTGGAAGAAACCAAAATATTAGGGGAAAATAAACAGCTCATTTCTATGGCTTTGTAGGAACTTCATACAGATTAGAGAAGGCAACACAAACATAGGGAAATAATGGATTCTTAATTGATGGTATTGTAGACATCAGTTCACTGTTTAGAGAAAAATGAAAGTAGATTCCCATTTAGCATCACAAACAAACTGGATTCTACATGAATTACAGATTTAATGTATCTTAATATAATGTAAGATGTATATATATACACACACATATATAACCATAGAGTTACGACATAAAAATGTATACAACATAAAAAATCTCTACATCACATACAAAAACATAGGAGAATATCTTCAAGTTAAGTATGAAAGAATTTTGAAAACACTAAGCAAAAATTTGATGAATATAATTATATCCCAAAATTAGGAACTTATGATCACTTTTCTTAACAGGAGACTCCTACCTAGGGTCCTCAGCTATCTGACATGTTGAGTAACTTGGACCTTTAACACAACTAGGCAGCATCTCTGTCAAATTCTCCCAGGAGGATACATTGTTGTGCATATATAAAGTATTCCAATTTCTTCTTCAAGGTGTAGCCATGATGTATCAATTGATATAGTAATGAGAAGTATACAATGGCCAAATTTAAAATATAATGATGTATTGGGATAATATATCATTTGAAGTGCTTAAATGCTTAAAACCAACAAGAGACTAATGACTAGACTAGAAGATACAGTACACTTGCAGATCAACCAATTTTTTTAAATGAAATTCAGGCAAACAAGCACATAAAAGAATGCTCAAATTTGTTCAGCGTAATGCAAATGAAGATAAAGATAGATCGATTTCAACCTTTTGGGCTGGCTATAATTAGAAGGCTGGATAATGTCAAGTGTTGCTGGAGATGTGGAGTTTATCCTCACACTCTGGTAGTGGATCAGTACGTCCAAAGCAAGCAGATGAACACTGTCAGGCAGCAGTTCTGCTCTGGTGCTACACCCCAAAGAAACTGCCCCCCGGTTTGTAAGGGACATGTACAGTGATGGGCATTGCAGTGCTCCTCATGGTGGCGCCAACATGGAAATAGTCTGGCAGTCCATCTCTGGAGAAGTGGGTAGATGATACATAGTGGATGCACAGCATGCCACAGTCACAGGATATTTGACCTTACCTATCATGTAAAGGATAATACACGTAACAGTATATAGATTTTTAAAATTGTTTCATGTGAAAGAGAAATGATTAAAATTGATATATAACAAAATACCACTTAAGTATGTTAATTACATATTCAAACAAAATATTACACATTTTAACAAGATCACAAACTAACATCAGATATCAGTATTGTACTGATATGGTTGTCTGTGGTGGGAAGGGGATAGTAATAAAGGGAAACAAAAAATCATATCAATAGGTTAAGTATTTGAGATAAGATCCTCATCTGAAAGAGTCAAAACAATGTACCATGATATGAGGAACAGGATTAAGCTACACCGGGTGCTTCCAGTCTCAACAACAAAAAGAAAACAAAGAGGCATTGTCTTCATTCTCATGTTCCTTTATGGGAATTTCTGACCTTCATTGTGAAAGAGCCAGTGAAGAAGCAGTTCCCTATTTGGACAAATATAGGGAATGATTTTGTGGTGCTGTTTATCCATTTCAATTGTGAAGTGATCATATTCAAATTGTTCTTTTAATTACCATTCTTTATTCTGTGAAACTAATTTTCCCCTATTTATTGTTTACCTGACAACAGTCTCTCTTCCTCCCTTCTTTCTTCCTTTCAGCCCTCTTAATTTTGTTATCAACCATTGTAAGAGGAGAAAAGTGATAAGCAAGTTATGTTCTGTGGATACAAAATTCTTTGAAATTATTGCAGGCAAATACTGAACCTGTTACGAAAGAGCCTGAGTGCCAGGGCATGCTGGTAAGAGCAGCCACAATGCGCTTCACAAGCACAATAGCCAGCTGCCTCCAGTGTAGGAAGCACTACTAAATGTTCTTTACCGTGGAAGGATTTGGCATTAACAAATCATTATGCAGGCACATGTGTTAATTCTTGCAGAGAATGAGAAATCATCTCTGGAAATCTGCCCCAGAATCTAACTTTATCACTTTAACTTTGGTTGACTTAGGAATCAGAAAAGTCAAGCCCTATTCATCATCCAAAAGTTACTAGGTATGCAAGTTTAAAAGACATTTTAATATTTCTGTTATTTTGTTTTATTTATATATTTATTTCATAATACTCCGATTGCCTAAAAAATGGGATTTGAACATGTGATCCCTTGATTCTTGAATTGAGCTGAACAATCTGGGTGTTCATCTCTGGACTGAAATGATTGTATGGTCTACACTCAATCACTTTCTTAAGGGTATGGATTAATAGCATATACAACTACACACAAAGAGACACATCTAAACAGCTGCTGAGGGGTGTATTAAAAAGTCGCCAGATCCAGCTTTCTCAGTAGATTAGAAATCAGGACAGTGAACATTAGAGTTCAGTGCCTTTCCAAGATCTCACAGGCACATAGTGCTGGACCTGGGAGGAGAAGCCAAGTCTTTGACTCCTAGATAAGTGTTTTGACTTTTAGGTATGTGATTGGTGAACTATGCTATCTGATGTTAGAATCTTAGAAGTTCAAATAATTTCTCCCTCACACATGAAAACCCCAACATTAGAATCATTCATTATTTACTGAAAGAAAAATGGTATTGTTGAAATAAGGAATTATCAGAACACATGCTAATATCATGGGCATACTTGGCTGATGGGCAGCAGCAGAGATTAGTTTATCAGTTTAGCAGAGATGTCTTGGGTTTTACAGAGATGAATTGTCAGGGAGATAAGTACCACTGAAGGGCAGCACGGGATTAGCAGTCCTAGGTGAGAACACATCTGGAGTGTTGAGAACAGTATGACATTGGTTCAAAGGCCTGAGATGATGAATCATCTGGCTTCGTATGTTGGTTTAGGGCAAAGGGAAAAGAGAACAGATACTGAAACAGAAGAATGTCAAGAAAAACAAGGTGCACCCATATCTGCAACAGCCAATTATGCATGTGAGCTTCCCTTGCTCCAGTTTGCTCTGTAAGTCAGCCCAAAAATGAACTTTAATACTCTTTTGCAATATGAATAATGTGCAATATATTGTGACTCTATGCAGTGAGTCACTTTTGAAATCAAAAGGCATATGCGAAAGGAAAAATGAAACCGTGTGCTACTGAATGTGCTTGTTTCAACTGACTGCAGTCTCCAGAAGAGAAAAATCATTAAAACAGGTCCTGAAAACCACCTCTAATTCTAAATTTGCATACAGTGTTCTTAATCAGTTAAGGTATACACATGTGCATGCAAATACACACACAAAAAAATGTTTGTGTAATTTCATAATATTTTGCAATATTTCTTGTTCTTTTACATTGTTGAAAATACAACTTTTATGTTTTCATTCTACTTTTAAGGCTCATAATCTTTTCAAGTAAAGAAAACAATTATTAGAGCTCATGATATCTTATATGTTTTGATATTGCTACCATAGCATAGTTTTGAATTTTCAATATCAACTTTGTATTTCTGTGATGCAGATAGAGCAAGCAAAGATATAACTACCTCATTTTTGATGCATTAGACACAATGCCAGGAGTTTCATGGGCCATGTAAAGTAAGAGTGCAGCTCTGTGTATAGTTCTCCACATAATCTGGTCAAATTAAAACAATTATTTAACAATTTCTTAATTAGTAAGATAAGTAAACAATGTACAACTGAAAGCAGGATTTAAAGAAATACAAATCCTATGGAGAATTAAAAACCTGTGCCATACTAAATTTTGAAAAAGCCTAGTTGAATATAAACATCACCGAAACCAACCTGGCACAAAAGAGCGTAAGCTCATCCTGAGCCTTTCCTCAGAGCCAAGTCTTCGGAAGACACACACACTAAACTAGATCTATTTTCCAGGGCTTCATGATTGTTCCTTAAAGCATAACTCTGAGCTTTAAATAGGGGCACTGGTAAACTTTGTGCAAATTAAAGGAAAAGGTATTCATTTGCCAGAGGGATGCTTTCACTACTCACCAGGATTCATGACTTGGCAAATACAACATAAATTGGATTTTAGTTGCCCTTTGCCCCCTCTCCTTAACCCCTTTGGAGGCAAAAACTAAGTGCAACCGTCAGTGAAGGTCCAGCCTTAAAATATTTACTGGCAATGAAACAGTCAAAAGCTGTTAATTTTGCTACCTTATCATTCTCAATCAGCCAAGAAACTTGTTATTGTAATCATGCAATTCCTCTCCACTTGAGGCTTTTGCTTTGAAAGTTTTTCATTTTCATATTCATAATATGTGCAGTTTTCTTGTTCAAAATCGGAGACAAAAGATGGAGTATGATTGCGAAAAATTATTCACACATAATCATGGACTATCTCTCCCTTGAATGTGTGAACTTCAGTGTATGTCTATTTATAGGGAGATGTTCTCAAGGTACTCCTTGATTCATTAAACTTCTCTACAATAATGGATTGGTAACTCCATACAGCTAACACTTAACTGATACTATTGAGTAGTAGTTTTTACAAATATAGTGAGCTTAGAAACTTCTCAGCTTTTTCTAAACCTAGTAGAGGATGATTTCGTTTTTTGTTCATTATCTGTTTCTCCTGAAACAAATAATCCAACACAAACAAAAAATGAAACTCACAAATACATTTCTAAAACCTATTTTAAAAGAATAACAAGGACCTCATGACTTTGTGCATTAACCAAAGAAGACACATGTATAAGGTTTCAATTGGTAACAACCTCAGTTTCTACTCTTCCTTTCTTTCTTATCCCTTCTTTTTCATAAGACTGAAAATACAAGCTTGAAAGTTTGGATGCATTTGCTGTTGAAGATTCTGACACTTTAGTAGCAGAAAACTAGTGACAACTATTTCTGAATAATATGCTGAGTAACTAAGATGTAGATTTGCATTAAGAGCAAATCAATTCAATCTTTTTAAAATGCTTTTCTCATTTCAAAAAGATCCACAATAAAGTTTCAAGAGTATTTTAAGCAGTACTGTAACTAAAGGTCCTTATTTTGCTTCTCAGAAGAAAATGCATTCAGTTACTCCTTAGAACACAGCCAAATGTAGACAGCAATTCCATTGTTTTCTGAATATTGGTTGGGCTGCTTTCTGTCACAGTAATCAAATGAAGGCTATTTGTGTCAGCATACAATGATACTAAATACACTCAGCCACCTGGCTTTTGTTCTGATACTCCATGACTTCATGAACTGGTGGATTAGTAAATTATTCTCTTCTAGCAAATGCTAAGTGATATACTGATTCTCATTTCACTTGTCTTGCAAGTATTTTTACACAAATACATGACATTCGAGGAGGCATGAGTCCTGCCACATGTATAAACTTGTATCATGGTAATCCATACCACACCATTCCATGCCCTTCCTCTGTAAATTTAATAATTTCTCCTCTTCTCTTAATGACCAATCTTCTTTCAGAATTGTCTAGGTCATCTTTTTCTCCATACTACAGCTAAAATAATTGTGGAAAAGGAATGCAGTATATGATCTGAAGAGATATTTAGAAAGTAGAATATATGGGGGCCTGGCAACTGAATGTGAGGATGCTTATGTGAAATATTGCTCACTGAAAATATTTTAAATTGTGCAGAGACATGTAAGTGACAGTGTATGTATGCCATGTGGTATGTAATGTTGTAACATCAATGCATGTATGATGGCAGAAAACTGAACACACTGTCCAGTAAGATCTCATGTATTTGAATAGGAAGGACTTGGAAATAGATTTGAATAAGAATGGAAGCAAGAAGCTGAAGATGTCTCTGAAGTTCCTGAATGCATAAACAAATGAAACAAACAATGGTTTGATGGTGGTTCTGGTGTGGGAAGCACTGGAAGAAGATCAGGTCCAGACTTGGTCCAAATATAAAGTATGAAAGAGTATTAAAAAAAAACAAACTAAAACCATCACTCTCATACCAATATGAAATAAGCATGTGTCAAAGAGTCTCCCTAACTCATTAATTAATTAGCAAACCAGTAAGATGTCACAACCAGTTCAAAAGAGTGCCCAAAAGAGCAGATCAGACAGATACAGAAGCAATTAGGACTGCTGAAATGAACTTGCTTTGTGGATACACAGTATGCATCTTCTACAGAGAAGAAGAATCAATTGCACTTGATGAGACAAAATTCATCTGCATGTCTTGGAGCAAGAAATATTTGCATTTATCTTTCATTTATCTACATCTTACAAAATACTAAAGCTCAAAGACAATGAAAGGTATAGAAACACCAAAGAATCAGAAAAGATGTGTTACATAATACCTAATTTTCCATTGAAGATATTCAATAATCTTTTTGATTCATTTTAAAGTATTTCATATTTTTTCCATACAAAGGTGATTTAGAGACAACTTTGTGGAGATATCAAGTAAGCACCTAGATATGAGTATACTTCCTCTCTATCAAGTATCTCCTTATACTAAGGATTGAGTCAGATTTGCTTTTAAAAACAACATAGAAAGGGGACTCATTTATTGTAATCTTGAACAATTGGTAAATCACTTACTCTCTACATTTCTTTAAAAGGGGACCACTTATATGAACTTTCCCATTGCAAAACAAAGACTAATTTTATTCTTGATAAAAACAAATGAACAAAAAGTATTACACCATCCTACACATTTATTTTTTACTATTTCAGGCCAAACTGAAGCTTGTATCTGGTCCAAATATCTTTCAAAAGTTGGAACATGCATCTTTCTGAATAGTTAACTATGAAATGAAACAAAGTGAAAAAGGAATGTTATGAGAAATTCACCAATTGGAAAGGAATTGAGTTGCAGAAAAGGACAACAATGGATGAAAAATTTGAGGGGTGGTTTGTAGTATTTTATTTTTGTTAGAGGCAGTTCACATTTAGATAGCCTCAAGAACTGAACACAGTATATATTTGTTCTGAATTTCAAAAGCTATCATTTGTTTTTTTCTCTATTGTGGACTGAGGGGAATTTATCAAGTAGATTAACTTTGCGGATACAGGGTGCTAACTTCCTAACACAGAATTTTCTTGAAATAGAAAGTGTTGGAAACTACTCAGCGGTCAATATCACCTCCATACCCTTCACCTTCAGACATCCTGGGAGCTGCCAACATTCTAAGAGTAACGAAATCAACATAGTACTGGCATCAGAAGTGAGGACGCATTCTCATGTTCTGCTCAAGTGTTCAGTCCTGGAGAGATTTTCCAAAATACTCAAGCAGTTTTGTCTTACTTTAAATTTAAAAATTTCATCATGATTTTTAGACTTGGATCTAGCGGCTGACATTTAGAGCTTCATTTTCATTGGAGCGCTATCAGAGAAGTTGTCAGTCTAAGACTTATGGTATCTTTTTGCCAGCTTTCGCCAATTTCTCCTTTGTCACACCCCAGTGCTTAGAGAAAACATGTCTACTTCAGCTTTTTACTTCATATTTTATCATTTCAAATTGATCCTCATTTATACCACATTGGGGTGGACTCTGATTAGTTAAATTAAATACAGGTAAAGTTACACAGGTCTGCATGGCTCAGTTATCTTAGAGTACCTGAGTGCCTCTTGATTTATGGCAGCCCTCTTGTTTTACTTTCTTTACCTTTTTTCCACTCTTTTCTTTCACTTGCATATATATATATATATATATATATATATATATATGCGTATATACACCAGACTAACATCAGTTTACCTTTGAAGTCCACAGATGAGCTTTGGAGCTATTTTGATCTCTGGGAAAATATAAGAGGATTTTCTAATGCTCTTCTGTGAGTACTAATTCCCGTGTCTCAGCTGAAGTTGATTTTAAGTTTTTAATCATAACCTGCCATGTGCCTTATGACTGTGACTACAACATTCTCCTGCCCAAATTGCAAGCTATTCTTCTGATGTACGCTTCTCCATGTATCTAAATTGATCCTTACATGTATTTTCAAATAGCCCATCCAAAGTTCCCAAAATACGCATTTTATTTCTCTTTCATTCTTTTTGAAATGCAGATGTCCTCTGCAGATTAGTATTTTTCTGTAAATCTAGATATAAACGACATGGTTATATACAATGTATTTTCTTGCTCATTTGAGGGAAGCTCCTCTCTGACTAGTCACATTTGTACATTCATACGTGGCTGTCTCCCCTCGTTCTTGTCAGTTGAGCATACCTATAAATTTGCAGTGGTTATGAGGGATAGTTTTTTATTCTTTAAGGGATATCTTTATCTAGAAGACATAAAAACCAGTTAAAGATGTGTTTTCTTAATGTTCTAATTTAAGCTTTTGTTTTGTTATGGAAACTGTAAAATATAATAGGGGAGACCTATTTGTTTATTTTCTAAGATTGAAACATTGATATATAAATTAGTTTAGGATGTGATTTTTGCTATCCATTGACAGTTTTCACTCCCATACACATATGTATCCACCCCATCTTTAACCAACATCTCCCTTCTCACCCAGCAATGAAGTGGTTCTGAGAGCATTCCCGAGAGATGGGATATATTTTTGTTTGATTAAGGGAGTCCAATATTAAAATAGTTCTACAATAGTTTTATGCTGTCATGGTCATCCAGAGGTGGGTGGAGACCCTGCCATATCAAATTGGTTGGGATATAGAGGCTAACCATGCCACAAATGCATCCAAGAGGATATGAAGAGATTTAATTCACACATTATGATGTTTTCTGGGGAAATAAGGGCAGTTTCCATGCAGGTCAGAAAATGGCTTATGAGAGTTGGGAGGACATAAGCGTTAGCTTTATTTGTGGTCAAGCACTGGTGTTGGGGTGAGAGTTCCCATGCGTGACTGGGACTTGTGTGGTTTGAACTCCCCACTATTGCCAAAGGAGGGAGTTCCTGGGTTTTCTCACTGGCTTGCTCTGAGGTGGGGCAAAAGGCTAGCAGACAGAGGTGGGACTGAAAGACAAGTCAAACATCCAAAAATGGAGTTAAACTTTTCATTATGTATGTCTACTTCTCAAGATACTGGCCAAATATCTGATAACTGATTTCTAAAAGCGAATATTAAACAAATGAAAACAAATAAACAAAGAAAATACATTGAAAATATAATTCAAATGAGAATTTTGAGTAATTCTCAAAAACCTACTAAAAATTTTTTTTAAATTTTATATGCACCAGTCCTGGTTCTTAAGGTAAAAATATATATATGCTTCTTTAATTAAATATTATTTGAATTTCAACTTAATGGACAATGTAAGGAGATATTAGAGTATCCATAAATGCAGTATTAAAAATATTCTTATTTAAATTTTTCAATTTTGGTATATTATTCCTTAGCTACAAATATCAGTCAGATGTAATAGAAATAATTCTGTATTTGTAATACATTTTAAAACTTTGCTTAACAGGCAAGTGAAACTGAGGAAGTACCTTTCTATTCCCCTAATGATGAAATAGGATATCATCAGTTATAAGACATATGTGTTCTATACGTACTACACAAAACTGTCCAATAAAATTCACATAGTTTATGGGGGAAATGGAGTTATCAACAAATTATCAACAGTTTTACCAACAAGACGTTAAAAGAACTAGGGACATGAAGTCATAAAAATTCTAGCACAATTTTACACTCATTAATCGTTGAGAAATACATATATGCCATAACAAGTATGGCAGTTTATCTTGGAAAAGACCTGAAGTTTGCTGGTGGTGGTTGTCACAAGAAGGTTTAGTTATCGCATAGTGACCGAGGAAGGGAAGTTATCTGAAAATGGAAATAATGTGGTAACATCAGAGGTAAATGATAGATGTTTGAGGTATGTGCATGTGTGCAGTTTATGCATCCCTATGTGGCTTGGTTCAGCTGCTTCTAGTGTTTTGTTTACTTAGCGTTTGTCAGTTGAAATTGTGCAAAAACACATTATGACCCAATATTTTCCCAATATGTCAATTGCATTGAGACAAATTTGTTTTGAAAACAAGCATGTAGCAAAACTACTACACAACCGTTATTTTTATCGTGGTGATTGAGAACAAAGGTCTTATAGCCAGAGTGGCTGGACCCAGACTCCCATTCTCACCTACCTGCTGTGTGATTTTAGACACAATATGTAAGATCCAGGGGTCAGGCTCCTCACCTTATAATTGAAGCTAATAAATGTTTCCAGAAAATAGGGTTTTGTGGGTTTTTTGTATGGATTAAATGCATATTCAATGGATAGGTTTTTGAACTGGCCAAGGGTTCAAAAAATTACCTATAAATGTTATCTTTAATAAGTGAGGAAATTTCTTGGTGAAAATATTTCGTAAGCTAGAAGGTCATATATACATGGAAGAATTTATTTTTATATTAAGTTGAACCAAATATATGAACTACCAATATTTGAAAATTTTTCATCAAACACAATAATTTCATTTTGTTCATCTTTATAATTCTTTTGCTTTTTGCTAATATAATAGTTACACATAAATTGTAATAATTTTAGAATTATATAATACTAGCTTAAAATTAAGGAGGTAGAAAATGTGTTAAATATTATATATAGTATAAACCAGTAATTTTAATTCATGGCTCAGTAAACTAAATCTGGTTTACATAAAACACTTTCAAAACTAACAATCTGATCCTTAATTTGTACTTCTTCCAGTCCTTAGGCACTGAGAATATGGATTAACATGGAAGTTTTCTCCATAAAGGACAACTTGAAGTGTTCTATTAAAAAATGCACAAGAAGGTAAATTAAAGATTAATTGTAATTTTCCCCTTCACAGAAACTGAATTTGTGTAGACAAAAACTCTTTGAGATCTTTGGCACAAAGTGGTCTTGGAAACTTGGGAGACATATTATTAGTTGAAACTTGTGAAGTGTAAATACATCAGATGTTTATTTCATGTTTTATTGTATTTTCTCATCCCCTTTTGTTAATCAGTTTCTTTTTAAGCTTTGTTAATGAAATTATTCAGCATTTTATGAATAGAGACCCAATTTATCTGGCTCCAGTGATCTGCACTTGGTGTGATACTATGAAAATCTGAATATGGTAGAAGGAATTTTAGTCTCAGCTAGTAGACTTTCAAGTAAAAGTAATTTTGTATTTTGTATTTTGATTAATAGTAAAGAAGTGTGTCAGATTGCAAAGTTGTTTGCAGTCATCCAGTCTCCTTGTGTTAGGCAAAAAGCCAGATATGAGTGGGGTAGAGAGAGAATAAAGCCAATAAAACCCACTAAAAGAGACTCAAAGAGTTAACCAGATAAAACCTGAGAGCCAGAAAGGACTCACTGTGTTAATTAGTTAATTAGTTGAATTTTTAAAGGCCAGAACTGACTTGGAATGTCCAGATATTCCCCAGATGAAAAACAATTCCCCAGAGAAGGAAAACATCAGAGCACTACCCATGTCTTCATTGTACCAATTAGATCAGGCTTCCAAGGCCAAAGATTGTCAACCAAGGACTCCTGTGCCCTATCCCATAAAGTAAGGCAAAAAAATAAAGCAAGAGTCATAACACTGGAAAATCTACTTGCTTGTTCATAAAATCTATGTGTTGTTCTTCCTCTTCTTCCAGCCCCTTAATCAACTAACTGTGTAGCCAGGACAAGAGATAGACCGCTGAAGTGTAAATGAACCTATGTGGATAAAGAATGCCAAGATCAAGACCAACACAGTCACCTAAATAACCCTATTATTAAGACAAAACTTCAAAGGAATTATAAACCACCTGTATACATCATGCCTTATGCTAACTAACCCCTACCCAAAAGGCCCTATAAAACCCCAAACCCTAAACACTTAAGTGTGCTTCCTTTTTGAGGTTGCCCACACTCTCCATCTTCCATTGTGTACTTTCTGCTTTAAATAAAGACTTCTTACTGTTCAATTTGTTGCATTTTGTCTCTGCACTGTTCCAGTGGTGTCTTTGTTACTTTGCTATTTCATTCTATTCTCCAGACTTACACACAAGTCTTCACTGTGTCTCTGTTCTACTCCAGATGAGTAGGAGGGGCTACTGAGACCTCTGATTTGGGCTTGCAAGTTCCCATCATCCAGGTGACAGACAGGACTGCAGCTGTATGAGCTCTTTAGTGACCTGCCTGTCCAACCTTAGGCAGGCCTGCTCTGTTACTCTGTACAGAGTGAAATAAAATTTACTTTGCCTTCTTAACTTTTTTTTTCACTCTGACTTCCCTGCTTCTCCAAACTGAATTTCTTCCCAACACTTGCAACAAAATTTCTGAGTGTGAGAATAGAAAACATTAAGTCAACGTACTTTTAATTTCTGTGGGAAAAGACATTAAGTACATAAGCAGATTCAGTGGTTCAAAAGGCTTACCATATTACTTTCAAAAATGGAAATAGTCAAACTATTATTCCTATAAACCAGAAGGAATCTACTATTCCACCACTGACTTAAATGAGAGCATTATTTGTACATCATGTTTAGTCATTGTGCTATATTCTGAGTATATTTACCTAAAAAGAAAGTTTACTTATAAAATTATAAAGCTGGAAAAATACTGTATTAACCACATTTTATATTAAGTCATACACAGATATTTATAATCTACAGCTGGTGTAACTATTCATTAACATACCCATTATATAAATCTCCTTAAGGCCATCATTTTGAAATTATAACAGTAGCAAATAGCTACAAAACTAATATTTAAAAAATGACTTGTTGAACTATGCTTGATAGATCACGAGCCTACATTCACTTTAAAGTATTTGATGATGTCCTATGGCTTTGTGATAAGATTTATTTTAAGTAAGATGTTTCTGCATAGAGATTAATAAGAATAAAATCTACATGTTTAACTGATAGATTTTAACTCCATGAGAAACCATATTCTTTGCATCTGTCAATTCCCAGGAACAAGAAAATTCATATTTCAAAACGACAGCAATCTTAACCAAACCTAGATACTTTATTTTTCATGCAAAAAAACAAACAAAAAAATACATAAAGCTAATAATAGGCCATTCTTACACTTGTGAAAAATACAATGGTTTAGATTTTATTTAATTTCAAAAAATAATAATTTATTGATTTTATTTAGTAGTTAGAAGTTACTCTCAAATTCTCTCTTAACAAAATTATAGTTGAAATCCTAAGCATCTACTCAGTTTTTCTGATTAGATTATAATGAAGGTTGAGAGGAGAAAGGTAACATGAATGGGAGGGACAGAAAGAGAAAGAAAAGTACTCGAGCTCTCTGAGGGTAGTGTGGAATGGTCTCTGTAGTGACTTACAGAGGAGACCGATTTTCCTCCTGTATTCAAGGAAGTGGAGAAGTGGAACTGTTAAGCTGCCATTTCTCAGAGATGGCCCAAGGGAAACTTTCAGGCCCACTGACATATTTCTAGTTGCAGAGGGTTCCCCCAAAGGGCACTCTGCATTACCTTCCATTGTGTTAAACAAGATGTGGGACCCTTAGGGTGCTGTTCAGGATGAAAAACAACTCCCTGGCAGTGTGAAACAGATTCTATAAAGCTTAAGACAAGGAACTATTTCTACTTTTATTCTGAAGCCTCATATTATCTCATGAACAGTACTCATAGTTCTGTATGTAAGGCATTTATGGAGTACATAGTGGAATCTCTTGTGAATCTATCACATAATTTAATGATATGTAATATAATAACATAATATATGTTTTATGTTCATATATAATATACCTACTAACATACAACAGAATGAGAAAATGAAAGGATGAAAAGAAGGCACTATTCCTTAGTAAAAATGGCATTCTCGTTTCAATTTTGCAAGTGATAAACATTATTAGTAGTATTATACAGAAGAGAAACCCAAAGTTCAGTATTGTTTTATTAATTTTTATTTCATTTTATCACAGTTTTCCTCAAACTAAGTAATTTGTTCAGACAAGGAAACTTCGGAGAGCATTACAACACAAATGTGTCTTGGCAAAATGTGTACTATTCTTCATTTATAAATTTGAAGTAACTAGGAAATATTTTCAGTCCCAAATCATAAAAAAAGTGAAGCCTAAAACAAGGTCAATATTATATTAACTTGATAGTATCCAGGTTCCCATAAATAATTTTTATTCATTGCTCTAAGACCTTAATTCTTATTGCAAAAAATTAAATATTTATAGTAAAAGTAACTTTTTGTTCTTGGTAACAAAAGGATTATACTTGATAGCTATGTAATAATTTTGTGCAGAAATCCTATGCAGATCAGCATATACAGACACTAAAAATTAAAATAGACACAAATCCAGATAGTGAAAGACCTTTAATTTTGCAAGAACACAAAACTGCTATTTGACCTTTGCCTGCTAGTGACTCAGTTATAGCAACTGTTCCAATTAACACAAAAGTAAATTCTAATTCTAATTAATCCATTTGAATGCATGATCAACAATATGAGAATCATCTGCTTTTGGTACTTAAGCAGCTCACAAATTACTAATGTGGAGGTAATTTATAGTATATCTTGAAATATACTTACCAATATAGAAGTAATTTATACATATCCTGAAAGGATAACTTTAAAAGCTCTGAGGAAACAAAGAACAGTTTCCTAAGATTCTGTTTGATAAATTATTCACTGGAGTAATATCAGTATAAGCCCAAGAGACAGTTTCAGAGTTCATGTCCAACATCTGGATCTAAAATACACATATACATACACAATCGCTTGCAAATATGAAGCAGACCACGTCAAATACTTGGCCAAAGGAAACAAAGTTAGGGAGAAAAGAGAAAGAAGAAAACGAATATGGATTTAAAAGATGTTGGCAATGCATAAGTTGACTAGCTTGAATTATAAAAATGGTGAAAAATTCTCATACATTGTTGACTGTCTTCATCATTATTGAACAATTTTCTTATTCAAAAAAGGGTAACAGTAGTTTGGTGTGGTAGAGTTATGGTAGCAAACATTTTTGTTTCTTCCAAAGCTTACTGCAAATACAGTGGTTCCAGTATTCTGCTGTAGCTGGATGACCTTATACAGAGCATGTCAGTGACATCTGTGTGCTACACATGCCTTTTTTCTCCTCCAACAAATGCTTAAGTAGAGAATGGTGGTATCTGGATAGCAATCTGCACACATCCCCTGAGAACTGAAAAACTGATGCAACAGCTGTATGCATGAACACCTTTGACATTTTTCAATAATATATGAAGAATTATAAATCAGAGAAATCAAAACTCCTCTACTCTCTGAATCAATAATCCTGTGTGTTCAACTCTCCTACCTGATTATTATCCATCAAGCAGCATAAGAATGGCTTTAGCTGTGAAATTGCATGCCATTTCCTCTGGATCCTTGCCTCATTCTACACTCTATATTACACACACACACACACGCACACACACACACACACACACACACAGACACAATTTCAAATGCCTTGTAGAAACCTAAATTCTTCCTGTGCCAAATAAAAATTTTTTAGCTTAATTATCCATCCAGTAAGAGGAAAATCACATTACTCACTTCATATATTTCCAACCTACTGTCTCCTTCCATTTTTTTCTTTTCATTTTTGTCCTTTCCCTTTAGATCATCTGATTTAATATTTTTTCTTAAAAAGAAAAAAGATAACTTAACCTTGAAATCTCCACAGTTATAAACTGCCAGAAAAGGAAGACAAAATAGAACTGTCTAAAATTTATTTAGCTCTGTATATTTTCCAACTTGTTTCTATTCTTCATCATGGAGCTAGTAAACTTTGTGAGTATATATGAGAGAATTGGCATGAATTGAGCCCAACCATAATTCTGTTTAGTTTATATTCAACAAACCTTCCTTCAGTATCTATTTATAAAACCATGGTGACATATTATAGGGATGATTCTTGCTCTTCAGGAATTTAGAGGCTCATGTGAGTGACATGAAAAATACCACACAAAATGTCACATACGATTTTGGGAAGATGGCAGCATGAGTAGGGCAGCAGATATTCTCCTCCCAAATTATAATTCTCCAACAGCCAGGCTACATCTGCATCTGTGAAAACACAGCTTCCCAAAAACGGGGTAAGATACAAGCCACAGTCCAGTGGGACCCGAGCGCTCCCTTCACCCCTGCTCCACAGCGGGAGGAAAGGAGTCAGAGCAGGGAGGGAGTGGAATCCCAGAACTACTAATCAAGCAGGTCTAGTAATCTGCACTGAGAGCACAGACACACATTGCATGGTGTGCTGGATATTAGGGAAATGGAAAAGTAAAATCTGCGAGCAGGTCCCTGCAGGGGGCTCCCTTGGGACAAAAGAAAAGCGACTGCTTCTTGAAAGTCTTAAAGGGACAGCGGTTTCACAGCTGGATGGAATCATCCCTACAGGCTCAGCCCAGCAGTTTGGAATCCCAGGGAACTTCAGGCTCCCTAACCGCCTTCAGGGTGGCAATGCAACTCTAAAGCTGCTCATGGCAATAAACAGCCTGCCATTCACTCCCACTCCAGTGCAGCCCTGACAGAGCAGCCTGGGAGTGGCCACGTCCACAGCAGCCACCGAGAGCCTTCTCCTAGTGCGCAGCCCCCCAGGCCAGATCCAAAAACCACCACTGGTGCGCAGCTTCCCTGCACAGGCAGAGGAAGCTGGGGCAAGGTGCGAATGGGTGCCCTTCTCATAGGAGAGCAGACCCAGTACACCTGCCTCTCCCTGCTGGGCTCTGGGATGCCCTGCCTGCTGCAGCTAAGGGTATTAACCTGGAGCTTGCTCCTGGCGTGTGGGTAACCAGCACAGGCAGCAGAGAAGGGCAAGGTGACCAGCAAGCAGGAAGGAACTTTGTTCTCCCAGCTAACACATGCACTACCTGTCTATGACTACCTTTATCACCATGAAAAGGCAGAAAAAATTGGTCCAGTCCAGAATCACCCAGACAACCCCTGAGAGAGGGCCTGGGGACATAGATATAAACAATCTTCCTGAAAAAGAATACAAAATAAAGGTCGTAACCACACTGATGGACCTGCACAGAAATATGCAAGAGCTAAAGGATCAAGTTGGGAGGGAGAACACAGAAATAAAACAATCTCTGGAAGGACTTAAGAGCAGACTGGATGAGGTGCAAGAGGCCGTAAATGGAATAGAAATCAGAGAACAGGAATACAGAAAAGCTGAGGTAGAGAGAGATAAAAGGATCTCCAGGAATGAAAGAATATTAAGAGAACTGTGTGACCAATCCAAACAGAACAATATTTGCATTACTGGGGTACCAGAAGAAGAAGAAGAAGAGAGAGAAAGGGATAGAACGTGTCTTTGAAGAAATAATTGCTGAAAACTTCCCCAAAATGGGGAAGGAAATAGTTGCTCAGACTACGGAAGCCCACAGATCTTGCAACACAAAGGACCCAAGGAGGAGAATACCAAGACATATAATAATTAAAATGGCAAAGATTAAAGACAAAGATAGAGTGTTAAAGGCAGCCAGAGAGAGAAAAAAGGTCACGTAAAAAGGAAAACCCATCAGGCTATCATCAGACTTCTCAACAGAAACCTTACAAGCCAGAAGAGAATGGCACGATATATTTAATTCAAAGAAACAGATGGTCCTTGAATGAAGAATACTGTATCCATCACAATTACCATTTAAATAAGATGGAGGGATTAAACAATTCTCAGAGAAGCAAAAGTTGAGGGAATTTGCCTCCCACAAACCACCACTACAGGATATTTTAAAGGGACTACTCTAGATGTAAGCACTCCTAAGGCTAAATAGATGTCACCAGAGAAAATAAAATCACACCAAAGAAAGCAGACCAACCAAATACAAACTTAAGGCAAAAATAAAATCAACTATGCACAAAAGCAGTCAAAGGAAACATAAAAGAGTACAGATTAAAACACCTAACATACAAAGAATGGAGGAGGAATAAAAAGGGAGAGAAACAAAGAATCATCAGACTGTGTTTATAATAGCTCAATAAGTGAGTTAAGTTAGGTGATTAGATAGTAAAGAAGCTACCTTTGAACCTTTGGTAACCATGAATCTAAAGCCTGCAATGACAATGAGTACATATCTTTCAATAATCACCCTAGATGTAAATGGACTGAATGCACCAATCAAAAGGCACAGAGTAATAGAATGGATAAAAAAGCAAGACCCTTCTATATGCTGCTTACAAGAGACTCACCTCAAACCCAAAGACATGCACAGACTTAAAGTCAAGGGATGGAAAAAAATATTTCATGCACACAATAGGGAGAAAAAAGCAGGTGTTGCAGTACTTGTATCAGACAAAATAGACTTCAAAACAAAAGATAAAGAAAGACATTACATAATGATAAAGGGGTAAGTCCAACAAGAGGATATAACCATTATAAATACATATGCATCCAATACAGGACCACCAGCATATGTGAAACAAATACTGACAGAATTAAAGGAGGAAATAGAATGCAATGCATTCATTCTAGGAGACTTCAACACACCACTCACTTCAAAAGACATACAGAAAATAAAAAGGACACAGAGGCACTGAACAACATACTAGAACAGATGGACCTAATAGACATCTACAGAACTGTACACCCAAAAGCAGTAGGATACATATTCTCCTCAAGTGCACATGGAACATTTTCCAGAACAGACCACATACTAGGCCACAAAAAGAGACTCAGTAAATTCAAAAGATTGAAATTCTACCAATCAACTTCTCAGAACACAAAGGTATAAAACTAGAAATAAATTGTACAAAGAAAACAAAATGGCTCACAAACACATGGGGGATTATCAACATGCTCCTCAATAATCAATGGATCAGTGACCAAATTAAAACAGAGATCAAGCAATATATGGAGACAAACGAAAACAACAGCACAATGCCCCAACTTCTGTAGGACACAGTGAAGGCAGTTCTAAGAGGAAAGTATATAGCAATCCAGGCCTATTTAAAGAAGGAAGAACAATCCCAAATGAATAGTCTAAAGTCACAATTATTGAGAGTGGAAGAAGAAGAACATATGAGGCCCAAAGTCAGCAGAAAGGGTACATAATAAAAATCAGAGAAGAAATAAATAAAACTGAGAAGAATAAAACAATAGAAAAAAATCAATGAAACCAAGAGCTGGTTCCTTGAGAAAATAAACAAAATAGATAAGCCCCTAGCCAGACTTATTAAGTGAAAAAGAGAATCTACACACATAAACAGAATCAGAAATGAGAAAGGAAAAATCACGACGGACCCCACAGAAATACAAAGAATTATTAGAGAATACTATGAGAATCTATATGCTAACAAACTGGAAAACCTAGAAGAAATGGACAAATTCCTAGAAAAATACAACCTTCCAAGACTGACCAAGGAAGAAACAGAAGATCTAAACAAAACAATTACCAGCAATGAAAATGAATTGGTAATCAAAAAACTACACAAAAACAAAACCCCCAGGCCAGATGGATTTACTGCTGAATTTTATCAGAAATATAGAGAAGACATAATACCTTAAATTTTTCTCCTTCCTAGAGAAGACATAATACCTTAAATTCTCCTTCAAGTTTTCCAAAAAACAGAAGAGAAGAGAATACTTCCAAACTCATTCTATGAGGTTAGCATCACTCTAAGACCAAAACCAGGCAAAGACCCCACCAAAAAAGAAAATTACAGACCAATATCCCTGATGAACATAGATGCAAAAGTACTCAACAAAATAGTAGCAAACTGAATTCAAAAATACATCAAGAAGATCATACAACATGATCAAGTGGGATTCATCTCAGGGACTCAAGAATGGTACAACATTCGAAAATCCATCAACATCATCCACCACATCAACAAAAGGAAGGACAAAAACTACATGATCATCTCCATAGATGCTGAAAAATTTCAAAATTCAACATCCATTCATGATAAAAACTCAGCAAAATGGGTATAGAGGGCAAGTACCTCAAAATAATAAAGACCATATATGGCAAACCCACAGCCAACATCATACTTAACAGCGAGAAGCTGAAAGCCTTTCCTCTAAGATTGGGAACAAGTCAGGGATGCCCACTCTCCCCACTGTTATTCAACATAGTACTGGGGTTGCTAGCCATGGCAATCAGACAAAACAAAGAAATACAAAGCATCCACATTGGTAAAGAAGAGGTCAAACTGCCACTATTTGCAGATGACATAATATTACATAAAAAAACCCTAAAGACTCCATTCCAGAACTTCTAGAACAAATATCTGAATTTAGCAAAGTTGAAGGATACAAAATTAATACACAGAAGTCTGTTGCTTTCCTATACACTAATGAGAAACTAACAGAAAGAGAAATCAGGAAAACAATTCCATTCACAATGGCATCAAAAAGAATAAAATACCTAGTAATAAACCTAACCAAGGAAGTGAAAGACCTATACCCTGAAAACTGAAAAACACTCTTAAGAGAAATTAAAGAGGACACTGACAAATGGAAATTCATCCCATGCTCTTCGCCAGAAAGAATTAATATTGTCAAAATGGCCATCCTGCCTAAAACAATCTACAGATATAATGCAATCCCTATTAAAATATCAACAGCATTTTTAAACAAACTGTAACAAATAGTTTTAAAATTCATATGGAACCACAAAAGACTCTGAATAGCCAAAGCATCCTGAGAAAGAAAAATACAGCAGGGGGGATCTCGCTTCCTAACTTCAAACTCTACTACAAAGCCACAGTAATCAAGACAATTTGGTACTGGCACAAGAACAGACCCACAAACCAGTGGAACAGGATTGAGAGTCCAGATATTAACCCAAACATATATGTTCAATTAGTATACGATAAAGGAGCCATGGACATGCAATGGGGAAATGACAGCCTCTTCAACAGCTGGTATTGGCAAAACTGGACAGCTACATGTAAGAGAATGAAACTGGATCATTGACTAACCCCATAAACAAAAGTAAATACCAAATGGATCAAAAACCTGAATATAAGTCATGAAATCATAAAACTCTTAGAAAAAACATAGGCAAAAATCTCTTGTATATAAACATGAACAACTTCTTCATAAACATATCTCCCTGGGCAAGGGAAACAAAAGCAAAAATGAGCAAGTGGGACTATATCAAGCTGAAAAGCTTCTGTACAACAAAGGACACCATCAATAGAACAAAAAAGGCATCCTGCAGTATGGGAGAATATATTCATAAATATATGATCCAATAAAGGGTTGACATCCAAAATATATAAAGAGCACACACACCTCAACAAACAAAAAGCAAATAATCCAATAAAAAAAATGGGCAGAGGAGCTGAACAGGCAGTTCTCCAAAGATGAAATTCAGATGCCCAACAGACACATGAAAAGATGCTCCACATCGCTAGTTATCAGAGAAATGCAAAACCACAATGAGATATCACCTCACACCAGTAAGGATCACCACCATCCAAAAAACAACAACAAATGTTGGTGAGGTTGTGGAGAAAGGGAAACCCTCCTACACTGCTGGTGGGAATGTAACTTAGTTCAACCATTGTGGAAAGCAGTATGGAGGTTCCTCAAAAAGCTCAAAATAGAAATACCATTCGACCCAGTAATCCCACTTCTAGGAATTTACCATAAGAATGCAGCAGCCCAATTTGAAAAAGACAGATGCACCCCTATGTTTATCGCAGCACTAGTTACAATAGCAGAGAATTGGAAGCAACCTAAGAGTCCATCAATAGATGAATGGATAAAGGAGATGTGGTACATATACACAATGGAATATTATTCATCCATAAGAAGAAAACAAATCCTACCATTTGTAACAACATGGGTGGAGCTAGACGGTATTATGCTCTGTGAAATAAGCCAGGCAGAGAAAGACAAGTATCATATGATTTCACTCATCTGTGGAGTATAAGAACAAAGAAAAAACTGTAGTAGCAAAACAGCAGCAGACTCACAGAACCCAAGATTGGACTAACAGTTACCAAAGGGAAAGGGACTGGGGAGGATGGGTGGGAAGGGAAAGATGCTGAGGGGGGAGAAAGGGAGCATTGTGATTAGCATGTATAATGACTGGAGGCACGGGGAGGGCTGTGCAACACAGGGAAGACAAGTAGTGACTCTGTAGCATCTTACTACGCTGATGGACAGAGACTATAATGGGGTATGTTGGGGGCACTTGGTGATGGGGGGAGTCTAGTAAATATAATGTTCCTTATGTAATGTACATTAATGATACCAAAAAAGAATGTCACATACTTTATTTAAAAATTTCTTAAAAATCTCTGTGGATTCTTACAGTAAGGAGTATTAATCTTTGTGGTTCTTCCTTTTGAACAACACCTCGCAGAAATCAGAGGCACTGAAGAAGTTCATACATTTCTACCTTCTTAATTTTTTGTTACAGTTGAGAGGTTTGAAATGCCATTTGGTATCAATATGATTGGTCTTCAAAGAAAACTGATTTGAGACTGAATTCAGTTGTAATAGATTAAATTTGAAACATATTCTATGCTTTAAAACTGAGTCATCAATCAACCCTTTCTTTTTCTTTCATGAAGAACATTCATTATCTACTCATTAACCACAGAAACAAAGAGGGTTTGTGGACAGGTGTGACTTTTTTAATATTATTCTAGATGCCTACCCAATATGATATGTTTTACCTACATAAACTTCTTTGTGGGTTCCATTATACATGACTGAGAATGAAAGTAAAGATAGGCTATTTCCCGGAACAGGAACAGCTACTCATGCAGATTAACACGAGTGGTTTCAGTGGATCATGACACTCAAGGCAAGCTTTTCCTTTTCCAGTGCAGAAGATAGGTTCAAGCAGAAAATATGGGTAGAATAAATTAAATGTATTATGAATTAGGTGCCATAAATGTATTAACTATATTTATAATAACTGGTGTATTAAAACATACTAACTATAATGAAAATGTGTCATATATTTTACTATAAATTTTTCAATACCTGCCATCATGATTTTACAACTTTAAAATAATGCTGGATTCAAATTTTTGACTGTATAACTTATATGTTATTCTAAACAACCTACTACTAAATATTTTGTTCCCCTGGTGTTTCTAACTTTATGATAAAAAAAATAGGGAGCTACAAATCTGATAGAAAGGAAAATATTCATTTATATAACATTAAGATCTTACCTAAAATGAAGTAAAAGGATCAGAGTGATGGGTCAGTATTTATAAAGTAATATTTCCATTCTTGCTTTTGTTCAATTATGCATACATAAATTTGTTACCATCTTCCTGTTAATATTTGGCCTCAATGGCCACATAACAATATCTAAAGGTTACTTTTTACATAAAAGGATTTTAATAGATTTTTTTAACCAAAATAGTCTTTATGCGTCAGAGCTGCAATAACTTAATTACTCCTTAAATGCAAACGGCAGGAAGGAAAAATGACAAGTGTTTGTTTACTGCATATGATAATTATGCCTCACTCAACATACTTAGCTATAAATTAAAAGAATACAAGGAAAATGAAATAAAATTGATAAAGGTTTCAGACAGAAAAGATTGGAAAGGAAATTGCTGTAGGATAATTGGCAATATGGCTGAAAGATACAATTTGATAGCTTTTGGAAGAAAAACAGAAAAATCCTTCAGAGAAGAGAATACTTAAAACATTTTTTCAAGGCACAAGAGCTCAAGTATAGAAAAATAATTCAAGAAGGAAAGAATGAAGGAATGTGATAGTAAATATCAAATGCAATGTAGCATGGAGACAAAAAATAATTTCGTGGAGGAAAAGCCCTCCAAATGTATGCCGCAAATCAAAAGTGTTGCTCTGTTTTCTCACCTGTATGATTTTATCCCCTGAACTACCTCACCAAATTTCTTCAGATATTCTCGCAGTGCTTTTGCATCCTCTTTGGTCCAGTAACACCTGAGATAGGTTCTTGTGGTGGATCTTGGAAACAAGAGAGGGGGGATCCCAATCACGCGAACCATGTTAAAGCCTGCATGCTTTATGTCTTGGCGCATTTGAGACCCACAGCGGGTCATGAGCCAAGTCCAATCTGTGAGGCAAGGAAGTGTGATTTGCCTCAAGATGGAGAGAAAGAGAGGATGATAATTTATTGAACAATAATAGAATTGGTCACATTAGGAATTATTGTTCCAGTTTTACAGATAATTTAACCAAGATTTAATAAGCAGTTTGGGTAATATTTCACAATTCAGAAATAACAAAGGTAGGATTCAAACATTGCTATCGGATTCCAATGCTTTTATTCTTAATTATTGTGTCATTTTGTGACTCTAATCCTCTGATTATACAGGCATAACACAAGAAACACACACACATAAATCCAATAGTCTCTAGATTTTATAAAAGGAATTTTCTTACCATTCCTGTCAATGAGATTCAATGTTCCTTGCATGATCTCTAAAATAATGTTTGTCCTGTAAGAAATTTAAACTATAAACAATACAAATTTACTATTATGCATTGCTACTATTTTTGAATTCTCTATAGGAGAATAATGTCCTAAATTTTGTTAACCTGAAATACAGGTAGAACCCTCAATTCTACTTTTTCAAGAAAAAGCATGTATTTTTCAAGAAAACTGTCTTTTTGAATTTTGTATCCTCAGACCACACATAGACAAAATTTAAACATTTATTTATTGAAAGGACATAACAATCAGATAATAAAAATCAAGAACACAATTAAAAAGTAGTTACCTCAATTGTATAAAAGGAGTTAAATTTTATTATATAATGATATAATTTCAATAGTGTACAGACAGTTCAACAGTTTCATGAAACAGCACTGAACTGGATCACAAGGATTTAGTCTGTTCTGTTACTCAAGCTTGAGTAACATGGATCAAATAATAGAGCTTTTATTGAGATGTAGAGTTGCAATCAATATATTGAGAGTTTAGATTTGATTATCTATAAATTCTCTTTAAGTACCAACTATTTTTTGAAACAAAATGTTCATTATCAAAAAGCTGGAGGTGCAGGGAATAATTATTAAATAACAGTACCAACTAGGATTAAATGAGATGAGATATATCTATCTCTACCAATTACTAGACTTTAGTGACATGTGTAAATACATGTCGGTGTGAATAAGAAGGGAAAATACCGAGTTAGCATCATAATTGTTATCTCTTAGAGAGTGCTATTAGATTTTATAATAATCTTTTTGGGGATATGACAGAATTCTAAATAGGTGGAATAGTCCAATCTAAAGAATCAAAAGACTGTTTGCATTAGATGAATGCTATACTGTCAAGAGTTTAATTAAATGATGTGCAAAGAATCTTTATAGCACTTATTTTTCCTGATTTCAAAAATCATTTAGAGTTTTTCTATGATTTGGACTATTTTCTTCTTTTTAAATAAAGTCATTTCTAGGCATACACATTTCTTAAATTTCAAATGAAACCTTGACCTATATAAAGATATTTAAATAATTTCTTAAATAGGTATTCTACTTGGACATTTAAGACAGATGCACAAATCTAATTTTGGTTATTACTCAAAAGTAAGATAATGCTGATGTTATTATGCAAACAAGGAGTAGTAACAATAGGGCTGCTGCTTACAGACAAATAATTTGTGACTTAGCCTTTAATGAGCTCCATTTTTGTTGGAAAAATTTAACCACTTTGATAAAATCTAATGTATACCTGAGATTTTTAAGTTAGTTTCTTAATCAAAATCCCTTTACAATTTTATGCATTTACAATAAAACCTCATATTGTCCATAAGAGCTTTCATTTGCCCACTTAATACTGAGAAAAATTCTTTTCATTAATACTACATTTCTTGATGTTTGAATAAATAGTCATGGAATTAAAGTATTTTACTGAGAAATATTGCTTGTATACAAGCAGTTTATCCAAATGAAGATAGCCTCATATTAAAGAATATTCCTTTCTCTCTGTAATATTTGTTCATCAGAAGCCAGCAGGCCAAATGGGAACCATCCTAAAGCCATAAGAAAACCATAAGAAAGTATATTATTGTGCAATGTTTGTATGTCTCCCTTTTTGCTGTTTTGGCCAGTAACATCATTTGAGTTTTTTAAATTTTCACATCAAAGTCTACTCTTTTCACAAGTGCACATATCTTTCCCTTCCCATATGCATAACCTTTCATCCAAATTCAGTTGTCAGTGCTTATTGATCAATATTAAAGAACTTTTATTGAAGGTAAACAGTCCTAAGAGACTGGTTTGCTATTATCTGCTCTTACACATTGCTCTCACTGAGAGGAACTTTCAGAGGTACTACAGCATTTCCCCCATTTTGCTAGATAACATCCAATGATAATGGCTTTAACATGATGGGAAATTAATTGAGAAAGCATTTCTACCCTGCCATAATTTTATCATCCATTCTATTGCTGCTATTAGCAGGAATCCATAACCCCAAGGGTGGTCCAAGTGAGTCTTTTTTAGCAGAGCTAACAGTCTGGAGGTCATACTGTTAGCTTATCCCATCAGCCAGGTGTCAAATCATTGTCAAAAAGAAATTACCGGAGTACTCATTTTTTTTTAGCTTCTAGCCTTGTGTTGTGGTATATGAGATGATTTGCAAAGCCGTTGGAGGAAAAGAGTGCTGGTGGTCATAGAAGTCTTCTTTCACATCAGCACTTACTAGAATCATTACAAATTAAGTTGAATGTGTGAGGCACTGCCTGCAATTGAATTCACTTCTGAGACAGGGTTAGAAAATCTTGGATTCTAATTCCTTTTGGAAATAATAGTTTCTTAACTGAATGTTACCACAGAGAGGACAGCTGCCACTTATGATGTTAAATATGGCTTTTGAGAATCAGTAAAGGGTTCTTCTATAATACTGAAAACATAAAATTGCATTGATATGCAAATAATAGTAAATAAAGCATAATAAATTAATGACTGATGTTCCCATTTTCACTTGATGCTGCATATAATGCAGTGGTTTCCATTCCTACATTTTACATATCCTAAATGTAGTTTAGACACACACACACATGAGACATGAATAAAATTTAAAGGAGAAAGATAATTCTGTGAAATCTGTTGTTTTATTCTGCTCTTTCTTTCCTTCTTTTACAGAACAAGCAAACACTTAATCATTAAGATCTTTTGTTCTATACCTGCTTTCACATTGAAGCGCTGCAGATACATATATGTGTATGAAATACAACATACCTAGATGTTCCCTTGCTTAGAATTTGTGTAAATAGCCTGTAAACTATAGTTGGTGTTTTCCCAAAAATACTTTTTCAATGAGACAATATAGGAAGGGCTATTATGATCCTGATTCTACTAATTCTTAAGTAAATGGAAAAAAATTTCTGATATATGACATATGATGATGCCAGATAAGAGGATTTTATGTATATCCAAATCAATTGTACTTGGAAAATTGAAGTACTACTCTGACAAGCACAGGCATACTGGTGTATAGCACACTTTCTCAAAACCTTTAACAAGTACCTTAATGGCTTCAACAAGTTTATCATAAAATACTGTGCCAAAACTGGAGCTTCCTTCTTTCGAGCAGACTTTCTGAAATAATAACAATATTGAACTCTTCAAAATATGACATATAGGCTAACATTTTTCTCAGAAAAGTAAGGATTGGAAATAAAACAACCAAAAAACTAATTATAAGAAATATATAGTAATACAGTTACTATTTATTTCATCTAAGGATTTAAGGCAATAATATCCCTAATTGAGAAAGTATTCTTCTAAAGTTAAAAATCAATATAAACAATTAGGTTCATACACACTGACAAATGTTTTCAAGAAGAGGACCATTGCTCTTTACAACATTGATAATTGTCCCTTAATGATTCATATGGATCTGTCATTCATGAATTTGTTAAAGGTCTTTTTGGATATACCCTATTTCTGTCAGCATATCCTTCCTTCTTACTAATATCTGTGCTTTCTGTCAAAGTGTATGATCATAAAAGGGGATTTGAAAACAAAGATTGCATACAGATAAATATCTGTATCAGATACAGTTAAATATCTGTAACTCAAAATGTGTTGTATGTGGATTATAAAAGCAAAGGTAAATATGCATTTAGACTTCTTTAAAGTAGAGTCTGTACTTTAAGCTTCAAATATAATATTTCCTATGTGATAAAATGGTTACTGATTTAATGACACATACTTATGACTATAAAAATTTACTATAACCAAGAATAAATAAAAGGAAAATTCTAAAGAAAAAAATCTTTTTTAAAACGTTTTAAGTGACAAAAATTTATAGTTAATTACTTTATGATTTATTTATTTTGAAATTACTAACAACTAAAACAGTGTCTAAATTGTTAAATATGTACAATTATTGGTAAGAACAAAACTTTTCTCTGCATTTAAATCGTAATGATTCCAGAACTCAGTGTGTAAAAATGAAAACTTTTCTCTGCATTTAAATCGTAATGATTCCAGAACTCAGTGTGTAAAAATGAAAATTCATCCAGTAAGCAACAAAATGATGAAAACCCTTTATTAAAGGACAGAGCATTGGGCTAGTATATAATAAGCTTAAATTTTTATAATTTAATAATAAGCTTAAATTTCTCCAATAGATTAAACAATATATGATAGGATATAGAAAATATAACAAACATAAAGGTGAGGGGGAAAGATGGCGTGAGAAGTGAAGCAGAAACCTCCTCCCAAAATTATATATAACAGAAAAATACAGCAAATGCAACTAATCCTAAAAGAGCAACCCAAAGACTGCAGAACAGACTGCCTACATTTGGGAAAAAGAGAAGACCTCACAGAAAAAGGTAAAGTAGAAAAGCAGCAATCCAGCAGAACACAAGCCCTCTCCCAACCCCAGCTCACAGACAGGAGGAAGAGAAATTCAGCAGGAAGGGAGTAGAAGCCCAGGACTACTAAACATCCAGCACTGAAGATCTGCTCTGGGAACACAAACCCACATTACATGGTGCTCTGGAGATTAGTGGGGTTGGAAAGCAAAGACAGGCAGCACACTTGAAGAGATTGAGATTCCAGCCACCTGTGGAAAACAGGTACCCACAAACAGCTGCTCCTGGACAAAAGAAAGGGAGCACTTTGAGAGACTTCGAATAGTCAGAGGGCTGCTAAGGGGCAAGGATTACATAGACCTTGCTGCTCAGGAGAAAGGACAGGTGGAAAAAATAATCCTGAAACACTGAGCCCAGTAGGATGGGAACTTTCAGGAGCTTCAGGTGCTCCATCCACCTGGCTGGCAATGCAGAGCCAAGGCCCCCCACTGTGATACAGAGCCTGAAGCTCCTTCCTGGCCAGCACTGGTTGGCAAACTTGCTGCCCCCACCATTGCTCCAGGCCAACTGGAGAGTGGGCCTGCCTGTGGCAGCTACAAAAGTATAGCATAGAGGCTCCACCCTGCATGCTCAGCCCACTAGCACTGGCAGTGGAGGCAGGCACTGTAGATGGGAAACAGGAAAGAGCTCTTTCCTATAAGCATATGCCAAAGCCCTGAGCTTGCAGCCACTGCCGTCACTCCAGGTGCTGGGCAGCTCTAGAGAGTAGATCTTTGGAGCACTACAGGGCACTGTACACAAATTTATTCTTCCATAGTAAAAATTAGGAATATGAAATGGTAAAAAGTTTTGTACAAACAAGAATCCAACAAACACCCGAAAGAGGGCAAAGTGAAACTGAAATCACCAACCTTCTTGATAAGTATTTCAAAACAAAAATCATTAACATGAACATATAGCTACAGAAAAACATTCAAGATCTTAGGGAGGATTTCAAGAAAAAGATAAAAACTTTGAAAAATATAGTACCTGGAATGAAACATACAGTGGAAGGATTTTAAAGCAGAATAGATGAGGTAGAGGAGATGGTAAATGAAACAGAAATTAGAGAACAAGAAAACAAAGCTGAGTGAGGCACAGAAATAAAAAAGGATCTCTAGGAATGGAAGAATAATAAGAGAACTGTGTGACAAATCCAAAAGGAACAATATTCGCATTATAGGTGTACCAGAAGAAGGGGGAGAAAAAGGGGTAGAAAGTCTCTTTGAGGAAATAATAGCTCACAACTTCCCCAAGCTGTGGAAGGCAATAGTGTCTCAGGTCACAGAAGTGCAGAGATCTCAACACAATGAACCCTAGGAAGAGAACATCAAGACATATAATAATTAAAATGGCAAAGATCAAGGGCAAAGACAGAGTACAAAAAGCAGCCACAGAGACAAAAAAGATCACCTACAAAGGAAAACCCATCAGGCTATCATCAAATTTCTCAACAGAAACCTTACAGGCTGGAAGGGAGTGGCATGATATATTTAATGCAATGAAACAGAAGGGTCTCCAACCAAAAATACTCTACCTGGCAAGATTATCATTTAAATTTGAAACAGGGATTAAACAATTTCCATATAAGCAAAAGTTGAGAGAATTTACCTCCAACTCTACAGTGTGTATTTTAAAGGGACTGCTATAGATGGAAATACTTCTAAGACTAAATAGCTGTCACCAGGAAAAATAAAACCACAGTAAAGGAAGTAGACCAATTAATTACTAAGAAAATGCAAAATCAAAACAACTACCCACCAAGATAGTAAAGGGATACAGAAAGAGTGCAGAATATGACAACTAATATATAAAGAGTGGAGGAGGAAGAAATAGGGAGAAAAAAAGAACCTTAAAAAATAAATTATGCAAAGAAATCAAAAAAGCCCACAAACGCATGGAGGCTTAGCAACATGCTCCTAATGGACCAATTACCAAATAAAAACACTGATCAAGCAATTTATGGAGACAAATGAAAACAATAACTCAACACCCCAAAACATGTGGGATGCAGTAAAGGCTGACTAAGAAGGAAGTATATTGCAATACAGGCTTACCTCAAGAAAGAAAAACCCCAAATAAACAGTCTAAACACAATTAATGAAACTAGGAAAATAAGAAACAACAAGTTCCAAAGTCAGTAGGAAGATGGACATAATAAAGATCTGAACAGGAATAAGTAAAATTGAGAAGACTAAAATAATAGAAAGAAACAACGAAATCAGTAGCTGTCTCTTTGAGGAAATAAACAAAATAGATAAACCCCTAGCCAGACTTATCAAGAAAAAAGAAAGTGTACTCACATAAACAGAATCAGAAATGAGAAAGGAAAGATCACTATGGACATTGCAGAAATACAAAGAATTATTAGAAAATACTATTAAAAATTATATGCTAGCAAATTGGATAACCTAGAAGAAATGGACAACTACAACTTTCCCAGACTGACCCAGGAAGAAACAGAACATCTGAACAGACCAATTACCAGCAATGAAATTGGATTGGTAATAAAAAGAACTACCTAAGAACAAAATCCCTGGATCAGATGGCTTCAATGATGCATTTTATCAAACATTTAGAGAAGACATAATACCCATCCCCTTAAAGTTTTCAAAAAAGTACAAAAGGATGGAGTACTTCCAAACTCACTCTATGAGGTCAGCATCAGTCTAACATCAAAACCAGGCAAAGATATCACAAAAAAGAATATTACAGACCAATATTATTGATAAACATAGATGCAAAAATACTCAACAATATATTAGCAAACCATACTCACAAATACATCAAAAAGATCATACATCATGATTGTTTAATTAAGGTACCACTAATATATAATCTTATGAAGGTTTCACATGAGCAAAATTGTTGTCACTACATTCACCCATATTATCGAGTCCTCCCACCCCCCACCACAGTAACTGTCCATCAGCATAGCAAGATGCCACAGAGTCACTACTTGTCTTCTCTGTTCTACACTATCTTCCCTGTGACCCCACACACACCATGTGTGCCAATAATAATGCCCCTCAATCCTCTTCTCCTTCCCTCCCCAACCACCCTCTCCAAACCCTCCCTTTTGGTAACCACTAGTCCCTTCTTGGAGTTTGTGAGTCTGCTGCTGTTTTGTTCCTTCAGTTTTGCTTTGTTCTTATACTCCACAAATGAGTGAATTCATTGGTACTTGTCTTTCTCCACCTGGCTTATTTCACTGAGCATAATACCCTCTAGCTCAATCCATGTCATTGCAAATGGTAGGATTTGTTATCTTCTTATGGCTGAACAATATTCCATTGCATATGTACCATCTTTTCTTTAACCATTCATCTACTGATGGACACTTTGGTTCCTTCTATATCTTGGCTATTGTAAATAGCACTTGATAAACATGGGGGTGCATATGTCTTTCTGAATCTAAGATCTTGTTTCCTTTGGATAAATTTCTGGGTCAAATGGTATTTCTATACAGTTTTTTGAGGAACTTCCATATTGCTTTCCACAATAGTTGAACTGATTTACAGTCCCACCAACAGTGCAGGATGGTTCCCCTTTATCTGCATCCTGGCTGGCATTTGTTCCTTGTCTTTTGGATGTTGGCCATCCTAACTAGTGTGAAGTGATATCTCATTGTGGTTTTAATTTTCATTTCCCTGATGATTAGCAATGTGGAGCATCTTTTCATGTGCCTGCTGGCCTTCTGAATTTCTTCTTTTCAGAATGGTCTGTTCAGACCCTCCAACCATTTTTTAATTGGGTTATTTGCTTTTTGGCTGTTGAGGCATGTGAGCTCTTTATATATTTTGGATATTAACCCCTTTTTGTTATGTTATTTATGAACATTTTCTCAAATACTATAGGATGCCTTTTTGTTCTACTGATGTTGTCCTTTGCTGTACTAGAAGCTTTTTAGCTTGATGTAGTCCCATTTGTTCATTTTTGCTTTGGTTTCCCTTGCCTGAGGAGATGTGTTCAGGAAAAAGTTGCTCATGTTTCTATTCAAGAGATTTTTGCCTATGTTTTCTTCTGTGTTTTATGGTTTCATGACTTACATTGAGGTCTTTGATCCATTTTGAATTAATTTTTATGTATGGAGTTATACTATAATCTATTTGTATTGTCTTACATCCAGCTGTTCAGTTTTGCCAACACCATTTTGTTGAAGAGGTTGTCATTTCCCCATTGTTTATCCATGGTTCCTTTATCATATATTAATTGACCATATATGTGTGGGTTTATATTGTGGCTCTCTATTCTGTTCTATTCATCTATGGGTCTATTCTTGTGCCAGTACCAAATTATCTTGATTAATGTGGCTTTGTAGTAGAGCTTGAAGTCAGGGAGAGTAAGACCCCCAGATTTATTCTTCCTTCTCAGGATTGCTTAGGCTATTCAGGGTCATTTATGGTTCCATATGAATTTTAGAACTATTTGTTCTAGTTAATTGAAAAATGCTGTCAATGTTTTGATAGGGATTGCATTGGATCTGTAGATTGCTTTTGGCAGGATGGTTATTTTGACAATATTAATTCTTCCTGTCCATGAACATGGGATGTATTTCCATTTATTGGTGTGTTATTTAACCTCTCTCATGAATGTCTTATAGTTTTCAAGATATAGGTCTTTCACCTCCTTGGTTAGGTTTATTCCTAGTATTTTATTGTTTTTAATGCAATTGTAAATGGAATTGTTTTCCTGATTTCTCTTTCTGCTAGTTCATTATTAATATGTATGAATGCAACAGATATCTGTGTATATTAATTTTATATCCTGCAACTATGCTCTATTCAGTTATTAGTTCTAGTAGTTTTGTGGTGGATTGTTTAGGGGTTTTTTTATGTACAATATCATGTCATCTACAGACAGTAATGGTTTAAGTTCTTCCTTACCAATCTGGATGTCTTTTATTTCTTTGTGTTGTCTGATTGCCATGGCTAGGACCTCCAGTGCTATGTATAGTAAAAGTCAGGAGAGTGGGCATCCTTGTTTTGTTCCCAATCTTAGAGGAAAAGTTTTCAGCATTTTGCTGTTAAGTATGATGTTTATTGTGGGTTTGTCATATATGGCCTTTATTATATAGCTGCTGCAAGTGGAACCACCCTCTGGCTGCTCCGACACAACAATGTGGTAGCAGGTTTGTTGGCTGGGAAGAAGTTGTGTCAGGCTGCATATCATGTTGTGCAGTCCCTTTGCGTCACCATCCAGAAGGATGGAGTGCCTGAAGGTTTCCAACCTGCTGAGCTCAGTGTGCTGGGAAGGTTTTGAACACCTGTCCTTTCTCCTGAGCAATAAGCCCTATGTAATCCTTTCACCTTTAGCAGCCCTCTTACTTTTGGGAAGTCTTTCAAAGTAGTCACTTTTCTTTGGTCCCTGAGTGGCTGATTATGGGTACCTGTTCTCCACAAGTGGCTGGAATCTCAGTCTCTCTGAGTATTCCATCTGTCTTTGTTTTCCAACCCCACTAATCTCCAGAGCACCACGTAATGTGGGTTTGTGCTCCTGGAGCAGATTTCCAGGGCTGGGTGTTTAACAGTCCTAGACTTCTACCCTCTCCCCACTCTATTTCTCTTCCTCCCACCGGTGAGGTGGGGTAGGGGGAGGGCTTGGGTCCTACCAGATTGTGGCTTTGCTACTTTAACCTTTTCTGTGATGTCTTCTCTTTTCCCCAGATGTAGGCAGTCTGTCACAATTTTCTTTTCAGTCACTCTTTTAGGATTCATTGTGTTTGCTGTATTTTTATATTATATGTGGTTTTGAGAGGAGGTTTCTTTCTCACTTCCTATGCCACCATCTTTAAGCCAATTCTCTATCAATGATATTTTAATAAGAAAAATATATAACAAACATAAATTTATGTATATAAACATATTTTATAATATTTATTTATAAATACATGTTTAATTATATATTTATTTATATATGTATATAAATAAGTATATAATAGAAAATTTCCAATAGATTCTAAATAATTTTCAAGGAGGGATGTAACAGAGTTATAAAAATAAGAAATGTATTTGAATTGGAGCTATATTTATTTTTGTTTCACATTTATAAATCCAGGATATACTGAATTTAAGGTAAATAAATATCTAAATTAAGTTGGTGATTTGAAATGCTTACATTCACCAAACATCATCATGAAAATTTGGGTTTACGAAACTAATAAATTGCAACTAATTTATTAATTCTAATAGGAAATGTATGGTTAGGTCTCATCTTTATTTTATAATTATACTCTGAAACATTTCCTCTTGTGCATAACTCAAAATCCTTGGAAAATATTGATTACAAAATTATATGAATATAGTATATTATTTTTTCAGGTTTTTATAATGTCATACATATGTAGATTTTTATCATCTACATTCAATACTTTTTTTGTGAGTATTTTCTAATAGGAGTATGAACTCTTTTCCTGGAATTAAGTGTGCTTTTTGCTCTGACATTTAGTAGAAGTTAAACACAATTTTTTTAAAAAGCTATTATCTCTTTTATCTCTATGAGATCAATGAATTTATAATTAAACTAGAATAAAATTATGCATATGATTAGGGACACAAAAATTTTTCAATATTTATCATGCATTTTTAACATAAGCATTACTCTAATTAATAGTGTAATACCTAACTAAATATAATTGCATTTGTTTTTTCTTAAACTATGAAAAGAGTCAATATATAAGATAAAAACGGTTTTGACTCAAAGCAAGAGATCACTTTTGAGCAAACTTTGTTTGGGATTAGTGTTAACGTGTTTCCTGTAATGATTTCTTTACACAGAAGTTGAACTTTTGCTTTGAATTACACATTATAAAACACTCTGTTTAAAAAAATATTTGCATCATATTTATTTGGTTTTTCACTTGTTCCTTTCTGTGTTTTGCTCTGTCAACTGTTTTTAGATTTCCCTCAGGAGAAAATTGAGCTTCATATCCATGCTCGTAGATCACAGTGTGAATACAACTTGCTGCACTCTGCTTGGCAGGTAGGAATATCCGTGAATAACACTGAAATATAATTGGCTTCAGCTCCTGGTGTTGTCCCCTGAAATTGCTTCATTCTTATATCGCCTGACCTAAGCAACAAGGACATATTTTAAATTCATACGGCCTGCAAGTGCTGTGTTACAGCTTTTTTAAAAAAATAAAATAAACCTCAAATATTGCTAAGGTGACAAAACTGCTTATTTTTCAAAATGTTCTGTATGTTTTAGTGAGGTGTATATGTGAAAGTATTTACTGGAATTACAGGACACTGGCAGTAGTAAGTACAATTGGCCTATGAATAATATCCAGTGGATTTTCTGTTTATATCCTGTTTATACCCAAACTGCAGAAGGCTACCGCATTCATTATTAAGAGCAAAACTGTTCTTTCTTCCCTATTAATTGAAGCATCACTTATTGCTTATATTGTTAAGATAGTAAACATGTGTTTAAATATGGTCCTTGGCCAAATTTCATAGCCAGTGGTTTAGGAACACAGAAGACACACTCCCAACCTGATTAGCTAGCTTCCTATGATAGTCAGGGAGAAGGGTAGGTGGAAGCCGCACTGGTAATTTTTCAGCTCATTAGGTGCATATTCATCTTAATGGGGCATCAAAGTTTAAAACTATAATGCATTCCCCTCATTTAATCCACCAGAGAATATGCATAGTAACCACATGAAAGCAGAAAGGATTTCAACACTTTGAAGCTGCACAAGCAGGTGTCATCTTTCCCTTTAGGCAGGATGGAAATGGAAACTTGATTAGTCTAATTCTGCCTCAGTAACCCCCTTTGCTGCTCCCTCACCATCCGGAGTGGATGTACAGCAGTGCATCACTGCAGATAAAACACAAATTGAATTGCCTTCAGCTACATTTTCAGAGACTGGGGGTGGAAGGCAAAGAAATATGACCTGAGTCATATTCTCTCCAATAAAAGTATTTTTGTTCATTCTTTCCACACACATTCATTAGTATTCCTTTCCATATAAAACACTCTGTTGAATGCTGTAGAATGAAAAGTATCAAAATTCAGAAAAGCATTAAGAGAGAACATAATATTTCTCTTGCATTCTATCCAATCATACTCTTAAAGATACTCAACAAATGTTAGACATTCCAGCTTACTCTTTACACTCTAACTAAACTGGACATCTGGTATATTTGTCATTTAAAAATTATCTCCTGTATACTTACTTTTTTTTTTTAGATAATTATTTTTATTGAAGGGTAGTTGACACAGTATTACATTAGTTTCAGGTGTACAACACAGTGATTGAACATTTATATACATGATAATTCTAGGTACCAGTTATCACCATACCAAGTTGTTACAATATTTTGACTATATTCCTTATGCTATACATTACATCCTGGTTACTTATTTTACAATTGGAAGTGTGTGTGTGGGTATATATATATATATTTTTGTGAGGGCATCTCTCATATTTATTGATCAAATGGTTGTTAACAACAATAAAATTCTGTGTAGGGGGGTCAATGCTCAATGCACAATCCTTAATCCACCCCAAGCCTAATTTTCGTCAGTCTCCAATCTTCTGAAGCATAACGAACAAGTTCTTACATGGTGCACAAATTCTTACATAGTGAATAAGTTACATGGTGAACATTACAAGGGCAGTCATCACAGAGGCTTTCGGTTTTGCTCATGCATTATGAACTATAAACAGTTCAAATATGAATATTCATTTGATTTTATACTTGATTTATATGTGGATACCACATTTCTCTCTTTATTATTATTATTTTTAATAAAATGCTGAAGTGGTAGGTAGATACAAGATAAAGGTAGAAAACATAGTTTAGTGCTGTAAGAGAGCAAATGTAGATGATCAGGTGTGTGCCTGTAGACTATGTGTTAATTCAAGCAAGACAAGGGCAATAAAACATCCACATATGCAGAAGATTTCTCTCAGAACGGGGGGGGGGGAGGTTCTAAGCCTCACCTCTGTTGATCCCCAATTTCTCACCTGATGGCCCCCCTGTGACTGTGCCTGTCTTAGGTTGTTCCTCCCTTGAGGAATCTTACCCGTCTCTGGCTAACCAGTCATCCTCCGGGGCCATCCTGTATACTTACTTTTATGCTCTGTTAAAAATAATCTCTTGTATCAGTTTTGCTACAGAGAGTGTAAGGCTTGTTATTCACCTTTTCTAAATAAATATATAAGTATTAACATGCAATTCATGTCTGTTTAAAATGAAAGATTGGGGTTCTTTTCACCTTAGATCCAGGTAACAAAAGAATTTCCCTATTTTAATTTGGGGTAAAAAGATAAATGGAGGGAAGAAGGATAACTCATTTTTGTAATTTTGAACATTAACCCCCACTTTATTTTGTGTAGTTATTTATTTTAAATTAATCCAAGATCAGAAATGGATTAATTCAGTGATGTAAATATATTTTAAAATTATATTAAGTGTATGTTTGCAGTAATAATAAATTATTTAAATTTATATTTGGCATGAAGGTAATATCTCATGAAACTCAATAAAAGTGGAAAGTGTATATGTTTTCACATGAAGTTGAAAATTTATAAATGGAAGAGTTATCCCTCAAGCTTGAAAAGGCAGGATTATTATGTAAAAACTTCAAAACTCAAGGCACATGATGACACAAAATAGTGCATTAATAAGAAATGGCCAAATCTATTTAAAAAAATCTTTCGAATAAAACATTTTGTCATCTGTGTTTCTTACTGGACTGTTAGAGACTGATTTAGGTCAGTTCCCCTTGTCCCATGTATCCCCATCCCAGACGCATAATAGGTGCCAGGTAATAAGTATTGAAAAACAAAAACAGGAAAAGTGCATGTGAAACTAATGCTTTACTAAGTATTTGCATGCCTATAACTTAAAACTAAAGTTTGGCTGGTGATGTTAACTTATCAGATTTTAAAAATAAGCTTGAAATTTAAGTAACTTCACTGGTTAATTTTAAGCTCACTAGCTGTATATTTTCCTGAAATGACTTGATGTTAAGGAAACAGTCTGAGGAGTGTATCTTGAAATCACTTTGGACATAATGTTTGTCTTAAGAACATACATTCCTCATGGCCAATATATACAAAGTAATATATAACATATACATGTCACTTGATAAAGTCCATGACTTTATACTTACATTATTTGTGTAAATCCAAATGTGGAAGATAAATCCTAACATTAAAATGACAGAGTGGGCAGCCAGCATAGAATACTGGTTCACAATCGATAGACTCTGACCCCTCATTCTTTAGATTTTTCCTTCTTTCCTTTATCTTCCCACTGAACCAAGACTCATGTTACTCAGATTCACATCTAACAGTCTGTTCAATGAGTTGAAACTCAGATTTAAATTATGATAGATTATAATCTTACTAATTATCCTAAAAGAACACTATAAAAGATCTCCAATCGATAGAGTAAGAAATGATGCCCTTACGTAACTCCAGGCTTTTTTCCTTAATCCATAAGGCTGCCAGCAATTCCTACTCCTTTCTACCATATATACCAAGTAAACCTGAGAATAAAATGCACAGGTGAAGCATAATTTATAACACACCTGAACTCTTCCTCACTTTTCAAGTGATTTCATATCTAAAAGAACTTTGTAAAAATAGACACCATGTTGAAGAAAAGACTATCTCATTTGCAGAGTAATAGATTAACTGCTCATTGTGAGAAGAATGAGAGCTACTTCAGCATATGCACAATGTGGTCACATCTTAATATTTAGTATTTCTTCCAAGTTTAAAATCCATTAAAAAGGGGTTTTCTAGTGAAAAAAAATTGAGAAACTTACTATACTATCTGTAAAAGGATGATTTGTACTGGATATATTTGCAACTGCTTGTTTAGAATTGGCAAGTCCAATCATAATGAAAATTTGTGTTGCCTTAGGAATTTAATTGTTTATCTTACAATTAAGCAAGTTTTTTCCACAGGTAGTTGAAAAGAACATGCCAGATCAGCACTGTTTAAATTATTCATATATTGTATATTATCATTTTAAATTCATCCTATTCTATTTTATCCATTTAAGCTACTGTTAGTCAAGGGTCTACAATTTAGACTTAATCAACCTGAAGCATTAATCAAACAGAATGACTCCATTCTTCACGGCTTCCCAGCAATCCACATCTAGGGTGCATTGCTTGAAGCTGTGATTCTGTTCATCCTTAAAGCATTTCTTCTGCCCTCCCTGCTTGAACTTATCCTCTTCAAAACCAATTCAAAAGCTCCCTGGGAATCCTGCTGCCATCCGCTCTTTACAAATCTGCAGCCCAGCAGTGTTTCATTAATCATCATCTCAGTGCTGGCAAAGACATTGTGGATGGGAATCTTGTCTTCTATTTATAAGCACTTGTTAGAGCTCGTAGGTGATGCTGCTCAAGCAGATTGATTCAAAGTCTGCAGATATTTTACTTCTAAAGGCATTGAAGAGGTCTGACATGACCATCATTTACTCGACCTTTATCTTGTCTCCAACTTGATGTCTTTTTAAAGTTACTTCTCCTAAAAGGAAAAGTAACCCCCATTTCCAACTCTGTGTGGATACAAAAGTTTTGATGGTGTGTGTGTGACTTCTATGGAGCAAGCTATTTCATAATGTCTATATCTGGGTTTATCATCCATACAGAATTTTGTTGTGACTTAGAAAAGCAAATCTTAGAAATTTTATCTTCTTAGCAGAGATATTAAGAGGACAGAAATCAAAACTACCATGTCTTTTAATACTGTTTTTGAGAAGTTAATCTTTTTATACCAAATTCCCTCACTTTTAAGAAATGAAAGAAACTGTACAGTTTTAATAAAAACTTAAAGTTGGAGGGATCATTAGCGATCATTCATCTTAAATTCTTCCCACTAGATGTGAAACACTGAAACCCAGAATTGCTTGCTCAGCAGTGTACTTTTATACTATTATCCCAGCTAGGACTATTACTGAGGATACATTGTTCTGGCAATCAAAGTAAGGAAAGTCTTTGTATCAAAGTATTCTTTAACATGATTGTGAAGACAGAGAAGAATATAGCTAATCTATCTTCCGCAGTGGGTGACAGTAACAAAGGATATGTAAAAACATTTTTTTTTTCTTTTGGGAATTGATAAAAGACAAGAATGCTAAAACTGCCAATAATGCTTAAGAGCATTAGGCATGTAAAATAAAATTTTAAATAGTATGTAAGTGATTCTGTTCATCTCATGATTTCATGTACAGAGGCATGCGATGGCAATCTCATGTACAGTCTTTCAGCCTCCATTCACCTGCATAAAAATGGGCCTTGGGCCTGATATATTTCCTTACCAGGAGGTAAAGAGACCCCACAGCTTTTGTTGGGCTTATCACCTTGTGTGGGTTCGCCTTGCCTTGTTGTGACAAGCTCAGTGAGTACAGTCTCTGTTTAAGCTGTGTGGGTCATATGTCTAGGCCATCTCACTGTTGTATCTGTCCCCCTCTGGGAGGAGCAGGGTCCTTTTACTGTGGTCCAAGAGGTGTGTGCGTAGGCTGATTGCCCTATTTGGCTGCATGGAGAGACCTTCTGGCCTTCAGAGACAGATGCCCTTTAGTGAAGCTTATCTTGCTCTACCTTTTCTTTCGGTAAGTAAAACATTGTTTCATACAGTACTTGATTGTGTTGTAGTTTCCTTGGTGACTCTGATACCAAGATACATGGGCAGAAGTGTTTAGAGTATTCCTCTGGGGTTTGTAATGGTGCTCAGCTCACATAAGTATGATTTCAACTAAGTGAATACATTTGAAAGAGAAAGAAAAAGTATTTAAAACCAAAGTGATTACAACTAGTTTTGTTTTCTAGGGGTGGTGAAGTAGTGGGCTAGATAGGTTGTATCAGAGTGAAAGCAAATCTTTTTATACCTACCTTCTTACAGAGACTGGTGTGGGAAAGAGAAAAGAGAGGTGTGTCATTTACCAGACACATTGACATTTTGGAAATGTTAAGGGGAGCAGAAAGCTGCATTCTTCTGTGTAGTAATGGATAGGGAACTTCTGGGGACCTTTAGGGAGAACAAAAAGCAGCGGAGGAGGGCTGAGCAGCAGGGTGGGAGGCCAAAGACTGGACCTAATTCTAAACTGCTTGCATTTCTGCTACTGAACATCTGCTATGTCCACAAATATTAGGAAAATCTGTCCATGTGCAAATGTACGAGTGGCTATTAATAAAATCAAGGGAAAGTGAATAACTACCACAACTGAACGGCACTGGAGAAATTAATAAATAATCTACATAGGTGAGAGGCCAGACAATTTGCAGAATATAGTACAAGAATAACCCTCAAAAGAAACTGGAATATAAAAATGTCTGATGTTTTGGGGCTGTTTTAACACTATAGGTTTTTTTTCACTTTTTATCTGTTTTTTTTCTGTTTCAGTCCATGCACCAAAACACACCAAGGCAGATTCTGTGGGTGGCCCCATGCTCCCTGTCCTTTCTCTACATTTTTTCTTTAGTCTTATTTTCTGTTTATTGATGTTATTAATATTGAAGTCTTTAAAGAACATATCTGACCATATAATTTCACACCTAAATACTTCCATTTGAATCGTTCAAAAGTAAAACCGTTGTTCTTACAAAACCATGATGTCATTACCACAGCCACAAAATCAAGAGTATTTTATTACTACCATATAAAATTAAGGACAATTCAAATTTCCCTAAGTCTTCAAAAAATGCCATTTGGAATCAGGATGCCAAGGAAGATCACTCATTGCATTTTTTTATCTTAATAAAATAGTGTATATCATTGATATACACTATTATGAAGGTTTCATAAAAAAAAAATGTGGTTATTACATTCACCCCCATACCCCATTGCTGTCACTGTCTATCAGTGTAGTAAGATGCCACAGAGTCCCTACTTGTCTTCTCTGTGCTACACTGACTTCCCCGTGACCCCACACACACCATGTGTACCAATCATGATACCCCACAATCCTCTTTGCCCTCCCTCATCCCTTCCCTTTGGTGACCACTAGTCCCTTCTTAGAGTCTGTGAGTCTGCTGCTATTTTGTTCCTTCAATTTTGCTTCATTGTTATACTCCAAAAATGAGGGAAATCATTGTTATCTTTCTCTGCCTGGCTTATTTCACTGAGCATAATACCCTCTAGCTCTGTCCATGTTGCTGCAAATGGTAGGATTTGTTTCTTTCTTATGGCTGAATAGTATTCCATTGTGTATATGTACCACATCTTCTTTATCCATTCAATCTCTTTCAATCTTGAATAATCTTACATCCTTTTTATTTCATTTTTCTTCATGTCTTTGAATTGCTGATGAAACCTTGTTACTTGTCCCATAGATAGGTCTTTATTATGAATATGTAAGATTGCCTCTTTGTGGTATCATTTAACTTGTTTCTTTAACCCTGTATTTATAGTAAATTGGAAGCAGTCTTACTTTTTGTTGATTAAACTCACATAAGAATACTTTATACAAATAAATATATAATTTTATATAGATATTTCATATTGTATCACTTCAGAAGGCATCTAATGTCTGGTGGTATTACTAATCAGTGCAATTAGTAGATGGAATTATGTCTTGTAAAAGGTACAAGCCTATCTCTTTGACCCTTTGTCTTTCAAGAGTCTTCTTTCTCCCCTTGGGAATGTTGGCATAATGTCTGAAGGTTCAACATCTATCTTGTCCTTATGAGGACAAAAACTACAGGAAAAACAAGAAGATAAAAAAGGCATAGAAACATTATGGTGAAGAGGTATGCAATCCAGGGTGAGTTTAATTCTGAATTTATTATTGTGTGAAGGAAATGAATTCTTTGTTTAGGCTGTTTTTATTTGAAAATGTCTGCTATTTACAGTTAATTGAAATACTGATTCACTCTTTTTCACATTCCCCTTCAGCAGCACTAGTTTTGTAAGCACCAGGAAATCCATCCTGGTTGTATGAGTCAGCATCTGTTCTGATTAGTGTGTAAAACTGTACTGGTCTCTTCAGTAAAATTTCAAACCATGCTCTGTGCCTTACCTTCTTAACTTTAAAAATGTGAGTACTAACAGGAACTACTTCTCAGTTTTATTGTGAGAACTACATTAAATAATGCAAGTAAAATAATACAGATAAACCATAGCATCTGGTACGTAGTAAGTAAGTAGTCCAAGAGTAATAGCTATTGCTCTCTTCCCATTTTCCCTCCAGATCATTGAAACAAGCATCAGGGTGAAGTAGTAACTGATATTTATTATCACCCAGGAACCTCACCATCATTTTCCTTGGCACTTATTGCTTAATAACCATCTGAGGTACTGTCTTGTGAAGCTATTACTACCTGAACTTTTACATAGGAGTTATTTGTTCACGAAAAGAAAAACCATTGTAATGTAGAAAGGGAGACTGAAATAACAGTAAATTATTCAAGAGAGAAGTCTAAAAAAGGGGTAAAGGGAACCTATTCCAAGGAGTTCAATAAATATGTGTCACCAACAGCTAAATCCATGTTTGTTCGCTATAAATTTTTATATTAAATGCAAAGCCAAACTAAACATGTGTACAGCTGTGGCAGGGGTAGAGCTGCTGACTGAGAAGGGTGAATTTAATAACACAGTAAAAGAAATTTAAGATAAAATAATTATCTGAGCAACATCTCAAGTCTACCAAAAACTGACAAATCAATGAACCAAATTTGGTTCAACTAAAAGAAGAGTCTGGCTTCGCTACGAAAGACTAAATCTGGGTCAAATTCACAATGAAAACACAAACAATTTTTGGGGACAGTATAACATCCTGCAGGTTCAGGGAATCACAACAAAGGAGCTCTGAAAGGGAACTGTTCAGACCTCAGCAGTATTTGAAATGCTTATGAATGAACTCAAAGGACTAATCACTTGGCAAATTATATTGTCCTATAAATCAAAGCATAAAAACGTTACAATAAGGATCAGACTTCCGGCATGATGGAGTAAGGAGGCTGACAAACCCACTTGCTAAAAAGCAGCTATATACAGGGAGACAAAATGTTCAAAACCAATCATTTTATCAGCCCTCTGGAATTTGACCAAAGGTATGTAACAAACGAAGAAGTGCTTATTCCTGTAAAATGCATGAATTTTGGGGTAAGAATAGTGCAGGCATGTGGCATTCTTGTCTACGGCTCTGTCCTTTCTCCCTACCTCCAGCCTCAGTTCTATCATCCTGGCACTTCAACCAATGCATGGGTATATCAAGCCGTGGAAACTGGCAGCTTTGGAGACTCACTTGATTTAAGTTTTGTCAAGTGTCAATGCAGTAGCAAGAAAGCAGGAAGAGAGACTTAACTAGGAATTTAAAAGATATTTCTGGAGGTGAGACAGCCATAGAGAGTTTAATAAACTTGCCCCATATCCAGGATCCAGCAGAAGCTGTGCATGTATCTAGAAATGGCCATAGTGGACACATGCCACCCACACATATCTGATCCACAGGACAGGCAGAGCCGCGTGAACACTGTGAAGAGTCATGAAAGAGCCACACAGAGCAGAAAACGTGAGGCAGATTTGAAAATGAACACAGGTTTGTACCCTTCAGCCCATGCATAAATCCATCAGCTAAGGGTTGAAGCTTTATCTGCTTAAACTTTTTGAGCACAGACTGTCCAATCTTTGGATCATCTCTAACCTATGCCAGTACAAGAATCACATCTTCAAAATGAAACCAACTAAAAATGTGAGCAGAGACCAATTGCCATATGTTACTAGGGAGACATAGTTTGCAGATTTAGTCTAGGCAAATTTATAAACAAACTTCAACAGCCCAGGTTGAGTAAGAGGTATGAGCAAATCCAGAGTTGTTAATATAGTATCAAAAATATTCAGTGTTCAACTAAAAATCAGGAGACATAGAAAGAAATAAGAATGTGGTTGAAACACAAGAAGGGGAAAAAAAGGCAGCCACAGAAAATTTTTTTAGTGTCCCAAGATGTTAGATTAAATAAAGACTTTAAAACAGCTATTAAAATACGTTGAAATAGTAATAGAAACTGCATATAAAGAAAAGATAGCATGGCAACAATAATGTAGTGACTAGATAATCTCAAAAGAAAGAGATTAAAACATTTTTAAAAAGGATTAAGTGAATTCTAGAGTTAGAATGTACAAAAGATGAAATGGAAAGACAATGTGAGGGGCTCAAAATTAAATTTGAGAAGGCAGAAGAATCAGTGAACTTGAAAATAGAGGAGAGGAATAGAAATTATTCAATCTGGAGAACAGAGAAAAAAAAATGAAGTAAAGTAAACAAAGCCTCATAAACCTGGGGAGCAATATTAGTTTATCAACATGTAAGAGTTCCAGAAGGAAAGGAGAGAGTGAAAGATGTACAAAAAATATTTGAAGACTTAATAGCTGAAAACTTCCCAAATATGATTTAAAAACCAGAAAATCCATCCAACAATAAATGTAAAACATTGAAAAACTGCGAGTTCAATAAAGACAAACAGACTCAGACTTAGATAGATATTTAAACTGTTGTGAGAAAAAGACCAAAAGAGAAATTTGAAAACAGCAAGAGAAAAATGACTCAACACATACATGACAAAAACATTAAGAATAAAGGTTAATTTTCCTCCAAAACTGTGGAGGACAGAGGCAGTGAAATGGCAATTCAAAGTACTCACAAACAGACACTGTCTTCTAAGAATTATGTACCCATTGTAAAAGGAAATTCAAGTAAAACCTTTCCTTTACAGACAGGCGGAGCCAAGATGGCAGCGTGAGTAAAGCAGAAGAAATCTCCCAAAACCACATATATTTTTGAAAATACCACAAAGAAAACTCTTCCTAAAAGAGAGACCAAAAGACACAGGACAACAGCCTGACTACATCCACACCTGTGAGAACCCAGCGCCTCATGAATGGGATAAGATACAAGCTCCGGCCCAGTGGGACCTGAGTGCCCCACACCCCAGCTCCTGGTGGGAGGAGAGGAGTAGGAGCAGGGAGGGAGAGGGAGCCCAGGACTGCTGAACACTCAGCCCAGCCATCTGCACCAGAGCACAGACACAGTGCATACGTGAGGTGCTGGAAACTAGGGAAAAAGGACAGTAAGACCTGTGAGTGGGCCCTGCAGACGTTGCACCCAGGACAAAGAAAAGTGAGTGCTTTTTGGAAGTCTTAAAGGGACAGGAACCCCAAGCTGGACGGAAGCGTCCTGGGACACTTAGTTCAGCAGCAGGGAATCTGGGGATCTCAGGGCACTCTAACCTCCTGGGCAGCAGGGAGCATGGAGGCCCCTCATGGAGATAAATAGCCTCCCGGCCATTCCCCCTCCAATGCGGCTCCACCATATCGGAGAAGCAGACCAAGGCAGGTCACGCCAACAGCAATAGTGGAGATAAATTCCATAGCAGCCAGGCAAGAATCAGAAACCCTTTCTGCAAGCAGCTGCCCAGCACAAGCCACTAGAGGTCGCTGTTCTCCCAGGAGAGGAAGGCCACAAACCAACAAGAAAGGAAGTTCTTCCAGCTGTCACTCGTGCCAGCTCTGCAAACTATCTCTATCACCATGAAAAGGCAAAATTACAGGCAGACCAAGATCACAGAGTCAAAATCAGAGAAGGAGACAGACCTAACCAGTCTTCCTGAAAAAGAATTCAAAATAAAAATCATAAACATTCTGACAGAGATGCAGAGAAATATACAAGAACTAAGGGATGAAGTTCAGAGGGCGATTACAGATGCCACGAAGGAGATTACAGACGAGAAACAAACTCTGAAAGGAATTATAAGCAGAATGGATAAGATGCAAGAGGCCATTGATGAAATGGAAACTAGAGAACAGGAATGCATAGAAGCTGACACAGAGACAGATAAAAGGATCTCCAGGAATGAAACACTATTAAGAGAACTGTGTGACCAATCCAAAAGTAACAATATCCATATTATAGGGGTACCAGAAGAAGAAGAGAGAGAAAAAGGGATAGAAAGTGTCTTTGAAGAAATAATTGCTGAAAACTTCCCCAAACTGGGGGAGGAAATAATCGAACAGACCATGTAAATACACAGAACTCCCAACAAAAAGGACCCAAGGAGGACAACACCAAGACACATAATAATTAAAATGGCAAAGATCAAGGACAAGGAAAGAGTTTTAAAGGCAGCTAGAGAGAAAAGGTCACCTATAAAGGAAAACCCATCAGGCTATCATCAGACTTCTCGACAGAAACCTCACAGGCCAGAAGAGAATGGCATGATAGATTTAATGCAATGAAACAGAAGGGCCTTGAACCAAGGATACTGTATCCAGCAAGATTATCATTTAAATATGAAGGAGGGATTAAACAATTCCCAGACAAGCAAAAGTTGAGGGAATTTGCTTCCCACAAACCAACTCTACAGGGTATTTTAGAGGGACTGCTCTAGATGGGAGCACTCCTAAGACTAAATAAATGTCACCAGAGAAAATAAAATCACAGCAAAGAAAGCAGACCAACCAAATACTAACTAAAGGCAAAAAATAAAATCAACTACCCACTAAAAGCAGTTAAAGGAAACACAAAAGAGCACAGAATAAAACAACCAATGTATAAAGAATGGAGGAGGAGGAATAAGAAGGGAGAGAAGAAAAGAACCTCCAGACAATGTATATAACAGCTCAATAAGCGAGCTAAGTTAGGCAATAAGATACTAAAGAAGCTAACCTTGAACCTTTGGTAACCAAGAATCTAAAGCCTGCAATGGCAATAAGTACATATCTTTCAATAGTCACCCTAAATGTAAGTGGACTGAATGCACCAATCAAAAGACACAGAGTAACATAAAGGATAAAAAAAGCAAGACCCATCTAATTCTGCTTACAAGAAACTCACCTCAAACCCAAAGACATGCACAGACTAAAAGTCAAGGGATGGAAAAACGTATTTCAGGCAAACAACAGAGAGAACAAAGCATGGGTTGCAGTACTAGTATCATACAATATAGACTTCAAAACAAAGAAAGTAACAGGAGATAGAGAAGGACATTACATAATGATAAAGGGATCAGTCCAGCAAGAGAATATAACCATTCTAAATATATATGCATCCAACACAGGAGCACCAATATATGTGAAACAAATACTAACAGAACTAAAAGAGGAAATAGAATGCAATGCACTCATTTTAGGAGACTTCAACACACCATTCACCCCCAAAAGATAGATCCACTGGGCAGAAAAATAAGTAAGGACACAGAGGCACTGAACAACACACTAGAACAGATGGACCTAATAGACATCTATAGAACTCTACATCCAAAAGCAACAGGATACATATTCTTCTCAAGTGCACATGGAACACTCTCCACAATAGACCACATACTAGCTCACAAAAAGAGCCTCAGTAAATTCCAAAAGATTGAAATTCTACCAACAAACTATTCAGACCACAAAGGTATAAAACTAGAAATAAATTCTACAAAGAAAACAAAAAGGCTCACAAACACATGGAAGCTTAACAACATGCTCCTAAATAATCAATGGATCAATGAACAATTAAAATAGAGATCAAGGAATATATGGAAACAAATGACAACAAGTACACAAAGCCCCAACTTCTGTGGGACACAGTGAAAGCAGTCTTAAGAGGGAAGTATATAGTGATCCAGGCACACTTAAAGAAGGAAGAACAATCCCGAATGAATAGTCTAACATCACAATTATCGAAACTGGAAACAGAAAAACAAATGAGGCCAAAAGCTAGCAGACGGAGGGACATAATAAAGATTAGAGAAGAAATAAACAAAATTGAGGAGAACAAAACAATAGAAAAAATCAATGAAACCAAGATCTGGTTCTTTGAGAAAATAAACAAAATAGATTAGCCTCTAACCAAACTTATTAAGAGAAAAAGAGAATCAACACACATCAACAGAATCAGAAATGAGAACGGAAAAATCATGACAGACTCCACAGAAATACAAAGAATTATTAAAGACTACTATGAAAACCTATATGCTAACAAGCAGGGAAACCTAGGAGAAATGGACAACTTCCTAGAAAAATATAACCTTTCAAGACTGACCCAGAAAGAAACAGAAAATCTAAACAGACCAATTACCAGCAACAAAATTGAAGTGGTAATCAAAAAACTACCCAAGAACAAAACCCCCGGGCCAGAAGGATTTACCCCGGAATTTTATCAGACATACAAAGAAGACATAATACCTATTCTCCTTAAAGTTTTCCAAAAAATAGAAGAGGAGGGAATACTCCCAATCTCATTCTATGAAGCCAACATCACCCTAATACCAAAACCAGGCAAAGACCCCAACAAAAAAGAAAATTACAGACCAATATCCTTGATGAATGTAGATGCTAAAATACTCAATAAAATATTAGCAAACCGAATTCAAAAATATGTCAAAAGGATCATACACCATGACTAAGTGGGATTCATCCCAGGGATGCAAGGATGGTACAACATTCGAAAATCCATCAACATCATCCACCACATTAACAAAAAGGACAAAAACCACATGATCATAGATGTGAAAACTACATAGATGCTGAAAAAGCATTTGACAAAATTCAACATCCATTCATGATAAAAACTCTCAGCAAAATGGGTATAGAGGGCAAGTAACTCAACATAATAAAGGCCATATATGATAAACCCACAGCCAACATCGTACTGAAGAGCGAGAAGCTGAAAGCTTTTCCTCTGAGATTGGGAACCAGACAGGGATGCCTACTCTCCCCACTGTTATTTAACATAGTACTGGAGGTCCTAGCCACGGCAATCAGACAAAACAAAGAAATACAAGGAATCCAGATTGGTAAAGAGGAAGTTAAACTGTCACTATTTGCAGATGACATGATATTGTACATAAAAAACCCTAAAGACTCCACCCCAAAACTACTAGAACTGATATCGGAATACAGCAAAGTTGCAGGATACAAAATTAACACACAGAAATCTGTGGCTTTCCTATACACTAACAATGAACCAACGGAAAGAGAAATCAGGAAAACAACTCCACTCACAATTGCATCAAAAGGAATAAAATACCTAGGAATAAACCTAACCAAAGAAGTGAAAGACCTATACCCTGAAAACTACAAGTCACTCTTAAGAGAAATTAAAGGGGACACTAACAAATGGAAACTCATCCCATGCTCTTGGCTAGTAAGAAATAATATCATCAAAATGGCCATCCTGCCCAATGCAATATACAGATTTGATGCAATCCCTATCAAACTACCAGCAGCATTCTTCAACGAACTGGAACAAATAGCACAAAAATTCATATGGAAACACCAAAGACCCCGAATAGCCAAAGCAATCCTGAGAAGGAAGAATAAAGTGGGGGGGATCTCACTCCCCAACTTCAAGCTCTACTACAAAGCCATAGTAATCAAGACAATTTGGTACTGGCACAAGAACAGAGCCACAGACCAGAGGAACAGGCTAGACACTCCAGACATTAACCCAAACATATATGGTCAATTAATATTTGATAAAGGAGCCATGGAAATACAATGGGGAAATGACAGTCTATTCAACAGATGGTGCTGGCAAAACTGGACAGCTACATGTAAGAGAATGAAACTGGACCACTGTCTAACCCCATACACAAAAGTAAATTCGAAATGAATCAAAGACCTGAATGTAAGTCAGGAAATCACAAAACTCTTAGAAAAAAACATAGGCAAAAATCTCTTAGACATGTACATGAGTGACCTCTTCTTGAACATATCTCCCCAGCAAGGAAAACAAAAGCAAAAATGAACAAGTGGGACTATATTAAGCTGAAAAGCTTCTGTACAGCAAAAGTCACCCTCAATGGAACAAAAAGGTACCCTACAGTATGGGAGAATATATTTGTAAATGACAGATCCAATAAAGGCTTGACATCCAAAGTATATAAAGAGCTCGCCCACCTTAACAAACAAAAAACAAATAATCCAATTAAAAAGTGGGCAGAGGAACTGAACAGACAGTTCTCCAAAAAAGAAATTCAGATGCCCAACAGACACAAGAAAAGATGCTCCACAGTGCTAATTATCAGAGAAATGCAAATTAAAAGCTCAATGAGGCATAATGAGGTATCACCTCACACCAGTAAGGATGGCTACCATCCAAAAGACAATCAACAACAAATGTTGGTGAGGTTGTGGTGAAAGGAGAACCCTCCTATACTGCTGGTGGGAATGTAAATTATTTCAACCATTGTGGAAAGCAGTATGGAGGTTCCTCAAAATGCTCAAAATAGACTTACCATTTGTCCCAGGAATTCCACTTCTAGGAATTTACCCTAAGAATGCAGCACTCCAGTTTGAAAAAGACAGATGCACCCCTATGTTTATCGCTGCACTATTTACAATAGCCAAGATATGGAAGGAACCTAAATGTCCATCAGTAGATGAATGGATAAAGAAAATGTGGTACATATACACAATGGAATATTACTCAGCTATAAGAAAAAAACAGATCCTACCATTTGCAACAACATGGATGGAGCTAGAGGGTATTATGCTCAGTGAAATAAGCCAGGCAGAGAAAGACAAGTACCAAATGATTTCACTCATACGTGGAGTATAAGAACAAAAGAAAACTGAAGGAACAAAACAGCAGCAGAAGCACAGAACCCAAGAATGGACTAATAGGTACCAAAGAGAAAGGGACTGGGGAGGATGGGTGGGTAAGGAGGGATAAGGGGTGGGGGAAGAAGAAAGGTGGTATTATGATTATCATGCATAATGTGGGGGGTGGGATAAAGGGGAGGGCTGTGCAACACAGAGAAGACAAGTAGTGATTCTACAACATTTTGCTATGCTGATGGACAGTGACTGTAATGGGGTTTGTGGGGAGGTACTTTGTATAGGGGAGAGCCCAGTAAACATAATGTTATTCATGTAAGTGTAGATTAATGATAACAAAAAAAAAAGAGAAAGAAAAGGGGGATTACTCCCTGATAGGATAAAACTAACTGCAAATCAACAATTAATGCATGCTTTACATATCCTTAATTTTGATCTTTCAAAGAGTGTCAGATGATCAGCTATGGAAGTACATTTTTCTGATAATATTCCTTTCTCTTAAAAAAACGCAGGTCCAATAGGTTCTTCACAATGGTATTAAGGTCATATGAAAGTGTGGGCAAAGGGTTTGTTTGTGTTTATACAGAGGATCAAAGCCTAATTTGGCTACCCAGAAAACGAATTAAGATACACTATGATGAACTTCCAACATCAACATTCTCTGGAAGAGTCATTCCAGAAGATGATCATCAAAAAACTTCAACAAAGAACCTGGCACTGCTGCAGTTGTAGCTGCAGTCATCCCACCGGTTCCTGGACTTGCCATTGGAATGAAGAAGGAGATATCTAAGCTGGCCTGTGCATACAGTAAAACAAAAAATTTGACTGGATCTATACTGTTGGAACTCAACCAAGAATTAGGAGAAGTGCAAGTTGCAGTGCTCCAAAATCGTGCAACTATAGACTATCTACTGTTAAAAGAACACATGGGATGTGAAGAGTTCCCAGGGATGTGTTGTTTTAATTTGTCTGATTTTTCTCAAACTATTCAAATTCAGTTAGACAATATCCATCATATCATTGATAAGTTTTCACAAATGCCTAGGGTACCTAACTGGTTTTCTTGGTTTCAGTGCATATGGCTGGTAATTGTACGTCTCCTTTTGTTATGTAGCTGTATTCCTATTATGTTAATGTATGTGCACAATTTAATTAGTAGTTTAAAACCTATACATGCTTATGTTACTCTACAAGAAGATATGTCAAAGAAATAATCAATCTTCCCATGTTTTCTTCCATCTGCTACTTCTATAGCTTTTCTTCTTCCTTCCTAATTACAATCCCTTAGTAGAATTAGTGCCTCATATCGAAAATTACCGAGTATCATAATTCTTCCAAATGGTAAAGATACATCAAGACAAATGCTGGGTATAGAAGCCACAGGGCATAAATCTGCAAAGAAGTAAAAAGCTAACCTTTTCAAAGAATATTGCTTCTCTCTCACTTACCAACTTTACATTTCCCTGTATGGCCCTGGAAGATGGCACAGTCGCAGGGGGGCCATCAGGAGAGGAATTGGGCACCAACAGAGAGGAGGCTTAGAACCTCACCCCCCCCCCCTGTTTTGAGAGAAATCTTCTGCATCCATGGATGTTTTATTGCCCTTGTCTAGCTTGGATTAATACTTAGTCTATAGGCATGGACCTGATCATCTACATTTGTCCTCTTACAGCACTAAATTATGTTTTCTACCTTTATCTTGCATCTACCTACCACTTCAGCATTTTATTAAAAAATAATAATAATAATAAAAAGGGAAAAATGTGGAGTTCACATATAAATCATGTATAAAAATCAAACAAATAATCATATCTGACTTGATTGTTTGTCATTCATGATGCATGAGCAAACCGAAAGTTTCTGAGATATGACTGCCCTTGCACTGTTCACCATGTAAGAACTTATTCACTATGTAAGACCTTGTTCACCATGTAAGAACTTGTTTGTTATGCTTCAGAAGACTCGGGACTGTTGAGATATAGGCTTGGGGTTGATTAATGACTGTGCGTTGAGACCCCTACACAGAATTTTATTGTTGTTAACAACCATTTAATCAATAAATATGAGAGATGCCCTCTCAAAAAAATATAGGTAGAAGAATGGCAGAATAAATGCATATGATTATATTACTATTCAAAAAAAAGCAGACAGAATACACTATATATTTCATCATGTAAGTGTATAAAAAGTAATGCAAAGCAACTAATGAATCTTTACCATTTCCCAAACATAGATGTGCACACATTATTTTAAAATCCTGCTCTCAGATACTTAAGTATCACAAATCATTCTACTTTGCGGTAAATTAGGGAAGTCAATCATTTTCCTTTCTGCATTCAAATCTAAGATAATATTCTTCTTAGTATTTTTTTTTCTTTTCTCTAGCCACTTCTCTTTCTTGCTTGACCTTTGGGTCATCTTCCATATAGCATGTTTCAGAATATCACGCTATTTGTTTTGGAAAGAACATTTTTTATACCTAAGTATTTAGTGTCCTTGAGCAAATGGACAAAAGTTCCAGAAAACAGTAAAATTTTTTTTAAGTAAAATTCTGTAACATACTATTATATAGTGTTACTATATATACTATTATATACTATTATATACTATACTATATATAGTATACTATTATATACTATTATATAGTGTTACTGATGAGAGTTCAGTAAGGCAGTAAGTAAAAAATATTCCATCAATGTTTGTCATCAATATTCAAATAAGATTTAATTCTTTTATACAAGAATTCTTTTTTGAATCCCCAAAGTATCAACCAGTGTAAAGACAGCCTGTGTTTAGTGTATTTATTATTCAGATGTACCATAATAAACTCTGTGCCAAGATTTCTTCAAAACATCTCTACAGAAGCAGCAAAGACCTGTGAACTTGCCTTAATAATGTAATGATAAAAAATAGATTATTGCTAATTTAAAAAAAAACACTTTCCTTTATAAAGACTAAAAGAATGTATTGTTACCAGACTTGGCTTACAATATATTATAAAAGAAACCTTTCAGACCTAGAAGAAGTCACATCAAATGTTAAATCGATGAGAAGAAATGAACACTGGAAATATTAAATACATAGGTAAAAAATAGTAAGAGACTCTATAGCTTTGTTCTCATTTCCCCCATTTTTTACAAGACACTATTGCATAAAGCAATGATTACAGCATGGTATTGTTGGATTTCTAATATACATAGATGTAGTATAATTTGCAATAATAGTACAATAGAGGAGAGGAGGAAGGGAAAGAGAAAGAAAAAACAGATAAGAAATAAAACAGAAGGAAGGAAAAGGAAAGGGAAGAATGAAACAAGAAACAATAAAGGGGTAAGAAAAAAATTGATACTGTCTAAATAGAGATTCATAAACTCTATGTAGAATAGAAGCATATCAAATTCATGAGGTGTTTATTATTGTTTTTTTTCCTGTTAGCGATAATTCAGCTAAGAAAAGTAATCAAGTAAAAACACCATGTTAATAGACTAAAGAAGAAAAAATATGATAATCATTTCAATAGATCCTTAAATGGTATTTGACAAAATTTATTCCTGATAAATTCTCCTAGAGAATTTGAAATAGTAAGTGATTTCCCTAAGCTGTTAAGCATATGCACAGAACAAAATAACATAAGGTCAATGTTATACTTACTAGTAAAACTTTGGAAACATTGATGTTTCAGCCAGGAAAAAAATGACATATTCATTATGACCTCCCCTTTTTTTATCTTGCTCTGGAAATCCTAGCGAGCAGAGCAACATAAAGGGGTATTAAGTCAGGGTAGGGAGGAGGCATAAAAATTGAAAGAAATATAACTATTGATGTACCCATGATTTTAGTTATGATTTTTTGCTTAGAAAAAAAATAAGATATACAGTAAAAAAACTAGAGTTAATAGGATAGTTTAATGAAATTGATGGAAACATGATAAAAATGCAAAATTAATACTGTTCTTATACATGTGCAATAAATTAAACACTATATTAAAATCCACAATAGCAATAACATTCACAATAACATTCACAATAGCAATTAAGGTATTGAAACAAATCTGCAAAGTGAAAAAGTCTTTATGGAGAAAAATTATAAATATTTACTGAGGGTCATAGAAGAACCTTCAATATATAAAGAGATATACATGTCTGTGGGTGAACTGAAAGGTCCGACGTTATGCAAATGGCAACTTTTCCCAAATTACTCTATAAATTCAATATGAGTCTAGTCAAAATGCAAGCAGCTGTTTCATGGAACTTAACAATTTGATCCTAAACTTCATGGGAAAGATAGGAGATAAGAGTATGGTAGACAATGTTAAAGAAAAAAAACTTTTCTCAGGAATGTGCACAAGCATATATTAAGGATTATAAAGCTGCAGTAATTCAGTGTAAAGTAACTTCACAGAGATGCAAAAATTCCCCAATGAGAAAGTATCTAGAAGCAGACCCAAGCATGATTTGGAAATTTGTATATAGAAAAAGTTGTATTGCAAATCAGTAGAGAACTAATTGGATGAGTCTGTGAATCAAATGATTGGTTATCCATTTGTGTAAAAAATTTCCATCTCAAATTGTCTGTAAAACTATATTCAGAAAAACAAAGCTGTAAATAATTTGAAAAAGTATAGCAGAAAATATATTTGGGAGATATTTTTTCTTGGAAAATATTGGAAATGTGATTACTTTAAAAATATCATACATAAAAGACAGCATTAATAATGTAAAAAAGTAGGTACTGGACTGAAAGAGGATATTTGCAATGAATGTAACTGTCCAGTAATATATAACATATGCAAAAAGCAGTTAGATAATAAGAACAAGTCAATCAAATAGAAATTATGAGTATAGCATATAGACAATTCACATAAAAGAAAAACAAAATGGTCAGTAGATACATGACCACTTGTGTATTCTCATTGTTATCTATGGAAATTAAAACTCAAGAACAGCAAAAAGTATTAAACATATAAGAGATTCTTTGAAATACATGTGCCTTGAGAGGCGGAGCCAACATGGCGGCATGAGTAGGACAGTGGGAATCTCCTCCCAAAAACATATACATTTTTGAAAATACAACAAATACAACTAATCCTAAAAGAGAGACCAGAAGACACAGGACGACAGCCAGACTACATCCACACGTGCGAGAGCACAGCACCTGGTGAAAGGGGTAAGATACAAGCCCCAACCTGGCGGGACACAAGCATACCTCCCCCCAGCTCCCGGCGGGAGGAGAGGAGTAGGAGCAGGGAGGGAGAGGGAGCCCAGGACTGCTGAACACCCAGCCCCAGTCATGCAAACCAGAGCACAGACAGAGTGCATGCATAGGGTCCTGGATACTAGGTACAGAGGGCAGCAGGACCGGTGAGCGGGTCCCGAACCTGATGCCCCTGTGACAAAGAAAAGTGAAAGCAGAGAAGCAGCCTAAGGCTGGCCACGCCAGCAGCAAGGGAGCTTCCTCCATACCGGCCGGGCAAGACACAAAGACCCAGTTTACACGCAATTACCCAACAAAAGCCACAAGGGGTCGCAGTTGTCCCAGTAAAGAAAGGCCAGTAACAAGTGGAAAGCTTGGCCTCTCCCAGCCGACAGTCAATAGCACCTATCAACATGAAAAGGCAAAAAAATATGATCCAGACAAGACTAACCCAGACAGCCTCGGCATCTGCGACATCTTCCCCTGAGAGGGAACCTGGGGAGATAGATTTAACCAGTCTTCCTGAAAAAGAATTCAAAACAAAAGTCGTAACCATGCTGATGGACTTGCAGAGAAATATGCAAGAACTAAGGAAGGAGAATACAGAAATAAAACAAGCTCTGGAAGGACTTCAAAACAGAATGGACGAGATGCAAGAGACCATGAATGGACTAGAAAACAGAGAACAGGAATGCAGAGAAGCTGATGCAGAGAGAGATAAAAGGTTCTCCAGGAATGAAAGAATTCTAAGAGAGCTGAGTGACCATACGAAATGGAACAATATCTGCATTATAGGGGTACCAGAAGAAGAGAGAGAAAAAGGGATAGAAAGTGTCTTTGAAGAAATAATTGCCAAAAACTTCCCCAAACTAGGGGAGGAAATGGCCTCTCAGACCACAGTGGTACACAGAACTACCATGACAAGGGTTCCAAGGAGGGCAACACAAAGACACATAATAATTAAAATGGCAAAGATCAAAGACAAGGACAAAGTATTAGAGGCAACCAGAGAGAAAAAAAAGGTCACCTACAAAGGGAAACCCATTAGGCTATCATCAGACTTCTCAACAGAAACCCTACAGGCCAGAAGAGAATGGCATGATATACTTAATGCAATGAAACAGAACGGCCTCAAACCAAGAACTACTGTATCCAGAACGATTATCATTTAAATATGAAGGAGGGATTAAACAATTCCCAGAAAGCAAAAGATGAGGGAATTTGCTTCCCACAAACCACCTCTACAGGGCATCTTACAGGGACTGCTCTAGATGGGAGCACTCCTAAAAAGAGCACAGAACAAAACACCCAACATATGAAGAAGGGAGGAGGAGGAATAAGAAGGGAGAGAAATAAAGAATCATCAGACTGGTTTTATAATAGCTCAATAAGCGAGTTAAGTTAGACAGTAAGATAGTAAAGAAGCTAACCCTGAACCTTTGGTAACCACAAACTTAAAGCCTGCAATGGCAATAAGTACATACCTTTCAATAATCACCCTAAATGTAAGTGGACTGAATGCACCAATCAAAAGACACAGAGTAATGGAATGGATAAAAAAGCAAGATCCATCCATATGCTGCTTACAAGAGACTCACCTTAAACCCAAAGACATGCACAGACTTAAAGTCAAGGGATGGAAAAAGATATTTCATGCAAACAACAGAGAGAAGAAAGCAGGTGTTGCAACACTAGTATCAGATAAAACAGACATCAATATAAATAAAGTAACAAAAGATAAAGAAGGACATTACATAATGATAAAGGGCTCAGTGCAACAAGAGGATGTAACCATTATAAATATATATGCACCCAATACAGGAGCACCAACATACCTGAAACAAATATTAACAGAACTAAAGGAGGAAATAGAACGCAATGCATTCATTCTAGGAGACTTCAACACACCACTCACTCCAAAGGACAGATCCACCAGACAGAAAATAAGTAAGGACACAGAGGCACTGAACAACACACTAGAACAGATGGACCTAGATAGACATCTACAGAACTCTACATCAAAAAGCAACAGGATACACATTCTTCTCAAGTACACATGGAACATTCTCCAGAATAGACCACATACTAGGCCACAAAAAGAGCCTCAGTAAATTCCAAAAGATTGAAATCCTACCAACCAACTTTTCAGACCACAAAGGTGTAAAACTAGAAATAAACTGTACAAAGAAAGCAAAAGGCTCACAAACACATGGAGGCTTAACAACACACTCTTAAATATTCAGTGGATCAATGACCAAATCAAAATGGAGATCCAGCAATATCTGGAAACAAATGACAACAACAATACAAAGCCCCAACTACTGGGGCATACAGCAAAAGCAGTCTTAAGAGGAAAGTATATAGCAATCCAGGCATATTTAAAGAAGGAAGAACAATCCCAAATGAATAGTCTAATGTCACAATTATCAAAATTGGAAAAAGAAGAACAAATGAGGCCTAAAGTCAGCAGAAGGAGGGACATAATAAAGAGAAGAGAAGACATAAATAAAATTGAGAAGAATAAAACAATAGCAAAAATCAATGAAACCAAGAGCTGGTTCTTCGAGAAAATAAACAAAATAGATTAGCCTCTAGCCAGACTTATTAAGAGGAAAAGAGAGTCAACACACATCAACAGAATCAGAAACGAGAAAGGAAAAATCACGACGGACCCCACAGAAATACAAAGAATTATTACAGAGTACTATGAAAACCTATATGCTAACAAGCAGGGAAACCTAGGAGAAATGGACAACTTCCTAGAAAAATATAATCTTCCAAGACTGACCCAGAAAGAAACAGAAAATCTAACAGACCAATTACCAGCAATGAAATTGAAGCGGTAATCAAAAAACTACCAAAGAACAAAACCTCTGGGCCAGATGGACTCACTTCAGAATTTTATCAGAACTACAGGGAAGACATAATACCATTCTCTTAAAGGTTTTCAAAAAAATAGAAGAGAAGGGAATACTCCCAAACTCATTCTATGAAGCCAACATCACCCTAATACCAAAACCAGGCAAAGACCCCAACAAAAAAGAAAACTACAGACCAATATCCCTGATGAACGTAGATGCAAAAATACTCAACAAAATGTTAGCAAACCGAATTCAAAAATATGTCAAAAGGATCGTACACCATGACCAAGTGGGATTCATCCCAGGGGTGCAAGGATGGCACAACATTCGAAAATACATCAACATCATCCACCACATCAACAAAAAGAAAGACAAAACCACATGATCATCTCCATAGATGCTGAAAAAGCATTTGACAAAATTCAATATTCATTCATGATAAAAACTCTCAGCAAAATGGGAATAGAGGGCAAGTACCTCAACGTAATAAAGGCCATTTATGATAAACCCACAGCCAACATTATACTGAACAGTGAGAAGCTGAAAGCTTTTCCTCTGAGATTGGGAACCAGACAGGGATGCCTACTCTCCCCACTGTTATTTAACATAGTACTGGAGGTCCTAGGCACCGCAATCAGACAAAACAAAGAAATACAAGGAATCCAGATTGGTAAACAGGAAGTTAAACTGTCACTATTTACAGATGACATGATATTGTACATAAAAAACCCTAAAGACTCCACCCCAAAACTACTAGAACTGATATCGGAATACAGCAAAGTTGCAGGATACAAAATTAACACACAGAAATCTGTGGCTTTCCTATACACTAACAATGAACCAATGGAAAGAGAAATCAGGAAAACAACTCCATTCACAATTGCATCAAAAGGAATAAAATACCTAGGAATAAACCTAACCAAAGAAGTGAAAGACTTATACTCTGAAAACTACAAGTCACTCTTAAGAGAAATTAAAGGGGACACTAACAAATGGAAACTCATCCCATGCTCGTGGCTAGGAAGAATTAATATCATCAAAATAGCCATCCTGCCCAATGCAATATACAGATTTGATGCAATCCCTATCAAACTACCAGCAGCATTCTTCAATGAACTGGAACAAATAATTCAAAAATTCATATGGAAACACCAAAGACCCCGAATAGCCAAAGCAATCCTGAAAAAGAAGAATAAAGTAGGGGGGATCTCACTCCCCAACTTCAAGCTCTACTATAAAGCCATAGTAATCAAGACAATTTGTTATTGGCACAAGAACAGAGCCTTAGACCAGTGGAACAGACTAGAGACTCCAGACATTAACCGAGACATACATGGTCAATTAATATTTGATAAAGGAGCCATGGACATACAATGACGAAATGACAGTCTCTTCAACAGATGGTGCTGGCAAAACTGCACAGCTACATGTAAGAGAATGAAACTGGACCATTGTCTAACCCCATAAACAGAAGTAAACTCAAAATGGATCAAAGACCTGAATGTAAGTCATGAAACCATTAAACTCTTGGAAAAAAACATAGGCAAAAACCTCTCTGACATAAACATGAGTGACCTCTTCTTGAAGATATCTCCCCAGGCAAGGAAAACAACAGCAAAAATGAACAAATGGGACTATATCAAGCTGAAAAGCTTCTCTACAGCAAAAGACACCGCCAATAGAACAAAAAGGAAGCCTACAGTATGGGAGAATATATTTGTAAATGACAGATCCAATAAAGGCTTGACATCCAAAACATATAAAGAGCTCACATGCCTCAACAAACAAAAAACAAATAACCCAATTAAAAAATGGGCAGAGGAACTGAACAGACAGTTCTCCAAAAAAGAAATTCAGATGCCCAACAGACACATGAATAGATGCTCCACATCACTAATTATCAGAGAAATGCAAATTAAAACTACAATGAGATATCACCTCACACCAATAAGGATGGCTGCCATCCAAAAGACAAACAACTACAAATGTTGGTTAGGCTGTGGAGAAAGGAGAACCCTCCTACACTGCTGGTGGGAATGTAAATTAGTTCAAACATTGTGGAAAGCAGTATGGAGGTTCCTCAAAATGCTCAAAATAGACTTACCATTTGACCCAGGAATTCCACTCCTAGGAATTTACCCTAAGAATGCAGCAATCAAGTTTGAGAAAGACAGATGCACCCCTATGTTTATCGCAGCACTATTTACAATAGCCAAGAATTGGAAGCAACCTAAATGTCCATCGATAGATGAATGGATAAAGAAGATGTGGTACATATACACAATGGAATACTACTCAGCCATAAGAAGAGGGCAAATCCTACCATTTGCAGCAACATGGATGGAGCTGGAGGGTATTATGCTCAGTGAAATAAGCCAAGTGGAGAAAAGAGAAACACCAAATGATTTCACTCATCTGTGGAGTATAAGAACAAAGGTAAAACTGAAGGAACAAAACAGCAGCGGATCACAGAACCTAAGAATGGACTAATAGGTACCAAAGGGAAAAGGACTAGGGAGGATGGGTGGGTGGGATGGGATAAGGGGGGGGAATAAGAAGGGGGGTATTAAGATTAGCATGCATGGGGGGTGGGAGAAAGGGGAGGACTGTACAACACAGAGAACACAAGTAGTGATTCTACAACATTTTGCTATACTGATGGACAGTGACTGTAAAGTGGTTTATAGGGGGGACCTGGTACAGGGGAGAGCCTAGTAAACATAATATTCATCATGTAAGTGTAGATTAATGATAACAAAAAAAGAAAGAAAGAAAGAAAGAAAGAAAGAAAGAAAGAAAGAAACAAAGAAAGAAAGAAGAAAGAAAAAAAAAAAAAAAGAAAGAAAAAAAGAAGGAAGGAAAGAAAGAAAGAAGGAAAGAAAGAAAGAAAGAAAGAAGGAAGGAAAGAAAGAAAGAAGGAAAGAAAGAAAGAAAAGGTGGATTACTCCCTGATAGGATAAAACTAACTGTAAATCAATGATTAATGCATGCTTTAAATATCCTTAATTTTGATCACTTAAAGGGTGTCAGATGATTGGCTATGGAAGGACATTTTTCTGATAATATTCTTTTCTCTTACAAAAAAAAAAAAGCATTTCCTGTGTGGTGACTTCCAATGAGTTCTACACAATGGTATAAAGGGCATATCAAAGTGTGGTCAAAGGGTCGGTTTGTGTTTATACAGAGGATCAAAGCCTAATTTGGCTACCCAGATAATGAACTAAGATACAATATGAAGAAGAACTTCCAACATCAGCACTCTGTGGAAGACTTATACCAGAAGATGATCATCAGAAAACCTCAACAAAGATCCTGGCACTGCTGCAGTTGTAGCTACATTCATCCTAATGGTTTCTGGACTTGCCGTGGGAATGAAGAAGGAGATATCTAAGCTGGCCTGTGCATACAGTAAAACAACAAATTTGAGTGTATCTATACTGTTGGAACTCAACCAAGAATTAGGAGAAGTGCAAGTTGTAGCGCTCCAAAATCTTACAACTACAGACTATCTACTATTAAAAGAACATATGGGATGTGAACAGTTCCCAGGAATGGGTTGTTTTAATTTGTCTGATTTCTCTCAGACTGTTCAAGTACAGTTGGACAATATCTACCATATCATAGATAAATATTCACAAATGCCTAGGATGCCTAACTGGTTCTCTTGGTTTCACTGGAGATGGCTGGTAATTATAGATCTGCTTTGGTTATGTAACTGTATTCCTACTCTGTTAATGTGTGTGCACAATTTAATTAGTAGCTTAAAACCTATACATGCTTAAGTTACTCTACAAGAAGATATGTCAAAGAAATAATCAATCTTCCCATGTTTTCTTCCGTCTGTACTTCTATAGCTTTTCTTCTTCCTTCCTAATTACAACCCTTAAATAGAATTCGTGCCTCATATCGAATTTACCAAGTATCATATTTCCTCTAAGTGGTAAATATACCTCAAGACAAATGCTGGGCATAGAAGCCACAGGGCATAAATCTGCAAAGAAGTAAAAAGCTAACCTTTTCAAACAATATGGCCTCTCTCTCACTTACCAAGTTTACATTTCCCTGTATAGCCCCAGAAGATGACTGGTTAGCCAGAGACGGGTAAGATTCCTCAAGGGATGAACAACCTAAGACAGGCACAGTCGCAGGGGGGCCATCAGGTGAGAAATTGGGGATCAACAGAGGTGAGGCTTAGAACCTCACCCCCCTGTTTTGAGAGAAATCTTCTGCATCCATGGATGTTTTATTGCCCTTGTCTAGCTTGGATTAACACATAGTCTACAGGCACACACCTGATCATCTACAATTGTGCTCTTACAACACTAAACTATGTTTTCTACCTTTATCTTGCATCTACCTACCACCTCAGCATTTTATTAAAAATAATAATAATAATGATAATAATAATAATAATAATAATAAAGGGAGAAATGTGGGATCCACATATAAATCAAGTATAAAAATCAAACAAATATTCATATTTGACCTGATTGTTTATAGTTCATAATGCATGATCAAAACCGAAACTTTCTGTGATGACTGCCCTTGTACTGTTCACCATGTAAGAACTTATTCACTATGTAAGAATTTGTTCACCATGTAAGAACTTGTTCGTTATGCTTCAGAAGATTGGAAACTGACGAAAATTAGGCTTGGGGTGGAGTAATGACTGTGCATTGAGCATTGACTCCCCTATACAGAATTTTATTGTTGTTAACAACCATTTAATTAATAAATATGAGAGATGCCCTCTCAAAAATAAAGAAATAAATAAAAATAAAAATAAATAAAATAAAATTCATGTGCCTTACAATAGTAAAGGGAGGGTCTACAACAATGAGAACCCTCATATTCTGCTAATGTGAGAATAAATAAGATTAATTATTTTCAGAGCCACTGTTATCAATTTTTACTTTTAAAAAGTTTATAGTAATGATTAACTACACCTGGTAGAGAGAATACTATGATTAATTACCATGTACACATTACTCAACTCCCACAGTGACCAACATTTGGTCAAATTATGTCATCTACCCTCTGCCATTCCTTGAATCCTCCAATTTTTGTTTGCTGGATTATTTTAAAGCTGATCACATAAATATTGTCATTTCATCTATTAAGTGTTTTTTTCTATATATCCCTTTCTAATATGTGCATTTTTTTACACAAACAGCCTTGACATTATCAATTTAAAAATTAAACAGTTAATCCTGAAACATATTAAAATTATTTTTAGAAATTTTATTGTTTTTGTAGGTTTGAATTCAATCCAAAGAAAGTCTACATATTATACTTAGTGGTTATGTCTTCCAGGTCTCTTAGGCCTTTAATCCTTAAGATCCTCTTTCCTTCTTTCTTTTCTCCACATATTTGATATGTTGTGAAAACTGGGTCTTTTGTCCTGTGGACTACGCCACATCCTGATTTGGTGGAATGTTTTCTTACGATGCCTTAACTGGTTCCCCTATTCCATGCATTCTTGTAAACTGATAATTAGAATTTGCAGCTATTTTAGGTTGAGATTCAACATTTAGGAATGAATATTTCGTAGGTGAAATTGTGTACTCCCTATTTCCTCACATCCTAAGGAACGTTGTGTCTGTTTATCCCAGTTTTAGTTGGACTGGATCGTAGGTTTCAGGTATAGATAGAAAATATGTATATTTGATATAGTGGTAGAATATTCTTTTGTCCAACAAATTCATTTTTTGATGTTTACTCTCCAGAAACTTATGCATAAGGAAACAATGTATGGAAGTTCACAGAAGCACTGTGCTGGAAAGGGATACCAACTGTTTGCCCTTTTATTCCACTCTATCCTTTCTAGCCAGTCAAGTTCTTGGGAGGCTGATCTGTATGAATGGTATCAATGGGCTCCTTGGCCCCTGGCTTCGGGTTGTGTTCATCTAAAGAGGAACACAAGCAAGAAATCTGATGACAACAAAGGAGAAAGGTCAGGATGTTGGCTACCCCCAAAACCAGCCTCGTGCTTGTAAAGCTGCCTCTATTTAATGTCACAGCTTCACAGCTAAGGCGGTGACCTCAAATTTTCCATGAGCTCTTTCTGCTTAGTTTCCAGTTTCCACCCCTTCATCTTCATCCCTCAGGACTAAGTTTGGTAATTGGCCCTGAAATTGTAAAGTGACCCTTGAGGTTTTCCTATAGTTTGCCCATTTCTTTGTAAACAGTCCCTTAATGAAACCCTTTCTCAAATGACTCAGCCAAGTACATCATCTATTTCCTGCCAGAATTTAAATTGATATAGTTCCCAATGGTAAAATATTGGATAAAATGTAAATGTTTATTCATGCATTTATTTACTCATTGAACAAAAGATTATTGAACACCAGGTTCTCTTCCAGGCACTGTCAACATAGTAATGAACAAAACAAAGTCCATGCTCTCACTGAGCATATGTTCTAGACATAAGGAAACAAATATACATGTCCTCTGGATATAAATTTATCAGTAGGAAAAGTAAGCTTGATATGTTCATACAATAAAATTCTATGTGGCAGTTCAATTGCCTGAACAAAAGATGCATGCATTAACAGACATAATAATGAATGAAATAGGAAATTTCAGAATAAGAATAATGTCCATAATTTAAAGTTAAAAAAAAGAAAACTCAGTCAAAAATTCTCAAAAACATGCAATAACAGAAACAAGCATGAAATTAGTATGCATGAATTCAGGGTTGTGATAAACTCTGGAAGGGAGAGAAGATAAAAGAAGCAGGTGAGGGATGCAAAAGTTTTCAGTTCTACCTGTAATGATTTTTTTCTTTACTTAGAAAAATAAAATGTCTAAAAATAATGCATTTTTTCCCCTAAAGTTATTTATTGGTGCAGGTATTTGTTAAATTATTCTTTATACTTTTCTATATGACTGAAATATTCAAGGTTTAAAAAATCACAAAACATAAGAAAAATAGAAAAATATGGAGTTCTGGTACAGAATTGCCTTTAAAAGACAAGCATTTAGAAATAATTCCAACTCTAGTCCAAGACTGTGGTTATCTAATCTGCCTTCAGTACTTAAATAGTTCTGGTTTCCCTATCCCACCATGCCCCTCTTGGGCCCATTATTCATAAGGCCTCGGTCAGAATCCCCCCTAAACAAGCCCCAACCTCACGCCTCTCTTTGGATTGTTGAGATTCCCTTTTACAAAGTGCATAGTCATCAGTTCTGCCCACATATAGATCTATTCGTGGTGACTTAGTGCTGGCTGAATGACAGGCCATGCCAGGGTCATTCCATAGTCATTCCAGGTAGAAAAATATTTCAAATAAAGAGAAAAGGACTTATTTAAGTTTAAAAGTTAAAAATATTACTAGACAACTCCGACACTGGATTTTAGTGTATAAGAAAGAAAACTCTTTCAAACCCTTAAGCCATTTAATGAAGCTTAATCCTTTCACTGGCCAGAAGTTACTCTTTCAGAAGTGAGCCATGTTGGCTGAGGCATGAACTAACAAAGTAATGAGAACTGATAGCCAATTTCAATGGTATGCCTATTTATGCAGGGGTTAGATTTAAACTGTTCATGAAAAAAAATTCAAAAGAATTCAAGTGGATATGTAATCTATCAAATTTAAGAAAACTGGAGTAAATAGGGGAATAACCTCCTGTATTTTTACCTTAATTGACAGTGAACATGAGAACAACTGACTAAACAGATTAAGAAATAGAAGTTATTCACCATTGAAAGTTATTCTAATGAGTTATTTTTGGAGGAATAAACAATCCAGACTGGGATTTGCTTCATAAAGGCTGGAGAATTACTTACAGAAGCATTGAAAATGAGGAGCCCTAAATAAGCTGAACAAAACAATTGAGCACATGTCTTAACCAGATGCTTACCTTGATTATTTTTATGAACGGCTATTCTGTTGCCCAGTTTTTATGTGCAGTTTTGTTTTACATATGTGCACAAGAAAGAAAGAGAAATGAGAGAAATTTCAACATTAACCATATTCAGCACTCCCTAAGGGTGTAACTCATTCACCAGTTCAGTAACAAATTGTTCCCTAGAAACCTGGATGAAATCACTAGAGCTGTTAGGCATGTCATTTTGTGTTGAGAGCTAATATGAGAGATGATAAAGTCCATTAGGATACTATCCGTAATTCCTGAAAAAAAAAATTCTGTAAAACAGAACAAAAATTTATCATCACCACTAACAACAAATAAAACGAATCAGATCAGAAGGAGAAACATACCTCAGTAAAAAACATCCAGAATAGCTAGCATATAAATCCAAGCTAAATTTGAACACATATATATGGGATGCATGCTTGTGGGCTAGTATGCTTGCCATAGTCTGCTTGCAAATTATAAAAGCAACAATTCATATCAATCATGAAATTATTCAATCAGCCACCTATATTGATTATTAATATGGCCAGGACATCTTTACTTGACCTTTCTGCTCTATCATAAGCCATTCCATGAGAAGCAGACAGCGTTTGTAAAAAGTGAGTTTCCGACAGTGGCAGTCGTTGCTGACAAGCAAGTGCCAAAACCATGCTGACTTGAAAATGACAAATGACCTTGCCAGATCCACATTAGACTTGACTGAGTTCTTGGCCCCCAAAAACATCTCCTAATGGATGATTCACAAGTTCACTGAGATCCTTTGTGAGCAAAATTCTTTCTTCTCAGAGGTGTGGCAGCTAACTGTACTTTTTATATTTTATTAGAAATAGAAATGAACAGATGAACGCAAGACTTGCCCTTGTGTTATGAAACATGGATACAATTTTTTGTAAGACTTGTAATTGAAGTATAACATACCAAACACAAGTGTAGGCACTGAATTTTCACAAAGAGGACACACCCTTACAATCAGCACAGAATAAGAAATAGAGAAATACCGTCACTCCGGAAAGCCTCCTTTTGCTCTTTTCCAGTCACTGCCTGTGAAAACCCCTGTCCAATATCATAGACAAGCTTTTCCTGTATGTGGATATTGTGTAAAGGAAATCACATATTTTGGTTCTTTTGTATGACTCCATTTCCTCAACTTTATTACATAGGTACTTTCTATACCTCTTGTTTATGTACATTTTAATTGATGTATTTTTTTCTTCTGAATTTCATTAGGTGATTTCAAACCCAGGTCATTTTAATGTCTACTTCCAAATACATACATACATATATATATATATATATATATATATATATATATATATATATATATATATATATAATTGGTGTATATAGACCTCAAAAATATTAATTTTGAGGAATCTACTGGTACACTCAAAGGAATTATTTCAGTTTCTGTCATCAAATAAGAAGTCAGTAAAGATTCAACTGAATATGAATTCTATTCATAAAAATGCTGTAAACAGACCACTAAGTCCCATATGTACACTTAAAAAGTGACTGAATGGCCTAAATAATAATAATGATAATAATTTTAAAGACTTTATATACAGATCATTGAGCTCTGAAGTGAAATATTTTGTACTTGAGGAGTATTTTGAAACACTCAAAGTACTTTCCATTAATTTCCACCAAGAGTAAAAGAAAACAAAAACTCACACCTTTTTGTAGATAAATAAATTAATATTTAAATATGAAAGTAGTGTTTCAACTGTGTATAGTTACTGAGTGAAGACTAAAACTCAGATCTTCGATGTATCTATCTCCAGAAAATATGTTGTGAGAATAAAGGTTATTATTGTTCAGTGGAGCAAAGCAGTGAGGAAAGGAGAAAAAAGATGGACTCAGAAGGTTCACCTCCAAACATGCTTTAAAAACATTTGTGTAACTTTATTCTTTGCACTTGATATTGCTGTGTTCTTTCTTTCAACAACTTTGTCTCCACTTTTAAGTTTTAAATCCTTATAATTATAGACAAATTGTTGGTTTAGGACTGGAAATAAATAAGATGTGTTAAACTCTAAGTTGACACTAAATTTTAGACAGCATTAATATTTGTGACATGTTTCTCAGATTTTATTATAAGCAATGAAATCTTTCATTCCTTCATGCTTCCAACAGTCACATCATATGTATTGATCAACTAATAGTTAAAATCACTGTGTCAATATTGTGTGTGATAAAACAAAAATTTTGCTCCTAAGATCTGTTTACTGACGAACTGATTAGTTTCTTTCCTTCCTACCTTCCTCCTTTCTTTCCTTCTCTGTTACTTCTTTTCCTTCCTTTTAGAAAAGTTTTGTCTAAAAGCCATTATGTGTTGGTGAAGGGGAAAAAAAACTAATGAGAATGTATGATATCTTGATCTGGGTGATAGTTACATGGCTATATACACATACCAAAATTCATCAAGCTGTACATAAGATTTGTGCATTTTATGTATGTACCTAAATAGGAAAAGTTAAAAATTAAAAGAGCCATTTCTTTTAATGTGTGGAAGGAGGGGAGGTGGTGCAGGCCGAGGGTGTCACAGCCCAGGCAGAACTGATGCTGGCATCTGTATGAGGGAAGGTGGAGGCAGCACTGATAATGGGAGATGGGTTATATACAGAGAGGATTCTTACAATCAAATACATTACAAATAAGTCTTTGCTGTTCAAGAAGAGAGTTACAAGAACAGGAAGGAAAAAAACTAGAGTAAAAGCTGTGGTGGTAGATAGTATTTGGAAATATTGGTATAAACACAATTTTCAACATATATGTATATATGAAGATATAACAATAAAATATAGATATAAATATTCAACTGATGAGAATCTGGAGTAGTGACCAGCCTCCCTAAAAGCAATGACTGGACCTGGAGCAGATTCTGGTTTCCAAATAACATTCTCCATGACAAGGAACTAGGGCTCACTAAAAAATTGCTGATTACAAGTCTAGGGCAGGAAATGACTCAGGGAATGATAGAATAACTCTGGAACATAGTCCTGTGCAAAAAATAATGAAGGACACAAAAACTAAAGTAATGTAATGAGCTCAGAAGCCAACTTGAAGGAGTTTCTTCCAGCCAAATCTGTGGTCATTTCAGTATTAAAAGAAATAAATGATACCAACAGATTCTGGCCCAGTAAATAAAATAGGAATCTCTGAGTGCATAGAGATACAAAGAAATAAGTCAATAAATGGAAAGAAGTGAAAGTTTTCCCTTAAAGTAGAATGTCAACTAATAAATGCAGAATGAAATTTAAAGTTACAAAGTCACCATTTGGCAACTCCCATCATCATAATTATTTTAGCCAATAAATATCAATAGATGTTAAACCTAATGTCAAGATTAATAAATAATGCAAAACATACATTGTCTCAAAGTACTTCCCCAGAAGATACTTATTAAGTACAAATTTTAGAAGTGTACCTTTATAATGGAGAAACTTAGAAAATACCACTTAATTTTGTAATAAAAGCTAACATCACCAGTAATGGGACAAATCAAAATCATGTGGCATTTGACAGGGCTCATTAAGAAGAATATAGCATCACTTCCATGGTTTTCTTGCAAGGCATAACCTGATTCTAAGTTGAAGAAAAATAAATCCAAATTTGAGGTCAATTCTGCATAGTAACTGGCCTATAATCTTTGGAAGACTCAAGGCCATAAAAGCCAAATACTGAAGAACTATTTTACACTGAAGGAAATAAAAGACACATGACTAAATGTAACATATGATCCTCAACTGGGCATTAACTGGTCAGTAAAAGATATTACTAGGAGAACTGACAAAATTTGAACAGGGTCTGTGTATTCGATAGTAGTGATGGTTTAATGTTCGTTTCCAGACTGGCATGATGATGCTGTAGTTATTCAGGAAAATGTCTTGTTTGTAGGAAACACACTGCAACATAACCTCAAATACTACAGGGGGAAATTTTTTTTAGTATTCTACTTGCAACTTTCCTGTGAGTTTGAAATTATTTCAAAATGAAATAGTGATACAAGGAGGGGCAATTAGTATTTAATTGGTTTAGCGATTCACTTTTGCTAGATTAAAAAGTTCTAGAGATCTGTTGTACAACAATAAGATATAATAACACTTCTGGACTGTATACCTAACAATGAGTAAGATGGTAAATGTAATGTTTTGTGTTTTTAGCCACAGTAGAAAATGGAAACAAATGATCAACAAACAAAAAAAAGAGGAATATTGTTTAGGAGATGCGTTCTCAATCCTGAACAGTGTAATTTTCAGAAAATACAGATGCCTAAATCCCAGTACTGCAGATTATGATTCAGTGCATCTAGTTAATGGCTACATGTGGCCAGGGATGTGAAAATACTGATCACACTTCACTACTTGCAAGCAGGTAACAAGAGCTACACTAGAGCAGAAAAAGCACTTCACCCAGTTCAGAGTGTTCCACTTACTAGTTTTATAACCTTGGACAAATCACCTCAATGCTCTCATCTTTAAAGCTTTCATCTTTAAAATGGGGATAATAATTCCTACCTCATAATATTGCTGAGCTGCTCATAGGAGATGATGTACCTAAAAGCTATGCAGAAGTATAAGGCAATATAATAATGCAAGAAATTAATGAGTACATTTCTGTACTATACAAGGAGTCAAATAAAGGTATGGTAGCTCCATCATGTCACTGAAGTGCGGCACTACATTTGAGTGAGCCATTCCACAAGCTCAGATGGTACACATGAGTGATTCTTGGCTTTGGAGCATACAGATTTAGAAGATAAGCAAATTACTGAGAGAAGCTCTCATACTATCCTTGAGTGTAGACCTAAATGAAATCCAGTTAGCAAGCTTAAAACTGGTGACTTTTCCATCTCAGTGGGCCTTCTCTTAGGTACTTTTGTGGGATCTCACAATGGAGGAAAAAAGAAAAAAAATAAGACAGTAAATTGAAAGATACAAAAGGTCTGGCCTCTCACAATCCTTAGCCAAAATGGCTTTTACTCGGCTTTTCAAGCAGTTTTCCTGGAAATTGCTCAGTAAAGGTTGTTATCTTGGTGTCATCATTGACATGGCAGTGCCTTTGAAGGCTAAGGCTCATAGACGTCAGATCAGGTGGAACTGAGCTCCAATTCCAGCCCCAGCTGGGCAACCTTGGACACATTTCTTGTCTCTGAGTCTCAGGTTCATAATCAGTAAAATGAAGATAATGATGGTGTGAACTTCATAGGTTAAATGAATAAAGTATAGCGTAAGTGCTTGACAAATGTTAGCAATTATCATTTCTCTCTACATGATGATACTCCACACAGTTTCCCTTCTGTCTTTTCTGTAGCAAGTGTTAACACTTAAGGAGCCAGCTGAGGATGGAGTCTTAGGAAGTTGCTAATTTGGCCTCTGAAAGTTACCTGATAGATGAATATTGCAAAAATAAATTAATTTATAAGGCCTCTCAAGCTCAAAGTACATTTAGATGTTCAGATAATACCTAAAAGTATTTTAAAACATGTTAAATATATATAAAGTACTTTGTTGAGTGGGGGTAGAGGGGTGAGTGGAACATGAGGAGTATTAAAACCCTATTCCCAGAAAAGCAATTTACATTCTTTCCTTAAACTTCAGCACCGATTCTCACTTAATATGTTTTTTTAGGAAAATAGTGTTATATCCCTACCAATACAGACTCAGAAAAAGAAGAGAAGGAACAACACACTACAACTGTTTTGGAGACAGTAGCCAGCATAAGAGCCCCTAAATAGAGGGGAAATAAATCATTTGAAACATTCCATGGTCTCCTGTCTCATATCAGAAAACTGCAATTCCCAATGCTCATGCTATGGATCAGTGCAGAAAACCTCCAGTAGATTCTGGTCTGTAAATACCTGCTAGTTGGCCTTCTTGTAAATTTATTCATTTTCAAAGTGAGAAATAAAAATCCTTTCAGAAACTTCTTTTTTTTTCATAATTCTCTATAAAACTTTTATTCTATCTATTTTACCTCTATAAAATTCAGTAAATAGAACTCCAAAATGACATTTATTGTATTCTCCTATTGTATAATGTTGACTGACTTTAAATACTCTGCTGCTTTCTGTGGGTAAGTCGAAAAGTTCTTTTTCATTACCTTTGTTAAAAATAATGATCTCCAATATTAATAATCAATTCTACAGATTAATCCATTAAAATGTTCTGGAAATTTGCAAAATTCAAAATTGCTAATTGCACTCACCTTGTAATGTTACTTTACTCTTTGTCACATTGTTCCTTCATTAGGTGCCTACTAAGGTTTTGAACATTCGATGAAATTATTATTCTTTTAAATACATTGGTGAACACATAGTTAAAATATTTTATAACTACTCATGAAAATGTAAAACATTTCTACTTTTCATTCATCCACTGTTTAAAAATACCATGAAGTTTCTAATCTTTCTCACTTTATTTCTATGGCAAAATGATAGGTATAGAAATGTCTGCAGGGGGAAAACATGCTGATTAGGAAAGGTTCTGTGCTATCATTTCAGATGTTTTTTCAAAAAAGTGATTAGCTTTCTTTTGTTCCTTTACAATAGTCTGTTGATTTTCTTAAATACTGCAAGGGAATTTAGAGAATAGAAGGAAATCCTAACTAATTCATAAGGTATATAATCAATGTATTGCTTGGCAAGCATTACATTTTTATTGTGGTAGAAGAATTTTATTATGGTGTTGAGGAATATTGGAGAAATGGATAAAAAAAGAACCATTTGGTTTCATGGATCTTGGTTGTAATTTACAACATGTACTTCCAAAGTTTGCATATGCTATTTTGGCATTTTGGAGTAATTATCACTTTGAAAGTTTCACAAGCACCCCTTATTTCCACAGGTAATTAAGGTGACCTAGTTATCTCTGCATAAGGCTTAGTCTGTGAATAATGCAGACCCAGGGGAGACTAACAGGTCACTAAGAGCAATCAATCTAACTGAAGGAAAAGGTGAAGAATCTTGTAGATGATATTTGCCCTATACTCTTATAGGCTAATTTTTTAAATGCATTATTTCATCACTAATGCCCTAAGAACATAGAAATCATTTTCTTTTGAACTATTAGTCTCATTTCAGGTTTCTTTTAAAATTTGAGGGGTTGAGCATGGTAACTCCTTATCACACTAGTCATAAAGAGAATTAAGATTCAATTTTCAAAATGAATTCAATCTTGTTGATTTTTCAAAAGCATGCTTAAATAATAGTTTCTATTTGCATATGATTAACACATCCTTAGCTGGTACTCTCATGCCTGTGGATTACAGTTCATTACCAAGGCCTTCAGAATGCTGGGTCACAGCAAAGCATTGACAGCCCTAAACCCAAAGACCCACCTCCTCCATTGACACAAAGTCAGTATTCTGGCAGCTGACTGGCTTTACTGAAAGAGGGAGAGCACCCGTGTCTCATACCAACCCAGGAAATGCAGCTTCTGTCCTTTTATTTCTTTCACAACCTTGAATCTGCTGCAAAAAAATCAATGCATCAGATACTCCACACCAAGAACACAATCTTGTTCAATATTAAAAAGGTCACAAGTATGTTTATTTAAAGCCTGCATCAGGTTAATTAATGGACACAATTCTTCAGAAGAAATTAACCAAAAGTCAACTGAAATATAAAATAGTTCAAATAATCTAAGGTAGATTTAAGCCCAGATTTTTTTTCCACCTCTTGGCACTATGGCTGGGAAGACATGGATAATGTAGTTCACATTTTACTTACAAATGAGTTTTTCATCTCTACTTCTGGGAAATGCTAACAAATTAAACTCAATTTCTTAAATGGTATTGTCTGTGCTCCTGGACATAACATTTCCAATAGTCCACACTGAAACATATACAAAAGAAAAATATATGCTATTAAATATGCAAAGCACTTGCATTCATTCTTGAATCATTATTCAATTAATGAATGACATTATCATACTATAAATGAGGATGATACTTGGATAGGAGCTCTAGTTGCTTTAGGGTGAATGCCATGTGCATTTTTCCTGGAGTCCTTAATAAGTGACAAACTTGTATCATTACATTTGAGGTGAAGCAGAAGCCTCTGTCATATTCGATTCACACGGGCAATCCCCAGTGGCAAAACACCTGATTAACTAGCAAAGCCACTGTCGTGAACAGCTGTATCATTGGAAGCTGGGAAGTATTCAGCCTATTTAGTAGCTGAATGTATTATCATAATCACTCTATCTCTCTCTGGCTCATATCCAAAAGATATTAACTACTAGCCAAAAAAATTACTATTAAATGGTTAGACATATGTGAAACAGTATAGAGTTTACAATGAACCATATAACCTGTATATTTTCTTACTACAATAAAACCTGTTTTAGTAATATATACATGGTAATAACTTCAAGACAAGCATTTGAGGATTACTTCATTTGTTAATTTTCTGGGTTGGTTTAGCAAAAATCCCTCAAATTTCAGTAAAAAGACATTGCAGAAGGGTCCATTATTTGTTCTATTATTCTAAATAAAGTATATTTTCCACCTTATGAGCACAAATATGTATACCAGAGTGACATATTAAGGTGGCAGCAGGGTATGACTTTTAATTATTTGTAACTATGTTAATGAGACAATTTCTAAGTCTCTCACATATTTATAAACTATGATTATAAAAAAATTAATCACTTAAGTTACCCAAATATCCATTCCAGATAAAATCTTACCAAGTTAGTGACTAATGACCATTTAAAATAGCAACAAAAGAAAACAATCAACATAAATATGGTGTCTGCAGGTAAATAAAAACTCCTAGAGTAAAATGTAAAGTTTTATCAAATTTGAATACATGACATTTTACCTACATGAAAATAAGGAAAATAATTTTAACCAAATTTTAATTTTATTTTGAACAAAATTTATTTCAATTCTTGAGAAGAAATTCATTGTTTAACTTAATATGATAAGCTTAAATATCACTTATTATATCTTGTCAACTATCTTAATTTACTTTACCCATTAATCTGTTGTGACCATCCACTATCCTTTGGAACAAAATTGTAATATAGAACTTAATGAAAAGATTTTCGGTGACTTAGTTTACTTTGTTTACAAGCAGCATGATTTGGAAGAAGCACTCATAGGTAAACACATAAAGAATTATAAGGACAATCGGCTTTGATGACATAAAATAATTTAATGAAACTTTGCAAATACGCATCTACTTCCTAACTCTGTTACAGCATGGAATGGAGACAGCAAAGGAACATCAAATAAAAGTGCTTGGAGATCATAATGATTTAAGCAAAATGAAATGAAGGTGTTTAAAAGTGCAGTACTACCCTGAAATGATAACTCTATCAGTACATACTGTCTAAATTCAAACCAGGCTATTATTACAATAAATGACCAGTTTGTTTAGCAATTTCAAAAAGAAATATTTCATATACATTTGTCTCTTTTTTTTTTTTTGAGAGGGCATCTCTCATATTTATTGATCAAATGGTTGTTAACAACAATAAAATTCTGTATAGGGGAGTCAATGCTCAATAATGTACAATCATTAATCCACCCCCAGCCTAATTCTCGTCAGTCTCCAATCTTCTGAAGCATAACGAACAAGTTCTTACATGGTGAACAAATTCTTACATAGTGAGTAAGTTCTTACATGGTGAACAGTACAAGGGCAGTCATCACAGAAACTTTTGGTTTTGATCACTCATTATGAACTATAAACAATCAGATCAAATATGAATATTCTTTTGATTTTTATACTTGATTTATATGTGAATCCCACATTTCTCCTTTTATTATTATTATTATTATTATTATCATTATTTTTAATAAAATGCTGAAGTGGTAGGTAGATGCAAGATAAAGGTAGAAAACATAGTTCAGTGCTGTAAGAGAGCAAATGTAGATGATCAGGTGTGTGCCTGTAGACTATGTGTTAATCCAAGCTAGACAAGGGCAATAAAACATCCACGGATGCAAGAGATTTCTCTCAAAATAGGGGGGGTGAGGTTCTAAGCCTCACCTCTGTTGATCCCCAATTTCTCACCTGATGGCCCCCCTGCGACTGTGCCTGTCTTAGGTTGTTCCTCCCTTGAGGAATCTTACCTGTCTCTGGCTAACCGGTCATCTTCTGGGACCATACAGGGAAATGTAAAGTTGGTAAGTGAGAGAGAAGCCTTATTGTTTGAAAAGGTTAGCTTTTTACTTCTTTGCAGATTTATGCCCTGTGGCTTCTATGCCCAGCATTTGTCTTGAGGTATCTTTACCACTTGGAGGAATTATGATACTCGGTGAATTCGATATGATACATTTGTCTCTTTTAAAGAACAATTTCTAATGACTTGCTCTTTGCTTTTACATCTAGAAATATCTCGTATTTTCTCTAAGCTCAGGTTTTCCGGAAGGAATTATAGCAAATTTTTTAAAAAGTATCACTGTAATACTACAGAATGTGTTTTAAAAGCAACAAAATGGAGATAACATCGACAATTAGTAAAAACTATCACAATTTGTTTCAATATTTTATTGTCTGCTGTGTAGGGAAAGTGTTCTACTGCTGAAATGTACAGAATGATCTTCAAAACTGTTCAGAGTCTCTCCAAAGGACAGACTAATTACAAACTGTTAATATTAAGAATACATTTGGGGCAGAAAAATAGGACTTCAATTTACAGCAATAATTTTGGGATGGAGTTATTCCAGCAGTAAATTGTCACAGCTGCTCAAAGTGTGATGACACCAATGAAAATAAAATAAATACAGTTATAACTTCCCTGTAGGTCTTGAGGCAATTTACCAAAAAATGTAAAGTACTTACTATACTTTCACAGATTATAAGCTGAGACTTATGTTTACCTAGGGGTTTAGAGTTCCACAGTGCTTTCAGATGTGACATGGATATATTTCTGGACAGTTGAACAATACTGGCATTTAGCATTTAATGCTCTCTCTGCTGAGTATTATTCATAAAATATTTCTCATTTTGAATTACTGATGGCCAAACCAAATAACTCCAAATTGTTTAAACATAAATGTATTTCTTATGTCAGATAGTTTACCCTTTTCTGACAGACTGAATGATCTTACCAATACCACTACCACCAGCACCATTCCATTCCCAGAACTTTAGTGTCAATTAGCTGAAGGACTCCCAGTTGTCTAGACATCTGATTCTGCAGAGACAGATATATAGACAAGTGAAAAAAGAGTGTTCAAGTTACTTGGCACAAACCTAATATGCTTCCTTACTCTGAGTCTCCTGCCAAATCCCAACCCCATGGTTTACCTATGTGGGTGAAAAGCTTTCAGATTTGATCTCACTTCATTTGGTAGAGCAGAGGAATTTTTCTCTCTATGTCTGCATAAACTTCATCTGATCCTAATATGAATGACTTCTCCATCTATAAAGGAAGAGATGGATCTCATTTCACAACTTGGTTCAACGTATTTGCAAACGATAGATGTTCCTGCCACTGATCTGACAACTTAGTTTACAAAGCACCTGTGCTTATATCACTACTTTGCATCCTCACCAGACCCTGAGACATAACTAGCTACATCTTTTCTCTAGACTGAGAATAAGACTTAAGTGTGAAGCTTCTTTTTCAAAAGTATTTGTACTTTATTTATCATACTTGGTTATTTTAAATTGCAATAATATTAGATTTTGGTAGTAGCTTGCTTCCCCCCTTTTCTTATTTATGGCTGAGAATGATTTCCTTCGTATTGTTGTCTTTTATTATTTGGTGGCTATGTGCTATTTATACACTATCATGGATTAATAATATCATAATCAATTAGAGCCAGTAGAAACTGACATAATGCTTGAAATCTGCCTTTTAAATCACTGGGTAGTATAAGAAAACTAAAACTTTTTAGAATAATTTGTAATTTACTTTAGTCTCAGGGTATTATTCATTTATACTGACAACCTACTTTTAACCACTACTAGAGAAAACTACCAAGATACCATCATAATATACAGAAAATAATATTTTTATATATGATTAGAATTTATCAAGTACTCACATCTGTTTCTATTTGTAACTCTTTTTGGTTCTACTTTCTGACTCCTTCTAATCATATTTCCATGTTCTTTCACATTCTATACTCCAGCTTTGTACCTTAACATCCCTGTTTTATAAAAATGTGTCCATCCATTTATCCTTAACTTTTAAAAAATGCTCATTTTTAACTATTATCTCCCACAGGTGCAAAGTAAGCCAAAGTGAACTACAAACCCAATTCAAAGATATGTTACAATGGAAGTAGGACTATATTTAATTCCTTTAGCTCACTAGGTTAACTGTAGACTGTCTACTAAATTGCTTATTCATTTGTATATGTGTTTCATTCTATTTGCTATGTGTCTGTTTCTGAGTATTTTTTTCCAATTCTATACTTTTTTTACAGTATTTAGGGAAACATAATGGGCTTCTCAAAGGAGCATTATATTTCACACATCTACTTAGGCCTGTGCAAAGCCTAGTGTCAGTGCCTATCTTTGCCACTACTCACCAGACTGGGAATAGAAAGACTGAGCCAAGAATCAGATGTTCGTCAAGGCCAGACAAGGTACTTTAACTAGAAATAGCTTTCAAAGAAAATGATTTAAATATACAAGTCACTAATTGTTTAAATGTTGTATGAGACTATTGCATAATCTAAGATAGCCAAGATATTCTTTGCAATGATTGAAGAAATCTCTCCTACTCTATTCACAAGTTTTGACTCAAAATAATAAAATGCAGCAAAACCCCTTTTACCTGTAGGTTGACAGTCAGTAAATGTCTCCATTTGAAGTATCTCTATTAAATATAATTATAATTAAATTCTTAGAGAAGGGTAAAGTGTGTCAAATATATCATACCTTCCCCTATTTTTCATTTGTGTTTTATAATCAGCATTTTATAGAAAACAAATCACATTGAATTTGTGTCCCTGCCATTAGTAGCTTTATTTTCAATAACTTTCTCTTTACTAATAGCATTCCTTGTTCAACACTCCTTTGACCAGACTGGCTACAAAGTAATCTTGACAAATTAAGCATCTTCTCTTCCTGCCCTCCAAAATGGAAGTCAGTAGAAATCACAGGAATGACAGCACGACCTAACACATAGTCATCAGGTGCTATTTAAAGTCCCTGCTACTGAAGCTCCAGTGTGTTACAGGAAACTGCTCCAGTCCTCAGAAGATGGGGGTTGGAAACTCAGCTGTGCCAGATACTACTCTGTGAGAGTTTCTGCCTCTGCCACCCACTTCACAGGTTTATTATAAGGACTAATTGAGATCCCAGTTTTGAAAGGTGCCCAGCACATTACAGACCTTCACTAAACATTAGTTACACTGTATATCATTTCAAATAATTTTCACTTGCATTACCTCCTTTGATACTTGCTGCCAACCTGTGAAGTAGTGTAGTCAGATATTATCTCCACTGTAAATAAAATGGAATCAAATAGAATCAGCTTTTTCACTCTGTTGACTGTGTAGTCTTTGTTCCAATACATGACTCCTCATTAGATTTCCTAATTCACTGAATTAGTGACACTCCTCTTTAGAGAACTTTATAGCCAAATGCGTGAATTTAGGAATAAGGGAAAAACCTAACTATCACAAAAAGATCCAAACTAAAAAGAAAAACTCACTGTGTTCCATTTTTCAAAATTAAACTGTGTTTTTGAGGAATATCATTGCACTATTTTCTTTGAAAAGTTTTGGCAGGCTCTTAGCTAATCTTGATGGAAGGAAACCCAAATGTTTAAGCACAAGGTACGGCATAACAAGGCAGTCAATCTAGGAATACAGGAATCATTTGGAGAGTTAGAGAGAATATGACCAGAAGAAGCCAAACAATATCAAGAGACCTGAGCAATGATGTTTCAGGAAAGTGCATTGGAAAAATTGCGAGGCCATCAGGGCTAGTCTTTGTTTATTATGTATATAACCACAGTCACTTGACATGGTACTATGTACACAGTAGGAATTCAATACATAGTGAATAAATGAATGAATTAGTGAATAAATGAATATTCTAACCCCAATGAGTCATTAAGTCTTTCTTATAACTTATCAATGAATGAATGAATAAATGAATGCCATTTTGGGGGAGCTTGATGTGGCTTTTAAATAAATAAAATTAGAAAACTTTATGGAGCAATAAATTATTTGCTGGAAAGTCTTTTATTTGCAGACCTATTTTAATGATCATGAACTTCTGCTTAACATTAATTTTGATTGTTGAGTCTTTATAATCAAGCAGTTACTTAGGAATGTGCTCCGTGTGCTCTGATCTTTAAGTAGCCCAACCTTAGTGATGTGCTGGTTTGACCAATAAATAAAGACAAATAAATACTAGGTTGTCATATTCTATTATGTCTGCAGAAAAAAATTCAATTTAGACATATCAAAATAAGAAAACCACAAGAAATCAAAAAGGACATACAAAATAAAATGAAAGATTATTCTCTAGATACAGTTCAAGAAACTAAAGGTTTAAATGCATGCAATTGAAAACCGGCTTCCAAAGGAGAATGCAAAAGGGAAAAAAAAAGAACAGTTCCAAAAGACATACACAATAAAACGGATATATTTCCACTTAGTCAAAATCAATGTTTAAATCCATTTCCATATTATAGTAATACAGAAATTAATCAAATCAAGATACAGTGATGATAGGGAAATTTTTTCCATGGGAAATAAAGAATAGTTATTCTTTCATCAAAGTATTAAACAAAAAGCTGAAAATACCAAATGTTCATCTTGATAATAATCAGGTTTAGAAATTTCATGGAAAGATTTTAGGGTCAAAACTTACTGTTAGGGGAAGCCTACCATATAACCTGGCACACTGAAGATACAATATAATCATTTTATTTCTCTTTGAATTGACCACATTCCATCCTTTCGATGGCTCAGTCAGCAACCCACCCACCATCTAATATCAATTCACTACGAACTCCTTCCAGCCCTATTAGCAGTACACACTACCTACAATTTCATGTTCTATATCTTGATTTATTAGAAAAGAAACAGCGAATTTTCAAGGTGATGAATTACTGTCTTTAAAAATTATATGACTATTCCCCAAAGGATGTTTCATAGGATAAAATCCCCCAAAGATTCTCTAAAAATAAGGTTTTATGAACAAGTACATTTGAAAAATTCTATATCCTCTTTCTTACAGATTCTCAATCTGCATTATAATACTAAGGAAAATGGGGAAGGAGCAGGAGGAGGTGGAGAGAGCCATCAGATCCTGGGGTAGGTCTACAACTACGAGAGGGGAGAAGGAAGGAGGGAGGATTGGACAGGAGAACCTCAGATTGCAGAACAGTTCGGGGACAGTCTGGGAGAGGCTGATACGGGGCTCCAAGGACAAAGATTGCCCGTTAAAAGAATCCTGCCTTGTACAGGAATGGCCTGACTCTAATATTCCACCGTTTTTAATCACTGGCCGAGAGCAGTTTGGGCTAAGCTGGCCTTGCATACGACCCATCATGCATCCGAAGGTGCGGCTATTGGAAGCTGTCAGTCAATCATGCTTCCCACAACAGGTGTGCCCAAAGAGCACTCCCATGGCCATATGACTGGATTTGCTAACAGATGTTGACTGAGCTGAAAGGCAAACATGGAATGATGAGGAAAACCAAAGATGAGGAGTAGCAGGAAGCTACTATCACCTTCGTGAGCCAAGAGAAGCAATGGTTTTAGTAGAGGCCAGGAGCTGGGGCCACCAGGCAGGATCTGGAAACCTAACAGGTTCTGCTTGGCGAGCGCTGGGACGGCAGAGGGAGGGACTACATGAAAGCTGGGCTCAGAGCAGAGAATCAGTCACTGCCAGAGACATCTACCAAAATAGAGAGAGAGGAGCCTTTCCCCTTCCTTCCTCCTTTCTCTCTGCCTCCAAAGCTTCTTGTGACATAAACATAAAAGGAAACTATTGGCAAGGGACCCTGAGACTATTGCAGGATTAGCACCAGCAATACAGCACAAATCAGCAGCAGTATCAGCAGTGGCTGTGGGAGGGAACCAGCCCCAGACTGGTATAGAATATCATGGAATTAAAAGTCCTGGATTTATGCTGAATTAACAAACAAATTAATACATTGATCATAAAAATAATCAAGCACCTACAAGTTACTTAGGTCACATCATATGGGAAAAATATTTATGGAAGACACACCCAACATAAAATCATTTTTCAGTTGGTGATGAAAAGAAACAATAGATACAACATTTTTAATATTAGATATATTTTAAAATTTACAGAAGACATAAACATTGAAAGAAAATAAATATGCTGATTAATAAGAATTTTATTTACCAAAGCATGGTGGTAGGAGTTTGGAGGGCATAAATCAAATGTAGTGTCATAGTCAGTTGATTTACACATGTACTTATGTACATCAATGTAAATGTTGAAAATAGATCATGACTGAGACCTGCAATTTCTGAATGGATTACATAAAAATTTTTCAAAAAGTAGGAACCATTTTTAAAAATCCAGTAGCATAAAGCCCTTTAATTTGGATTTCATGCCTTGTAATTATATATTTGGTGTATTTAAAAAATGATTTATTGCCAAAGGTAGCACTGGTTGCCTGTGCTGGAATAAAGAAAAGTCTCAAAGATATTGCAAGTAATGGGGTTTTGCTAAGGACTAGCGCATAACATTGTTACTTCCCCCAAATTAAATGACTGCCACACCTAGTGGGCTTGAAATGTGACCCACATGCGAGCAAATGCTTCCTCCTCTGCTCCGTGTCTTCTGGCCAAGCTCAGAATATTTGCATAGAAGGTCGAGAAACAGTGCAGACATCTGTCCAGACCTAGCTTACTATTCAGCGGTTAAGCCAGCGCCTGCCAGCCTCAAAATGAGAGAGGGGGAGAGAGAGTGAAGTAGGAGGGACAGATACCCAGCAAGCCAGCTTTGTGAGGTGCTAAAAATACCACCCTGGAAATGATGAAGCAGAGGATAAAAGACTATCCAGGTGTTGGCGCCTTGGGGCTGCCTACAGCAGCCCTGGTGTTAATGTCCACTAGCCCCACCTGAGAGCTGTAATTGAGTGCCTTAGACAAGATTACAGGTTTGTCTCTTCTGAAAAAGGCTTGGTGTCCTCCTCCTGTGTGTACACTCTCTCAATTTCACCCTCGGACAACTAAGACCCGAGATGATGGGGTGATGTTTTAATATGTCCCTTTGTAAAGGTCCATTGTTAAACACTGGCTTGGAAGTAAAAATGGGGAAAAAAAGATAATTTGCTCTGCTCGTTCAGCTTAACACAGGCGAAGTTATTTTATGTAGTGAGAACAGTGTATCCTGATCTCTGGTGATGTGCTCTTTAACTCTCAGTCACCCACCTCTCCTTTGATGGCTGAGCCTGAATGAGGAGACTTTGATGGAGACAGGGATACTGTTTTAAGAGTAATATAGCACTGCTACCCTTCTGTTTATAGTCAATAGGCATCAAAATAGAGAGACCGAGAAAAGCTTCTTTTCATCTTTCTTTCTTTTTCTTTTTATAAGAACCTTAAAAGTAGCAAGAGATAAGTTTAAAAACAATAAAAGTATTACAGGAAATGTTTCAACAGTTATTTATGGAAATGGGAACTGGGAAGGCCACAGGAGCACGCAGAGCAAACACACTGACGAAGACCTGGGTCCTGGGGCCGGCTCTGAAACTCCTTGGGACATTTCCTAAAATGAAGTACAATAAACTTTAAAAGCAAACCTCTCAAAGCCCCAGACAGCAAAAAAAAGAAATATTTAATAAGGAAACTTCACTGGCTGTGACCTTCTGTTGAGATCACCCAGAGCATACACACCACAGTGGAAAATAAATGATAGATGGTAAAATGGCAGGTGAGTCCCAGAGGACAAAACAACATAATGTCATGTGGTTTGTGAAGGCAGGGAGATCTGTCACCGCAGCCTGCATGAAGGACGCACGCTGTGCAAACTTTTATTAATGCGTTCCATTTCTTTAGTGTGTGTGACTTCTTCCTCCACAGCCATTATGTAAAACAGCCCGGCATTTTCACATTACTTACTAAGAGAGCTGAAGTCAACTATGTGAATACTTAATTATTAAGGCATATACTTACACATTATAGTTTCCTTTATGAATTTTCTCTTACGTTAAAAATATTTAAACTTAACTCTCCCTCCACACCACAGAAAAGAGTCTCAAGGCCGGCAATATCCGGGAGAAGAGGCCTATACTTGTGAGAATACAGGGGCTATTGTACTCTAAATAAGTGATGACAAGTATCCTTTAATATCATGAAACTGTGATAAAGAACATGAAGATATATATTTTAAATATACATATTCATGATAATATATCAATATATACATGTTGATAATTATACAGAACTAAATAGAACTGCAGCTAATAAAAAATCTTTAAATTACTGTGAAGCATTAATGTATACATAGAACTTCTAAAAATATTACATGAGTTTAATTAGAAATTATTTTAAATGTGATTAGTTTATTTAATTTACTTTTATCTGACCATATCACAATACATTATTTACAGTGGCTTATGAACATTATAAGAAGTCTGATTTTGTTTAAAAGTGAGTGAAATGGGACAGGGAGAAAAAAAGACGAGAAAAAAGTACAATAAAACTAGGAGTGAGATTAAGGCATATAATTTCCTGCTAGAAAATAGGTTCTAATTCTGAGCTTTCTGGAAGCTAATTCAGTGTGGGAAATCTAATCACTTGTATGGTTCTCAATATTCATAAAACAAAAACAAACTATTTAATCAAGAATAACTATTCTCAAGCCTAATACTTGAGAGGAAAAAGTCTCCAGGTTTCTTTGTAACATCATTTTGTTCAGTGAACAACACACTCAACCCCTACTTGCAGTAAATAAAACTCAACAATGAGTTACTTAACAACATTTCTGGTAATGTTTCTCAATGTAGTCCCATTACATAACCCCTAAATGATGCTCAGTAAAAGTTTTTCTATGACGCATTGAAACTAATCTCTATCTCTCGTTTCTGAGGTTCTGACTCAGTCCAGGAAAATATTTTAGACTCTCTCAAGTATTTATATTAAATTTGCAATTATGTTCAGAACTTTACATGGTGTTGACACCCATGGTTTGATACATGAAAATTGAAGTCAGACAATGAAGAGTACCTGTACACACTATTCTATAATTCTAGGAATATTTGGTATCTATTTTAGAAAATGGGTAATGTAAGACCTACTCACATTTGGTAGCCAAGTCCCCAAGAGAGCATTGTATTTAAAAGTCTTCATTCTGGCACTATATATAGTTTTTACTCCTGAAAGACTTCAGATAACATCAATTAGAATTTACTAGGCATAATATAATGTACACTTCCTTCTGGCAAAACCATTCAGTGGAAATATATCAGGACTCCTAATTCATTTCACCAATACCCTCATAAATAATTTTTTATCTATGTAATATTATAGCACAATTTTTTCCAATTTTCATAAATATGGAATAGCATGGTAAGATTATTATCAATAAATATGCATAACCCACTTATGTCCATATTGAATTGGTATCTCCAGGATCCTAACCCTTTTACCTTTAACAAACCTGGTGACCCTGATGTACACTAAAGTCTGAGAATTACTTCTCTAGAGTGGGATTTTCCACTGGAAATTTCCTGTGCAGCTCTGAAATTTAGTCTTATATACAATTTCTTTTAGTGTTTTTCTCTTTGTTTTCCAGAATATTGCAGTGTTTGTTATTTGGGGATAGTTGTTAGAAATTATGACTCTTTCCCCTGATGCTTAAGTCAAATATGTGAATTGATACCAAGGTATCTCCATCTTTTCTTTTCAGGTAAGTCTTATGCATACTGATATTAAAGTACCATTACCAAACAGCATTAACTCAAGTATCATGCAGATAAACTACAATTAGCTTGCCTCTAAGATTTATCATAGACTAACTACAGTAGCTCGTGCAATTTGAATTCTGATTTTCTCTTAATAAATACACATTAAAAAAATAAAAACTAAAACTATTTTCCAAATTGCAGATCAAATCAGGTAAACTCATGTATATAACTGTTAACCAGAGGTAACTCTGAAGTCAACCCTCTGTATGTCTTCTTCAATTTGGAAAAAATACATCTTAACAATGGAAAAACTATCAAAGAGAGTTAGTTAAGGAAAGTTCTTGAATTGTGGGGTCAGACAAATGTCCTTTCAATCCTGATTCTACCACTAACTAGTTTTATGATCTTTGACAATTTATCTCTGAAGTTCAATGCTCCCACCAATGAAACAGCCATACTGAAGTTGTGGATGTGAGGATTAAATACTATGTACACCTTCAGTACATATTACTTGGTTTCATCCTTCATTCCAATCTAATGATGTTATTTAAAAAATGTGTTCCACAGAATTCATTACAGCATCTGAGTTGCTGACTCTGTTTCTTACAAGGCTACTGGGGATACAAGGTAAACTGCGTATGTGCTGTTTTGCAGAGTGTGGGAAGGCTGTAGTGTCATGGAAAGAATAGGATCTTCGGGGTTTGATCTGGGTTCAAAGTTTGGCTCTTCTATATGATCTGCTTGACTTGGGGGTGATCTCATCTTCAGTTCCTAATCTGTAAAACTCTTACCTCTTGGAATTTTACAGGAAATAACTAAGATATGATGGTAAAAGCCTGGCACATAGTAGGAACACAATAAATGTTAGCAGTCTGCATTTTGGGTGAAGAGCCCCTCACCTTTAGACATAAAGTCAACACCTGCCTTTAAGGAATTCAGTTGGAACTGTTATTGAAATCATCAAATTATAAAATCAAATTACAAAAGCTCATTTGACATAATATTAAAAGAAAATCCTCTTATAAGGTACTGTTGTCCACTGGATGAAACACCTTTATGAACTTGTGAGCATTGTTAGATCTTTTAAGGATGAAAGGAATACCCAAAGTAATTAGCAATTATTTCACAACAAATCATTGTTGTCTACTCACTAAAGTATTGCACTGGGATTTAGCAGCCCTGGATTCTATTCCCACTTCTGCTATTCTCTAGTTTTATGACATTGGAAAGTCACTTCACCTTTCAGGATCACAGAAAACTTATAATTAGCTTTCATTGAGTTTAAGCTTTCTTCTGCAGCAGCTGGATAACTAGAATTATATTTCCTGTCGGAATATAAAATCCCAAATATTTTCTATAAATTATTTTATATGGAGTATATTTTGGGGTTTTCTTTAGAAACTGTAATTTTATTGATGAAAAGATGAACCTAACATGTTTTGAGTAATTTCATATTTGATGTTATACTGTATATCCAAACATAGCCATTAACATAAGCTTTATGTATATAGAAATAATATATATTGAAACTTTCTCCTATAAATTAGCAAAAAGATGATTGATATGCCCCTATAGAAAAATGGGAAGAGCAATTGAATAATTAATACCAAGAGAACAATAACATAAAAAAATTCAACCTCATTATAAACAAAAAAATTCACATTAAAGTGTCGATGAGTTTCCACATTTTGCCAACTAAATTTTGAATAGTTTAAATGATAGCTTCCACAATATTTATGAGACAAATTAGGCAATAAACATCAAAAGTCATAAATATCCAGTCTTGTACTGTCTCCGTTTTTAGAAATTCAAATTAAATATAAATTCAGAGATACACAAAATATTTCTGTGTAGAAATATTCATAGTACCATTATGAATAATGTTGGTAAAGGTTAAAAAATAAATGTCCAACAAAAGGGTAATGGTTAAATAAAACATGGTTTATCTTAGCCATAAAAATATTATGCAGTCATTAGAATTGAGATTTCCAAAGAATTGCTTCAGAACTGGTAAAAGTAATTAGTTAAGGGTTGAATTGTGTCCCCCAAAGAAGATATGTTGGAGTCCTAAACCTCAGTATCTCAGAGAATGATTTTATTTGGAGATAGAGTCTATTCAGAGATAATCAAGTTAAAAAAGGAGTTCATAAGGGCAGGCCTTAATCCAAATCGCTGGTGTCCTTTTAAAATGGGAAATTTGGACACCATGACATGCACACAGTAAGAATGACATGTGCACATGAAGGCAAAGATCAGGGTTATGTTTTTACAAGCCAGGCAATGCTAAAGACTGCCAGAAAACCACTTAAAATCTAAGAGAGAGCCATGGAACAGATTGTCCCTCACAGCCCTCAGAAGGAACAACCCTGCCAACACCTTGAGCTCAAACTTCTGCCCTCCAGGACTATGAGAGGATAAATTTCAGTTGTTCAATCCACCAGTCTGTGGTACTTTGTGACAACAGCTGTACCAAACTAATACAACTGCTATGTAATATGCAATGGAAAATCTACACACAAAAAATATATGCAGGCAAAAATCAAGAAAAACTTGTATAAATTTTGAAAAAGTTTATGAGCAGAGAATATGACAGCAAAGGAGCACTTAAATTATATGATTATCTCTAGATTTTAAGATTATGGCTCTTTATAATTTGAGAACCCATATTTTACTTTCATAAACACAAAATATTTCTAAGTATAAAAACAAGCATTATTCCAAAATATGATAGTGTTCATTCTGTTTAAGTCTCACTAGAGAGAGAAATAGCCCCAGCCAGCTTTTTTCTGCCCACACCAGAAAAAAAGAGAGTAGATTGTAAAGAAACTAACATATAGCAGTCGTCATTAATTGTCTGAACTATTAGGTGACCTGCCGGCGATCAGTGTATGTCTGTGTGTCTCTCTACACATTGCATATTTTAATACCTTTGCATCTCTGCCCTCTCGCCTAACTTGAAATTCTGGATGCTGGACTCTTCCTGCAACCATGCTTAGTCTTTGCCTGTGCTCTCTTTCATGAGTGGACCCCAAGAAAGAAGTCTTAATCTAATTCCTCATTTTCCTTATCTTCTCAGTTTCTTCATTCATTTGAAAATTTATTTGCTGACCTCGATTTTGTCCTGAGAAGTCACAGAATCCTCCTCAGTATTCCTAAAAGCCTTGATAGTGAAGGACTATGTTTATCCTAATCCATTGCAGATCAACACTTCTGTAATATACATTAAAATAAAATACTGAAAACACAAAATTACAAAATAAAGGAGATAAAAATGGACTTCATTTTCCATTGAAGTCCAATCTTCTACAATATGCATTATATTGTGAAATAAATGAAATAAAAAATTAAAGAAAATGAAAGTTCACTTTTTATTATTAGCTTTAAGAGACATGGAATTACTCTGTAAATTGCTACGAAAGTCTCTAAATGCCTACTGTCAATTTCCACGTTTATTTTGCTTACAATCTAAGTATAGTTGTGGTCTAACATCTGTCCACAGATCACCCAGCATTGTTTCAAAGCTTTGCTACTCTATACACACAGTTCTCCTTACTTTAAAATTATCCAAGGTTACAAAGTCAAGTTTTAAAACCAAATAATAATCATCATTGATCAACCACTTTTCACATACATTCTTTGTCTGCCCTTTTCTTATTTTACCTATCAAAAGCATAACTATAGAAACAGATAACTTAATGCTAAATCTAACTGTTCTAAAATAAATAATTTAGAATTTGGTATTGCTACTCTTTAAAATTAAGTTTACAACTTTTCAACTCTTTTTCAATTGATGTATAATTTGTATATACTATGATATTAATTTCAGGTATACACCATGAGGATTTGATATTTGTATACACTGCAGAGTGATCACCACAATTAGTATAGTTATCATCCATTAACATACAAAATTATGAAACTTCTTTTCTTGTGTTGAAACATTTAAACTTTTACTCTCAACAATTTTCAAATATGCCATACAGTATTATTAACTACAGTCACCATGATGTACATTATATTCCCATGACTTATTTGTTTCATAACTAGAAGTTTGTACCTTTTGATTCCTTTCACCCATTTCATCATACCCCCTCTCCTTCCCCTCTGGCAACTATCAATCTCTTCTCTGTATCTGTGAACTTTGATTTTGTTTTCTTTTGCTTGTTTTTTTCAGATTTCATATACATTTGAAATCATAATGTATTTTCCTTTCTTTGCCCAATTTATTTCACCTAGCATAATATCTTCAGGTCCATACATGTTTTTGCAAATGGCACAGTTCCATTCTTTTTTCTGGCTGAGAAGTATTCCATTGCATGTAAATATATACCGCATCTTCTTAATTCATTCATCCATTGACGGACACTAAGGCTGTTTCCATGTTTTGGCTATTGTAAATGATGCTACAGAAAACATGCAGGTGCAGATATCTTTTGAAGATAGTGTTCTTATTTCTTCAGAAAAATACCCAGAAGTGGAAATGCTAGATCACATGGTAGTTCTAATCTTAATTTTCTGAGGAAGCTACATGTAATTTTCCATAGTGGCTGAAGCAATTTACTTTTTTTCCAAAAGTTTACAAGGGTTCCCTTTTCTCCACATCCTCTCCAACAACAATAACTTGTTATTGAGGTAATATCTGACTGGTTTTGATTTACATTTCTGTGATGATTAGTGATATTGAGCATTTTCTTCATATTGGTCATCTGTATGTCTTCTTGGAAAATTTCTGTACTGATCCTCTGTCCATTTTTTAATTGGATTGTTTGGTTTTGGCTTTTGAGTTGTATGAGCTCTTTGTATATTTTGGATATTAACCACTTATCAGATGTATGTTTTACATGTATTTTCTCCTATTTAGTTGGTTGCCCTTCCATTTAGTTGATAATTTCCCTTGCTTTGTGGGAACCTTTTAGTTCGATACATTCCCACTTGTTTATTTTTGCTTTTGTTGTCTTTCTTTCTGGAGTCAGATCCAAAAATTCATTGCTAAGAACAGTGTTGAAAAACTTACTGCCTATGTTTTCTTCTATTATGCTTTAAGGTCTAACATTCAAGTCTTCAATTTATTCATTTCAAGTTAATTTTTGTGTTTGGTGCAAAATAGTAGTCTAGTTTCATTCTTCTGTGTAGCTGTCTGGTTATCCCAATACCATTTATTAAAGAAACTGTCTTTCTCCCATTGTATATTTTTGCCTATTTTATCAAAAGTAATTGACCACATATGCATTGTTTATTTCTGGGCTCTCTATTCTGTTCCATTGATCTATATGCATGTTGTTATGCCAATACCATACTGTTTTGATTACTATAGCTTTGTAATATAGTTTGAAGTAAGGATGCATATTCCCTCCAGCTTTGTTCTTCTTTCTCAAGATTGCTTTGGCTATTCAGGGTCTTTTAAAGTTCCATACAAATTTTAGGGTTGTTTGTTCTATTTCTTTGAAAAATGCCATTGGAATTGTTGTGGGGATCACATCGAATCTGTAGACTTCTTTGTATAGTATGGAATTTTTAACAACTCTTTTAATGTGTGAGGAAGGAATATCTTTCCATTTATTTGTGTTTGTTAATTCTGTTAATCAATGTCATATAGTTTCTGGTGTACAGGTCTTTCATCTCTGTTGTTAAATTTATTTCGAGGTATTTTATTCTTTTTGATGCAATTGTAAATGGAATTGTTTTCTTAATTTCTCTTTCTGATAGTTTGTTGTTAGTATATAAAAAAGCAACAGAGTTTTATATGTATTGGCTTTGTATCTTACAAATTTACTGAATTCATATATTAGTTCTAACAGTTTTTGGGTGGAGTCTTTAGGGTTTTCTATATATAAAACTATGTCATCTGCAAATAGTGTCAGTTTTACTTCATCTTTTCTAATTTATATAACTTTTATTCCTTTTCCTTGCCTAATTTCTCTGGCTAGGAGTTCCAATACTATGTTGAATAAAAGTGGCAAGAGTGGGTATCCTTGTCTTGTTCCTTATCTTAGAGGAAAAGCTTAGAGGAAAAGCTTCACTAACTTTTCACTATTACATATGATATTAGCTGTGGGCTTGTCGTATATGGTCTTTATTATGTTGAAGTATATTTCTTCACCCACTTTGTTGAGAGTTTTTATCTTAAATGGATATTGAATTTTATCAAATGCTTTTTCTTTATCTACTTAGATAATCATACAATTTTTGTCCTTCACTTTGTTAATGTGGTCTATCATATTGTAGATGTTGAACTATCTTTGCATTCTGGAATAAAATCCATTTGATCATGGTGTGAGAGCCTTTTAATGTATTGTTGAATTCAGTTTGCACAACTTTTCAATGCTTGATTTGATTTGTAAAACCATACAACTATTAATAGCGATTGTAAAAATAGTGGTTATGTGCATTATAAAGGTTTTGCTATTGAAGGGTAGCCTCACATCTCAATTTCCTGTATTTGTTATCTATTTGAATCTGAGCAAGCTATTCAGCAACACTGAGTCTTGTTTTTTCCATTTATGTAAAAAGGAAAATAACACCTGTATCAGAAATTTAGGGGTAGGATGTGTATGTGTGTGTGATGTAAGGCTCTGAGGATTTTGAATTAACAGGTCTTAAATTAGAGGATAGCACTGTAGTACTCATAGTCTCTAACAAACCTGTAAGTCCCCATTTCATTTGAGATGGTATACAACTTCTTTAGGCTTATTTGGGTACCTTCAGGAAACCCGTAGACTTGTACCAACAACTTTACTTTCTTGGCCTATGTACCTTAACATTTTTTTCCTATTCAGTACCCCTATCTGCATTCTTAAGTACCATTTCACTGTCTTTCCAATATTACTAAGTAATCCTCTTTCTCTTGCCTTAGATTCCAACAATTAGCATTTAACATTAAATGTTTTCTAGAATTACTTAGCTTTACTGACATCAAGGAATATAATTCTATACTTCCTAAATTAAATCTTTCATAAGTAATAAGTGTCTAATAAGGAATATGGCTTTAAAATGAATACTCCTTTTAAAAAATTCTAACATTGTATAATTAGTTTTTTCATATTTTCCTTAATATTAATGAGCTTATTTACCTTGCTTCCTTTTTTACATTTTACTTATTACTATTTAATTCTTCTCCTACTCACTTGGGAATAAGCATTATATAGTAGAAGGCCCTATGAGAAAATCCCAATTTATTCAAATGGGAATCAAATACCTGTCTCATAGGATGACTTTAAAATTAAAATTAAATCACAGAATTAAGAAACTAATAATTTGTTGGCATGTAGAAGGTAAATAATAAAATTATTATGAATTATTATCAATGTCCTACATCATATATTCAACATAAGCCTTTTGCCTGCCTGATCTATTTTATTTAATTCTAAATGCTGTCATGGTAACATTTCCTAATTATGGAGGCACATTGAAAATCATCCACATCATAAGAGTTTAGGCTTATGTTACAAAATATTTAAATTTATCATTACCAGTCATGTTTAATTTTATTCTGGTTTCCTTTTGTAAATCAACAATTAATGTTGATTTATTTTTTTAATAACTATAGCATCTGCTTTCCAGGATTATGTTATTTACTCAAAAAGCCAGTCATTAGTAAAATTGAAAATTTGAGGTACTAATTTTGTCAGTAAACCTCTTTATGCAAACCTGTTTCATCAATTCAAGTGCCCATATCTCAGTGATGTAACTTACCAACCACATCATCTCAAGTTCATACATTATTAAAAAGCCCCCTCAGATTTTTGTTTGGGGGCTGTGATTTCATTTCTGCAACTAAACGATGTCAAAGACAAATTAAGGGGTAATGATATTGTTCACAATCTCAGGAGTTAAAAAACTACTTTCCTTCAAGTCAGACTTTGTAGGTAATTTATACTATACAAATTGGCCTTGAAAAATGTGTCCATAATTAATCAGGTGAAAAGAAGTGTTTGTACTATATGATCCCATTCGTGTCAAAATAAACATACATTTAAAGATTTACCTATAAAGAGATCTCTTTAAATTGATAGAGAATTACAGACTGTCACATATTTGTCAGATGAATACACTTCATAGCAAACCTTACTGAGATAGGTGTGTTCATCAATAAATGGCACAGAGTAGGAGTAGAGGGTGTAATGGATTTTATACAAGTTTAGCCTCACATGGAGATATTCATGTTTTACTAAGAACCAGCAAGTACATTGAAAATACAAAGTGCTGGGTAAATGACAAGAATTTTTATCAAGTCTTGGTCACAAACAGAAGCAGAATAACATGTCTGATGGATGAAAGACTTGATACAAACTGGCTAATCCTTGATTCCTACTAACATCCAAGTAAGAATGATAGAGAATTAAAAACAGGACCAGAACACTTCATCAGAGGGTCTGTCCCAGTCTCCAGTCTTGCCTCCTGCTACTTGCATTCTCTGTGGTCATCACACTTCAGAACACTGGCTCACATTGCATTACTTTGGTTTCTGGTTCCATTAAAATAGTGTTTTATTGTGTTTTCTCTAAAGACAAATTCATAGAAACATCCAAACATACAAGATGCTTTTTGGCAGGGTGCTATCTAAAAACACCTGGGCTGAAAGAGCCAAATGAAAACTGTGTTCTGATTTCCTCCTCAATTGCTGGGCTAGATCACACATCAGAATTTCTGCTTTTAAAATAAAGAATTCTGCCAGTATTTAATTGACATGAAAGTCTCTGTTTTCATTTGGAAAACTCTTATTCAATTAATTATATTTAAGTATAAAATAACATAGTGTATTTCCTCTCATTTGTACTTATTTGTATCATTTTTGGGTGCTGGGGTGGGAAAATCTTCGACTTGTATTATAGCAAATGTAGATGTAGTCTGCTTCCCTTATTATCCTCCCATAGCAGAGAAGCAGAACTGCTCAGCACAGAGGTGCCCAGTGGGCCATATGTACTCTCAATTTATAATCAGTTCAGCCATTATTACCAGTAGAAATCATTTTATAATGAGCATGGTACTGAACTCTGCACCCTAAGTCATTCTCCTAAGCACATCTTTAAACTTGATAACCCTTCTCTGCAGATTTCCCAGAAATACAAAAAAAGGCAGAAATACTAGCAATCACTTGATCACCCATGAAGGGCCTGCATTTTTGTTTTCCTATAGAGTCCAAAGTTGGTGAAAGGTTTATTATTTCAAATCAACCTATGTAATAGGAGTTTTATTTCCATTTGAAATGAGCTTTCTACTGTATCATGCTGATTCCTGACTGAGTAACCAAGCAACACTAAAAAAGGAAATATAAGATAGGAGAGAAAGTCGATTTCTTGATATATCAATGTCTACTACAGGTAACAATGAATGTATCAATCTTATATTTCAAAATCATATGTGAAAGCTTTTCATTCTTTTAAAAATTGACTAAGTACATATTAGGGCATCTGCTATTAAAATGAGGTCCATCAATCCTGAAAGAATTTAATAATGTCCATGAATTCCTTGAAATCCAAGGCAGGATTTTGTGTGTATGTTCTTATTTATTCATTTATTTATTTATTTATTTTGTTCTCATTAATCTACAATTACATGAAGAATATTATGTTTACTAGGGTCCCCCCTTCACCAAATGACCCCCTCCCCACAAACCCCATTACAGTCACCGTCCATCGGTGTAGTAAGATGCTGTAGAATCACTACTTGTTTTCTCTATGTTGCACAGCCCTCCCCATGCCCCCCCCCACATTTTACATGCTGTTCATAATGTCCCCTTTCTTTTTCCCCACCCTTATCCCTCCCTTCCCTCCCTTTCACCCCAGTCCCTTTCCCTTTGGTAACTGTTAGTCCATTCTTGGGTTCTGTGATTCTGCTGCTGTTTTGTTCCTTCAGTCTTTCTTTGTTCCTATAGTCTTTAGGTTTGAGGTGAGTCTCTTGTAAGCAGCATAGAGATGGGTCTTGCTTTTTTATCCATTCTATTATTCTGTGTCTTTTGATTGGTGCATTCAGTCCATTTACATTTAGGGTGATTATTGAAAGATACGGACTTATTGCCATTGCAGGCTTTAGATTCATGGTTGCCAAAGGTTCAAGATTAGCTTCTTTAGTGTCTTACTGTCTAACTTAACTTGCTTATTGAGCTATTTTAAACACTGTCTGGTCATTCTTTATTTTTCTCCCTTCCTATTCCTCCTCCTCCATTCTTTATATGTTGGTTGTTTAATTCTGTGCTCTTTTGTGCTTCCTTTAACTGCTTTTGTGGGTAGTTGATTTTATTTTTTTCCTTTAGTTAGTATTTGGTTGGTCTGCTTTCTTTGCTGTGATTTTATTTTCTCTGGTGACATTTATTTAGTCTTAGGAGTGCTCCAATCTAGAGCAGTCCCTCTAAAATACCCTGTAGAGGTGGTTTATGGTAGGCAAATTCCCTCAACTGTTGCTTGTCTGGGAATTGTTTAATCCCTCCTTCATATTTAAATGATAGTCGTGCTGGATACAGTATTCTTGGTTCAAGGCCCTTCTCTTTCATTGCATTAAATATATCATGGCATTCTCTTCTGGCCTGTATTGTTTCTGTTGAGAAGTCTGGTGATAGCCTGATGGGTTTTCCTTTGTAGGTGACCTTTTTCCTCTCTCTAGATGCCTTTAAAACTCTTTCCTTGTCCTTTAATTATTATGTGTCTTGGTGTTGTCCTCCTTGGGTCCTTTCTGTTGGGAGTTCTGTACACTTCCATGGTCTGATCAATTATTTCCTCCCCCAGTTTGGGGAAGTTTTCAGCAATTATTTCTTCAAATACACTTTCTATCCCTTTCTCTCTCTTCTTCTTCTTCTGGTACCCCTACAATGCGGATATTGTTCCTTTTGGATTGGTCACATAGTTCTCTTAATATTGTTGGATTCCTGGAGATACTTTTATCTCTCTCTGCTGGGCAGTTGTATGCAGATGGGGCTTCTGATCTTGCCCGGCTGCTAACGGAGTTTAGCGCTGCAGTTGCTGTGGGCATGGCCTGCCTCAGGCTGCTTCTCCAATATGGTGGATCCTCGTTGGAGGGGAGCAGGCAGGAGGCTATTGATCGTGGTGAGGGGCCTCCGTGCTGCACTGCACTGTGGGGATTTGGTTGCCCAGATTTCCCTGTGATTCCCAGCTGTTAGGCTAAGTGTCCTGGGGCACTTCCGTCCAGCTGTGGGGTCCCTGTCCCTTTAAGACTTTTAAAAAGCACTCACTTTTCTTTGTCCTGAGTGCACCAGCTGCGGGGACCCACTCACAGGTCTTGCTGCCCTGTTTCCCTGGTTTCCAGCACCCCACGCACGCACTATGTGTGTGCTCCTGTGTGGATGGCTAGGGCTGGGTGTTTAGCAGTCCTGGGCTCCCTCTCCTTCCCAGCGCTGACTCCTCTCCTCCCGCCAGGAGCTGGGGTGGGGGACGCTTGAGTCCCACTGGGCTGGGGCTTGTATCTTACCCCCTTTGCGAGGTGCTGGGTTCTCGCAGGTGTGGATGTGGTCTGGCTGTTATCCTGTGTCTTCTGGTCTCTCTTTTAGGATTAGCTGTATTTGTTACATTTTCAAAAATATATACGGTTTTTGGAGGAGATTTCTGCTGCTCTACTCACGCCACCATCTTGGTTCTCTCTCCAAAGTTATCCCGGACAGGCCCCCAAAAATGATGCAGCTTCTCACACCAACAATGGTATGAAACGAACCAGTGCCTGGAGCAAGTGCAGCTGGAGCATCACGAGCGGCCACCACCTGCGCCGCCAGGCTGCTCGCAACTTTGGAGTCGGCCGCCCGCAGCTCCACCCCACATCCTGCCGAGGCTCTCGGGCACCGCGCGGACTCCGCAGTGCAGCCGCCACTGCTGCTCAGGGCGGGGCAGGGACCCCGGCGGGCCATACCAAGGGGCCGCCACCTACCCACTGTCTAGGGCCCTTATGCGCTCGCAGAACGGCCCATTAATGGGGTGCAGCGGGCTTCGAGGAACACAGCGGCAGCGCCAAAGGTGTCAGCATGGTAATTCCCATCAGACCGCCTTCAGCAGGTCCAACATCTGGTCTCCACCGGGCCGGCTGTGTGGAGGGGTCGGCTGGCCGGGGACGCCGGGTCGCTCCTGCGACAGGGCCTGCGGACCGAAGAACGGAGGGAGCTGTTAGAAATTCCCCTCCTGGCGGAGCTTGCAATGCTACTGAGTCATGTATGTTCATTTTTTAAAAAGAAATATGTTCCCCTTTACAGGGTCCTTTTATTTGGCAAACAAACATACTCTAATAACTGCCTCTTAACATAAAAGTCCTCTTTATCATGCATCCCCTTCCACTTCTCCCCTTGTTTTGCAGCTTTTCTTCATAATCAAACCCCTGGAACACATTTTATATGCACACAGTTTCTACTTCTTCAACTTCCATTTTCTCTTTTCTCATGAACATTTTTCTTTCTTCTTCATGACACGATAAAAATGTGCTCTGGGGAAAGACAAGAATAATCTTTGTTCTGTCATGTCCATAGTCAACTTTGAATCTTTTTCAGGGAATTTTCAGTTCCCCAAAACAGTCGGATTGTATCGTCTGAGACCCTTTCTCTCCTTGTCTTCCATAATATTAAATACCTACAGTCTCTTTCAATTTCTTGATTTCTTTGTGTTCTCCTGTGCTTCACACTTCTTTCCTAATTACTAAATGTGGGAGTTCCTCAGCCTTGATCAGGATGCCTGCTCTGTCTAATCTCTTCATAGGGGATCTCATCTATTACCAGACTGTTCCAAACCAACTTTATGCTAATAATTCCCAAATCTACATATAGGACTCAGACATCTGGGTTCTAGGATTGCATGTAAACTTTACATTTTTAGTTCACTGGGCACACAGCACAGTGAAATCAGCCTTCCTTTGGTCCCTTTAACATTTTTAGTTGTTTTTCCATATATATATACAGAGAGAGAGAGATAATAATCTTACCCTCACTATTTTTTAGTGAGGTTTTAGTGCATGGTTTTCTTTCCCTCATTTTTCCAAATACAATCTTAAATGTCATGCTCTCGAGATCTCTTCTTTGAAGCCAACCTAAATTAGATCACATCCTATTCCATTTTCCCATGACAACCTGTTCTTTTCCTTGATCTTATTTTGATAATGTGTTTTAACATGTCCAAAATATGTTTTCCACATACCAGCCTTATTTGATGGGTATCATATCTGATTCATTTCTTGTTCCTATATAACAAAGGACCTGGCACACAGTAAGTATTCAGTAAGGGTCAATTATATAGATGAATAAATGTAGTCATTCAACAACTATCTGCCAGACACTATTTTAGGAACTGAGAACCTGTAGTAAAAAAAATGAAAGTGATGAGGTCCCTGTGCTCAGCGGACTTGGATTCTATCAAGAACAATGACAATAAATCAACAAATATGTAATACTCCAGGTGAATGTAAGAACTATGAAAAAAAATAGAGCAAAGGAAGAGGAATAAAAAATGACCGGGATCAAATAAGGGGGCTACCATTTTTACAGGGCGTTAGATAATATTTAGGAAACACATAGCATAAATGAAGAGCAATACATGCACCTATTGGAGAGGGCATTCCAGACTTAAATAAGAAGTGTAAGACTTTGAGAGAACTCAGCAAGTTCACAGAACTTCAAGGAGGCCAGTGTGGCTGGAGCAGCATGAGTACAGGAAGCTCGGGGGGCTCACAGTGAGATCACAGAGGCAGTGGGCAGCGGTCAAACAGTTCGCAGATCACAGGAGAGACTGGGTTTTATTCAGGGTTGGATAAGAAGCCATTGAAAGCTAAAACTGAAGGAAGGAATGCATGAAGATAAAATATCCTCCAAATATCTATCTAAAAATGAAATTTTAAGTAATGTTCCCCTGGGAAGAAAGAAAGAAAAAAGAATGATAATTATTTTAATTCTCTGTAATTCTTCCATCAATTATTAATGTAAATTTGGACAAGTCAAGCCATCTAACTTTCAGGATTTCTTTCCACATCTAGGATTAAATGATCAGTTTGGATCATTTCAGTTTCCAATTATTTTATATTTCTGATAAAAATAATGTGGTAGCTAATAAGGGCAGCACTGGAAAAAAATCTGTAGAATTTGAAACGTGACTCCTTCCTCTGACTGAAACAAGAATTCAAATCAAGAGATTTTTAAGGGCATCTAGGAACATTTTTTAGAAAGACAATAGTCTGTAGACTCAGGACTAGTGGTTCATTGCCTGATTCCTGTTGGTTTGGAAGTAAAGAGTTTCTTTCCTAATAAGTTGCATAAAAAAGAAAATGAATGTGTGTGTGTGTGTGTGTGTGTGTGTGTGTGTGTGTGTGTGTGTGTGTGTGTGTATTACATATAAACTGGGACACTTGTCTAGCTTTGGATACTAATAAACAAGTAGTTGTTGGCTTGCAACATCACAGCCAGTCAGAAGCCTAGAAGCCAACAGGAAATGTGAAGGCAGCCAGAGAAGCTGGCCAATGAATTCATTGTTTTCCCCTGGACTGTTGTTAGCACTCCTTCACAGAGCTGGCTTTTTCACTGGGCCCATGTATCAAGTCATTGGTTCTTCTAGCAGACTTGGTGAATCAGCCAGAAGAAAAGAGAGACTTTGCAAAATGGAACCCTTTAGGGCAAGTCTTGGAAATCATTTTATGAGTTGGCCTTGCCTGCTTTCCTTTCCTTTGCTTTGGGGACTGTCTTCATCTTGGAGTTGTTCTGGATTCAGACTTAGGCAGCTTATTTTTAAAGTATTATTTTTAATTTCTTGAAATAAAAATATCGTGATTAAATTCATTGAATAAAAATAATTATCTATAATGTAAGGTACATTTTCTGAAGTAAAGATACCTATTTGATAAACCTACAAAACTACACAGATACATGACAGGTCATGAAGTTTAATTACATCATTTACTAAGAACTTGTAGATGATTGCTGTATCGGTATTCTTAAAGAGATTTACCTTATACTGCACAGTGTTTTCTCAATGGGGAGGCTAATATATGAACAACTGTCTGGTCTCAGTAGTACTTTTTCTAAAGAATATGTTTTTAGAAACTCATTCTGAAAACTGATATATTTTTCTCTTGTATATTGTTTGTGTGTCTGATCACTAGTCAAGTTTAGGACATAATAATGGTCCTCTAACTTTGTGCTTCTTTTTTTCATTTGCTTAATTCAAAATTTCTTAATTTTACATTTATCCTTTTGTATATACAAATCATGACACCAGTTTTAGAATGAATTGGATTAGTAAAAAATGTAACTGAGTAACTTACAGCAATTTAGAATGTGTTAAAATAAGTAAAATGTGTATTACTGGGGAAGTAGGAAGTGGGAAGTAGACAAAAATGCTTTCTGTAACCAGTGAGTTTTGAAATAGTTTTTTGACATGTCTGACTTACCAGGATAAGAGTATGGAAAGAACTTTCCAAAAAAAAAAAAGAAAAACAAGGCAATCATAGGAGAAAAGATGGTCATGAGCAAGTCGTGGTCCAAAGACAGCAAGCAGTTTGAGGGGGTGCAAAGAAGCCAAGGCTCAAAATCAGCAGAGAAAAGTCAAAGCAGAGCAGACACCACAGCATACAAGCCAAGAATGACAGCTAGGACTTACTTCAGGGCAGAGAGAGTGCCTATGGAAATAACATGTTTCCCAAAAACAAAGGCAAGTTCAGAGCTGATGAACTCAGGTTAAATTTGAATGAGAAAACAATGTTCGTCATTTGGGCCAGGATAAGTCCTTAAGGATCCCCTGAGAAAGAAGGTTGCGTGTCTAAGGACTGGAGGTGGTGGCGAGAGAGAAGAAGAGATATGAATAAACACAGTGGCTGTGTCTGGTCAGGGTGAACTTCTAAGAAGTGAAACAGGGCATTCACCACAACTGCCAAAATGAACAAACCTTCACATCTGAAAGAAGTGCGTATGAGCATGTCAGCATAAGGAGATGGGTTTGGTGCATACACCGTGTGCTGTGCCTCTGGGAAGATTATTCCAGGGGTGATAGGCCTTTCTACAGGGCCTAGGAGTTCATTCGGATGAAAACTGTGCCCCTGGGAGCTCTAGGAAGCAGAGGCCATGAAGAATCCAAAGGTAGTTTCAAATCAGAACAGAGTCACGTTTAGCATTCACCAGTGTGGCCACAGCATAGGAATGGTCTTCCTTTTATTAGCAAGGAAAGAAAATTATGACAATATTTTCTCCTCACTCTCATGTGTAGCATAACCAACTATATTACTCTGCATAAAGCACGCATCTCTCCTGAATATCTGTTAGGTTAGTCTTCCTAAGTGCCCTTTCTTTCACTATTTTCCTTATTTTCAAAAGTATATGATGAAATTCTATTTTCCATAGGGAAAGCAGTTCTTGAACGTTTTTGCCTTCATTCAGAGACTACCCACTGGCTGTCAAACGCTCTTCTGTACTTTGCTCCCCAGGAGAGAGATGGTGCTGACGCTCACCCTTCTAAACACTCTCCCGCCTTCAAAATTCTATAAATTCATTATCTCTGGCACTATTTTTAGTTTGTAATTATATGAATTTAATCATTGTTTAACTTATTTCATTTGCCAACGTTTCATGTCTCTGACACGATTTTAGCTATTTAAGGACAAGTTCTCAGTTCAGTAAACACACAGTAGAAGTTTAAATGCCTAGTGAACTGAACTTTGTCTCCTGACTAAAAGGACTTGAATTATTAGCATATTTTTAATTTCTACTCTGTGTTTCACATATGTTTTTTTCTCAGTAGGAAAAGCAACCATTGACTTTTTCTCCTAGCAATTTCTCAAAAATTTTGTAACCTTTCTATTGTCACTTACTATCTCAGTCAGTTTCTTGCCAACATCCACTTGGATAAAAATGTTTCCTGCTATTTTGTAAATTTAGGGATTGGATAAGAATTTAACCTGAAGCCAAATTTGAGCACTTAAAAATGACAAAGGAATAGTCACACTACGGAAAAGTCTTTTTTAGAAGCAACAATGAGCAAACTTTTGTCCCAAAGCACACCCATAAGTCTCTTTTTCCACTTTGCTCTTCCATCACATGGCTGTAAAGGGAAACCTGTGCTTGTGAAATAAAGGGATTCTTCATTAAAGGATACCCAGGCTCATACAGTACAAGTCTGTCCTCATCCAGGTGTTTCCCTGAGAAGTAAAACCAAGGGACCAAGGAGGAGGGTGTCAAGATCATCTGACAACTTTATCACTGTTAATATTACAGTCTCTGCTGACTTCAACAACAAACACTCATCTCTTTTCGCTGACTCATTCATTAGCAAAGTGTAAATGTCAGACTTTCCACGTGATGAATGGAGAAGAAAAATATAAGGCCAACAGTAACTAGAGTTGTAGCACAAGAAATGTGCATCTTTTCCTTTTATTTCTAAGCCAGGTAGAAATAGACAGTTGAGCTTTTTTAAACCTCTTGTTTATAAAACAAATGGTAATGCTATGAAAGCTATAGCAGGGCTTCACTTCCAATGAACTTACTACACTGAAAAAATTTATAGATTTTTTATATTGTTGCACACAAAGGACCTGATAGGTGTTCAGTGATGAAATGGTAGATCATTCCAGAAGTGACTACCAAAATACATAGTTACTTTTATTACCTTAGTTTCTTCCTAAGAAGTCTATATAGCATATAGCGTTGCACATAAAGTCAATGTAGTAGAAGACAAAATCAGCAGCCACTGGACAACACACACACACACACACACACACACACACACACACATTCTTATTTTTGCTTTAGAGGAAAGAAAGGTTAATGTGTTTATTTTATTTTTGTCTATATAAATACAAACTCTAGCCTCTATATATGTATATGTGTAATATAAAAATAATGATAAAATGTGAATTTTAGCTACCTGAATAATAAGTCAGGTGTTCCCTTATCCTCACAAGCTGTCTCTGTCCAGTTCATTCAAATCACTATGCAAACATCAACCACTTCACTATTTTACTTTTCAGTCCTATCACACTTACCATGTTGGGAATTTTGTTTTTAGTTTTATGAACAATTGCTTAAGGGATATGAGGAGAGGTTTGCTAACACACTTTTACCCTTTCTTCTTCAGACACCCGTTCTTGCTCTGTTTCTTCTGTGTAGCCAAGCTTAGCTCTTCCCGTCTTCTGGTCCTCTCTCTGAGTTTCAGCTGTCTCCACCAGCCCTTCTTTCTTTCCCTCTGAAAATAGCACAGCCCTCTTCCTTAAAAACCTTTAGCATCAGACCAATACCCAGGACAGAAACTCATTTCTACCCCAGAGCTGCTCTATGAGCATATATGACTCTCAGGCCACACATCCAAGTGTGCTCCAAAACATTGTTTCTCTTTGTGCCGTATAAACCGTTGTAATTTCACTTGTGTGCCTTATTTTCCCAGGCTGGAGGACATAAAAATCTTCATCATTCCAGAGGGTTTCCTTTGGTCTATATTATGCCACAAGCCAAGGTCTTGCACCGTATCAGTGGGACAATCCTATGTCACCGAGCTGCTCCTCATCCCTGTCTCAGTGGCTGGTGATGCTCTGCTATAAGTAAAAGAAAACTGTGACAGGCACTGTAACCCTGTCTGCCTAGATCCATCGGGTAGCCACTCCTATCCTGTAGTTTCCACACCCTTAGAAGTCCCCCCAGGAAGCTGACTTCAAGTCATGTTACTCAGGGAAACACAGATCTCTCTATAGTGCAGGAGAATCTATTTCAGTCTGGAAAAAAAGTTTTGACTCATACACTGACCCTCTTGTTTCTTCAGAGACTCAGTCTCTATGCAGGGTTCCTCCCCTTCCATTGGGACAATGCTAAGTTCCCCTGAGAATTTAAATTTTAGAAAATCAAACCAGTAAAAGTAATAGATTATCTTGGTTTTCAGCCCTGACATATAACTGAGGGAGTTAAATGAAAAATGACATCCACCTATATGGGAAAGAAAACCAGGATGAGGAATTAAAATACAAATTAAAATCTCATTGTTTGATCTATCCAGAAAAAAGTATTATTAATAAAGACAGGTCTCCCTCCCTCTCTTTACACACAAAGAAATTGTAGTACTCTGTGCTAAAAGAATATTATTTTCTCCATATCATTATGAATTCAGTAAAATTATCCACTACCATCTTCCAGCAACACTAATTACTCATAACTGCAACATGGCATTTTTAACTTTCAGCCATAGAGATACACCCCCTAAACAGTGAGTGTTTTGAGAGTAAATACCTCCAAGTATGTTGAGAGTAAGCATTAACTTTGGGTCTGCTTCATAATAGGCATTTACTAGTAATTTATTGAATGAATGGATAATGACTAAGTTAAATGTAGAGGTTTCACACACAGATGCAGACATATATATACACACATCACACTCAGTTATTGGGAATCATAAAGTACCTATCACAGAGCAGATTCATTTTTTCTTTCTCTGTTCACTACCTTGAACTGTGCATGAAATGTAACTGTTACCAGATAAATGGTGGCAGCTATTCAAAATTTAATTGGCCCAGTGTTTAAGTTTGTTACAGATGCAGTTAGAAATGCACTAACATTTATCTGAAACATTTGTCCCAAATCTTCTATTTATTGCAGTTTCATTCTTGGCCTATGAAAGGTTAAATAGTCAAAGTCATATTAAGCATCAAACCTGTGCAAGAGCGTGCTCATGTAATCACATAGATTACTATCTTCTGGAATCAGCTTAATCAGTAATATGAATACAAAGCACGTTTCAGAATCATAATTACCTGATTGTCCATTTTCAATTATAGGTGTAACTCGGAGTAAAAAAATCTTCATATATATTTCATATGTTGGAATTAACCAATTGAAGTAAAAATTAAATGTAAACATATATTCTTACCAAAAAAAACTGTATACAAATGTTCATGGAAGCATTGCTTGTAATAGCCCAAGTCAGGAAATGGAGTAGATGTCCTTCAACAAATGGACGGTTAAAAATATTGGTGGTACATCTATGCCAGGAAACACTCTGAGCAATAAAAAGGAACAAACTACTGGTACATGCAACAACTTAGATGGATATTCATAGAACTATGCTGAGTGAAAAAAGCCAACCCCACAAGGTAACGTATTGGGTGATTCCATTTGTATATTTTTAAATGACCACATTTTAGAAGTGGAGAACAGATTAGTGGTTGCCAGAAGTCAGGAATGTAGCATTGAGGAGAGCCCAGAGGTTGTGAAATTGTAACACTTGTATCTGTGGTGTGATGGAACTCTCAGTATCTTGAATGTAGTATTAGATACATGAACCTACACCTGTATTAAAACTGTATAGAACTAAACATAAACACACAACTAATGTGTACAAATAAAATTAAGATACTGAATAAGATTGGCAGATTGTACTATGTAAATATCCTGTTTACAATATTGTAAAATAATTTCACAAAATGTTACCACTGGGAGAAATGGTTTAAAGAGTAGATTGGCTCTTTCTGTATTATTTCCTGAAACTGCATGTGAATCTATAATTATCTCAATAAAAATGTGATTCTTAAAATTAGTCATTATTGTTGTAAGAGTAAAATGCAATAAGAAGTGATGATTTTTAAAGCTACTAATTTTATATACAAAACCATTAGTGATCACTTTAAAATAGAGAAACAGATTGACAATTAATATAACCATTATGAATGTGTATAGAAAATTTAAGGATAATGACTTTTTGATTGAACAATTATTTGTAAAAAATTTAATAAGGAAAAAAGAAAAAAACTAGAAAAGATGCAAGCCCTTGCAAAATTGTTCTACTATTATACCATAATAATAAATGAAACAATCTAGAAGAACTGGACCATGAGTTAAGTGAGGGAAGAATAAAAAATAACTCCAAAATCATGTGTGCTAATATCCAATGTCAACCTTTTTCAGTTCAGATATAGTAAAGAATATAAAGCATATGGAAAAAAAAGAAAATGCTTGATGAAAACAGGGCATCTCCAAAATATCATGCTGGGCAATTGAAATCTCTTTAAAGTGAACCTGTATTAATAAAAACTATTCTTTAAACTGACCACAAAATAAATGTATCAGTTGAAAGTGCTGAGAAATTCATGTTCCCACTCTGTAACATCAAACTTAAAATCTGACTACTGAAAGTTTAAAACTAAGCCATTAAAAATGTTTTTTAATTAAAATTACAGATTTAATTTTGCAACCCAAAGTTTTTAGAGGTAGGTATTTGGGAATTTGAAAAGCAAACATTTTAGTTATCCTATGAAGACCATTAGATCTTGATTATAATGTTGATTAGTTCAGATGACTAAAAAACCTACAATAATCATTTTACCATTGCCTATCATGTGCAAGCCATCTTATAAGGCAATGCTTCTCAATCTGTACTGTGCATGAAAACCACATAAAGATTTAGTTAAAATGCAGGTTCAGGTTTTGAGGTGAGCCAGTGATTTGACATTTCTAACAAACTTCCCGATGCTGGCAAATGTACATATGTCTGGGTACATTTGAGTGGCAATGCAGCAATGCTGGAGAGGATACACGTTCTAAGCAGACATTTTTCTTTCAATAATTTTGTAGATGTGCCAGGGAGACAAGACATAAAAACATGAAATAGCTCTATTAGAGCTGAATGTCTCAGTAATTTAATGTGTATTGAAAAATATTAATACACAGGGGAGGGGGACTAAAGTTGAATTGGGTTTTTGGGCCCTATTGCCCCAGATTTCCTTTATGGATACTGCTCCTTTGTTTTGCTTTACTAGGGTTTATGCCAATTAAAGCCAAAGGAAAAAAGCTTAATTAACATGATTACAGATTAATGAATTTTGTGATTTTAAGAAAAGGACAGAGAAACAGAAACAACATGTAAGTGAATTTCAATTATGCCAACCATTGAGAAACTTAAGAAAATATTGTGACAGTTTCCAAGAAAGGAGAGTCTAAGAGAAACTAATTCAGGGGGACAAGATTTTCTTTAAACATGGGTGCAATAAAAAGCTACACTAATAAATAAAAGAAAAAGTCAACTTAGATAAATTTTGAAAGTTGATGCTATTAAAGCCTGAAAGTTAAACAGAGAACTAGGTCAGGTTACTAGGAATAAATGGAAGAAAAGCATACTATTTTGATAAAAAGGACAAAAGTAAATTTAAATGCAACATGCAAAAATAAAGTGCAAGAAAACAAACTCAGAGTATAGAGAGTTAGTGACAAAACTCAAGAAAAGTAAAAGATGGTAAATGCCACCTATAGAATAATACAGGAGCCATCTTTTTAGAATCAAAATTGAGATAAACTTTAGAAGATGAAGGTCTTAGATCTCAGAATAACGTTTGAACAGTGAATACATACAATATACTAATTTTCCAAAAAATTATTTGTTTTAAAATTATACAAATAATTTGTAGGTAAAAAGAATTTAAGGCCAAATTTTAAAAAATGATTGTTGAAGAGTAATATTGTATTGCATTAAATGAGGAATGCTAGAATTTGAAACTTCCATCAAAAATTACAATTGGGAAGATATTCCCAAATCTAAAATATAGAAAAATATATTCTTGTAAGAGATGTATGCATGACATCCTCATGGGTTTATAAAATAAATTTAAAAAATCAGTTCTACATAATTCTGGTAAAATAAACCCTGCTTTGGGAACCAGGCAGTATGACTGAATGATGATTGATAGACATGCATACAGAAAACATAGAAAACTGGAAAGTTAGTATGAAGACTTAAGAAATGGTTCCTCTAAAATCCATAATTATAAAGAAACAATGAATCTGACTTATTTGTATAGATCATGAATAATAAATTCAGAGAGAATTTTAGAAAAAAATAATGTGCAATGAACCAAAGATATGACTATTAAGTGGGCACATAGTTGACAAATTTGAAGAATTCCCTTAAGGTGGGAATATATGGGTAGAGATAGATAGATGGTAGATATATATAGTTAGGTGGATATAGATAGATAGATAGATAGATGATTGATAGATAGATAGATAGATAGATAGATAGATAGATAGATAGATAATACATACATACATACATACATACATACATACATGATGGGTGGATGGATGTCATCTGGAAAAATTACACCATACCAATTTATAAGGTCATTTGTATTGCATGACTATGTGTAGGAGGCCCTTTTGGAGCCTCATCCCTACTTCCTTGAAACTCACTGGTCTAGCACTTGTCAAAGACATTCAACTGCCAGTGTCTATGACTTTCCCATGAAGACTTTCCCTAGGCCCACATATATGGGGCAGGATTGTAGAACCAGACAGATAATCCTCTTGGGAGTCGTTCTCTGCCAATGACAGATATCGACCAGGAGAACAGATATCCCAGCTCCCTGGTCCTTTAAACTTTGAGATAAACTGTACACAGTCTCTCAGAGTTTCCCCAGCAAAGCTAATCTTCAATTTCACACAGTGGTAACCAGACTCTTCCCTGTCTCATGCCACCGTTACCAGGTTTTTCTCCTGGGACGACCTGCCAAAGTGATTCCTTTGTACTTAAAGTCTTGTCTTGGTGTCTTCTGTTACTTTTTCAATTGACAATATTACATATCATGGGTATTTTATTGGCATTTTTAAAATTATTAGGGAAGTTTCTGTTTTCTTGCTTTTTGTTCCTTTCAAATGTGTTTGATTTGCATTAGCCCATTTTTTAATGACTAGTTTATTTTTATTGATTTGAAAGGTCACAATCTATTAATCTATTAAAGATCACAATATTTGATTATATGTCTCAGTGTGTTTCTAGTATGCACTTGAGATAGGTATACTTATGTATTATGCATTTGTCATTCCAGATTATATAGTCAAATCGCCTTATCGTTTTTGGTTTCTGTCATCTACCTAAGAAAGACCCTGTGACCCAGGATTTTTATGGGAAAGGAAAACTAATAATGGTTTAATACTTGAGTCAACTATAAATGGCACTTATTATAATCATAATAATATCAAGCCAAATACTGTTTTTTCAATCTAATCAAAATTAGCATAGAGATTTGTTAGGAGGATGGTGGAATGGAGAGCATGTGAGTGTTGGACAGGAGTAGGAAAGAGCACCACGTCCCTTTTCCTAATTTAAAGAACTCAAGAAGCACACTTAAAATGGAAAAAAGTATGACACTCCATAGAGATAAATATTAAATATTATCAGTTAATATAAAGCAAATTGGTTTCCTCTGTTGTTTTGTTTTGTTAAAAGACCTTGTATATGCAACTTTGTAAATCACATGTCATCTAATTTTAATCAAAAAACTACAAAACAAAAAAAATATTTTAGGTTATATGTATTTTATTTATAGTAAGCTACTTTACTATTTTTTTATACTTATGGAATTTTTTAGTTGACTTTCTTTGCAAATGATTAAAATTTCACCCCTCCCTTTAGCTAGCTATATTTTAATTCAGTTTGCTTTAATGGCCTATGTCTAGAAATGATAGATGACAATCTATAGTTTTTCCTGCTCTTAAAGAAAATGTTCTTCTTGTTTCCTATTAAGCATAGTACTTCCTTTTAGGACAAAGAAATATTTCTAGCTATTTTACTAATGAGTTTTGTTGGGAGTGGTTTGTATATTACCAAATTTTTTTGGCAAAAAATTTTGATCATGAAGCTTTTCTCATCTTCCTTATTAATACAGTGAATTACAATAATTTTCCACTAATATTAAGGCACCATATAATTCTCAGGGATAATATCACAATAGGGGTGGGACCAGTTGAGGTTGATTCTGATATGCTGCTGGAATTTATGATTTAGTATTTTGTTTATAATTCAAGATTTTTGTGCTCTTTTTAAATACTATTCAGATATCAAAGTTACAATAACCTTCCTGAAATGAGTGGAATATTTTCTTTCCCTTTCTAAGTTCTAAAATTATTTAAAGAGCAGCATTTTAGTTGTTTAAATATTGAAAGCTATATGAATGTAGAAAATTTGATTTGTTTCATTTATTTAGGACCTTATGCATGAGGAGCATTAAAATAGACACACTTCTATTTAATACCTTGGGGGTTTTTTATCAGTTTTGGGAATCTATATTTTTTTAGAAAATAGTTTGATTTATCCAAACTTTCATTTCTGGTAGCAGACTGCTGTAAAAAACACTTTAATATAGTTGTTTTTATTGCTCCTTTCTGTGTGATTGTGTGCTTTTTTATTTCTAATTACAAGTATATGTAGTTATTATTCTTTTCTTGATTAATCCAATGAATAAATCTCTTTTATTGTTTTTGAAGAATTATTTTTTAAATTGCTAGGTTTTATTTCCTTGTGTGTTTTGTTTAAATTTCCAATGTTATGTTAATGTCTTCCTTCCATCCTAAATAATATTTATTTTTTTCCAAGTTCGTGAGTTTGTTCTAATGATTTCACTTTTTTGTTACAAAAGCAATACTGCTGTCATTCTTTCCTATAGTAATATTTAGTTATTTCCTATAGTTAATTTAATTGTCATTTATTTCCTATAGTAATAATTAATGTCCACAGCGCATTGCTTCTAGACTTAGTCTTAACTCTTAGACTTTTCATTTGTGGTTGCTACTATTTTGATTCATCTTCAGTTAACTGGATCATGTCTCACTGTGTTTGTTCTGTTTCATTCTGCAGCACAGACAGCCCCACAGATTGGGATGACACAGCTTCACAAGTCCCACCATCTATGCACCAACGTGAGTGGCACCACAGAGTTGTTGGAGAAACCTGAGCTCCTGCATATTGGTTTGTATGTATTTGACCATTTTCTACAATTCTCAGAGCACACACATTTCTCACTTCCCTTCAACCTGTCTCTATTTTAAACTTCCTCATAGCTACAGTAAGCCTGCATTTGTGTTCCCTTGGCACTGAACTGCTGCACAGGCCTGAAAGCTCACAGACATTGCTATTTTTGTCCTCAGGTCAAAAAAATTTATCTGGAAGTGACTTGAAATTGCTCTTTCCAATAAACAGACTGATTTCTTTCAACTTAACATTTCTTTCATTACAGAAAAATATTATTATATTTTGAGTTTGTGTCTATTTCATTTGCTTGGGTTTCTTTTGCAAACCTACAGGTATTTTCTCATCTGCTCCCTACTTCCTGCTAATCTATTCCCTTTTCTCTGAGGATTTTCATGTTTTTGTATTTTACCCTTGTATTCCATATGATTGTTCTTGAGGCTCTGACCTGGTTCGCCGACTTGCTTATTGTTGTTGTTTATTTGTCTTTTTTCATATCCATTCTGCATCTTGGTACATGTAAATGTTTATAACTTGTTAGTATCTTTATTTCCCTATTTCTTTTTATAACCCAGTGAAATAATTTTTCATCTCTTTCTATTGTTTCATCAATTCCTGTTTCATTTTGTCTGCATTTTCTTTAATTTCCTTGAAAGTACAATTTATTTGGGAATAGTATTTTCAACTGCTTTCTGGAAGCAATCTTCTGAGACATTCTGTCTCTTCTGTGATACATTCTGCTTTTCATACTTTGCTCTATGTATTGCACTGGTGTCACATACATTTTTTTCCCCTCTTTATTGTTTATCTTTAAATGTGTAAGTCCTGTCTCACACTGGCCACTCCTCCAATGGCAGTGTGGGTCGCATACCACCGAATACATTTTGGATCTTCCCTTTGCATTTTGTTAAAGGAAACCCTATTATTGCTTTCTCATTTTTTTTATAAGTAGTCTTCTCAGCAGAGGAAATAAAAAAGCAAACTCATGGGTCTTCTCTCCACCTGCTTCAGTCAACACAACCTTGATTAACAATAGGGAGATCATCAATTCTGGTTATTCCATCAAGTGAGATTAATGTGTTAGAAGTTATTGTTTGTGTGGCTCCATCTGAGACCTACTTCACTGTTAATGGCAAGTCTCTGTAGGGTATGCTCACCAGGGCTGCTCTGCCTCTGCAGGTACCAACTGCTTTTCCTGCAACTGGGTGAAAAAGAGTAATTCATTTGGGTAAATAACAAGAGTGTCACTTACCTCTTGGGCCCAAGCTTGGTCTCCAACCCAGGGGGAAAATGTAGTGCTAAGTAAATTCCTTCTTAGATTCTTGATTTATCATTTGATTTAGAATCTGGAAGGTCATTAATTAAGTGTCCTTTAAATCTTGAAACTCTTGCTAATATAGATTGTGTATTCTTCTTATTTGATTAAAAGAGATGGGAAGGAAATTAGGGACACAGGACGCTAAATTATAGAAGCTTAAGAGAATATTAAGTGAATTTTTGTAAACTCTTGAATTCTAGGACATTTATTTTCAGTTGAGAATATATCTTCCATGAATAATGGTTTATAGGTATGAGGTGCCTCTCAGAATTCATTTACTCTCCCACTTTTGAATCAGCCCTCACTCTAATAATTAAACTAAGACTATATAGCAAGAGAATAAATGCTAAGATATCCTCCAGAAGATACAAATATAGGGATTGTTGGTAATGCAAAGATACATGAGACACTAGTTTCAATACGCTGGACACAAAGTACTAAGACACTGATAATTTTCTGCTTCCTCTTAAAGTTCTAAATTATATGAAATACATATATTAAGAAGAAGAACAAGTGCAGACTAGTAAAGTTATATAGATGGTAAATGGAAATAGTATAAGATGATTGAATCTGGTAAAATTCATCTGAAACATATTTTTGACAGAGACAAGTTTGGCATAGGCATTTTAAGAGAAAATAGAAAACTGCTGGAGGGATGAGCTAGAAATTCTGATTAAAAGAAAAGATCTGAGAAGAGAATAACACATTCAATTCTTGTTGGGAGAATAATAGAGGTTAAAATACCAGGAGCTTATATGAAGCTTATACAAATGTTTGTTAAATTGAAGGACAGTCTTAATCTTTTCTGTCTCCAGAGACTAAAAAATAAATTGTTTAAAATGAGTAAGATAAATATAGAATCAAAATAATTTAAATAGTGTGTGTTAAATCTTTGAATATATGTAATGCTTTATAGGACACTAAATAGAGATTTAAAATACAACATTCAAAAGGTGATACCTGCCTTCTAAGAAATGTATTTTTGAATGAGAATGCGTAAGTGCTTAAGTAAATATATCACAAGCCTGTGTCCATAGGTTATGGTTGAGAATTTTGAATGAATGAGAAGAGTACACTTTTAAAACACCACTTATCCACTCTAAATACAGAAAAAAATAAATACTGAGTAAAATTTCTCAAGAAGCATGAAACATTCATGTCATCAACAGGAATAAAGGCAGTTCTGAGAAACCCACTGTGTATCCCCACATTTCTTCCCCACCATCTAATGACCTGAAGTTTGGTTCCCACCACTCAGACTTCCCAAGTCCTTGGTCTGAGCTGCTTTCATTCCAGAAAGAAGTTCAAAAGCCTTTGCCATAATTACATTTCGATTGTTCTGACAAAACCACTAAGATCTTAGGATCCAAGGACATGTACCAAACAGTTCTCAGTGAACCTTTCATTCAAGCACCATTCTGTGAATTATGTCAAAACTTTTCTCTATACATTGAGGACTATAGATTTTTGGACAGGTTTAATGCAGATATAAAGGAACATTATTTTTTGTCTCAATATTAATACTTCTAGAAACAGAAACAACTCTCCAAACGAACTAGAGATTCTAAATCTCCTACAAAATGGCTACATCTTTTTTTAGATCAGTTGTTAATACTGACATGTCAAGGAATCATGGTGATTTTTTGCTTTTAAACATTTAATTTTCTTCTTTGGTTAAATCTAAATAAATCATTCTTGATTAGGAGGGACAGCTGGATATTTGAACAGGTGGTTGGAGAAGATTATGGAATAGCTTCTCAGGAAAACATTCCTAACTAGATACACAGCCATCTGTCAGATATTGTTTAAAATTCTCGTGTGTAGGAGAAATTATGAAATGAGTTCTTAATGGTCCACATATTGACATTTTTATTAAGAAAACCATGGGTCAGTTAAAAGAAGGAACTGGTAAATAGGCCAAGAAACATTTTAACTAAGAAATTGTTCTAAATCAGAATTGTCCAAAGAGAGCTCTAAAATTAGAGTTGTAATACACATTACTAATTAAAAGGAACTTTGGCAAATATAGCCAAGAAATTTTTGGTTAAACATAGTTAAAGAAGTTGTATTTTTGTTTATTTCTTTATTCTATATTAGAAATCCTCAGAGCCAGCAGGCTGCTATAAACATGATTTCTTGATTTAACAATTTGAATGTATTTTTTAAAACATCCTATTATATCATTGTGATTTAGATGGTCAAAAGTGAGATAAATAATAGTATGATTCAGTGAATTTCTAATTTACTACTTGATTCTATCCAAGACTGATAACCAATGAAGGGATGTAAACCCAAGGTATGGTATGCAATGACAGGTGTCTTACATCACTCTGATAACTCACTCAGATATGTCACATGAGTGGAAATCATATCAAATAAATATCAAATAGTATGATGATTGAAAGAAGGTAAATAGGTCAAAGCTTTACATTTAAAAATGAAAACAAACTGGAATGTTGGACTGAATTCAATAAGATGAAATTTCATTATTATTATTATTTTTTAAAGTATTCTCCTTTGACTTTATAAATCAAATATTCCATCTTGGCTGCTGAAAATACAACTTATAACACTACCTATAAAAGAGACTTAAAAGTAATTTTGGAGTGAAGCTAGATTTGAACTAACAGTGAACATCACAGCTAATATAACCGATGGCACCTTAGGCTGCTGTCAAAATGGAAAGTTAAGAATGGGAAGGCTATCAATCCCTTTTACTTTACGCTGTTTAGACCATGGGGTGAATTCTGTATTCTACTCAGTGTTCATCCCATTTCAATCCTTTAACAAACTAAAATGTGACCACAATGGTGTAGATTCAAATGGTAAAGATTCCTCATTAAAGAAATTTATCAGAGATTGTAAGTTTATCAGAGAGTGTAGGTTTAAATATGGTCTAGACTATCATTTGACAATTATGTAGTGAATTTTTTCATTCAATGAACATTCATTGGTTGGGGGCTCAGGCTCAACTAGCTTCTAGGACAATATAAAACCAACATCCTGGGGTTTTTCCAGTCACAGACACTTACACAAATAACAGTGATATCATGTACAGTACAAGAAGTTTCATTAGATGTATTCATATATGTGTTTTTGCTACCAACGGAATCTAACTAAACATATTTCCTTGAATTCCCTATCCTTGAATTTATAACAAATGGGAAAAATACTACCATGAAAATGTTTTCAAACTTCTTATGCCTTTTGACCAATGTTTCTAACCTATTTTGCATTATCATGACCTTAAGGAGAAAATATATTTTAACTTATTTAAATTTAGTTTAATATTTACCTAATAAAATAAATTAGATATTTAAAAAAATCTTATCAAATTTGGTTGAGCTTTGGAGAGTCACAAACCACTGTAAAATGTAAGATTTTTTGCTTACTTTCCCCTCGCTTCACCCAAAACAATTTTGTCCTCTTGGGAACAATATCTTCTCTTTGAGAATCCATGCTTTACACAATCCATTCTTTATATATTCACCCAACAGTTTATTAATTCCCATCTCCCAATCTTTATTTATATTTTTCCTTCAATGATCATTGCTTTTTCCCCCTCTTTTAATTTTTGTGGAATATATCCATACTAGGGACACAACTTTAATCCTCCTTTCTTTATGGGTTTTTATTTATGACAAGACAGATTTTAAATGGATATAACTTTAAAATTTTTTTATTTAAATGTACTTTACGTACTTATTTCATTAAATGTATTTATTTTAAATAATTATTTCATGAAGATCAAATGGGACTATGTGTGTAAAGCATGTACCAAGTAGACACATAATTACAAAGCAAAAATGTAGGCCAATTACCTTTTCTTACTCCGTTATCATATGTTACTATACTATACATATAAGCGTTGCAATTATTTTCTAATCAATACTTCAAGTTGTATGTTTTATTATACTAAAATTGAGTACTTTAATAAATTGATATTTTTTGTATTATACCTATTTCACAAAATAATTCTACATTCCATGATTTGAGCTATTTCACCCTGAAACTTCCTTCCATTTGTCTCCTCCTTAGAAACTTGATCTGTGGATATAAAATCATGACATTATAACAGTAGTTTAAAAGTGTACAAGATGAAAAGGACAGATTATGATCAATTCTAGGTGACAATAGTAGCTTTAAAAAAATCCCAATTCAAAACCAAGCAGAGAGTCCAGTGGTTCTACAGGATATTGCCAGGAGATATGTACTTTGGGGCTATAAAGGATGAGACAAGGCATTTTTCTAAATAGGAAATAGCAACTATTACTGCTCGGATTTAGAACAGGCTCCACTGCTGTGTGACGGCTTGATTGTACATCTGTGACTTTTTCTCTCTCTGGTATTATGCATCTATATCAGATAACATATTGAAGTCCCTCTAGCTTTTCAAGGTCCATTTTTAGCTGATTTTTATATATGTGTATTTGCTTACATAACTATTGAAATCCTATTTTTATGCATTATAACTAGGCTGACAAAAGAATATTCTAAACTTCAATCCAAAATTAGAAAAAAGAGAAATTTTATTACAGGTATTATCTTTTGATTAATGTATTTGTACTGTACTCACAAGTTATGTATTCAGAAATGCTTTGAATTAAAGCATTAGCTTTAAAGAGTGAAATTAAGAAAATAATACAGCATCTTCTTTTCAAAAGTACTAAATACCTGTATACGTGTTATTCTTCCTAACCATCATCTAGAAGCCTTTTATATTCATCACACTAATTAGTTAAAATTCGAGACATCTTCTTTAGCCATAGCATTCAGTTGTATTTTAGCCAAATACATAATTGTGGATAACTCTAAAGTGACTATCAACCATAACATTTATGTGAAAGAACTAATAATATTCATTTGATTCAACTGAGTTAATTGGGAAAGACCTATACTTGTACTATGATTTAATAAGCAGCATACAAAAATGATATGACAGATAATTCTACTAAAGGCAAAGTGCAGAGATGTGATATACTTAACACATCAAGAAAAAAAAATAATTAGTAGTTCATGAGTTTCCAGAGACAAAAAACAACTGTCTAAATGAGCCCTAAATTTGAACTCACAAATACTGGTATTTTCTTTCCATTAATCAGGTTATTTCTTTCTTAACATCCTTTAACATACAGGAATCCATGTTCATCACCTAAGAAACACTGAAGAATTTACTCTGTCCTTCACTCTGGGTCAGAATTTAGAGGATAAAAAAGAGACAAACTGGACAGTCCTGTCCGTTGTGCAGGTGAGATCAATTGCAACTTTCTCCAGCCCCCACCCCACCCCCACAAAAATTATCTCAACACACTGTCTGATTTTGAATCAGTTGTTCTTTGAAAATATGGAATGGCAGAAAGAACAGAGAGAACAGAAATTGTTCCAAAGCTGCTTTTAAATACAGCTGTACCATGTCACAATGTCACTCCCTCTCTGCCTGCCTCTCTCATACATCCTCCCTCCTTTTTTCATCCATTTTCAACACCAGTATTTACCACAGTTTTTGTCATAACTAACGTCTCAGCCCTTTAAATCCTAATTATAAACTCATCTAGCTCCCCAGTTTAGGACATACAGCTGTACATTGAACTCATTAGAGAACAGAGGGAGCAGCAGTTTTATTTCAATTAGTCAACAGAGAGCTGTAGTTTAAGGCTGATATTTATGAGAATATAATTACACAGGACTAGGCAGAGTTGCAAATCCCCAGCCCCCTGGCAATCTCTACATTTTCACAAACCAGGTATAGTTTTATTAACCACTATGTTATGCCTTATAGTTCAAAGGACACTGTAGGGCATAAAAAAATAAAAGGCATAGCCCCATTCTCAGATAAATTGTACTCCAGGTAAGAGCAAGAATATAAAGGGCTTATCGCAAACAATCAAGGGGGAAAGGAAATATGTAACCAAAAATTAAGATTACTTATACGTATAGGTAGGTTGATGATAGATGGATGGATAGATAGATAGATAGATAGATAGATAGATAGATAGATAGATGATAGAATAGATAGATACTAAGAATAAGAATTCTGATTGATTTAATCATATACAGTTTATGAAAGGAGGTAAAACTTGCCTTAAAACCTACAAGCCTGTTGATGCATGTTGCAGTGGCAGAAGGAAGACAGGAGGGAAGTGTATAGGTAAAGAAAGAAAGGAAAGATGGAATAAAGGAAGGAAAGGGATTAGAGCATAAGTGATTATGTCATCTTCTTCCCTGCCCACTAAGGAGAATTCATTGCTATTTTCTGGACCTTTCTTTACAATCCTACCACCTTCTAAGATGTGCTTTTATCCTACTAGGTCCTGCATTTATCATACAACAGATGGAGTTATAAAGTTGGTGGAAAAGCTGCTGAAATTTATATTTGAAAGCAGATTGCTTCCTGGAGAGAAGATTAAATATTCAGGAAAAGAAAGTAAAGGAGAGATCAGAGAGAGCCAAAGTGCGCTCTTTAGAGAAGTGACTGGGGAATTTGGAGCGGCAGAGGAGAGTCTTGAAGACAGTTGGATCTCCACTAAAATATTGAGATAAAAGAGTAGAAAAATAAATAATTTAAAGATATTTTGATGGAATTCTCAGGTAAATGCACTTTCTGTCATTTTTAAGATTTTTTTTGGTGTTTTAAGACTATTTCCATGACTTTTCTTATACATCATACTTTTGTGCATATAATCTCATCCTACATCCCCATGTGCCTCAATTTACTCTCAAGTTATAATAGAATCACTTTATAAAGAGGGACGGATGCATTATTTAAACATCTGGAGCCTAGATTTTGATGTTATTGAAATAACTGGATCCTGGTAAACACTTGATTACTACCATTAATCTTTCTCATGGGAGTTTAATGGGAATTTTTCACTCCCATTTACTAGAAGCAGTGATTTTCCCATGATTACACAGCAATTAGTAGTAAATTTAAGTAGAAACCAAATCTACCGTTTCTTCCTTGAGATTTCTTTGCTTTTGAAGAATGTCTTAGAACAAAATGCAGTTTTATGTGTGATATAAGTTTGTGATAAATGGAAAGCAGAAGAAAAACTGACAAGATTCATAAGATGATTATAAAGTATTTTCGTCTAGAATTTTCTTTCTTTTACAATTCCATCTCTCAGCACCTTTGCCCATGGGATGAAAGATTTAGAATCTATTATCGCCCCTGCTCATTGTTCATGTGTCCAATCAGATTTGGAAGTTAAAATTTTGAACTTTCATTCCCAGCCTAAGAGAAGGAGAAGACAGAGACAAAGGAGGAAGAAAATAGGAATAACAGTGGGTAGAGACACATGGATGAGAGTGTATTTGTAGTACCCTCCGTACACACTAGCTTATGAGGAAAATCTGTCAGCTTCTTTAATTTAATATTTTACCTTTACTCAAAATAGAGTTCTGCCTTTAGCAACTATTGTGATTTCAAGTATGAAAAATTTTAAAGCAGTGGGAGAAGAGAATTTCACAAGTGGAAATACTGTCCTTTAAAAGAAATCTGTGTAAGGAATTTTCAAAGACAATGAGTTATTGAAAATGGTAAGGTTAGTCTTTTAACTAATTTTTGAAATAGATGGGATTTGTGAAAAGTAAAAACAAAAGAAGTTATGTTGTATTAGCCTCTCTATCCCATCCAAGATCATCACTAATCATCCAGTCTACAGAATAATGTATTCATCTAATATCACTCATCCTTTTCTGAATTTCATCACTGTCTTCTTCTGCAGGCTTTTAGCACTGTATCTGGAAGTCTAATACTGCTCACCTCCCTTCACCATCTCTAGCACATTGGATGATGTTTGCTATATAACTGCAGTACATTGATACCAATCTGACCTTGAGGTTTGACCTTCACAATGCAAGGTTTGAAAATGACTTCCAGCTTTCATAATAAGAACTTTAAAAGCTTTGGTAAGCATAACCTTCAGAATTTCAAGGTATTTATATAAATACTTCGTCATTTAAAAAGTGATTTCTGAATTTTCCAGAGAACATGAATGGTTCATTTTCTTCAAGTGTTTCATTATTTAAGGAAAAAAAGAGAGCCAATTAATGAAGTAACAGTTGCAGGTGTTTACTTTTACTATTTTTTTATTTCATCTCTATCTGGTGTCTCCAAAAACAAAGGACCCACAGCTGAAAACATCTGGCCAAGTGTGTACCCGTTCTCATCTGAGCATCTCACAGGCGTGATGTGGAAAAACACAGAAAGAAAGAAAAAAAATTGCAAGATTTCATTTTGTCACTAAAATTTCTTTGAAGTCACTCATTAATCTTTCAAACCATTTTGACATGTTAATGTCCAATTCTAAAATATTAATATTGCTAAGCTAAGAAAAAGAGAAGTTATTGCCTTTGAAGTTCTTTCTGTGACATAGCTCTGTGATAATTTTCGTACTTGAATCATCTTAATCAACTATGACTTTGAGCTTGACTATTCTAGCAGTTTGGCAGCTACTTTATTTTATACTACCTGGGACTTTAAATTTCTTGAAAAGAGTTTAAACTATTAGAATAGCATTTCACAAAGAATGCCAAATGGGTTTGGATGGATGAATACTTTTCCATGAAACCAAGTGGCATTCAAGAGAAGGTGTCTGGAAAGTAACAATCACATGCCCACATTTACCACAGGACTCACTCTCTGTTTATCTAAAACTAAGGAATTTCCTTTAGCATTTTATCTTGTATAATAAACACTTTTCTGGATAACAGCTATAGCCCGATTTTTTTTAAAATGAAGATGACTGATTATTATAGTAAATAAATTTCCAGGATAAGGAATACAGAAGATTTAACCAGACAGTCCTTTATTTCTTTTGCTTGCTGCATTCATTTCCTATCACTGCTGTTACAAATTGTCCAAAATGTAGTGACTTAAAATAAGACATGTGGATTATCCTGTAATTCTGGAGGTCAGAAGTCTTAGAATCAAGGAATTGGCTGGACTACATTCCTCTTGCATGTTCTTCTGCCTTTTCGAATTTCTGCAGGCTACCAGCATGCCTTGCTGTGTGGCTGCGTTGCTTCAACCTCTGTGCCCTTTGTCACTGGCCCTGTCATTTTCTCACTGCCCCTCTTACCTCCCTCCCTCTTACTTCCCTCTTCACAAGGACCATTGTAGTTACACTGGTCCTAGCCACATAATTCAGAATAATCTCCCCATCTGAAAGCCCTTAATTTAATCAACATTTGCAAAGTCCCCTTTGCCATGTAAGGTAACATATGAATAGGTTCTGGGAAGTAAGGGATCATTCTGCCAACACACTTTCAATCACACAAACATTAGCCTACGGTTCACCTTTAGTATCTCATCTCAAACATCCCAAACAAAATCAGGTGACTTAAAAATGTAAAAGCCCCCATGGATATAAGTATGCCTGTTGGTTTTAAGGTAGCAGAATTAACCCTTACAGAATGGCGCCTTAGCAAGAAACATTCCTAACTGACATTTTCACACACTAAAAATCATTTATTTCAATTCAATTCATGGTTTTCATCTTTAAGCAGATCCAGATACATGTCACCTTATATAATAGTAGATGGAGGAAAAGCTTCTTCTACTTTGGTTTTAAATCCTGAAATTTTTTTAACTATGATACATCAGTGCTTACTAGGAAGTTGAAATACACCACTACTAACAATTATATTTCTGATTAATGTACAGATCTTTTAAAATCTGTACATTAATCAGAAAAAAAATATATTTCAATTACCACTTTAGTTATCTTTTAAAAAGTGAAACTAATTAACTTTTATTCTATAGTATCCATACTGACACTTTTTAATTGAACACAATTTTTAATGCATGTTTCCCTCCAATCTCTCTAACATCTCACCTGGGAAATCTTGACACTAAAAATCTTATATAAAATTAAGAGATGAGGTGAATATCTAAGATGGAAGACCATGACTTATTCAGGTTCATATTCCTAGTGTCTTCTGCAGGCCCTAAACTATTCATTTAACTGAACTTTACTGAAAGAGCACTCACAAATACACATCAACAAATGGCATCTTCTAAGTGGTTGAAAACTAAAGGAGAAGTTTAAATTTAAACTCTGTCTCCATATTTTATTGGCTCAATGAAGTTGTATTTCTCTTGTTTATTTGATACAATGTTCTACTACAGATTCTCAGTTGTTTTTTGTTTGCTTGTTTTTAATTTATTTTTTATTACGTTATCACTGATATACACTCTTATGAAGTTTTCACATGAAAAACATTGTGGTTACTACATTCATCATATTATCAAGTCCCCCCCCCCCATATCCCATTGAAGTCACTGTCTATCAATATAGTAAGATGCCACAGAGTCACTACTTGTCTTCTCTGTGCTACACAGTCTTCCCTGTGACCGCCCCCCCACACCATGTGTGCCATCATAATACCCCTCAACACCCTTCTCCCTCCTTCTCCACCCACCCTCTCCCACTCCTCCCCTTTGGTAATTGCTAGTCCCTTCTTGGAGTCTGAGAGTCTGCTGCTGTTTTGTTCCTTCAGTTTGCTTTGCTGTTATACTCCACAAATGAGTGAAATCATTTAATACTTGTCTTTCTCTGTCTGGCTTATTTCACAGAGCATAATATACCTTCTTGCTGGATCCATGTTGTCACAAATAGGATTTGTTTTCTTCTTATGGCTGAATAATATTGCATTGTGTATATGTACCACATCTTCTTTATCCATTCATCTACTGATGGACATTTAGGTTACTTCTATATACAGATTCTCTGTTTTTAAGAGTTAAATCTTTTTGTGCATATTAAAATCATGGAAGTTTTCAAAAGTAAGAACATAAACCCCAGTGCTCTGGGCAACCGCTAACTGTTAACACATATTTTGTCCACCTTCAGATCCTTCCCCCAGCTCCACTATATGGAGAATTCTTTACCACTTGTGCAACCTTGTCGTGCTCCATTAATCATTTGTCATGTTTCATCCAAGAGATGTCTGCATTCCAGAAGCAAGCAATGTCATTCCTATAATACGTATATTGTAAAGTAGTTGTCACAGTTTTTTAAAATGTCTTAAGACCTTTCTGTTTTCAAGGTGATTTCTAAACATAGCATTATTATAATATGATGTTTCAAAAGTTGCTACCAGCAGCAGGATATGATGTACTTGACTGAAGCTTTTGACCCACCGCTCTGTGAAAAAAATCAGATGTAAGTAAATAACACCAGTCTCATTCAACACAAGATGTAAGAGTCTGTCTACCATTGCTTCCCAGCTATGAAGACATTAGGTCATACAATGAGGTATATTTGTGTTAGATGAAATGCCAGAGTCCCTAAACTACAATAACTATTCCTACTTAAATCTGTGCACTTTCTCAAATGTATTTGTTTCTAATCTATTATTTGCTTTTTGTTTTATTTCATATACAGTGTTTCCAATTGTTTAGTTCTTGCTGTGTAAGTACAATAACAACTACTATTGAAATTCTTCAACCCATGCTAAATAAGTAACATCTGCAAAGCCAGTGTTGAAAATTTTGAGTCTTAGACACTTAACAATGAGGTGTCAAATCTGATGATCAAGTTAAGAGAGAAGAATGAAGTTAAATGTTTTCTAAAAGAGAGATGAAAAGTGGGAAAAGCCTGAGTTTATTGTCATGCTGTTTGTTGTTAAAAACAGTAAATAATAAATGAAAAGGGAGAACTGTCAGATGGTGAAAAATATTAATTACAGATAATGCTTTAAGTTCACTTTTACAACATTCAAGGTTTAAGAAAATTATTTTTTAAATTGTGAAAACTAACTGCCACTAGTTTGGTTCTTTTAAATGATTATATAGCTCATTTGTATTAATAAATATTTAAATAAATAAATACATATTTAAATCAATGTATCCATTTGCTCATAGAAATATCAAAAATCTGTAGTGAATAAGAACAGATAAGTTTACCACTTGGCATAGCTGCTGGTATAGCAAGACAATTTTTGTGAATCTCTCACATTTCTCCAAATCTTCTGAGTGAGGCGCTGACTAGATTTATTCTGGACTTTCTTTTTAAAGATGTTTATATAGCAAACTGCCTTAGAAGACAGAGACAGGGTTTCCCTCAGGAGCAAAGGGTAAGCATGTTTACTGCCCATTAGAAAAGATTTGGGCTTGTTGAGCTCCTACGTCCTCTGCTGTAATGCAAAGCACTGCTTAGCGGCTGTCTCCTTGCCCTCTTACTGTTGTCTTGGGGGAAGCATGGCTCTGAGAACAAGCCCCAAAATGCTAATACACTGGCTACAGCCATGTTTGTGGATAATAATTTGTAGCCTCTGACCAAGGACTCTTATATTCTCTCTCAGCATCCATGAAATGGTGACAAGCTAGCATGTCAGCTTGCAAGTAAGGCAAAGTCTTATACTATGGCATTTTTTCTTTCAGGCTGTCCAGTGGCACAGTGGTTATAGATACTGTTGTGTCATTAATATTCATCCCCATAGTAAACTTTCTACTTACTCTCAACCTCAGGCTCATGCATTTCTTTTGCTCTGATGCTCTGAAAAGCCCTGAATTCAGTTCTGGGGCACACTAATATTTTCACCTTTTAGACTGTGCTTCTTAAATTTTAAACATGTACAGAGTTTCTTCAACACGCTGACCTTGCAGTTCTTCGGGTTCTTTGCCTCATCTGATCATGTCCTTTGTTACCCCTGTCATTTACCCCTGTGGTGACAGCCTGCACCATATGATTAGCAGTAACTACTATGCTCCATAATTTTAATTTCATGAAGAATTTTCTGACCACCAGCTTCTGTTTGTCCAATGAGCTCCCTCTAATATCCCAAACTTCATCAATGCCTCAACTCAACTGGAATCTACAACCCATTGAACCAACAAACTGACAATCTTTGTTTTTTTTAAATACTCACCCACCTCATGGCCTTTCTTCGTTATAGCTTACATTTAAGTTGGTTGTCAGTACCATACATATTTTTGACACATGCTATACATAATCTCATCCCCTTATCCCCTCTTACTTTATATTAATTATTATACCATCCGGCTTTTTAAAGTAAAAAATCACACCAGAGAAGATGAGCAGACAGAGTTATTTTATTCCAGTACTATTGCAGCAATAGGTTAAAGAACATGGATCAAGTCTGGATACACAGCTCCATGGAGCCAAAAGGGCTAGAAAGTTTCGAAAAGCAGGGTTGGGAGGAGAATAGACTATCCATGCTTGCTAATTGGATTTACCTGGAGAGAAGGTAAACTTTCCTCTGTCTCCAGGACTGGAGGTAGTTTTACAACTTGAAGTAGGACAGCTTCTCCCAAGCTGGGCCCTTACCCTACCAGAGAAATATGGAGAGACATTTACTCTATCTTTCTCACTGATAACATTTCAAAGAAATGGCTCACAGGTCTTTGAGGAAGACATTTCTAGAGTAGTAAGACTGGAAAGAGGCTAGGAGAAGATTTACACAAAAAAGTGTCAGAGAAAATATATTCAAGTTTTTTAAAGTAAATCCTCTAAGAAAAGAAGGTAGGCACAGGGCCTAGAGTCAGGAAGAAGCCTGTCTACATTTCAGTTAGCTGAGGGGAACCTTGAGGCTGTTTTGGTCAGGACCTATAAGACACATAGTAGAAAAGCAGTAAATAATTGTTGAAAGAAGAATGTGATTTAAAATAAGGCTCTCAAAAGGAAAGGAGATATTAACTCTACTATTTTAACAATGAGTAATTGCTTAATTTGTACTCTGCTATGCTGCCTAATTGTCAAATAGTTTCTATTAAGTAAAGAAAATGTTGATATTGTCAGTGTGTACATGGGGGTAACCAGCTGTCTTCTCTGTCTGTAGTATTGCTATCTCCATCCATCTATTATATAGCCTCCAGAATAATTATTTTCCAAATATAATTGGTATTTTTCTGTGGCCTTCCCTAATGCCACAATTCCCATGCACATCTAGTTTAAAGTTTTCATTTTTTTCTGCGAGGGCTTTAAAAATGAAGTCAAGCTTCCTTACCATGGCCCATCAAACCCTTCTTCATGTGTCCTGAATAGCTGTCCAGACTGTGCTCTTGACAACATTCTTTTTGATCTCTTAGCAAGAAGTCAAGAGTTTTGCTTTACCCTACCTAATGACCATCATACCCACCTGTTTCCATGATGTTGCACACCCTTTTGTTACTTATAGAGTGGCTCATCTCCTTCCTTCTTCAGGAAGTCACCAGGGAAACTTCTATGCTTACGTTCTTATCATTCAATGGTATCTGAGTTAATTGCTGTCTGCACTATACCACCAGGCATTTCTTTTCTCTCAACCGTTAGGTTACAATATATTAATCTCTCTTTTTTTTTCATCTATTGGCTTACCTGGATCAACTACTTTATTATAACCTCCTGGAGGGTGAGGAATTCATCCTATTTTAGTATTTATCCCCAGAACCTAATAAAAGGAAAAAAATGAAAATGGGGGTCTTGGAGACTGTGGATAAATAGGAATTTCTGACCATGATTCCTGCCTGGCCTTAACAGCATCCATTGTTTATATACATAAGAGCCTGTCTGCACATCTATGGGATGTTTACTGGGGACAGAGTGGCTGTTCAGTCACTGGAGTACCTGCCCCAGGGAAGGGAGGAGAGGAAACATCCATTCTGCCCTCCTCTCAGTTCCTGGTACATAACTGGTCAGGCCTCCGCCAGTCACCTCCTGGTGCTAAGGGCAGGGAAACAGAGGATGTCTGGGAGAGCTGGGAGACGGGTATCATTGGAGCCCCAGCGCTCCCGGAATGGTTAAGCCCGAGTGTGGGAGCAGGGAGCTTGGCGAGTGGAGGAGGGAAGCCAGAGCAGACGAGAGACTGAGACCTCCTGCCATGAGAATAAACCTCCTTTAAACCCCCAATTTTTTGAGCTTGACTTTATTCATTCTTAAAGAATTCATAGAAAATTTGCCCTTGCCAGGGAACCCCTTCCTCCTGGAACCAACAAGACAAAGCAGAACTTGAATTACAAACACTGGGATATTGTCAAAATTAACTGGCCACTCACTCCTCAGTTTCCATATTCATACATTAAAAATGATAAATTCTGTCCCATAGGTTCTTCTGATGATAAAATGGGCAACACACTTAAGGGAAATTATGCAACGCTTCATGCATAGTGATCACAATATATATTTCCAACGAATATGATAGGGAGCGATTTGTTGACTCTTTCCAAGTGTTTATGCCAGAGGCACTGTAAAGAATATACATGTATCAGTGTTACATTATAAATTAATATTTTTTGTATGCTTATCTCATTCAGTTTCAAAACTCCAAAGGGAAAAGTATAAGCTATATGTATTATCCTTTCCCAAGACTTGTCATAGATTATATTAAAAATTGTATGTTAAAATTACAATTTATTGCAAATATAAGCAATATGGATATTTCCAGGAAAAAGTATTTATTGCATACTGCTGAAAAGGTAACAAAATATTTTGGTGTATTTGTGTATTTGTTGAAAATGTTCAATCCTGTGTAAATTTTCAAGCTCAAAAATTGCAAAAATCATGAGCAGTTAAACCTTGACTTCCCCAGATTTTTTTTTAATTTCAGAGGAAAATAAAACATTAATGATCTGAAAAAAGAGAGAGATCTTTTCACATAAAAAGTCAATTTAACACTAATTATTCAATGTCACTTAGTTTCAACAATTTATACTGAGTTTCTGAAAAGTGTTTTAATGTGTGCTCTGCCAGAATAATGGTTATTTATAAAATAAGTCTGTTTTGCATGATTATTAACTAAAAAACATCTCTCCATAGGGCATTTATTCAGAAATTTACTAAGTCTTTGTTTGATAATTTAATTTAAGGCTTAGACTCTGGGAAAAGAGGAAAATAATCTGAATGTTCAAATGAGCTGAAGCTTCTTTAAATTGAGATCTGGCAATGTGAGATGTTCAAAAGGATGTTAAAAAAATTCCATTCCTTGTGAATATTAAAACTAATAATTATTACCTTGAATTGGAACTGAGTCAATAATATAAGTCAAAGTATCCTTATTGCTTGCATAGTGAAATGAATTTTTAGCTTTGTAAAATTATGGGAATTAAGTGAAAATTTTATTTTTGTTAGTTTCTTAAGCATTTGTCTGTATACCTGATTTATGACTGTGACAATGTCTGCACATTCACCTTGCCTCGGTATTTAAAATTCACTTTGTGTACCTCTTGAAAAAGACTCCATGATTAATCATTGTTCTCAGAAAAAAAATTATCTACCCATGAAAAAATATATTTTAACTAGAAAGGAAACAAAGCATAAATTTATTTTATTTTGTTTTGGTTTTCAATAAGTATTGTTAATACTTCCCTTTCATAAAAGAAGAATTTTTTTTAATGATGATAAAAGAAAAATTTTTAAATAATTTTTTATCAGTCTGTAAATGATTATCATTTGCAACATGAAAATTAAAATACCTTGAGGTACTGATTGTAAAAAGGAAATCCAAGAGAAACATACTAGGAAGGTACAGTACATAATATTTCTGAATACACCCTTCCCTGCTTACCTCATTATTGTTTACTAATTCACACACATGTATTTCAGTTTAATCACATTCTACTAGCTTCTGAAATTTAAAAGAAATGTCTGTATTTCCACTAATAGTCTCATATAAAATTTGGCACTATCAATGATGCTACCAGAGTATTTAAGGAATAGAAATATAGAAATAACTGGGGTTATCATACAAATCTGGCTTTATTTTTAAGTTTGAAATGCAAATGACTAATACAATTCACTATAAATAACTTCAGAGTGGTTACATATTTAGCATAAGGTGGGCACTCCCATAATATACATTATGTTACATAATATACAAATTATTTCACCAATGCTTATCTTGGATAATGCAATAAGTATGACTTGGCCTTATATATTTGTCTAAAAAATGAATTGAGGATCTGCTTTCCATGAGCTCCCCAGATTTTTTGGATGTGGTATTTTATTTGGATAGTCACTTGTTTGAAAAAGAGATCAGGACATGATTGTCTCCTAAAAATATAAAACTGTAATGCTATCTTGAATTTTAGAATTATTATTTTTCTTTTCACTGACTCAAGAAATTCATGATGAAGAAGTAACCAAGACTCCAATGGTGCTTTCTTTTTTCTATTTATGATAATCTATTAGATTTTTCTATTTCATGGTAGTGATATTTTGAGACATCTTTAGAAGTTTAGCAGCTTTCTTTGGTGTATAACTAATATACAGTAAACCTCATATATTCAACTTGTACCATTTGTATAATTTTGCCTACTTGAACCAACATTAAAATCAAAATATTGAACCTACCCATTATTATGTCTCCCTCATGCTCTTTTGTAATCTCTCCTACCCAAGTCTCTACCTCTGCCATTCCCAGGCAACCACTGAATTGTCATTATAAATTAGTTTGCATTTTCTAATAGTTTATGAAAATAGAATCATACAATAGATACCATTTCATTTGGCTTCTTTCAGACAGCATAGATATTTTTATATTTTTCCATGTATTTTGAGTGTAACAGTGATTCATTGATTTTTATTGATGATTAGTATTTTGTTATTTGGATATATCACAAATTGGTTACCCATTTACCTGCTTTTAGGCTTTATCCAGTTCGAGGGCATTACAAATAAAGACTTGTAAGCAAGTCTTTGTAAGACATAAGTATTCATTAGAAAAATATTGCTGAGGGAAATTCACTTGTAACAATCAAAACCAATATAGAAAATCAATTGTGTTTTTTACATAAAAGCAAGGAGAAATTAGAAAAGGAAATTTTAAAAATACCACTTTTAATAAGGTTAAATCTGACAAAATATGTGTAAGACCTGTACTGTACATTTATACTTACAAACCAAGTTGAGAGAAATTAAAGGAGATAAATAAATGGAGAGATACATTATGTTAGCTCTAATGATTTCATATTTTTAAGGCATCCCTGAAGTGGCCAGTAGATTCAACAACATTCCAATGAAAACGTCAGTAGCCTTTTTCAGGTAGATATTCACAAACAACTTTGAAAAATAACCTTAAATTTGGAGGATTTATGTTATCTCAGTTCAAGACTTACAAGGCTACAGTAATCACGACAGGGTAGAATTGGTGTCATTACTGACAACTTGATAATAGATGAGAATGAAGAACCCAGAAATGGTGTCACATTTATGGTCACTAATTTTTTTGATAAAGATAAAACAAGAATTCAGTGGAAAATGGATAACTGTTTCAATAAATGGCATTGGCACAATTGCATATCCATATACCAAATAAACTCCAACTCACACCTTAAACTGTAACTCAGAAATAACTCAAAATGGACCTTAGGTCTAAATGTAAAACCTAATATTATAAGAATTTTAGCAGAAAATATGGAAAAATGTTTGTAACCTTAACTAGACAAAGATGTTTAGATCTTTTCTTCCACTAAGAACATGATCCATTTAAAAAGTGTAAAATAACTGAAATCTTTAAATTAAGAAAATGAGTCAACTTAATTGAAAATCACCTAGAAGACAGTGAATGGATGGGAGTGAGGGAAAATTGAAGGAAGGAAGCAAAGAAGCAGCATTTAGATATTTATGTTTGGACTCAGTTTATAAAATAAAACTGTACATTAGACCCAAATTCAAATAAAATAGAAATTAGATTATTTAATGAAAAAAATCACATTAGATTCAGAATAAAATTGTGAAGGGATTTTACTTTTGATTGTGGAAATTTATTAACTCCAAGTGTCTGCAGTGAAATGTGTAGGTGTTTTTATCTAAATTTTATTGCAGTATAATTAAAATATCATGATCAGCACATATTTAAAATTTATAATTTAATCAGTTTTGATACTTTTGATATATAGAGACACCTGCTAAATAATCACAGCAAGCAAGATAAAAAACATTTTAATCACTTCCAGAACTTTCTTCATGCCCCTTCATAATCCCTCCTCTCCACAAACCTGTTCTGTTTTCTGATATTATGGTTTAGTTTGAGTAATTTAAAAAAATATATATATATATATAAGTGAAAGCATGCAGCATATACACTTTTTGCGGGGGCTGGGTTCCTACACTCAGAATAAAAACATTGAGGTTTATCGCATGTGATTATGCTTACCAACATTTACTTCTTTTTTTTTTGGCTACGTAGTGCTGAATTAAAGGCTATATCCTCCTCTGTTTTTTCATTTTCCGTTGATGGACCTTTGAGTGGTTTCCACGTTTGGGTTATCACAAATACAAGACTGAACATTTTTGAACATGTCTTTGTGTGGACATGTTATCCTTTCTCATGTTTAAATACCCATGAATAGAATGGCTGGGTGGTATGGAAGATGTTTTGTTTGTTTTCTTTTGTTATGTGTCGTTTTACCTTTAAATTATATTAAACCATTTTCAAAAGTGGCTGTGCCATTTTATCATCCCAGCAATACTGCATGAGAGCTCTAGTTGTTCCATACCCTCCCTTACACTTGGGATGGTCAGACTCCTTAATGTTAGCATAGAGTTTCCTGTTAATAAAAGTTTTATTAACAATTCAGTATTTTTATTAAATATGAGGCTATTTAGAAGATTTTCTATTTCTTCCTGTGGTAAAATTCTGTTTCAGGAATTTGTTCATACCATCGAAGCTGTCAGACTTGATGGCAAAAACTTGCCCATTCTTTGTTATTATTATTTTAATATCCCATTCTTCTTTTTAATATCTGTAGAATCTGTAGTATGGCTGCTTTCTCATCCATGATGTTGGTGATTTACATCCTCTCTTTTTTGTCTTGTTCAGTATTGCTACAAATTTGTTGATCTACATAATTATTATTACAATTATGTTGATCTCTTCAAAAGACCAACTTCAAGCCCTGTTAGTTTTCTCTGCATTGATTTTGTTTTTATTTCATAGATTTCCACTCTGATCTCTATTATTTCTTCCCTTACATGTGGTTTGGGTTTCTTTAGCCATCTTGTACCTTTTTAACAAGGAAACTTAGTTCATTGATTTTACATGTTTCTATATAATATAACCATTTAAGTATATACTTTTCTCTCTATTAAGTGTTATACCTGAATCCCACAAATTTTTGTGTTTTATTTTCATTGCCATCCAATTCAAAATTGACCACTTTTGTTATTTTTGCATGTTATTTAGGTATTATTTAGAAGGATGCTGTTTCATTTCCACATATTTGAATTTTCATAAATATCTAGTAATGAATGATCTCCTAAACTATTAAAGCTGCAGAATATATAGAAATAAGTCTTTAATCATTTTGTATTTACTGAGAATTTTTTTCTGGCCAAGTGAATGCTCTATCACGAATTTTCCATGTACAATTAAAAAGAATATGAATTCCTCAGTTTAGGGAAATAGTATTCCACAAATATCAGTTAAATAAAAGCAATGGAGAGTGTTTGGTTCTTCTGGCCTTTACTAATTTTTTACTCGTTTCTCTGTCAGTTTTGGAGAGAAGGATGTTAAATGTACTATAACCATGGGTTTATACATCTCTTTAAATCTATCAATTTTTTCTTCATGTATTTTGATACTTTATAATTAGACATATATATGTTTATACAGTTGTTATATATTACTGAGCATTGTTTCTTTAATTATTATGAAATGTTCCTCTTTTTGTATGGAAAAATCCTTTGTCTTTAATTCTATTTCTTCTGATATTAAAACATTTACTCCAGCCTTCTTATATTTAGCTTTCATGATATATCCCTTTCAACCTATCAAAACTTTGATACTTTTATGTTTACAAGCAACATATAGTAATGTCTTGCATTTTATCTACTCTTTAAATATCTGTCTTTTAATTGGGTGTGTGGACCACCAATATTTAATGTAGTTATTGATTTGATTAGATTCAACCAATATATATCTCTTCAGTATTTCCTATGCAAAGGCAGGACAAGTCCTTGTCATCCCTTCAAACCGAGTTTTTGCTACTTTCTAAAACTGAGCAATCAATACATCTTTCCCTAAGGGAAAAGAATTTTTCTTTCTCCTTTAAGTTAATAAATCTTGTTTCTTTAAATTCCTATTTGAGGATTTTGTGTTTCTTCATCATCCACCTACCAGTAAAATAAGTACACTACAGTTTGTATATATTACCTTTAAATTCTTCAAAACAAAAGGTTCCTATTTCTCTACAACCTCACCAACACTTGCCTTATTTTTTCCAATAATAGCCATACTGACAGCTGAGAGGTGATTTCTCACTGTGGTTTTGATTTGCATTTTCCTAATGATTAAACATACTGCACATCTTTTCACACACCTGTTGACTTTTTTATATTTTCTTTGGGGAAATGTATATTCAAATCTTCAGTATTTTAAAATCTAAGGTATTCGATTTTTGCTATTGAGTCGTCTGGGTTCCTTATATATTTTGGAAACCAATCCCTTATCAGATATATGGTTTGCAAATATTTTTTCATTCTTTAGGTTTCCTTTCAGTCAGTTGATTTTTTTCTTTCGCTGTGAAGAAGCTCTTTTGGCTTAATGTAGTCCCACTTGTCTAATTTTGTTTTTGTTGCCTATGCTTTGGGTGTCATATAAATGAAATCATTTCCCAGACCAATGTGATGACACTTTCTCTGTTTTCTTCTGGGAGTTTCATAGTTTTATGTTTTATGTTTAAGCTTTTTATCCATTTTGAATTGATGTGTGTGTATGGTGGAAGATAAGGTCTGATGCCTTTTTTTTCCTTTGCATGTGAATATCTAGTTTTCTCAGTGCATTTGTTGAAGAGACTATCCCTTTCCCCAATTTGCATTCTTAACATATCTGTCAAAGATCAGTTCACCATATATATGTGTGGTTACTTTTAGACTGTGAATTCTATTCTATTGGTCAATAAATCAGGAAGGGTGATGCCTCCAGCTTTGTAGAAATTGGAACTCTTATACAATGTTGGTAGGAATGCAAAACAGTATAGCCAGTATGGAAAACATATGGTGTGGCCAATATGGTGCAGCTGGTATGGAGGATCCTCAAAATATAATAATAATATAGTCATATAATTTAGCAATCCCTTTTCTGGTATTTATCCAAAAGAATTAAAATCAGGTTGTTAATGACATGCTGGTACTCTTGTGTTCATTCCAGCAGCATTCACAATAGCCAACATGTGAAAAGAACCTAAATGCCTACCAATTGATGAATGGATAAAGAAATGGATACACACAATGGAATATTATTCAGCCTTAAAAAAGTAGGAAATTCTGCAGTATATAACAACATGGATCATCCTTGGCACCATTATCTTAAGTGAAATAAATCATTAACAGAAGGTCAAATATTTCATGTTTCCCTTTATATGATGATCTAAAATAGTCATATCAATAGAATCAAAGAGTGGAATGGTGGTTGCCAGTGGCTGGAGGAAGGGATAGTAGAGATTTGTTAATCAATGGGCACAAAGTTACAGTTAAACAAGAAGAATTAGTTCTAGAAACTTTTGCACAGCATTACAACTATAGTTAACAATAGTGTATTTGTACACTTAAAATTTTGTTGAACATAGATTTTATGTTAAGCACTCTAACCATGAAGAAATAAATAAATTACAGTGTAATAAGTAAAAAACTGTGATAAATTATCATTTTATAAATGTCAATTTATAAACCTAGAGCATTATAACATTCATGGTTCTCAATATTATAATTATGTTAATGCTGAACAAATTACCATTAACTTTTATGATGATCCCATCATGCTATTTTCTCACCTTTAGCATCTTGAACACTAAAACCTACAGTGGCTAACGAGTAATAAGATATCTTACACTGACATTTAAAAGAGGTGCAACACCTCCAAAATTAAGATCACAGAGGATTTTTTACAATCTTTCTACTTTATCAGTTTGGGGGTTTAATAGTCATAGTTTTGAAGTCATAGTTGGCTCCTACATCTCCAATCATGGTGTCTAAGATCCAGGGGAAGAAACCATATGTGTCAAAATGTTCTCATTGCCAGCATATCCCCAGTGACTTCAGCCTTCCCCTCATTCAGTGCACTTGGAAGCAAGTCAAGCAACAATATTTTTTATTATATACAATGATTTCCCCCTGGGTGTTCATGTTCCTTAACAGTTGGATCATAAGTGGGAAGGGCGAGAGAGCTTTCCAATTTGAACCTGCCCATAGTGTTCTGACACACTCCAAAAGAGGTGCTTCTAAAGCCTCCCTTTATAAATCTATTCTATTTTCCATGCTGTGTTCTCTGGATGCTTGCTTCAGAAACAAGAAGAACATATCTAATATTCAATCTTCCATAACCTTTCCTGTCTTCTAGCTTTCTGAAGGATCATCATCATTGTTTTTATGTAATTAGGGATAAAATGATTGTTATGCTGAAATAAATATCTAGCTTATAACATGTATCTTTGCTTTGAAATTATTTATGTTTCAGCAATTTAAATCCCAAGAAGCAAATCTCAACTTTCATTGTCTAGTCTGTTTTCTTCTGGAAGCAAGGAAGGATGGCTCTCACATTTATTGTTTGGCTACAAAGGTGAGTAATATGTTAGACACTTTAAAAAAAACTTATTCAATCAGCAACTTTTATTTGCACCCAAATTTAAAATGAGAGTTAATATGGTGCAGTAAGGAGAAAAATTGCTGCCAAACTAGAAACAAGTGTTTTATTTATGATTTTTTTTAGGTATGTCATTTTATGGTTTGTAAACTTATCTCTTCATGGATAAGGTGGATTATGGCAGTATTTGTGATCAAATGATTTTCTCTTCAGAATATTTAAGAAGATAATGTCCAAATTAGTCCAAAGTGTTCATAAACTTAGGGATATGTGGAAGATATAAAGCAATGATCCAAAGTTTAGGAGGGAAAGGACTCCATCATGATTTTTCTGTACTTGTAGCAATATGGTAATTAAATTAATGAAATGGTAGGATAAACTGCCAAGTGGTAGCGTAACAACCTGCCTGGGAAGGCCACAAAACTACAAAGGATTCCTATCAGTATGGACTCTCCAGAATAATGTTATTTCTGCTAAAATTTGAAAATGGTTGGTAAATATTGGCTTTGAGAAGAAAGCTTAATAATTGAAATCAAGTAAATACATTCTGTAAGAAACAGGAGTGTATTATTGTCTAATGACTTTTGTTATGACTGTAAGTTATAAGATATTGAAAGTAAATATTTTCTATTTCTTTATGATATTTGACATAAAATTCAGTTCTCTTCTTTCTTGATAAGAATGATTCCGTTTCTGAGACCCACAAGGAAAAGAAAATCTCTCCTTAACAAATACAGAGGCTAACACAGCCCTCCTGGCAGGGCTGCTCAGGTGCCCCCTTATCTGGGCAGACACAATGGTATTTATTAAAATAATTTAAACTCTTGATAAGCAAGTACTATGTAAATGCAAATACAGTGAGAGTTATTATTTTTCTCAGAACTCTAGGCACAGTTTCCTTAGAAACATAATTAAAATGTGCATACTCTTGTTAAATGAAACTATTTGAGGGCAGTCATTTGGTTGCTCTCAAAATAGAACTTCGTTTTCAGAAATGGTTTATGAATGTTATTTAATGCATTCTCAAAGCTTCAAAAAGAAAATGTTAAGGGACCTCCTGAAGAGCTCTGCCTAAAATTCCCATGTGTCAGCTTGGTTTTGCAAAACATGTTTCAAAATAGAGGAGCATTCATAATTGGAAATCAATGACCTTAGGCCAATATCTGAAGACCTGAGAGGGTTTGAAATATATCAACTGTGTGTGTGTGTGTCTATAAAATGTATATTGGCCAAGCACACTACTTATGAGCTGAAAACAACTGAAAGCAAGATCAGTGATCTTAAAGTGTCACCTTCCCATACACTTTGGGCCAAATTACAATATCATTCAGTATGAAACCTGTTAAACTTGACTCTTGACTTGGGAGTCAAATAAAGAAAGCAAAGGGGTAAGTGAGTGTAGTGATAGATAAACAAATTTTCAAGGTGGTTTCCAATTGTAAATCTTCATCTGGAAAAAATTGCTCAATAAAATAAACTGGAGGGTTGTTGAGGGTAACCTCGCCAGCAGGAAAGGTACTCTGATATAACAGGAGTGTCCTTTTAGATTCATTTAAAAAGAATGAAAAGGAAAACTTTTATCTTCAGCTAAAAATATATATCGAGTAAAATGGTTTCCCCCAATGTATTCACTTATTGCAAAGTGCAAAAGGAACATTACACATACAAAGAGAAATGGAGCTTTGTTGCTACTTCAAAAACCATCAGTGGAAGTGAAAAGAAAGGAAATAGAAATCCTGTTTTGCTAGCACTCCCTGGGAGTTCCTATGAGTTTCACAAAGGAAGCAGGTATGTACATTTAGCTTGTTTGACAGTTTAAGCAAACACGTAGCCATTGGTATATTTTCAAAATGTTCACTTGTTATATTTCATAATCTTCACAACGGCACAATTTAATTAAGTCTTAAAACAAAATATATGGAGGAATTTTAATGAGATGAAGTAGGAGAGGAAAAATTAAATTAGAAATTTAATTTTGATTTCATATGAGTAAATTCACTGATCTTTTTTTACTATTGAAGAAAACTTATCAAACTTACTATTTTCTGAAAATTATTATCCACCTTATTATCAATAAATTTTTTATGCAATAAAGAGCTTTAACATTTTGTTCTGCTGCAAATTATATTGTTATTCATCATTAGATTTGTGATATACCTTTTACTAGTCTCTTTTTAAAATTATTTTTTCTAGTTAACTATCAGTTTCTGCATCTCCACTTGATTGTACATCAATAGTGCATAATTATTCTGAAGTACTTTTTAATTATTCAAAAACTAAACCATGCTATAATTAAAATAATATTCAGTTTTTGTTAATTATGATTTACTTAAGTATCACTGTAACTGTCCTCACAAAACAGTCAAATAAATTACAGTGTTCAATCAATGTCTAGAAATAGTCATTCAAACAATCAGTCTGTTGATCAGCTTTGTGTTTATGTGTAATACTAAAAACGGTACACACACTCGGAGTACACTACAATAATATTTCATGTGATGCAAAGGTTAAAGTGACATGTAGTCTTACCAAAACAATAAAGTTGTGTTTAAAAGAAAAAATTTTCTCTGCATCATATTTTACATTCCATTTTACTAAAACTACTTGCAATTAAAACTTACATTTCTCAGTTTGGTCGCATTTCAAATGCTCCCTAGCCATATGTGGCTAAAGGTTACTGTATTGGACAGTATAGATATAGAGGCTTAATGGAGTATATAAAATAGAACTTTCAGAGCTACTAATAACATAAAAACTGAGATTAGCATAGTAGTTAGGTTCATAGGCTTTGATGTGGGGAAATCTAGGTACAAAGCCTGGCTACAAATATACCTGTGTGACTTTAGATAAACTGCATAATCTCCTTAAACTGTGTTTTCTCAAATTGGAATAATAGCAGAACACAGCTCATTAGCATGCTTGTGACAAAGAAAAAAGCTAATTTTCCGGTCATGTACTTAGAGCATATAACATGGTACTCTGAAGATAAATGCCCAAAAATGCTTGTATTCTTATTATCTTATCCCATTACGAACACCCGGTTTTGTAACTTTCTATGGCAGAATGATACATTCAGTTCTCCAGAGCCCAAATAATAATCTTGCAAACTGATTGAGATCATGATACAAAAATTGAGAATGAGTGGATTTGGTTCATACCCATTCCCATCTCCACCAGCCACATAATAAAGGCAAGTTATACAATCTTACCAAACTCCAACTCTCCTATCCAGCATAATGTGTTGGAGGAGGTCATCGAGAGGATGTGACAGCTGGCTGACCCATGGGCAGGACTCTCACAAACGCAGGCTCCTCGCCCCGACTCCTGTCGCTTGAACTTACATTCTGCCCACCACTCCCACAGTGGGAACTGTTCCAAGCACAGAGCCCTGAGCAGGTGAGGCATTGTTGAGGCCATATGGACAATACATGTGACTGACTGAGTTCAGATCTCTATATAAACTTCTTTTATGATTTGGGGGTTCGGAGTGGAGATCTGCTTATCCTGTAGCTGCCCAAGACCAGCCTTGTACGGAGGTTCGCTTGCTTCTTAAACCTCCCACCTACCATTATGGAGTGGTCTGCCTCTTGCTCTGGTCTCTCCGTGCAGTCCATGTGCAGAGGCCACTTTCAGATTTCACCTGGCAAGCTCCCAACATTACATACCAACAAAGTAATAATTATATCTAACTATTAGAAAATTAAATGAAAAAAATATAAAAGTCTTTTAGTAGAATGCCTTACATATAATTCAAAATAAAGTATTATTTTTCTAATTTTCAATGGTAAAATTTTCTGTTAAGTTTGCATAAATATTATACAAATTAAAATAGTTATTTATCTTTAGTCTGTGAATGACATATATCTTAAACCAACCAATGCATGTGTTTTTTATCTCGAGTAAAAAAAACATTTTATAATGAGTTTTTTAAGATAATGGACTAAATTCTTTAATTCACATAAATCATGTGTGTCTAAAATATTAGCATCAGATAAAGCTATTTACAATATACTACAATCAAACCATTTTCTAGGTTTTGTGAATATAAAATTAAGTGATAAGTAAGTGGTAAGTAAGTGATCAGAATATGTATTTACTATGCTTATCCTTGGCTTCCTTCTATATTATACATATGAAGTTTATTGGATACATTATATCTGAGACATTTATTCAAGTACAAAATGGAGATAACAATGCTAATATTTCTTTTTTTAACAGGTATTCTCTGAATATATTGCCTGAATATTTCAATGTCTTAAGCTCCATACAAACATGTAGCAACTGCTGTCTATTTCTAATAGTAAGTGAATGCATTGTAAACATTTCATATCTAATGTGAAAAATTTTTCCATTGTAAGATCAAATCTATTTAAGAAGGATCAGCGGCTAGTTCCAAATTCAAAGTGTAATATAAAGTCATTTAAGACGATTAGGGTTTCCCTTAACTCTTACTGAGACAAACAAGATTTGCTGTATTTCCATTCTCTGGAACAGTACAGTCATCCCATCTGTGTATGACCTAAATCTTTGAGTGCATCCCACATAAAGATTGCTTCACTCAATATTGCCACACACATGCCAAGTGAGTTACTAACACCCAGAAGTAGGTGGCTCTTAATTAATAGAAATTATTCAACCTTGATTATACTTCAAAAAAACTTTCTGTCTGTACTGAACATAATTTTGGCTTTCTTGTCCTCTATTCTCTCATGTCCAGACTCTCTGTTTTTTTACAGATTGAGGGAAGTGAGGCTAGCTTGCTGATTTCAACTACCTATCCTCTGTCCTCATGTCTGATTAGATATCCCTTACCTTGGAGTGGCTCTGTATTTTCATATTATTCACCAACCTCTCATTCTATACTTATTGTTCCAATGGTAATGATTTTAGATATAGACATAGATATTGATATATAGGAACAGACATAGGTGTAGATATAGTTTACAGGTCTGCTCCACTAGCAGCTTCCAGGTTTGAGTTCTAGCCCATCTTTTCCTTTATGCGTTGCTTCTGGAATTTAATGTGACCTTCCACATGACAAGGAGTCAAAATTTTACTACCTGATGACTGCAATGTACCTTGAAATAAATTATTTGATTCAATTTTAGCCTTCTTCAAATAAGAACTTCAAAATGTGTTTTTCTATAAGTCCATTTATTAAGTATTGAATTTGGTCCTATTTTGCCTTCCATAAGTAGGTTAATTTTTATAATAATGGGTAGCCTAAGACCTAAGCTTTATCAATGATTGGAAAGTGGATAGATTTTGGATGATTTCATACTTCTCTTCTCCTGCAGTAACCATTTTATACAAAGCCTCCTACTGATATATAAACTGAATACTACAAACTGAGAATTATTATACTTCACTGCCTTTCTTAAGATAATTAATGGGATGTCAATATTTCATTCCAAATAATATAACTTAAAGGTCTTATGACTTAAGGAAATAGGTAATCTTAGAAATTAAAAAGTAAGAACAAACAAAGTTAATACTCTGGAAGGATCAATGAGACCCTATTAACAAGCTCTAAGCAAAACTACCTGCTAAAGAAAGCATGAGATGCAAATTAAAACCACAATGAGATATCACCTCATTCCAGTAAGGATCACTGCCATCCAAAAGACAAACAACAACAAATGTTGGTGAGGTTGTGGAGAAAGGGGAACCCACTTACACTGCTGGTGGGAATGTAACTTAGTTCAACCATTGTGGAAAGCAGTATGGAGGTTTCTCAAAAAGCTCAAAATAGAAATATCATTTGATCCAGGAATTCCACTTCTAGGAATTTACCCTAAGAATGTAGCAGCCCAGTTTGAAAAAGACATTTGCACCCCTATGTTTATCACAGCACTATTTACAATAGCCAAGAAATGGAAGCAACCTAAGTGTCCATCAGTAGATGAATGGATAAAAAAGATGTGGTACACATACACAGTGGAGTATTATTCAGCCATAAGAAGAAAACAACTCCTACCATTTGAAACAACATGGATGGAGCTAGAGGTATTATGCTAGGTGAAATAAGTCAGGCGAAGAAAGACAAGTACCAAATGATTTCACTCATATGTGGAGTATAAGAACAAAGCAAAACTGAAGGAACAAAACAGCAGCAGAATCACAGACCCCAAGAATGGACTAACAGGTACCAAAGGGAAAGGGACTGGGGAGGATGGGTGGGAAGGGAGGGATAAGGGCAGGGAAAAAAAGAGGGGGCATTATGATTAGCATGTATAATGTGGGGGGGGGGCACTGGGAGGACTGTGCAACACAGAGAAGACAAGTAGTGATTTTACAGCATCTTACTATGCTGATGGACAGTGACTGTAATGGGGTTTGTGGGGGGGACTTGGTGAAGGGGGAAGCCTAGTAAACATAATTTTCTTCATGTAATTGTAAATTAATGATAACAAAAAAAAGAAAGCATGAGATTAAAAGTAAATAACCATTTCCTGAAAAATTTCCTTTATATATGTTAAAGCTAAAGAAACCATGTTGATATTTCTAAATAGGAAGCACACATCTATTACTAAGGCAATTAGGATCCTGATTGTGATTCTACTGTCAAAGATAATTATCTGTAGACCAGGTAAAGTAAGACTCTTTTTGGGTGGTGAAAACTACCATTAAAATTCAAGCACACTGGGGAAGATCAAAAGCACGAAAGGGTTCATAAGTTCAGGCCTGTCTTCTCCCAAGAGATATGTGGGCATGTGCTGTGAAACACTTCTTAAAAGGATTCCCTTTTTTGACCAATACAATGGAGAATATTTTTTACTTAAGCTCCAATATATCTTGGCTGAACTTATTTTAAAAAGAACCATATAAATATGACATCAATTAATTCAATAATCATGTAGTACTGATATATAAACTGAATACTACAAACTGAGAATTATTATACTTCACTGCCTTTCTTAAGATAATTAATGAGATGTCAATATTTCATTCCAACTTAAAATAATATAACTTAAAATATTTCTGAAAAGATTTTGTTTATATATTTTATTTCTATTAAAGTTGTTATGGTAATGCTTTTGATAAATATTTTTCCATTGTCTATTAATGAGGTATAATAGAATATATATATATATATATATATATATATATATATATACAAAGAATATGCCTTCCAAATAAAGTATGTCACCCTGAAATTGTGAAAAGTCTCATAACTTTCTGATTCATGTAATTGGTGACAAATGATACTGTATGCAGCTCATTATTTTTGAGACCTATAAAAAGACTTCACAAAGGTGCATATTACCTCATAAAGAATAGGTTCCAATCTCATTTATCCAGCCAATAAATAATTAAAGTTCCTATTATCCAAATTGGATTACTTTGATACAAATGCTTACTATTTCCATTACTGCTCACATTACCCAAATATTATGGTCAATCAAAATGTGTTAGATGTCTTAAATGGCTTTTATAAACAATACTATGTGCTGGCACTGAATTTTTAAAAAGGAAACCAGTATTTCTGTTCTCTGGGAAAACTTCTCTTACTATGGAATCACAGCTACTAAAATTCTACAGAAAAGAGGTTTAAAAAATGATTTTGAGAATAATATTAGTGATCTTTCTATACCTCTCAACCCATGATTGACAAAAGTGTGCCTTCACTTAGTCCTATACAATTCTGGGCCAAATTCCTTGCATAGAGGTATATAAAAATATAAAGGAAGCACAAAGAAAGGGATGAGTAGGTATCCATGTCCATAAGAAGTATTTTTTAAAATGTGTAATTTCAGTGATTTTTGCATTTGAATTAAATCCTACGTTTGCATTTAAAACAGGCATTGCACAATATAGCATGAACAGCAAAACGCATGCTGATAATTTAAATGTTTCATTTTCTATACTTAGAATGACAGATAACAAAAACAAAACACAAAAAACGACAGGTCGAGAAAGATTATGGAAAAGAGGTACAAGCTTTATATGTTAGGACCTTTAATGGAAATTTTCCTGATTTTGAACAAGGGGTCTGTATTTTCATTTTGCACTGGGTGCCACAAATTATGTAGCCAGTCCTGCTGTTGGGTTAACGTCTGTGGAAGAAAGGGGAAAATGCAGATTGGACCAAGGGAGAAGTCTATGGTACAACTACAGCAAAAACTTCAGCCAGCTCCACAGGAGACCCTCAAGTTGGCATAGCCTTCAGAGGTGTTCTGAGCAGGGTGACAGGATTGCCTTTTATACCTTGTGCATGGCAGTCATCAGAAGCACGCTGCTGGGGGAGGGTGGCTTTCCTTGGCCAGTGTAATTCCCAGAGAAGAGCTTGGGTGCAAGCCATGAGCTGACATTCTTCCTGCAGCTGGGGAGTCAGTGCCTCAGTCCTGCAAGGGCGAGCTGGGCAGAACAGTACAGCATCCAGATCAGTAAATAAGGGGTTTGGACCTTAGGGTCGAATGCTGTAATGAGGTACTCTCTAACCAATTTCAAGTGACTAAGTTTTCAATTTTGTGTTATTTTTACGAGAGCCCCCTGACAAAGAAGATTCCTTGCAATACAGCTTCCACATTGCAAGACAGCAGTCCATCAAAGAGAAATCGGGGATTTCAGAACCTGGGAGCCTGATATCCCAGAGAGCAAGCCTCCTAAATCAGTGCTTACAGATAGTAAAATCTGAAAATGTTTCAGATACGGCATCCTTGAAGTAGACCCAGGATAAAGAAACTGAAAAATGAACCTTGACTAGAAAAGAAACTCTTTTGTGTTTCTTTGCCACAAGAGTTTTTATCCTGTTAACGTGGAGACACAGAATCAAAGCTTTAACAACAGCTATTCATATACTTTCCATTTTTCCTAGTTTGACATGTTGAAGCTGATTTATTTTTTCATTTTCCATCAGGACAGGGCTATGGTGATAGGAGTGCTGCAAATTATGGCAGCATGTTAGTTAATGGCTGGGAAGCTCCACAGCACTGGTGGCAGGAGTGAGGAACCCGCATATTGTGATGAGAACTTGGCAGCGTGCCACCTCTCTTCCTGTGGCCTCTGTCAGCCCCCAGCAGTAGAATCCTATACATGTGTCTGCCTGGGCTTCTTTCTGTCCCATCTTCAGAACTGGTTTCATGGGTGTGCAATCTGTGCAGTTTCACAGGGCCCTTAACTTGGAAGAGACTTGGTCTAGTACTCTGCTGTTACTGTCTTGAAATCCTAATAATTTTTCAACAAGGGGTCTTGCATTTTCATTTTGCATGGGGCTCACAAATTGTGTGGCTTCTCCTTCTCATCTAAAATCTCTGATAGAGTCAGAGTGTTGAGAGATCAATCTCAGAGAGGTTTTGATGTCCAGAAGCAAAATAGCAGCCTTTCACAAAAGACAAAATACTCTCTCTTCATAAAAAAGATAGAAGTGGAGCTACTGTGGCACAGTGGGGACAGAGTCCTACTCACTTGGTCATTGCTGCCATGAGTCCCAAAGTTAATTAAGTCTGCAGAATCTTCAGAATCTATGGAACACAGGTTGGAAACCATTGCCTTAGGGTTTATCGTAATGACAATAGAAAAATAAATATCCAGAAGACAAGTCACTCTGCTAACCTAGCAATGAAAATTTGTATATATTTCTTTAAATCATCCATTTGTTGTTCAGATGATTTGTTATGTTTTTTGCCTTTCATTTTCTAAAATGTTAGCACAGTGGATGGCAGAGAGGAAGTACACACTAACTGGTTACTATCATAAGTCATCTAAGCACTAAGTATTCTTTGTTTGCCATCTTTTGTCTGAGGAAACTGTTTTAAATTATATCATTGAATCCTCAGCATGTTGAAACTCAAAGTATCTGGTGTTTTACATGTAATAGTTTACACAGCGAAAAAGTGGTAAAGATGGAATTCTAATCCAGGGTGGTCTGATTCTAACATCCTTGAACTAAACATCAATAAAATACTGAAATTTACATCTGTTTGAACATGCTTAAGACCTCTATTTGTTAGGGAGTATTTGTAGTAAAACTGTGATTAGAAAGAGATTATTACACCAAGTGACTAAAAATGGGAGTAGTTTAAAATGTGTAGGAATATGAGAGAAGTCATTAAAAAAGTAGAGTGAGTGTCATGGATGTAATGCTAAGATCTAACTCTTATACTTAGGCTGTTGAAAGCAATTCTTATTCATTTGTAAAAGGGGGAAAATGTTAAGTAAATTTGTTTAGAAATTTGGTCTGGGTCCAACGTTTGTTGGTTTGCATGAGCTGAGTAGAACAGAAAAGAGATTAGAAAGAAATAAAAGGATATTGAAATGCCAGTGATGCAAAAGTATGAGGCAATTCCACAACTGGACTCTTCATATAACGTAGAAGAGTAAATTTGCATGTGAAAACTGACTTTTCAGAGATATATAAATATTTTCTTCTGAAAACTGCACCATCCAAAATAACTCTTCCTACTGAAATCATTATGCTTCTGGGAATTGGACAAGTCATATCACTTAGAATTCATTTCCCTGCGTTCTTTCACAAGAAAGCAATCAGTTCAAGAAAACAAACCATTTAAGGGTTGGCACCGTCTGCATGATCAAATGAGTCACTAAAGAAGAGCAGCCCTGCCTCCTTTTTAAAACATAGTTAAAAAAGATGCAGATGGATTACATGAGCAGATTATATAAACAGACATTTTATAAAAGAGGAGACAACAAATAACGAATTACCATTCATTTTACTAATGCAAATGAAAAACAAAAATATAAGACAATTTTAGCCTAGCAAACTGGCAAAGTTTTTGTTTGCCTTCTCTTTGTTGGTTTTTGAAAATATCTGAGGATGAAGTTAAAAGCCTATTTTTATATAGAATTGTTGACATAAAGTTTAGTTCAATCTCTTGTAAAAGCAATTTGCAATAGGTATTAAAATGCCATGAAAACAGTTATTCCCTTTGAATCAATAGCTCTAGTTTGGGAAATCTATCCTTAGGAAATAATGAGAAATAAAGCTCTAGAAAAAATTCAATATGACGATAGTCATGATATTACTCTTATTAGTAGAAAACTGGAAGAAAATCAAATTCTATCATAAGAGAATGACTTAAGGAAATTACATAAATAAAAGTCATATAGTCATTAAAATTATTTTCGAGGAGTTTTTAATTAACATGCAGAGTTATCTTGAAATGTAAGTGGTAAAAAGTCATATCAATTAAATATACACTTTAATCTCAATTACATGTTAAAATATGTGTAGGTCTAAATGTATAATTAATCTATAAAAGAATGCATATGTAAATTTTAGTATATTCATAAATAAAATATATAGTAGTGAAAATGAATGACACATAGCCACAAATACCACACTGATAAATCTTGTGAACATAAAATCAAGAGAAAAAAGCAAGTCCAGGAAAATACAGTATGGTTTCATTTATTTAAAGTTCCAAATCAAGCAAAACCAAACAATCTTTGCCTAATAGGTATGCTTACATGTGTGAATGGAGCATGATGGGGTGGAGGGAGGGACTGCAAAGATACAATGAAATGAGAAACATAATATTCAGTATCATATATTTTATCTGGTTACAGAGACAGGATCAAGGAATTTTAAACCACAGTTAGCCTGTAGCAAAAATGGGATTTGAACCAAGGTCTATTGGTTGTGGAATCCTAAATTCCTGCACCCAACTCTATGAATGTCCAAGAAGAATCTTGAGACCCATTAGCAAAATCACATTCTTTCGTTTCTAACCAAATGCGAACTGTTAAAGTCTAGAACTCAATAAAGAAAATGTTATGAAACACTTCTCCTCTGTCTTGTCTAAAGAGTGCCTGAAGTAAATAGGGCAAGATGAACAGGAAATACCCACTGATTCAAGTTTTTGCTCTGTATTCCCTCAGTTAATATTCATCATTTTTTTTCTTGTTTCCCAGAAAGAAAAGTACACAACATACTGCCAGACAGTAATAGATTTCTTTGAGGATACCAACCAGTTTTTAAAAGAATTTTCTTAGTGCTAGACAACATTTCAAATAGTAAAAATTCAATACTTCCAACCCTTTTTGTTTACAATCGTTCTACCCATCTGCCGATCATCAACTCCTTAATGGTATCTGAAAGCAACTTTACATTTTTGTCACTCCATTAAATGCCAAAGAGGCCAATTTACAAATGAGAAAGATTAAACAAATTATGTATTTGTGTATGCATTATGAAGAATCACCCATCCTTTAAGAAAAGTTTTATTAAATTTAAATACTTTTAAATAAATGAGTTGAATCATCTTGGATTACACACAAGATTTTAGTGGTATTTATTGCATTCATTTTATAAATGACAATTACTGAAAAATTCTAAAATTTTCCTGAAATGGTATAAGAATAAAAAAAACAACACTTTTTAGGAGTTGGATTAGCAGTTAAGGATACTTCTGAACTGCATTACAAACAGCAAAAATTGATAGTCCCACACATTTCTACCAGCTGTGTGCATCTGGAAAAGAGGTGTTAGAGTTTGTACTTCCAGTGATCCAGAGAATACACAAATTTAGAAAGATAATCACCCTTTTAAAATACTTATTTAGTAATCGCATTCTTTCTCTTCATAATTTCTCACTCAGGTTTAGGAGAACTACTTTCTCCAAGCTGCCCTCTTGAAGGAACATCAGTACCTTCCCATCTTGTCAGTACCAGGCATGACTGAACTAGAACTAAGAAGAGGTTAAATATTTCATTTCCAGTATATAAATTCTTGCTAAAAAGGCTAGAGTTAATCTCACATTTCTTAATATAATAACTTTCTGTGACAGTTGAATTTTAACCAATGTAATTGTCTTCATCAAATACAAAAGCAAATTAAATTACTTTGAATACATGAGCTATCTGCTTCAAAGATGGGGCATAGTGGAAATTCTTTACATAAATAAATCAATAAAACCATGTTTTTGTCAATGCATGAAATAGTTATTATAATCAAATTCTGTTTGTAAGTTTCTTTTTTCATTTTATTTTATTTTGGTATCATTAATCTACAATTACATGAACAACATTATGGTTACTAGACTCCTCCCATCATCAAGTCCCCAACACATACCCCATTATAGTCCCTGTTCATCAGCATAGTGAGATGCTGTAGAACCACTACTTGTCTTCTCTGTGTAGTACAGCCCTCCCTGTGCCTCGCCCCTAAATTATGTCTACAAGTCGTAATGCCCCTTTTCTCTACTTTTCCCTCCCTTCCCACCCATCCTCCGCAGTCCCTATCCCTTTGGTGACTGTTAGTCCATTCTTGGGTTCTGTGAGTCTGTTGCTCTTCTTTTCCTTCAATTTTTTCTTTGTTCTTATGCTCCACAGATGAGTGAAATTATTTGATACTTGTCTTTTTCTACCTGGCTTATTTCACTGAGCATAATACCCTCTAGCCTCATCCAAGTTGTTGCAAATTATAAGATTTCTTTCCTTCTTATGGCTAAATAATATTCCATTTTGTATGTGTACCACACCTTCTTTATCCATTCACCTAATGATAGACACTTAGGTTGCTTCCATTTCTTGGCTATTGTAAATAGTGCTGCTATAAACATAGGGGTGCATATGTCTTTTCTAAACTGGACTGCTGCATTCTTAGGGTAAATTTCTAGAAGTGGAATTCCTGGATCAAATGGTATTTCTATTTTGAGATTTTGGAGGAACCTCCATAGTGCTTTCCACAATGTTTGAACTAAGTTACATTCCCACCAGCAATGTAGGAGGGTTCCCCTATCTCCACATCCTCGCTAACATTTGTTGTTGTTTGTTTTTTGGATGGTGCCCATCCTTACTGGTGTGAGTTGATATCTCATTGTGGTTTTAATTTGCATTTCTTTGATGATTAGCAATGTGGAGCATTATTTCATGTGCCTATTGGCCATCTGAATTTCTTCTTTGGAGAACTGTCTGCTCAGCTCCTCTGACCATTTTTGAATTGCATTATTTGCTTTTTATTTGTTGAGGTGGGTGAGCTCTTTATATGTTTTGGATGAAAACCCTTTATCAGATATGTCATTTATGAATATATTCTCCCATACTGTTGGATGCCTTTTTGTTCTATTGGTGGTGTCCTTTGCTGTACAGAAGCTTTTCAGCTTGATATAGTCCCACTTGTTCATTTTTGCTTTTGTTTCCCTTGCCCAGGGAGATATGTTCATGAAGAACTTGCTCATGTTTATGTCCAATAGATTTTTGCCTATGTTTTTTTCTGAGAGTTTTATAGTTTCATTACTTATATTCAGGTATTTTATCCATTTCAAATTTACTTTTGTGTATGGGGTTAGACAATGATTCAGTTTCATTTTCTTACATGTAGCTGTCCAATTTTGCCAACACCAGCTATTGAAGAGACTGTCATTTCTCCATTGTATATCCATGGCTTCTTTATCATATATTAATTGACCACATATGTTTAGCTTAATATCTAAAATCTCTATTCTGTTCCACTGGTCTGTGGGTCTGTTCTTATGCCAGTACCAAATTGTCTTGTTTACTGTGGCTTTGTAGTAGAGCTTGACGTTGGTAAGTGAAATACCCCCTTCTTTTTTATTCCTTCTCAGAATTGCTTTGACTATTCAGGGTCTTTTGTGATTCCATATGAATTTTAGAACTATTTGTTCCAGTTCATTGAAGAATGCTGTTGCTATTTTGATGGGATTTCATTGAATCTGTAGATTGCTTTAGGCAGAATGGCCATTTTGACAATATTAGTTCTTCCTTCCCAAGAGCATGGGATGACTTTTCATTTGTCAGTCTCCTCTTTAATTTCTCTTAAGAGTTTCTTGTAGTTTTCAGGGTATAGGTCTTTCACTTCCTTGGTTAGGTTTATTCCTAGGTATCTTTTTCTTTTTGATGCAATTGTGAATGGAATTGTTTTCCTGATTTCTCTCTCTGCTGGTTCGTTAATGTATAGGAAAGCAACCGTTTCTGTGTATTACTTTTGTATCCTGCAACTTTCCTGTATTCAGATATTAGTTCTAGTAGTTTTGGAGTGGAGTCTTTAGGGTTTTTTTATGTACAATATCATGTCATCTGCAAACAGGGACAGTTTGACTTCTTCTTTACCAATCTGGATACCTTGTATTTATCTGTTTTGTCTGATTGATGTGGCTAGGACTTCCAGTAATATGTTGAATAAAAGTGGGAAGAGTGGGCATCCCTGTCTTGTTTCTGATCTTAGATGAAAGCCTTTCAGCTTCTCACTGTTAAGTATGATGTTGGCTGTGAGTTTGTTATATATAGTCTTTATTATGTTGAGGTACTTTCCCTCTATACCCATTTTGTTGAGAGTTTTTATCATGAATGGATGTTGAATCTTGTCAGATGTTTTTCAGCATCTATGGACAGGATCATATGGATTTTTTCCTTCTTTTTGTTGATGTGGTGGATGATGTTGATGGATTTTGGAATGTGGTACCATCCTTGCATCTCTGAGATGAATTACATTTGATCATGGTGTATGATCCTCTTGATGTATTTTTTAATTCACTTTGCTAATATTTTGTTGAGTACTTTTGCATCTATGTTAATCAGTGATATTGGTGTGTAATTTTCTTTTTTGGTGCGGTCTTTGCCTGGTTTTGGTATTAGAGTGATGCTGGCTTCATAGAATATGTTTGAAAGTATTCTCTCCTCTTCTATTTTTTGGAAAACTTTAAGGAGAATGGATATTATGTCTTCTCTAAATGTCTGATAAAATTCACCAGTGAATCCATCTGGGATGGGAGTTTTGTTCTTGGATAGTTTTTTGATTACTGATTCAATTTCATTGCTGGTAATTGGTTTGTTTAGATTTTCTGTTTCGTCATTGGTCAGTCTTGGAAGGTTGTACTTTTCTAGAACATTGTCCATTTTTTCTAGGTTATCCAGCTTGTTAGCATATAGATTTTCAAAGTATTCTCTAATAATTCTTTGTATTTCTGTGGGGTCCATAATGATTTTTCCTTAATCATTTCTGATTGTGTTTGTGTATGTAGATTCTCTTTTTCCCTTTATAAGTCTTTCTAGGGAGTTACCTATTTTGTTTATTTTCTCAAAGAACCAGCTCTTAGTTTCATTCATTTTTTTCTATTATTCATTCTTTTCCATTTTATTTGTTTCTTCTCTCATCTTTATTATGGCCCTCCTTCTGCTTAATTTGGGCCTCATTTGTTCTTCTTTTTCCAGTTTCAATAATTGTGACTTTAGACTATTCATTTAGGATTGTTCTTCCTCCTTTAAGTAAGCCTGGATTGTTACATACTTTCCTCTTTGAACTGCCTTCCCTGCATCCTACAGAAGTTGTGGCATTGTGCTGTTGCTGTTATTTGTTTCCCTATATTGCTTTATGGAATCTATGGAATCTACGGGCCAATCTGTTTTAATTTGGTCATTGATCCGTTGATTATTTATGAGTATGTTGTTAAGACTCCATGTGTTTGTGAGGCTTTTTGTTTTCTTTGTATAATTTATTTCTAGTTTTATACATTTGTGATCTGAGAAGTTGGTTGGTAGAATTTCAATCTTTTTGAATTTACTTGGGCTCTTTTTGTGGCCTAGTATGTGGCCTATTCTGGAAAATATTCCATGTGCACTTGACAAGAATGTGTATGCTGCTGCTTTTGGTGTGTAGAGTTCTATAGATGTCTGTTAGGTCCATCTTTTCTAATGTGTTGTTCAGTGTCTCTGTGTCCTTACTTATTTTCTGTCTGGTTAATCTGTCCTTTGGAGTGAGTGGTGTGTTGAAGTCTCCTAAAATGAATGCATTGCATTCTATTTCCTTCTTTAATTTTGTTAGCATTTGTTTCACATATATCAGTGCTCCTGTGTTGAGCGCATATATATTTATAATGGTTATATCCTCTTGTTGGACTGAGCCCTTTTATCATTATGTCATGTCCTTCTTTATCTCTTGTTACTTTCTTTTTTTGAAGTCTATTTCATCTGATACAAGTACTGCAACACCTGCTTTTTTCTCCCTATTAGTTGCATGAAATATCTTTCTCCATCCCTTCACTTTTAGTCCGTGTATGTCTTTGGGTTTGAGGTGAGTCTCTTGTAAGCAGCATATAGATGGGTCTTGCTTTTTTATCCATTCTATTACTCTGTGTATTTTGATTGGTACATTCAGTCCATTGACACTTAGGATGATTATTGATTGATATGTAATTATTGCCATTGCAGGCTTTATATTCAGGGTTTCCAAAGGTTCAAGGGTAGCTTCTTTACTTTCTAACCATCTAACTTTAACTCACTTGTTACACTATTGTAAGCACAGTTTGATGACTCTTTACTTCTTTCCCTTCTTACTCTTCCTTCTCCACTCTATATGTTAGGTATTTTACTCTGTACTCTTATTTGTTTCCTTTGACTGCTTTTGTGGATAGTTGATTTTTTTTTTTTTTTTGCCTTTAGTTAGTATTTGGTTGGTCTGCTTTCTTTGCTGTGATTTTCTTTTCTCTGGTGACACCTATATACCCTTAGGAGCACTTCCATCTAGAGCAGTCCATTTAAAATACCCTGTAAAAGTGCATTGTGGGAGGCAAATTTCCTCAACTTTTGCTTATCTGGAAATTGTTTAATCCCTCCTTCAAATATGAATGATAGTCCTGCTGGACACAGTAATCTTGGTTCAAGGCTTTTCTGTTTCATTGCATTAAATATATTATGCCATTCTCTTCTGGCCTGTAAGGTTTCTGCTGAGAAGTCTGATGATAGCCTGATGGGGTTTTCCTTTGTAGGTGATCTTTTGTCTCTCTCTGGCTGCCTTTAATACCCTGTCCTTGTCTTTGATCTTTGCCATTTTAATTACTATATGTCTTGGTGTTGTCCTTTTTGGGTCTCTTGTGTTGGGAGATCTATGGCTTTTCATGGTCTGAGAGACTATTTCCTTCCCAAGCTTGTGGAAGTTTTCAGCAATTATTTCTTCAAAGACACTTTCTATCCCTTTTTCTCTCTCTTCTTCTTCTTGTACCACTATAATGCAAATATTGTTCTGTTTGGATTGGTCACACAGTTCTCTTAGTATTCTTTCATTCCTAGAGATCTTTTTATCTCTCTTTGCCTCAGCTTCTCTGAATTCCTTTTCTATGATTTCTATTCCATTAACAGTCCCTTGTGCCTCATCCCTTCTGCTCCTAATTACTTCTATTGATTGTTTCATTTCTGTTATCTCCCTCCAGACTTCATTCCTTAGCTCTTGCATATTTCTCTGCATGTCCATCAGCATGGTTATCACTTTTATTTTGAATTCTTTGTTCAGGAAGATTGGTTATATCTATCTCTCCCAGCCCTGTCTTTGGAGTTGTTTGAGTGATTTTTGACTGGACCAAGTTTTTCTGCCTTTTCATGGCAATAGAAGTGATTGCTGGCAGGTGGCACATGTACCAGCTGGGAGAACAAAGTCCCTTCCTGCTTGCTGGTCACCTTGCCATTCTACACTGCCTATGCCAATTACCTGCACACAGCTAGCAGTCTCTTGGTTAGTCTCCTGAGCTGCCATGGGTGGGACAGCCCTCCAGATAGTCTCTGACACTGCAGGGAGTTGCAGATGTGCTGGGTGTTTTCTCCTGTGAGAATGGTGCCCCTTCATGCCTTCTGGACCTTGCACCGGATTCCTCTACCTGTGCCGGGCAGGTGCACATGGGGGCAGACTCTGAGTTTGTCCTGGTTAACTGTGCACTGGTAGAAGACTCTGTGTGGTTGCTGTGGGTGGGGCTGTTCCCCAGCTTGTCCACAGCAGTGGCAGGTCAGCCTGTTTGCTTGCAATGCTGGTGAGGGGGAATGAATGTCAGGCTGCTTATCACTGTGAGGGGCTTCAGAGTTGAGTTGCCACCCAGTGGGTTAGGGCACCTGAAGTTCCTTCAAGTTCCCAGCCTGCTGGGCTGAGTGTGCTGGGATGTTTTTTGTCCACCTGTTAAACCCTTGTCCCTTTAAGACTTTTAAAGTGTCCACTTTTCTTTTGTCCCAGGGGAGCTTTCTGTGGGGACCCACTTGCAGTCTCCATCTCACAATTTACCTTTCCATTTCTCTAATATCCAGTACACCATGCAATGTGTATCTGTGCTCCCGGTACAGATTACTAGGGTTGATTATTTAGCAGTCCTGTGCTTCAACTCCTCCCCATTCTGATTCTTTTCCTCCCACCAGTGAACTGGGGAAAGGGAGTGCTTGGGTCCCGCCACGTCACAGTTTTGTATCTTACCCTTTTCCTGAGATGCTGAGTTCTCACAGATGTAGATGTAGACTGACTGTTATACTGTATCTTCTGGTCTCTCTTTTAGGAATAGTTGTATTTTCTGTATTTTCAAAAATATATACGGTTTGGGGAGATTTCCACCACCCTACTCTCACTGCCATCTTGAGCCTGAGCCATACTTTCTTTTTAAGACTTCAGAAACTGGAGCTGTGGCTAACCCCACACTGGAAAAAAGCCAGGTGTTCATTACAGGAAATTGTGCCAAGATCTCAGTCTTTATAAACACTATCATTTTTGCTACCACTTCCAATAATAAACACATTGTCATAATTTGTTCTAAAATGCAAAAAGCTGGCTATTAGGTACTAGCCTCCTTTTGGCTAATTTTTCCTCCTTTTGGCTTTTTATTTGAAATCTTGTTTAGGGGGATTATATTACCCCATGCATATTTAAGTCTGAGATAACACTACATCAGCAAATAGTTCAGGTCAGAAAATATGAATCTTTTTTCTTTAGATAAAACCAGTAATGAAGAGCAAAAGGCTAAGGCATTTCTGTAAATCTAGCCTTCTGACTCTTTCAGGTTGCAACTTTACACAAAAAAAGTAAAAGTGCATTTTCTCAGATCTTCCATTTTGAATACCTATCCCCAGATTCCTTCTAGAAACCTGCTTTGGCTGTTGTAACTCTGGGGTGAAAATCTGTCTCCCAGACTGGGTCAAATTACCTTTGAAACTGAAATCAGTCAAAGGGAGAAATAAAGTGGGAGAAACTCATTTATTTCTTACAAGCAGCTGTCTACTTCTGCTCACCTGTGTGTCTCGTGACCCGACTGCAAAAAGAGGCCCCACCCAACCTCTCAGGTTCATATATGCCCTCACTCCCCCTTGTAAATATCTATTGATATGGAGATGGACTAATTCTCTCCACCCCTTGGAAACACCTATTGGTATGGAGATGCACTAAGGCCAGGCAAGAGATTCTCGAAATATTGCAATTTTGCCCACAGCTGTAGACCTTTGGAGGGGCATATTGATATATACCTTTGGCCAGAGGTGGGATATACTTCTGACCCAAAATTAGATGATCCATTGACTTAGCAGGGACTCATCAGTCTTTCAAGATTCAAAACTAAAAGACATAGTCTACAGTTGGCCAATGTTTAGAGCTTATGTTATAAAAGAAAATTGTGACTGAGGCTGTCATATATAGACATATGGAATATGGATTTTTCCAAGAAGCAGATAAACAGAAGCTAGAAGATGAAGGCAATGTAAAAGATCTGGATGTGTGAAAGGCTATGCAACCAAAGACTGAGAAGGAAACTTTGATTCATGATTTTTTAGCTCAGAGTTTAGCTGAACTTTGAATTCCTCCCTACAAATGTGCTTACTACTTGTACCCTTTAGTAAGTATTTTTTAAGATCACTTGAAAATTTACCTTGTAACCATAAAACCTAGATTGTTGCAGGATACATGACTTATTTCACAAAGTAATTAAGTAATTTGTCAATACCTAATCTTACATCCTTGCATTTTAATTTCTTATTCTGGAAATTATGCATCATACATTGTTTTCATATTCATATGTACAAAACCATATACCACATACCAAAACTTTACTTAAAAACTTCAGTCTGCTGAAAGCCTGGTTCAAACAATTTTCTCTTTAATGAATCTTATCAATTTTTAAAGCACATTTACAAACAAACACACAGAATTTGTGAATTATACAATGTAAATGTTAAAGTTATTTTAGAGTCGCTTTATGGGAGTGTTTTTTCATGTATCATTTTTATCTTTTGGAGGCCATTTTTCTCTGGAAGATTTAAATGAAACTTTTTAATCTGGGGAAAGATGGAGTACACAAAATTTCTTGCTCAGTGCCTTAGGAGATTGTTTAAAATTGCATTGTCTTTCTAAGGACCACTATCACTTCAGTATATGCCCCTTTGCTGAATTTTTTCCTTTCCAACCAGAAAGAGAGAATCTAATTTAGTTGTATATCTTTGTCAAAGTTATTTTGCTTGTCTGTTTCTATTTTCTCATTAACAAAATGAGGATAATATTATTAAAATAGTAATAATACCCAGCATTACAGGATTATTGTCAGAACTAAATGAGATAATCCATGAAAAGCATTAACTATATGTATTCCAATTAGGACCCTGGCTGAGACATATTAAGCACTGAATACATATTAATTATAGTTCTTACTAGATGAAGTAACATCTTATGCAGTGTGCCTGGAAAAAGGATATGTTTTTAACAGCTTTTTGAGATATAACTAACATAACATACAATTCACCCACTCAATGTGTACAATTTAATGGTTTTTATAATAGTCACAGAATTGTTCAACCCTCACCACAATCAATTTTAGGGCATTTTTGTCACCTCAAGAAACAAAGTACACTATAGCTATGATCCCCCAACCCTCCATCACCCCAAGTCTGATGCAAATAAAATCAATATTCTGCCATTCTGTTTGCATTCTCTGAACACAAGCCATGATGAATAGGCAAGAAATATGTAAAGACTCTGAAGTTTTAAGCCCAATATAATATTCACTTCAGTGATTCCAGAAATAGTGAACTTATTCCTAAGAAATAGATTTCTTAGAATTTTTATATCAGAATATATAGTAGTCTGTTTTTATTTTTTCTCAGAATCCTTCCTTTCAACATAAAGAGAGCAGCAAGCACCAGAGCTTGGAGAGCTGCCCAGTGTGCTGTACATGGCATGCAATTGACCTTTCAACCCACGTCCCACATGCAGCTCATTATGTGATGATTAGGACCTTAGTGTGCTTAAGGTCAAGTTTACATTTGTGTGCACAATGCAATAAAGAAAAATGTAGAAAGTTCCTTTTCTAAGAAAAATGTTCCGGAAACTCAGTGACTGAAATCAACCTTTGCAAAAATAGACTTTATACATGATTTACTGGAGAACTCATGAAATGGTAAAGTCACTTCAAATGCGACATTTGCATTGTTCTATTCCAAGTCTATGCAGATGGTTAATTCACTATGTAATTTTCATAACTAAGATGACCATCATGTTTTCCTTTGACAAATTACCTCATGCAATAACAGTCTTGATCAGTTTTATTGCACAAAATTTCAAATACAGCAATATTACCACAGTGCAAAAATCTGGAAACAATGTTCTGATTCTTCTCCTTAGTGGCACGCATCTCTTAAATTCACAGGCAGGATTATGATGACCCTTTCTCCTATTTCAAAACTATACTTAGAACAGTGTAGCACAGAGAAGGCAAACAATGACTCATCTTACTACACTGATGGACAGTGACTGCATTGGGGTATGGGTGGGGACTTGATAATATGGGTAAACGTAGTAACCACGTTGTTTTTTCATGTGAAACCTTCATAAGAATGTATATCAATAATACCTTAATAAAAAATTTTTTTTAACTATATTTAGATAATTTACCTATATGAGTGCTATTTAGGCCACAGGATCTCTAAATTTTGCAATTAAAGCCAAGCTCTGGGTAAAATATCCTAAGCATTCAGCTAAAGAGAAGAGCAACTTAGGCTAAAAAATTGGGGGATTTTGTAATGTATTGTTTGCTAACAAAATCTAAATGTCTATTGACAGTTTTCTGTTTTTCTTTTGCTTAATAGATTTCTATAGTTAACCTATATGGCAATTTTGCAACCTATTAAGTCTGCTACTTGATTCAACACATCTGTCCTTGTCACCAAATTTCTACAAATTCTACCACTACTTGTGTTTTTTCAGTTATATTCAGCTTCAATGATGACTTCTATACTGTAAACAGAGTATTTTCCAGTACCTTGTACAATTAGTACATTATTATAAAGTGTGTGCGAATCATATGTTATAACAGGAAAAGATAGAAGGATCTGTTTTGTTTTACAGATCTTTCTTCATTCCATGGTGCATTGTCTATAAAACTGTCAGAAAATGGGATTACACAGAATCTGTTCAACTACTATAATATATATATGTATTTATGTATTTACCAATTAGATTTATTTGCTCTTGATGCTATGTTCCATGAAAATATATAAAGAAAACATGAAACTTCATCTCTCACCATAAGATGTTACTATGTTTGACTTTGTCAATATAGAAAAGAGTACCAACCTTTTAAAAAAGTATATCTAATATGTATATTTAGTTATCTAATATCTATATATATATGTCTTTGTTATCTATCATCTATCTATATAACTAATTGTCTTGTGGACATTTCAATCATTCTGCTCATACCAAATACCAACTACCATAGCCATTGGTTGTATAAGTTGGGCACTGAGTATTTAAACAGCCAATGTGATTAGATTTTTTTGCTCTTTATTTGTAGGTCATAAAATCACACTGATTATGAAAGTATTATGATCAAAGAATAGTATATCCTTGTAATCACTATTCTGCTATACAATTTTTAAAGCAATCTATCCATTTTCACCAAAAATATAAATCATGGCTAAAATCTCTATGGTTAACTGATGTGTGAGCTCTCTGAAAATCAGTCTGTTTCTTTTCAGTGACAGCATTTTGTGTTTAACTGCCTGAACAAATATGAATAGGTCAGTTCTTGCTACAATTGTCACTTTCTGGTCACAGAAAGTAAAACACTACCTATCTTAATAATTTGTGATAGACAATCCTAAATTGTCAGCATTATTGAATATTATCAATAAGCAATCAAGAGAGACAAGTGCTTGTCTCACTTTGTTCCTGTGAAAGATAGGAAAACTGTGTTTTACTTTCTCGATAAGAAATGAGATACTGCTATCTATGCTGTTAATAATTTTTTTATGTGAAACTGTGGTGTTTTGACTAGAACTGCCAACATGCACTGCAAGTAAACTCTCAAAATTTAATCTTGGAGAGTTGTGTATTCATCAATTCTCATTGACACACCATTTTGGGCCTCAAAAGCTGCAGCATTCACTATTTCTTCTCTCTTTAGGGTTTGGGTGATAACAACTTTCCCTTCCTATGTTTCCCCAAGTAATTGCTTAATTTCAATCTCTGTATTGAATATGCCTTAACTGGATTCTGCTTCCTGAAAGGAATGACATGCAGAAGATATGATAACATTTTCAAACAATATTCCATCTTGACAGGAAGCTCCTTCGTATCACCCTTAACCACTTCCAAAGTGTTTCACATGCTATTTTATTTGCTACACATGGAGACATATTTGTTAAATTAATTCATGTAAAACTTCACAGATACTGCAGTGTTTGAGAGTGTCAACGTGATTCATGCCTCTGTTTGTAAGAATAGGTTCAATAGTTCCGTAGAACGCAGAGTTGGTTTGGTGAGATTTGGTCCTATTTGACTAGATTCTGCCTCTTTGAATACATATTCCATCTCAAATTTCAAATACAACTTCAAAGTAGGTGTATTTCAATTGCTACCAACCTGCTCTTCTAATAATTACTGTTATTCTTTTGGGTAAGGTATTTGAAAATCTGGGCATACTCTAACTTAGCTTTTACATGGAGTAAAAGATTAGAAAATTGCTCAATAGACTACATGCAAGAATTTCATCTTCTGAAGTGTTCCAGGAGTTCCCTTAACACAATCAAAAAGAGTGTCAACATTTACCTCATGAAACAAATGTTCTATTTCTTAAAGCATGCTATGCACTCTACTGTTTGACACATTCATCAGATTCCATAAGGACATTGACAGCAAACAAAATTACGACTGCATGTTGTCATTTCACACCCATCACAAAATCAGAAACTGGCAGTAGGACAAAAAGATCTTTCCTAGGGTATGTGGGTGGTGATCAGCATTTTTAAAGAAATCCTGCTTCCTGGGCAGTAACTCCATGATTATACACACTCACACTCACAATATGTTAACACATTGTTTTGAATATCTAATTGTTCATCTTTGGTTCATTCTTATGTGAAATTTTCTGTATGGAAATAAGCCTACTTAGGCTATGACACAGAAAATAAAAAAATTATAAGGAAAACAAGACACAGAGTAGTTTTTTCACCAAAGAGAAATAGATATCTTACTTGGGCACAAATTTTTCTTTTCATACTTAACACCAGAAGAAAGACAAATAGGGAAGGGAATATAAAATATATTCTAGTACAGACTTTTGTTCAGTTAAATTCAATCAGTTTATATTGAGTTCATATCTATTTCAACATGCTGACCTAGGTTATGAAAATTCAAGGACAAGTGAATTCTAGTTTTACCATTAAGTAGTTTATAAATTGATGAAGAGCCATTCAAAATATTGTAAGTTGCATAACACTATTTGAGAATCCCTTTAGGGGGTATCATTAATTCTAATTAGAAACTTCCAATTAAGTTTCCTATAAAAATTGACAGTGGTGAGGGCCTTAAAGTATGAAATTATTTCAGTACAAGAAATTCTCAAACTGAAAACTGGTCATTTGAATTCTAGATATCAGAGTAACTACGGACGTTGTGGGAGCATAACCGTGCATCACGTGTCCTGGGAATGGGACATAAAAAGTAATTTCTACTTGAGTGTAGCATAATGATTAAGTTCAAGCACACTGAATCCAGACAGACATGGGTGCCAATATCAGTCCATCCACTTACTATAAATGTAGTATAAATCCTGCCTCCTGATTCCTACATCTAAAAATGAGGAATAGAGTACTAACTTACAGGGCTGCAAGAATATGCAATGGAATAGTGCATGTAACATGATTAGCACTAGACCTAGTACATAAAATAGCCCACTCAGTAATGTATGCCTCCAGTGCTTAGGCTGCTAAAGCACATCATGAAGTTGGATAACAAGGTATAAAGTTAAGCGTGGAGACAGATTCAAGAAATCGTAAGTTCTCAGAATGCTCATCTGCACACTACATGCACCTAACTTAATTCAGCACTGGAAAATTATACTGACTATAATCGCATAGATATTCAGGATTTTATGTGTGGATAATTCAGTATCTCAATAATCACACCTATAGACATTAGGCTTCAAGAGAAAATATTTTTATCTCTGGGAAATTCTAGAATATATCAATAAATTGCAAAAAAGAACCCCTGATTTTTTAAATAAGAAAGCATCTAATTATTATAGAATAATTAGATAACAAACATTCTATTTTGCTGAAAAAGAGTAATGGTTCAACTAATTAGCTTACAGATCTTGAGATGTTCAAAGTATTTATAACCCCTTTTTCTGGAATCACAAAATAAGTTGTTTGTAGTTAAAGGATTTTAAAGGGTGGGAATAAGGGAGGAGGTTTCTCATTTGCTAATAGCAGCGTATGAGATATGCAACCACATGATATAGTAGAAAAGACTCTCAGAGTTGGGAGATTAGGAGCAGCTTCTCTTACGAAATATGTGGGCTTGAGTGCATCATTTGATCTTTCTGGGCTTCACTGTCCCTTTGGGCAAAATGATCTCCTAGTTGCCTTCCAGAGCTGGCACTTGATGATTCTCAGTTCTCCATCCTTCCACAGATTCTCTTCTGCCAACAAACACCTCCATAGTGCCATGCATTATATAGCCTTGCTGTTGATGTTTGCCCTGCCACCAACAGAAACATGAATTAGAACCATTTCGATATTGTAGCCTTGACTACCCCTTCCGGCAAGCACATGCATGTTCTGAGTGAGCACAGCTGGCTATCTTTGCTGTAACTGCACAATGTTTGTCATTTCTTCCTGTATCCTGTGAGGAAGAGGATTTCAGTTTCTTCAGAAGCATTAGGTAGTACTTACTAGGTTCTGTTCTTCTGTGCCAAATGTTTGGTTCTTTATTACCATTTAAAATAGAGCATAAAAAAACACTCAAGTCTTGTTCATTCAAAAAGCATTTTATAGTGGATACATTTTAGTTATCAAAGCAAAACTCTTGGTAGAACATTGCACTTGGAACAACTTACCTCATTTTAAATAGGCATCCTAAGTTTAACTGGGATAATTCATTTCATATTGTTGTCTGGTTCATTTTTATTAAAGGAAGTTAACAACAGCTTCACACGAGCACACGAGAATTTACCACAACTCCCCCTTGTCTCTGAAGTACCACTAACTTAAGTAACTGATGTTAGAACTTCACAGATTACCTGGGTATGATTGAAAGAGAGCTGAAGCTGGCATGCATAGAAAAAAAAGATACTTTATGCAAAAAAGAAAAAAACTTATTAAAATAAAAATTCTCCACTTTAAATATTATCCCTACTTTCTTAGCAAGTTCTGTATCTTAATTTTCCAAGCCTACTATGACATCTGTGTATTTATATACATGCTGGAAATATGGTTTAAAGTTAAATTATGTTTAATGTAAATATTTTTATATGAAGTTGATAACTCATTAATCATTTATTCTTTTTCATGGGGCATACTCTCTGACTTCACAGAGGAATGCATCTCATTTTTCACATATTGCTACCCAGCTAGGTTAAAACTAATTTCTGTATACATATGCTTTGTACAGAAAATTAGTAATTTTGATTTCATCTCTGTATAGGGAATTAATCACTTATTGTCAGTAAAGCACAATATGTCATCAGGATTCAAACTGTACAAAATTTCTAAGTACAAAAAGCAAACTTCTGTAATAGAGGATTAGATCAAAGCCAGCAAACTCTAGGTTAATACAATTTAATTATCACATATTCTTTATTGTGAAGTATTAATCATCAAAAAGTATTTACTAGAATCCATCTATATCTACAGTTCAAATTAAGTCACCAGGCAATATGGTACATAGGAGTGGAGTAGATAACAAAATTACTCATCTTAAATTTTCAAATAATTTATTTTGAATCTAAAATTTCCTAAAGAGTAGAAATGGCATATTATGTGATGGTTAAGAATGTGCAGTGTTTGAAAACTTCTTATTACCTGGTGTTCTGGGCAGATGACTCAACTCTCTTCAATGTCTTTACCTGCAAAACAAAAGTAATAATAACACCTACACCCTGGGTTTCCAGAAAGATTAAATCAATGTAAGGTACAGAGAAAGTTATCAGATATACAGAAACCACTCAACAATTATTTGTTCTTACTTAGAGTTTATGTCTGTGCCAGCACCCAGGCTATGGAAAGCTATATAGTTCCATAAATGTATTTATTATTCCATAAATGGTGAAGGAGAGAAGGAAGAAAGAAAAGACACTGGAAGGTAAAGAAAAATAAAGTTCAAGAGAAAAAGGAGAAATATAAAAGGTTTAAAGATACGGGCCCTGCTCTCAAGTAATTTATATTCTCACTAAAGTAATAAGAATGCCTTACTACAATCCATTAAAATATAGTCAAGTAATATACAATGGTACTGACTCTAAATATAAGCAAATCCAAAGAAAGGACAGAACAGAATGAGCTGGAATTGTCAGAAAAGACTTCTTGGAGAAGCTGACCACAATCCTACAATCTCAAGGAATTGGTGGTATAATAGTATTTTCTTCTCTCCACCTTCCATTTCTTCTGAAATAAATAATCAAAATCAACTGAAATGCATAAGTCAACAATTTTAACTTGATTAGGCTAGCTAAACATTTTTTTTTCTTATTTGTAAGTTGAATGACTCGATTTGTGGGGCAACTTCCAGAGAAGGAAGCAATTTTCAAGAATTACTATGAATGATAGTGTTGGATCTTTTGTGGGTCTGTGTGACATGACACTGCATCAGAGTTTTCAATTAAAAAAGATAATGACTTCAATTTGAAGGCAATAGAAACCTGAACAACAATTCTTGGTTACTCTCAGACACGAACTTGTAGTTTCATTTGAACATTTTACTTTTCAGCATACATATGTGGGTTATTTTCTGTCCCTGTAAGCCAAGTAAGACATCGTATTAGAGATCACATATATATTGCCTACCCAGCCCTTTCTCATCCTGGGGACTTCTCCTGCCTGAGCACATCTACATAGTTACAGGAGTGATACCTGGCAGGCTTGGTCCTGCAGCATGACCCTGCCCTTTGGTTTCCGTGCAATGATTGAGCCAGTGATCTATAGACAGGCTTCAGTCTCCTTCTCAGCAATTTGAAATTGGCGCCCAAAGAGACAATTTCTCTTTTAAGGTCTGTCACCTAATATGTAATACGTTAACACCTTAGCAGTACTTGTCATGTCTTCACAACGTGATCCTGAGATTCACAAGCTTGGGAAGAGAGAGGTGGGAAGAAAAGCTAAAAGAAAAGCAAATGAGAAACAAAGGGAAAGTCCTCGTATCTCTGGGTCCAATACATTCCTGGAATTCAGCTGCACTCCCACTGCACTGGCTTCCAGAAGATACCCCATGTCATTAAGGAATTGTTTTCCTTGTTTATGCTATCTTTGATTAGTCTTTCTTGTTTACAGCAGAAAAACTGATATGGATGGTCCACAGGAACTGAGATTTTTTTGTTTATTTGTTCCAGTTTAGTTCTGAGGGTCAGATTTCCAGTAAAAATTCCCTTTTGGCAGAGTACAAAAATGAACACAAAACAGGGTCCCTCAGATCAGCTAGAAGGCAATTAAGGGTTACTGGGTGTGGTTGGAAACTAAACCTGGACTGATTTAATGAAAGAAGATGAGTCTAAGCTTGTAAGTATAGTGACTAAGTCATTCTGATTTGCCTGGGAATTTCACATGTTCAGCATTCAAAGTCCCATGTCCAGAAACTCCCAGAATCCTGGACAAATTGGGATAGTTGGTCACACTACTTCTAAGATATGACTAAAGCCACATTATTTCCTTTAAAATATTATCCTTGAAAAAATCGATAGTTTCTATCTCTTCTCTTCAATCTAGTGCATTAATTGAATTTAGAAGAGGTTTCCTATTAATAGCTCTCTTATTTTTCAGTGACAGAAACCAAGGCTAAGAAAGTACCTTGTCCAAGATGAATTTGACTCTTCAGTGTTTTTTTAAAAATTCTATAGTAACATGCTATTTAATTAAAATAGCTCTCAAATAACTTGAATCTCTTTAGAATGTTCTAAATATGTTTATCGTGGGAACTTAAGTGTACACTCCTCCCAGCCTGTGCAAGTGTCGAGAACATGGGCTCCAACATCACAAAACCAGGGACCCAGTCTTTGCTCCACTACCATGTGACTTGGAAAAAGTCACTTAACTCTCTTAGGCTGACTTTCTTCACTAGTAGGAAAAAGTCACTTAACTCTCTTAGGCTGACTTTCTTCACTAGTAAAATGAGTTAAGCATAAAAAATACCTCATGGGGTTGTTAAGAGGATTAAAAGTGATTGTGCATGTGAAAAAAATATGAATCACAGTACCTGGCCCCTGTAAGATACCCAGTTAGTATTCCTATTATGAATTATTTCTTCAGTCTGGTATTTATAACCACTCTGGGACATAGGAAGACCATAGGGCTACACCCCTGTATTGCAGTTGAGAAAACGGAGCCTTAGAGAGGTGAAGTGAATCGAGGCCTCCCACTTGGAAAGTGACAGAGCCTGTACTTGAACCCAGTTCCTCTGACTAGGTTCAGGACGTGTTCCTTCACACCATATTCCCTCTTGTGTAAAAGCAAAGAAGACCAAAAATTTTTGCTTGTTTTTATTTTTGAGGAAAAGAAGAGTTTAATAATGGCTCTGTCTGAATAATGCCAATGTAATAAAACAAAACATAAACAAGAAACTCATCCCTACATATTTTACTTTTAATTAAAAATGCCAAGATTTCTGAAAATATTCATGATTTAATTTTTCATTTTTTAATCTCTTCCAGGAATTATGAAGAAACAGCTATTGTCACTTCAATTGCTAGACATTATTCAAAATGAGTCACCATATGGTCATAAACCATTATCTGGGAACCAAAAAATACACTATCCAGAACAAACAAAATAAATGATAATACTATTTAATTTTTTAAAAAACATGAAATTAAAACAGTGTATGTGTTTAATTTATTCAATATAAAATGATAACTTTAATGTAACTAAGATGTATGCAAACAATGTTTTGAGGAAATAAATGGTATACGAATTGAGTTTTCATTACCTGAATTCCTCCAAAAACTCATGTTTCAAAAATCATTAGAAAATTTAGAAAAAGGTCCAAAACAAATTATATGGTGGGAATTCACATGTGTTTTTGGCTTTGCAATTTGAATGAGTGTATAGGGAAAATCTGACATGAATTTACAAGACCCAATCAATAGAGTTTATGCTGCCAGTAAATTTGCAACAGTTTTAATTGAATGCTTTTTGTGCCTCCATATCGCCTATACCATCTATAGAACTTCTGCTATAAATCTTTTCTGAGAAAAAGCAAGACAGATGTACACCAATATATAGGACATAAACAAGTATCTTTTTTCTCCTTTTACAGGAAGTACTTTGCAATCATGTTACACATACAAAATAGATTATTTAGTTATAAAATTAGAATGGTCATAATTCCTTATAAATAGTGCCAGGAAAAAAAACCTCGATTTTATTTTGGACTTAAATGTATTAATATGCTATAGCTCTCATATATACTTTTTTTCTATTTTCCTTATTGTCACTACTTTGCCACGAAGTGTACCAGCTGTATTTGACCAAGGAAGCATGCAAGTCCCAATCATTGTACAAGAACATGACAGTTTCCTCACCTCATTTTCTTATCTTACAGAAATATATTGGGTTAAATTATTTTATTTTTACTTGATGAAATTTTATAAATTTTATTCTATATTATTAACTTTTTAGGCTCAAAAGTTTTTGTTTTCATTTTGTTTTTGGTATCTTTCATGCATCCAGTATTGTGCGAGACATTGACAAGAGTGACTGGGTCTTTACCGTGATGGCCTGGCAGTGTAAGCTAGAAGGTCAACCATATCAGAAAGTTGAATAATATCCATAGATCTCCTTAATTTATTATTAGTAAAGGATCTAAGTGGTTTTATTTGCTGTGGATTTCCAATTGTTTACCCACACATAATGTTAGCATGCCACTTCATTTCACTTTAACCTTCACTAATTTGGTATGCAAAAAAGGTACCTGTTGATATTTTCTTTTTTATTTTTATAAATCCCACCATTGATCATGTTTTTTTTGATCCAGCTTTAATGAGACATAATTGACAAGTAAAAATTTCATATATTAAGGCCTAAAAGGTGATGATTTGATATTCATATGTATTGTAAAATGATAACCACAATCAAACTAATTAACATCATCACCGCATACAGTTACCTATTTTTTTGTTGTAAGAACACTTAAGATTTACTCTCTATGCAAATTTCCAGTACACAATACAGTGCCAACCATAATCACCAGTGTACATTAGATCCACCAGACTTACTCATTTTATAACTGAAAGTTTACATCCTTTGACCAACATATCACCATTTCCTCTACCTCTTAACCCTTGGCAAACACAATTCTACTCTACAATATGAACTTTTTTGTTAAATAATAAGGTTAATTTTATGTGTTTATTATACATTTAAAGTTATAATTTTTATTATTGATGTTTCCATGTGTTATTGATTAAATATACATGAATGACATTTATCCTTAGATTACTAGTTTACTTTCCTTATTTGCCTTTTGTCTTTTAATTTTATTTATACTGCTTTGACATAGACTAAAAATTCAGAAAGATATAAAATCCAGAAAGTTTGAATTTTTGTTATTAAATCAATAAATAATAGCTAACAATAATCAAGCACTAACTGCTTCCAAACACTGTGATAGTACTTTATATATTTTAGCATGTGTAATTTCACAACAACCTTATGAAGTATCTACCATTATTATTTCTGTTTTATATGTGGGAAACTCAAGCTTTTTAAAGAAGGTCATATAATTTCCTGAAGTTCACCCATAGGATGATGAATCTAAACCATCATGTATGATCCCATGTGCTTTTAGTCCTGAGTTTTAAAAAAAAAATGGTCATGTTACTTCTCCACGTTCACCCAGCTAGGACTATGTACCCAAACCATTATGCTATAATCTATTATGTTCTCTGTCCTGAATCTAACATTTAGGAAACATGGACTTGCTAAAGATAATTGCATTTTCCTTTACTTATATTATGTTCTCTCTTTTTTTAAATTTACATTATCTGAACTAATTTAAAGTGTTAATATATCTGTTATTATTTTTGACTCATAGTGGAAGGCAGGAATTAAACATTAGTTCACACACTCCTCTGAAAAAAATTGGCCTTCCCTCCTGTTAAGCAGAAGTATTCTTGCTCCTATGAAAGGCCAAATTCCACTTTTGTGTAAATTCCCAGCCTTTATTTCCCCAAATATTGCATTTCTGTGTTTAATCTTTGTCTTCCACCAGCAATTTATCTTTTAATCATCATACACATAAGTATAAAAACATATCTAGTGCCTCATTTGTGAATCAACAATATTGCCTGCTCAGTTAGGTCATGCAAATTTGTATCAAAAATGCTCTCATATTACACAAACAAACAATAAACAAAAACCTCTTTACCTTAATATCTCCCTCCAACTAATTTCTCTAATTTTGTGCTAATCTTTCATATCAAAATTTCTTAAACATTTTTATTTATATTAGACAACTCATTTTTCTCAATTCCTATTCATTTCTTAAATATTAAAATTGAGATTTGTACCCATTATTACATGAAAATATGCTTATGAAAATCAAAAATTATTTTCTGAATACTGAGTATAACATCCATTTCTTTATGCTTAGCTTACTTCTTGGCAATATTTGCAAGTTTCTCACTTGTTGTATTTTAGAATGTTTTTTCCTCCATATTTTACAATACTACACTCTCTTGATTGTCCACCTAGGTAACTGACCACTCATTCTAGATCTCTACTATTTTCTAAGTGTTGGAGTATTCTAGGCTTGACTCAAACCCATGTTTCACCTCTTTTTCTCTCTCTGTCCTTCAGTCCCATGATTCTAAGAGAGTTTGTGTAATGAAGGAATAATGGGAAAATAAATTCTAAAATGTGGAGGAAAACATAAACTTACAGGTACAAGAAGTTAAACAGCCCCAATAATAATAAACCCAAAGAAAACTATAAAGTTGTTCAATATAATTCAGTTTCCTAAAATTGAAAACAAAGAAAAAATATTGAAAGCAGCCAGAGACAAAAAATTAGCATATGTTTATGATTACACAAGATTGGAACACTTGTCATAGAAGGAGACAATCTGTCTTGTAAAACACTGAAGAATCAAGTTGCCATGTTGTGACCATATTACTGAGAGGGCCACATGGCAAGGAGCTGAGGATGACTCTGGTTGATGGCCAACAAGAAACAGGTCCTCACCTGACAGCCCACAGAAAATGGAATGGTAGTGACCGTCATATAAGCAAAGAAGCAGATCCTTCTTCAACTGAGCCTCAGATGAGACCACAACCCAGAGAATCCCCTCCTTGACTGGGGCTTTGAAAAAGACCTCTCCATGCCTTGCCTGGACTCCCCACCCAAAGAAAGTATAAAACAATAAATTCTTGTTGTTTTATGCCCTGTGCCTCTTAGGTAAATTAAATTTGTATAAAAGCTCCCCCAAAATGCATCCCCAGGTCAAGGTGATTTCACTGACCCAACCTACCAAATTTGCAAAGAAGAATTAGCACCAATACTACATAATCTGCACAAGTGCTTCCAGGAAATAGAAAAAGAAGGAACACTCCTAATCATTTGATAAAGTCAGTATTATTCTCATACCAAAACTAGACAAAAAAGTAGCAAAAAAAAAAAACAGGAAGAAGAATGAAAAATATAGACATCTGTCACTCGGGAATATAGATGTAAAAATCCCTTAACTAATTATTTGTAAATCAGAAACAGCAATAAATAAGTAGAATTATATACCACGACCAGGTGGGGTTTATTCCGGAAATACAAGGCTGATTGAATACTCAAAAATCAAAGAGTGTAATCTACAATAAGGCAAATGAAGAAAAAAAATCACATGATCTTATAAATCAATGCAAGAAGAAAGCGCTTGACAAATCCAAGCCCATTTGTGATGATAACTCACAGAAAACTTGGATGACTAGAGGGAAACATCCCCAACTTGATAAAGACATCAACAAAAACACCGTATAGTTAACATCATACTTAATGATGAAAGACTGACAGGACTTACTGGGAACAGGACAAGTATGTCTGCTCTCACCAATGCTATTCGGTATATATTGATGGCCATATGGAAATAGTGTGCTGTCATAACTAAATTCTAACCTTTATAATAAAGCAAAAAATTAAAGGCATACAGACTAAGGAAGAATAAAATTATTCTTATTTTAAGATGGCATGATTGTCCATGGGGAAAATTCCAAGAATCTTAAAAAGAAAAAAAAAACCTTCCTAGAACTAAGCAAAGTCAGAGAAGAAAATGAACACACAATATTTAATCATATTTCATTATATGAGCAATACACACTTGGAAATGGGAAAATAGATGACCATTTACAATGGCTCCAAATATTGGAATACTCATACATGTTGGTTCGCAAGCTCAGGAGCTTCCTGGATGAAATATGAAACCAGCCCCCATACACAAAGAACAAGGAGAAAGCAAAGAAAGAGGCAGACCATTCCAGACTGGTGGGTGAGCAAGCAAACCTGCACATGAGGTTTGTCTTGGGCAGCCTCAGTGAGCAGGTCTCTACATTTGCCTGCTGGAATCAAGTTTATAAAGAGACCTTAACTGGTACCAGTTATGGATACCATCCAGATGGTCTCCACAACCACATCACTATCTTAAGGCTGTGTCCTTGGGCATCTCCTAGCATGGTGAAAGACAAGCTAAATTTTGTTAGGGGCTAATGCAGCTGGTGACTTTAATTGAAGCCAATTCTCATTGGCCATTCCTGAAAATCCTAGAGCTCTTAAGAATTATGCTAAATTTACTCTGTCTTAGATGTGGAATGACAGACTGGAAGACAGCACATCTATTTACAACATGGTTTACTAAATAGTTTAAGATCACTGTTGAGAACTGCTGCTCAGAAAGAAAAAGATGCCTTTCAAAATATTAATGCTCATTTTACAATGAACCTGGTCACCCAAGAGTTCTGTTTGAGGCATGCAATGTGATTAATGTTGTGTTCATGCCTGGTAACATAACGTCCATTCTACAACTAATGGTTCAAGGAGCAATTTCAACTTTCAAACTTATTATTACCTTTCATAAGGCTACACCTGCCATAGATGGTGATTCTTCTGATGCAATTGGCAGAGTAAATTGAAAACTTTTTGGAAAGGTTTCAACATTCTAGATGCCATTAAGAACATTCATGATTCATGAGAAGAAGTCAAAATATTGACTTAATAGGGTTTTGGTAGAAGTTGATTCCAACCTTCATGGATGGCTAGAGAGGGTTCAAGATTCCAGTGTAACTGCAGATGTGGTGGAAATAGCAAGAGTTAGAAGTGGAGCTTGAAGATGTCAATGAATTGCTGTCATCTCATGATAAAATTTTAATGGATAAGGAATAGCTTCTTATAGATGAAGAAAAAAAGTGGTTTCTTGAGATGAAATCTATTCCTGGTAACAATGCTGTGAAGACTGTTGAAATAACAACAAAATATTTAGAATATTACATCCTCTTAGTTAATAAATAGCAGCAGGCTTTGAGAGGATTGACTCCAATTTTGAAAGTTCTACTGTGGGTAAAATGCTATCAAATAGCATTTATTGGGAAATCATTTGTGAAAAGAGGAATCAATCAATGAGGCAAACTTCACTGTTGTCTTATATTAAGAAATTGTCACAGCCACATTAACCTTCAGCCACCACCACCCTGATCAGTCAGCAGCCACCAACTGCAAGGCAAACCCAGCCACCAGCAAAAACATTGCAACTCACTGAAAGCTCAGGTGATTGTTAGCATTTTTTAAGCAATAAATTATTTTAAATTAAGCTATATACATTTTTTTAGACATAATGCTATTGCACACTTGCTAGACGACTACATAGTGTAAACATAACTTTTTATGCACTGGGAAAGCAAAGAATTCACTTTGACTCACTCTATTGGGATACTTGTTTTATTGTGGTGCTCTGGAGCTGGACCCAAAATATCTCCAAAGGTATGTTTGCACAGAAAATTTGCTTAAGTGGATCATAGATATAAATGAGAAATATAAAATTATAAAATGTTAGGGAAAAAGGAAATATCTTCATGACCTGAAATTAGAAAAGTATATTTTAGAAACAAAACTAATAGCTTAATCCGCAAAAGAAAAAAATTGACAAAATGACTTCTTAAACAAAATTTGCTCTGAGTAATGAATACCATGTTAAGAAAATGAAAACACAAGCTACAAAGTATTTGCAAAATACCCATCATCAAAGCATTCATGTTAAAACTAGATACAGAATCTAAAAATAGGAAAACATATAACATAGAAAATGAGCAAAAGACTTGAACAAATACTTCTAAGAGATCATACGATGCCTAATGAGCCCATGAAAAGTTAACCATCATTAAATATTAATGATATGCTAATCAAAACAACTATATGATATAATTACACACATATTAGAATGACTTAGCTAAACAATACCAAAGCGTCCTGTGATAATAGCAAGTACAGAAGAGGATACAGACTAGCTGGAACTCTCATACATTGCTGGTATGTGCAGTGGTGAAGCAGCCCTGTTCCCATATAATCTGGCAGTGTTTTTACAAAGTCAAAAACATCCTCATCAGATCACTATTCTTGAGCATTAAGACTAGAAAATGAAAATATATGTCCTCACAAAAAACTGTACACAAATTTTTAATAGCAACTCTGTTAATAACCCCAGACTGGAAACAACCCAATGTCCTACGATGGGTGAAAGGAAAAAACTGTGGTAAAGTTATACATGGACTGTTGTTCAGCGATAAGAAGAGACGAGCTATTGCTAAACCTCAAAGGCATTATGCAACGTGACAGAAGTATCAAAAGGTCCCTTTTATTTACAATTTTATTTATGTGATATCTTCAAAAAAGACAAAACTCTGGTGACTGAGTTAGAGCTAGAGAAATGGGAGGCAATGTAGCCACAGAGAGCATGAGGGAGGTTGGGGTGATACGAGCATCCTGTCTCCTGACTGTGGTGGTCACCAAACTCTATGCATGTATTACAATTCATGTAGCTCTACACCCAAAAAGTCAACTTTAATGTATGATAATTTAAAAATAAATTTTAAGAAGGCCTCATCTCTTTGGGAAGATGTATTCATACAATAGTCATGTAACTTGGGAATATGTATTTATTCAATAGTCATGTCACCTCACAGAATTCTTATAAAGTTATCAAATAGGCCTCAAAATATCTAAAAACATTACCTATGCACAATTACCTAAAATTGTCTTGTTTTAATAAATAAGAGCCCTATTTTATTTTGCTTCAAACCATATCTTCAACAAACCTCCGGATAATAATTCTCTTTTTTTCTCAGGAATGCTGACATTGCATTTGTTCTTTTTGAAGATATCACATAAATAAAATTATAAATAAAAGGACCTTTTGATACTTCTGTCACGTTGCCTAATGCCTTTGGGGTTTAGCAATAGCTTGTCTCTTCTTACTTTTGAACAACAGTCCATGTATAACATTACCACATTTTTTTTTCTTTCACCCATCACAGGACATTGGGTTGTTTCCAGTCTGGAGTTATTAATAAAAAGAGTTGCTATTAAAAATTTGTGTACAGGTTTTTGTGAGGACATATGTTTTCATTTTCTAGTCTTAATGCTCAAGAATAGTGATCTGATGAGGATGTTTTTGACTTTGTAAAACACTGCCAGATTATATGGGAGCAGGGCTGCTTCACCACTGCACATACCAGCAAACATATGAACATTTCCTCCGTCACTTAAGCCATTTCTGTTTTACTTTCCCTGAATTTCATAATGCGGAAAGACCATTTTTATCCTAGTTATATTAGCTGGCATTGTACAAAGTCCTAGGTAAGTTTTACTAATATAATATTGATTGTTGATAAATAAAGTAACCTTCTTGACAATTTGACAAAATAGAGAGCCAAGTGCAAAGTCAATGGAATATCCTTGGAAATTGTAAATGAGGACATGCCTATGTCATAAAATGAGGCTGATTCTCTGTGTAGTATTATTAAAGGTCAGTGCCACAGCTATAGATTTGATGAGCAGCTGTGTGAGCTACTAAGAACAATGAACTGTCTGACTGGCATCGGATCTGGCTGTGCCAGCAGTTTGGGTGGAAGGATTTTGAATGGATTTAGAACAAGTAGTTACTAGGTCCTGCTGTGGACCTTAACTAATGGAGTTTAAAGTAAGTAGAATAAAGATAATGCAATTTGAGAATTATACAGATATCCTATGGAGACTAGGTTTGGGTTTGGGAAGGAAGAACAGAGAATGCTCCCAAGAGGCAACAGATACAGTCTCTTCAAACACATTAAATGAATTTAAATCTTTTAGGCTCAAGAACATCAAAGTAGGATGTTTTTGACAGCATTTATTGAAGTGGTGGAAAAATTCACACAATCCCACTTTCTCCTGGCAAGGTGACACTTAAATCCTATTTTCTTAGATCTATAATTTATCTTGGATTTTTATGAGCCTGGGGTAACCTGGTAAAATTTCTCTTTCTGGGCGTATGATTGGAAAATAAAGGAATGCATGATACGTTGTCCAATAAAACAAGTGATTCAGCACCCTGCAAATGCATGTGCATGCTTCTTAATTGTAAATAAACATTTTTCATTTTGTTTGCCATTATTGGTAAGACCACTGCATGTGTATGTGTGTGTGTGTGTGTGTGTGTGTATGTAATAATGTTAGCATTTCTGTTTATATATAACACCAAATATGGAGGAAAAACTCTCAGCAGCATGTCCTATAGTTTTAATGCCCATCGATGTTTGTTTTCTCTTGCCTTAATGATAGACAGTTTCCCTTGCTGTAGATGTTCCTCTTGATTTCATCACCAACACCTTCTTGCCTTTCCTTCGTCCTTTATCTTTCTCTATCTGATGCTGATGGCCTCTGGACTGGAACTGTAGCACTGGCTCTTCTCTGGTGTGCTGGTCCACCCTAAAGATTTGGGGCTTGCCAGCCTTTATAATCAATTGAGCCAATTCTTTAAAATAAATCTATTTCATGTAAAATATATACACTTTATATATACATAACTGCATATGTGTATTTACATATATATATGTATACATACAATTGACTCTTAAACAACATGGATTTAACTGGATAGTCCCGCTTATATGCAGATTTTTCCAATAAATATACAGTACCTGTAACTGGAATAATGCTACAGATTCCAGGGGTGATGTGGTGGATAGAAATAGTAAAGGAAAAATGTTTGTATGTAGTGGCCTCTATGGGGGTCAAACCAGCTACTTTGGTGCTATTTGTACCACTTCTCAAATTAAAAGAGCCGAGGGGCCACTCTGGGACAGGGTTCTCTCTTGAGAGCCTCTGAGCTCTCCCCATGCCAAAGAACTAAAACCCCCAAGTTCATGACAAGGGAAGACTAGACCCAGGTGAGTTCAGAGTCAGGGCTGTTATTTGAATCAGCAGGAATCTGAGAGGAGGAGGGGAGTCCAGGTCCAGTGATGGAACCCAGAGGAAAGAGCTGGGAAAACTTTGACCCTTCAAAGTGCACCCAGCCCAGGAGCTGACCCACCTGCAGGCAGGTGTCAACCCTGGCAGGGACCAGTAGGGTGGCTAAACCACACTCTGCTCGGCCTCTTTTCTCTGTTGGATCCCACAACTGTCTCATTTCTTCTCTATTTTCTACTCGCCATTGCACCTGAAGTTAACTGGCCCATTTTGTATACAGTAGGCTAACAGTAGTCAAGTTTTGGGAGAGTCAAAAGTTATGCATGGATTTTCAACTGTGTGGAGGTTAGGGCCCTTAATCCCCTTTCTGTTCAAGGGTCAACTGTATATATGTGTACATATATACATAAACATATAAATATATGTATATATACATATGTATTTACACACATACATATATATATTACACACATACATCCTGTTGGCTCCATTTCTCTGGAGAACATTGACCAAAAATGTGACCACTCTGTAAAGAAGAGATTGATTATGAATGTAGAAAAATGCTCAACAAAGTTGATCAGCCATGCACAGCCAAGTTTATTTTTAAAGCTCTTAGATTCTATGGACAATGTGAATGAATGTCTAAAACCTTGAGTCTTCACCTGTAAGCACCCATTAGTAGTGTAAGAAACTTAGTTGGAATAGTCTTTATGTAAACTTCTTCAATAAATATTAACTAAGATGAATTAAAATATTTATTTTTCACATTCAAGCAATATTAGTCTTTATCTTTGGATGCAGAATGCAGGTGATATTTCTTTATGAAGGCATCTCTTGCACCAAAACATGAATCCTCCATTTTCACTGCTCCTTAAGTCTGTTACATATTAAAACTTTCTCATTACTATTGCTTTATATTTAGGTGGAAAACAAATAGCTCAATCTTCTTTATTCCACAGTGTATTATTTCATTAAATAGAAGCACCCATATCCAACTGTAGAAAGCACGCATTGGGACTAGCATTTGTTTTCTGAGACCACTGAGGACATTGAGAAGGTAGAATGACGAAATATATTACAAAGCCAGTCATACTCACAAATACATGTCTTTTAGTCATCTCTAATCTTCTAATTTCTCTCTCCCCTTTCCTATTCCCCACCTCACTCTGCTAGACACATGAACACATGCACATGTGTGTGCACGCGCACACACACACACACACACACACACACAATTTCCGAACCAGCTCCAGGACATTTTATTCCTCCAGGCCATCTAAAGAATGAGTAAGAAAATGACACCTCCTTCTGCTATCCATATATCTCCTCACTTGGCTAAACAAAAGGATGTTCTAGTTAACCATAACCTTTCTAAGGCAAAGAAGCAAGGCTTATATCTTTATGACTAAATTTTCAGGTATGAAATAGAAACTTCTTAATACTTTCATGACTTTTCCATACTCTTTTCTCTGGTTCTCTCAATAGAATGCCCATATATTTCTGTTGACATCCCCAAACTTTCTTACTTTTCATATTGACTTCTCTTTCATGAGGCACATGATTTTACACTTCAGAGAAGTCTACTAATTGTCTTGTGTAGCACTCCAAGTGCAGTTAGACACTTAACTAATGTTATAGTAATCATTGATCATATTTTTTCTGCTTCCTATTTTGCTGGCCTGTTTAATTTTTTTATCCTTTACAACTAGTCATACTTTTATTTTTTAATAGAAGTGGATAATATGCTACATTTTCATTTCTGCCTCTTAAAAATTAACTTAATCCACTGGTAAATGAATCTTCCAGCCTCTTAGGAAATTGTCCTAAGTGTCATCAGCTTCTGAATATCCTCCTATTTGAAGATTTCAAGGAGGAGAAGACGATTTCAGTCTGCAGGTAAAGTTCTGAGAGACACAGAGCATCAACATCTGTGGACCACGTAGACTATGCACCAGGACTGTCTGCTGGGGCTAAACTGGATGAGGATAGGAGTCAACCTTTAAGTTGGCTAGTCATATGATAAAAGGATTGGCTTATATTTTTGTTCTTTAGAGAAGAAAAATGAGCTGGAATCATAGCCCACTTATCCTGATTACATAACATGCAGTTATCAGTGCTAACAGAGAATAGAGATGAAGAAACTTTCAGGAAATCTCTGGACTTCATTTTAGGCATAATTCAAATGTCAAGGATAAATATTTAACTGAACTTTTACTGAAGTCTTTTCTTTGTAACATTAATTCTGTTCTATGTCCTTAAAAAAAAGAAAAGAAACACTATCTAGAGAAATAAGTTTGGGAAATGTTGGGTTCAACAGAGTTGAAACCAGTTTCTCTATTGCAGGATAGCTAGAAGCCTCAGTACCCTAGTACGTATGGTGAATTGCTAAACAGGGAATACAATATGTAGAATTTCTCCAATGTATTGGATTAAAGCACCCTTTTTTTCAAGAAGATTCTTAAAAATGTATTTTATAGATCATACATTGGAAAATGCTGCTCAAATCAGAATCAGTAATAGTAGAAAATGTATATGATTACACTAAATCTTTATCTTCTTTGATAAATCTGCCAAAAGTGCAAAATTCTTAAGGGCAGTAAACACATGGGAGAAGAAATCAAAAGTCCTGGATGATCAGCCAGAAAATGCTATGGAATGAACCACACTTTAGTAATAATTGGCCTCCAGATTGTTCTGCAAATATTCTACTTATGGGAAATGGGAATCAATGCATGCCCCTACCAAACGCCTTTACAAAAGTAAACTACATTTCCTAAGCAGCAATACTTCCTTCTCTCCCTCCAAAGCCAGGAGTGTTCTCCACCAGCATCCAGCCTGCTAGTGGCTGGGAAAAAGTCCAGCAGAACCATGGGTGAGCACGTCCCCACTCAAAGGAAGTGATCACATTGATTAGTAGCTGCTCTGTAGGAGCTGGGAGACAGATGCCTGTTCTAATTACAGTTTTAGCACCTTCCACTCCACATTTCCTTGCTGCTAAGGGTGCTGTGAAGTTTCTGCAGATGCTTATCACTATCAGTTAAACTCCATTTTGAATAAAGAGTAGTATTAATACCTCACAGGGACTCAAAATGCAGGCAAAGTTCTCATGGTACAGTCCCAGACTTCACCTGAGTAACACAAAGGATATTATTTATTAGTCCCTTATTGACACAGAGGAATTAAGCCCTTATGGGCCTCTAGTAGCTTCCTTTATCTCATACTGCATCATGGAGCAAGGAGCAACAGCTATGCAGAACATTCCTGGCATCTGCACTCAGTGGTCATGGGAAAGCAGAGGAACCAATGAAAGAGACTGAGGGCTGCGCTCAGGGAAGTAGAGAAGCTACATTTCATGCAGAAAGCTCTTTCCTCAGGGGGCTCAACTGGGTTTATAGCTCCTCAGTCTTTTTTACTGATTCTTTCATTTTAACTTCTTGGGAATGCTGATGTTTTTCTCTAAATCAATCACTCTTTTCCCTCTGAATACTCTCCCCTGGGACTCTAATCCATTGGGATTCATTGCTTCAGCCATCAACTTTAATTGGACAACTAACAAAACTGAGCCTAAACCCCTGGCTTCTCTCATGAATACAAAATTATATTTTCATCTTCCTGGTGAATATCTTCACATGGGTATTCAACTGGTGACTCAAATCAGTACATCAAAAAGAGAATGTTTCCGTCTTCATTCCCCCAAGCCCATCTCTCTTCAAAAAAAGTTTTTATGTATTTCACATATTTGCATTGGAGTAAAGATTGTAAAATAGACCATTTATTCAACAAGTGTAAAGAGCCAATTATAAAGAAGAAACTGTCCTAGGTGCTGGGAATATAGCAGGGACAAAAATAGGAAAAACAATTCCAGCCCTCCTGGGGCTGATATTCTTCTGACAGAAAATAAACAAGTCAAACATAAAATATCATAATGTAATAAAGTGGTGGGGAAAATTAAACAAATAAAAAGACAAACAATGTTTTATGTGTTTTTACAAATAGCAAAGAATCCTAACAGGATTGAGTCAGAATGAACCAGGAGAAGAAATTAGTTTAAAGATATAGGGACAGATCACGAGAAACAATTTTTCTCAATTCAGGTTACCCTTTATAGTTATCTAACAAAGTATTTTTTTTGAATATCAACACCCAGATCACACAAAAGACTTGTTAAATTAGAATCTCTGAATATGAGATCCATATACTAGCATCTTTTAAACTCTCCCCAGCATCAAGAACCACTGAAATGTGGGCCTGCTGGCTACTGTAATGGCTTAATCTACTCTGGGTAAGATAGAATATCTTTACCAGAGATGTGGCATGATTCTATTTACATTTTAAAAAGGTAACTCTGGTTGATGGCGTGGAAAATACAATGTAGGTAGGAGTGACAAGGGCAGAAATAGGGAGACCACTTGGGGACTCTGGCAATAATTCAAGTGGGAGGAATGGTGGCATGGACAGGGTGGGAGCAGTGGAGGTGGTAAGAAGTGGTCATTACTTGAATACATTTGAAAGAGAGAATTGATAGGATTTGCTAATGTATCAGATGTATGTAACAGAAAGAAACAATTCAACTATAACCCCAAAGTTTTGGTCTAAGAAGGATAGAGCTTCCATAATGGAAGAATGTAGGAGAAAGATTTGAAGGGAAGATTTGGAATTGCTTTTGAACTTGTTGACTTTTTTATGTCTTTAATAGAAATACAACAAAATAAGGACACCCAAGGATTGGAAGTTGACAAAATGATCTAGAACTTAACAGCTCAGAGGAGAAGTCTAATCTAGAGACACACATTTGGGAGTCCCCAGCAAACAGACCATCTGAAAGCTAAGAGACTGTATGAGAGCACCTAAGGAGTGTGTGAAGTGAAGAAAAGATGCACAATATCTGAATACCACTGAAACCTAAGGGAGATGAGTGGCCAGTGAGGAAGAAGGGAACCAGTAGAATTGCGGAAAAGAAGTGTTTCCAAGTAATCTTCTTCCTCCCACAGTGTTGCTGAATCATGTAAGGACTAAGTATTGGCTCTTGGTTTTAATTTTATATATATTATACACATGCATGTATAATACAGAATGCATATTTATATTAGTATAAAATCATATTATATATATAGAGAGAGAGAGAGACCTCATAGAAGTAGTTTTAATGGAATTGTGTGGGCAAAAAGAAATAGTAGGGTGAGCTCAAGGGAAAACCAAGGAGAAGAATTGGAAACAATTTTTGGTGAGTTGTGTAATAAAAGGGAGCAGAGACATGTGCTTATAGCCGAAGAGGAAATGGGGCATAAGAAAAGTATATAGTATTATTATAATAATTAGAGAGATTATAGCATTTTTTCTTTTATAATACAAGAGTCAGCTAAAACAATTGCTGGAGACGGAAATATGTCCTTGAGTAGGACAGGGCAAATAAAATCTAATTCATAGGAGAAGGCTCCACACTTTGCTATGACCATCAACAGTTTTTTCAGGAAACAGGTGGGAAGACAGGGATAAGAGATGATGGTTAGATTACACAGAAACTCTTCCTAATAGTATACCACTAAATTTTGGAAAAATTCCCTTCTCTCATGATGTAACTCTTAAGTCAAGAGAAGTCTTGCTTAACAATATAGCTTTCAAATTCTTCTAGGTTAGATGAATACACTTTTAAAATTGTGACATCTTGATTTTTCAGTGACAAAATAACTTCTCTCTCTCTCCAGTTTCTAAGCCATCCATATGTCTCATAATTTAGCAATTTGCTAAGCAATTATCCTTCAAAAATAGATGCTCCATAGTTCTGGGAGATAACACACTGTGTGAGCTTACTATGAGAAAATCTTGAGTCCAATGTGATGAGTTGTCTTCCCCAGGCTAAGAGTGCTCACAAATGTTCTGTCCTCCAGCCCCCAGCTTTCTACAAAAGCCTTAAACATCTGATTGCAATGGTCTTCAACTAAAATTAAAGTAAATAAAGGATAAAAGAATCATGCCTCCTGCTTGAACATGTGTTAGACCGATAATATAATTTCCAAAGTTTCTACCAAAAATATCCAGATGGAGCTGTTCCTCATGTAGGAAAACATTTTATTAGTTCATAGAAAAATGGTATTTATTAAACTACTGATTATGCATATCAGTCCATGGAATAGTGATACTTGCAATTACAGAACTTACATGCCTTTCTTCCATGTAATGGCTAAAACTAATATTTAGATTAACTACTTTCTATGCCATAAAGCAAATTTTAGGAAATCTCACAATTAAAGTTTTGCTTATCATTTTATTATGAAGATTTTCAAATACTTATGTCATATCTTGTTATTCTTTTATTGTATATGATATTATGAGATCATATTGAAGAAGTCTTAATAGAAATCTGACTTTCACAATTTCCAGCAACCCAACAGTAGTGGGATTATAAAAGGAGTGCAATAAACCTAATGAGGTGTATTTAGTTGAAATTTTAATTATTAAAATTCATTCAATAATACATTTATTAATTGATAAAATTATTATATTCAATAAAGTTGTTAAAAGCACATAAACAGGATTTAATTGATCAAATGCAATAGAATATAAACTTCACATGGGCAAGAACTTAGATTTTTTTAACTCTATTCCAAGTTTCTAAATCAATATATCTATTGTTAAATTTATGTTGAATAATGAAGGAGTAGATAATATTTCCTGCCTACATGCATTAATCTATGGTCTTTATGACAAAATGCCAAAGACTGAAAAAATGTATTGTTGCTAATTGGGGGAGCCATGTTTCCTTATCCCCCTCTTTATTAAGTTTGGAATTATCATTGGCTGTTATCTTCCAAGCCAGTTCTCTAGATGTCCTAGGGATTCTCTGAGCTGCTCGATATTCTTTTAGCAAATGCTTTTGTCTTCTTAAAATTTTCAGAGACAGTTTTTATTGCTGAAAATTAAGAATCCTGACAGATAGAGGATCTCTGTGCTCCTTGAAGCCCAGAGAAGTTTTCTTCCCAGGGACATAGCTACACTTAACAGCTTGGGCATCTGCCTGTCTCTTCTTTATTGGAACTTTCTTCCTGTAAGTCAGAGGAAAACATTTTGAGAGAGAATTGGAATAAATTGTGAATCTCATGCTAATAATACATTGTACTTCCCTTGCAACTTTTGTTCCCCACAGAGCTCAAAATGTTTTACAAACCCAGCATTTTGTTCTGTGGCTATTATTCCCAAGGAGATTATACTTGAGGAGAATATGTATTTCTAGAAAAATTGCCAATGAATTGTTATATGTGAATACAAAGCAAAGAAAACCTTGCTTCTGACCCGTAGCTAAAAGAACATTCTTTTGCTCCCTAGATGATATTAATCATGAGGGTGATATTTTAATACACATGTATGTATTACAAAAGAGAAAGCTCTAGGATCAGTCCTTTAGTTATTTCAACTACTTGGACCCTTGGATAAAGAGCCAATATAGGCCTATTTTTGCTCTGTTCTCTATTGTTTTGAAAGAAGCTGTTTTGACATTCTGGACTGTTAATGATCATTATTTCAGTTTTCATTTCTTTCAAAAAAATGCAGTATCATAATACACAATGAAAATGACCATCTCTTTTGTCCCTCTCTGCATTTTTAGAAATATAAACAATTTTTAACTAAAACAAAACAGAAAAAAAAAGAAACACAGAAGGGAGCTTCAGAATTTGATCCATTTATACAACTAAACTAGAAAATTCACTGTAGCCTCCCCCTCCTGCCATCATGGTTCAAAATGCCCACCTTTAATAGTGTGACCAATTATAGTGTCTGTAAACAACTAACAAATTATTGGCTGAATGATTTCTATGGTAGGGAACATCCAAGAAGGTCCTCAATGACTCCTATCTCCCAGTGTTCACACGCTTGGGACGGTCCACTTCCACATTGTGCTAGGGACACCTGTGTGACCAGTAACATGTTATGTAATTTATAATATTGTAACTATTCCACTTCTGGGACTAGGTAATAAAAGACTGCAGCTTCCATCTTGGATATTCTCTCTCTCTCTCTCTCTCTCTCTCTCTCTCTCTTTCTTTTCCCTCTTTTCCTCTCTCCCATTCTCTCTCTTTCTCATCTCACATGTTGTGAAAAGTCCATTTGGTGTGGAACAACATCCTCTGAACAAGGCAACACAGAACTGAGAAACTGAGGACATCCAGTTGCCACAAGAGTTTGTTGAGCCTTGAGTGGACTATAGTTCCAGTTGACAATGTGGTTGCAACCTTGCAAGCCAGAACCACCCAGCTATGCCGTTTCTAGATTCCGGACTCTCAGAAATCATGGAGATAATATATATTTGTTGTTCTGCGTAGCTAAATCTCACAGTAATTTATAACAGTAATAGCTAATATCATTTCCACGGTGCTAAACTGACTGAAAACTTTTGTTGTTAAATAAAAATTTCCTAGATATACATTTTGTTTGCACTTGGTACACCAGTACAGAAATGGCTGTTTACTCATCATCCACAATCATCAGTGCCTCCATCTTGAATTTCATTTATAGTTCATGTTTAGCTAATGGTAATATTAACAAAAATTAAATGAAAGGAGAATGAAAGCAACTTTGAACATTATTTAAACAACAAAACCCTCATTCATTTATATTGACTTCCTTAAAAAAATCTTTCATTTTTAAAGTACCCTTAAAATTTTAGTTTTCTATTAAAGTCTATGCTTAAACATAGTCTAAGCAAAGGCCTTGAATATAAAAGGAATTTCTCAGGAAAATCTAAAGGATTTTCTCCCCAAATCCCAGAATCATTAGTTCTTTTGATTCATTATGAAACAAATTAAGCGTCTACCATATGGTGGATTCTGTTGTAGGCAAAAAGAATAAGAGAGCAGTAAACAAAACAAGACAAAAGAATCTCTGCCCTCAGGAAGTTTACACTCTGGTAAATTCTACAAACTACTTAGGACAGATGGGCAACAAATTATTTAGCCAATGTCAGGAAGATTATTACCTCATATGATGTCATGTTTCTTCATAAGACAAGCCATTTTTTACATTGTGTGGAAGTCTGTCCTCCTATAAATGACATTCATTAGTTTTAGTGTTTTCCTCTAAATGACAACTATGTGTCTGCACCCTCTACTTAGTAGCTACCTTCCAATATCTGAAGAGTAGCTCTTATAATTCCTAGTGGGATCTGCATCCCCATTTTTTTTAACCAGGCTAAAACTTCGGTAACTTTACAGTATTTTTGAAAATCCAAATCTGTGAAGTTAAAGACTAGCAATGACTTTACGCTAATTGGACTGTTATGTTTGTACATTTTTGCTTGATGATAAACTCTGATATGCAGTAACATCTCATTACTAAGTTGTTCCCCTGTACACATTAATATGGTGTGAGCTGTATATACAGCATCTGTTTTAAATGTTTCATTATCAGAAAAGGAAATTTTCAAATTATCCCATTTGATAGATATCCTGTTTTGGCCTTGCTTTTGTAGGTACCAGTTAAAGCACAATTCTTATGGTGCTGCTTGTGATGAGGCGCTTTTTGGAAATCTGGCACAGATGACCCAGTGTAATAAGAGGGCCTCATTCCCTGTGCCATGAATGTACTGAATCACACTATAGTACAAGGGCTATAGTGTATAGCTTGTCAAATGTAATGTATGGCACCTTGAGGATAAAAAAGATATTCAGTATATACAGCAAATGGTTAGCAGTGAGAGATGCGCAAGATGCCAGAAAGGGAAAAGACAGTTTGTATTGAAAGCACATTGACCATTTTGAATGGGATACCTGTTCTAGATGGTTGCATTGTTTGACTAAGAAGTTAAACCTTGAATATTTGGAAGATGTTGTCAGTAAAATAAAGAAGAGTGTTCAGTTTTCTTCAAAATGCAAAGTAGCTCTCTGTACATGATCTTGGAACTTTCCATTGTCTGTCAGTGACTCATGCCATACCCAACTGTAGCTTTGCATTCTTTTCCAAGTTTGAGAAGAGAGTATATGACTCATCGACAGATAATAGCAAATTCTCCTAAAGATAGCAGGGGGCATGAGGAACAAACATCTGGGAATTAAGTTGTAAAGAACTAATTTAAGAGTTAAAATGCCTCATCTGTACATCTCTTCTCCTTCAAAATGTCTTTATTGGTTCTTCTTTAAACAAAGAGAAAAAAATAAATTGTGTCACAGTGGAAATAATAGCCTTAGAATGTTAATACAACTTTCTCAACCAGGTATCACTGGATTCATATACTTCCTTATCAGAGGCAAAGTTGAAATACACTGATTTGTTATTGCTCCTATTTTTAGTTATAAATGTGTAATTTATATTACACACCCTTTTACATATAGGGAGATGACCAGCAGACAACTAAAATATAGGAGATATTTGGTCATATTAATGTACTGCTCCCTAATGAAATCAAACTTTAAACTTCATCTAATTCTTAAAAATATATGCTCTATTTCTTCTATGCAGTTCTCTTTATGTTTATTTGTTAGTGTTTATCTTAATACATGTTACTTTCATCTAATCTCATTTGAAATAAAAAATTAAAGTAGCCTCTTTATCCTTTATGTTTCAAAGTTATTTTATGTATTTTCTGACAGTTTTTTTTCATCTAATTATCCTTCAGGAGGTGTGATATGTATTTTGCTGCCTAACTGGACTTTTACAAAGGCCCTCTTTTTCTTAAGTAGTAAACAAAGATTTTTTCTATTCAATAATGGATATTAATAGAGTCAAAAATTAATGCCATTTATTGAGAAAGAAGTTGTTTCAATTGCTAAAACTCTGTTTCACCACACCAGTGAGTCAAGAGTGTCTAATGAACACCTGCATTTCCTATCATATTATGTTATTCTGCTTTTTCAATGATTCTTTCATCACAGAGTAAGCAGAAAGCAACAGTGCACCAAAGTTTCCAACATGTTGTCTCTAGTACAGATTACATAATGAAAATCATGGATTCTGATGACTTTCTGTTGAGACACCTTTCTGGTACTGTTGTCATTGTGCATGTGTGTCTGTGTGTACATCTGTGTGTGAGTGATTGATTTTCCAAAATTACCCCATAAATGTATAACCTTAGTGTTTTGCTGGCATTCCTGGGAGATTCCAATCCAGTCTCATATATAGCTAATATAGTCAATTCCTGTAACATTCCTGAAAATCCAACATTGACTTCCTCCATTAAAATTTTCACTTTCCACACTTAAAAAAAAAAAAGATAGATTTAGTGTCAACTATGTTTCCAGACACTGTCATTTGACTGCAGTTAGGAATACTGTTTCTGTTGGCTCCCAGAGATCCCTTTCTCCTTGGAGAAATGAACCAATAAGTAATAACTAGATAAGAGTAGGGTATCTGTCAAAATGGAATCAAATTGATGGAAGGTAAGGAGAGACTTTCTCTTCCTTAAAAAGTCAGAAAATACCTCATAAAAGAAATAATATTTGAGCTATTTTCCAAAGAACTTTTGCCAAGTAGTTGAAAAATACAGGAAAAAGTGCAGTCCAAGTAAGAATAGGAAAAGAAATAAATGTTTAGAAGTGAGTGTGCCTGATAATCCAAATAAATCAAGTCTCTAGAATTTACGTATAAATATAGGGAGTGATTGGAAGGACAAAAGAAGACAACTGAAATGTATTTCTTGCTGGGTTGCAAAGGATTTGAATGTGTTTCAGGGTTTGGCTGTTACCCTACAGGTGAAAGGAAATCACTGAAGATATTCAAAGAGAAAGACTGCTCATATTTATATGTCAGAAAGGTCTTTTAACAACAAAATGAAGGATAAACATCAGTGTTGGGCCACAGGTGTGGATGCCATAATCAGGCTATTATGATAGTCCAAGTGAGAGATAAATTGAGTCTGCTTTAAACTGGTGGGGATTGGAGCCAAGAGAAACAAAGATGAACAAATCAAAAAAGTAGAAGTGGCTATAGAACACTGTACTTAATGAAGAGCCAAAAACTATATCCCTTTAAATTCAGTTATTCTGTGCTGGTTGTGACTTCTGTTCTGGGATTCCCTACATATATGAAGCCAAGAGAAACAAAGATGAACAAATCAAAAAAGTAGAAGTGGCTATAGAACACTGTACTTAATGAAGAGCCAAAAACTATATCCCTTTAAATTCAGTTATTCTGTGCTGGTTGTGACTTCTGTTCTGGGATTCCCTACATATATGAAGCCAAGAGAAACAAAGATGAACAAATCAAAAAAGTAGAAGTGGCTATAGAACACTGTACTTAATGAAGAGCCAAAAACTATATCCCTATAAATTCAGTTATTCTGTGCTGGTTGTGACTTCTGTTCTGGGGTTCCCTACATATATGAAGTCAAATAAATAAATAAATAAATAATCTTTCTTTTAAATCTGTAATTTTCTAGACCAGATACATTCATTCTCTTTAATTATTTATCATACGACATGATTTTCACTTTATCATCTTAATGGTTTTCCAGACATGCTCCATTTTCTCAAAGCTTTTAAACTCTTATAATCAAATGTGTAAGGTTTATTGATTCATATTTCCCTATTTATAGTTATCATTTTAGAGTGTATATTTTAATTTCCTACTATGGGAAAATAATGCATCATTTGCCTGCTTCAAATGTATACACAATACCAACTTGTCTATTTTTTCTCTTTATCTTCCTCAGATTGTCTAGCATAAATCAGATAATTAACATCACAAAAGCAATTAGTAGTTGGAGCAAAGAGAATAGCCCATCTCAATGAAAGTTGACATACATTATAATACTGATAAAGTACAAGGGCTACAATTAATTAGATTAGTACCTTCTAGAGAATATAAAGATAATCAGAATACATAATACTTCTCTAATTCTAAATAAATGATGTGGATTTGGTAATTAAGCTCCTTAACTTTTTCTGCTAAACAGAGACAGAAAATAGTTTGGAACTTAACAGTAAAATACTTCCAGGTAAAACTTTCAAAAGTTAAAAAGGAAGTTAATACAGTAAGTGTTTCATTTTAACTTAAAGTGACAAAGTTAAACTATCATAGATTAGTATTTTTGTATCCAACTTACTATACAGCCCATTGGTTAAATTTTTAAAAATTAATTTTAACTAAATTTTCTTCTGGCACATTCAAAATTTCTGCATTTTAACATCTTCCCTACAGCCAACACTACTCATTTTGGCATACCTTTTCTGGCCAATGACTGAAGCTATACTTATTATATCTCTTTCTGATTTTTAAAAGTTGATTTCTAAGTAGGGAATATCAGAGTGACTACTGGCTCAATAATTAGCCATGAGCACTGTTTCCTCTATGCATCTACACTCCCTAGGCAAGTGAGAAATGTAACTGTAACTTTCCGAGTTTCACTTAATAGGGTCAGCTGACACTTTCAGGGAGAAAATATAATTGCTATCTTCATACACAGTCATCATTTAACTAATAATATAGTTATCTCTCAATCTTTGTTGATAAAAGTGACTGTACTAACATAAATGTGTAGTTTTTATCTTTGATTATGGCTGTGAGAAAGGCACAGAATTTTCATTTCAAGGGAGCAATTAGAGAAATGCATGGCATCTTAATTTCTCGATGTGCTCAACAGCAAAGGAGGACATCTGGCTATACGCAGACCAACATGCAATCAAATTAACATTATGAGAATACCACCATCGATTCCCATTTTCTTCCCACCATAAAGCTATTTTTGAAACCTTTGTAGTTTAAAATATGATAATATTATTTAGATTCTCAGCCAAGAACTTCATCTCCAAAGAGCACTCAAGTCATAATTGTTTTGAAAAAGGACTATTTCTCTCAACAAGTCCGGGTAGGGTTCGCCTAGCAAAATGGAAAAGTTGTCATGATGAGGATATATAACGTTGTCTCTGGCCCCATTTTCTCCAAAGGGACCACAGCCCTTCCATCTTTAAGAAAGCAGAAGCAAGATTACCCTTTCAAAAGGAGAAGCGAGGCTTCCCACCTCCATGAGTCTTCGTGACGTCCTACAATATTCCTGGCATGTAATATCTCTACATGGGACTGGAGAGCTGGTTTTGAGGCTAGTCCCTGCTGAGTGAAAATAATAGCTAAGTCAGGAGTATAATCAATATTAGTGACAAATCTAAACAGCCACAATTCAAAAAGATTAGTATATTTTTCTAAACAATGTTAATTGAGGACCATGATTCAGACTTTTGAGTAAATGTGATTTAAGTATATATATGAAATAATATTACAAAGTTCATCAATTTGTGAGCAAATAATTTGAATTATAAGTAATTCTATGTGTGTGTGTGTGTGTGTGTGTGTGTGTGTGTGTGTGTGTGTGAGTGCACATGCAATGTAAATACATTCTAGAAAAAGTGGTTTATTCAGCAAACAAATATGGTTTATGGCTATCTTGGTAGTTTTGTTATTGCTCAAAACACAAATTTGTATTTCACATGTCATGTGCTATTCAGTGATCTTCACTCATTATTCAAAAGTAAAAACCAATTGCTTGCTTTCTTATAACAGCCAAGCCATTTAAATGAAACAATGAAAAGTATGCAATAATAAAGCTCTTCCTAGTCTAGGCTCCAAGCCCCCTGATCAAGAGAGTAACACTCTTAATAGTTTATTTTTTATTCTTCCAAAATTTTTCCATGCAGTTATAATTAGATATGGTATGATATTTTTATGCTTTCTCATTTCAATTATTAATAATGCATTTAACGTTTTTAAAATATTTTACTTTTATTGTTAATATGATGAAAAAACTAGATTTTTCCAATGGAAAGTGATCACAATTAACTTAGTCAAATTAAGTTTTCACAAAGCATTGTTGGATCCAGTGGCAAGATATAAAATGAGTATTAGGATTTCAAATACAAGAGAGAGGGAGAACAAAAGTAGATTAACTCAATTTCAATAAACATGTTTTTGATGCATCAATATGAAAAACGCGTAAATCTTATTTTTGAAAATTTGATATCAGGAAACTCAACATCAAGTAAACACTCCATCTTAAGTGTACATTGTTGTACACATAAAGAAATATTATCAAAAATAGGGAAGAAAACCAATCTCCATATAACTTTATTATTTCCCAGAGGGGTAAAAATGAATAGTTCTAAGAACTGGTTGGGAATTTGCTAGCTACTCCATCAACTGAATTTTAAGTGGTCATGTGTAGAAAGAGTGCTCTCTGTTCAACATGGGGTAACTTTATAATCATTTGTGTGGAGATAGTTTTCTAAACAATAATATTACTAGTTAGAGAGAAAATTCCAAATAAGGATTCCAGGAAAAGGAGAAAAACAAAGACCTGAAGGAAACAGGGTATCCAGGACTGAAGGAGACCTGAGACATTGAAAGTGGGAGGTGAGCGGTACAGAGGGATGAACAACGAAATGCCTCCCTCATTATCATGCTTAAGTAAAATTAGAAAATAAGCAATGTCTCTTCGGTGTTCACCTGAGACCCAAAGGACCAACAACCTCATCCCATGACATTTGTTGCCAGCTACTACTGCCAAGCCTCCACTACCCTAGAGAGCAAATAACTGTGCTTTGTTATAACATCTTCTGACCTCAACCCAATGTAATAATAGTGTAATAATAGTGTAAACTGCACCAACAGAATACAAATGATTACCATTCTAACCCCTTAGGACACTTGTTTTAGCCTGAATTTCTTCTTGAAAGCCTGATAGAAAATTTGATAACCATTTCACATTGACATGGTTTCATAATTCATCAACAGTCAATATTATAGCCACTGAATCAGCCGGTGGAAAAGGAAGCAGCCTTATAATGTTTCTCATATATACCTGTGGTATGAATCCTTATTAAACTTTAATCCATTAAACATGTCAGGAAGTAGGAACCCTGAAATGTCAAGCAGCATTCATTCATATCTGGAAAGGAAAATTAGTAGAAGGAAAATTTTGAATTATTAAGGAATTGTCAATAATAACAATGTGAAAATATAAGAATAAAATGATTAACTATTCAGGGAATTAGAGCACATTTAAAATATCAAGTGATAAGTTTAAGATTGGGGTATCAGTAAAGGGATAAAGATCATGTCAGTAGTTACAACTGAGGAAAAATCATATATTACATTCATAATTGTCTGATTTATTCAGTATATTAGAATAAACATTTCAGATAATGGAAATAAATAGGTTGCTTTTCAGGACTGAGATTCTAGTAAAACTGGGAGCTGGTATGAACAATGGAACAATGAAGAATAAAATAAGAGACAAGGAAAGTTCTTTGTTAGTTTGGGAAGATTTAAATTACAAAAAATTGAGAGCCAGATTGGTAAAAAAAGAGAGCCAAGAAAAATGAAATAACAGGATATAATGAGATAAAAAAGTGTTATAAGGAAGAGAAAGCATGACATTCTACCGAAAAAAATAAAACAAAACTTCACAGGCAGATTTGCAGTTGTACTCCTAAAACATTGAACATATCTGCATAGCCTAAGCCATCAATCAATCAATCTATGTCAATAATATCCAAACTTTTAAATGTCAATGGAAATAATGTGTTTTCATGTTTGCACATTCTTGGCTAACGAGGTAATTGTATAAAGCTTGTGTTTGGAATGAATTGGATACATGAAAATGCATTTCAATTAGAGTCTACTTCAACTGGTACTGATGTTACTGATTTAAAGAAGCAATTTCAGTACCTCTATTTGTCACACTTTTCCCTGTTCATTCAAATGAGTTGACTTGATAGATTTTAGTCTCAATATATTTGCTGTTTAGCAATAAAGCTTTTAAACTAAACAATCAAGAAAGTTCTTTTAATGTTTTATGCCCTCACAAAACATATGGAATATGTAATTAGGATTTGCAAAATACCAAAGAAGTATAAAAACCAAAACAGCTTGGTTTTTGATAACTATGCATGTGCTAATTTTCTTTCTAAATTCCACATTTAAGGCACTATGTAAAAGGTCAGTCGTAGTAGTAGAAAAAGATGACTCTAGAAGTGACTGCTTAGGACAATTGCAATAAACATTTATTAAGTCCTTTGGCCTGAAGCAGGATGGCTGTTAAATTGCTTATAATAGTGATAGTTCTTATTCATAGTAAATAAGGAAAAATCTACATCTGTCCATGCTTAAAATAAAAATAGTGATCACATTGCTTGGTAATAGGGCCTCTGGAAGATAGCTCTGCAATCTTTTTTTTTCCTGAAACAAAATGTTAAGTAATCCTCTGTATAAAGAATTTGATAAATTTAAGTTAGGAATTCTTTAGAGGATTGAAAAGAAACAAAATATATTGCTTTTAATAAAAAAAACTTAAAAATTATGTTTAAAAATATTTTTATATTAAAAAAATATTTTAAACTGGAAATATCCCAATTAATTTGGTAAAGAATGGAGCACTATATGTTTGACTACTTTTTTTGACTGCTGTTAACTACATGCAGCAACAAATTTTAAAAATGTGGAATAGGTGCATGAGATTCCTACAATTCCTGGTAGCTCTAGTCTGTCAGGCAATGAATTCTTATTAATATACACATGTGAATTCATTTTTTGTCAAATGAAAATACAGTTATGATCAAGTTTGATGCTTAGGAAGGCATTCTTAGGTTGGGGACAACTTCCTAAAATATCCAGACTTCAATTCAGCTATCATTTTGTCTCTGTCATACACAAAACTACATATTACACATTAAGTGGGGGGAAATAGATCCTAAACAATATCAGGGAGTTCGCAATCAGGTGAATAATGGAAAAGAGAATTTTGAGAGCCTCTCATAGCATCACTGACCTTCGTATCATTCCTAGATCATAACAAGAAGCTTCAAATCTTAGAAGCTTCGGCTCTTTTTTCTGATAGACTCTTCTGACTCTACCAGGTGAATGCTTTAGGTCCCAATTTTAATGCTACTTTACTGGGTGTGGCTTCTTTCAGACCTGAGATTAGGCTAGGTCCCAGAAATAGGTACCTTCCTGGTCCTATTTATCTTTGTTGAATAATACCATAATGATTGCAATATAATTTGCAATGAATTATAATTATACGATTAATGTCTTTTTGCTGACAAGACAAAAAGCAAAAGGTAAAAACTATGGCTTGATTCTTAAAAAAAATATCTCTGTTGGATAATATCAGAATCTTTACATTTATTTCACTGAATTATATGAAGCATTACTATTACCATTTTTATTACAAAAAAGAAATTCTACAGAGTAATTTGTTCATGATTACACAATCATTAAGTGGCATAGCTTATAATTTTGCTCTAAAACTCATCCATCTTTCATCATACATGTTGACCAAGGTAATGTTAGCTTGATAATTATATAATAAATATATTCATAAAGTAAACATATTTCCCAATTTTCAGCCCAGCATTTTTTGGAAATCATCTCATATTTCCCTTGTGGATAATGTCAATTGTACTAAACACAGACCCTCACCACTTTTAGAATTGCAGTCAGGCATCTTTTTTAAAAATCAATTTTAGTGTCTGTTTGAATAATACATTTCGTCCAGTAGAAAAATTAACAATGTAAGTTTTAGCTGTCTGAACTCCAAGAAAAACTTTATTTTTATTAGGTTAATTCTTTTCACAGATAGCGTGTGTTGTTATCCTTAGTAATCTAATATTGGCTATTAATGATTGCCATTACAGAAGGGAATAGTTCTTGATGAGGACACCGAACAAAATGAGAGTGATTTCCCATGTCAGCTTTTGTGGTAAGGTATTTATTTGTTTCTGAAGAAATTTATGTATTTAGCAATTCAATTGCAATCCAAAGTTCTTTTGGGAGGAAATGATATTCTCAAAAATGCGAAACTTTGGGGTTTTTTTTGGAAGACATGTTGACTTTAAGAAAACTAGTAAGCTTATATTTAACTGTGAATATGATGAATCTCCTAAGAAGAATAATAAATTATAACAATTGTACCAATATAGGTGAAAATGATCTGCATTCCAGAGCTTGAAGTGAAAATTACTTGAGAAACTGTGAAATTAAAAGACCTGGAACTGTTATTGATGAAAACATGCCTTGACAGCCAATTGCACAGATAAACTAACTTTTTCTCTCTTTTTTTTATTAAGGTATCATTGATATACACTCTTATGAAGGTTTCATATGAAAAACAATGTGGTTACTACATTCACCCATATTTTTTATTCCTCCCCACACCCCATTGCAGTCACTGTCCCTCAGTGTAGTAAGATGCCACAGAGTCACTATTTATCTTCTCTGTGCTGCACTGTCTTCCCCGTGACCCCCCACACCATGTGTACTAATCATAATACCCCTTAATCCCCTTCTCTCTCTCTCCCCACCCACCTACCCCAACCCCTCCCCTTTGGTAACCGCTTGTCCCTTCTTGGAGTCTATGATTCTGCTACTGTTTTGTTCCTTCCGTTTTGCTTCATTGTTATACTCCACAAATGAGGGATATCATTTGGTGTTTGTCTTTCTCTGCCTGACTTATTTCACTGAGCATAATACCCTCTACCTCCATCCATGTTGTTGCAAATGGTAGGATTTGTTTCTTTCTTATGGCTAAATAGTATACCATTTGACCTGGGAATTCCACTACTAGGAATTTATTCAAAGAAGATAAGTTCTCAGATTCAAAAACACATATGCATCCCTACGTTTATTGCAGCACTAATTACAATAGCCAAGATATGGAAGCAACCTAAGTGTCCATCAGTAGATGAATGAATAAGGAATATGTGGTACATTTACGAATGGAATACTATTCAAATAAACTAATTTTTAAAAGTAATACTCTTTAGTGTGAACTTCTGGTCATCAATTGTAAGCTGTTAGACATGTCACAGTTAAGTACTTAATTTGCAAACATAAAGAAAACTCTCCAGCAATAACCTCAGGTATTCCATACAAAAGTACAAGTGAGAATTTGTAACTCATTACACAGTATTTATGAGGGAAGACAGAACAAAAATCCAATGTAGCACTTGGAGAGATTTGCTTGTGCTCCCTCACTGGGCTTGTGCACAGTTCTCCCAACTCCCAGCCTAGATGAAGTAGTTACGCGTCCAGTTAATACCCATTCTCTATTGGAAAGCTCCAGGCTATTCATGATTTCACTACCTTTTTGTATAACTATAAGGAACTAAAAGAGAGATTTGCCCATGAAACAGTAGAGAAGCAGTAGGATAACTGATGAAATAATAATCTGAAGAAAAATAAAGAGAGCCATAAAAGTCACTGGTAGCATACAGGAATGAAAGGCATACGTTTATACACCATGTCACGTCATTTTCTCAAGGCTTAAGAAAGAAAAAGAACAATAAGCAAGGGAAATGCAGCAAAACGGTATTCTGATCTATTTGCTAGGGTTTTCAAAGGAACACAGGGCTAAACTTCAAAACACAGCCACCAAGCCAAATACAGCCAGGTCTCCGCAATTTACCTTAAAGAAAGCCAAAAATAAAGAGACAAAAATGTCAAGGGAGAAAGTGCATAAGATTTTTTCTACCTACAGATTCACAAATACTGCTGCAGTGGAGTCAGATGCTTGTCATTTCTGCTCACTCTTGACTCCACTTCAGTGTAGTACATTAAGCAAATGCAAAACAATGGGCACAGGGCAGAGCAGTACCATGGCGGGGCATGAGAGTCAACCAAACCTCATGGTTGAGTGCCGTGTGCCATTCCCCTGGCATGAAGAGCTGCATTCTATGAAAACGCCTGTGAGGCTCATCTACTTAAAAGGAATGCAGAGAATTTAGACCAGAGTTCATGGCAGAATGACAGCAATAATGGAGACCTCTAAGGAACCATTAAATAGGGTCATTAGCCTGGAGAAATCTGAGAAGCTGCATATTTATCGATCTTTAAACAAATTATGGCTTATGCCTCAAAGGAAAATAGTCTATACTTTTTACTCCATTGGGCATCACAAAAAGGAAATGAACTTAAATTGCACCATGAGATATTTAAGTTAGACATAAAGTGATGTTTCCAGGTAGAGAGAGTGGTTTAAAAAATTAACTTTCGCCGGAGGTCATTAAATGTATGCCATCTAAAATGAGTTAAGCCTAATGCTGTCTCCAATTTTCTATCACGTTTCTGTCAGTGCTGTTATATTACTGACCCTGTTATTTTGGCATTATAACAAATTATATTTTCATTATGATGGCATCTATTCTTTTGACTGAATGACTTTCACTCTCTCCTTTTAATATGCAAAGCATAGAAGGAATAAAATCAAAATGGTTTGTGCCAACCCAGCACCTTTTTCATTGCTCTTTTCTGTAGAGATTTTAGGGAAAATTCTTATTTCCACATTGTTCGCACCTTTAGAAAAGATTAGGACAGCTTGACTGCTTCTAGGAAGACTGAAATCCAGGAGAAAATAGAATAATATTCTAAGTAGTCATTAAGCTGTTTTATGTAGACTTTAAAAACATTTCTCTAGCCCCTGATAGGTGGTATTGAGAGCAAATTTGGGGAAGGGCCTCTGCACTGTGTCCTCCCCATGACCAGCGTGCCTGTGGTTTCTTTCCCTTAGGAGACTATTCTTAGTAAGCCAGGACACCAGCTGTCTGGGCAGAGTTAAAGCAGGTATCTTCACACTTAAATTTTTTTGCAGGGTGGGAAGGATTTAAAAAGGTAATTTTTAAGTTCAAAAATTTTTAAACTCATTTGCAGGGAACTTTGTGCTGGTCTTGTTAGTAGTGAATCCCATTGGATAATTCAGGCAGAAATTAGAAAGCCTTAGACTACTCAAACAATTACAGTGAACTCTGCCCCCTCCTAACACTTCTAGTTCTAATGTTTTAAATCAAACCCTCCCTTCATTTACTTAATCCCATGCAAGATTGTAGAGGGGAAATTTAAAATAAAAAATATGGGTTAAATTGTCACTGCAGCCATGATTTAAAACATTAAAACAGACTCATTTGTCAAGTTCGCAGTATTAAAAAGATTAGTTTGTCAAATTTAAAATAAATATGGATATGCTGTCTAATATGATAGCCACTAAATGTTTAAGTTTAAATAGCCTCAGAGGGCTATTTAAACTTAAATTAATTAAACTTAAAAACTTCAAATCCCCTTAATTGCACTAGCCACATGGGGCCGTGGCTACCATATTGGACCGTACAGGTATAGAATATTTTCATCATCACAGAAATTTCTATTAGACAGTGCTGACTTAGAAAATTGAAGACATAACATCATTTTATGCAAGTATTTATGACATAGGAAACATTACTTGTTTGCATTTATTAATATATTATAATCCAATTCTTTGTAATTGTAGATAACTGTTTGTTATAAAAATATTACCCTCAGCACCAACAATGCTAAATGATTTGAATCCACATAAACCAACTTCTGCTCTGGTCGCTGTTATTGCCTGAGCAAGTCACTTAATTAATTAATTCACTTGTTTTTTCAAGTATTTTCTGAGCATCTACTATATTTAATGTACTGTGCTGAGCACTGGAGAGAAGGCAATGACCTAAACAAAGACCCTTAATTCACTGAATTTACATCCTAGTGAGAGTAGAAAATAGTATGCAAAAACAATACATATGTGATACAGTATTAGTTGCTACAAAAATATTAGGCAGGATAAAGATTAAGTGGATAAGGAAGTCCTCTCTATGGAAATGGCATTTGGGAGATGAAGCCAGGCTCATAAAACCTCTCAAGCTCACCTGTCCGGGTCTTTAAGACTCTTGTTCCTGCCCAGTGATCGCTATATAAACCAACTTCATACAGACTCTGACCAACTTGACACAGACACACAATGCCCCAGAACCATTCACATACCTCTTGTCTCCCACTTTAAAAACTGAGCTTCTTGGTTGATGCCGAGGCTGAGACACCTCCTAACTTGCTTTGTCTCCTTTCATAAACAATCTGGAACTGTAGAGTCAAGTTGCGTACTTGACCCATGGAGGGTCATTTAGCTGAACGCTAGTTTCTCACTTTATCATTCCAGAAGTAAATGCTGACACACAGTCTTTTACAACCTTGGAACATGGTCCCAGGAAACCGGGATATTAGCTACCCTTGATTGACTACCTACCAAGCAGTAGTAAAATCCATAGCACAACTTTTTTGTTGTTTTCGTCTCTACTTTTTCTTCAGTCTCCCATCCCCTTAGTTTGCCTCCCCCTCACTACTGCACCCCAAATTAAATCATAACCTATAATGCTTTGCTTTGAGAAAACCCAGGAAAAGTTACTACACAAAGAGCTTTGTAGGCAAAGGGAATTTTGAAATCCTTGAGTCAAGGACATGCTTGGATTGTTGAGATACAGCTAGATTCTTGAGTCTCGGATTTCATGTCTATAAAATGTGATGGTTGAGCAATGTATCACTATTTGTAAAAATCAGAGGCTCTTACATATATTTTCCTGCCCCCTTTCCTGTATCACATGTATTTATATGATTACATTCAGTGTATAATGTCTTTTCATTTATGCTAAGTTTCTACTGCTTTTAGAATTTTGTAATCTTATGTAAGGGCATCTCATGGAGTCTGAAAAGAGCTCTTACATATAATGATTGCTTAATAAGTCTTGACTGACCACCTTGTTGCACTTGTGTAACTAATTTGGAAATTTGAATGAGATTTTTTTACCCCTCCTTCTCTGATCCAATACACCAGGGTTTTTCAAAACTTTGTGGGCATCTCTATCTCATGGAAAGTTTTCTAAATGACTACATTTTGCACTCCCATCCAAGAAAGTATTTTAGCTGGTCTGGGAGGAAAACCTATAATATATGTTTGTAACCAGTACTCTAGATAATTACTGGAAGTCCTCCAATGACCACACTTTTGAATAAATTATATCAACAACAAACGATGACCTACATAAACTTTTAACAGTCTAGTAGTTTAGAAAACTTCGTTATAAACAATCTCTTCCCATGAAAGGTTTACATTTCTGTGGTATAGGCAGGTATAACATAAACAGCTATAAATTTCCACTTAAAACAATGTATTGATGAAAACAATTCACACAATTTATAGAAAAGCAAACTGCAATTGATGTGTCAAGGGTGAAAACCCTTTAGCTATTAATTGCATAGAGCTGCCTCTACTAAAGTTATCCTGGGTATTAGTATCAACAATTTTTCATTGCAGTATATCATAAATCCATTAAAATAATGATTTTAAAAGATGGATGGTGGCAGAGCAAAAACAGTAGAACCATTATTCTAGTAAAGTTTGGCATTCACTCTACTCAAGAGATTCAAATTTTCTTATATGAAGATGGAGGCACTAAATGTTAGCAGAGGTTGTGATGTCTGAAAAATGATTACTGAAATATCTGTTATTATTAAATAATTAATATTCATGAGATATTCTGGGTATTATAGTACCATATCACTTTCTTTTCCAAAATCCTTCAAGAATTCTTTTCAGCTCTCTTGAAGAATTAAGTCCATTTTCCCCAGCTTTTCACTGTGAGCATTCTGTGATCTGGTGCTGATTTAGTCTCTTGATTTTATCTCCTGAAATCTTCTAACAGTGCCATTTATGTTATCTACACTTGTTTCCAATAAGATAGTCTTTCCCACAGGAAGTCCCTGAAAACACTAATTTCAGGAGACTAATAGGTGTTATATTTTAATAAAAAATGTCTCCAAGGTCAAATGCATTTGGGAAATGATATGATAGGCAAAATTAATCAGGTTTCTTTTCTATAATTCTCAGACCCTTAAGGATCCTAGTGTGAATTAATAATAGCCAGGGAGTAGATATAGAGTGAAATATTTCCCAAATGAATTTTTTCACAAAATGTCTTTTTTTATGGAGTTCCTATTGATAACAGTGTTCTGAAGGATATAGTTTAGGAAAAACTGACATAGTGGGAAGGGCCTGGGATTTGGAATCTGAAGCCCTTGGAATCAAATTCCAGTCTCAGTATGAACCAATTATTCGACCCTAGACAGGTAAATCTTTAGTGTTTCTTGCCAGAAAAGTGAGGAGAATTCTGTTTAACTTAGATGGTCATTGTAATAATTTAGTAAGGAAACATATATTAAAGACCTAATATTGGTCATTGCTATATGTAATATGGTCAGTTAATAGTTTTCTCGCTTATCCTCAACTTTCAGCCAAACTAAACACTTCATAGTTTCTTTAATTATATGTTAACTCTACTTTTGGAGGTTATAGAACTCTTTGAGAGTCTATTATTTTTATGTGCCCCATTTTTTTAAGTGGGTTAACATATAAAACACACTTATCTTATTGTGATTTTTGGCCTCCCCTCCTGACTACTGCTTTTCCTCCATCCTGCAAATTCACTTTCTGTATGAAGCCTTTTCTTTAATATTCATATTAAAACTGGTATCTCCCCTATTTGTATTCCTATGGAAATTTTTCTTAGACCGCTAATCCAAACATTCCTATTCTGTGGGAAATAGATTGAATTAAGCTACCGGGTTCTAAATTCCTGGTGTTCAGACATCAATTATTATTTGACTAACATGAAGTATTTTAATTGAGATAAGTATATAAATGATAGAGAAATGCTTTATTTTCTAGGAAAACCACAAGCAGCAAGCCTCTCTTCTTCGAGGTTTAAAACAAGTGATTGTTGATATCAAGAAGTTACTTCTTGATCCCTGAACCACATTTTTTTAAATGAATGTTTAATTTTCTGTTGCTTTCAGTGTTTATTGGATGATGTAAAAACTTGGTTTATTCATGCCTTTTCTATAATCCATTACTGTTGGCCTACTATTCTCTTCTAAAATGTTGGTAATCATTTTTCTTGGGGTTCTCAAGAGTTATCTAAGTTCTGTATTTGCCCAGATTTAATGTAAAATGTACTTGACTGCATTCCATGGTTGTAAATTAGTTCATAAAATCAAAATTCCTCTTCCCGTTTGCTGCTTAAATCTCAGGGTTATGAAGTCACATGACAGATTGAATGAAAGTATGGATTTTTAGTCAAACATTCTTGGCTCAAAATCTTGGTTCTACCACTTGCTTACATGTAGGAATTTGAATTTCAGAGAATTTAAGCATACTTCCAGTTTTGTTATTTCTAGAAGGGGATAATATTACTTCAAAGGGTTATTGTGGAAAGGTAATGAAATAATATATTTGTATATACTATGTGTATACTGTTTATTGGTGAATGAACATATTTTAGATATTTTATGTAAGTGTACTTTTATTAAAGTTTATAAAAACTTTATTATTTATAACATTTAGTTGAGTGTTCCAAAACGTATTAGCTGCTATTTTCATAGTCTGCATTAGCTTCAGTATTATTCAACAAGGAGGAAATTTGATGATTCCACATACAGATGGTTGGGAGTCCAGGGTATTTCTCAGTCTTCATCTCAAATACCATCACCCAGACTTTTTCTAACAACCTTCGCACTAAGTAGTAATCACGTATTAAACTACTTTTATCTAGAAGTAATTTTTATTTGTTCACTCCTACTTTATGTTTTAATAGAAAGTACCAATTAATCAAACAGAAAGCAAGAAGGAATAAATTCCACATCTGCAAGAGAGAGAAGAGTTTAGACTATAAATAAAAATTGCTTTAATATATGACCTGGTGTGATATTTTGACATATTAAGACCCAGTGAAGCTGATGCAGCAAGTAAGTGAATATTACTGAGGCTCAGATTTACTATAAGGACAGACCCAGACTCAAAAGTTTATCTTGTTGGTACACTATCAGGTTTAAGGGAAAGATGCACTGATTTCACGCTATCCCCTCTAATCTGATCCTTTTAGCTTTAGAACTGATTGCTTGTAGGTTCTGATAAATTTATTCTTGATACTGCTTTCCTCTTGTTCTCTAAGTCACAAAAGAATCCACAATTCCTACTAATGAAAACTACCTGGTTTTAATAGGTGTTTCAATTGGGTTTCAATTGGAAGAGGATTAATCAAGGAAAAGAGAGAAGCATATACTTAAATATTTCTGAGGAACAATGAAGTACATATAATCAAAGTCCTAAAATACTAGAGAGACATATTTATTTTAGATTGAGAACATAATTTTTATCCCAAGAGGCAGTTCATATAGAAGATAATCAACTTGGGGCTATATTTCTATTACTCAGTGTAATATGTCTTTATTTTATAAAACAGAAGTTAAAGTTATTAGAAAATATTAAATGGGATCAAAAATAAAATGGAATAATCATAACAATGACATGGTTTAAAATGTATATTTTAAACTAACCCAAGCATGTAAATTTTTACTTGACATTTAAGTTCCCTTTGTATCGAGGAAATGATTATTTCTATGTAAATAATTTTCCCCAATGGAGAATGAAATATTCTGTTTATTTTATCAAGTCTAAATTCTTTCTATTTAACTAGAATTATCAGCAGACCACTGCTCTCTGCCTGATGCCTGCAATAATTTTAAGTCCTCTTCTCTTTCGGTGTGGGTACTCTAAGTTGAATACTATTTTTTTCAGCACCCCAAGGCTTTCATATTTGATCAATTGTGTCTTCCCAGGTAATAGTAATCCTAGTCTCTTCAGAAAACAACTGGATGTATTTTTTGCAGGTATCACATTATTTATGACAAAGGAAAAGAGCAACCACACAGAAACCGCCAAAGACAGTGAGGTTGGAAGTGTGCTCTGCAGTGGAAATGTGAAAAAGGAATAAAAATAATAGTGTTTAACAGAGGAAATGAGCTTGCTTGATTGGATTTGTACAATGTTCCCACCAAACTAACCTGCTCACTGCCCCCAAGCACATTTTACACCTGCCCTCCTCCAGGCTGGCACTCCTGTTGTTCTCCCGACTTCATGTTGTTAACCAGCTGGGGACATCCAGTGCTCGGCTACAGGACAATGCCTTACTTGTTCCGGAGCTGGGGCTGATTACTGTGTTCTCTGAATAAGCTTATTGTCTATTTTTATTGTTGGCTGTTTTCCAGTTGCCCAGGACAGCACTTCTATTGCAAGCTTCTTCCTTCTCTCCTGCTCAACCTTGTGGTTCCAGCTGCACCTGGTCTCTTCTTACAGACCCCGCTGTCACTTGGCCAATATGGAGTAACCAGGTATAAACACCTGAACAACACCAGCCCAAACATATTATTACACTCCCTTGCCTAGCCAGTTTGCTCCCACGTTGGTGTTTTGTTAAATGGTGTTTTACTTGGTTTTGTTTTTAATTGGGGACAAGAAAGAAGATCATTAATAGTCCATCGTTTTTAGCAAATCTAAGAAACGTGAACTTGGGACCCATCTCCTAGCAGCCATAATGAAGTGGCTAATATCAGATAATAAAATTGACATGCATTTCAAACAATATTGCCTCTCTCTCACTTACCAACTTTACATTTCCCTGTATGGCCCTGGAAGATGACTGGTTAGCCAGAGACGGGTAAGATTCCTCAAGGGAGGAACAACCTAAGACAGGCACTGTCGCAGGGGGGCCATCAGGTGAGAAATTGGGGATCAACAGAGGTGAGGCTTAGAACCTCAGCCCCGCTGTTTTGAGAGAAATCTTCTGCATCCGTGGATGTTTTATTGCCCTTGTCTAGCTTGGATTAACACTTAGTCTACAGGCACACACCTGATCATCTAAATTTGCTCTCTTACAACACTAAACTATGTTTTCTACCTTTATCTTGCATCTACCTACTACTTCAGCATTTTATTAAAAATAATAATAATAAGGGAGAAATGTGGGATTCACATATAAATCAAGTATAAAAATCAAACAAATATTCATATTTGATCTGATTGTTTATAGTTCATAATGTGTGATCAAAACTGAAAGTTTCTGTGATGACTGCCCTTGTATTGTTCACCGTGTAAGAACTTATTCACTATGTAAGAACTTGTTCACCATGTAAGAACTTGTTCGTTATGCTTCAGAAGATTGGAGACTGACAAGAATTAGGCTTGGGGTGGATTAATGATTGTACATTGAGCATTGAGTCCCCTATACAGAATTTTATTGTTGTTAACAACCATTTGATCAATAAATATGAGAGATGCCCTCTCAAAAAAAAAAAAATTGACATGCAGAGGGGAGCAACAGAGACAGAAAGAGACAGAGAGGTTGAGAGCTTTGGAGTGAAAAGTTTGCAATCTTAGTTTTAATCTTGTATGAAGTCTGGCTGTATCCTGGTACCACTGAGGTTTCTTTTTTTATGTTAGCTAATATTATATTTTTTTGCTATAAATTAGTTCAAAATATATTTCTGTGCTAGATATGAAAAGATAGCAAACTAGTATGCCCATATAACTCTTTAAAGGCACAGGACACCATGCCTTTATTAGTCTTCTAGATATTGGGGGATTTCGAATTCCTTGGAAACAGTAACTATATTTTACTTATTTATTTTTTGCATGCCTTGAGGCACCACCACAGCAAAAGGAATTCAAAGAATCCTTGCTGGTTGATCTGAGAAGAGAAAGTTGTAAGGTTGCTTTCAGTTTTTTTAAGTTGTATTTTGCCACTCAAATCAAATTCTGGCGCTTGTATTAACAAGCTAAGGAAGAAAACATAATTTACCTCATCCTTACTATAAGCAACGTTTTTGGTGTTTGGATAGAGCATAAACTTTGTATAGAGAGAATATGAAGGTCACTCTTCCATCTTCCAGAAAAGGAAACTGAGATTTAAGGAAATTTAGTAACTTATTCAGATGTATACAGATATAATCAGAATAAGGATTAAAAATCCAGTTCCCTCAACCTGGGATTTCTCCGAATTACATCTTTATACGTCTCTTCATAGTTAAATGAGCTATTACTATCGAAATTGATTTTTCAGGTAAGTATCTTCATTGCTGACATATATTTGGGTGGGTCAAATATATTGCCATACCATAAATCAGATAAAATAAGCAGGTGGATTTCCATTATTTTTTATTTCCTACACAAAAAATATCTTTGGTGTTTGTGCATTTAAAGTATCTTTTTATTTTATTTATTAATCAAATTTACAGAAAGCTATACATCCCACTCATAGAATAAAATAGAAAATGGGTTGTCAAATGAGGCTAAGGGGACATTGATGATAGTAATAGACCCAGAAAAATAAAAATTAAAGACAACCAAATCCATTCTTTTAGCTTTTTTCCTATTGTGATTTCTTTGGAGTGTAATCATATAGCCAACTTCATTTCTATCAAATCAAAATACTAAGTTATAATTAATTACTCTTACTAGGATAAAAGCTGATCTCTGATTGCACACCCAGACTTCTGTAGTTCAAATGTGCTGCGTTACATCATTTCAGAATATATGAAGTACACACAAAATTGACTGTTTGATATTCTAATTTGCATATCACAAAGAATGCTTTTCATTTGTTTTGTTCATGACAATTGTAATGTGCATATCACACATTAGTTCAGGTATAAAATGTTTGGGTTTGGAAGTGATTTTGATAATTTGAATTATTTTCTTTATAAAATTTGTAAGAAGCTGGAAAAGACTAGAAATTCAGAATTCTTGTCATCAGATTAAAAGTAGGAAAGTCAACAAAGCATTCAAAATAGGTGGGTAAGTGTCTTTTTGATTATGCATGTCACCATCAGAAGGTCCTTTACCCTTGGCTGTATTTCTTCACAGGGAAATAATTTTTCATTTTCTCCAGGATATCTTCCCTTACATGAATTTCATTTTTCCTTCTCATATCCCATTCTGACCTATGTGAGATTTATGAACACTTAATGATCACTTGTTCATTTGTTTGAAATTGAGGTTGAAACCACCACTGAAGCTCCATGTTGACTTACCTATAGATTGGACTTGCTTTCATGATCATTACCAGAGCTTCTTGAAAGCAGACATCAGATTTCATTAAATATGTTATTATTTTAAGATTTCAGGGCAATATATACAACATACATACATACATAAATATATGTAAATGTAAATATAGAGATAAAGTGTTAAATTATATATAGTGTATATATGTATATATAAAAATTTTTTGTATTGCATCAAACTCAGTCCTGTCATTCTTACTGTAATCCTAAAACAATGACCTCACCCATAAGCAAACCCAGTAGAAATGACCCACATTATGGATTCAGTACATAAATAAATAATAAAACAGAAACAACTAATTGGGCCAGATTAGTGAGAGTACCATTATTGCAATTAAATGAGGTTGGATTTAGAAACAAAGAAAGCTGAGATTAATCAGCCAGTGGAGTAGAGGAAAAACTAGGCACCTTGTGAATAATCTATGTTAGCTTCTTTTTCTCTGTAAATAATTGCTTTACAGTATTTTTCAATGATATGCAATATAGGAATCTCAAAGTAATGCCATCAATCATTTCTCTGTATAATTGTATAAATCCCTTTTTGATATTGCTATAAGAAACATCTAAAAATTTTATAATACAGTATTAGCCATTGTACTGTGGACTTCCCAGCTTTTAAGTTCTTTTAGGGAAGATGTTTTAGTTTGGAAAGTACCACTATGGAGTTATATTTAGGAGACAAGCTATAACATCATTAACAGTTAGGAATATTTATTTAATAAGATGTCACGCAACTTATAATAATTGCAAACTTACTCAGGAAAATATGATGGCATAAAAATAAAGTGTATTTGAGATCAGTAGAATTAAGTTCCAGTTCTGACATTTCAAGCATTATGACTTTTCTGAACCTCACTGGTACAGAGTGTAAATTTTAGCAAATAATAATGGTGGCCGCACAGCTCTTTTTATTGAGATAAAATATTTGAAAAGTTCTTGATAAGTGGTAATATGCTATAAATATATTGCTTACATTTATATGAAAGTGTCCACAACATGTGGTATTTATATATTTTAATGACTATAGAATTATAGCTATTCATTTAATAATCAAACTCCTACTTTTGGTTCACTGAAACTGAAGAAGCAAAAAAATTTATATTTGGAGTTGGTTGGCATTTTTCCACTTCTTCGCCATCTAGTAATATTTATTGGATGACAGACATGCACTTATGTTGTTGAATGCTCGATTTTCTTTGGTATTCTTTTAAGTGAACAGCTTTTCATACCAGGCAGTTAAATTACTTGCAGATTACTGTGATCTGTTAGTCCTTTATTTTACATTATTCTAGAGCAGATCTAGAGTGGCCTTTACTCTAAGGTTAATTAAACTCCTTGTGTAAGGTCTGGTCATTCTAGGATAGCTACTGAATGCATGTATTTAACAAGGTTGGAAGTAAAACAATTCCCAACCCTACATGAGTTCAAGGAATTTTCTACCTTAAAGAATCATAGTAATTTTTGTTTCCTCAGAAGTCACGCTTGTCTGGCTTCATGTGCTCTTATCTATGCAAGTATAGATGACTATTCAGCCAAAGTCTCAGGGATCCTCTTTATAGATTTCTATAATTCTCTCTTTTTCCCTCTTAGGTATTAACACTACAAATTCTAATTGTCTTGACCTCCACAAACTCCAATCTCTGTGTCCTCAACTAATTTAAGTAACACCATATTCAAACATAGAATTTCATTTCTTTTAATTAATAAAGAGATTGAAATATCAGACAATTGAATTATAAATACATTGGCTTATTTTATTGTCAATATTTTTAAATACATAGAATTTAGTACATTCACTTAAAAATAATAATGTCATGAAAGAATTTTCTTAATGTTGGCAATAAACATTTCAAAAGTACTAGAGTAATTTCTGGCATGTTATTCCAAGAACAGAACAGAGTAGAAAGGATAATATCTTTATCTTATCTATGGATAAACTTTATAAAATAAATGAATATAAAAATAGTCAAGGACAAATAGTAAAATAGGATTTCCTAAATTGACAGGCATTACTTAAGTCTTTTATAAACAAAATGCAAAACTATTTTGGAATTGAAATATAGTTTTAGAAATATGTTGGTATTACAAACTTACACATTACAGATTTCAGGTTTTACGCCACCACCTATCAGCTAACATAATGATTTTTTCTCTTATTTGAAGGATAAGTTCCTGAAGTTTCTATTTAATTGTATAATCACTGCAATATTTATTTATTTATTAATTTGTCTTACTCATTATTTTATTAAATTAGCAAAAAAGTTAAGCATTTATTGTATTTCAGGTAATGTGATATACAAAAGGAATATGACAGAGATCTATCATTGAAGAGTTAACAGTCCAGATTAAGATTCAGAGAAGTAAATTGGTAAGTATAATTGCCCCTTTGCTGTCAGGATATAGTGAAGAGAATTAAGTTGGCTTTGGAGTAGGGGTTGGACAATACTCAACTTAGAGATAACATGCAGGTGGCATTTTGAAGAATGAATAGAACTGAGGCATGTATATATATATATATATATATATATATATATATATATATATATACAAACTCAGACATCTATATCTATACAGATACATGGTAATGCTTATTAGACACCTCTTGGTAAAGTGGTGATACAAATATATTTAGAATTCAGTGCTTCGCCTTAAGTATCCCAGACTTTGAAACCCATTTAGTGCCTAGTATGGTGCTTCCGTCCATGCAACATTTTCAGAGTCACAATTAAGAGTATTGTTTCACAAAAGGGAGAACTAAAAATATAAAGCTTTTTACAAAACATTTGAATCAGTGACTACTTTGGAAGCAACTTCCTTAATAAATAAATCTCCCTAAAGTTAATTCACATTTGTTGTTTTTGACTGAGTTGTATAAAGGAAATGTAAAATTGTATCAAAAAGCCTGGATAAGTGATTAAAAACTATAAAGAACTAAAGACATCAAAGTAGTGAGTAAAAGGAATAGCAAAACCAATTGACATAAGGCATTTTTAAGAATTTCACATTTTTTGAGAAGCTTTCTTTCTGGGTTTGAAACATACACGTGAGTTCTTAGCTCATAGGATGTGCAAGTTATAATGTCTTTATTCACAAAATACAATAAAATTCATTGTCCAAAGTGTGCTTAAACCTTGGCATGTGTGAATGGCTTTATTCTACTTTCATGCAATGGATGAATTGTAGTTTATATAATTAATATAACAGGAGTGCCAAACAATGAATGAGTGAAACTGTGTATTGAGGGAAAAAGCATTGCCAAAGGGGTCAAGTTCACTGAAAGCTCTTCTCAGATATCAAAAAACAGATTGATTTGGCATCCAGGTATCTCATCTGGGCTTTGCCACCGGGCAAGTAGGAAACCTGCATTGCAGCCTGTCACTTAACCGACCTGGAAATGTGCCGCCTCCTCTGAAAACCAAGGGGTAGGACTTTGTGAACCCTATGCTTTCTTTGGGCTCTAAAATTCTATGATGCAAGTTTTTATGGCCTGAAGAGTCAATATATGATCACTGCTCAAAGAAGTACTAGGCAAGATAACAGTGAACGTTTTTCATCTCTAATTAATGCCCCAAATATCTTGAGATGTACTGAGAAAGACTTTCAAGGTATAAGGATATAAAATACATTTTGGCAAATGAGAACCCAGGAGATTCTAAGTTATATCACACCAAATACAGGGGACATTCTGAGACTTAATTAGAATGATTTACCCAGCAAGGAGAGAAATAATAGAAATCTTTTACAACCTACTAGTTGATCGCAAAACAGAAATTTTCAAACAGCTGCCAATAAATATAATCATAAATTTAACAACATGTAATCTTTTCTTTCCTCCTTCTTAAGGAACTAGAAGATAACTGAGAGTTAATTCAAGATTAATTCCAAAATAGTTTGATATGTATCCTTCTTATTACTGAAGCTAGGTTTTAGCTCACTAAGTATTTTATAAAAAAGATCATATGCAAATAAAAAGGGAGGAAAACCCTAAACTGAAAAAGAATCCCTATTAATCACTTCCTTAAAAGTACAACAAAGGCCTAGATACTGAATCTACAGCTGCAGTTAACACTCCATCTCTGAGTCATAATGGACAATACTGGTACTGTACAGACTCAGGCTAAATTAATACTGTTGTTTTTTGTTTCTAAAGACAAAAAAAGTGTATGAAACAACTTCAGTTCTCACTAAGCTGAATCTGCAATCCCATCTGTTCAGATTTCATGCTTTAAGAAGAAAAGAGAAATCAACCACAAAAACAAACCTCCTTCATCCTAATATTAAGATATTCAACAGAAAAACTAGGTAAGAATCCTTTTTAATTCAACTGCAATGTTTTATTCAATGCAGTTTTGTTTTCAACTTGAGCAACTTTAAATGGTGAAGCCACCATTGTTTTCCAATATCTAGGGCAAACTGCTCTTTTAAGGAAACATGTGAATAAAACAGTGAACTAGACCTATATAAAATGATGCCACCTCTTTTTTTTTGGCAAAATGTGAACAGTGAACTACACATTTTAAGGGTTATAGATAAGAATTCTGCTAAGTTCTTCCATTTTACTAAAGGTGAAGAGGTGATTTACCTGAAACCACAAAGTAGAAACATCATATTAACTTTTTCCTTATAATTTTTAAATGTTTCAAAGGGTAAATAAATGTCTATCAAAAATTTTTCCTTTGTTTTTTGAGAAGAAAGAAATTTGACATAAGCATAAAATTGTGTTTCTGCTAATGAAATGATTACTAGAGAATAACTAATTGACTTAAATAGTTTCATTTTAAGCTTGATTAAATTTTTTCAGTCCATATTTGTATTGGTTTCCTAGGTGCAATAAGTCTGACATTTCTTTAAGATTTATGGTGCTTGTGAATAATCTGTTCTATAATTTAAAACATGGCCAAAGAAACATTGTCCAATTTTAGGAAAAAGCTTTAGATTCTTTACTTTCTCAGAATTCAGATTTTTTGCATCATTATTGATTATGATAATTTTAGTTGTTCCAGTAAGGCTTCAAAATAGATGACATATTGATGACTTTGTACTTTATTAAATATAATTAATTTTATGATAGTCTTTTGGAATAAAGCTGATATCTGAACATTATTTTAATGTTCTTGTTATCATGACTTAGATGTATTTTCTACCACAAATAAAAATTTAGAAGACTGAGGGCCTAAAAGCTCCATACTGATACCAGGAATTAAGTAAAGGAGAAATCAGAAAACAGCTGTATTAGATGAAGGCAACCTATGCGGACTCATTAAATAATGTGTTGAATACTTTGAACTTCCATTCCTTATTCCATAGAACAATTATAACATTCTGTGATATGAATGAAATTAAAGAATTTCTCTTTTAAGATATTCCTAAATCCTTATCTTTTTAACATTTTCTTTAGAATAATAATAGCACCTAACATTTAGTGAGCACTTTACTATGTACACAAACTAGACAAAGTTCTTTAGTATTCTATTATATGTTATGTAGTATAATTCTATTTTTTAATTATAATTGTATTTACAACTTTATTATCCCCTCTTTTTACACATGAGAACTATAAAACAGAGAGGTTAAGTCACTGGCTCAAAGAGTCATACAGCTACTAAGTGGTAGAATTGGGATTCAAGCCAAGGCCAGATAGAATCTGATGTCTATTCAAGATTAATAGAGTAATTACAGATTTTTTTCAAGTCTTTGAAAAAAAGCTTACCAGAAAAAAAATTAACAATTAAGTACATCATATGTTATTTATTCCTCAACTTTTTAACTGATATTCAGATCGTGTAGAGATTGGAGTCAATGATGTTGATAATTCTCCAATGAAAAAAGAACTCTTTTTCTACAGTTTCGCTTTTTCCTCAACTATAAAGGATCAATGAAAAGTTGAAAACTAGCACTTGAACAGAGCTACTATAGAAAGAAGTCTTTTGTTTGGGGGAAAACTCAATAAATGTATTACTCATTAAATATTTACCTTTTACTCTAAGGCAATTTAATATGTAATAAATGTAAGCAGGGAAAAGTTATGTACTTATGTTATGCATTATAATCCTTAAAATAGAACATAGGATTGTTTGTAAAAGAGCAAAAATAAATAATTCAGGAAACAAAACAAATAGAAGAAACTAAATTTACCTATTGCCATAGATACTACCTAAAGCAGTGGTTTAACTTGGAATATTTGCAGTTTTATTTCTTCACCTTGGTTGCTATCTGGTTCAATAAGCTTACTGAAAAATATATCATGTTTCAGGTCTTCCTTAGAATTCAGAGACAGCTTTCCCATTCATGATATTACTTAGTAAGGTGAAATAATGACCAAGCTCTCTTATTATCAGGTAAGTAGGTTTCAGATGGAATTTTTCATTAAACACCCTGGAGAAATTATTTATTACAAGGTCTTTTTCAACAGCTGGGGGCTGATTCATGGTCCCTTCCTGATGGTAGAAGAGTCATGACAGAATTTGTTTTCAAGGAAGGTGAATAGGATGATGACATGCAGGATGAAGTGGGGAGAATTAGAAAAACATTTAGGAAAAAATTGGAGGGAATGACGGAGGGTTTTAAATATACTGAGATTGATAATTGTGCATCCACATCAGCATTCCCAAAAGGTTGTTAAAAATGCAAGTTGTAGTTGAAAGAGATAAGAATCAAGTCTAGATATAGATATGAGTCATTCATTTAATGGGAATACTTTAATCTTAAAAGTGGAGGAAAATAATAGCCTGGAGCACAGAATCAGAAGGAGACAGAAAAGTAGAGGACACAGGGTTGAGGACTAAACCTTAGAGTTTAAGCATCATCTAACATTGTTTGAGGTATGTGCCAATGATCTACAATATAATAAAAAAACCACCTTTTCATTGTTCTCCTTATTTAAGGAAGAAGGTAACACTGCTATTATCCCTTCGATTCTGTGGCCCATTTGTAACTACTTGCCTTACAATTTTTATATTTACCAAGCATAGTAGTTCATTTTCCTTCTATATTTGTAAAGTTTACCTGCTGTACAGAATATTTTGCCAGGAAATAAAATCTTGACAGGCCATATCAGAAGATGGTATCTTCCCCAAATAACTGCTCCTCTCAAATTTTCCCTCACCCTATTAAAATTAGCCTTCTTATGGATGACTTTTTGTAACATCTCTTCATACACAATTTCACTTCCTTGTACCTCCAGCTCAGATGTTCTTATACTGAAGTCTATGGTGTTGAACCTTAATTTTATTTCTGTGCTGGGGTGCAACCTCAAAACTACACATTGGTACACTGATACATATGGTATTGTGAGAAATAAACAAGTGATGGTGGAAAATTGGTTTATGAAGGAGTGGGCATAGTTCTGAAACAAAGTGAAGTAAAAGCTATCCTTTACCATTCCTCTGAATGGATGGAACATTTTGGCCAAGACACATAGGCAACTTGGAATTAGGGAAAAGATATATTTGAGAGGATTTAAGAGCTTAGATGAGCTCTTATGAGACATAAAAAGTATATTAAGAAGGGCCACCATCCCAACAGAAGGAATACTGGATTAGAACTGCCTAAATCTTTGTCCAGACTCTACCATTATTAATATGGCAAGTAATTTAACCTCTTTGGGCTTAAATGTCCTCATCTTTTACATACAAGAATTAGATGAGATTATCTTTGTGAATAATTCTGTTTACTTCTAATAAACTACAATTGCACTATATGGCAGTTAGAGTGTTAATTCTATTACAGGTTAAAAATATAGTCTATGTAAACAGCTGTCACCAAAATTCATCTTAGATAAAAAGCTGTACTGTTTGGGAAAATATATTGATAGGTATTTTATTACAGAAGGTAAGACCCTAAGAGTTATAGAAGGGTGAAATGGCCCTAAACAGGATACAGGAAAATATTGCTATGGCTCATTGAAAGAGGGAAGAGGAGAAAATAAGATAGTACTAGGGAGATGGCAAAAGTGAATTTATTTTGAGATGAGTCTTTTCCCAGTAACGTCCTAAAGCCATAGTAAAGCCCACTAGAATCATGAAATAATTAATTTGTAGATGGCTTAAGGAATAGACGAAGGAGTTGAGATGCAAATCCCTGTGCCATGGGGAGGAGTGGAGGTGGGAAGCAGAAACAATCTTCAAATAGCCTGGAGCACAGAATCAAAGAGAAGTATAAGACAGCAAGCTTTTGAAATTTGCAGAAACTGTGGGGAAGGATTTGAATTCCATCACAAATGGAAGAACTGGATGGAACTCAGGCTGGGCCAAACAAAATCTCCAAGAGCAAGAGACCCTGATATAACACCTGGTTTACAATTCTAAACTGTGAGTTGTATTACTGCCTTAACTGAAGCCTCTTCATTTCTTCATTATCCTGAGAATAACATCCAAAATCATCAACATGAATTACAAGACTACACTCCAATCAGCCCCTGTTTCCCAAACAACATCATGGATCATATTTTTCTAACCATTGAAGTCCTTTAAGCCAGACTGTGTATAAATCTTGGACCTAATATTTTATCTTTCCCTTACCAAAAACATTACCCCTCCCCATTTTCACTTCACCCTGGATAACAAGGTCTCAGCTTCATTTTCTTTTTTCAGCTCGGCTTTCCTGACCTCCAAGACTAAGTTTAATCTCCATATTTAATGCTGTCCCCAAATATTTTCTTGTTCTCCCTCTTTCATATTACTTCTTATACTTGATTTTAATTTCATTTTTGTCTTTCCTTCTAAACCGTGAAGGCAGTGACCATGTTTATCTTCTTTACCATTCTATCTTCAATATTTGGCATAATGCCTGGAATATGATAGAAACTAAGTGAATTAGTACGGAATGGCCAATTTATGAAAGTGATAATTGATTTCAGGTCCTAGGATAGTTTGAAATCATCCTCATAGGTTCCGTTATATTGTGATAGCACCAATCCTCAGTCACAGAGTGGTAGAGTGGTCATATTTGTCAAAAGCAACAGGAAGAATGCCACCAGTAAATCTCAGTAATCTAAGGAGTAGGAATGCCATTTTCCATCATTTACTTAATACCTGATAATGTCTGTGACCTGGTCATTACTGAAAAAATATTCAAGCATCCCACTTTCTGACCACCCATCCTCTGTTTCTTGGTCTAGATTGTTTGTTCAGTTACTCCAGAATTTTTTTTTTCCAATCAGGAAAACTTAAGAAGCCTTATAACTGGCCTACCTTCTCTTTTAAAATCCATTTTATACCCAGGAACCAGTTTAAAATGATATACCCAGTGATCATTTTAAAACATAAATCCAATCTGGCTAGACTCTGAGTTAAACCCTTCAGTATTCACTGGTCTCCCAGATGTAAACAAAAGGTGACAGCTCCGGTTGATTCTAGAGCTGACTGTACTCTGGTACATGGTAACCCTCACAGGTTTTCTGGCCCTTTCCAGCACCACTGATGGTTATGGAGGGCAGATGGTTATGGTCAAGAATGTTCCTTTGGCACTGGAAATTGGGCATTCTCCGCCATGAGCGTACAAAGTTTTTTCTCTTTAATACCAAAGAATATATTAGACATTGATATCTTATAAGATCAAACTCTGCAAACCTCTGTCAGTGAATTCTGTGTCTGGGTTAGAGTAATCAAACCAGAATGTGCAACCAGGTCAAAATACTAAAGCTGCAGCCATATTACCATCTAAGGATCAGGGCACAAGTGTAATTCTTATAGAAAGAGAAGAATTTTCTGCTAAATATCTGTCTTCTGACTTTAGACTTCCTTATAGCACACACAGAAGCCCTTACTAAATTCACCTAGTGAACCTTAAATGATAGCCAATAAAACCTGTCTTTACTGAACACTGCAAGATGCCTAATGAGAAAACTGCCATTCTAAAATAGAATGGCCCTGGACATTATTATTGTCTTGTAAAGAGGGACCTGTGACATTATCCAAACAAAATATTGTGTGTTCATACCTGATGAGCCTGTTAACATATTATCTTTATTAAATTACATGAGAACACAGTGATTGCTTTGAGTGATCCAACCCTCAGCCTAGGGGAATGAATAAATTAGTGGTTTGGGACATGAAGCTCTTGGTGGGGAAAAATGTTACATATTTTGGGAATCATTATCTATGTTTTCCTTTGCATGTGCCCATACTGTTTTTGCAGTATCTGTCTCCAATGCAGCCCAAGAGCCACCAAACCAGCCACCTCCATACTAATAAACTCCTTGCTGACTGCTCTGGACACATTGCAACAGAGGGGTAGGTGTAAGATTGTAAGAGCTAGTCTCGAGGGATGGAGTGTTAAAGGGGGTCATTGAAAGGATGTGACTGTACTTTGACCCACTGAGCTGAACCAGGACCATCAGAGACTCCTCATTCACTTTCCTGTTCTGCCCCCTGTTCCCACAATGGGAACCAGTTTCAAGGACACAGCCTCGAGAGAGCAATGTATTGTTGAGACATCCGAACTGTGTATGTGACTGAACCCAGTTCAGGCCTCTATATAAACTTTTAAGATTCTGAAAGGCAGATGTGGGGATTGCTCATCTTATGAATGACCACCCAAGATAAGCCTCACATGCAAGTTCCCTTTCTATTTGCCTCTTTCTGTCCTTGTCCTCTGTTATAAAAGGGCCTGTTTCAGATTACATCCAGAAAGCCCCAGAGGTCGTGAACAAACAACTGAAAATGAAAATGATTCATAAATTATGGTTAATCCTACAGAAACATAGTCTTTCCTATTTTTATCAAAATCACTGATAAGAGACGTAAGTATTTCTGTGATTTTACTGTCCAAATAATACTTCCTAATTGAATTTTAACTTAACCTAGAAAATAAAAACACTCAAGATAGTGATTAAAAAGTTGCACCATAAGAATATGTAGAAGAGAAATGAAGTTGGAAGTTGAGAATATTAAATATAAGGCTCTGATTATGATAAAAATTGTTATTCTAACCTCCCTTTTGTTATTAGGTGTTCTTTTGCTTTACTTATTTTATACTATCATAAATTTCCTGGATGGTCTTGTTACCAATAATGTGAATCAAGAAAATATGTGCAGAGGTATACACTAAGCAGCAGCTGGGGTGGATTTTTGTAATACCTGTTTACTTGTTAGTAATAACCATCTAATTCTAGATTTTGAGATATAATTTATTCAAAGTTCTTCACAGAAATATTTTTAAAGCCACCATAAATTTGTTAGTATAAAAAATTATTTTGGTAATATTAGTTTTTTGTTTTTACTTTGAAGTCTTACTCCTAAAGACAGTAATGAAAGAAGTGGGCCTTTGATGTCAGTAAGTATGCTTTGTAAGCTATACCAGTGTATGTATACTGGAAAGATATTTTTCTCTTATTTAAATTTAGATTGATGTAATGCAAATACTGACATGATCACAGACATACAAATACGCTTTTGGCAAAAGGATATTCATTCAATAATATTTCTTCATATGTTATTCAACTGCACTATTCTCCAACTTGAAATCTCATGCAATTTAATAATATACCTATTTATAATGTTAACTAGTTCATTGATCATATACAACCAACTCCCTCAGTTGACATACTGAAAAGGGCTACTTTTTTTTAAAATTAAAGAGTAGATCTATGTAATAGAAATAGAAAGTAAACCATCTCATTTAGAAAAAAACTATGGTGTTTCTATACCAAATTCCTTCTTTTTGATGAAAATGGCTTATGTACTTTGGTGATGTTATTTTCCTCACAAATAATAAAAGATGACTCATATCATCTTTTATGTGTGTTTATCTTAAGTGTCACGAATGGGTTTTGGAGAGGTCTTTAAATGTCCTGAAACTACATGCAAAAATATTGCAGTAAAAGCTTATAGGTATTTTTCTGGAGGAAGACCCTTATCTTCTAACTGCTTCTCAGTTATATGATCCTCTAAAATATAATAATATGTAGAATAGGGCCTACAAATCCACAGTGAAAAGAGTAATGATATTAAGGAGATTTCAGAAGACTTTTCACACAAACAGGAAAAAAACAAATTTAAGATTATTTATGTCTGAATTAACATTATTTAGACCTCCATGTGTTTAAAACTCCTGATAAGTGATTTTAAGATCAGCAATCTATGACTAAAATAACTTTAGGTATGTCAGTAGAAGTCAGGTTTTAAAATGGTTCAGCTGTTTTTGCACAATTTCAGAGATATCAAAATGACAAATAACCTGGCTTGCCTTAAATTTTCTTTGAAATTACGGTAAAAATAGATAACATTTTAAAATTGAACTGAAATTTTAAGTGATCAGGAGATGACCCGTGTCTCCAGACAGATAACTTAATGTTTCTTAAATATACACCTTCATAAAATGTAACTTTCTAAAAACTGACAATGCTTTCAATATGCTTATATATAATACAAATATATACTGTACACCAAGATGAGGGCATTTTGTTGATATGTCAATAAAAGCATCATCATCTAACCCTGTATCTTTCAGTCAGATGACACTGACAAGAGGATATTTTATTAGAGAAATAGAACTTATTAGAGAAATAGGTTATTATTATGAAATATAAGCCTATTAATGTTGTAAATTTATCTTCACATATGTCATGTAGGATGCATTAGTACCCATTAGACGCAGGTATAAGCTAAACATTAATGGAGCTATTGTTGATATCTTTTCACCACAATATCCTCCCAGTCATGTGTACAATGCCTCTGAACAGAGCTTTCTTCTAAATGGTAGAGCATTCTAAATGATATGCAATTAAGAAATGTGCTATTCTACTGCATTAAAGCACAAGCCAAATGCAAGTTATTAGCATCCATTTCCAGTACAACTTTGCAAGTGAAAGAATGTGCGCAACAAGGAAGTGATCACTTACCTTTTAATAACAGTTTAGAGAACTGATATTTACAATCCCTATAGGCCAGCTAAAAGAGCTTTTTTTGGCTCTTTATAATTATATTCACAACTCAGAAAATACATTCTTAAAGAATATTGAATCTTAGGTTGGAAAATATTGTATAAATATTTTAATATTAATTTCCAGACTCCTAAAATGGAAATAAAAATATTTATATTGTTAAGGATGATAAGAATTATTTAAACAGTTTTATAAGGAGCAAATGTTATGTAAATATGATTAACATCAGTATTAATACATAATTAAACACTTGACCTACTAAACTTATATTTGGTCATAAAATTAACACTGTTTTTTTTTCCATATTCACCAATGACATTGTGTTTCTCTCTTTACTTATTCAAAGCATAACATATCACAAATATATTAAATATATATGTCTATTACAAAAGTTTTACCAAAAAATGTTTAAAACTTCTAAATTATTTCATTTACTTAAGGGGAAATCACAGATCAAAGTTTTCAAATAATGATGGGTTATGAAGAAAACCTATTATTTTCTACTTTAGACAAAGTGACTTAGTTATGTTGTAAGTATATAGATTCTATCTTTTAAAGTGTCCTAGTTTTCTGAAATTCACTAGTCCATACATAAAAAATAGTATATCTCATATATAAGGTAATTTGCACTAGAGTTAACATAAACATTTTAGATTTATCTATTAAACAGTTACATTTACCCATTTATATTTTATTATACCTATCCTGCTTTTCAATTAGAAGTGATTTCTCAATCCCAAGTGTTGGGGACTGAGATGACTCCATAATTGTCATAGTTTCTGACTCAGACTCCAGCGGCAAAGACCAGATAACATAAATTTCCTTTGCTTTGAACACTCTTCAGTAAGTAGAAAATAATACCTGTCTTATTACAGAGAGCCTTGCACATTACCCACATTACAGGCATCATTTAAACCTTATATTCTAACTGTCAAGTTACATGTATAAAGAGGATCAGTGGAATGAGGCACATCAGTGAATGGCTTCAAGAGGCAGAGCCAAAATTTGGTATCAGATTTTAGTCAAGTTCAGAGTCCTGACCATTACCCTTAAGCTGCTCATGTGATTGTTAATTCCTAGCCAATTGTCTATGTAGAGAAAAATAATGCCATTTTTATAGTTTCTATGACTCAGAAAAAAAAGATTTCGCTTTATGAGAGGAAATGAGAGTAATTCACTATGTCAACACTGGTATGTCATATAAAACACTGTATGTATTCTGTATGTCTAACAGAGACAACTGTCTCTATATGATACAATTAAACTCCCTTGGAAAGAGTTCAAAACCAACCCATATTACATTGAATTTTATAATATGGCAACTAATATTACATTAGATTTTAGCAGTATCATTATGTACTATGGCAGCAAATGAATGAAAATGAATTTGTAAAAAATTATGTTCCAACTGCCACATTTGTGTGCAAGAATATCAGAATTAAACTTGAAAGATATTTCTAATATTTCCAATACTGCACTCAGGCAAAATATGTTCCTCATTGATAGCAAGTAAGAACCAAAATATAAGACTTTGCTTTACTAGCTACCTCGGTATTTCCCTCTAAAAGCATAGTTATGCTGTCGTTGTGATCTTTTGCCTCTTTATTGGGGAAGTGGGTTAGATATTCTTGTTGAAAGAACAGTATATCCCATGTCACTGCTGTGTTAATTTTAATTTACAAATAAAATTTAAAGATAAGTGGCCGTAAATAAGAGACCAAATAAATTATGAGAGATCCAACATGGAATTCTGCCCAGCCAAATGAAGTAGCTCTCCTGTGTTTATTAAGTGAATGAAGCATGAAATAGAAGAGTGTACATGGTAAGAACCCATTTGTAAATCCAAAACATGCCCACATGCTCACACATATAAGTACATATAAATATACAAATATTTATTATATATTTATGTGTGCATCACTTTGATTTCTCTCACATATATAAATATGTAAGACTGATGTACTCAGCATGTTTTTAAATATGTCTGTATATTTCATCTATGAGAGAGAGACTATATGCCTAGACAGATCGAGAAGGATTCTAAAAGTCTAGTGGCAGCAGTTACTTCTATGGAATGAGAAGACCTGGAAACTAGAATGACAGGATGACTGTATAATCTCTTTATGGTTTGAAATGTTTATCATGTGTAAAGGTATACATGCACACATATATATATACGAATGTATGTTTATAGCATATACATGTATATATGCAGGTGTATATATGTGTGTGTGTATATAAATATATCCATATCTATATATAGTATGTGTGTGTGAGGCCTCCAGATATCACTTGCTGTCTACTTCCTTTTCTGTTTGTTCCTATCATTTAACTTAAAAATCCCAAATTTCACATGAAGACAGTTTTTATTGTTTTATGGTCTGAGAAAGTGGATAGTTTATCTCCTAACCTGAAGAAATGGGGAATACAAAGGTAGTGAAAAATAAAGGCACAATTACAAGTTGAGACCATGAATACAAAACTGCTCACAGGAAATGCTGAGACTAAAACCACTCGGGGAATACCCAGGTGAAAGTGAGGAGTTCAACAGCACTGCCCATTGCTGAGGTGCTCTGTGATGTGCTCTAACCATCACCTCCCCAAAATACGTCTTGCCTAAAAGGAAGCTCTAGTCAGAATTCTAGTCCAGGTTACTCTGAAAGTAATTTCACTACCGTAACTCCGGTGAGGGGAGGGAGAATCCCGGTGCAAAATACATTTGAAACCGAAATCAAAGGGAAAAATAAAGTGGGAGAAACCCGTTTATTGCTTACAAGCAGTCGTCCATTTCTGCTCTCCTTTGTCTCTTGCAACCCTCAGAAGAAGATGCTACTACCCAACCTCTCTGCTCCAGATAAGCCCTCGGTTGCCTGTGTATCTCCATTGATATGGAGATACCTACTGATAGAAGAGACTACTTCTCTCCACCCCTTGGAAACACCTATGGTGTGGAGATGCACTAAAGCCAGGCGAGAGATTCTGGAAATGTTGCAATTCTACCCACAACTACCTTTCCTGATAAAAATGTAAGTAGGTGTATTCTTCCTGAAATGTGTTGATTAATGCTTAGTTTTAGCATTTTAATTTAGTATCATCTGTTAAACGCCAACTATGTATAAAGCATTTTGCGACATCATTGGAGTACATAGACGAGAAAGATGTCCCTGAGCTGAAATCAAAATCTTTGAAATTTAATATTATTTGACTCATTTTTGTATATGGAAAGCAATTTTATATATGAAAGTTAGAATTTATAAAAAGTAAATTGGAGAATTTACATAAACTAAGAAATAAACTAGTTTTATAATTTAAATAATTTGCCTTGGAGACATCTCTTCTCCATTACTAGATGTACTAAAATTTTAAATATACACAATTTCACAATAATATGTATATAATGTCCAATAGACATCTTATGTAGCTGAATGCAATTTATAAACACTCACATCTGATATGGAGATGTTAGGATTGCAGAGAAAACTGGTCTTCTGGAAGAAAGAAGAGTGGAAATAACTGAAGTAAAATTTAAAAAAAATGATGCTGCTGTCCCAGAAAGGGAAATGAATGCCTCCCTCAACTCCCCAGGTGACTTTCAATTTAAAAATTTCAGTGCTTGCTGTAACTTGCCTCCTTTCTCCTAGAGCTCAATACCATATTCTCCCTCTTCTTTACCAGGCTGAATTTCTCTGTTAGTCAAATAATAAAAAGAATTATGGCCAAGGTAGAATGCTAAGACTCAGAGAAACTAATTGCCCATGGACACCCAGCTTGCAGGTGTCAAGGCAAAGATTCCAGTTTATGTATGCTCAGATACCTGGCCCCTCATATGTGGCCTTGACTTGCTGTTATATCAAAGGCTCCAATTATAGCCAGTGAGTGGCTCAATGTCCAGATTTATGCTGAAAAGCAAAGAGGTAAGTATAGAGGTGTAAAGAAGTCAATTAAACTCTCTAAAATCTTGTGAAATTTTCTATTTAAACATTTTTAGCATGTAAAACAATGTAAGATACAGCTTTTCTGGAAAGTAGTGTTATCAGACACAATCTGTATCTGATCCTATTACAATCCCTGCTTACAAAATGGCAGTATTTAATTTACAGTTTCTGTAAGATTAAATTAAGGAAAAATGTTTAAGTTTGTAAAGTGGTGGGACATTTTCATTGTACTCCCCAAATGTCGAAGACAAGGAAAGTCGCATCAGAAGGTAGAGTTGTAGAATATACCCTATTGTGAGGTGGCTGTACTGCTGTTTCTGTGAAAAAAGAAGTCAGAGGTACTGACCAGCCTTCTCTTCCCACATGTTGACACAGCTTTCAAAAAGCCTCATTTCTTTAAATTATTGTTAGTAATGGTGTATTGTTACTAATGTCATAGTTTATTGCAGCGTTTTCTTGCTGAAAGGGATTCCATGACCAAATAATATTGAAAAATCTGAGTTCAATAAAGTTAAATAGGTGTTTAGTTTTATTTGATGTGTTTGGGCTTGATTTTACTGAAGGGATACTTAGAGCCTTTATTATGCAAATGTGCGTTGTGAAGCTGCGCAGAACCTGAGAAGTATTTATATGAAGCATTTCCCAAAGGTATATTATCACAGAAGGCTCTCCTCTCCAATTTTTCTTTTTACCTTTTCTTGAAGGACATTGGGGGAAAAGGGAGAAACACATAGGTAGATAGAGCAGCAAAATGGTTGAAAACACTAGTTCTCAAGTGATCTGCTTAGCCACTGACAAGTAACTTGGGCCAAAAAATACCCCAAGAAACAAAAGAACAATTCAATGTGACAGATAATGGAGGAAGAAATGACTGAAGTTTCTTTGTAAGAAATAAACAAAATGCTTCCAACATAAAAACCTGGATGGTGCTAATAACACAATTTGGAAGAACTCTGTTACTAATTCTTTTCACAGAGCCAGGGAGTAGTTTGTTTCTAATTTAGTTCAATAGAAGCCACAACAGTCAAACACAAATATGAAAAACAGTTTCATTCCAAACTTATTCAAGCTTCTGGTTCTGCCTGCAAAAAAAAAAAGGTTTCATAATGATCTGAAGAAAAGTGTTAAACTAAGCCTTAAGATATTTTTTTAAATCAAACAGCAATTGACAACTGAATTTATAAGTAAAAAGACACCAAGTTTTATTGAAGAGCCTACTGCATTCTATATCTAGTTCTTTTAAATAATTTTTTTCAAACTGTTAGCAATCTGGGGCAAACATTACCTACTGCATATTGCTTTGGTTAAATATCTTAATCAGACAGAACCTTCTGTGTGATGTTTATTTAAAAATTTTAAGTGGAAAAATATCACTCTTTTACCTTCTGAAAACTGGAAATTTGGATAATGAGGAAACACCCATTTATTCACTTTCCCCATGGCAGTGGCTATCAACCAAGCTATCAACCAAGGCTGTATGTTATAAGCAGTAGGAAACATTTTTAAATATATATATATATATATATCAGTGCCTCTTCTCCACCTCCTGAGATTCAATCTTAGAGTGGGGACCCTGCATCAGTATTCTTTAATTCTCCAGGTGATTAAAATATACAGTTGTGACTGGGGCCCATGGCCCAAACAGGAGATAATTTCTCTAATGCTGAAATTGCAAATCTAAACATAAACTATCAAAAATAATTAAGAGCACAGTAATCAATAAGGCATAAGAAAATGCCTTTTACATTATAAAATTATTTTTTTTATCTATGCATCATTAACTAATTGTAACAAAGGGTGGGAAAATAGAAAATTTAATTATTCTCAGTAAAATAATCAACCTGAAATGAAGATGACTTCTCTGAAACAATGTTGATAGCTTTGGTCTACAAATTTAAGCATTTAATGTTTAATATATTTATTATTTACTGATCATATAATATGCACTTTATATATTAATAAATTATAAGTTTAAACAGAGGGAATAATGATTTATGACTATATATCTGAATTAGGCTAGAATTAAGTGACACAATGTTATGGTATTGGGTTAGATATGAGAATGATACTATGCTTCATTATTAATAACAGATTATGCACTTTCATTACTTTTGATTACATATATAAAAAGATAAAACCACACACACATAATTGTGTATTCATTCATTCATTTAGACACTTAGATTGGGATTCTCTCTAAGGCTATTACCATTAAATTATACATTATATCTCCTTTAATCTTCAGAAGACTCCTAGGAGGTAGGTATTATTATTATCTACATTTTATAAATGAGGAAACTGTGTATACTCATAAAGTTACTGTGTCATGCATATTAGAAGCTTAGTATATATCTGATGAATATATGCATAAGGAAATTCTGTACTTACTAGTAGATAGACAGAAGTGAACTACAGCTCATCTGCACACAGAGTATAAGCCTTCATCCTGGTTTAGAAACCTCTCTGCCAAAAGTCCTGTGAAAACTGGAGAATCCACATAGCCTTTTGCTTGTCATCTAAGTGTAGGTAGTACCTTTGTGCTCAAATAAGGTTGAATATTAAAATATAGATTCCATGGTCTAACCTCAGACATTCTGAATTAGAACCTCTACTAGTAGGGCCTTCAATTTGTTCATCCTCCAAAAAACTTCTCAAGTAATTCGCATGAATTACTTCACATAAAGTGCAATTATGGAAATCACTAGATCTCATTGTCCATAGTTGAAATTTGACTTTGGGTCTTACCACCACTCCATAAAAAAGGCAAAGAGGCTGCATGGACAGAATCGATATGTTCTCACTTAGTTTCTTCCCTTCTCAGAGGCTAAGAGGCAGCCATACAGCCGAAAATGGTGACTTAAGTCTTCAGCTCTGATGATCAGACAAAAACTGAGTCCCAGCTGAGTCACTGAGATTTGTTACATGGGGCAAGTTCCTTGATGCTTTAAAAGCTATATGCCTTATCTTTCAAATGGGGATAATAAATTCCTTGTCTATCAGAGGGTGTTGTGGAGATTAAATAAAAATAATATATTCCTTCCTGTACAGCATAGTGTCTGGAGCCTAAGAAGCATACTGTACATTTTACCATTATTGAAGCATAAGACACTCTTAGAGATCAGGAAGGACAGTTCTTTTTGGCTGTGTGTTCATTTATTACCTTTCTTTTTATTTTAGAATTTCTTCTCCCTTCCTTCAAACCCACATTAAATCTCTTGAGTAATCTCACACTTATTCACTATGTTTTCTATCTTGTGGGGAAAAAAAGCCTTTTAATAAAAGGTTTCTGGAAAAAATTTTCCGTGCTATTTCTGCTTAAATATATGACATCTTTACTCACTGAGTCAATTGCAGAGTGAATATGCCACAAACAAACTGTTTTAGCTCAGGAATACTGAAAACAAATATTGTATACTCCTTTAAAATTAGAAAGTTTGCAAATGCATATGATTGGATTGTACTACCAGTATTTTTGTAATACACAACAGAAAATACAATGCATAGCTAGTTTTAAATTCAGTACTAATAAGTAAAGTGATTTGACCCCGTTGGGAAAACAGTTGAAGCACAAATCCACTCACTAGTCCAATCTTCATTGCCATAAAATTTAATGTCTGACTATATCCATGGCTCTAATGATGAGGCTAAATAATGTATATATTTGTATTTACGTGTCCAGTAACACTATGCTGTTCAGTGAATGATGTTCTTCTGCCACTTGGTGGTGCTTGCCAGTTTCAGAATTTGTTTCTTGGTGGCACTGTAACACTAAGCACAAAGTAAACTGAACAAAATCACAGCATTCTTATTGGAAAGGCTTTGCTTCAAACTGTTTAATAATTTAAAGAACCTCTGTGGAAGCAACTGCATTTGTTAACCAGTCACAACCAGTAATTAACTCCTTTGGAGTTTTAAGTTACTTTGGGCAAAATGTCTTAGGAAGAGTACATATTATTAGAAAGCATGCCAAAAATTTACTTAGCAGAGAATTCAATAACAGTTCTACTCTGCTAAGAGGTTCTGTAAAATTCTACTTATGTAGCCCAACACTGAAATCCTAGCAGGTCGCGTTTCATTATCGTAATTACTGCGTAAACACTTTTAAGGACTTTGCCTTTAGTTTCAAGCATGGCTTATTTTCATAAGCGTGATTAGTCACCACACCAGCCTTGCTATGAAAAATGACTTGTTCTCACTCTGAACTGGGTTGTTGCTAAATCTTGATCTACATTAAGCTTATATTTATGTTGTCTCTGCTGATATGGCGCAGCGAAAGACATCCCTGAGCCCTCCTTTTTGCAATATCGGCTGGCAGTTCTAATGGGCATTCGTTTCCTTAAAGAATTTAGCTGCGCTGTAGAGCAGCCGATTTTCTGATTCCTCCAACGTCTGGTCTAATTGATCTGTTTTAATGGAGTCCTTGTCGGTGCGGAGCGAGATGCCAACGACTAGAATGCTGGGATCTGCTACTTAATTGCCAGGAGTGAGAGACACTGAGATTCAGAAATCTTTGGAGGTGGGCGTGGGGTGGCGAGTAATCTCGGTGCGGAGGCAGAGATGTAGGATAAAGAGATAGGTTTCACACAGGAAAAAAAGATGAGATTTCTTTGAGGCACTGAGGTTCTGCACAATCACATCTCTCAAAGGAGAAGTTAAAAAGCTAGAAGTGGGAGGAGGTTGGAGGTTAAAGTACTTGAAAGGCTAGCTCGGACACAATTTGTTTTTCTGGCCGTGACTGCAAAGAATAACTAGTCACTGTTTTCAAAGTGTTTTGGTGCCTCTTTTAAGTGATTGGGGATGGAAGCTAATTGCCTGTGGGATGTTAAAAAAAACAGGGCTCTTCTAAAATCAGGGGGACACAAAAGGAGAGGGGGGAAAGACGGTATTTAAAAAGAGGAAAAAGGAGATGAAGGCTCTTTAAAGAAAGAGAGCTGCAGAGAGAAGGAAGGAGGGAGAGAGGAAAAAGAGGGAGAAGGAGAGGGAGGGTGCGGGGAAAGAAAAAAAATCCTGAATCACTGAACAATCACACAGAAAAGAAAACTCTTCCTTGCAGGGCATCCAAAACACTGTCACTGCAATAATGACCCGGGTCACGAGAGGAAGATTGCTCCCCTCCAGCCGTGTCCCGGGAAGCTCTGGGTCCCGCTACCAGCGTCTAAAATACCATTAGGCTGAAAAGCGTATCTAACTGGGTGAAGAATGCGGCAGAGGGAAGGCGGGCCCCGCTACGCGGTTGTCCAGAGCTGCCTGGAGGGACAGGAAAGGCGCAGAACCACACACTCCTGCCGAGTCAGACCCCGCCGCGCCCGGGTCACTGGCGGTCCCGCCGAGACCCGCTAAGGCGCCCAGGGCCACTGCCCGCGCCGCTGAAGTGATTCGCTCCTCGCCGCCGCCGCTTCCTGGCGGATGAGCCCGGCCACCGCCCGCTGCTGATGCAGAGGAGCCTTCCCTTCCTCTCACCACTTATCCGGACCGAACCTGACCTCCCGAACACATATTCCCTCACCTCCCGGGCGGCCTACAAATACGCTCGCGGCTGGAGATGAGAGTGTGAACGGCACGGGGCTTAAATCCGTCGGCTCCTGTGGCTGAGTGGAGGCTGCAGGGGGACCGGGAGAGGAGGGGAGAAGGCGAAGGAAGCGGAGAGAGCCTGGGAGGCTGGCCGAGCCGCTAGGCGAGCGGCCTCAGGGTCGCAGGTTCCTGCGGGACCTGCTGCTGCTGCCAGGCCGGTCAGTGCTCTCACCACCGCCTCTCACCCTCTCCTCTAGAGAAACGTGCCCGGCTCCCGCGGCGATATTCCCGGCCCGTGTCCGCACTCTGGGGCCTGGGGCGCCAGCAGGACACCCCTCCGCCGTGCCGCTCTCCCCCAGCCCCGCCGCCTCCGCCCTCTCCAGCCCCGGCTCGGAGACGCCACCCACGGCGGGCACTAGCTGCCGGGTTACGCACAGCGGACCGGCGCTAGGTAGCACCCGTGCTCGGTAGGGGGCGTCCTGGGGCTGAGCGCGAACGGGCCGGCGGAGCGCGAAGGTGCGGCAGTCGCCCACCCCGGAGCCCGCGCTTCTCACTTGCGCCGTCTCCTCCCAGCCCCGCTCGGGCCAGCGCCCGGCGAGCCAGCCCATCTGTGGCATCCGCCGGCGCCTCCCCCTGCACCTCCTCGCCGACCCCTCCCTTGCGGGACCTGCATCCCTCTCCGCCAATCAGCGGTCGAAGGCCTCTTCCCACGTGATCTCGGCGGGCTAAGGACCTGCTGCTTCCCAAACGCCAGAGGGATGCGGGCGGCAGAGCGCGAGAGGAGGCTGCGCGGCTGTGGGGCGCTTTGAATCTCCCTCCACGCAGCCCCGCTGGGCTCTCTGGACTCGGTCTCCTGCTGCTCTCCCGGCTTCCCGAGCCCCATCCTTATGGCAGCGGCTTCCCGCGTCTGCGGCGCAGCTTCTGAACCCACGACCCACTCGCGCCCGGGGCTGAGCCGGGTCACTGGATGTTGCTGAAACTCTCGGGATCATGCGCGGGTTTGGCCGCTGCTTCCCCGTCGGGTGCCGCTGCCACCGCCGCCGCCTGTGCTGCCGCCGTCCGCGGGATGCTCAGTAGCCCGCTGCCCGGCGCCCGCGTTCGTGTGTTCCTCGGAAGCCGCTCGCTCCTGCGGAGTTGCGCGAACTAGTCATGGTGCTGTGGGAGTCCCCGCGGCAGTGCGGCAGCTGGACACTTTGCGAGGGCTTCTGCTGGCTGCTGCTGCTCCCGGTGACGCTACTTCTCGTGGCCCGCCCGGCGAGGCTCGCGGCTTTCCCTACCTCGTTAAGTGACTGCCAAACGCCCACCGGCTGGAACTGCTCTGGTAAGGACAGAACCCCAGCCCCCGACCCCTTCGCCCGCAGAGGACACGCGCATCTCTGGCACACACAGCCCACCTTAGTGCGTCTTCCCAGCCTCTCACCTCTTTCTGCCCCAGACCCCTGAGACGACCGACCTCCGCCCGGAGGAGCACGGACGATTTCCAGGCCCCTGAGGAAGGGGGTGGGAGGCAGGGGAGGCAGAAAGTGCAGGTGTAGGATCTTTGCATCCTGGCACTTAAATTGTATTTGCGAAGATTTTTAAGAAATATTAAACGGGATGGTTTTGTGGCTTCACTGAAAAAAGCACCTCTCCTTGGGGGAAACACTAAAAAAAGAACCGTTCCCATCATTAAAGAAAGAAAGTCTAGCTGAAATGAATGAGAAATAACTTTATGAGAAAGAACGAGCAAGAAAGCATTTGATTTAATAGTGAGTGCAAGGAAAATGCTGATTACTGGCCAAAGTGCCATGAGGGTCGCTGGTCTCGCTTTCAAGACCAGGTCACACGGATTCTAAAGAAGCTTGGGTTGCAAGAGATTCAATTCCTCACTCTCTTTCTCTCCCTCCTTGTCTCTCATCCTCCCTCTCTACTTGGCTGCAAAAGACGTTGTTTTTGCACCCCGAGATGTCTCTCTCTTCCTTCTCCAGGCTCCTACACGGTGGAGGGAAGTTGAGAAAAGAACCCCCGGTTGGCTTCCCAGGCAGGGATGGGCATGACCCAGGCCAGGCAGGCTCCAGCACAGGCGGATAGAGGGCGGAACCAACCCCGGTGGGCGCTAACTCCTCCATTTCTGGGCAGGCTTCCTGGGAGTGGGTCAGGCGCTCTTGCTCACTCGGGTCCCTTTAGAGTCTGAACGCCAGAGCTTGGCAAGCTTTGGTTTGCTGAAGCCTCCTAATTAAATGGGGCCCGAGAATGGGAGTTGCTGCACTCTGAGCTGGCTTCGCATTACAGTTTGACAGCCGCTAGAATGCCGGGTGGGATTTTGGAGTGATTTCCCTGGTATTTAAACTCCATTAAAATGCCTGGGTATTGTCCCCTCGGTCTGATCTGTTCTAGTTTTGGCAAGTGTGTGTGTAATTTTTCATCTTCTGTAAATACAATTCTGCTGTAATTAAATATGACTCTAAATAAAGTGGCTTTCAGGAATGTATGTGAACTGAAGTGTATGTAACTTGGGAGAGAAGGGAATGACCAACTGTAACTTACAGGATGAAAGAACATGAAGCCCTTGGCTGGTTACTGATGTAAATTCCATGAGGAAGATCACTGTGCATCACGGTAGTTTGTGATTTTTAAAGACAGCTTGAGATTTGCAACCTATTAGATTTGAGTCAATAGATTGCCTTTGTTCTGTTTTGGGCAATTTCTAAATTTGGCGTTTTTATAAAACTTAACATTTTTTTACTTATTCACGGCTCATGCAAGAATGTATATTATTTTGGAAAACTAAGTTCCACTTTGCAAGCACCTAATCACTTTTTAGATGCTTTAATCACAGGAATATTCACCTGCAAAATCAATTGTTTGAAATGTTGATAGCTTTGTAGCCCAACAGGACTGGTTTGCTTCATCCCTAACTATAATATTGTTTTAGAAAATTATTAACTTAAATGTAAAATTGAGGTTGGCAATGAAGAAATTCATTATTAGACAGGTATCTTAAAGGGATCTGCAGAAACTAAGAATGAACTGGTTTTCCACACAGATTGGCAAAGAATCTAGCACCCCCCAAGCCCCCCACGCCTGTTAACTTAGAAGTGATCAATCTTCATTTGAGCCAGACAGACCATCACAGAAAACACTGTGCCTGTCTATCTTTATTATTGGGGCTTTCTTTCCTCTTTGTCTGGAGGAATTCCAAATAAGAGGTTGTTTCAGACCTTAAAGCAAAAGAATGATTAAAGATAGAGAAATGGTAAAATGGCATCCAGAGACCATCACCAGCTCTTTCCTATAATGTGGAGTTTGGGAGTCATAAACTAGAGTCCACTTAATGAGAAAAAAATAAGGAAGCTAGGAAGCAAGTATTAAATCTTCATTCACTACTGCCAGTATTAACCCAATCTAAAATAGCACTATCAAAAAAGGATATTAAAAAAAGAACTGGGTAGAAAAGAATTGTGAAAAAAGAAGAAAGGACTATTGATCCCTTAACTAGATTTTGGAGTTTATCAGTAGAGAATGACCTTGAAGCACTGCTACAAATGTTGAAATTAAAATTTAGGCAATTCTTTTAAAGTTCCAAGATTGTGCTCTCTTTGTTAAAGTTTATAACATTTTTTAATGACTGGAACGTTTTCTTTGAATTTTAGGTTACGATGACAGAGAAAATGATCTTTTCCTCTGTGACACCAACACCTGTAAATTTGATGGGGAATGTCTAAGAATTGGAGACACTGTGACTTGCGTCTGTCAGTTTAAGGTAAGAAGTCTGCTATTTGCATCTTCTAATTCATTAATGAGACTACAAAGGGATCTCCCTTTACAACCCATCACTTGGCAATTTATAACTCTGCAAGCTAAGAGGAAAGCTGGCACCAAGCAAAAGTACTGGCAAGAGAGCCAACTGATGTCAAGAAGACATAGCATTTTGCAGAAATGTATATGCCATAGTTAAAAATGCCACTGGAGGTGGAAAGTTTCAGGTTGTTCTTTTGATGTGTCAAAGGAAAATTATGTTCCTGTGCCCTGTCTAGCATGTATTTTATAAGCCAGCTACCCAGGATGTTAGTCAGAATAGCCAGTGGATAAGAAGTGAGGATTTGTACTTTTTTTCTTTTTGATTGGAGCCCTAATCTTTTCATCTTATTGCTCCCTGTTTTAATGGTCTTGGGTTTTATTATCTTTACAATCTGACTTAGTTTTTTAAATGAGCCCTGTATCATGTAGGTTCAAAACTACTGTGCTAGTTTTGGAAATCTTGAAACTTATTAATATATGTCAGCTTTTCATGGGTACCATGTTCAGGTACAACTGAATCTTCCAGGAGTCTGAAAAAGTACAAATAGCCACAAGTCATTTCATAAACATGAGGAAGATGTACTTTGCCTCAAGTTAAAAAAAATAAGTAAAAATAAAAAGACAGAGAGATTTCAGCTCTGGTATCATCAAATCTAGGTCATTAGTATCTATCAAAGATAGAACTCTTAATGTCATTATTATAGTCATCATCTAACAAATGCTTTTGACCATGTAAATTATAAACCTATTCTTTCAGAATGTTTATACAATCATATATATCTTCAAATATAGATTTTGTGTTAGTGTCTTATATGTACCGTTCAGTATTACTGAATTACTTTCTTTAAATATGTATGAAATCTAACATAAAATTCAACTAAGAAATAAGCACAGGAACAAAAATATATACATGGCATCAGGGGAAATTTTTCCAAGATTATAAGCAAACAAAAAAATAAATAACATATAAAACAAATGAAACCATTAAAGTCAAATTTAGGCCTAAATATTTGTTGTAATATGTAATATTTAGAATAGTTGATGAAATTTAAGTATTTTAGACTGAGTTGGACTTCCCAGGGAGATAGTTAAGGGAATTCACATTTAAATACAGTTTGAATAACTAATAGATAAGCTTAAGGCTTCTTGGATACCGTTTTCTTCTTTCTAAGAAAAACAATAAACAACTGACATTTGTAAAGTGCACCACCTCCTGGTGGGTCAGTATTGCTGTGACCACAGTACAGTCTTTAGACCATATTATAGTGTTAGAAACATATTCATGCATATTTAATATGCATGTGACACCAACCTCTAAGGTCTCCAGCCACACTGAACAATGTAATTATGTCCTTTCAGTGAACTACTTGAAAGAGATGGGGCATGAGAACTCTCCAGTTCATACTTAACCCAGATGTTAACTAACAAAAAATACAGTTAGAAAATATCATTAATTAAAGGCCACTGGATTTTGTGAATTGTTTCCCTCTTTCAGTTTATGAATTCCATAAATTTTCTTATTTTTATAACCAGGAGTAGACATAAGAAGTAAACTCATAAGCAGTAATGAAATGAACCAAGAAGAACATTCCTCAAATGGAAAGCCATGATTCTAACAAGATTTTGCTAAGAGAAAAATAATGGAGTTCACAAAATTCTACACGGATACATGCTACTAAAAGGAAATGTGTAATTTTCTTATTAAAGGAATTGCATTCAGTTTGCAGGTTTCACAAAGGATTTTGGTAAAATTTTTATTAACAAAGATATTTGTGTTTTTCATGGATTGATCAGCTAGTCATATTTGTCATTAGTTTAAATAATTGAGTGGAATAGATTGGGAGTGGGGGGGTGAAAGCAAGTTAAGTTTGAATAAGAAACTAAAATGTAAGTTTTCTTTTCCTAATGCCTGTAGCATCTTAAGTTTATTACTAGGTTACTACTGCTATTAGTTGGTGCTTTGCAATGGTTTTCAGTGTCAAGAGAAAAGAAACATTTTTCTAGTGGAAAATTCATATGAAGATTATAGAGAAGCTGAATTAAATTGGAGATCAAAGAAAATGTACAAGTTGTACAAAGAGAAATAGGATATTTTAGGCCAAGAGTATCTTGAGTCAGTCCATTCCAATACTTTGCAATGAATTTGTTTTTTTGTTTTTTGTTTTGTTTTTTGAGAAAAGGGAGATGTCTTGAAATTCTATTTTCCTATGTACTATTCTAAACTAGCTGAGGTCATCTACTCTGTTTCTCCTATGTTTTCAGATACAAGCACAAATTCTTCCTTAAAAATAGGAGGCAGACTATGGTCTTTCTGGCTGAGAGATAAATATCAAAGAGACGTGGATGTATGTGTGTATGATCTATAATGTTTTCCAATTTGGATTATTATTGTAGCTTTAAAGTAAACATATTTGTCTTTACCTCTCTTTGACTTAAAATAAATGTATTCTTCCCTTCAAATATATTCTCTCATTTATTTCTCACAACTAAGTGAGATAATTATTTTCTCCTTCTTTTACAGATGAGGCTATTAAGGCCCATAAATGTAAAAAAGTTATATTAAGTGGTGGTCCTAAAGTAAGAACCTAGGTCTTTGACAATGAGCCTATTTTTTTTTCTAGGACATTGTACATGCAAATGAACATATCAGTAACAACAGCAAAAGTACCAATTTATTAGACAACTCTTAATGTTGAAAGTAGTACAACTAATACTCAGGTGATTTGAGTTCCAGAAATGGCCTGCAACCTCATGCATTCTACCCTTCTATCAGTATACCAAATGGCATATTGATCCATCTTTAAGTCATCTGTGGAGATGAAAATTTATAGGCAGTAAATGGATTGATAGAGGAAGGAAGGAAGGAAGGAAGGAAGGAAGGAAGGAAGGAAGGAAGGAAGGAAGGAAGGAAGGAAGGAAGGAAGGAAGGAAGGAAGGAAGGAAGGAAGGAAGGAAGGAAGGAAGGGAGAGAGAGAGGGAGGGAGGGAGGGAGGGAGGGAGGGAGGAAGGGAGAGAGAGAGGGAGGGAGGGAGGGAGGGAGGGAGGAAGGGACGGAGGGAGGAAAGGACAGGGGAAGGAAGCAGACACATATGCAGTTATGCACAGATAGCACTGGTCATACATTGACCAGTTATCACTTTATAATTTAAAATTATGCTGGTTTTTAGATATTACTTAATTCAAATATTAAATCTTTTCCCTTAATAAGCTAGGCTTTAGATACTCAACTGTTCTATTTCCTAAGACCTCGTAACAATTGCCCAGAACTTGGTGGCCCAAGACAATGAACATTTCTTTTTCTCACCAATCTGCAGTTTGCCAGGGCTTAATGGGAATAGCTCTCTGCTCCCTCTTACATTAGCTGAGGTGGGGAGGGAACTCAGGGTGTTCTTACTGCTCTCAGGGCTCTCGGGCATATGTGTGACTGTCAGCTGGGGGCCTTGGTCCTTCTCCATTTAGATCTCTGTATGGGCTGGTTTCCGCTTCCTCCTACAGTGGCTGGTTTCAGGCGCAAGCATCCAGAGGGAAAGAGCCAGGTAGAAGCTGTACCCTTTAATGACCTAGCCTTGGAAGTCACACTGAGTAACATTCACCATAGTCACAGGCCTGTTAACACTTAGAATCATTAAAAAGTTTCAATTAAAGTGAAGTGAAAGTTACTTATAGAATGATCAAGGGATTGGGACATATGCAGGTTTTTATCTTTTTTTTTTTTGGAAAAGAAATATACCATATCCTAAGACATTATTCTTAAGCTTTTGACAACTGGGAATGTAACAGAATTCACCTAACATCTGTGGAGCACCTTCTACATGCCAGACTTTATGGAAGGTGCTGGCAGTATATAAAATATAGGTTAGACATAGCTTCTAGATGCTGAAATCTTAGCTAAAAGAAACACTTATTAACCAAACAAGCAATAAATCATATAAAAAACTTTTCACATAAACTTTTTGTTCATTTGTAGAAAATTAATTCCATATATTGTAGAGTGTTAAGTCATTGAATTCATTAGTGTGGTATGTAGCTGCTTTCTTCAGCAATTGGACTTTTTGAAGCAAAATCAACCTACCAAAAAACACATATTTGGAAAATAAACTTAAAATTTCTAAAACATCTTAAGAAAAACAGAATCGCTTTTCCCCTGAGAGGAAGTTTGTACAACACGTGCATTTACGGGTCTGACCATCTGGGTCTGAATCTTGTTCTTTCTCTTACCAGCCAAATATGTGACCTTTAGCAAGTCACTTAACAACTGAATCTGTCCCTTCATCTGAAACTCGGCAATGTCATCATGATCACCATTAAAAATTATTTCCAATAGTTTGACATATTTTAATGTAGTAGTTAGCCTATTTTTATGCTTAGGATTATCCTGTTTTCTTTATTTTTCTAATTTTAGACATTTCTTTTTATAAATGAATATTCCTAAGAGTTTTAAAAACCTTACTCTTTTACTCCTAAATGCCTCAGTTAACTATTTCAAATGGGGAAACTGAGCTATAAACTTGTTAAATGTTTAATTGATGAGTGATATACACAAGATCCTACAGCAAGGCAGTAAGAGAAATGGGAGAACCTGGGACCAGACTTCCACTCCTGAGCCTTAATGGTTTAGAGTATGCTTCTTCTTTGTACTATTCATATTAATGAGCACAAGTCACGGTACAGTACTAACGGCCAAACAGCATCATGCTGATAATCTACAGTTAAGCTCTTTTCAGCTCTATACAAATCTCCCTTTTGGCTTGTGCTTGGAACTTGGCAGCTCTGTTTTTAGCAGTGTTCACATTTGGCTTACTGCATCCCTCAGAAGTGGCATATGAGAACTTTATCAGTTTATTCGGCATTTTAAGATGCATATCAGCGTTGTGTACTAGCACTTGACAGAGATAATAAATACTTCCCACCTTTCACTCCCTGTCCACTGACTGTATGTGAGTAATCTGCAGAAGTAGATAGGAGGATAAATAGAGAAATTCCAAGGAGTGGGGAGAAGAAAATGTGGACTCAATAACCTACCCTCAGAGTATGGTAACCAGGGTTGGAGGTGGAAATTAAAAGATAACCAAGGACAAGAACACTAGAACCTGAGCATGAGAAGCTAACTTGTCCATCTGTCCACACTGGTGGTAATTCTCTCTGCCTACTGAGAGGGTCAACAAGTCTGTTGACCATAATAGTTACAGCTATTCACTTCTTTCTGGTCTCTCCTCCATTGTTCATGTATCATTGTAGTGTTAGTGGATCCTCATAAATCCTCTTTACATTTTCCCATCTCTCATCCTGAGCACTGCACATTTATCAGGCACCTGTGCATCCACCCACCTCCCTGGCCATGATTCTGCCATGAACTTGAGACCCATTTATTTGGTGTCTCTTCAGTATTTCTCACAGGAAAATTCAACCCTTCACTGACGTTTCGCTATTGCCTTTCTTCTTCAGTAGTGAGGAAGATTTTCAGTCTCATTGTAGGTCAGTATTCAAATGTTAAGTTAAAAAATACATGTGTGTTTAGAAAGCTTGTACAAGGCAGCCCTTAGTATAACCTGATCAAAAGTGAATTGTCTGTTGAGTTAAAGATCCTCATTAGTGAAAAGTTCCAATCAGAATAATTTGTAAAATATAATCACATAGATAGTCTGAGTCTGGGAGCCAATAGTGTAACTATAGAAAGGAATTATTGTATAGAGTGCTTCTAAAATGTCTAGATTAGAAATTGTAGAAATAAGGATCTTAAAATATGTCATTTAAAATATTTATAACATTTAATCATATTTAAATACCTTTTGAATAGATATGGTTTAACATATGAATTACCATGTTAGTAATAATGGTGATCATAATATGAGTACCATACAATTTGAATTTACTATTGGGAGAAAAGTATATAACTATTAGCAAAAAATTATATTCAAGTTTTTCAATAATAGATACAAAGTAAAACTCGTAAACTAAGATATTCATTTCAGAGAACATTGAGCTTTTACCATTAATAAATTAAGATGATTAAGCCATTATTATGTAAAGCCCAAGTTAAATAGTTGATTGGGAAGGAGAAGTGTAGCTATTGTAAGGAGAGAAAAAATAAATAAATCTCAGGTTTTTATAGCCTTACTGAAAAGTTGCTCCTTTTTTGTACAAATCCTTGAGTTGAATTTAACTTATGGTGGAATTTCAGATTTATTATCATACATATTAAAACTTTCCTAGCCATCTCACTAGGTCATTTGTTTATTTTGTATGTGTTATTAATTTACAGAACATCAAAAATCCAAATACTTTACTAAGAAGTAGAAAACAAAGTATATTCACATGCATGTGTATGTATGATTTGATTTGCTTTACTTACTGTCTGGCATAGATGAGTATTTATAAATAATCATCTTGATCATTACACTTGTTATAATTAAACAATGAAGTGGCATCAGTAGTAGTAATCATGAGATAATTACATCTCTTGTGTAATTAGCAGGTATAGGACACAGCCAAGTGTCTGTAATGCCTTAGAGTGTGATTATATTATGATGAGTATACCCTGTAGATTGCCTAATTTCCATTGTAAAATCTGTACATTTTTGTGAAAGCTTGTTTTCAAAATGAATTTTTCTCTTTATGAGACTTGTATTAATAGTTGTACTTTTGAAGAGTCAATAAAGTTTACTATGGTTCAGTAGTTATTTTTTCCTGTATTCCATTGCCTGTTGATTCTCTCCACACTGTTATCTACATCAATATCCAATAATCTAAAGTGATATGGAAAATAATTAGTAACCCAAATGTCTTACCCAAATATTTAGACATTTGTTAAGATTAAAATTCCACAGAGAAAAAACGTGCTAAGGAGTAACTGAATTATTTGGCACTTCAGCTGTATACTGCTGCTCTAAACACAATAGACATTACTTATTGTTGGATAGCTTAATATTGTAGCATGTTTTAATTTTTCCACCATAGGCCATATCAGAAAAACAGTATTAAATAATATCGATACATTTGGTGCTGTATCTTTTTAATATTGCTTGTCCAATCAATTTGTTGGAATTGCCTGATCAGTTTAGAAGCCTTTTCTTTTTTCTAACTGAATCAGATGACTGGCTGGCTGACTTGACATTGCTTTTGTTTATCTCTGAATGATGCCCTTTCAAGGTCAAAGATCTAATGGATACAATGGGGATCACTGAAAAGGAAGACAAGTGCTTTCTTTTGTAAGTGATTATTTCTGTTCAAGATGTCAGAGGCATGCAGACTCCAACACTAACTGTAGGCTTACATCTGTGTATTCCCCAGTGCAACAATGACTATGTGCCTGTGTGTGGCTCCAACGGGGAGAGCTACCAGAATGAGTGTTACCTGCGGCAGGCTGCATGCAAACAGCAGAGTGAGATACTTGTGATGTCTGAAGGATCGTGTGCCACGGGTATGTATGTATGCTCATGAAGACTCCCCAAAACGTTCCAAAACCATGTCTTGTTTTTCCTGTTATGTAATCTCCAAATTAGTAATTCAGATTGTGTATTAGCTAGAGAAGCCTCTTACTCTTTTGTACAAAGCATGCATTATTCTTATTCTATGTCTTTTAACATTTCAAATCACTTTTGGAAGAAAGAGAAACTCTGCCATAATAATGCCAGCAGACTTTAATACGTATGTTATTTAATGAAGTGCAGACAGTTGAATAATATAATTAGAAATCTAGATTAACCATCCATGTGCCAAGCATGTAGAAACCTACCCATGCATGGATAAAGTTTGTTTGTTTACTTATTTGTTTGTTTTGAACAATTGCATAATCTGCTGGAGGGCAGCTTTGAAGATTTGGATTTGAGAGTTATTAAGTGGCTAACCTTAGTGCTACAAAATGTTCTTTTTACCATTTTGCAGATTATATTGAAAAAGTTATTGGGATAGACATTACTTTTAGTGACTTCTGTACATTCTGACACAGTCAGTTTGGGATTCTGCAAAACTTTTTAGTCCTATTGTACCAAGAATTCTCTGAAGAAAGTGAGGAAGAAGAGTGACTTCATTTGCTCTTTAGCATTTTAGGTTTTCCTTTTATGTACAGTGGCTATTAAGGCTAACCAACATTACAGGCAGAAAAAGGAAAAAAAAAAGGGAAGCAAACAAAGCTGAACTCGATAGAGCAATGCTTTAAAATGGAGCTGTATTTTCAGGTTAGGTTGAGACATGAAAACTATACATACAGTAAAGAAACTTTAGTGTCTCATTATAGTTTTCCATCATGGCAAATAAGTATCTTTCTGGAAAGTCATCACTCTGAGGAATTTGGTAATATAAGCATATGTAGGAAAAAATAATAGTGATATAAAATATGAACTTCCTTCAAAAATGGCAATGCACAATAGTGCTAGGAAAAGTCTATTATATTGAAAAGTCCCCCCTAGATAACATGTTTACATTCTAGGGAACTATGTTAAAAGTCGTGCGTCTGATGGTTGGGGCAGGACTGTAGATGAGCAAGGAGAACATCTCATACAAAAGATTATCTTAAGCCTATTGATGTTTAGTCATTTATAATGTTCCAAGTTATACCAGTGACTACTGAGGTGTCTAAGAATGAGCATCAGATGGGTATTATTTCTCATAGACAATGATATGGGCTTTTTTATTTTGGTTTTGGCTTTTAAGTAGTCTTTCCTCCTACATGGTGTTTGCCTCACAATGTGAATGTCCTTCACATGGAAGGGTGATCAGGAGGCAAGCTGGACTGCTGCCCTACTTGCTTCTGATTTGCCAAGCAGATCATTGCTGCTCCAACTGCGAGTGAGACATAATGAATGAAAAAGACAGTTACACATGAGAGTCATTGGACTTGTGTCCGCAGTAAGGAAGAAGGAGGATTAGCATGCTACCCTTATAGTAAAGATGTGGGAAACATAAAGAAAGACAAGGAGCAATTAATTATGAAAAATCACTCTGCCATACCTAAGGAACAAAATTAAAAGTGATACTATAAGACAAATGGAATGGGAAAAAAACGGAATCTTTGACTCCCAGAAGCCAGGAATGATACTGGCAAATGCCAGATAGTACTGAGGAAAGAATTCACTTGAGATCACGTAGGGTACATATCTGTCTCTGACAATAGCCAAATGAGAATGGGCCAGCAATAATAGTACTAAACAGCCCTGAAGTTATGATTGTGGCGAACAACTTTTGGTAGCATAATCTCTCTTACTTGCCAGACTCCAAAGTCTTATAAGTACATGCAATCAACGGTCTCCTGATTCATTTAAATCTTTCCATTCTAGTCCCTAATGTATTCGTTATACTATGAAAATAAATACTTTGCCAAGTAAATTTAATCACAATTGAGTAAGTTATACCTAGCTTATTTACACACTTAGATTTCTGCAGAATTTAATTAGTAAGCTTGTCTTGCTGAATGCATCTTCCATTGACTTGTGAATCTAAAAGGTTTTTGGGCTAAATAATGATGGAGGGACCCAAATGATTTTGATTAACTAGGTCTGACTGTAAATAAATTGAAGTTCTAACTTTTGATCTAAAAGATATTCTCATTCTTTTCTTCATAAATTTCCCATTTTTTAAAAATGGTATTTAACATTGAGTGGAGGTAACAAGATGTGATCTCCAGGAATAAAAGGCAGAAGAAGATATAACTTTATATTTAATATATTTCGCTGAACTGAACAATTTTTTTTTGTCCAGAAAATGGTTTCCTATTGGGCCATCTGCTCAATAGCCTAACTATCAATTTAACAAGAAATGCATTGACTAGGAGCCCATATTCAGGCCCAATAGCATAATCTCTTTTCTTAAGTTTTTCTGTTTCGCTTATAAAGCTTACTAGGCTGCTTATATCTGGTTTGCCAAGATGACTCATTTATAGTAAAGAAACCATTAAAGCTTCCAATCACTATGTTATAATGATGCCGTGGACTTAAGTGATTATTTTTTTCAATCGATTCTTCCTTTCTTCCCATGCTACTTAATTTGGGTCAAAACAAAAATTTTTTAAGGACCATATTCCCTTGTATTTTTAGAAACACACATGTGAAATACAAGCAATTTAGTTAATGTGAGTCTCCATCATACCGCTGATCCCTGCTCCTTTAAACAACTGCTTCTTCGTGGCAGTGTTAATGCCTAACATGATAATGGAGGACTAGTGGGAAGACATCCACACTTCATATGTATCAGCATCCTGTGGATTTTCATACATGTGGTGCCTCTCAATCAAGTGTCATGGAGGCAGACAAATAGAAGAAATGTTTTATTTTAATTAGACTAAAACACCAAACACAAATCCATAGAAGTGGCATTTAATATAGTTCCTAAACCTGGCTGAAATTTCAGTGTGAGATGAGAGCATATCAGACAGAGAATACCAGTATGAGTCTTATTTCCCAGTATTAACATTAAAAATATATAACCAAATGTATTTAGTAGAAGTAGGAAGGCAGAAGGAACATAATGTCTACATTGAACAGTTGGAAACTTATGGCAACTCAATGGTCTTGATTCCAACTAGAAAACTTGGTGTTTCTGGGAACTAAGTTCTCAGAAATAGTCAACTTCAACCAGTTGTAATTATATAGGAGGGAGGAGGAGAGAAGAAATGAAGAACGAGAAATGCAAAAGGGAGATTGTTCAGCCAGCATCACCTAGGGTATATCCAATTTTAAGCACAAAGGCAAACGTTAATCTCACTTTTCTACTTATTTCCGGAACAAAGGATGTTTTCGGTGGCAGATAGACTCATCTACAATTGTGGTGTTTGGAAAACATATTAACAATTATATAAAAAGATACTCATTTTAAAACTGTTTTTCTCTTTGTGCGTATGTGATTTACAAGAATTTAAACCTTAATTATGAGTTTGTTTTCCACACATTTTAGACTGTTTAATTTCTAAATGTCACTGATTGTTACAGGCATCTCATTTTCAGTTTTTGTTGCTGTTAACGGCACCAAATTCATCCTTACTTAAATAAAAATATGAGAGATTTTATATAATCAAGTTTAGGAATTATTCCAAAGCTAGATTAACACGTTTCTCATAGATTTTAAGAATAAAAATCATAGAGACTTTTTAATGTTATAGTATAGACATCAAATTGATGTGAATATACATTTTCATACTAAATATTAGTAATTTTCTCAATTACATTACTGTCTTAGTTAAGAAAGTAAACATGAACTAAAAAAGTCAAAAATATTTTTTGAATATGTTTTTCAGCAAAAACAAAGTATTTCTTTTCTCCCCCCAGATGCAGGATCAGGATCTGGAGATGGAGGTAGGAGTTGCCTTTTTATATATTTCATGACTTACATGTGGATATAATATATGGATATTTACTCATGTATTTACCATTACAGATATCTGAGACAAATTTACATTATACATGTTAGGGAAGGAAACAAAATCATTTTCCTAATTAAGCAAATATATATACCATACAAATTATTTGATATATTTTGTGAATCATACTTATCTTCCTTATTCATTTATTTGTTTGTGAGTATTACCTTTCAGCTAGAAAAGCATGTCAAAACTTCCTAACAGAAGCTTCCTTGCATAATTGGCAGGAAAAGAAGAACTCAGAAGAAAATTGTTTAAATATTAAGTTTTTAAAATATATAATATTGCTCTCAAATATCAGGTATTATTAACATGTACATAACATATAAACAAGGTCTAAGTTATGAAATTAATAATTTGAAAGTAAAGGAGCTTTAGTTCATAAAAGAAAAGTAAAAGAAAAAATAAAATTTAAGCCAATGAAAATAAAATAATTCCTCTGTCTCTGATTAAATTAATCTATATTTATTTTTCATAAAGTAAGATGTTTTCACTATTTTATTGTGTGTTTAAGAAAAAGTATATAAGAGAAAGGCAGACACTATAAAATTTTGATCTGATGTACTGACTGCCAAATAAGATTTTATTTATAGATTGAACCTTCATTGTAAATTTCCCCAAATGCTTTTTCAAATGAAATCCAAACAAAATTCCACCTTTATATAAAACAAGAAGAAAAAAAAAATCCTAGGTATAATTTCAACAAGAATAATAAAAAAAGAATGAATAAAAGCATAGGCCTTGCTTATGTTGGATGAATAAAAACACAGACCTCAAGGCCTTGCTTAAGTTGTAAAACATGATTAAATGTATGGTTCCAAATATATTTTAGTATTTAAATGAAGAATTTTATAAAAGATAAACACAAGAAGATCTTGTGTTTATATTCCTTTTATATATTCCTTTTATATATTCCTTTATAAAATCTATGCTAACTATTCCAAAGGCTAACTTTGTTTAGGTAAAACCTGTTTACTTTGTGTCCAACATGGTCTGCAAGTGTGTGTTCATTCATAAAGATAATTTGTAGAGTAATAAGAAACAAATACCATATACAAATCTTTAAGGTTGTGTTTTCCCATCTCAATTATTGTATCCTCTTATTTTAGTGTTTAAGAAAACTCATTAATATAATCAGAACATAAGATCTGCTGTTTATGGAATTCTGTTTTCAAACAAATGTTCGTTGGAAAGGCCTCTACATCAAATAACTTTTTTGGATAGAATCACAGTTGAAAAAAATTTCAGGATAAACTCTGTATGTATTTAATAGGCAGGTAATGTATGGACCAAATTCCAAAGAATCTCAGAAAGCGGTTGAAAGGAAAAGATTGGTATTTCAAGTACTTATATATATGGAAATTTAATGTTGTAAATAAGAAAACGGGTGTGTGTGGGAGGGATAATAACATCTTATCCACCCACAAATTTCCGGAAGCAACAAATAGCGCAGTAAGAAAAAAGTATTAAAGGAGACTCCTCTTAAAATCCAGGGGTACGTGGGTGGTTAAAGGATAATTATTAACCCCTGCTTTTCTCTCAAAATCTTTCAGTCATATTATAAAGACAAAGCTATGAATATTTTCCATTATTCTCTTTAAAAATATTTTCTGGCTGATTATATTTTTGATGGATTTCTTAAACAAAATTAATTTTTTTGAATGTGGAAACTATATTTTAACTATTAAAATAATTGTAAATATATTATCCTGCTGTAGGTCTGGAAAAATCCACAGTTTTAATAATATCTTAAGGGAAGTTGTATGATAGTATCTGTAGAAATAAAATGCCTCTTAGATGTCCATCATAGATAAAATGATGTTTTTAAAAAAAAGGGTTTATTTTAATTTCATGAGGTAAAATGAAGCACTGGGCCTGTATTCAACTTAGATAACTGTATCGTTTTAAGAGGATTCCCTAATAGGTTAATGTCAGATAATACAGAGCAACAAATCAAATTTATATCCATTATTTGTACAAAGAAAGCTTGATTTTTAGTTATCCAGGTAATTGCCATTATAGTAACTTTGGTGTATAAAACTAGTTATGTTTTTACTAGTACTCAAAATTGTTTTGTGCAATTCTGTCCTATTTTGTGAAAATATTACTCAGATATCCATAATTAACACATTTACATACATTTTGCATAGAATAAGAATTGTTTACATTGGAACAAATGCAGACCCTAGGCTTCTATTTCTAATTATGTGAATTGCTGAAAATTGGGAAACTGTATTGTAAGAAGTTTGAGAACTTAAAAAATCATTTAAAAAGAACCCTTATGTTTCTAATGTGGAGTTGATATTCAGGAATTTGATTGAACTGAACAGCCTAGTATAACCTGGGTGCCATGGCAAGGTTTCTGCAGCTGTAACAATGAATAGGACACAGTTTTTTACACTGAAGGAGACTGCATGTAAATTCTGTTCTCAGCACACATGGGAAAATTATGATTCTAATTATCAAAAGAAAAATAATCCCCTGCAGAAATAAAGTGTTAAATATACCGTAAATAACAAGGAACTGAATATTCATTCCATAAAATATTCTTATGTAAGGCTAAGTAATTTTTTTCTTCCATGTTGCTGAACACATTCCCTTTCCTGACTTGGCTTTGTACCTTTCTCACCTTACTGTCACGGTCAAGTTCTGGCAAGCACATTGTGCCTCACCACTCATTTTCTCCACTGGGTTCAGATTACAGCCAGAGTCTGACAGACATCAGATGTAAGCCGCTTCAGCTGAAATACTTATTCAGTAAAGAAATTCTACCATGTATGCAAGTCTGAGGTTCTTCCAGGGCAATTTATATGGGCGGGAAGCTGAAACTGTCCTCACTTTTTGCTGTCCAGCACCTAAGAGCTGCTGTTCTGCCTGGAGATGGGTTTACAGCTGTATGAAAGGCAATCGAAATCTCAATCTCAGCTTTTCATAGGCTGGAATCCATTTTGCTTTCTCTTACCTCAAAGAAAACAATATTGCAAGGGAGTAATGAAATAGTGGTGGAATGAATGAGGAACATGTAATTGATAATGAAAATGGAAAAATACAAAAAGCAAACTGAATGAGGAAAGCAAAGTAAAAATGATGGAAAATGAAAAGGGAGAAGAAAGGAATCTCTGTTATCACATTGCTGTACATTGTTTCCACACATGACTGCCATCTTAAAAGTGACAATAACTTTTTTTCTTCCAGTAACATTTGTCTGAATTTCTAGAGATTGCTTGGGAGTGTGGAATGGATGCTACAAACTTTTGTCTGAATCATCATATGGGTTTTTAAAAACCATGTCTCAGAAAGTACATGTAATCATTGTGTGCAGTGTGATAGAAATTGCTTTGGATTATGAATCAGAAAAAAATGCATTCTAGATTTTTAATTGGCTTAAAGGACACCCATTTGATTTTACTTGATTTCCTTGGAGAGTCATTTATTTTATCAGTAATGCAAAGAACTTTGAACTTCAGAAAGTTAAAAGTGAAATTAAAATAATTTATATTACTTTTGCTCTATATTCCCATTTACTCTAACAATACAATTTCTGTGAAGAGTTTAATTAGGAATTTGAATCTTTTCATTAATGATTTTTAATTCCATGGTTTAAAGTACTGATGCTGAGATAATAAGAACTCTAATCATAGTTTTCAGCATTTAGAGGAAGCAGCTAATACTACACCTTGAAGGGAATTGAAATCAATGTTGATTTTAGAGTAACTGCAGTTATTCAAGATAGATAAGAAATGATGAAATTTCTCATGTTAAAAATTTCAAAACAGTAAATAATTATTCTTAAAACTACAATTGTAGGCATATTGCTTCCAGGAAAAGCCAAATGAGAGGGAGTCACAATATGAGGACCCAGCACACTTACAAGGAAGAATTTTCATCAGGGCTCTAAGCATTGCAACATTTTTGTAAGCAGATTTGAGCTTTTTAGAAAGATTTTTTTTAAAAGATGGGAAGATTGATGTCAGAACATGATTAGATTTATCTATAAGGATGCCTATACTGACATATAATTATTTGTAAAACACACTATAGTTTATAAAAAGCACTAGTGTAACATTTTATTTATTCACAGCAACAGTCTTTGGATGTGTGGATGATGATCATCAACGATGAGCATCTTACTCACAATCCGAACAGTGCCTATTGTAACTAAGCCGGGCCTTGAGCTTCAAGAAGGAAGGAAACTGTAGTCTACAAGATTACCGTCCTGTAGTAGTTCTTTGTAATAACTATACCAGACCCCATATTCTGTGCCTTATGTAAATCATAAACCTATCAACAATCATATGGAATTTCATTATGCCATCTCCTTATCCCCTTCCCACTGTAAATGTATCTCTAAAATCATCGATTCTATTCAACACAGTGCTCAAAACCCTATGGGTTTGTTACTGTCTGTTATGTAAGTAAATCATACCCCCAGTTCATGGTACATGGTCACTGCCGTCTATTCTCTTCTACTAATTTTCCCCTTCATCCCCCATCCCTAAACCCATTCCTTGTATTTTATAAATACTCACTGTAAGGCAGTTAATATATTTTAGTTCTTTGGGGGAAAAATGTATGGTTGCATGTTGCAGCAGGGCATAGTGGTTAAAAACACAGACTCAGGAACTAGAATCTGTGTGTTTGATCCTGGCTGCACCACTTACCAGCAATATGATCAGACAGGTTACTTAAATTCTCAGGGTTTAATGTCCTCCTCTGTGATCCTGGCAGGGTTTCCCAAGAAATAGACTCTGAGGCTGACATTTGAGTATTCTGTGTTTACTGAGTATTTCCTTCAGTATTAGCTTCTGTGGAAGGGAAGTAGAAGTCAGCAGAGGGAGAAGTTGAACTGGTGTAGTTAAAAAAAAGCCACAGCAAGGCTCATAAAGAGTTCTCCAGATGGGAAGGCCCCTATTCATTGTGCAGAATCAGGATGACGGGGCTGGCTTTCACATCCCACCATTGATTTCCATTGATGTGGGTGATCCCAAAAAGGGAGTGTTACCTTGGGCCATGTAGCTCTCTTCCCCTGCAGACTAGAACTGCAGAGGGATTAGCCGTGAGCTGCCTGTGTACGATGCTCCTAGCAGCTGAGAAGGGTAAAATGTAGATATTGCCTGTGGCATCGTCTACAGTCTATAAAATGCAAAACAAGGAATGAAACAGATAAAATCCTTGCACTTGCAGAGCTTCTGTCTTGTGAGGAGACCCAAACAGTAAACAAACAAACAAGGAAAAATATAGATTGTCAGGTAGTAATACTGTTATGTAGGAGGAAACACATGGAATAAGGCAAGGTGAGGGGGTGTTGCTAAATAGTTTGGGCTAATCAGAACGACCTGGACAAAGATAAGGAGGATGTGAAGGAGCAAGTCGTGCAGATCATTGAGCTCTGAAAAAGGTGCGTAGCTGGGGTTCCGAGAAAGTCGAGGGTGTTAGTTGGATTAAAGTGAGTGAGAGGTTATTGGAGATGAGGAAGGGAGGTGAGGCTGATCCTGCAGACTGCTGGGGGCGTTGGGCTTCCTGTGAATGAGCTGGGAGCCATCAGGGGTCTGCAGAGGAGAATATTGTGATCTGACTGATGACTTTACAAGATCTGTGCTGAGAACAACTACATTGAAGCAAGGCAAGAAGTGAGGAAAACCAAAGGTAAAATTTCTTTTGTCTGGTTATGGATGATTTTCAGAAGTTGGTGGTATATTCACTAGAGTATTATCTTAGAACCCCGTTCTGCTACCCTTCTGAGGGACATTCTCTACGGTTCTTTACTGGATGGATAGCCTAGGTTTTGCTGTAGTTGAATCCATTTTTTTTCCTCTTAAGGTATTTTTGTTTTGGGGTTTTTATTTAAAACATCCTCCTGTTTTGATATTTTTAAGCAAGCAGAAAATCTCACTTGTTACCAATACATAGGAATCTTTGCATGCTGCAGTGCATACCAAATTACACTGACATTGCTTCAAATTTGGTTTTGAAAATATAGCCTTTTGTTTACTGTACTAAATGTATAATACATATTGTAGCATATGATTTTCTGTGTGTACTTTACAAAGAGCAATTTCATTTTCTCTGGTAAATTACACACTTGTTATAGCTTTGGGATTTAAAAAAATCCAGGAATAAATAGAAAACAATGTGTTTAAATAATGTTAACATCCTGGCTCAAATGAGTCAAACCGAAAGAATTATTCCAGTGCCTGTCAGTTAGTAAACTGGTTCTGAAAATTCTTTAATTTTGTGTTCCTTGCTGATCTCTGAGAAGAATAAAATAACTGGATCTTAAATAAGGTTGGACTGATGCTTCCAAGAACCTGTTCAGCAGATGGATCATTTAAATGGATCCGTTCCTAATTTAAAATTTTTTTATAAACCTAATCTTTAGAAGATTAATCTAAAAAGCTTAACCATTTTCTCTCATTTTCCAGTTGCTCTTCTTACTCCTTAACCCTATCGTTTGGCTAACGAGGTGGCAGTTTTGTTATTACCTTCTTCTGGTGAAGGCCACAGACAGAAAGATCATTACTGTGGAATCAGTTAAAGAGGGGACCCATTTGCATGATGGCTTTTCCACAAAACTGATGTACTCTGCACATATGTGTTCCTTGCTAAATTGAGAAATTCTGCGTGATCTTGTCAGCATTGAATTAGGGTGAGAGGCATTCCAGACACACTACCCACCCTCTCCAGAGACTGTAGCATTAACAGCAAACCGTGACCTTTGACAAGTAGAATTTCTGACACATTGATTTAAGTGGTAGTGGTGGAAACTTGGTGAAAAGACATGTTGAGCTATGGAGTGTCATTTTTTCCTGAACCCCTAGAGCTTTGTGATGTAGTTTGAGGTCTAATTCTTAAGGGCTGGAGAATTTACAATGTAGAGGATTTTATTCAGTTACCCAAAAGACAACCATAATAGCAGCTTGAATGTGGTTATCTTTGAAAGTAGGTGTTATTTTTAAATATAATTAAAGCGAAACACAGCTGGCAGTTTAGAGAAAAAAGAGAATTAGTAGTAGAGTTATTATACTGAATCTTAAATAGTGGGATGATATTAAATGGTTATGTTCTGGAAGCTCATGCTCTTATGCTTTTGAAGTCCATGCTGCCCAACCACATTTAGGCATTGATTCAGGAAGCTCCCTTTTGCCTTTTACAAAGAGTGAGCTCCCTCATGCTGAGCTCTGCTGTGAAATAGAATGTGGCAGAGTTATTAAGCACGTCCAATCCTATGTATTTGCACACTCTGTGGATTTCCTATTGTGAATACTGCTCAAATCTATATCTCCAGATGCTCCACCAATCCCGTCTTTCAGTCCCTAGTCATCTCTTGTCTATAACATTGAAAGAAAGCCTCCTAACAAGCCTCCTTGCTTCCCATGTTATCATCCTGAAGTTGTCTTGCTTGCACAGTCAGAATGATTTATATAAAATGCTTATCTGAGCATATCATTCTCCTGTTTACAACCCAGCAATGACTGTCCATCATCCTTAGAATAAAAGTCAGTCTTCCAATAGGAGGTACAAAGTTTACCTACAGAACTGGCCCAGTACCCGCCTCTCCATCCTATCATTAATCTTCTACACCTCAGACTCGACGCTCCAGTTATACCTTCTCACTGGGAGTAGTTCACTAGGATACACCACCAATTGATTTGTGCCTCTCTGCTTTGCTAATGCTCTTCCCTTTTCCTGAAATCTTTACCATGTTTTTGCCTAAATATTATTCACTTCCCAAGAATAAATAAGGGGTCATATTCTACAGGAGGACTTCCTTCAATCCCGATTGACTAAATATCTCTCATCAATTCTCCTTTGTAATGCCAATCTGATTCATTGAATAATCTGTTTGTACATGTGTCTGGAGTTCATTTCTACTGACACTCTGATATGCTGAGCACAAGGCCTGGAGCTTAGTAGGGTCTCATTACATATTTGCTTAGCTGAACTAAAGCTCTAACACTTGGAGCAACAACAAAAACAGATGTTCTTAAGTTCTGAAATGTTCCCATTCACATTTGCAAACTACAGCTTAAAATATTTGAAATTCTAAAATAAAATTTGAATATGAAGGCTTTCATGTACTAACATAACTGTAGAATTACTTTAATTTCATAGAAGAGGACTGAAAAACAACAAGTAAAAAGTCAGAGCATGATCCATCCAGCAAGAGTAAGGCAAGAAGATGATATTCAGTGACCTAAACCAGCTTCAAAAATAAGCATTCCCTTATATATCCAGGACCTAAAGAAAATCCAGGGAACCCAAAAGGAGCCTTGCAAAAATAGACTACAGTCTTAACCCAAAAGGCTTTGCCTTTATTTTTAAAGTGCATGATCTGATAAGTAGGATATCAACTTGTTCACTTGTGATTTACCTTATCCTCCTAACAGTGGTGTGCAGAGAATAAAAAAGAAGTTATTTTAGGATTCTAGTTAGTTAGTTTGCAGGTAATTGAGGTAATTTTACCCTATGTGAATACTTTATTCCACATCCAAATTACTTATTAAAATACCGAATGACTTTGGCCAGAGAATAGAATCATTTGGAAATCCATTTGATGCTTCCATTTAATTTGACATTGAACCAGTGAAAAGAAAAGTCTGTCTTTTCTGAACTTTCAAGGAATTGCAGTGATTACCCCACATAAAATGTACTTTAACATCAAAGAATATTACTTACAAAATAAACCACTGGATAGTAGTTCCTTACATCTATAAAGTTTCTTAATTTTATTAAATAAGAGAGTAGAACTCTGAGCTTCAGCTTCTAAGTTTTAAAATATGCAACAATATAGGGAGGAGGAAAAGGAAGCCTTCATGTGCTGCCATGGAGATTCTAGAGCAAGGGTGTTAGAGCACGTCAGCAGGCTGAAAGTAAAGATGTAATCGACAGAATTTTGTAAAACTGCGCCTGATATTGGTGATAAGTGCTTGATAAATATTGGTTAAATTAATAGATGGATGCATGAACTGGCAGAACAATGATGCTAACTCTTTTAATAGCAATTAGTTGATACATGTGTGGACATGGAGGTATCCGTCTTTACCTTCCCAATAATCACTAACTATGGCCCTCAACTTTCCTACAGTAGGCATTGGAAATGCTGTAAGAGACACCATTCCATGAGAAATCTTCAGAGTGATTCTGTTTCTCCCACCAACTCTTGAGTCATAGCTGTTACCCCCATCTCCATGCTCTTCTATCCCATTAATATCCTCCATAAATGAAGGTAGAGTACTGTGGTAATGCTCAGATACAAAATGTGTGTGTGCCCATACATGTGGTGCTCAAATGTAAAAGAAGATATTTGTGGGGGATAAAAAAGAGTTCGGAAAAGCAAGATAGAGCTATCTGGTAAGAGAGAAAAGGTTTCAATACAAAATGCCAGAAGAAAGAAGAAAGCAGTAATGTTTAACATTTTGTAGAAAAAGACTTTTAGTGTCCAAGTAAGGAACAAAAAGTGTGGAATTTTAAATAGCTGCAGCCTGGAGTAAGCTGTATTGTGTTTTTTTTATTCTGTTGTCATTAATCTACAATTACATGAAGAACATTATGTTTACTAGGGTTCCCCCTTCACCAAGTCCCCCCCACAAATCCCATTACAGTCACTGTCTATCAGCATAGTAAGATGCTGTAGAATCACTACTTGTCTTCTCTGTGTTGTAGAGCCCTCCCCATTCCCCCCACCAACATTATACATGCTAATCGTAATACCCCCTTTCTTCTTCCCTGCCCTTATCCCTCCCTTCCCACCCATCCTCCCCAGTCCCTTTCCCTTTGGTAACTGTTGGTTTATTCTTGGGTTCTGTGATTCTGCTGCTGTTTTGTTCCTTCAGTTTTTTTCTTTGTTCATATACTCCACATATAAGTGAAATCACTTGGTATTTGTCTTTCTCCGCTTGGCTTATTTCACTGAGAATAATACCCTCTAGCTCCATCCATGTTGTTGCAAATGGTAGGCTTTGTTTTCTTCTTATGGCTGAATAATATTCCATTGTGTATATGTACCACATCTTCTTTATCCATTCATCTACTGATGGACACTTAGGTTGCTTCCATTTCTTGGCTATTGTAAATAGTGCTGCAAGAAACATAGGGGTGCATCTGTCTTTTTCAAACTAGGCTGCTGCATTCTTAGGGTAAATTCCTAGGAGTGGAACTCCTGGGTCAAATAGTATTTCTATTTTGAGCATTTTGAGGAACCTCCATACTGCTTTCCACAATGGTTGAACTAATTTACATTCCCACCAGCAGTGTAAGAGGGAGGGTTCCGCTTTCTCCACAACCTTGCCAACATTTGTTGTTGTTTGTCTTTTGGATAGTAGCCATCCTTACTGGTGTGAGGTGATATCTCATTGTGGTTTTAATTTGCATTTCTCTGATAACTAGCAATGTGGAGCATCTTTTCATGTGTCTGGTGGCCATCTGAATTTCTTCTTTGGAGAACTGTCTGTTCAGCTTCTCTGCCCATTTTTTAATTGGATTATTTGCTTTTTTTATTGAGGTGTGTGAGATCTTTATATATTTTGAATGTCAACCCTCTATCAGATCTGTTATTTATGAATATATTCTCCCATACTGTAGGATGCCTTTTTGTTCTATTGATGGTGTCCTTTGCTGTATAGAAGCTTTTCAGCTTGATATAGTCCCACTTGTTTATTTTTGCTTTTCTTTTCCTTGCCTGGGGAGATATGTTCAAGAAGAGGTCACTCATGTTTATGTCTAAGAGATTTTTGCCTATGTTTTTTCTAAGAGTTTTATGGTTTCATGACTTACATTCAGGTCTTTGATCCATTTCGAATTTACTTTTGTGTATGGGGTTAGACAGTGATCCAGTTTCATTCTCTTACATGTTGTTGTCCAGTTTTGCCAGCACCATCTGTTGAAGAGACTCTCATTTCCCCATCGTATTTCCATGGCTCCTTTATCGTATATTAATTGACCATATATGTTTGGGTTAATGTCTGGAGACTCCAATCTGTTCCACTGGTCTGTGGCTCTGTTCTTGCACCAGTAACAAATTGTCTTGATTACTGTGGCTTTGTAGTAGAGCTTGAAGTTGGGGAGTGAGATCTCCCCTACTTTTTTCTTCCTTCTCAGGATTGCTTTGGCTATTCAGGGTCTTTGGTGGTTCCATATAAATTTTTGAACTATTTGTTCCAGTTTGTTGAATAATTTTGTTGGTAATTTGATAGGGATTGCATCAAATCTGTGTATTGTTTTGGGCAGGATGGCCATTTTGACGATATTAATTCTTCCTAGCCAAGAGCATGGAATGAGTTTCCATTTGTTAGTGTCCTCTTTAATTTCTCTTAAGAGTGTCTTATAGTTTTCAGGGTATAGGTCTTTCACTTCTTTGGTTAGGTTTATTCCTAGGTATTTTATTCTTTTTGATGCAATTGTGAATGGAATTATTTTCCTGATTTCTCTTTCTATTGGTTCATTGTTAGTGTATAGGAAAGCCACAGATTTCTGTGTGTTAATTTTGTATCCTGCATCTTTGCTGTATTCTGATATCAGTTCTAGTAGTTTTGGAATGGAGACTTTAGGGTTTTTTATGTTAGCTGTATTGTTTTTTAATATGTTCCAACTCTTAGCATATCTTTTTGTATTAACACATACAATATTTACCCAGTGAATGCATTTCTCCCTTCAATTGTTTCTATACCCCCAACACATTCATTTTGAGAAAAAAAATTAAGAAAAATGTGTTCCAGACATAGATTTTCTTCCTAACTCTACCCTGCACCCATTTTTCTCACCCATCTAAAATAACATTTAATAGCAGAGGATATTTCATTAGGGAAAAATAGGTTTCTTTCTTGGCAGCCAATACAGAGGTTGAAATCAGTGTTTCAGATTGCTGAGTAGGAGATCTGACAACCCTCCCTACCCCAGCACTTTTGAAAAGGTGTCCAATGGAACTTGAACACCTCACGATGCTGTTATACCAGAGAGTGTCCATCCAGTGAAGTGAGATTGAGAGATGCCACACATTTTGACCCCTTTTGAAGAGTCACCAATTAATTTTAGTTTGTCCAGGGTTTCCAGTTTCAGCACAAAATTCCTGCATCCCAGGGAACTCCTCAGTCCTTCAAACACTGGGATGATTGGTCACATTAGTCCCTTACTGGAAGAGAAATCTTCTGGTAAAGAAGGATGCTGATTTTGTTTAAAGAGTATTTTTCAAGAACACTTGACCATGAAACATTTTTCTTAAGCAAAGATATTAAAAATCAAAGGAATTAGTAATCTATGGTGCATACTTTGAACTCCAAAGGATTGGCTGAATAAATTTATGAAAAGAATTCTATTATACTCACTGTTATAATGTATTTGGTTCAACAATGACTTAATTTTTTCTATATTCAGAAATATTTTTCTAACTTTTTCTAAGTGCTTTTCAGCTCTACATACCTGAGAATTAAAAGTACTATTTCTGACATTTCTAGCACATGGTATTTACTGATAATGCTGAGGAAGCACTCCTTCCTAATTTTTGTACCTCTGGGAAAAGGCCAAGCAAAGGAAAAAAATACAGTAGCATACTACTCCCTGAGGTTCCTGGGAATGAAAAGGAATTGATGGAAAAATGCTTCAGATAGTGTATTGCTTCTAAGTATGTTGCTTTTATGGCAACTCTGATAAAGATACATCACTGCTCATTTACATATTTTATACATGTATATATATACATATATAAAATTACTAAAGTTATGCAACTTATATTCAATATAGTTCTCCAATAAGTATTAAGTCCAATGTAACATTTTAAAGATCATACTGTCTTTTAAGACACTTATAATGAATGCCTACTATGTTTCAGGTATTTTATATCCATATATTAAATACTTGCTATAAATCTTCAAGAAAGACAGATGTATCATCTCCATATTCCAGTGAAGAAAAGACACAGAGATTAAGTAACTTCTCCACAGCCATGTGGTTAGTGACACAGCCAGGATTTAAAACCAAGCCACTAGATCTCTATAGTTTCCCACAGTTTCTCCATAGTTTCATGTGTAGTCTGCCATATATTTTAAAGTTAGGGATTCAAATTAGAAAATCACAGTCTTTCATATCAAACTATATTGAATGCTTATTAATTTGATTAAGAGGAAGGTATTATTGTTAAATAGGAATTTTGTATTAATAAGAGAAACATCTATACTATTTTCTACATGTGAGGTGATCTGTACATGCATGTGCACCCCCCCACACACCATTATTTTTTAATTCAAAAATTTATTCCACTCGTATTTTTGATAATGTAGTGCTTATTCTTATGTTACGCTATTTACTCATTTGATATTGATAATGTGACATAATATTACTATACTTTGCGCCAGTCATGTTTGAGATGCTTGAGATACAGAAGAAGTCCCTCTTCACATGGAGCTTAAGTCTAAAGGGAAGAAACACACATCAAACAAATAAATACACAAGAGCATTTCCAAGACTGATAATTTCTTTTAATAAAATAAAACAGGGTAATGAATACAAAGTGACTGGGTTTTGTGAGCAGAGTGAAATTTGCACGGAATGCCTGAATTTTATGAAAGAAAAGTGAGCCAAGATACAGAGGCAGGGAATTCAGAGCAAGGAAAGAAGCAAATGCCAATGCTCTAAGGGAGACCTTAGCAAAATTCAGAAACAAAGAGAAGGTTGAGTGTAGCTTGAGCACAGTGGCTGAATAGGAAAAGGGCAGAAGAGGCGAGTGGGGAAGTGGTGGTTAGGAAATTGGGTTTTATTCATAGTGTCACAGGAAGACTTAGACAGTGAGTAGTGATATTTGTATGTTTACTCTGGCTCTTCCGTGGAGAATGAATTGTAGATGAAATAAGAGAGGTAGCCAAGAGCCCGGGAAAAGGAGTGTTAACAGTAGGACAGGAAGAGATGACCCTGATCCAAACAGGGGGGTGGCAACAAAGATGGTGAGGTGACAGATGTCCTGGTGTCCCACATTCATGCAAATTGCTTTCCCATTCTTTTCTGTCTTGACATCGGTGTGAATGAAATGTTTTATGCCAAAGTAAACAGGGATTTGGGAAAGGGAAGGAAAAAAAGATAATCCTGTCATCTCATTTTGCTCTCCTCAAATTTTGCATGCACATTCAACATGAATGAATGTATTGGTTTACTGTTAAGACATGAAAATGTTTCATAAAATGCATCATTTAAAAAACCCAAAGCCCATGCTTTGAGACTGTATATTCATCGAGGCAATTTTATCAGAATTCAAGAGGAAACACTGATGTACTGTTGGGATTTTCAACCAGTAAAACCTGCACATATTGTTATTTTTGTTTTCCATTTACCATTTTTAATTCATACCACTGAAGCATCACCAGTGGTATGGCAGTAAAAGGTAAAATATAAAAATAGGCAGCTTTATAATTTGGCCTTTAAAAGGCTTTATGTATTTATATTCTAAGTAGGATATGTAACAGATTGTGATAACAGAATCAGATATAATCAAATTGCAGCCTTACAAATATAGCAAATACCATGAAACAACTCCCTTCTGCTGACTCAAAGTGTGGGAGTTCCATTGCTTTCATTATATTTTTTCTGTAACAGCTTATCACTAGCAACACCTTTGTAGCATTTCTCCTGCTTTGTCAGTGTGACTGTCCCTACAGTAGCACTTTACCTGTATTTGCCACAATTCTCACATTGGATTTTCTTCTCGAAGGAAAACTAACTTGAGTGGCTTGAAATGCAAAATTTATGGCTTCCACCTTTAGTCTCCTAGTTCACACAGCATGTAGGAGAAGTCATTTTCGAATGCAAAAACCCAGGGCCCTCAAGTACACTGTTCAGCCTCCATGGTGCCACTCTACTGTATGTCTCTGAAGCCTGTAGCCTTTCACATGTGCTGTTAGAGGGGAAAATTCCACATATGCTGTCAGAAGGATACATAAGTAATGATTAAACTCGGCTTGCTCATATGTCTGAATGCAAATGAGAACATCAGAGAATCCTGATAGTGACAGCCATTTCAATTCACTGTCCCTGTCCAATCTTGGACAGGCACTTAAAGGTGGTGTGAAATATTTGTAAACATATCTTTTGTGTATTTCTTTCAGAGATTATTTTAGAAGGAGTAGAGTTGTTTTTCTGTTTTGTTTTGTTAGTGGCTGTTACTTGTTTTTTTAAAACTTGTTTGGCTTTTCCTCCTCTTTAACCCTAAATTGCTAATCTGTTTTACCCTACCACTCATAGATATGGTCCCTTACTAGATTCATGAAGTGGGAATAGTGTTGTACCAGTAGGGGGAGCTCATACCATGCCTATTTTGTGGGTTTTAGAAAAGTTACTTTTGAAGGTTTATATAGTTAGGGTGGAGCTCTTTCAACTCTAAAGCCAGTAAAGATTATGAATTGGAATAAAAGTTATTTCCTCCCATTGAAAAGTTAAAATTTGCTAAAGTTGTAAATCTCCACTACAGTTAATATGTAGGTGGCTTTGGTTAATGAATCAACATGCTGTGGTTGAATATTTCAGATAACTAAATGTAATGGCTTTAAAACATGATCGCCTTCCTGGTGTCTATTACCAAATTATTTTCCTCCATGATAATAGACAGTTTATAATTAGGTCAATATAAACATGGCAGGTATGGGTGTGAGCAGCAGTGTACATAGGGTTGAATGGATAGTGCTTACACTCCTAAACTTGTTTTTCTCATAAATATCTCTTAAGTAAGTTATATTGGAGCCATTTTCCTTTCTTACTACATTGGCATCAGGTGTTGTCTGACAGGTGCCAGGATCGCAATTGGCTAACTTTCACCAGAATCATTTAAGAATCAGGACCTGAAGCATCCTCTCCCACTCCTTTTTCTTCAAAGATGCTATGTCCTCTGAGTTGTCAGCACCCTTTAAAATACTTCTGTAATTTTAGAATCTCTAATATGGTGGAAAACAAGCATCCCATCATGCTGGGTGTACTTTTTTTCTCCCCCAGCATTTAATGTATACACAGGAAATGCTCATTTCCTACACTTTATCAAACACCCAATTAATGCCAGGCACTAAGCAAGAAACTAGAGATTAAAAAATAAAAGATGAGCAAGACTAGTCTCTACCCACAACAAACTCATGATCTAGTCAATTCACCACTTACAGTGTTGGGAAAGGTTTGCTCCAAAGCCTGTGTTTTCTTCATTAAAAGAAGAAAACACAGTTGTCTCCAAACCAGTCCAAATGTTTGACTTTCAAATCATCCTAGCTCAAGCCAGTTGACTAATTGCTTACAATATGTGTAACAAATTTGTTAAGTCTTTGAATTTGAAAGTGTGCAGTGCCTGCATTTGGATGGACTTGACTTATGTAAACACTTCTGTTATACATTTTTCATGCAAATGAATGTGCTAAGTCATAGGTTGAATCTGTGTGGAGACACTGCTGTGGAAGGGGCAGGGTAGGCAGGAGGAACACAGAGGGATGTGAGGTGAAATGAGAAGGAGACGGCAAGATGGTATAATGTTCCCAGGCATTTACCCTGTTTCCTCAGGGTGAGCTCCACAATTGTCTAGCAATTTTCTAGCAATAAAATAGCTGTCCTATGGTTGATAAGGCTTTAGCATGACAGAGTGATGACCCCAAACTGGATTCACAGATTTAAATAGCTCTTTGGTTCCCACAAGGCCAAGCTCTTGTCTCCCTTCTCCCCTCAAAATAGACTTTCTCCTGCTGTCAGCATTACTACTGCTCATTGTTCCCACTTCAGTGCTTAATTACCATGGCATCTTTGCTGCTACAACAGCCTCTTTCCCTATTCTTCCCACATCTCTCTTTCCATCTCTCTTATTTTTCCAGATTTGCATTTACCTGAAAAAGCTGTTCTATAAACACTGTCAGGCCTGCATGAGCAGACTGGCCGTGGCAATATGCAGAGGCTGCTATATGGTGAAACGCATGCAGAGCTTCAACTTCAGGGCTTCTCACTGTGTGCAGCCTTTTCCAAGCCTGCATACATAATTGTGCATTTGTAGTATTGTTTTATATTTAAACTCTTCTAAAGAAGTTTCATGAAATTGTATAAGCTCAGGCTCTGCAGAAACTTGAACCTGTCTCTGCCCGTGAGTTTGAGTATTCAGATCTTTGGCTCACTTTTCAGTTGCTTTGTTGTTTTTTGTTGTTGTTTGTGGTTTCATAGGTAGGTTGTTGAAGTGCTGGTTCTTTTCTTAATGGATACTTTTGTCTTCTTTCTCCCAAGCAGCTTCTTAGTTTGGAGATAAGTCGGAAGCCAGGTTTTCTAACAGTGTTTAAAGGATTTTTCAGCTATTCTTATAAAATGTAGTATCTTAAATCTGTATCATCAGATGTTATGTATATAACATGGATATATTCAACAAGTGCACAGCATTTGAGCCAAGCCAAAGGGGGATGCACACCACTAATATAATTCACCCAGAGACTCATATTTCAGGGAATGACTTTGAAACCAGGCTTCTTGTGAAACCTACTGGGCAGTCTCTCAGTTCCACCCACCTTGACCTTCCCCCATATGCACACACTTGTTCCATGTCCGAGGTCTAGCTAGAACTGTCACAATTTTAGAGGAAAGTTCCAACAAGGTGCCCTTTTCCCAGGAAGTAAACTCTCAGTGGAAATTATCCTCAGAATACTAAGCCTCTAGCAACCATAAAATCTGTCTAAGCTGTTGCTAAAGGAAATGGTGACCCAGTAATTCTCACTGGCCCTATTACTTTTTTGTCATGAGCCTTGGTCTTGCACAAAACTGAAGTTCAAGTCCTTGGTTTAGACTTCCAGGTCTCCATAGGATTGATATGGCGGATGGCTTTCACTCATTCATTCAGCTTTTTATATATCAGGTACTTGTTCTGGGAATACAGAAGGGTATAAAACAGATAATAATCATGTTAACATGGCAGTGAGGAGGAAGATGCTGAAGGATAGGGAAAAACTTTTAAATTATCTAAAGCATTTCTTGGAGACAGATTTACTAACTTTCAGTCCCAAGCAGCTGAACAGGCCATTGTTCATAGAGTCTGCTATGACAGTTCTGTGCATTACCAAATTTTATTAGATGTTGGGCCCACACAGACGTTGAGCACTACAATGGCAGTACACTGAATATGAAGCCATTAAGAATTAAGTATTATGTTACTCTTTTGTATGTCATGAGAGTGGCAAAACTAGCACGTTCAGTTCTCAGAATCACAGCTTCATCATAGAGATGAGTCATGGTGAATAAAGAGGCCAAATTTAATGAACCAGTCTGGTTACGGCAACTCGTCTATGTTCAGCAGCAGAATGCCTAGGGAGCAAGAGACAATCTATTTTCAAAATGAAGAATTAGTTCCCGAAGCTATCCTTCTGTCTTGACTCCCCTCCCCACACTATCCACTCTGTGTCTTCTTGAATACACTCTTGCCTTGGAGGTTTGCCTTAAGTACAAATAACAGTAGCGCAGTTATTATGGTAGCCATTCCCCATTTGGCATTTGTTAACAAATAAGAACCACCAAATATTTATTATGCATCTACTGTGTTTACAGCACAGTGGGGTTAGGAAAGAATGTAAGATAATCTCTTCTCCTTGAGGAACAGCTCATAGTGAAAACATATATATATATGTGTATGTGTGTGTGTGTTAACTCATAGTGAAAAATAAAATGAAATAATCAGACCAAAAGGCATGTGTATAGTCATTCAAAAGGAATGATTGGTCAAATGGTAGGTGGTCCAGAGGGAGCACCTTAGAAAGGAGATAGAATATGAGTTTAAATTTCAAAGAATAGTTTAAGTTTTAAGTAATTTGGCATTTTTATATTTTTCCAATTTGCTTCTTTTTTCAATTCACAAACCAAAACTTTCCTATTGACAAATGGATATGCACAATTGTTTTTATCCTGGTTTCAGTTGATCATTTCGTGAGTGGTTTTAGTTATTTTTCTTGCTTTAGAAGAGAATTCATAATTTAAATGCTTTGTTTTGAATCTCTCACTGGTTCTAAAGGTACTAAAGTGTGGAGTAATAAATTCTAGTGTCAGGGAACTATAATGAAGACAAAGAAAGATAGGGAAAGTTAGCAATTTTCATCTCATCCTTGTAACCATAGGTAATTGTGGTATTCTGATATAAATGTTTTAGGCAGATTTTGAGTGTACTATCTTCCACTGAGTGCCATGTACTATTACTTTGAAAATGTATTAATAAGCACCAAATATTGCCACATAATACACCTTACAGATGGCTAAAATGCTTGGCTAGGATCAGATTTGTCTAGTTTTCACACTAGAAATAATAAATTTAGACTTACAAACTTCTTGACTTGCAATGTATTAGAAATGTAATCTCCAAAACATCTCTTTAAATAAGGATCATCCTTCAAATTGCACTGGTATGAAACAATAATCACACTTAAACAATAATGCCCTCAATCAATAAACTAAGTCATGTTTCTGTCTTGCTTAGGGAACCAGTATACAATTGCACAAATAAATTTCTTTACATTATCGTGGAATCTCTTTAAACAAAACTGGTGTTGCCCTTCATGCTCATCTGCTTCCTCCATTCATGTGACAGACATTTGCATGGTACTCGCAGCCTCAGTGCTCCAGGCAGTGCGCCAGGGAGGCATGGTTACTGCCTTTAAGTAGCTTGCCACTGTACAAGAGGACAGGCAAGAGGTTGGCAAATGAACAAGAAGGAGTTATTTGAGACAGAGGGAATGGCATGTAAATACGTGGAAGTGTGGAACCGCAAGGCATTTTCGGGGAACAACAGATGGTTTGGCATGACGAGGATATGAAATGCAAGGAGAGGAAGAGTGCACATGAATCTAAAAATGTTATTTTAAGCCAGACAATGAAGACTTTTCTTAAGTTTAAAGAGACTTTGTATTATCAAAGGCTTTATCTGTCCTCTTGCCTGATCTGGAAGAAAGTTCAGGGATATTTCTTCTAAAATTTGAGAGATTCAGGACAGGAGGAACAATGGTATAAATAGGCCTAGAAATACAATATGTGGTGTCAAAGGGATGTCTCCTTGTGAGCTAATTATTTCCCTCCTAGGTCAAAATGATTAAGAAAACTAGAGGGTACTGAAATTCACTTTTTGTGTGTGTTTTTATTGTTTTTATACTTAAAATGCATTATTCTATTTAATTTGTACAAAAATCTTAGGAATAGACATCCATTTCCCCATTTTACAGATGGGAGAACTGAGGCTCAGCCAAAAATATTACCCAAGATCTCCAGTTTACTAAGAGACAAAAATCAAGGTTCAAACACAGATCTGTTTGACACGAAGTTTCATGATTTTTACTGTGCTGCCACTTTGCCTAAGTCAGGTTTCATCTGTTTCAAGTTTGGGTGTGAATATCCTCTATCCTGAAGAAAGTTTAAATCCTTCATTAAACTCTCCCTGGTGTCAGGTAGAAAATGTTGACATTGATTTCCTCAAACCACAATATTCACATTAAACCTCCTGGAGGTTGCCAAGGAGAGAATTTCATAGCTATCTCATCTTCAGCTTTCCATGAAGACTGCATCTTGGTCCATTAATCCTCCAATTAGGTTAAAGAACAAATGGGACTATTTTAAAGTCTCAGTGAGACGCAAGGCTCTCAAGTGTGACCTTACCAAAACCTTTCTTGATCTCAGTTCCTCATCTCAAGATGGAGGGGTTTGGACTAACAATCCCAGTGGTCCTGTCCCATGGCCTCGGGGTTCTGCACATGCTCCAAACTAAATGCCATTTAATCCTGCAGATATGGTATAAGCTGGCTAAGAGGTGAGAGCACACTTTAAGTGTGATTATTTATAACTGAAAAATTCAGAATCAGATTGGAGAACTGTGATTTTCATGTTTATTTTTAAGGGTTCCCATGGCCCGCATATTTCTGGCATGTGTAGGATCTGTTATGGTGATAGAGTTGGTGTATAAACAGAAAATTGTTCTTTAAAAACAAAATGCCAGGGCATTTAATTTTTAAAACAGTAGAAACAAAATAATTGGGAATGCCTATTAATAACACTGCAAAGTGTTGGTTACAGTGGGGAAAAGGCAGGAGGGTGGAGGGGTTTGGGGTGTGGGTTTAGTGGCAGTAGGGTGGAGGGTTTAAGGATCCTCTGTGGCCAGATTCTGCAAGTTTAAATCCTGGTGCTGCCGCTTTCTAACTGTGGAACTTAATGCAAGTGAATTCCATGTTCTGCCAAGTTCATTTTCTCATCTGTAAAATAGTTTCTGCCTCAGTGCTGCTGTGAGGAGTAAATGGGCCAATGTATGTATAGTACCTAGAACAATAGCTGGCCCTTGTAAACATTCCTGAAATGTTACCTGTTACTAGCATTTTGGATAAGATGTAATTTATTTGAATTAAATCAACTATAGAGTTAATGGATCAAATAAAAATACTGAATGTAAAATACCAGGAGGGCAGAGCTTTTTCTCTTAGTCTTACAGCTGTATCCTCAGCTCCAACCTGAGGGCTCAGGCTCAGATTAGGTGTTTAGTAGTTACTTATTCAATGAAGGTATAAGTCGTGAGTAAACAGTGTTGAAGATTCTATTTTCCTGCTTATTCTAAACTTTTATGGTATTTTAATGTTTCTTACTTTCAATAGAGTTATGCCATATGCTGTAAATCATATTATATAATGAGTGATAACTAACAGCTTTGGTCTCTAGACTGACTCCTATTCCAGTTTCTTTGTGATAGTATAAGCAAAAATATCTGAAAAGCTCAGATACCATAGAAACAATTGTTGGGCTTGATCTTTCTTTCTGTCTTTCTCTCTCTTTTTTTTTTTTTTTTGAACAAGTAAAAAAAAAAATCAGACCTCTACTTATTTAGACATTTCATGGATTCTGGCACCCCTGTCTGGTGTAGCAGGAGCTGTATTGATCCAGCTGTTGCAGTTCCTGCTTAGGCAGCTTCTGGGCAGCCTTGCCAACTACCTCGGGTGGATTTAAACTGATTTCAGAGAGAAAAACAATCTGAAAATTCCAAAAATACTGATAAGCCTTTCTTCTCCGTTGTCCAAGTGGAAGCTATGACCTAGAACCATAGATTCCAAATGTAGGAACCCTATCTGTCTGGATACAAATTCGTATCTATCTTAGTCTGAGTTTGATTAAAAAACTCTTACATCCAGTCTTACTTTGAATAATAATGCTTCAGTTATGTTGATGTAAACTAAGTTTTATAGGATTTTCACCATCTTTATCTTATTTTATTGAAAACTCATGCTTTCTCCTCTTTATTCTTTTCTAAACAGTCACTGTTCCCAAGTTACTGTTGATTTGCCAGAGTGGGAAGGACACCACTTTGGTTAATGAAACTGAATTACTCCCCCCAGTAAGCTCTAAGTCACAAACATGCTGATATTTATGGTGCCTTCCAGCTTTATACTATTTTAAGTATTTCATTGTTATCTAAATGATTCAAGATAGGGAGAGCAGAAGCTTTGAAAACCAAGAGATACATACAATACCAAAATCTGGTGGTTCCCATCTAGTGAAGTTCACTGGCCAATGAGGGAAACTTCACTTTTGTTATGGGAAGAATTATTGATATCCAATTTAGAGTTGCTGGGATGAGTATTCTATTTTGCATAAAGAACTCATGGGCTTTCTAGGAAAAAAAATACCAAAGAACCCTTTAAAGCCTTTCTCTCCAAGATGTAATTTTACAAGTAACCTGCCAGAGTGGAGGAAGATGCTTTCCAAAAGACAGGGGTGGGGAGATCAGGGAAGCCTTCAGAACCAGCAGCGCGCAGATGGTGGCGGCGCTGTCCCCCGCCTCATGAGGGTGTGTCTGTGTTTCACTGCGCTGTGAAGGTAGGGTCCAAACAAAACTGGCCCTCTGGAGTCTGTACCATCTCCAGATAAAATAGAGAAAAGAACATAACTTCTATCAGCACTATGGAGACACAAATAATTAAGAGAGATTATTAAAGAGATGTCCCTTTACTCATTGCTCCCAAACAAGTGAAACACATGATAAAATGATAAAATTTATTAAAGTTGATATGAAATTCTGTCTGTGGTCCTCACAGGAACCACAGGCATTGAAGGAGTTTCTAAAGAGAAAGTCTCCATTTTGCTTGATTTGTGGAATTTGAGGAGTGAATATCAGTCATGTTTAAGTCCGAAATTTAAATTAGCTTGCTTGTAGTACTAACGTGGAAAATAAACCTTTCATGTTATCATTACGTCCTTATAGACTCAAGCCATACTCTCAATCACAACCATCTATTTCTCTCTTCCACAAAGTTTTAACCAACTCTGCCCTATCCATCTGAGACAGTTGACATAGTGCTGGATATTATTTCATGTGCCAGCCCCCCAACCCCTCCACTAACATTTCTGGGTGAGACAAGTCAAAACGCCCGATTCTGAATCCTGAAGAGTAACACTGCTGAGTCAGGAACCATTTCCTCATAGGCTTTGACTTCTCTCTCATCATAGGAACCCAAGGGGACCACCAGGAATGCACAGAACACTTCTCCCACTTTCAAAAGCAACTGTAGTTTTAATAAAAAGAAATTGGTGACTGGAATTAGCATTGCATTGCTTTCAAATTGAAAATACAAGCACTATTTTGTATTTACAACTCTTTCCCCCTACCACCATGAAAGAATATAAGCCTGTTTTGATAAAATTATATCTCAAGATGAAAAAGCTATTTTATGTTTATTTACCAATTGAACCTGTGCCAGCAGTTCTGTTGTGTTCCCAAGTAGGCATCGGCCATCTCATGCGTATTTGAGTAGCATCAGCACTTTTACCCTATTCGAATATATCCCCAGTATTTTGAACATTAGAATGTACATCAGCATCTGTGGCAGATCAGCATCTTTTGAACAGAAAACAAACACTGTAGACAATCTACAGGATGCAGTTTTCATACCACAGGTGTTGATTTCTCCCTTGGGAAATATAAGAATGGTAAAATCAACAGATATTAGCTATCATCAGTTATGATCTGTCTTCTGAATGTCGGTTTTAAATAGTCTAATTAGAATGTCACCTGCTTGGCAAAATATGTGATGGGCAGCCTGCTCAATTGCTGCCATGGACAAGGTAAGGTTGACATTAGTACCTGGTCATTAGCCCATATCAATAAGTCTGCATATAATTGGTGATGCACCAATAAATACGCATTGGAGAGCTGGCTGTGCATCAATACATTGGCATATGTGAAACAAATATACACTGAGAAAAAGTGCAGTGGATAGTTGGATGCAAAATTATGTGTGAAAATACATAATTTTTCAAAAATAACACCATTATTCAGGTATATCATGCTGTATAAAATGCATTCACATTATTTACAAATATTAGCCTTGGAAATTATATAAACATAGAATTTGAATTAGTCTCTTTTTCTCTATTTGAAATATATTTCTCTTATAAAGGTTTAATATATCTCTTGAATAAATATACAAATTCCTAGACTTACAATATTAACAGGAGTAATAATCCAAGTATTTAAATGTAGGCTTCTACTAACTATTGAAGAATTTTAGTAAAATTGACATTGCTATACAGTTTAACTAAGACATCAAATGAACATCTCTATGCGTAAGATACTAAATTGTAGGGTTCTCATGGATGCTGACATGTGACCAGTTTTTTCTTAATGTACATGCTAACTAATTCACTAAAATAAGGTTTTGATTAACTGTATTCTAAGTATAGTTATCTCTACCTGTAATAATAGTCAGAAAAGTTTATAGCATTTCTCAGCTTTATAATATTAGCAGCCTATAGGTTATTGCAGTGTAGTCCTTTGTATATATTAGACAAACTCAGTTGTTAGTTAAATAAATCAGGTATCATTAATGGATCAAATGATACTGAATTTATTAAATAATTTTCTTTTTACTAATCTACAATCTATGTTCATTTTGATTAAGCTAAATATTTAGTGACAATCTACTATGTGCAGCACATTACTAGCTGCCTTCATAGTTGTCATCCTTTGCAATCTTTACAATAACACACCTCCCTCCAAATAAGAAGTTTTGCAATTGATAAGTGACCCTGCTTCCTGAGGCCCCTCATTACTTTTACAGCACCATCATATCCTTTTGACATGATCCGATTGTATTGTATGTCTTGGTCTCTCTCTTGCTTAACATTCCATGAGGTTAGAAATAATCACAATAGCGAGGTACCAAATAGCTTAGTGCCTATACAGCATGATGGAGGGAAATCTCTGATTCTAGTGCCTTTAGTCCTTTGAAAGTGTTGTAGGTATGGAAGTAGGAATAGAAACCCTATGGCTCATGATTCTATCTTGATGTAAGCCTTGCATTTAGTATTAATACAAAAGCCAGCTCTTCACAGCCACTCACAGTAACCCTAGTGTTGTCCTGAGCTGGATGATATGGATCACTGAGTGGAGCATGAGATAAGAATTGGCAGCCATCCTAGTAATACACTCAGTTCTTGATTATGCATGGATGCATTATTCCTTTGTGGGTACACATGATTCTCTGGATTACAACCCCCTAATTGCTCTTATGGGACTTCCAGCCTTCTTCTTCCCTGAACAAATCTTTCCCAACCACTCTATAAACCCCTAAGGACATGAATCACCAGATTCCTGAACAGTTACTCTCAGCCAACATGAAGCATCTAATCTACCATTTTCCGCCTCTTGGGCCCAACTCTTTTTGGTCATATGCTCAGGAAGCCAGGTGGGGGCCTGCTAGTGATGCAGCTTCAATCCATTGGTGCTGCCAACTGTTCGTGCTACCTCCAGATCAGACTTTTAAAAAATACCCACTACCTGTGTTCCAAACCTAGGTAAAAAAAAATATAAATATTCATCACTAAACCCCTCTGCAGGAGTGAAGAGAACAAGGCAGCTGTGACTTACCGTCCCTAAAGGGTGGCATTTCCAAGTGTCAGGGAAAAGTTTATGTGAGAACAACTTACTTTTAAGTTCCTTTTTATACCTCTAGTCTGGAGGACTAATCTTTGAAATTAGTTTACAAACACTAAGCATCTCTTCCTTACTTTTCACTAAAAAAAACCCCAACAACTCACTTTTCCCAATTTTTCCCAACAGTTCCTCCAGTGTAATTGTTCCTAGACTCAGGTTTCAGATACCTTACAATTAACATATGAAAATAGAATGCTTGGTTTCTCTAAACAGTTCTTCAAAAACTGATCATGGTGATTATCTTAAAATGTTACCTGGGTAAATGACCCTCAAATGTTGCTGGACATTGGAATCACTTAGAGAGTTTTTCAAAAATACCTACTACCTGTGTTCCAAACCTAGGTAATAAAACATCTCTAAGAGAGAAACTCAAAGGAAGTAATGTTGTATGACCCACCTCATGCAAACTTTCTGAAGAAAATGAGAATATTGATGTACTAAATCCAGCCTTTTATCCAAGGCTATGGAATAGTGACAATTCCTTGTATCTGAAGACAGAGGAGATGAAAAGAAACTTGATCAGTGGGAGGCCCTTCCCCTCACCCCCACTTGTTCCCTCGGAAGTTTTAATATGACTGAATGTAAAATGACATTTCAAGATATCTGTTGCTTGTTGCTAATTATCAGGGAAATGCAATTTGAAACCACAATGAGATATCACTTCACACCAGTAAGAATGGCCAACATCTAAAAGACAAGGAATAACAAATGCCTGGCAAGGATGCAGAGAAAGGGAACCCTCCTACACTGTTGGAGGGAATGTAAATTAGTTCAACCATTGTGGAAAGCAATATGAAGGTTCCACAAAAAACTAAAAATAGAAATACCATTTGACCCAGGAATTCCACTCCTAGGAATTTACCTGAAGAAAACAAGATCCCTGATTCAAAAAGACATATACACTCCTATGTTTATTGCAGCACTATTTACAATAGCCAAGAAATGGAAGCAACCTAAGTGTCCATCAGTGAATGAATAGATAGAGAAGATGTGGTACATATACACAATGGAGTATTACTCAGCCATAAGAAGAAAACAAATCCTACCATTTGCAACAGCATGGATGGAGCTGGAGGGTATTATTCTCAATGAAATAAGCCAGGCAGAGAAAGACAAGTACCAAATGATTTCACTGATTTGTGGACTATAACTGCAAAGCAAAACTGAAGGAACAAACACAGCAGCAGACTCACAGACTCTGAGACGGGACTAGCGGTTACCTAATGGGAGGGGTCGGAGAGGGTGGGTGCGGAGGAAGGGAGAAAGGGATTTAAGGGCATTATGACTAGCATGCATAATGTAGGGGGGTCATGGGGAAGGCGGTATAGCATGGAGAAGACAATTAGTGACTCTGTAGCATATTACTACACTGATGGACAGTGACTGTGTTGGGGTGTGGGGGGGACTTGATAATATGGATGAATGTTTTAACAATATTGCTCATGTGAAACCTTCATAAGATCGCATATTAATGATACCATAATAATAAAAAAAGTTACCTGTTGCTTTGACCAAGGACCATTTTCAATGGCTTGAGTGTGAGAATCTTTAGGGAAATTGATGGAGATCAGAAGAGAACTGAGAGTGGAATTTAGTATGAGCCACCTAACTTAAGCCAAGAACTCAGAATGCAGTGTAAGAGGGGATGTACATGTGCTGTGTGTCACTGTGGAGTAATTAAGCCCTATGGAATACACCACAATCACCCTGCAAATGATGATTTTGGTATGTTACTTAGATTTGTTTTTTAAACATTGTAAAAAGCCTTCATCTGGATGGGTTGGATTGAGCAAGTGAGGGTTTTTCCCAGATGCTGAATCAAATTTTAAGACACATGAAACTCCCCATGCTGGCCCTTATTTTCAGGGACATGGCTGATGCCTGGCTACTCCTTTTATCCTTTCATCAATGTAGGCTTAAGTGTTATTGTCAGTAATAATAATGGCTATGTTTATATATTTTTTAAAGGAGCAATTTGAGCCTTCATTTTAGCTGAGTATTCATTAGGAAAAAAACACAGATTTAAAAAAATCAAAAAAGACAATATAGTCCATTTACTCACTAATTAATGTTTTAATTAATTTTCAACCATATATAGAGGAATAAGCTATATCTCAAAAGTCACAAGTTGAACTTACTATCAGCCAGAAATCATGTATGGCAACAAAACATTGGTTTCCACAGCTTTTAATGGGATTGTTCTATGATGGGCCTTCTGGACTCATCAATACCAGGCAGAAGTTATAGTTAATAAAGGCATCAAAATATTAATTTATTGTAGTTGAAAGTTAGCCATGAAGTTACATAATATTTTGCTTTCATTGGATCATGTATTTAGTCATGTTCTTCACTGAGAAATGACATAAAAGTGTATAATGACAAGTATAAGGTATACTGAAGACACCCTCCTCTCGTTGGTATGTATGATGATTGCAACACATCTCAGTATAGGTTATGAAATGTTGTTCAGGGGAGGGTAATGTAACCATTATTATCATCACCATAAGCACTAATTCTGAGACCATTTGCACAGTGGAAGCAGAGAAGGAACCTCAGCAACTAAGCTCTTACTCTTATCTTCATATCTAGGCAGTTTTTAGAAATTCAGCCTCTCTAATATTTCCTGACCATCTTCTTAGTTCAAAGCTCCATTTCTTCAAATATTAAACACTCTCAGAAGAGTCTTTAATAAGCACTGCTCTCTAATAAAGAAAAAGTCCCAGTGAAGCTTGAAAGATGAAACAAGTACAATTCGAGCTTTTTCTTCAGTTCCTCCTTCCTCCCCACTCACTGTGTGTCTCTCTCGCTCTTGTAGACCCACCCACACGCACATATTTTTGAAGGCAGAAGAGCACCGCTTGCTTTTTGTGCCAATTAAATTGAAAAAAGAAAAAAATATGTTGATGTGAAGCTGAAATACACTCATTAGACTAACAAGTGCTTCTGGAAAAGCTTTCACTGAATGTCATATGCAGAACGCAGTTCCTTTCCTCTCGGGCCCTACCCATGAACCGCCAGGCCTCCCTAGTGCCCAGAACCTGTTAGACAATGAACAGGATTTGAAGGCAAAATTAAAAGCCTGAAAATTGTAGTCCACAAGTGATTGGTAAGTTGTGATCTCAGGAAATGGGGGGAAAGTAAGCCATTCTCTTGTCCTTGCTCTCTTTGTATATTTTTCTTGTCATTCTAAAAAAGCTGAAAATGCTGTGGTAGTTACGGACCTCCCAGACGCAGAAGATGGTCTAAAAATACATTTGTTCAAAAATGTAAAAAAACATCCAATCTAGAATTTGTCTTCTTTGGTAATGTGTTATGCAAGACTGCTATAATTTGGCTTTCAGCAGTAATGACCAGTCATGCCAAAAGCGAATCATGAAGTCTAGACAAATGCAGTGCTTTTATTCCAGAGGCAGCCAGCAGATGCTTTGTGTACTCCATACCCTCTTGCCGACCAGATTAATTTTGCACCATGCTTTTACTCTGTGATGCCTTGGAACAAAACACATTTAAAATATGCCCTTGGGCCACTTGGACTTCCTCAGATCATTCACTGTAGCGTTCTTCAGTAACAAAGAAGAGTAAACTGTCTTTTAAAGCCGCTTCTGATAGTAAATGACTTGGCACACAGCTCCACATAGTCAAGGAGATCACAGGCAGGACTCCAGAGTTGGTCTTCAATTGTCAAAATTCTGTAATATGTCAAGTGTGAAAAGAAAGAAAAGGCAAATAAATGCAAACCTAGAGGAACAGAAATCTCAAGTTTCTCCATGGACTGTCAATCTAATGCAAGATTATAATTTCTGATAACCTCTTCTTTCCCTTCTGTGACACTCATAATAGAGTGGAAATCACAAAACTATTCAGATCTAGCACCTTCTCTTCAGAATGCATGTTATAATTGGACAAATAAGATGGCTGCTTTTCCAAATGGAAGAGTAACAGGATCTTAAAAATCAGGCTTTTTTCTTTTTGAGTGAACCAATGTATCGCTGCTGCTGAGAAGAGCAGAAAGGTCTATGTAGCTTGTCTTTGAAAGAGCCAGAATTGCTACCTCAGTGCAACCTAAATGTAAGCATTAGCTGCAGTGGTTGTGGGAAACGTGATGGAGCTTTCCACTCATTACAAGGAATTCTCCTAAGCTCGACAGACAGACTTTCCTTAATTGAGAAATAGGAACTACCAATGAATTTTTGTAAGTTTATTCATTCTGAAATTTTTCTTAATAATGCAGTTTATTATATTAAAAATGTATATCAACTGAAGCAGTTTTGTCAACAGGCACGAATACGGTACTGTATCTATTTATTTGTACCTTGGGGATGTAAGACAAAAAAAGCAAACTGCTTACTGCTTGAAAAATCATAGCCATCCAGTAACTGCTGGCTGTAGCATTGAAAGTAGGAAAATGTTTCCACTGGACCCCAAACAAATGTTTGGGAATGGATAGAATGATATATTACAATGATTGACATGGAAAGATTAGTTGAAATTGAATCTGGATGTTGCATGATTGAATATTAATTCTCTTTAATGTTAGCTGAAAATAAAACATGGAGGAGGAAAACTGAAGTGCATTATTTGTTACTACAAACCTTTTAGTTTATTGTATGCTACTTCTAGTGTGCAGTGTTAATCTGTACATGCATACCTACTGTGATTTAATCTTTACCATGCTATTAGATGTAGTCCATATTTTTAATACCTATACAAGAGTTTCTCCTTGTTTCTATGGATATTGACACCAAACATACTGGAAAGAGAACTTTTAAAGCTATTTTAAAGATAAAGGGTGCCCTCCCAGAAGCAACAGCCTAAAAAGGAGTCCAATTGCAATCTTTATGTGCTCATGGTACCTTAATGATGTCTTTTTTTTCTTTAGTTTTTTTTTTGGTATCATTAATATACAATTACATGAGCAACATTATGGTAACTATATTTACCCTATTATCAAGTCCCCCCCACATACCCCATTATAGTCAATGTCCATCAGCATAGTAAGATGTATAGAATCACTACTTGTCTTCTCTGTGTTATACTGTCTTCTCCATGCCCCCCCTACATTATCTGTGCTAATCACAATGCCCGTTTTTTCCCCCTCATCCCTCCCTTTCCACACACCTTCCCAGTCCCTTTCCCTTTGGTAACTGTTAGTTCATTCTTGGGTTCCGTGAGTCTGCTTCAGATTTGTTCCTTCAGTTTTTTTCTTTGTTCTTATACTCCACAGATGAGGGAAATCATTTGATACTTGTCTTTCTCCGCCTAGCTAATTTCACTGACCATAATACCCTCTAGCTCCATCCATGTTGTTGCAAATGGTAGGATTTGTTTTCTTCTTATGGCTGAATAATATTCTGTTGTGTATATGTACCACACCTTTTTTATCCATTCATTTACTGATGGATGCTTAGGTTGCTTCCATTTCTTGGGTATTGTAAATAGTGTTGCAATAAACATAGGGGTGCATATGTCTTTTTCAAACTGGCTCCTGCATTCTTAGGGTAAATTCCTAGGAGTGGAATTCCTGAGTCAAATGGTATTTCTATTTTTAGTTTTACTGCTTTCCACAATGGTTGAACTAATTTACATTCCCACCAGCAGTGTAGGACGGTTCCCCTTTCTCTACATCCTTGCCAACATTTGTCATTGTTTGTCTTTTGGATGTTAGCCTTCCTAACTGGTATGAGGTGATATCTCATTGTGGTTTTGATTTGCATTTCTCTGATGATTAGTGATGTGGAGCATCTTTTCATGTGCCTTTTGGTCATCTGAATTTCTTCTTTGAGGAAGTATCTGTTCAGATCCTCTGCCCATTTTTTAATTGGCTTATTTGCTTTTTTTTATTGAGGTGCATGAGCTCTTTATATATTTTGGATGTTAACCTTTTATTGGATATTCATTTATGAATATATTCTCCCATACTGTAGGATGCTGTTTTGTTCTACTGATGGTGTCCTTTGCTGTACAGAAGATTTTTAGTTTGATATAGTCCCACTTGTTCGTTTTTTCATTTGTTTCCCTTTTCCGGGGAGATATGTTCATGAAGAAATTGCTCGTGTTTATGTCCAAGAGAGTTTTGCCTATGTTTTCTTCTAAGAGTTTTATGGTTTCATGACTTACATTCCGGTCTTTGATCTATTTTGAGTTTACTTTTGTGTATGAGGTTAGACAATAATCCACTTTTATTCTCTTACATGTAGCTGTCCGGTTTTTCCAACACTAACTGTTGAAGAAACTGTCATTTCCCCATTGTATATCCTTTATAATATATTAATTAACCATATATCCTTAGGTTTATAACCGGGCACTTCATTGTGTTCTGTTGGTCACTAGGTCTGTTCTTGTGCCAGTACCAAATTGTCTTGATTAATTTGGCTTTGTAGTAGAGCTTGAAGTTGGGAAATGAGATTCCCCCCCTGCTTTATCCTTCATTCTCCTTCTCAAGATTGCTTTGGCTATTTGGGGTCTTTTGCAGTTCCATATGAATTTTAGAACTATTTGCTCTAGTTTGTTGAAGAATGCTGTTGGTATTTTGATAGGAATTGCATTGAATCTGTAGATTGCTTTTAGACAGGAAGGCCATTTTGACAATATTAATTCTTCCTATCCATGAGCACAGGATCTATTTCCATTTATTGGTGTCCTCTTTAATTTCTCCTATGAGTATCTTGTAGTTTTCAGGGTATAGGTCTTTCACTTCCTTCATTAGATTTATTCCTAGGTATCTTAATTTTTTGATGCAATTGTGAATGGAATTATTTTACTGATTTCTCTTTTTGCCTGTTCATCATAGTGTATAGGAATGCAACAGATTCCTGTGTATTAATTTTGTATCCTGCAACTTAGCTGAATTCAGGTATTAGTTCTAGTAGTTTTGGAGTGGGTTCCTTAGGGTTTTTTATGTACAATATCATGTCATCTGCAAACAGTGATACTTTGGCTTCTTCCTTACCAATCTAGATGCCTTTTATATCTTTGTGTTGTCTGATTGCTGTGGCTAGGACCTCCGATACTATGTTGAATAAAAGTGGAGAGAGTGGGCATTCTTGTCTTGTTCCTGATCTTAGAGGAAAAGCTTTCAGCTTCTCTCTTTTAAGTATGATGTTGGCTGTGCGTTTGACATATGTGTCCTTTATTATGTTGAGGTACTTGCCCTCTATCCCCATTTTGTTGAGAGTTTTTATCACGAATGGATGTTGAATTCTATCGAATGCTTTTTCCGCATCTATGGAGATAATCATGTGGTTTTTGTCCCCCTTTTTGTTGATGTGGTGGATGATGGATTTTCAAATGTTATACCATCCTTGCATCCCCGAAATGAATCACACTTGATCATGGTGTATGATCTTCTTGATGTATTTTTGAATTTGTTTTGCTAATATTTTATTGAATATTTTTGCATCTATGTTCATCAGGGATATTGGTCTGTAATTTTCTTTTTTTGTATGGTGTCTTTGCCTGGTTTTGGTATTAGAGTGATGCTGGCTTCATAGAATGAGTTTGGAAGTATTTCCTCCTCTTCCATTTTTTTGGAAAACTTTAAGGAGAATGGATATTATGTCTTCTCTAAATGTCTGATAAAATTCACCAGTGAATCTGTCTGGTCCGAGGCTTTTGTTCTTGGGTAGTTTTTTGATTACTGATTCAATTTCATTGCCAGTAATTGGTCTGTTTAGATTTTCTGTTTCTTCTTTGTTCAGTCTTGGAAGGTTGCATTTTTCTAGGAAGATGTCCATTTCTTTTAGGTTATCCAGTTTTTTAGCGTATGGATTTTCATAGTATTCTCTAATAATTCTTTGTATTTCTGTGTTGTCCATAGTGATTTTCTTTTCTCATTTCTGAATCTGTTTATGTGTGTAGATTCTCTTTTTCTCTTAATAAGTCTGGCTAGGAGTTTATCTATTTTGTTTATTTTCTCAAAGAACCAGCTCTTCATTAATTTTTTCTACTGTTTTATTCTACTCAATTTTATTTATTTCTTCTCTGATCTTTATTATATTCCTTCTTCTGTTGACTTTATGCATCGTTGTTCTTCTTTTTGCAGTTTCAATAATTGTGAGTTTAGACTATTCATTTGGAGTTGTTCTTCCTTCTTTAAATAGGCCTGGATTGCTATATACTTTACTCTTAGAACTGCCTTTGTGTGTCCCACAGAAGTTGGGGCTTTATGCTGTTGTCATTTGTCTCCATATATTGCTTGATATCTATTTTAATTTGGTCATTGATCCATTGATTATTTAGGAGCATGTTGTTAAGCCTCCACGTGTTTGTGAGCCTTTTTGTTTTCTTTGTACAATTTATTTCTAGTTTTATACTTTTGTGATCTGAGAAGTTGGTTTGCACAATTTCAATCTTTTGGAATTTACTGAGGCTCTTTTTGTGCCCTAGTATGTGGTCTATTCTGGAAAATGTTCCATGTGCACTTGAGAAGAATGTGTATCCTGCTGCTTTTGGGTATAGAGTTATGTAGATATCTGTTAGGTCCATCTATTTTAATGTGTTGTTCAGTGCCTCTGTGTCCTTACTTATTTTCTGTCCAGTTGATCTGTCCTTTGGAGTGAGTGGTGTGTTGAAGTCTCCTAAAATGAATGCATTGCATTCTATTTCCTCCTTTAATTCTGTTAGTATTTGTTTCACATATGTCAGTGATCCTGTGTTGGGTTCATAGAAATTCATAATGGTTATATCCTCATGTTGGACTCACCCCTTTATCATTATGTAATGTCCTTCTTTGTCTCTTCTTACTTTCCTTGTTTTGAAGTCTATTTTGTCTGATACAAGTACTACAACACCTGCTTTTTTCTGCCTATTGCATGAAATATCTTTTTCTATCCCTTCATTTTTATTCTGTGTATGTCTTTGGGTTTGAAGTGAGCCTCTTATAGGCAGCATATATATGGGTCTTGCTTTTTTATCCAATCTATTACTCTGTGTCTTTTGATTGGTGCATTCAGTCCATTTACATTTAGGGTGATTATCGATAGGCATGTACTTATTGCCATTTCAGGCTTTAGATTCATGGTTACCAAAGGTTCAAGGTTAACTTCTTTACTATCTAAGAGTCTAACTTAACTCACTTAGTATGCTATTACAAACACAATCTAAAGGTTCTTTTTTTTTCCTTCTTTTTTTTCCCCCTCGACTCTTTATATATTCGGTGTTTTATTCTGTACTCTTTGTGTTTCTCTTGACCAATTTTGTGGATAGCTGATTTTATTTTGCATTTAGTTATTATTTGGTTGGTCTACTTTCTTTTCTGTGGTTTTGTTTTCTCTGGTGACAGCTATTCACCCCTCTAGAGGGTTCCTTTAAAATACACTATAGAGATGGTTTGTGGGAGGTAAATTCCCACAACTTTTGCTTATCTGGAATTGTTCAATCCCTCCTTCAAATATAAATGATAATCTTGCTGGATACAGTATGCTTGGTTCGTGGCCCTTCTGTTTCATTGCACTGAACATATCATGCCATTCCCTTCTGGCGTGTAAGGTTTCTGCTGAGAAGTCTGATGATAGCTTGATGGGTTTTCCTTTGTAGGTGATCTTTTTTCCTCTCTCTGGGTGCTTTTAATACTCTGTCCTTGTCTTTGATCTTTGCCATTTTAATTATTATATGTCTTGGTGTTGTCCTCCTTGGGTATTGGGAGATCTGTGGGCTTCCATGGTCTCAGAGACTATTTCCTTCCCCAGCTTGGGGAAGTTTTCAGCAATTATTTCTTCAAAGACACTTTCTATCCCTTTTTCTCTCTTCTTCTTGTGATACCCCTATAATACAAATATTGTTCTGTTTGGCTTGGTCATACCGTTCTCTTAATATTCTTTCATTCCTAGAGATCCTTTTATCTCTCTCTGCCTCACCTTCCTTATATTCCTGTTCTCTGAATTCTATTCCATTAACAGTCTCTTAGACCTCATCCAGTCTGCTCTTAAATCCTTCCACAATTTGTTTCATTTCTATTATCTCCCTCCTGAAATTCATCCCTTAGCTCTTGAATATTTCTCTGTAGGTCCATCAGCATGCTTATGACTTTTATCTTGATTCTTTTTCAGGAAGATTGGTGATTTCAGTCTCACCAGGCCCTCTCTTTTTTTTGAGGGATTTTAGACCTAACAAGTTTCTCTACCTTTTCATGGCAATGGGAGTGGTTGCCAGTGAGTGGCACATGTGTCAGCTGGGAGAACAAAGGCCCATCCTGCTTGCTGGTCACTTTGCCTATCTCTGCTCCCTATGCCAATCAACTGCACACAGGGAGCAGCCTCTGGGTTATTCCCTTTTGCTGTCATGGGCTGGGAGGCCCTCAGGATGGCCTGGGGCACTGGCAGGGATCGCAGGCAAGCAGGGCATGTTCACCATGAGAACAAAGCCCCTTTGTGCTTCCTGGACTCTGCGCCAGTCTCCATTGTCTGTGCCAGTCAACCATGCACAGGGGGCAGCCTATGGATCTGGGCCAATTAGCTGCGCTCAAGGAGAAGCCTCTGTGTGGTTGCTGTGGGTGGGGCTGCTCCCAGCTGTTCCACAGCAATGGCAGGTCAGCTGGTTTGCTTGCAGTGCCAGCTGGGGGGAATGATCGTCAGGCTGCTTATCATCATAAGGGGCTTAAGAGTTGCCTTGCCACCCAGGGGATTGGGTGCCTGAAGATCCTTAAAGTTCCCGTCTGGGCTGAGGGTGCCAGAACGATTTTGTCCACCTGTTAAACCTTTGTCCCTTTAAGACTTTTAAAGCAGCTGCTTTTCTTTTGTCCCAGGGCCACTGGCTGTGGGAACCTGTTTGCAGTCTTAATCTCGGATTTTGCTTTTCCATTCCTCCAATATCCAATAGACTGTGCAATGTGTGTCTGTGCTCCCAGTGTAGATTACTAGGGCTGGTTATTTAGCAGTCCTGTGCTTCCACTCCTTCCCCACTTGGATTCTTTTCCTCCCACTGGTGATCTGGAGTGGGGTAAATGCTAGGGTCCCACCAGGTCACAGCTTTGTATCTTACCTTTTTCCATGAGATATTGAGTTCTTGCAGATGTAGATATAGGCTGGGTGGTGTACTATGTCTTCTGGTCACTCTTTTAGGAATAGTTGTATTTGCTGTATTTTCAAAATATATATGGTTTAGGGAGGAGATTTCCGCCATGCTACTCACACCTCCATCTTGAGAATCTCCAGTGATGTCTCTTAATATTTAATCCAGTTAAAAATAAAAACTGCTTATGAGGTCTTGAAAATTAAAAGAGAAATGCTTATATTTTCTTTATTGTAATTACAGCTCTTCCTTTGAATTTTCCAAATAAAAATTCCCATACAACCTTATAGGGAACCACATTGCTTAGCTTTCACTAACCCATAAATGGGGAAAATAGTTGAAGGGTAATCAGCAAACCATGAATATGGCTTTAGGTATTCTTATGCAAGTTTCTTTAGCCAGTATTTTCCAGCAATTTGTAAAATATATATATATATATATATATATATATATATATATATATATATATACACACACAATACAGACACTGTCTCTATCGGGCTCTGTAAAGCTTACAAATTCAGAAAAGAGGATATTCACATTCCCTCAATGAACCAGAAATGTAGAAGTCTATATGACTAAGCAAACACTCAGGACAAGAGACTGAAAATCAGATTGTAGGGAGAATGCTGTCATCAGACTCTAAAAATCTAACATAATTATCACTTAAAGAAAGTAAATGTGAAAAATTAATTAAAATATTTCTTAGGCCATCAAATTTTTTAGTTTTCATATCCCTTCCCCCTTCCACATCCAAACTCTATAATGGAATCTAGCCCAAAATAAAACAATATATCAAATGTCAGTGAAACTCTTAAAAACCAAACCTGGAGTTTCTGTTAGTTATTTTTTTCACAATATTTGTATTGGCCAGTAGCCTCTCTCTTTCTGAGAATAATCTGTTTTCCTGACTATGAAGATTTAAAACTTTCTTATAGTTGCTACAGGGAAAGCACCTTGCAAGGTGGCAGGATTTCAGTTATTTTATGTTTACATTTTTGTGAAGATTCTATATGGCTTAAATATTATACACTGCTTTTACAAGCTCATTCTTCTGGATATCTCATGATGATAAATGCAGAAGTAAACACATGCTCACCTGCTACCACTTTGATGTGGAGGCTTTTCAGTTAATTAGTTTACTTAAGCAACTGATAAGTTACTTTTCACTTTCTTCATTTTCTCTCTTGAAAAGGATTTCAGCTTCTAGAAGTGCCACATCGACATAATAAGAACAAATTTATATGATACTTGATATATCATGCTCTCTATTCTAAGTGCTATAATTAAGAAAAACCATTTAATCATTGTGAAAACCATAAAACATATAGAAGATAACTGAGGCGCAGGGTCCTAGGTTGTACATCTGGTAAGTGGCCAAGTCAGGATTTGAGTTTGAGAAAATTATGTCTAGAATCTCTAACCTTGACCAATACTCTATCCTCCCTCATACAGAAATCTACTTATGTTTTTTTTAGTTATACAGAAGAGACTCCTCAAAAGCTATGTAAAAAGAGTTCTTAGTCTTTGTTATCAGGTAGTGGGTATACTACTTTAAAAATGTTAAATTATTGTTAGTTGGAATCATTCTGATTGCTAGCATAATACAGACTTTTAAAAATGTGACTATCAAGTTCATATAAGAACTATCTTATTTGAAATAAAAAATTGTCTTAAAATTGGTACTATGTGTTATCATATTCTTCTCTATTGTTTTCAAATATATGTATATATGTATATAAAGGTTCTTATATACTATGATAGATGCCATTCATTAGGTATCTTATACAATACATAATCAGAAGCATAAATACATAAGTATGTATATGCTAATTAAAAATATATTCAAAATTAAAATACATAGTTAACTATTTTAAAAAGTCAAAATCAAATTCCTTGTATTAAATAATGTTACTATTAAATATTTCATGTTAAATATTAAGTAATTCAGTGTCTTATGTACTATAACTATATAACATGAACTTTTACATTCTTAGTTTGTTCCATTAAAAATGTTTTTCCAATATTCCCCAGAGAAAAGGAAAATATTTCAGAAAATAATATCAGTTTGTTTCAAGTATATCAACTCATAATGATTATTCAAGTATATTACTATTTTCATTCATTAAACACCCATCAGATTTGTGGGGTTTTTTTTTAATTCCAGAGAATTCCCAAATCTTAAATGAGTCATTATTTGGCCTTTAATTACTTAATTTTGCCATCAGAAGAGTTGATATCTACAAAGTCATGTTGGAAATAATCCCACAAATGAACATGATATTTAATAGGAAAGCTATACATGTTAAACCACCTATTGTCAGCATGTAGAGGAACATTTTTTTAAATAAAGTAACATAAAAAACTGAATTTAAGCAAAACAATTCTGCATTTGTCCTTATTACATTTAAATAAGCTATTTAACCTCTTGTCATTCACTTTCACTCACTCTGGAATAAGTTTCAAAGTCTTATCAGGTCAATCTTCAAATACATGCATACAGTATGAGTTTTCTTTGTTCTCCTTAGTGGATAAAGCAAAAACAGGAATTATATGTTTTTCCTGCCAGATAGCTTAAGTTTTATAATTTTGTAAGTGTTTTGATATTACCTGAGGTTGTAAAATAATCCAATAATATATGTAGTGCTATTTTTTAAAATGTAATGGCTCATGTAAACACATAGCTAATAAATGTTTAAATGGAATACAGTCTGGCCTAACAGAACAGGACATTATGAAGTAAAATCTCAAGCAAAATAAAAAGCTTGTAATGTATGTCTGAACTTTCATTCTAAATTCAAGGAGACTATTAGAGAATATCAGTAGGAGATCATAGGTCTTAGATCCTTCAAAGAAACCACTTGATAAATGCAAACAGTGCTACAGGAAGGTGCTTCCACCACTGAGGAATTAGTGAAAATTTGTGGTTGTCATGGGGATACTTGAATTATAGAAAGAAATAAATCAGGAAGCGATGAATGTAATCAATTTTTCTTGAAGTTCAACTGATGCAAAATAAAAGCATATTTATTATGTGAATGTCTAGCCACCCATGATATTAAAAAAATGAATAAATACCAAATTTGCAATATATGTAAATTAGGCAAATTTTGTCACTGAAGTGCACAGCAAATAAAATAAATTGTAGTTTCTCCCTGGTAACTTTTATTTTCTCATATGCTTTTGCTTTTGCATAAATAAATACATTTATAAAAATAAAAGGCTGAATTTTGTTACTTTTTACACTTTTTAATAGGAAAAAAAATAATCCAGGGGAATGCAATAGCCCACATACACCAGATGTCATCTGATGTAATAAGAAATTGCTATAATGCTGAGCAGTAGACCACACCTTCAGGATGGAATGTGAGCAGCTTTGAAAGGCCCAGCTGTGTTGCTAAGTCTCAAGTAAGAGAAATATATCTGGATTAGATTAAAAAAACAGATCAGGCAAGTTAGTGAATAATATAGGTGTTTTAAAAAAATGTAGTAATTGGGATTGGTAAGGTCCAAGGCATAAACTAAAGAATTCATGCCTGTCTAAATGAGCAAGTTAATTTCTCTAATAGTTGTCTTGCATTAATCTGTATCCACACACACCATGTGTTTTTTTCATGGAAAGCTGGAAATCAAGATTTTTATGCAAAACCTCCTAATTTTTAGATGTGGGCAATTAATATAAAACATAAAAATCATCTAGTAAACTGCAAAAGAACTGCTGTTGGTAACTAGTCTGTGATCTTCTCTGGGGTCTTCATGGAGAGTTATCCTTAAAATGTAGGCTACAGTCTGATCAGTTAGGGAATTTCTTGATTGGAATCTGTTTGGAATCTTTTTGCATTTTTTCAGTCATGAGTTTATGAATTTGTCCACTGTGTTTTATTAGTGGTGTGTTTTAATAAATGATAATTCCTTTAGCCTATAGCTATCAGTCTGCCTTTCATAAAACCATTAGACCCCAGTTGCACAGCTAATAAATTCTATTAGTTCTTACATTCCAGACCATGGGTTTTTTAATTAACAATTGTTTGTGGTTCACAACAGAAATCTAAATAGGATCCATCAGAGAATTTACTAATGCTACTTTCATCATTTGTCTGTCTTCAGATGTAATTTTCATCCTAATAACAGTGAGGAACCAGTATGTCTGTGATACAAATTAATGTATACTCATTCATTCATGGCTTTAGAATAAGAAAAAATGAAGGTGGTATCTTCAGTATTGTGAAATATATATGATCTTCAAACCAAAAAGTACTAGATTTGGCCCTCTGAAAAGTGATTTATTTGCCAGAGTTTTCTCTATATGCCAGCCAGATTGAGTTCATCATTTCTAAGGAAGTCCAAATTTTCAATCTACATGTAACAAACATAATACCTAACATAATGTTTAAAATTTACAAACTGAATTATAATATAAGATTCTAAATACAATATTTTGATCATAAATGCAAAGAAAACATGCATGAAACTCTTCTTTTCCTCCTTTGACTTCCCAGAGAGGGTCTTTCAAAAGTATCTTAATAGGTACCTTTCTTATGTTTCCTGGGAAGACTCCATTGTCTGAAAGTGATAACTGTGTTTTTAGTTTATATTATCACAGTATTATAATTTTGCTACCTCTTTCCCTCATTTACTTGATTCTGTACAATTTCTTTCTAGTCACATTTCCTCATATAGGTCTATGAGAGTTAAGAGAGATATTTTATGTAAAGGACCTCAATTGGTATTCTGGAATACTCAGTAAATACAAATATCCTTAGTTGCCTCTATTTTGGCCACCTTTTCTCCAAATCCACTTATTGAATCCAACTTACCAACTTATGCCAGTTCCTAAAATGGAATTCCACTCATGGTAATCCCATACTCCAGCATGTGCTATGGATTCTTCCTTCCTATAGAAGACAGAGCACAGCCTTCAAAGCTCTCTCTGAGCCTATTTTCATTGCTTCCCCTTTACTATCATGCTTTATCCAAAGTAAACTTCCTGTTTAGCTTCTCTTTCAGGTTGATATCTTTGCTATAATTTCTTGTCTATTTGGAATTATTTTACAACCTCTTTCCTTCACCAATTATATCCTATAAAAATTTTGCACATCTTTGGGGCCCAGTTCAGAGAACTATTTCTATACCAGTTCCCCTTCCCTACTTCCAGAGCACTGTCGTAACTCTTAAGTCACTTATCTATAAATATTATAACCTTAAAATGAATGAAATACGTACCTCAGCTCTATTACAAGAGCAAAGGCCTATTTAGAATAAAGTCTTTATTCCATTCATTTTTATATACTCCCCAAAATGAAAGGTTGCCTTCCACACAGTAAATGCTTAATAAGTACTTGCTGAAGTGACATGGTAGGAACCACAGGGCCATTAAGACCAGGTCCCTGCCCAATTCAGAAATCCCCTCTACAACTTCCCCACTAACCGGCCTCTGGTTGAAACATACAGAATCACATCAGCCCATGACAACATTTGTCCTTTTTGGAAAATTGCAGTTATTAGAAAGTTCTTTCATGTTTTGAGCTGAAATATTTTCCTTTTCTTTTCATCTTGTCCTTAGTAATTCCTGTGGAATTTAAATATTTAAAGTTTCCCTCTTCCACATGGCAACCTCTTAAATATTAATATAGAACTTATTGTAGTAATTCTCTTTTCCTGTTGAACTTCACCTATGCCACCCCTATGTTCTGGTTTCCTAAAATGATGTCTCCAGTCACCCTCTTTTTAAATATTACTTATTTTATACCTTTATTTCTCTTAATGAGGAACCTAGAACAGGGCAAAGTACTCTGTGAATGACCTTCCCAGTGCCAAATGCAATGGAAATGTTACCTCCCTCAGTGTAGACACCATACTCCTGCAATTCAGCCTACAACTTCAGCAGCCAAGTCAAGTGGTTGGCCAATAGTGAGCTTCACAAAACAGTAGTGGGCCTGCTATCAGGCAGACACCATAATGCCATTCCACATATGCTGTCTTGGTAAATCTGTAGTTGATTAAAGCTGCAAAGGCTTTGTCACATGAGTTGCTGACAAGACTTGTATCCATTTTTGAAAATTGGGTCATTTGCTTACCTCTAATTTTATGGGATTTCCTCGGTTAACCATCATTTCCCAGTGATTACCCAGAATGATTTGTTTCACTACTTTTCAAGATCTTCTCTCTTCAACATACACAATTGCTATCCCCAAACAAACCTAGGAGTTTTCATTTATCCCAGTTAAATTTCATTATGTTGGTTTTGCCTTATCCTGTTAGCCTGTCAAGAACAGTTTATCCTGTTTCCGCTGTCACTGACAGTAGTCAGTTTTCCCAGCTTTGAATCAACTACATATTTGATAAGGGTGCCATTTAGTTTTTAGCTAAGACAGTAATAGAACAACAATACTGAACTGATGGGAGCATAGCCAAGGAGGGAAGCTACCTCTCTAGAGTTCATTCTTCTGATTTATAAATAGAATCCCTAAGGTAGGGCTCTTCTATAGCTCCAAATCCACCTAAATGTTCTAGCATTTGTTGCACATTCTCTGTCATAGCTATACAGGCATCATGAAACTTTAATGTCTTAGTTAGAATATGATAGAAATCCCTTAAAATATGAAATCGGTTTAGTATACCTTATTCCAAGTACATTCTTGATGTTATTTGTTTATTTGACTTATTCATTCATTCGTTAGTTTGGTTTTCATGTTCACCACTTACAAGAGGTTCTGAACTAATAGTTTGACAAAACTTTATGAAATTTTGCAGAATTAATAATTGTCTGACAACTCTGTGGATTCCATACTTTGATTTATATCCATTTTTGAAAATTGGGTCATTTCCTTATCTTTAATTTTATGGGATTTCCTCAGTTAACCATCATTTCCCAGTGATTACCCAGAATGATTTGTTTCACTACTTTTCAAATGTAATTCATCTGTGTCTGGACTTGAACATTCATTTAAGAAAGCTAAATGCTCTCATAATCTTTGCTTTTATTTTGTGCTTCAATTACCTCTTTACGATGTTATCTTTCCTAATGTGAGGATAATTCTCCCAGTGAGAGAAATAGAGGCAAACCACTGTTTCATCACATTTAACAGTGTATCATTTATTGTTGTTTACAAATGGTTACTGTACCCCTCATTTAAAAAATATTTTTTATTCTGATGTAATATTTATATCATATATACACATACTTCATGCACATATAAAAGAAAACTCTACTGTTTTTAGTATAGGTATCAGATATTTCAGCTTCTTGGTCTTATTCTAAAAGATTGTTGCTTCTCTTTTGTATTCATCTTTGGTTGTATGTTCTTCCCTTCATATTTTGCACATGTTTCATTTAAATCAAGCTCATCAGAAAGGGAGCCCTAAGCAACCACACTGGTTTCCTTGGATACTGGGTCTTTATTTTCCTCATCAGTATCATCTGTGATTGTATTATCAGATTTTCCATTTTTACTCCCCACCTCCTTTAAATTTTCTAACCATGGAATTCTCATGGGAGCTATGATAGCTGTTGCATCTTAAATTGTTTTTCAATATACTTTACTAAAAACTAAGCTATGCTTTAGTAGCCTTTTCTGAACTGCTAAAATGTCATGGATGCTTTCTCTAAAATTTTCCATTATTTCAAATTCAGGAATAAACTCTTCTTTGCTGGTACAAATTAAACAAGGGATAGAAACTCCCTTCTCTGTTCTGTCTTCAACCTGAGGAATGCTATATATTTCAGCAAAACAGCACAATATTATGATGTTCTTTATTAGGAGAAAGGACATTTCTAATAAACATCCATGTAGTTGAATTTCCCATAAGTCACCTCTTTTAACACTTGTGTGGTTTGTATAATACAACATCAACATAATATGTTTACTTATTAGAAATATGAATTCTGGTCCCCAGCCCAAATCTACAGTGTCAGGCACTCTGGAAGTGGGTCTCAGCAATCTGTGTTTCAACAAGTCCTTGAAGTAATTTTCTTGCCTACTAAAGTTTGAGGACCACAGTTGTAAAGCATCAACCTTACCTTCTGACTGGGAAGCAACCCTGAGTATTATCCCTTAGCGACTCACCTTGGCTCAGATGTTGTTTATTAATGTCACAGGTTTCTAAGCAGATGGCATCTTTTTGCCATGTATAGAATTCCTGCTTTGTCTGTTGACTTCTTTTGAACAGGAGTCTTCTATATCACATGATTACATCGCAACAAATATTCTGATAACTGTAAGATAACTTGTAGTGTTCAGTTAGTTACCAATGTTTCAAAAATAATGTTACCCATCACACCCAGGATCTAAGTATAGAAATACTTGCAGTTAGCCTGACTCCTTCAGGATTATTTCCTCCTGAGGACTTCTTGACACCCTCTCCATTATTACTCTTGCTCAGACGATGACAGCCACCTTATACCTGATCTATTCCTTTATGAATTGATCTGTTAATGGTGGAATGTCTAGTGTTTCCCAGGTTCTTGTCTTCTCAAAGGAAATAATTCAGTCAAGAGACCAAATAGCAAGAAAAAAAGTACCAAGGAAATTATTGGGTTAAAGCAAAAAGTACACTTGCAGAACAGGAGAGCAGGCTGTCTGGAAACCAGAAGCAGCTTCACTATTAAGGTTAGGTTGGCTTTTATTTTTCCTTAAGATGGCAGGAAGTCCTACCCTGTGTCTTAAGTCCTTTTATTGACGGCACTAGATCATATAACCTTTCTCTCAGTGCACAGGTACCTTGCCCATATGTATCTAAGCGAAGCCTACAGGGAGGCCAAAATTGCAATGCTAATTAGATTTAGATGTTATTTTAATGAGGTGGGGTTACTTTCAGACAAGGTCTTTGGACCTTGTGCATGCTTTGTAAACAAGGAAGCCCCTGGAGTCCTGGGCCCCTCCACTATCTAGGTGTCCTTGACAGTCTGAGCCTCCTGATAAGCTAGGTGTCTTTGCTGTGGACCTGGGAGCTAAGGAGGGCTTGCAGTTGTCCAAGACTGAGTCTTCCCTGGTGATGGGCTGGCCCCTTTCTCCTGCTTCTGCCTAACTTCCTACTCTAACATACTTAGAACAGAGCCCAAAGTTTGTCATTTCTGTTTTCATACATTCTTTGTTTATTTTGAACTCATTAAACTGGCATTTGAGGCTCTCTATAACATCATTTCAACCATTCTCTCCAAAATTTCAGTTCATGAACCCCTTCTTTGTAGCCCACACTCCAGCGGGACTGAGTATCGCTACTGGGCCCTTTCTGCCTGCAGGCTTCTGTGCATGCTCTTCCTTCCTCTTGGCAGGCCACTTACCTTCATTTTCTTGTTGTAATCCTTACTTCCCATCCCTAGGGTACCTACCCTCATGAATCCCTTTCTGTGTAACTTGGTTAATAGAATGCTGTGCTTTATGTTCCTGGTTACATATTACTTTGTACAATATATGATTGAGGACTTACCATAAATCTCTACTAAGAAGGAACTTCAGACACATAACTTATCCTTAACAATATTTTGAGGAATTGAAGTAACTATGCTGTAGAAATTCATTTCATCATTTCCTCTAGGCATTCTTTTTTTTTTCTTTCATTCTCCTCCTACAATTTTTTCAAATGATACAATTAATTTCAAAGTGCCTGAACAAGAAATCAAGGGCTTCATATTATTTTTTTGATGGAAAAACCCTTGAGTATAATGTTGTTTTGGTAAGTCTAAAAATAGTTGTTCAACTTTAAGTAACTTGTTTCCAAGTGGAAACAGGTGGAAAATATTAACTTAAAAAATTCAGTGCTGGAAAAAAAGTGAAAGAAAGAGAGAGAGGGAGGAAGATAGAGGTGAGGAAAGAAAATGGGAGAGACAGAGGGAGAGAGAACAAAAAAGAAAGAATTCACAAAGAATAACTTGGCCATGAAGGTTTTCAATTTTTCTTCCCTTTCCTGTCAGTAATACCATGACACACACTCTGTTTAAGTGGAAATGTAACCTACTGAAAATAGAGAATGAATTCTTTTATCCCATACTTACATATGGGTAAGTAATGGTTATTATAAAATTATGAATTATGAATTACAAAAAAATGGAAAATGATAATGTATTTGCCCAGTATGTTGTAGAGTTGAGGGGTTTTATGAATCATAAAAAAAAGCATGAGATAAGGAAGCTGACTACATAAAAATAGGGGAAAAGGCTTAGCAATTAACCTTAGAATGAAGTACCTTTCCTATCTTAACAAGATGAACTCATATTTAAGTCTTTAAATGGAAAATGACTTGTATTTAACCTTTTATGATTCAGAGAGCCATTTAATTGTAATTATAGCTAATCCAATTAAAGATGGATTATAATAACTGCTGAATTAATAGGTTGTGAAATACTGAGTTTAATTAGTAGATTCCTATTTATTTTTAAAAAATGAAAATTATTTTTTGAAATAGTATATGAAAACTTAAAAATTTTTGTCTAGACTGGAAATTTTGGAGGTTGCTTTATTTAAAAACAAAATAGGAGAAACCCGAGAAAGAATGGTATAGAATGAAATTTGGGGAAATCCCAATTTTAATGTTATTGAATTTAAATTATTATTCTACATGCTAAATCTTGAAAATAAAAGTAATAGTGATTTTTAATTTCCTCTTTCTTTGGACAAATTAAGATTATTGTTACTACACTGAAACAATAATAAAAATAGTAATAATAATAATAATGATAGTATTAAATTCCAGTTTTACTTTTTTAAGATTATTAATCACAATGCATTACAATCTGAGTCACATTTAATATTTAATAGACACTTAATTGACATTTTGTATCTGTTGCATATTTAGGGAAAATCAGCAGTTGCAGTGAAATTAGACCAAGTGACCTATGCTAGCATCAGATGTAATATTTTAATGTTTTTTTAACAAGAGTTATATAAACAAATACGAGTAAAGGAGATCTTTTTAAAAATTAATGACTTTTGGTATGCCAAATAATTACACAGCTAAAATTAAAGGACTGTTTTTTATGTGCATAATATAGATTACACAGTGGGGTGTACTCAATCTTTCCAGCTAGTCCTACAAACATATTAAAAATGACTACATTCCTATAGATGTACACATTAAGGTCAAGTCCTCAGCCTGGGAAATTCTGCTGTAATAAGGGCAAATCTCTTTTCATAAATCATATTTCCTAATTCTATGCTACAATCTTTTCATATTTTAACATATTTGAAATCAGGATGCATCTTAATATTAAAATTTAAGAAGAAATATGAGGTCTTCGGTCCCTTGTCCCACTATATGGGGGATTTTTCAGGGTGACATGAGCTAAGTTGACATGAGCTAGACATTGAAATGTTTCCCTCTAAGTGTCTTCTTTCTTTAGATAGCTCAAGAACTGTCTACTTTATAGCCAGAAGGCATTGCTCTGAGGATAATACTTTACATATATTATATATTTATTTATATTTCATTTCCTCATCTTATAAATTCACCACTTGGTTATATTTTCAAGATGACTAGTGATACCAAGTGAGAGAACTGGTAGAAAAGAAGATTGGTAGAAAAGAAAAAAGTTCATCCAGAGCATAAAACTGGGGGACTTTCCAGGATTCTAAGGCATGAAAGAGGATCCCATGATTTCTACTGTTTCATTCTGCCTTGGCCCTTCTAGGCATCAGAGCTAAAATACCTAACTTTGGAGCCCTAGCCAGAATAGGTGAAGATTACTCTGTGCTCAGCACACACAGATGGAGCCCCCAAGAACATCCCAGAGGAAATTTGGCTATTGAAAGCTATACCATGCCAACATACATCAGATCCACCAGTTACCCAGAATGTACCATCTGTGCCACGTCTGGAGAGCTCTGCTGCCCCTGGGGAGAACTGACTGTGAGAGGCAATCTCCTATGAAGAAATTGATTTCTCCTCTAGCATTTGGAAGCTGCTGAGAAACCCGTAATCAAGGTTTCCTTAATGTTGTTTTAAGCAGGTTCATTATCAGAGTTGCATCTCTCTTAAAGCTTCAGACTTGATTATACTATTAGAAAAAAATCAACATATTGTACCTGATAAGCTTCTGGCATATTCAAAATCTTGCAGCCTTACTAATGCTGACTACCCCAACACCTTCTCTCTTATTAAAAGTGAGTTGAACAAGAATTAAAATGTATGCTATGGTCTATTTTTCTCTTAAGATAAGGCAGCAACAGTTAACTTATTCTGAACTTAATTTTCTATCTGTATATTCAAGTGTTCATTTCTAGCATATCCTTTTTTTGTCAGAATATTGTATCTGTGCAAGAATTTATAAAGTGGAACCAATTTAGTATGTTTGTAGTAAGTGACGTTAAAAGTAAAATTTGAAGGTTAAAATGATTCATTATGATATTTCTCAGTAAGCTAAGTAAATACTAAGAAAGCATTTATAATACTGTTATGTTGCACTTCTTCTGTCAGTTCTTAAATTTTTTTAAAGTTGAGAGATTTAGAAAAAATGAAAAATATGTGCATAAACATGTGAAAACAGCATTTTCGGCTTTTTAAAAAGACTACCTGAAATGACAAATTTAAAAAATTATGACAGAGGCAGTTTATTTGGACTTAAGTTTAATGAGTCAAAAACTAAATTTATATAAAAGACTGAAAATTGCAATGATCTGAAATCAAAGGTTGAAATGCTAAATCAAGATTGGAAATATGAATCATATCACTATCCTCCCCAGTAGAATTGTGCAAATTTGTACTAAGAATTGTTACAAAATACCCCAGATCTATGTATTTCAAAATTTTAAGTTAATGGGTTGCCAAGGAGTATGTAACATATGACATCGTTGTTAAAATTAATATTAGAAGTATGCAAAAGTGCAGGTTGTGGAGGGTAGAAAACTTTTCTTGTAGCTTTAAGGTTTTTTGCTATGCTCAGACTCACTATTAGGAAGAATAATAACTATAAATTTAAAGAGATCATTACTTAAAATGTCCAAAGTTTCTTGAACAAGTGTATTTAGTACTTAAAAAGATTGGGCTTTTACCTTAAAGTAAAACAAAGTTTAATTATAAAATTGTACTGTTATCTCATTTTTTTAATTGAAGTATAGTTGATATTATATTGCTTTATGTAGTTGATATTAATAAGAATGTTATATTGCTTTCAAGTATACCTACCACACAGTGATTCAACATTTATACCCCACCTAGTGCAGTCAATATCTGTCAACACTGTAGGCACAGAACCATTGACTATATTCTCTATGCTGCATTTCTACCCCATGACCACCTTGTATTATGATTGAGATTTTGTACCTCTTAATCCTCCTTTCCCACCCACCACCCAACCGCTCTGCCATGGTGACCACCAGTCACTTCTTAGTGTCTATGAGTCCACTACTGTTTTGTTCATTTTGTTTTGCTTTGTTCTTATATTTCACATATAAATGAAATCACATGGTATTTGCCTTTCTTCACTTAGCTTCAGACATAATCATCACTTTTCTTGTCATGCCTTATAAAGCACAGTCTTTGCCCCCATGTAATTGTTCCATGCCACCAAGTCGCTGGTTTCTCCAAAGTAAATGGAGGGACTTCTAACCTGTTTTAAACAAACAAACAAACAAAAAGCTGCATGTTGATTTCTTGAATGTTTCCCCAAATGAATAATTTTTACATTTTGGATTAAGAAGGGAAGATATAAGAGAAAAGATAGAAAGGGCAGCACTTAAAGACAGAAGGGACAATATTCTAACACCGTTAAGAATTCACACAGATACCAGCTGTGAATTAGGTGGCTTGTGATATTTAATGAACCCTGTATAATTCGCTCTATTGTTACTCAATATGTGGCTTTCTGTAAGCATTTACAAAATTACACCTTGATGAACAATAGGGTCTGGTAAATTTTTCTTTCTCCTTGCTGATAGAGAATCATTTGGAAATGGTCTGAGGCAATCAAGATGCCATTAGTGCACTAGCTTCTCCCAAGACTAAAGGAGGAGCTGCAGACTCTTATCTGTCAGAAAGCCTGGTGGAGGGAAGGGCTGCTTACCTAATAATCCCATTCACGTACTTAGCATTATAACTGTTAGAGTGAGGATGCTTCGCTGATACAAATTTTAACTAATATGGTAATTCTAAATTATTTAGCAAAACAACAAAATTAAAAACCCCAAGCAAGAATTGCTGTTATATACATAAATAATATATACACCATTTATTTATATATATAAATAAATCAACAAAAACAAGGGACAAATGAATGAATAACTTGTCCAAAGGGGAAAGGAGCCATTCTTTTAAAGCAGCTATAGCAAGTGTTCCTCTGTTAGAAGGAAGCTCCACATAGTGAAAGAGGACAGATTTGGGGACCAATCAAGCTGGGTTTTACTACTCTGGGGAAGTTACTCGGCCTCTCTGAGCCTCAGCCTCCTTAACATGACGATAAGAAGGAGGCACCACAATTCAGAGTGTAAAACACCAAATAATTTGGGGTTAATTATTTTCCCTTTTAGTTGTAAGTATGTCTTTTCCCTTATTTCAAATATAATCAGCATGGCAGCATCTAGATGACATCAGTCTGTGACATGGAACTGACAAAATGCAGGTAATGTCTTCATTTTGGAACTGGAAGCTTTAGTTGTCATCTTTTATTGTTCTACTACAAATCCTGAGGCTTTCTTTCTGAAATATATCCTACAGTATCTTCATACCAATAACTGAATGTATTTAAGATACCTGAATAATTTATAGGATTTTCTTTGTTACCCAACCTGTCATATAGACTTGGCAAATATATTCACAATTGGAACATTTCCATAGAAAAAAATGGTAAATTATTCAGATTGAATTTTTTTCCCTACCACCTAATTAATTAGCAGAGAATATTAAAGACTTACTTTACATATAAAGTAATATTCGACTAGATGTAATGAACAAAGATTTAAAATGTTTCAGAAAATGGTTTACAAATACCTCATCTTTTTTGCTTGTTTGTTTGGAGGGAAATATTGTTTCTTTTTCAAATATCTGAATAATAGACTAGATTTTACCATTTACATTTGGACTTTTTGGTAGCTATGTCCATGTTTATCAGTGTTTTTTAAAACAAATTAAGCTTATTTTCCATAATATTCTCTATAGTATTTTACTTCTGTCTGAGCTTAAATAAGATTAGTAGCATACTTTAAATTTAAGGATATTCTTGGTGACTTTAAAAAATATTACTTTTACAATATTTTTAAGTGGAAACACTCAATACAATGTATCATTGTTTGAATATAAGGATATTATATTTCTATAGTATTTGTTTGAAAAATTATGAGGTATACATTTTTAGTAGAGATGTGGGGAGTCTTTTTTTAAACTCATAGGAGGACTTTCCTTATATAATATTTCTATAGTGTATAATTTCATACAAGCAATATTTTTTGGGATAAGGAATGATAATGGCTCTTTCATGGTATGTTTTCCCAATTAGTTAAAGCATCTTTTATGAGAAATTTGATCATACCAGCTTTTGTGAGGACATAAGACCCTACTAGTAATAATGAAGTGTTAATTCTGGGTATATTATGGATAAGAAATAAAAAGGTGCTACTATGCAGAAAGCACAACAGTTCTAGAGTAACTAGTATTTAGTCTTCAAAAGGAACGTCTTTTTGGGCAGTGAGAATGCATTATGGGAAATAAGGAGACACCCATGACTTGTGACAAAGTTTGAAACACTGAAATATATCTGTTTCCTCTTAGTTCTACAATCAATATGAAATACTCTTCTGTCCTTACATGTTTAAACTCCATTTGCTAGGTGTCAGCCAGAAATCCCATTTTCTGCCTGCTTATTCATGTTCTCTGTCACCTGAAAAGTTTTATGTGTTCATTCTGCTTCCCTGAGCTTGACTACATAAATTTGAAATACTTGCTGATCTTATGCAGTCAGAAGACCCTGGCAGTTTCACACCTGTGTAGGGGATCCAGATATTATTCTCAGGAGACCTAATTTGACTCAGAGAAGGTACAAAGCATCCAGATCCACCGAAGAAAAACTGCAGCATCCGTCGCTTCTGCGAGCCCTTTGTCAGGTGACCCACAGAGCCCATTAGAACGTCTTCAGTAGGGTAAAGCTTGACTGAAGTCTCAGGTTAAGGGAAGGTGACGCAGTTTATGACTGCTGAGGCAAGGGAGAAGAGAACAAGATGGATAAATCAGTTTAAATGAAGCCATGAATAGAAAGGAGTTTGCGTGCTCACCCCTGTGTTCCTGCACCCCACACCCCCTTCCAGTTTTCAGACTAGACATTCATTTTCATAATGATTGCATTCTTGCATGTTTGTCTTAAAGTGGTAGAAGTCAGGTGGTGAAATTCAAATGCTGCTGGATGAGATTTATTACGCAGCAGCACTGCAGGCTCAGACTGCTTCAGTTAGCCAAGAGCGAAAGGCGCCTTTAGAGGAGTAGCTGAGCCGTTCTTAGCAGGCAGGGTACTGGTGGAGTAACAATTTGCAGTAGTTTTACACTCCTGTCATTGGCAGTTGGCAAACTAATGGAGATGATGGAGTGAAAGAGCACAATGTCACAACAGAAAGGAATGAGTGGAAAATTCAAACATTTTCTTACTTCTTACAATCCTACTGAATCAAAATTAAATCAGTCTACAGATGAGCCATCTTGATATTGAATAAAAGGAAGCTGCCTATGTGCACAACATTTTTCCATGTAGGAAAATCGATTAGCATCGTTGTGACCATTAGCTTGTTCAAAACAGCATCATGATTTGTAATAACTCAGAGAGCTAGTATATAAACAAGAATATTGATTTTTAAGAAAATAAGTTTTAGTTGAGAATAACAATTGCTACAGACATAGAAATCTTGCATTAAAAATTCCCCTGTAGTGGGGTAGTAACAAATCAGTGCCAAAGTAGCAAGGTCAATTTTAAACTATTATTTTCTAATAGCAGATATAATACATCTCCTAGTTGTCCTCCTAATAATCGTCATGTGGATTTACTTATAATCTTTGCCTGTCACTATGGACGATATTAGAAAAATCATTTCTGTATACCCATTATAAGACATGTTTTTAAGCTTCAAAGATTTGCTAAGAATTGTTGACTTCCCGAGATACACCCAATCTTAAGTGGTTTTGTAACCCAGAGAAATTACCTTAGTTTTTGACTCCAGAAAAAAATGTAAGTTTATTTATCAAAACAAATAAGAAAAGAACAAATTAATTCATGTTGTTGGACATTTAGCACAGGATAACTAAGTGTCAACAAAACAAGCTGCCAAATAATTACAAATATCATCCCAGTAAATTCACTAAAGAACACACTTCAAAGAAACTACTAACAGCTACAAGTAAATTGCCAAAGGTTGAAAAGTAATTTTCTCCTTAATATAATGTTACAGTGTAGCTGTGGGGTGGCTTATTCATTTTTCTCACATTTGTTATAAAAAAGTTGTTTTAACATTCACAGGGAAAAATAGATAAATAGCTTTATCTAGTGCATGGCTGCTATATGTGGCAGAGCCAAATTTGTATGCTTTGTTATTACATATACATCTTAAAATAATACACATTCCTTAATTTCATTTCTGAATTCCAATCTGATTCTTATGCCCTCATTTACATTTTTGCCATTCTGTTATGTATTTTCTGTATTTATAAAGGATTAAACCACACTAAATAGAGTAAGCATACAGTTCCATCAGTCTATTAATACCTAATAGGATTCTTTTAAAAGGCATATAAAATAAAGGATATTTTTATTTCTATGTAGTGTTTATATGCATATTCACTGTGTAAATGTAACCTTCTGATCTCATTATTCTGCACTAAATCTTTGGACCAAGCAGATGTATACAGTGAATTTCATAAACAAACTTGATTTCATTGTCTATTGATCACTACAGAAGCAATATAATGCAGTACCACACACTGGATTGAAAAGGACTAAAAACCACACAGTTCTTTGGCAGAACTAAGCCACTCCAAAAGGAGAAATGCCTATTTCATTCTTAAGAAAATCCATATAACACACCATCTGAATTTTTTTTCTGGAACCTTAAAATAAAGCTCTTACATTGGCAGAGTCTAAATTCCCCTGACATCAGTTTTAGCAGAGTGGAGGTTAGCTATTATATGCCAAAATATTTCTCTTGTATACATCCTGTTGGAATGAGTCCTGTTCAAGTACTTTTTTAGCAAAATAACTCAAATTCTGTTTTTGCTTTTTCACTGGAGAATAGAGAGGTTGGTATAGAGTGGGGATACATTTTATTTTGACTCACTGGTGAATATTTTTTAAGGAACATAGCAATGGCTACTTCACTCTCCTTATTCAACCACTCCGAATAATTTGCATATTTACCTGTTGGAATGTTTTTACATTTCTTACCATAGTTATCACCATTTAATGTATGCTCTCAGCATTTCTCTCCTGAACAAGTCTCCCTCAGCAACTACCCCGTCCGTCCTCATTCTTTCCTACATGCAGTGCATAGTCTTTCTAGCTACAGCTTTATCTTAGAAATTCCAAATTTTGATTACATTACTTCTCTACTTAAAGTGTTAACAATATCAGATTCACTACCAGAAGAGGGAAGGGGGCTACAACACTTAGTGTTATGTAGAATCTTGCCTATTCAAGTGTGGTGTTGGTTCTCTCATAAAAAGCATCACCACCACCTGGAATCATGTTTGAAATGCAGACTGGGGGCCCCACGAACTGCATCTGAATTAGAAAGTGCATTGCAACCAGATTGTCCAGGTGATCTGTTTGCACATTAAAACTTGTGAAGCCCTATTTCCAAAGGCCACCTCAGTCTAGCTCCATCTTGCCTCTCCAACCACATCCTCCCATCACCCCTTTTCCTCCTTCCTCTTTGCTTTCCCGGCTCGGCTCTCATTTCTCTGGACACAGAATGATCTTTTTCATGCCTCCAGCTCTCTAGATTCAAAGGGTCTCATGGTAAGTAGTCTCCTTTCTTAACTTCTCTGCCTAAGAAACTCCTTCAAATGCTTTGTGACCAAGACAAAATATTTTCTCAAAATATCTGGCATCTGACTCAAACCAGCATCTGATAAATCACAATTAGTTGGTTTTTGCCCCTAGAATACATTTACATGTTTCTTTTTAGCACTTATTATATTATGCTGGAATTACCTGCTGACACATCTCTTACCTTTACTAGACTATGTTTTTAGTGCCCTGATACCTCATAGAGTTCAAGTAACATGATAGGCCCTTGATGAATGGTTGTTCAAGAAATTCATGAAAGAATTGAGATTATAATGGTTCCCTACATCTTTCTGAAGGCATATTAAAACAACAGATATTCACTGTGGGACAATTGAAACAATTGCTTTTGGTATCCTTTAAAACAGGTGTCCAAAACCTATAATCCAGGGCCAAGTCTAGCCCCCAGCCACCGTGATTTAAGCCAACCTGGCTTTAGAAATTAGCTTTTGCTGAAGACTTGATAAGGTTTCATAATAAATTCAACCTAAAATTACAAGGTAAACAGCATCTGCATGTGAAACTTACATGGGTGTAAAGAAATTTTGAGAATAACTGATGTTTATTTAGATCACAAGTAATGTCAAGCTGCTTTAGAGGCTCCTGGTACATTCAAAGTTAAAGCACTAAGTGGGGTCTCCATTGAGCACAAATCTGCAACAGATATATATCCTGAGCACATACTACACTACAGGCTCCCAGCACTTTTTAGGCCTTGATGCAGGTGCAAAGGAAACTTGTAAGTCGTTACTCTACAATTTAAATGCAAACTAAAAGGCAAATATTGAAATGTTCTAATAGAATTCTATAAATTCCTCCCAAGTGATAAACATGCTCAGTTAAAACCATGAGTTCATGCATTTATACCAGTATTTGGTACTACCTACCCTGATAAAAAGACATATTCAAATAAGTAATATATAAAATCACATTGCAGAAGACCATTTGCAATTAATTTTGATAATAAACTAACTTTGAACTGCCGTTAAGCACAATGTTATCCGTCCTCCCACCAAAGAATTTTATTTTCTCACTAGTAGATCTGTATTACATGAAACTGTGTTAAATTTTTATTATTATATTTTAAATGTGTGGAAATTTGGTTTCTCTCTTGTCATGTAAGCATCCACATAATATCCTTGATTTTACCTCTTGGCCCATGGTCCTAAAATATTTACTATCTAGCTCCTAACAGAAAAAAATTTGCTGATCTCTGCTGTAGAATCAAATGCAGAGAGATTAAACATTTAAAAGTGGGTTACATGCTTAATAAGTCTGGGAATAAAGTATATACATGTTCATCAACTTAAAAGTTATGTTATCACATATTCCCTAAATAATCTTGTTAAAACGTGTAACAATGAAAATTAGTATGTTTTTAAAGCTGCATTTGAATTATTTCTGGGAAGACTCATCAGCACAAAGGGTTATGAAAACCACATAGGAAGCAAAAATGGGAATAAAGAATTTTCATATTTGAATGATTCAAGTCTACATCAGTTTTACATTATAAACATTTTAAATCTAGTATATAAAGAGACCTAGTCTTCAGGGGATTTATCTCTTTCAGGTAGTAAATTGTTATAATTTTTTAAAAGCTAAAAACAGCCTTTACATTTAGGTGCACTGAAAAAGCTCTCAGTGCCTGAAACAACTTACATAATTAAACTCAGCAAGCATCTTTCCACTGTTTACTGTGCGTCTCATCATATAGAGGCATTTCCGAACACATGCTGAGGACTCTTCAGAGCTGAAGAAAGGGGAAAGGCGTTTTGGTTCACTATGATTTGCATACATCCCATAAACACGAAGAAGTTTTCTGTGTTGAAGTTTTTATTCTCTTAGAGCTGTTATAGTGGAGTGGTTAGGTCATTCCTAAAATTTTCACCACAAAGTGGTTACCTGCTAGAAACAGAATCTTCAGAGAACTTGTTCAAAAACTAGCAATCACTCTAGGTAGTCAACTGACGAGGACCAAAGGCAGCTGCTGGCACATACATCTGTTAGGAAATAGTCTCTAGTCTAAAATTCTTGGTACAAAACCCTCCATTTTGATGAGCACAACATTGAGCTTACCAAGTTGAGACTGAAAAGGTTCATAATCTTTAAGGTATAAATCATAAAGGAATAAAAGCAAATTATTTTCTAATAAATTAATTTTATTCCAATTCTATATTTTACCAAATGAAGAAGCTTGTATTTACTTGAACACTTTTAATTTGTTATTTTTCCTTCCTAGTATTCTATTCAGATCCCTGGTTTCCTTTAAATAAATTGCCATTTCCTATACTTCAAGAATCTCTCATTTCTATCTACTTAGTAGTTAACCTATTAGCAGTATTTTTAATTTTCTCATGACAAGTTTATGTGAGTACCAGTTTAGTGATAAACAACTTTTCAGTCTACTTGTCATTGAGTTGATTGTAGGTCTTAGAAATCAATGCTATATTATGTATAGTTTATGAAAATTATCTTTCAATGTAGCTTTTCGTAACAGAGACCAGTGTGCTTTTGTAAGATTTCTGAAACAATCTTTTTACTATCTCAGATTACAGCCATTTCTGAGAGCCCCCATGAAATCATATTTTAAAGTCTCAGTTGTTAAAAATATAATTGTTGGATTAAAAAAAATCACAAATATCAGAGCTAAAACAAAGTGGGACTTTTTAAATCACAAAAACATGTTGGGAATATGTATGGTAGTACTTATTAAAATGAAGTTAGAAAATGATGATAGTAAGAAAATACTTATTATTTCAGTAAAAATAACTATAGAAATAAAATGTCATTGTCCTGAATAATTGAGCCACAGACATTTGATCTCTTGCTTAAAAGTTTTACAGATTCTTATCAGCAATTGTAAGTAACATGCTTCACTGAGATTTAGCATTTTTAGAAATTCTGATCTACAAGTTATATTGTTAAAATTTTTAAAAATTATATATGCTATCGAGTCCTTCATTTCCTACATCATAGTACTGGCAGTAACCTTAATTTACATCAAAAGATTTCTAAAAGATACAGATCAGCTCTCAGGGGATACTTTCTTATATATAAGTAATTACATTCTGGAAAAAAATCATGTAACTGTTTTGTCAGTCTGTTCAGATTGTTAGCATCACCAAGGAAAACTACAAAATTGTTTCCTTTATGGTTATGCCCAATGACTAATCTCAAGAAACAATATTCTTTTCATAAAATTAGTAACATAACTATACTTGTAGAATTGATTCATCCATTTAACTTCATTTGCTATAGAATAAAACTTAGAATTCTGTCAGACAAGTATTGTGATTTTTACCTTAACATATTTATTAAGCTTATATGTATCATATTTTTTATTTTAATTGTTTTTTCCAAATATATATTTCAGAATTCAAGATTAAATATTACACTGATAAAGTAAAATTATTTCTGTAAAAATAGGTAATATTATTGAATTTTATCTTCATATAACTTAATACAGTGTTTTTGGATTAAGGGCTATAATCATGTTCTCCACAATCTGAACTGTTTGCTTGATATTTGTTTTTTGTGGCTTTTTAATAAAAAATATCCCAGTGGTTAAGGGCTATAACACACACGCACACACACGCTCTCTCTCTCTCTCTCTCTCTCTCTCTCTCTCTCTCTCTCTCTCCAGGCTTCCAGGCTTCATTCAATATTGTTCTCACGGAAAGACTAAGTAGAAACCCCATATCAGTCTTGGTTGTAGATATTATTGAACCAGAGGAGTTAAGAGCCAACCTCTACAGCTGGACAGATCTAAGTTTGAATCCTTGCTCTACTGTACATCAGTGAAGTGCCCTTCTCCAAACTTCAGTTGCACTGGGGATAACAACACCTATCTCATTAAGAAATTGTAGATGAAGTGTCTGGTGAACACTAATACTCAGCAACTATTAGCTGCTATTAATGTCACCTACTTTTGAGTAACCACCCATATTAAAATCACTGTTTCAGAACTTGAATTATGCTCATTTTATATGTTCACTATTTATTGAAAAATATCTTTCATCTTCTACTATTTTTAGGAATGCTAACTATATTTACAATCATATATATTCAAAACAATCTAAATAGCTCATTAGAGTTGATTTAATGTGATTAAATGCTGTACTTATTTCATATTGTTTCTATTAAGAAAAACTTATTAATGAAGAAATATCCCAAACAAAAACATGTTCTATATCTTGTGCCTCTATTTACTTTTTGTAATCATAAGGCTGGTATTAAGTCATCTAAGCTAGTTTGTTTCATGTTAACATATTATTTATGATAACTAAGCATTCAAAATACATGAAAAAGATCATCTGGTTTTATAGAACATTGTAATTTACCTGAAAAATAATATGAGGAGAAGTCTTTGTCCATTCAAACTACACATATTCATATTTTCATTATTAGCAATCACTGATAGAAATAAAGAATTAAGATAATCTTTCTAACAGTTGCTACAATGCCAATAATTTTTCAATAATCCATCAGCCTAAACATTTTGAAATCAACAAATTCCTTTAATAAATGGTAATATTAAGTTTAAGTGCTTTTATGCAGCCTTCAGCACTATTGAAAGCAAGTAAAAACATGAAAAATATGGAATATATATTTTCAGTTATCAAAAATAGCTAATATATGCAACGTAATAGACAAAGCATCTTAAAAAGAACTGCTTCAGCTCTGTTAGAAACAAGTAGCAATTACTGAGAAATTACTACAAAGGGATGTGCAAAAATTGGAATGAATCTTTAAATTCTATGTTTATAACAAATTAGCACATGTTAAACCCTTAATAAATGCTATATATCCCACAGGAGGTAGGAAGAGGTAGACAAGGGTTAAGTCTTTAGATGGAAAGTAATATTGTTTAGACAGGAAAGAAGAATAAAAGTACAGTTGGGTTTTTATTCTAAAGATAAAAATCACAGTCTCACTCCCCCTCTGGATACCAGCTCTCTTTTCTTCTCGTTTAGGATTGTCGGGCTCTCCCACTCTACCACCTCACTGCCCACACACCACTCACTGCACCTCAGTTTGGTTCTCAACCTCATCTTGCCACAGAATCATCTCTATAAAGTTACCACTGACCACTGGGTCATGAAAGCCAATGGACGTTTTTAGTCCTCAGTTTTACTGCTTAGAAAGAGGTGGCTCCATGGACCTCTTAGCCTTTGAAAACTCTCTTGTTTCTTCAGTTTCCATGGCTTGTCTGGCCTCATTTTCTCTTAAAACTTTGATAGTAGCTTTGCTTTCCTGGCTCATCCTCATCATCCAAGCACTAAATATTAGGGGTCCTCAATGGGCAATCACAGATTCTCTTCTCTTCTTCCCTATCTTCTTTTCATCTCCATTTCTCATTCTAAAGTTTCTCCCTAAGCCTTATCACCTATACCTATGACTTTAATTGTGATCTATATGTTAATGGCCTCTTAATTTACGTCTCTAGTACAGAATCCTCTGAAGTTCGAACTTGGAAATGGAAATGCCTACACATTGGCCATTAAGTATATCTCAAAAGGGCTTTAAAAGCACCTACAACTTAATAAGTCCAAAACAAAATGATCTTTGAACACACAGGCCTGCACAGATACTGTGCATATCAAAATCTGTTTTTCCAGAGTATCTTATTTCAATTTAATTCTGTAAGCCAGAAACCTAGAAGTCATTATGATATATGCTCCTCCTTCACACCTCCTCACCATATGCAGTCTAGCATCAGATGGCTTGGACCTGGCACTCAAAGCCTGTCTTGGAACTTTCTACTTCTTCCTTTCTATAATAGAAGGGATATGGTAAGAAAAATATTCATTAAGTCAGGAGACATTTTCAATAATTAACCATTTATTGTTGGTGAACAATTCAACATTTCCTATTCAAGTAGAAGTGGTTAGAATATGGGTACAAGGAGGATGGATCCATGTACAAAATAAAAAAATACCTTGAGGGTAGGGGGTGGAAAATTGATAAGAAGTGGCAACCAGCAATGCATCAATAGAGCAGAAAGGGATTTGCAGATTAGTTTGCAGTAGATTGCATGTGAATCAACTGTATGGCTCTATTGATTTTTTAAAAGCATAACTTAGGATCCACAATAAGAATGTAGTACATGGACTTTCATAGTTATGATTTATTGCACATAGCCCTCATTGATACATTTATATATCAATGTTAACTATATGCAACACAAGATATGCCATTTTAACCATTGTAAGTGTGCAGTTTAGTACGATTCATGATATTGTGCAACCATCACCACTTTTTACTTCCAAAACTTTTTCGTCACATTAAACAGAAACTCTACCCATGAGCAACTCCCCATTGGTAAACTCTAATCTACTTTCTGTCTCTATTAATTTGCCTATTCTGAATATTTCATGTAAGTGGAATAATATAATGTTTATCATTTTATGTCTGGGTTATTTCACTTGACATAATGTTTTCAAAGGTCTGTCCATGCTGCAGCATGGATCAGAATTTCATTGCTTTTGTGTAGCTGCATAATATTCCACCTGTATGTATATATCATATTTAATTTATCCATTCATCAGTGGAATGACACTTGGATTGTTTCTACATCTTGACTTTTGAGAATAATGCTGCAGTGAACATGAGCATATAAATGTCTGCTTGAGTCTCTGCTTTCAGTTATTTTGGGTATATACCAAAGAGTTGATATACTGGGTCATATGATAATTTTGTGTAACTTTCTGAGGAATTGCCAAACTATTTTCCACAGCAGCTGCACCAGTTTATATCTCTATCTACAATGTATAATATTCTTCTCATTGATACTTTTGCAAGGATAGTATTCAGTTTAATGCTTAAAATTTAGGCTTACTGTAGAGAATTTTTTGCAATGGATTAACCAAGATTATTAAAAATTATAAATCAAAGTTATAAGGCATAGCACAATGAACTGGAAGAGTCTTTTAGTCTAGAGGAGGCTTTGTAATTATCTAACATTCATTTTTATTGCAGAAATATTTACATTTAAGTAAAGTCCTGTCCTTCATAGAAGTGGATTATACTAACAACCCATATAAGTATGGTATGCAATTCAAATTGTTTGGGTAATCAAAATATTGTTCTTTTTAAGCCACTTTTTTTTTGTTTGCTGTATCTAAACTCCATATGAGCAAAATTACCCATTTAGAGCTCACTGGATAGATGACTACCCTGTCTGTGGAAATGAGCAGTTAATCTCCTGCTAGGAAAATCCATTTAAAAGGTTGACCTGTTTGAACTAACTAAGATAATGAATCACATACAATGGATGACTGGCTAACTATTTGCTTCTTTTTTTCCATTAAATTCCAGAATAAAAAAAAAAGTCGACTTAGTTTACAGTGATCATGACATTATTAGACAGAGAAGTTATCTGTTGTAATTTTCTAAGAAAGAAGTCATGGTTTCTATCTTTTGTAGAGAATAAGAGACAGAGATTTATAAGGAAAACAGAAGATGAAGAAGATTCTTAATTTCCCTTGTCACCTTGTGATATTCTGTCAAGGCATCACACCCTATGACAACACTATGCATACGGTGAAGCAATTTTATTTGGGACACAAAACTGTTAAGTCTTACTGCAGCATATGCATTCATTCATACTAACATGTAGAGAAGTAACTTAAATTATTAGGAAACTACCAGAGACCTCAGTGTCTTAAAAACAGAATTAAAATCTTGTGAATGCATCACGTTTTCCAAGTCCACAAAAGTCCTTGATTTTATTTTGATAGACTATTTTATAAGTATATAATATATTATAAGCTGGGCAGTTATACTTCATAAAAACATTTTTTTTCCAAATTATAGTTCTAATTTCCCCAAAATGATTATATCTGGCATAAGTATTTGCACTGATATTCATGGTAAGATTTAGAACATTGCTTTAACTAAATTTAAGAATCTTAAAAAAGTCTCTATTAAGAGAACAGAGAATTTCTTAGGTACTCTAGTTGAAATAAAAAAAAAGAAGTTCTGAAGATTTTTCTCTTACTTTTGTACTTACCAACAGGATATCAAAATCCTTGTTCTCATGTGATGCTGACATGCTCAGAATCTAGGGCTCATCGATTCATATATGAATGAATAATCCTTTGATCCTGTTTTTAGCCTTAATATTATTCATCCTCTACATAAATAATGCCATTTTTTTTTGCCCAAAAGTTTTTAATAACTGCCCAACCAGTAGATAATGCAGTCCAAACACCTTAGGCTTTTTTTTCTTGAATGTTTGGACATTTTTCAATTAATTTTCTATTCTCATATTTTACTATTACTTACCAAATACTCAGTATATGAAGCAAACTATACTATTCCCTCTGCTTGAGCTCCTCCTCTTATGTAAGTCCCACCTGCTAGAGACATCTAACTTCTTAACTTCATCAATAAAAGTGCAACCCATTGTCCAAGTCCAACTTCAATGTCAAGTGTCATTATCTCATTAAACTTATCTTGGTTTGCTGAATGGGAAATATTTTCCATCTCCTTGTACTGTAACTTTTTTTTATCACTATTGATGTACTTCCTACATTTTGTCTGGAATTACAGTAGGCTTATGTACCTTGTTTCCTCTATTTGTGAACTCCACAGAGGCTGGAACCGTTTATTCTTTATCTTGGAATTTCCCAAAGCACTAAAAAAAAGTGTTATGCAGACAGGGAGTACTTCAAATAAAGTTTATTATTTTGAATTGCATGGAGTTCACATTCTCAAGTGTAGATAGGAAAAGATCATTTTAAGAAAAGTATGATTTATTCTTACGTTCAACAACAAATAAGGTAGTAAATCATGGGCCTCTTGAAAATGATACACGCTAAGTAGCAGCAGTGCTTCAGGAAAGGAAGACGCAAGAAATGGCGACTTTCTTAATATAACTTTTTGGTTTTATTGTAAAGATACCTATTTATTGTATAAAATAATGAGAAAAAATCCATAAGAGTAAAATTACTTTTACCTGTGTTACCAAAGTTAACCCCCACATACACCAAGATACATTTTTAACCCTCAAAGAGAATCATAGTTTATACATTTTTCTATAGTTTGTGGTCCCCTAGTTTGTCAACACCTTTTTTTCTAAATCAATAAATATGCTTCTTAAACATCAGTTTTAATGAATGCCCAGCATCCTTTCCTTGTCTATTTAACTCCTCTTCTTGAACACTTTGAATTCTAGTTTTTCACTATATCTAAATTACTCTAACTTTTATCTGTATGGTTATTTAATCTTTATGGTTACCTTAGTTTCATAGGAATTCCTAGAAGTAGAATTGTCCTACCCAGGGTATCTATCTGTCTACTGATAGTAGAAAGATAATATGTTTCTTTCTTTTGCCAATTTCCATTGGCAGCAGTAGTATTTCAGTGTGCCTGATAGTGATTTCCTTAACCATTTTTGTCCTGACTCAAGCTGCATTCTCTAAAGTGTTCCTCAAAAGTGGGATATGTCAAAATTCTTATTTGCTTGAAAGACATTAGATGAAGACCTTGCTAAATAAAAAGCAATTGGATGAATGATGTAATAATTTAGGTTCTCTTTTAACATATATTTTCTCCATATCTGAAAATACATGTTTTGTAGTGAGTTGTATTGTGACACACTAATGACAGGTGGTGACTCAATATTGCAAATTCAGGAATGCCAACTGAATTAAGCATGCCGTTGCCTTTTAGTATTCTAGTTTTGGGGTTACACTGATTGGGTATTACTGTTGCAGGCCACCTTCTGTTGTGTGATGGACTACACACCAAACTTAGCTACTTTATCTGTATTCACAAATAGAAATAATGAGGGTACCTTCTCTGAAGGATGGTTGTCAGAGCTGAGTGAGATAAGGCATTGAAAGTGGATTGCCCAGTGCCTGCCCCATAGAAGATCTTGACAAAATAGTACCTGTTGTTACTTTTACCTACAATATTTGGAAAATAGCTGCCTAAAATACAGGCTCATTACTTGATATGTTCAGTAAATGGCTTTATTTATTGTAGAATGAGTTATACTACTTAAAGTGGGCATGCAAAAACAATATTAAACTGTATGTTCACTTCAGTAATACTTCATAAAATACATACATAATCAACCTCTCTCTCATGAACATTGAAATAATTTGGTAAAAAAAATTGTGTCATTTTGAAATAGGTCAAATGAAAAGAGTATGTTGCTCAGCATTACAGCATCGATTAGACTTCTCATGAATATTTAAAGGATTCTGATAATAATTCATGGGATAAAATCCAAAAGCAGCTTTCTCAATAAATGAAAAGTTTCCAGGTCAAATCTCTTCATGATATTCACACATATTTTCTTGTCTTAAGTTAACATGAGATTACAGTCAGGGTTACAATTTCACCTATAGCCAACTTGAAGAAATAAGAGAAGTAAAAAGAAAAGAACTGCCTTTCATAACACAAATATAAAATTAAACTGTCAAGACTTGAAATGTTCAATAAACTACATCTAGAGTAAGATTTTTTTAATTCAAATAGTTTTCTCTGAATATGATAGGAAATGAATGTATTGGCCAGAAAATTGTGACAATTAAGTGCAGAATTGTTGAATTTTAATGAAAGGCTGTAAGAAAAAAATGATGAATTGAATGTGTTATTTGCTTTTAAATCATTTACAGTTGAATAATTTATATTATCTTTAATTCATCCAGTTAAATTATCCAAGATGAATACAGTATGAATATAAGAGGTTTAAAATTGTCAGGTTTTTGTATTAAAATGTTTGCCAATAACCACTTTCTGTTTTTTTAGTATTATTTTAATAGTTTTATATATCGCAGTATGAGTTAGAAGACTAAGCTAAAGTACACAATATAATCAGGGTTATATTTTGCAGGGTTATAAATATTTGACCTACATCTTCAGATGTTAAAATAAAGTTTCTTCTAAAGATAGGTTATGTGTCCATTCAAAGAAAACTAACCTAATTGGAAATTTTTCGATAATCTTCCAAAATTTGACCTACACTATTCTCCCAATTTCTGTGTCTAACAGCATTCTCCAATGGTCAGTGCCAAAATTTTTGGAGTCTTGCATAAAACCCTTAATTTCTTCTTTTCTCTCAAACTCCACATCTTATTGTAGTAAATCCTGTCAGAAGTTACCTACAAAACATATACAGTATGCTTCCCACAAACACCTACTGCTACTACCCTTACCCAGCCCAACCCACCATCATTCCCTCCACCTTCTCTCCCTCCCTTTCTCTCTTTCTCTATCATTATTAAAGTAGATGCAGTGTTTCTCCCTGCTTCAGTGGTTGCTTTCCTACACTTTCCAAAATAGAGCAGCCAGAATGATCCTTTCTAAATAAAATCCGAATGCATTTTTCCTCTACTCAAAACTCCCAATGGCTTTCCATCTCATTCAGAGAAAAGGCCAAAAGTCTTATACTCATATGAATTTCACAGTATTATAATGCTCTAACCCCTGCTACATGTCTGATTTTATCTCCTACCACTTTTTCTTTTCTCCTCAAACACACCAAGCATACTCTTACCTCAGAGCTACTGTAGCATATAAAGCAAAGGCATACTTCTCATTTTTCATCATTATCTGCTAATGACCTCACCATTGATTTGATTCTCATCACAAGGATCCTGGGATCCAACTCTAAAGGCTAACAGACCAACTGCCTGACTCAGTATGCACTGTAATTTATGATTTATATATCACTCTACTAAGTGGTTTACCTGCAGAATTGAAAGCAAGACTACCTCCTTAAAAGCCTTCTATACCGTGGTGAACCTTCCATACCATGAAGAATTAGGTACTGAATTAGAACTAGGGTTTTGTTAATATTTATCAACAAAAGAACTAGACAAGCTACGAAGGTTAGATCTGACTCCTCATGGAACTAAAAGATTGCTGCAGTTTTGAAATGGAAGCAAGACACAGACCAGTTATTCTAAGGACAAACACATGAGACTCATTGTCTGAAGGTGAATCCAAAACCAAAAGGTCCATATGCTGACTAAGATCCAAGCATAGGTGCGATGGGATATGGAAGAAAACCTAATAGTCATGTCGTTAGTGAGGGTGTTTGTCACTGGTCAGCTGGTGCTCCCAAATCCACACAGGAAAAGGAAATACACAGAGCAGCTACCCCCAACTCACAAGGCTGATGTTCCAAAAAAGAATCTTCCTTCGGATCAGGAATAACCATCAAAAAACAAAATTTTAGGAAAAGCTAAGATCCAGAAAGACCAAACTCAATGAACACTTGAGTTGTAGGGCAGTGAACATGGTTCATAGAAGAATACAATTCCATTTCTGAGTTCCTGGGCAGGCAGCTCCAGTTTCGGATTACTGAGATTGCTCTTGCCATCGCATAAATCCAGGCGTGAGACTAGAGTTTAGGGGAAGATGCAAGTAGAACCAGCTACAACATTCTACCCCACAGCATGCTCACGGAGAAAAATGAGCTTCACTTTAGGAATAATGCTAGAGGTTGCAATTTATAGTAGAGTGGATAAGAAAGGCTTTATTGAAAAAGTGACATTAAATTAAAAACTTAAAGAGGTGAAGGAGAATAAGCCATGGAGGTATCAGGGGGTGGAGCATTCTAGGCCCTACTTGAAGAATTACGGGAAGGCTAAAGTAGCCAGAGCAGGGTAGAGGGAGAGACACATGGAAAGTTAGGTTGGGGTCAGGGCACATTCCGTATGGCCTTATACACCACCATGGTGAAGACCTTGCCATTTACCGTGAGTGAAATGGAATGCCACTAAATAGTTTTTAACCAGAGAATACATGACCTGTATACTGATGATAAGCTTGTGAGCAAGACCTTCATTACTGTACTAACCATTGCAAAATGGCTAACTGAAAGCTAAATGAGAAAAAATGAGGCTTTAATTTTGTTTTTATTTTTTAACATGATAATAGTTGTTTACTACATGTGCTTCAATAATTTGTGTGTGTTGTATTCTACATGCATCTCTCTGACATGCTATTAGTATTTAATATTCGAATTCTTTCTATTATTTTTAAATCAGTTACCTAAAGCTAAATTAAATTACATTTATTGAGCTTTTGTGCCAGGTACTAAACTATGTGCTTTATATGCAGCGTTTTATTTATTCCTCCAACTTAGAATAATCATCATCTTCATTTTATTGATAGAAACTGTAATGCAGAGAACTTTGAAATTCTGCCTTGCCTAATACTCGTTTCAGGGACTTAGTACTCTCTTCAGATATTTTCTTTATCTTTAAGTTGAATAATATTTAGTTAAAAGAGAGTGCATTTTCCATGTTGGGCCAGATTTCTAAGAGAAAAGACTAAGTCCTCATCCTCAGACACCTGTTGCAGCCTGAGGTACAGCCTGGAATGTGGTACAGTCTGGCAACTCAGCACATGTGCACTTGAACCAGAACACAGGGGCTCCTTTGTTGCTTGTCCATTTACAGCTCTGCAGGACTTCCCAGTGTTTCATTTAGATTTTTCTGTAAAATTATAGTACCTAAAGTAGGATCCAAGCCTATAAGATTTCTAGGTCACATTTTAAGAGAAAGCATACAAAGTTAGGTACAAATGTGAATATTTATTTAGGTGGAGAAAAGAAAACATAGCAAAATACAAATCTAAAATAGCTGACAAATACCACAAGCATTATGAGGTCCAGAAAAAATGCAGCAATATTCTTGTTTATGCATAATGGCCAAAGTGATATAGCTGAGGACTGTTGGAAAATAGTTGAAGTCTGACCTTCCTGGGAGCCCATGCAGGAGGCCAGTCTCTCTGGAGAAAAGTTTCTAGTCAGCCACTATTCTGACGTAACATCAGCCCAAGATCAGTTTTTCAGCTTCCAATACAATCAAGAAATTGCCTTGCAGTGCGCGCAGCATACACTTTAAAACTAGTCTGCTGAAGGCATTCTATATATGATTGTTTTTTGGAATTAAATAGGGTAAGTCTGGGTCCTTGGTATAAAATAAGAGGCTTATTAAATTTAAAACTTTTTTGGCTATCTTAAGGCAGCTGCTAACTTTGACAATAAAAGTGTGAACAAGACCATAATCCATTATTAGGCTACCATTTCTTCTTTCTGTGAGCATTTTCAATAACTTCTGGCCATGACATAGAGTGGTGTGTACATCTGTAATACTCATGAGTAATACTTATAAAAAACAGTTTGAAAAACTAAAGCTCTCTACATTTTTCCATTAATCCAGCTATGTTTATTCAGATGCACTATTGAATCAAAATATACCATTACTGCTAAAGTAAAAAAAAGTGATTCAGTTGTTACCCTGTGGTGTGGGGATGCACGGCTCAGCCGTAAAACCTTCGCTTCTTATCCAAGCAAGACTCATACTTGCTAATGTGATCTTGAGCATTTCATTAAATGTTTTTATGGCATAGATTCCTTAGATACTGAAGGATCCAATGGGATTAGACCTATGTAAAGAAGTTGGAAAAATATGTTTTGAAATAAACATACCTGTCTCTGTGTTTTTAGTGCCTGAACCTGTTGGGTAGTAGCATTGTCTGAGGTATATGATATAATTCTACCTGCCAAGTTGAGAAAATTGAGTGGAAAGTCCTTTTTCATTTTCCATTGCTTTCCTTTTTTAAATAGTCTTTGAAGCTGCCAGTAATTAATGTGATATAGTTGTCCTGTACAAAAACCATCTGGGACTATCGGATAATCGGGACAATTTAAGTTATGTTTACATAATTGTGAATAAGGAAACTCATTTTGTCTGAGTTCAGGATTTAGGAAAATGGAGCATTACCACTCCAAGAAACTTTGATACACAATTGTACCAAGAGATATACAAGCAAAAAAATTTGGTTTGAATAAAAACATGTACCGGAAAGCTGTCAAGAGTTCCTGGAAGTAGTTCATGGGTTTATCTTTAAAGAGGGAAACTAACTACATACTACTCAGATTGTAAATTTTAAAAAGTATACAAACAAACAAACAAATAAAACAAGCTTGTTGACTACGAAAGGAAGCAATTTAACTGTGGACATTACTCAGGGCCTTCCGGTCCCATTTCTAATGAGAATGAAAAGACACTTTTTTTTTTTTTTTTTTTTTTGCTATAAAGATTGAAATAGAAACAACTGGAAAAGTTGGAAGAAAGGAAGGAAAAATAAGGAAGGAGGTCTATATTGATTCTTCCTGAGTTCTCAATGCATATGCCCTGTGGTTGCTCCTGGCTGTATTTTGAGAATATTAAACTGCCTGTATTTTATAATATAGATTGGGGAATTTCAAAAATATAATACCTCTGTTTCTAAAAATCACCTCTTTATTAAGCACAATTTCATGCCTGGTTTCTGTAACTAAGAGATATACTCTGTAACTAAGAGATATACTCTAAACTGAAATACTCTGAAAAATTCAAATCAATTCCTTTCGAATAACTAAACTGAATTAATGTTTTACCAGTCTTTCTCAATACTTAACAAAAATATTTATTATAATATTCACTCAGATACATAGAATGAATTATGATGATCAGCTGGCAGAAGACATGCTTTGAGAGATTCTATTCTGCTACCCTCCATAGGATTGCCATTTACACAGAAGAAAAAATCTTCAGGAATTGAAGTTTTGCTGAACTGCCAATTTAGCTAATTTATCTTTGTTTTTCAAACTACCTTTATTATCCAGTTGAGGGAAAAGAAGACTGCTTCTGCCTCAGCTCAGCTGCTCTGCTATACACAAAACAGAAAAATATGGTAGAACCCTGCCTCTGCATACCTCTTCTATCTTATTAGGAATCTTCTACAGGGAAGCTCAAATTGTTTCCATAAAAACATGATTTCTTAGCACTTTGCCTGGTGTCACTTTAGCACCTGCCTTTTCAGATGAGGATAATTTTTTGGAGTAAATTATTTTAATTCTGAATGGCAGGCAAATTAATTAATTTGAAAACATTGGTTTTTATATTGACCAAAAGTTTAAAACTTACACATAAGTAAAATAGAAAAAAAAAATCTTTTTCACAAAGGAAGGTCACAGTTCCATTCAAATAAGATGGGGATTGAGAGTGTTTTTGCTTTGTAGAATATGACCTTGCATTTTATACTACTTGCTGGATAAAGTCTTTTTTTTTATTAAAGAATATATGTTAGCATCTTATTTTAGTCTGCTTTAATAGTTAAATTCAAATTAGAATTATTATTTTGGGGACTACTTCCTTCCATAAAGCATTACCAAATGATGAAATATACAATTAAATAGCAAGCACAGAATTATATACATTTCACCCCTGTTTTTGGTAAACTCAGGCAAGTGTATTTGTTATTGTTCAAGTGCTTGTGATCTTTCTTTTCTTCATCTTCCCCTTTCTCCAAACTATTGTTTAAACAGAGACAATTATTATCACTTTGGTGATGTCTGATGTGATACCATGTGTAATGTTACACCTACATTCTTAGCCTTATAATCTTAGCCTTACACCTTCTTCACTCCATTTAAAAGATTTTTAGGCTAACATGAGCCCTGAATGTGAATGTATTTTCTTGGATGATAGATTTACATAATTCAATTAAAAGTAAAGATATGAGGTCATTAAGAGATACTAATAATGGAGGTCAAAGGGCATACAGTGAAGTACTGTGAGATATGTTGACTGGTAACTGTCTTACTCTTTCTGCTCTACCACAAGGACAAAAGATACTACTTAAAATTACAAAGAAAATTTATTCCACTTTGATTAAATTAAAAATGATCAAACACTTATATTTCCAAGAAAAGTGTGCATGTAGGTCAACTGAAGGTATATGTTGTATCTTAAAACTTATTTGAAATATTTGAGTGAATTATTGTCTAACTTGACAGGTGATTCCTATCCCTGCTTACAATGTATTTCTATTAGCAGAGCTCAGAAGGGACTATGTTAAAGAATATATACTCTTCATAAGCTTAGGCTAACTAGATAAGATAATAATGATGCATGAATTAGGAAACAAATGAATTGGAATTACAACTAAATCCACTTAATTCTATTGTGAGATGTCTATTCTTGCCTTTGCAAAGCATGCTGTGAACAGTATGATTAAGTGTGCTTATAATAAACTATTAAGGGAGCTTCTTACACAGAGAAATGTACAGGCAATTTTTTTAAAAAGCATCTCAATAAACACCTAAGGTGAAGCCAACATGATTTTCTTAAATTGTTTAAAAAGGTGTGTGCCTATAACTATTCTGTATGCAAAATTTAGTGTACTTACAAATCTATAATTCAATTCTTTATATTGTATTTGCTATGCAAATACTAAGAAATAATACTAAAAAATGTATAAAAATTATTTGTTTTAGAACACTTCTTAAAAATTCAAATGTCAAGAGATCCACATTTTAAAATGTTTTCTTTTTTGTAATTCTCAAAATAATGAGTACATGTGTAAATGAATTAAGTTTTAAGATATTGAGAATTAATTTGAAAGAATTAGTCATACAAGGGCTATTTCCTTGTATGCAGAATAAGAATCTAAATGGCACTTAAAAAATAAGGTCTTAGAATAGTCCTACTTAAACCATTAAAAAACTGAAAGATGGCAGCATGAGAGGTGAGACAGAGGCTTCTTCCTAAAACCGCATATAATATGAAAATATAATTAATATGACTAATCCTGAAAGAGCAACAGGAAAGAGAACTGCTCCAGACTGCATATAGCTGGAGAAAAGAATAAACCTCACAAAGCAGGGTTGGGAACTTTCTCGATCTTCAGGCGCTCCAGCTCCCTGGCTGGCTACACAGCTCCAAGGACCCCCTCCATGATAGGCAGCCTACTGCGCCTTCCTCCTGGCCAGCCCCACCTGGCTTGCAAACTGGCAAACCATAACCTAGCATTAGACCAGCCAGAGTGAAGCCCCATCTACAACAACTACAAACGCAAAGCATAGAGGCTCACCCTACTGGTTCTGGCAATGGAGGCAGGCATAGCAGCCAGTAAGCAGGAAACAACCCTCCCCCCAGGCACCAATACCACTCCCTGTGATCCCCCCAACATTGCTTCAGGGGCTGAGCAGCTCCAAAGAGTAAAGCTTCTAGACTCTAGAGGGCACCATATACAAATATGAAACGCCAAATAAACCTGGTACAAAGTAATATTATGAATACAACACCTGAGAAAGATTCAAATGACATCAACCTCATGAATCTTCCTGAAAGTGATTTCAAAATAAAAATAATTAACATGCTCATGGAGGTACTGAAAAATATTCAAGAACTCAGGAATGAATTCCGGTCGGGGATCCAAGTGTTGAAGAGCACAATGGAGGGCATTAAAAGCAGATTAGATATGGCAGAGGAGACAATAAATGAAATAGAAATTAGAGAAGAGGAATACAAAGGAGCTGAGGCATTGAGAGAAAAAAGGATCTCTAAGAATGAAAGAATATTGAGAGAACTGTGTGACCAATCCAAACGGAACAATATTTGCATGATAGGGGTACCAGAAGAAGAAGAGAAAGAAAAAGGGATAGAAAGTGTCTTTGAAGAGGTAATTGCTGAAAAATTCCCCAATCCGGGTAAGGAGATAGTCTCTCAGGCCATGGAGGTGCACAGATTTCCCAGCACAAGGGACCCAAGGAAAACAAGACCAAGACATATAGTAATTAAAATGGCAAAGATCAAGGATAAGAACAGACTATTAAAAGCCAGAGAGAGAAATAAGATCACATACAAAGGAAAGCCCATCAGGCTATCATCAGACTTCTCAGTAGAAACCTTACAGACCAGAAGGGAGTGGCATGATGTATTTAATGCAATGAAGCAGAAGGGCATTGAACCAAGAATACTTTATCCAGCAAGATTATCATTTAAATTTGAAGCAGGGATTAAACATTTTTCAGATAAGCAAAAGCTGAGAGAATTTACCTCCCACAAACCATCTCTACAGTGTATTTTGGAGGGACTGCTATAGATGGAAATGTTCCTAAGGTTTAATACCTGTTACCAGAGATAATAAAACCACAGTAAAGAAAGTAGAATGGTTAATTACTAAGAAAGTGCAAAATTAAATCAACTATTCCCAAAGTCAATCAAGGGATAGACAAAGAGTACAGAATATGATACCTAATATATAAAGAATGGAAGAGGAAGAAAAAGGAGGAGAAAAAAAGAACCTTTAGATTATGTTTGTAATAGCATATTAAGTGAGATAAGTTGGACTCTTAGATAGTAAGGAAGTTAAGCTTGAACCTTTGGTAACCAAGAAACTAAAGCCTGCAATGGCAATAAATACATACCTATCTATAATCACCCTAAATGTAAATGGACTGAGTATACCAATAAAAAGACATAGAAGCACTGAATGGAGAAAAAAACAAGGCCCATCTATATGCTGCCTACAAGAGACTCATTTTAAACCCAAAGACACACAAAGACTAAAAGTGAAGGGATGGAAAAAGATATTTCATGCAACTAACAGGGAGAAAAAAGCAGGAGTTGCAGTACTTGTAGCAGACAAAATAGACTTTAAAACAAAGGAAGTCACAAAAGACAAAGAAGGACATTACACAGTGATTAAGGGGTCAATCCAACAAGAAGCTATAACCATTATAAATATCTATGTGCCCAAAACAGGAGCACCTACATGTGTGAAACAAATACTAACAGAATTAAAAGGGAAAATAGAATGCAATGCATTCACTCTAGGAGACTTCAACACTCCACTCACTCTGAAGGACAGATCAACCAGACAGAAAATAAGTAAAGAGACAGAGGCACTGAACAACACATTAAAACAGATGGACCTAACAGATATCTACAGAACTCTATGACCAAAAGCAGCAGAATACACATTTTTCTCAAGTGCACATGGAACTTTTTCAAGAATAAATCATATACTTGGCCACACACACACAAAAAAAAAATTCAAAAAGATTGAAATTGTACCAACCAGTTTCTCAGACCACAAAGGTATATGAAACTAGAAATAAATTATACAAAGAAAATTAAAAATCCCACAAACACATGGAAGCTTCACAACATACTTCTAAATAACCAATGGATCAATGACCAAACAAAAACAGAGATAAAACAATATATGGAGACAAATGATAGCACTAATTCAACAACACAAAAATCTGTGGGATGCAGTGAAGGCCATGCTAAGAGGAACGTATATTGCAATACAGGCGTACCTCAGCAAAGAAGAACTATCCCATGAACACTCTAAACTCTCAATTAACAAAATCAGAAAAAGAAGAACAAAAGAGGCCAAAAGTCATCAGAAGGAGGGACATAATAAAGATTAGAGCAGAAATAAATAAAATCCAGAAGAAAAGAACAATAGAAAGAATCAACGAAAGCCAGAGCTGGTTCTTTGAGAAAATAAACAAAATAGATAAACACCTAGCCAGACTTATCAAGAAAAAAAGAGAGTCTATCACATAAACAGAATCAGAAATGAGAAAGGAAAAATCACCACAGACATCACAGAAATACAAAGAATTATTAGAGAATACCATGAAAAATTATATGCCAATGAACTGAATAACCTAGAAGAAATGGACAACTTTCTAGAAAAATACAACCTTCCAAAGCTTACCCAGAAAGAAACAGAAAATCTGAACATACCAATTACCAGCAACGAAGTTGAATTGACAATTAAAAAACTACCAAAGAACAAAACCCTTGGACCAGATGGCTTCACTGCTGAATTTTATCAAAAGTTAATGAAAACCTAATACCCATCCTCCTTAAAGTATTCCAAAGAGTAAAAGAAGAGGGAATACTTCCAAACTCATTCTATGAGGTCAGCATCACTCTAATACCAAAACCAGGCAAAGACACCACAAAAAAGAAAATTACATACCAATATCGCTGATGAACATAGATGCAAAAATACTCAACAAAATACTAGCAAACCAAATTCAAAAATATATCAAAAAGATCATCCATCATGACCAAGTGGGATTTATTCCAGGGATGCAAGGATGGTACAACATTCGAAAATCCATCAACATCATCCACCACATCAACAAAAGAAAGACAAAAACCACATGATCATCTCCATAGATGCTGAAAAAGCATTCAACAAAATTCAACATCCATTCATGATAAAAATTCTCAACAAAATGGGTATAGAGGGCAAGTACCTCAACATAATAAAGGCCATATATGACAAACCCACAGCCAACATTATACTTAACAGCAAGAAGATAAAGCTTTTCCTTTAAGATCAGGAACAAGACAAGAATGTCCACTCTCCCCACTTCTATTCAACATAGTACTGGAGGTCCTAGCCACTGCAATCAGACAACGCAAAGAGATAAAAGGCATCCAGATTGGCAAGAAGAGGTTAAACTGTCCCTGTTTGCAGATATTATGATATTGTACATAAAAAAATCTAAAGAATTCATTCCAAAACTACTGCTGAATATCTGAATTCAGCAAAGTTGTGGGATATAAAATTCATACATAGAAATCTGTTTATTTCCTATACACTAATGATGAACTAGCAGAAAGAGAAATCAGGAAAACAATTCCATTCACAATTGTATCAAAAAGAATAAAATACCTAGGAATAAACCTAACCAAGGAAGTGAAAGACTTATACTCTGAAAACTACAAGACACTCATGAGAGAAATTAAAGAAGATACCAATAAATGGGAACACAGCTTGTGCTCATGGATAGGAAGAATTAATATTGTCAAAATGGCCATCCTCCCTAAAGCAATCCACAGATTCAATGCAATCCCTGTCAGAATACCAACAGCATTCTTAAGTGAACTAGAACAAATCATTCTAAAATTCATATGGAACCACAAAAGACCCTGAATAGCCAAAGCAATCCAGAGAAGGAAATATAAAGCTGGGAGGATTATGCTCCCCAACTTCAAGCTCTACTACAAAGCCACAGTAATCAAGACAATGTGGTACTGGCACAAGAACAGACCCATTGACCAATGGAACAGATTAGAGAGCCCTGATATAAACCCAACCATATATGGTCAATTAATATATGATAAAGGAGCCATGGATATACAATGGGGAAATGACAGCCTCTTCAATAGCTGGTATTGGCAAAACTGGACAGCTACATGCAAGAGAATGAAAATGGATTATTGTTTAACCCCATACACAAAAGTAAACTCAAAATGGATTAAAGACTTGAATGTAAGTCATGAAACCATAAAACTCTTAGAAGACAACATAAACAAACATCTCCTGAATATAAGCATGTGCAACTTCTTCCTTAACACATCTCCTCGAGAAACGGAAACAAAAGCAAAAATGAACTCATGGGACTACATCAAACTAAAAAGTTTCTGTACTGCAATGGACACCATCAACAGAACAAAAAGGCATCCTACAGTATGGGAGAATATATTTGTAAATGACATATCCGACAAGGGGTTAACATCCAAAATATATAAAGAACTCACTCACCTCAACACCCAAAAAGCAAATAACCTGATTTAAATAAAGGCAGAGGATATAAAGAGACAATTCTCCAAAGAAGAAATTCAGATGGCCAACAGACACATGAAAAGATGCTCCACATCACTGATCATCAGGGAAATGCAAAGTAAAACTACAATGAGATATCACCTCACACCAGTAAAGATGGCCAGCATTGAAAAGACTAAGAACAACAAGTGCTGGCGAGGATGCAGAGAAAGGGGAACCCTCCTACACTGCTGGTGGGGATGTAAGCTAGTTCAACCATTGTGGAAAGCAATATGGAGGTTCCTCAAAAAACTAAAAATAGAAATACCATTTGACCTGGGGATCCCACTCCTTGGAATTTACCCAAAGAATACAACTTATCAGGCTCAAAAAGACATCTGCACCCCTATGTTTATCGCAGCACTATTTACAATAGCCAAGATATGGATGCAACTTAAATGTCCATCAGTAGGTGAATGCATAGAGCACAATGGAATACTATTTAAGAAAGAAACAAATCCTACCATTTGCAATAACATGGGTGGAGCTGGAGGATATTATGCTCAGTGAAATAAGCCAGGTGGAGAAAGACAAGTGCCAAATGATTTCCCTCATTTGTGTAGTATAACAACAAAGCAAAACTGAAGGAACAAAACAGCAGCAGACTCAGAGACTCCAAGAATGAACTAGTGGTTACCAAAGAGGAAGGGTGTGGGAGGGCGAGTGGGGAGGGAGGGAGATGGGGATTGAGGAGTATTGTGTTTAGTACACATGGTGTCGGGGGTCATGGGGAAAACAGTGTAGCACAGAGAAGGCAAACAGTGAATCTGTGGCATCTTACTACACTGATGGAAGTGCCTGCATTGGGATATGGGTGGGGACTTGATAATATGGGTAAATGTAGTAACCACATTGTTTTTTCATGTGAAACCTTCATAAGAGTGTATATCAATACCTTAAATTAAAAATTGAAAAAAACATTAAAAAATTAACTGTCTAATAAATACAGTCACATTTCTTTTGTTTTATATTAATGCTTCATCTGCATTTATGCATATAAAATTTTTAACTTCAGCTGAAGATCTCTTCATGAAAAAGTTCCAACTGTCCTTTGGAATGAATAAGGCCCAATTAATATTCCATTGATTTCATTGTTAATGGATGACCAAGTCACAGCCTGAGCAGAAGAGAAAGTTAATACCAACTGCTTCCTCTTTCAGAGCAGTAGCACAATCCACCCAAATTCCATTTTCTGTGGAGCAGTATCTCCAAGTCCCACATTCCCACTTCTCCTCATTATGAAAACCTCTTCTCAACTGAGAACAGAAGACTAAGCCATGACATGTGTTCAAAGCAGCTTTTAAGTTAGTCATATCTATGAATATGCTTAACCTCAAATTATGGATTATGTCACAAAGTATGAAGCATATTTATCTTACATACATTTCATTTGTTGGTCATAGTTTCTAAATATTTAGACAGTTGATTATTTATTTCATGTTAAAAGTATGTTACCGAAGACTTGTATTCCCTGAGTGAAGGAAGTACTAGACTTGCATTAGAAGCCCTGAACCGAATACTCTGATAACACCAGCTTTGCCATTAACTTTCCTCTAGTATCATTACAGAAGTCTTGGTCTTTGCCTCTAATGTGAATTAGTGACAAAATTCTCTGTATCCTAAGAACTTGTATTGTTACTGTTGTTCTTTGTCTCATTTTTAATAATTGCTTTCTATATTCTTTTTGCTGCAGGAAAAGCATTAGGTTTATTGAGTTTTCTCATAACTTTACAATTTTAATATAGCCATAAACACTCTTGAAAATACAATTAAAATAGTATGTGACCTTATTTGTCATTAAAAAGCACACATTTAGAATTTATTGTCAAGGCAAAAAGGAAAATTGCATTTTCCCTCACTGAATTCCATGATGTTGCTATTTCAAAACTTCCTAAAGGGTTTACTATCATGCCATATACATAAGATGATACATGGGACCATCCAGTGGAAAGAAAGCATCTATTTACCTGCAAAGGTTCATTTCCATCCATTTCTGTCCTCCACTAGGATCAATTTTTATTTTCTCCATTTATATTTACACAATTTTTTACTGTCTCCAATAAATATGATGCTGAAAGAAATTGAATTATGTTCCTCTTTAAGCTGTTAGTTAAAAGTTATAGTTGATCATTGATATAGTTGTGGCTCATTGGCAAAATAAGCAGCAAGTTCTGAGCCTAAGTACTAAATTGTATATAATCAATTTCACTGCTTTCTAGGATTTGAGTTGTAAAATATTGCCAGGTCAGACACTGAGCTTCAAAGCATGGTCCCACCTTTGTAGAATATGAATCTGAGAAGCTTAAGAGGACTCCCATCTACAGGGAGAGGAAAGCTGGCTGTGGATGACTTAGAACCACACGGCAAAAATATATATATATATATTTTTTGGTGTGTGTGTGTGTGTGTGTGTGTGTGTGTGTGTGTATACACACACACATATACATACATGTAATTATATATATAATGTAAAGGGAGAGTAAGAAAACAATAGCAAGCCTACACAAGACATAAATAAAAGCAATAAGGGAATGATTAGGAAGATAATTTAACATGGCAGACTATCAGTGGTTGTAGGGTAACATACATTTGAGAAGTTCAACCCTGATGTTTAAATCAAGCTTTGTTGATCAAATGTTGTGCTTGCATAAATGTGAAAGCTCTGCCTTACTCAAGTGAATTTATCTTGAGCTTCTAGGGTATGAAGATCAGCACAGACTCAGTTTTGAAATAGGCAGAAGCAGTTAATCTGGTAAAACTCAAAGAAATGTGTTAGCTCATCTTATTTTTAGAGTCATTATGCTTGAAAAGTCATTGAATTCTAAGAGAAAATTCATCCATTTCTGTTGCTAGTGGGCTGCTAAAATACAGAATTTCAGATTTTTATTGTGTGCTTTAATAAAATGTGCTACTAATAGCAGTGAATATGAAACTTCGTTATTGGCAGCTTAATTGCCTTTTCTCCAATATATGCACTAATGCCAACTGATGTCAACACAAATTATGAGCGTGCAAGAAAAACTAATTGCTCCATATTATTTTACAGTTAACTATTGATTACCATGCCCTTTGCAAATCAAGACAGAAATAGAAAGTATAATGATTATTAAGGATGAATTTCACAGTTACTAAAGTAGTGGAAGGATGTTTCCACATTCTTTCTTAATCACGTATTAAAATCACAGGATACACTTAAAGGGCTTCAACAAAGTATAAATAAAATCTGACTATATTTTAGAACATGATCTCTAATCAAATATTAGATTTAAGAGATCAAACACTGATTTAAGAGGAGACTTCTTGCAAGTTTGAAAATTGTTTCATCTTTTAATCAAAGTGACAGCCTCTTCAGCCACAGATAACTTATAGGCAACCTAAAAATTGAGATGACCATAACCACACACACACACACACACATACACAGACACACAGAATTACTAAGAATATTTGCCCCCCCTCTATGTGGTAGGATTTTATTTCAAATGGTGGGTGTTCAGATGCTACTTCAAATAAGTTTGGGTCACTGTTTTTGGAACTTAGCCTTGTATTACCTTCAATGGAACCCAGGTAGGTAGGCTGAGAGGCTGCATTACACATTAGAGCAAGAACAAAAGCAAAATAATGTGAAAAGTAGAATAATATAAGTCATATAATATGAAACTTCTATCTGTGTCCTGAGCCTCCATTCCACCTGACCCTCTAAGTCTAAGCAGACCCCATAAACGTCAACCAGAAAACAGTCTATCAACATTCTCCCTTCTTGAAAGATTATTTAAACAAAGTAGATAAGCTTTATTCAAGCCAAACTAATAAGTATATTCAAAAGTAACTGCTTGGAATATCAAAGTTAAAGACATTCAAATGTGCCATGAAGAGAATTACCATTATCTAGTGCTAATACCATGAGTATAGACACAATCCACAGGCTTAGAAAAATAAAATAAAACAAAAACCTAGACTTGGGCTTAATAGTTGTGTCTGTAAGACCAACCCCAACATTTCTGAAAACCCAGGACTTCCTTTCATTAACCTTTTCTCATTTTCTTTCTTTTTCTCTTTTTTCTTCTGTCTATTACTTCCAACTTTAGAGTTATCAGGGTTTAAATATCATCTCAAATGCCTTCACCCTAGGTTTCAATTCTAAAATCACTACAGTTGATGTAGACATAACCCATAGGTCTGATTGGTCCTGGGTCTGCATGTCACTAAGTATAAGTTACCTGGGGATTTATAGCACAGGCTCTTGTCTGGTTCCAAGTAGCCAATGCTAAGGAAAAGAATAGAAAGGTTTTTGTGCTGTTGTGACTGAGGTCTTAGAATTCAGATTTGGAACTTGTATCCAAATGATTTCTTGTACTATTTGTCTAGTATGGCTAGTTCTTAGAGATAAGGAGCACATAGCCTTCTAACATCTGAAGACAAGCAAGATGTTATATAGATAGAAGCAGGCAAGGGAGTCACAAATGACTTCTCTATGGATGGGGAATTGATAACCTAGGACCAGAATTTGAGATGTAATCTAGGAAATTAAACCAGATCAAATACTCTCTCTAATAAATAAATCAATAAAGAAATAGCACTGAAATATCACTCTCCATCTCCTTGTCTTGATTTATTTTTCTTACCCTTGACTGTATACTATACCTATTAATCCATTTTTGTAACATCAGTTTGTCCCCAGTAAAATGTGAGTTCCATGAAAACTGGGGCACACAATGCAGAGAGAACACCTGCCTTTAAATGATCCCTAGTCTATGAGCAAAGCTGGACAAGAATGAGCAGCTCAGCAAACAGCAGTGGCATGCGTCTGCCCAAGAAAAGGGCAACTGGAGAAAATATCAACAGAAGCTCCCCTAAGTAAACCTTTCATTTTGGGGTTTGTATCAGTTCCTGCTACTGCCATAACAGCCTACCACAAGCTTACTGGCTTAAAACAACACAAATGTATTATCTTACAGATCTAGAGGTCAGAAGCCCAAAATAAATCTCATAGAGCTAGGTGTGGAAGGGGCTGTGTTTCTTACTGACACTATAGGGGAGAATCTGTTTTCTTACCATTTCCAGTTTCTAAGGCCATTCAGGTTGATGGCCCTGCACCCCATTGACTGTCCACTCTCTGTTGTCATTGTCACATTGTGTTATACTACTTTAATCTGCAGCCTCCCTCTTTTAAGGATCCTTGTGATTACCTTGTGCCTGTGTGGGTGATCCAACAGGATCTTCCCATCTCAAAGTCCTTGAATCACATCTGCAAAGACCCTTTTGCTATGTAAGATAACAAATTAATAAGTTCTAGACAGGGATATGGACATCTTAGGGGGTCCCTACTGTCTACCATAAGCTTCAAAACAAACTCTTTCCCAGCTAATCCCTGATCAATGACAAAAATGTTGGTCCCCAAATTCTCTCTCAAATTCCGGATGATCTATCAATTATCTTTAAATACCAAACATTTAGTAAATGTAAATCATCACATGGTGATATAAAATAATCTTATATATTTGAAAATAAATGAGGGAGGATGTTGAAGAGAATTCCTGAGTAGCAAAGCCAAACTTTATCTCAATCCCACTTGGATTCAATTATGCTGATTCAATCAGAAAAAGAAGACAGCATCACATAGAATATAACAGGAATTGTCATTACCAAAAAATATCTAGCCGAACTATCCAGGAATATTATTTCTTGTAATGAGCTTTAGTAAAAGGGAAATAAATCCTGTGCAAGTATCTGGACTTCAAATTTTTAAGTTTCTGATGAAGAAACTGTTTTTAAAACTAAGGTTTAGGAGGAAGTGGTCACACTATCGCTATCATAAAGAATAAATTATTCTGAAGAGGTAGTAATACACACCTGATAGAAAGACAGCAGGATTTCAGGACACGGATGTGACTGAACTTAAGGAATTTTATCCCCTTTTCTTCCCCAGTTTTTTGGATACTTTGGCATGAAGTGCACATAGCAGTTCATGGTTTTTAATAAGTTGGAGAATTACATTGAAATTCAGTACTGTGATAATAACCTCCAAATTAGTATTTTCTTTCAGATAAATTGCATTTGAAAAAAATCTAATCTCAGTGCCCATAAAGTGACATAATAAAAGCAGAATGCCAACCATAGTGTGGAAAACTCTCCCAGCAAATGTTACAGAGACAGTCCACTTTCTGAGTGTTTGCTCTTTGTGTTTAGCTATTAAAATAAGAGCTTAATTTAAAATGCATGAATAAGCTTCTTACTTAATTTCGAACAAGCAAAGTAAGTAAATTTTTCCCCCTCTTTTAGAGAGCTTATACCCTAGCCTTTTCTTTCTTTCATGCAATTACAAATATAATTGACATGGGTGAGGTGGTAGGATAGGGCAGGGGAGGGATCTGTGGAGCAAAGCTGCTTGGGAACTACTCCACTGTCCTAATAATCTCCACAGTGTCTCTGACATTTCTGCTACTGTGTGACTTTTGCTTGGGCTGAGATTTATAACTCTGTCATTCAGGAATAGGTGTTTGAAAGGAGCTGTTAGACAATCATCAAAGCATTACACAGCTGCACACGTGGAAGCCCCCCATGACTACTGCCATGAACTTGCTGTAGAGAATCCCCAAGCCTCACGGCAGGTGCGGTGCTACTTAGAGTAGAAGACTTGGGAGCTGGGAGTTGACAACAGTGTTCAGAGGACTGGAGGCAAGAGAGAGTGTGCCTTGAGTGTGTAAGACAGGTGCTGTGTTCTTGCTGCTCCCACCATCTCTCATGTGCAATATTTCCAATACATTAGTGGAGCATTAAAGTCCATGGCATGCTTAGTGACAGGAATGGAACCATGAAATTGGTAATGTCTTGCTAGTTTTAAACTGTAGATGAATAACTTCTTGTCAGAGCAATGAAGTCTTTCTTATCCTATAAGAAATCTGTGTATAACTAATGAAACTCCTGGCCATCATACCTGCTTTGTTCAATTTCTTACACTAGTCCAGCGGTTCAACTACCTGTGGCACTTGGACTGTGGAGATAAGGATTTTTAGAATTGATTAACACTATAAAAGATTAATATAGAAAGGCCCACGTCTGAGTTGCATTCTGGATATAATGCGCAAATTTGATGTTACCATTTTTACGCTATTCCTGGTATTTCTACGTCAATTACCAGACTTCCTCGATTCTTCTTTATCTAGAAAACATGTAATCTTATGTCACACATTGTGGAGGGAAAGCCTGGGGATGGCAAGGTGTCAGAGAACTGCCATTTTGACTGATTGTCCTTCTGGCAACTTATTATGATAATAGATTGCTTTTTATTATATCACTGCATTTAGCTATCATGATATTTAACTACAGAAGATTAAAGACATGTCATGATGCCAGAGAACTTTATGAATGGGCTAGTGAATTTTTGTCACGTTTAAAATTAGCAAGCCAGACAGTAATAAAACAATTCTGGGAAACCTCAATGTCACTCCACTAAAGAATGGATAATTTTTATCTTACGGCATTTCTTTTAATTATTGAGCCAATAAATGCTGATTGTTTACTCTTTATGTGCTAGCAAGCACTAATTGAGGCCCATGTAGAACTCTTGACCTTGTTCTTAAAAATCTGATAGTCAAGTTTATAAAAGGCAACAAGAAAGAACACAGGATAGTACATGATATTTTTAATTTGTATGTTACAAAAAATAAGTCATGTTTGCAGAAAAAAGAAGCAGATCACTAGAGGCAGAATTATATGGGACAATTTGATAGTCAGCTGGTGGATGAATAGAATTTTGTTAAAGAAAAGGAGAAAGGAAGGCAATTTAGGGAGATCAATGCATGGGAGAAAAACGTGGTTATGCAGGGAACTGGCAAGGCTATTTCTTAAGCTTAAAGGTTACCATGTTCTAGGCATTGTTACTTGATTTACATGCCTTTTATAGTTTAATCCTCTCAGTAGATATCCCCATTTTACAAATAAGGAAACAAAAAGTCAGGGAGATTCTATAAATACACACAGCTTAGAAGCAGAATAAGTTGAATTCAAACCCAAACCATACAGTGCCATCTGGCATGTGGCATGAGTGGGCACAGGGTACACAGAGGGTGCACACAGGCTCAGGCTAGGGTGGTGGCTATGGGAACTCAGAAGTGAACCCAGCTGGCAAATGGCATTCTTGGGGAAAATGTTCAGGGCTACATGGATAAGGAGGAAGGCAAAGAGATTGCCAGAGAAGACCAAGAGCTCTAACCAGGATGTTCAGTGCTGACTTTAAGACTCAGAAAAAGAAAAGAGAATCATTTCTCTTAGCTCCTGCACTCTTTAGGAATTACCAAGGAACTTCAAGAGCAGGATTGCTTGCCATGTAGAAACCAGTATTCAGTCTTCCTCACCTGTGGGGAAGAAAAGGCTGTGACTGTTGTCCCTAGACTGCTGACCTAGTTCTTCTATTGAAGTAACTAGGTCAAGCACCAGGAAGAACAGAGAAGTGGGGGTGGGGAGAAGGCCTTACCTGAGCCTAGAGGGATTTAAAAAGAGAAGGAAAGGAGGTTAGGAAAGACTCTGCTGGAGTCCAGGGAGCAGGGGTTTTATCTAGATACCCTAAATGCAGTGAAGAATTGGAGCAATTAGCTGATTCAATCCCCAAATGTCACTTTTATCTCTATTTTCAGTATGTGTGTTAAACAAATACCTACTGAGTGCCTGCTGTGGTAAGTGGCAACACAGATGCTACCCTCTAGGAATTCATTGAGAATTAGGAGACCACATACCCACCGGTGACCAGACAGCCAAGGTGAACATGATCGAAAGCCCAAGTTAGGGGCCAAGTGCCGCAGAGTTCAGAAGAGAAGGACTTACTGCAGGAAGAAGAAAGAGGAGATGAGGGCTGAGATCACAAGATATTTTAGAGGTGGTATTTGAAATGCATGTGATAGGCTGAATGACCATTCAGAGAGCAAAAGAAAGAAAACTCGTTTTTGGCAAAAAGAATAGCATGAGTTAAAAGATTGAAGGTGGGAAAGCATGAAACGTCAAAAAATATCAAAACATATCAGGATACTTGATTCAGTTTTGTGCTATGTTCTGCATATATTTTGTTTCATTCAAAGCAGCGAATGCTGACACCACCAGTAATGTTACCAGGGTCAACTTGCCTTGACCCAGTTGTCACTCTCTGCTTTTGCCAATCAAGCAGGATGCAACCCTTTTCCCTTTGTGAATTCTGCAGCCAATGGGGGTCTGGAAAGTGCAGGGGTTCCACCTGCTAAAACCCACTAACCACGTTATATCTATGGCTGGTGGACATACCAGCCCTGTAAATAATGTTAGTTAAAGTGTGAGCCCCTTTTCCCACTGCCTTCAGTCTCCTATATCCCTTCATGGACTCAGTCCTTTCTTACCTATATGCAGAATGTAGCCTCCTTGGATGTGTTAGGGAAAAAGAAAAATCTCATTTGCTTTGCTAACAGAAAGTTTCTGGAAGTGATGAAGGAATTGAAGTCCCAGAGCCTGTACTGCCTTTACAGAGCCTCTACCGGCAAACCTCCTGGCAGACTGTGTTTTATTGTGCTTGCATTATTGTGTTTCGCAGATGCTGGTTTTTACAAATTGAAGGTTTGGGGCAGCCCTGCATCAGCAAGTCTATCTGGGCCACTTTCCCAACAGTATTCACTCATTTCATGTCTTTGGGTCACATTTTGGTAATTCTTGCAATATTTCAAACTGTTATTGTATTTGCTACAGTGATCTGTGATCAGTGATTTTGACCCCCTGAAAGCTCAGGGGGATGGTAAGATTTTTTTTAGCAATAAAGTATTTTTCTAATTAAGGTTTATCCACTGCTTTTTTAGATGCTTTTGCACACTGAATAGACTACAGTGTAGTGTAAGCACAACTTTTACATGCACTAGGAAGCCAAAAATTCATTTGACTCACATTATTGACAGATTTACTGTATTGTGCTGGCCTGGAACCGAACCTGCAATATATCCAAGGTATACCTGTACAAGGAAACTCTTTTCTCACTGTTGAGCTACAGACAGAAAAGCCCAATTTGAAACACCACAGTTCCTTAGGTAGTCAGGTAGCTACAGAGATTTGAACCATGCTGAAGGTGTTTCCAAAATGGATGTTTGGCACAGAAGCTGGAAAGGACTTCATTGTACTAAGTGTGACTTCCCAGCATTTACTTCTTCATAAATAATTTTATTTTGGTGTTAATAAGCAGATATTTCTTCTTTTGTATTCATACATACAGCTGAAAGATACAACTGTTGAAAGGTAATGAATGATTAAATACATGGTTTTATTGAGAAACATTAATAGGGGAAATCTACAGAATAATGCAGGAGAGTCTAACAGAGATGATACAAAGAACATCCTCAGAGGTATTATTTGTCAGCATCACACGTACCATACGTTAAACAGGGAAAAGTTTCTAATATAATCTTGAGTCTCTCATTGCACCTACTTATGATGGATCAGTTGCCTTTCCATTTATTTTTTAATTTTGTTGTGGTAACATGCTTGAGTGAACACAGACATGGTACATTTAACGAATTTGGCAATACGCCTTAGGTTTATTAAACAAACAAAGACTTCATGGGCTGTCTCTAAATTCTAGCCCCTCAGGTAATTTCTGCAGCTGTAATATTGCCTGTAAGGCAGCTTTTCACTCTACTGGCATTGGACTCAAGACACTGTGAAATAGAATCCACACAGTTTGGGGCCAATATTTATTCCTTAGATTTCCCTTTTCTTTTTAAACTAGATATTGCCATCTCTCTACTTAACCACTTCCATAACCCTGACACTTTGTTGAATAGAATTAAAGGTGGTTTTCTCTCAGGGTATTTCATATCCTTAGGGCTGTCATGACTTGGGAGTAAATATCTTGCAAAGTCAGGAAACGAATGAATCACTACATAGTTTTTCCCAATAAACGAAGTCCTCCTCATTGATTAATTAGCTGGATTTTTTTCCCCTGGAGTTGTGTCCTAAGGTAGTGTATAAATGTGCATCTCTAAGCTCCCAGACTGAGAATTTAGTTTTGTGTATGATATGGAATTTTTCTAATATCAATTCTTTTCTTCCAAGTCCTATCTAGCAAAATGATGCCTAATATTTATTATAAATATATCATATTAAAAAAGAAAATTGGTTCCTAATATATTTGTTGCTGTGTATAACAGCTAGGCAATAAATTGCAGCACTATATGCTAACAAACTAAAAATATTTCCAGGGAAGTGTCTTTAGAGGTTGCATATAAACTAAACACAATGAGAAGTATATTCCACAGATAAAAGATTTGTGAACTTAAGGTTGCTTAGCCCTTGGTAGGAGACTCGTCTAATTCTCTATTAGTTTGGCATCTACCACAGTGTGGAAGGATCATAAAGTTTGATCATTATTATGAACACTTTTTTATAACCCAAACTTATAACCCATGAGCACCACCTCATCTCTCAGCTAACAACTCTTTTCCTTTTTTGGAGTGTTAACAAGGTCATACATACTATAGAACATGTACTACCAAGAAGATGAGAACTACAATAGGAATATTTCCTGGGCAGCCAGACTGTAAGCAATTTCCATAGTCAGTGATTTGAAATAAATCTATGTAAACTTTGACTCAAGATAAACCCTTGCCTGAAGACATGTTTTTTCCCAATAAAAACCAGGATGAATTACAGGATAATTGGAATTACCTTTATTCATGTACAATTTTGTAAGAAAAAAATTTTAATGCACTTTTATTCAATGCAGCTATCATGGTGGGTCACTGATACTGCTAAACAATTGTAAGGGTAAAGCAAACTAACAAATAACCGAATGTTCCAAAAGCCTGATGCTCTTAGTCGTGGAGAGATGTCAAAGAATTCTATAACCAAGGACTCCTTAAATATTTCCTTTTATTTCTGATTGGCCATAGATGCAGATTTAATGAAAAGAACAGATTTTGTCCTGTGTTAAAGCTGCTGATTTTTACAACGGTTTGTGGAATTGATGGGGTCTGTTTTGCTTATGAAGGGACTGACATAAACAGATGAAACAATCCCAGCAGCCATTTGGGATCCTGTCCATATGAATAAATACTTCCAAAGAGTTGCTCTCTGGAGTGCTAATTGCATGATGAGTTGAATGCTGGGAGATAATGGTAAACATTTTCTCTTGAGAGCTTTATGATCAGATTTGTACATTTGCACACTAGACTGTTCTGGTCCACCTCTGTTTATTGAATCATAAGATTACCTCCTTGATGTTTTTCTTTCTATGAGTTCACCTTTTCTATCACCATGGATATGGATATCGCCTTCATATTCCTTTTTAATATGGCTATTATATAAACTGCTGAAGATTCTGCAGTTGAGAGATGGAGCCAAGCATCCTGTTTTGAGGACTGCATTCTCCCAGTTTACCTCTTCATAGGCTGCCTGAGATGAGATTTTGTCCCTCTACCTCTGAGCAAAGACTTTTCAGCTGCTGTCAGCTTTGTTTAAGGAACCCACAATGAGAGATGCCCAGCTACATAGTGCTGTTTTACAGGCATAAAACCATGGGTGCATAAGGAAAATGTAGCCTTGACACCTGGTTTATCTTGTTTTGTCCTCACAGAGATGGTTTTCAGCACTGCGCTGCCTCTCCCTAGCACTCCATCTCAATTTGCTGAGTAACTGTGAGCTCAAGTAACTTACCAAAGTCACACATGAGTGGCTTACCAGAATTCATACCCCAGAACTGTCATGGTTCCTAAATCCTTTATTATGAGCATTATACCATACCATCTTCCAGGTTTCAGTATTAACATCATGTAAATTTATTCCCCAGCATGATTCATTAAAATGAAAATGGGCCATTTTCTATGATTCTTCAAGCACTTCAGAAAGAGCGTTACATCCTGAATACAGATTTCATTTCTGAGAAGGAGACAAAAAGAAGTTAAATCTTACTTGCATTGGAGGCTGGCTCATCTTAAAAGGACTTTTATTCCAGTTTCTGGTTTAAAATATTTAAAGGAAAACCAAGCTGTATTACAGTTAAGAATAGCTGCAATTGCATTTTTTAGCAATAGATAAAGCAAAGAAACCAACTATAATTCACTGGCAGAAACCTAATGAATTCCCTTGGATTAAAAGTTAATGTAAAACTAAACAAACAAAAAAAGCCAACCTGTGCCAGACACCCACTCACACATTTTTAAATACTGTCATCATAAAATACATAACATCAATTCCCTTTTTTAGTGGGATCTCACTTTTTGTTCAACTACAGGATTAAAATAAGAGTAACCATATATATAGCTCCCAGTACAAAATAATAGTAAAAGAAGTAAAACTCAACATCTGTGTTTAAGATTATAGTCAAGAGGTAGAAATGTGAAAATACAGGAAAAGAAGTTGTAAAATACAAATGAAGAGTACTTCCTCTCTATATCCATTCTTTTTTAAATATAAAGAACTTTTACTTTTCATTCACATAGATGTTTAGTTTAACAAATATCCCCAGCAAAAATTACTTACAAGTACCCACTCTGTGCAAACAATCAGAATTAGCATTCTATGTATTATATAAACTGCTGAAGATATAAACTCCTCTTTCAAGGAAATTATGGTCTGTTGTAGAACAGAGCATACATTGAATAATACAAACATACATCTAAGATTCGAGGAAGAGAATGCCAAACAAGGGGCAAACACAGTAAGTAATGCAGGTGTTCAGATGAGAAATGGTAATGGTAAAGCAAAAAGTGAGCCTTCCAGATTAGAGCAGAGGCACAAGAGACAACGAGGGACAGTAAAAAGGGCCTGACTTCAGGATTCCAGTGGACCTGCTTGCAAATTCCATCTCTACCACTCTTAGCTGTGCACTTTGAGCAGGACTTCTACCTTCTCTGAGTCTATATGTGAAGGCAGGCATAATGATAGCATCCCCACAGAGTTATATTTTGAGAACTAAATTGGGAACTGTACATGACTACCTACTCCAAGGTTTGTCTCTAGGTAAGCATGAGCCCGTCATACAATGGCTCAAGTTGTGGTAGTATTAACATTACTTTTCAAACTCCTGGAATCAGAGTCTGGCATAGAAACAGCCCTGAGTGAAATTTAGTTCCCTTTTGGAAGTGCTCCCTTTACCTACACCACCATCTAATTCTCTAATTCCTTGAGTTGAACCCAAAGTCAAAATAGATCCTCGAAGTTTAGAAGTAGAGATGGACATTTCAGATGTGAGTAGAAAGTGAACAAACTTTGGAAGTTAAAAATCCAGTTAGGACATTCATAAAACAATAAATATACTGGATTTTTTTTGCAGGGGTGGGCGGTAAGTGTTGATTGTATAAGGAGTGCTATGATAAGCATTTGGACAGCTAATGAGTTATCTGAATGTGGTACCTGTTATGTGGAGGGTTTCTTCGTACTACTTTTGCCTTCAAAACAGCTTTTGTCTTAAAACTTGCTAAAAGTCTTGCTAGCGTAGACATGTTTCAAAGTGCAGGAAACTTAACTGATACAATACAATGTTCTGTTTAGCATTTTGACATCTTTTGGTGTCTCCTATTTATTTAATTGAAAACATTTTGTGGTTAAAAATAAGCCATGTTACTCAGAGTGATAAAAATTTTAGAGATGATAACAGTTTGGGGAAATGCAGCAAAATAAATACCACATGGAGTAAAGATGATCCAAACAGAACTATAGAGAAAGGTCATTTGTCTATGGAATCCCAGTAAATAGGCAAAACAATTTTAATAAAAACACATTCCAGAGTAAAGGATTAGCAAACATTTACAAGTTCAAAACAAGTAAAATAGGTTAATAAATTAAGATACCTCATCATTGATTTTTTATACATTAAAATGTAGAGTTTTAAAGATCACACAGAAGATTTTAATACTTCCTCCATTATATTTTCTCCATATAACATAACCATAGTAGGCAAACAAAATAGTAACTGAATTAATTTAAAAGCTCTGGGACTTTTCTGCCACTAAGATTAGTTTTGTATCATCCACCTCCCCCTTGGGATTTTTAATAATAGTTATGATTCCTTGAATATCAGGGAAGGAAAGCCTGATATTTTATCCCAGTTAATTTGGTAGAAATTAAATTTCAGGTATATGGTTTAATAAATTAGCATGTTATCAAGCTGTTTTATCTTTCTTAAATTAGAATTAATATGATCAGAAAAAAATGACTTCCATCCTGTTCCTCTTTTTAGTGAAACCTGCTAATTAAACAAAATGTCAAACTACTTAAGAAGGAAACACATTTTCATGCCCTGCATTCCCAGGCTTAGTATTAAAGTAGACAAGTGCCTTTGCAAAGAAATTTTTCAGGGAAAGCTTCAAGACTAAATCACAAAGCACACTGCATTTTCTGCATATTTGTGCTAAACCAATAAGCTATGCACCAAAATGCTGCTAGAAAAACAAACAGTATCACTTTACTTTTCCAGTTGTTTAAATATGTTTTGGATAAGCCCTGGTATTGCATCTCAAAATACCTACAAGTTCTTTTTTTAATTCTTCATTGTCTGTCATAACAAAAAAAACTGTTCTTTCCCATTCCTGTACCCTCTTTCTAAATATCATCACAATGAATGTTAATTAAAAAAATACTTTATTCAGACAGCACAAAAAAATTACAAAAGGTTTTTTAAAAAATCTGCTTGTAAATATCACACCTATTTGATCCAATATTTTGTAAAGCATTATGTGTAATGAGAAGCAGACGAGAATTTGGCATGCAAGCTTTTGGGTATATAAAAGAGTAGCCTCACTGAGCATGTGGTTTGGGTTCAGCAAACAGATTATTTACATACAGTTCAAGTCTTTATTGCTATGAAAAAAAGAAAAGCAGAAAAACTGCTCATTTAAATTGATATGTATAAAATCTGTGCAGTTGCTGTGTATCTGGAAATACCAAACTAACTTACTTTCTCTACCTCAGTACAAGTCTCGCAAGTGTCCAAGAAAGGTGTGCTGCATAAGTTCCTGAATGAGTGACTATAGAAAGCTATAGGACTGTAAATTATTTTGCCATAATGGTTTAATTGATGTGAGTTAATATACTCTATGTTTATAATAAATTGCTCTCTAATATATACAATAATTATTTAGCTATTTATGAAACTATTTTTGTCCCCCCACCAAACTCAATTCCATCACTACCATCACTATGCTTTTATGTAAGGTAGAAATCAGTTCTCAAAATAATGTTAAGATGTTTTGGATTAAGGGAAGTTAGTAAAGTAGGCATTATACATATTATGGTATCTCAAGTTTACATATTTTTCTATCTTCCTAGGCAACATTTGTGCAACATGATACACAAGTACTAAATGATACAAATACTTTATGTCTTTAAAAGCTAACAAATAAATGAAGAATTTATTTTTAGAAAACTGCTCAAAGCTATGATAAACAAATGACTGAGTTATGTTAAATTTGGTGAGGAAGAGAAACTCATTTTAATCTTTAATGTTTCATTTATCTGTATGAATGTGAGCTAGGGTCTACTGCCATAACACAAGACATAATAAAACAGTGGCTCAAAAGACAAATGTGTTCATGTCACTCTTACATTACAGTCCAGGCTGGTAGGACAGATGAAAAGCTTGCTCCACATACTCACTCAGAGACTCAGGTTTTTCTAATTTGTTAATCTGAAATCCTCTAAAGCAGGGGTCAGCAAACTTTTTCCATAAAACATCAGATAGTAAATATTTTAGGCTTGATGGGCCATGTATGGTTTCTGTCACATATTCTGCCTCTCTTTATTCTTTTAACAATGCTTTAACAACGTTAAAAAAGTTCTCTGCTTACAGACTATACAAAATAGGCCACATATCAACTTTTGCCTGTGGGCTGCAGTTTGGTGACCCCTTCTTTGAGGGAATTTCCTGCATATTAGAAGCTTGACCAGTGTCCTATCAATGTGCCAACTTTCAAAAGAGTGGAAACAATGGAATCAGTAGGCAAGCAATTTCCTCTCAAGGAAAAATGAAGCAGTAGTTATAGACAATACTTGCAGTCATATTCCATTGCCAAGAACTTAGCCATATGGCCACATCTAAGCACTAGACGAGCTGGCAAGTAAAGTCTCTAAGTAGATTTCCACCAGCCCTGCTAAGACACTATCACTCTATGTGTCAGTCTGGTCCTCCAGAGTGTAGACACTGAGACAAATTTAGGAGTGCAAAAGGTCTTTGGGAGAGTAAAAATAAAATGTAGAAGAAGCATAATTGGTCTGGGAAAGCCCTCAAACTGTAATGCTAGTACTTGTGAAAAGAAAGAGGAAAGGAAGCAGGATTGGACAGAGTAAACCTCAGACCAACATGCAAATCTGGCAAAAATCAGGCCAACTCTGTGTACATCTCCGGAGTAAATATTTGCCCAGTAGGGGTGTCTTATGTTGAGCAGAAACTGCCAACCCTGGAGCGCCCACCTTACTCAGTCTTTGGCTGCATGAGAAGAAAGTGGTCTGGGCTTGAAAACTTAGATGAGTCTTAAAGTCAATAATAGCTGGAGAGTCCCAGCTAGTTGTATATCTTGTAGCTAAATGGCAAATTCTTTCTTAAAATGAGACCTGAGATGGGTGTTCCCATAACTGCCATATTATACAGTAAAGGGAGAACGGATTTAGGAAACACTAGTAGTTGGCACTATATATATATATATATATACACTCACACACATAAATGTGTATATATGTATTCCACTAGCAGAAATAGAAAACAAAGAAATATAGATTCAATCACTGGATGAATCCTATTAAGCATATCAAGAAGTAGGCAATGGCCTAGAAGATAGTGTCATACTTAATCTGTATTTGAGCAAAATTTATATTTTTTCTTTTTTTCAAACCAGAATTTATATATTTGATCATTTGATCTACTTTATTGTCAAATTTGTGATTTATTTTTTATTTATAATCTGACACTACATAGAATATAGTTTCAGTTTGCATGAAGGGAGATTCAGCTAAATATCAAGAAAGTTCTAATGAGGGCCTATGTCTGAAGTCACCATAAATAATCTGTAATATAGATACAGAGAATCAGCATGGCTAAACTGTGAATTTTCCTGATTTGCATAAAAAGCATTTCTGCAATGTATCTCTAACACCCATGATAAAAATTCGTACTCTACATTGCTATCAAATCCAACACCTAGAATTAATCAGATGAAAAGAAACACAAAAGCCTAGGTTTGAATACAGATATTTTTGTCCAGATTCAATACATGAATTCAGTGAAGAAATAGCTCCCAATCCAAAAAGGTAAAGAAAAATAATTTCTAGCATTTCCTGAAGGCCCTACTATATGCCAAGATCTTTACCTACGTTGCATCTAATCCTGGAACATCCTGCAAGAGTCATTGTTATCCCCATTTTGTAGATGATGGGACAAAGACGTAGAGAGTTTCAGGGATTGTACAAGGACATAAGACTAGTATAGACTTCACCTGGTACTAAACTCAGATCCCCATGATCTCAGTACCCATCATTTTTCAGGAATGTCATTGTCTTTATAAAATGAACAATCCTTTAGAATAAACATTCTTCTCTCTTAGGAGTGTTTACATTTAGTCATATTTAGAAATCACTGCTTTTTCCTAAAAGACTTTAGTCCAGTACAAATTGAGAGGAGAGAACTGTTTGTAGCTGATTCATGCACACTCCCTATTTTTTGCTACCATTTAATTTCTAGAGCTCAGACACATAGGACCAGATTCAGTTTAGGAAAAATATTTAAATCATATTTTGAATATATGTTTTGTTAAATCTCTCTCTTATGAGGAATCAGAAAGTTTTGCTTACATTTGTGCGTGCATATGTACATGAATGTAGCCAAACTTGAAAACATAAGCCTAAATATCCATACCTTTCTGTATAAGCTCACACATCATTATGTAATTGACATTCTTCACTCTTGCCCTAATTATTGCCTGATCTAATGATCAAGAAGTGGAAGAAAGACATCCTTGGAAGGTTGATAAGTCATCCAGAAAATTAGATTAGCATGATCAAATCTTAATGATGATTATTTCTCATTATATATTAGGTCACCTGAAAACTTTGAGGAAGAAAAAATAAATTGACATCATTGAGCAATTATATTTGTAGTTTTCCACAATAAATTTTACAGATGATCACCAGTTATGGATTCTTTTCATATCTAAAGCCAGAGATATTTTTTTATAAATTATACTACCATTATTATAATAATCAAAGCCGTTTATTTGATCATCACCATAATGGAGTACTTGAGGCATTTTTTCCTTTGCTAATTGACAGTTGGTCAGTTAAGAGGCGCTTTTCACAAAATCTCCCATAACCCTAAGGATTTGAATTAGCTTATAATAAATGCCTGAGAAGCTCCTCTAGATTCTTAAGTGCATTTGCTAAAACTCCCAACTGCTATTTTCCACCTTCTGGTCGGGAAATGCCTTTGATCTGCTGTCTAGCTGCCTTTCTTGCTTATATCTGTCTCAAGCATTATAACCCTACTCATCAGCACAGTGACACATTATCATCTAGATACCATTTTCTGAAACCGGATTTCTCTGAGAAAGAAAAAAAGGTAGGAAAAGGGTCAAACTGAAGTTTGGATTGCCCTATTTGGAGAATTGTCCAAAGCGGCATGTGGTCAGAAAACTGAACCTTGAGCCTGACCCTCACTCGCACCCTGATCACACACCTAGGTAATATCTGTGCAGACTTTTTGGCTCACTGGCAGCTCCTTGCTCACCCACTTGCCACTGCACCATCTATGCTGGGCTCCCTCAGAACTCAGGCTCTACTGTCAACATCCAGTTATGCAAAACTAGTTCCTTCAAGCTCACTGTCCCCATCTCTTCCTTATAATGTAGTGGCAGTAACGTGGGGGATGTGAATTGGACTAAATGAGTAAACGAACTTGCTGATTTTTAAAAGCGAGAGCATGCCACCTTAAATTATTTAAACACATTTAAAAGTACTTTCTTACAATACTCTAATCTCCATGATGACAGAGACTTTATTTAGCTCGCTACTTTATACCCATTACTACCAGATAGAAGGTGTTCAGTAAATGTTGGTAGAATGACTGACTATGCTAGGGAAATTGGTCCATGTCATTGAATTAAAAATTAAAAATTCAATATCTAGTTTGATCTAGATTCCTTAATGTCATTATATGTTTAAATAAACAAACATTTACAGAAGGTATTTTTGTGGTGCAAGCTCACAAATATTAATTAATCTAAAACGTCTGTTGATTATAGGAAAGGAAGAAAGGGAACTGGGGAGAGATGGAAGGAAGGGAGGGTGGGAGGGACAGTGACACATATTCTTTCCTCAAATATAACAGAGTGATAATTTGAGTAAAGAAACACTATAACAATAAAATACACACCTATACATATTACATATTTTTTAAATTACCCATTTTCTTGTCTCAGACAAAATCTATTCCTTCTTTCATTCAGTAAATATTTCCTAAGTGCCTTACCGTGTGCCAAGTAATATGTGGGTACTAAGGCACAGAGCAAAACCAAACAGTTCTTACCCACAGAGAACCCATAGAAATAGTTCCTTCCATCCTTTGTTCCTTCCTTCCTTCCTCATGTATAGAATACAAAGTCAAAAGTACAAAGAATAAAATGATACCCTTAGCATCTCCCACACTATTTGAATTAATGGAGAAGTTAGCAATTAAAAATCTCCTTTTCACCCACTGAGGTTAGCTTCCTCAGTGTGTATTCTGTTTAAAATAAGTATTTTGCAATTAGGGTGAAATATGTTAGTGACAGCTGCAGGGACTGAAAGTTTCTATTTATTCTGATACCCACTTACCTCTAAAATATCAAGGTAATGGCAGATCCCCAGCTTATCACTGCCTCTCGATCTGAACACAGAATTAAATCTGTAAACGCCTTCACTTTGTTTTAATCTCCCTCCTCTTCAAACTGCTAGTAATGAAAGGCCTGTTGATGTCAGTTGGGAAAATAATTCTTCTATAGGACATTTTTAGTCACCAAAAATCAAGTCCATCTTATCACAAATACACTACTCAAGTCTCCCATGTTTTCTTGGTTTAAACTTGCACAGTTTAGTTTATACATGGAAGAGTTTAGGACCCCAGGAAAAGGGACCATATTTGTGCTAAGTAGCATGTGTACATTGGTGCTGTACTCTAGGCATAATTAATCTCAGTATATGAGGTAGGCATGCTAATCCAAACTAGAAATATACTTGCAAATGTGGTAGCCAGAGCCTTGCACAGCAAAGAAATATTCATCAAAACCACACTCACTCTATTCTATCTATTGCATCTGTTCAACTAATCTGTTGAGTTTGAAGCCGCAGTAATATTGATGCTCATTATCAGAATACCTGGAGACAAAATTAGAAGATATTGTGTTTTGAGCACTTGAGGTAGAGTAAGAATGCAAGATTTTATTAAGAATTTCTACTTTGTTTATTTATTAACCAAGGGATATTTTGTACAAGAGTGACATACATAGTCACATCCACATGTATGCGCCTCAGTAAGACAGTCTCTCTGCCTCATGAAAAGATGGAAATGGCACACCATCTCCTCTCTTATATAGATTGAAAGACTCTAAAACAAAAGTAGTGACTCGGGAAGACTGATTCATGAACACTGATACATGCTGTATTGGGTTTACACCTTTCTAGAGCAGCACAATCCCCTGGAACTTTCTGTAGTGATGGAAATGTTCTATTTCTGCCCTGTTCAAAACAGTAATAGCCACATGTTGCTTTTAATTTCTTGAAATGTTGCTAGTGCAACTGAGAAACTGGATTTTTCACTTTATTTAGTTTTAATTTATGTATATTTAAATAGCTACAAGTGGCTACTGGTACCATGTTAGACAACACGACCCTAGAGCATTTGACTTCAAGTTTTCAAATGACTCATGTTTTACAGTGATAATTTAAAATACTGCTTTTGGTCGAATGTTAGCCAGAAATATATATAAAACAAATATAATTTCATCATCATTTTCAATAAATGTTTGCAGAATATTTTAAGATCACTAAAGTGGATTTTAGTTCCAATATGGTTAGTTTCAGTTTCACAGGTTTCGGTAAGATTCCTTTCAGATATTTAGAGACAAAACTCAGTACATTTCCAGTCTTATTACCACCATCTTTTCCTCAACATTATCAGGGTTTTAGGATTTGGCTTAAAATGTAAAAACCAAATACAGTCATACTGTCCAGGTAAATCAAACCTTCTCAGAATTAGTAGCAGCAACTTAAGGCAAATTCATACCCAGGTTTGGATATGCCACACCAAGTGACATACTGACTTCTCTGCTGGTATATTTGATAAAAGATTTGATGTCCAAAAGTGAAGACATGAGATTACTATAGGCTCCCACTCTTAGCCGGCCAACTATTTGATTTATTTGATGAGTGATCTTGGACAACCCTTTCACGCACTGAACCATCAAGAGAGTTATGTTGCGGGGTGATAAGAAACCTTCAGAGATACCTAAATCTGGTCTGGAATAAAGAACATTTTTATGTATGATGTTTCTATCTAGACAGCCATAGGAATATTCAGAAAAGATTCACAGATTTAAATCAAATTCATACTGTCAAAGACCTTTAAACAGTGCAATATTTACCAAGAATTTGTTAGACAACCCTTTATTTTTTTCCCCAAAGATTGAAGGGGTGGTTAATGTATAATTCATGAAGAAGTACATTCATCTTTTGATTAGCATTTGTTTTCCTGTATTTTCTTTAGGCACAAACCAACAAATGAGAAATGTTCTTAATTTGATCTCTGGAGTAATCATAGATAAGGATATAATGTATCATTTAACAGATGGACTAAATAAACTAGTCAGTTTTTTAATGTACCTTTTTTTGCACCAAGAATACAACTGGCTTCTTAATTTTACTGAAGTTCTTGGACTAAATTGTATTTATAATCTAATGTGTCTGCTGATCATATGTAGTTTTGGGCTTTTTCACAGGAGTTAAATCCAAGTAATTTTTCTTAAAAATAAAAAGTTGAAATCCTTCCCAGTTGCATTAAAACTGATGTGAAACCTGCTTTCAAAACCTGCACTATAAAAATGATACTCTTGGCTGTTACATCTCACCCACACATCTCTCTCAACATGCAGCAGTTTTTACTAAGGAAACTTCATTGTTTATAGTATTTTCACCTTGCCCTGCAACTCTGCCAGGTGTAGCTGATACATAATAGAAGCTGTCTTTAAAACACATCTTACCCATTTAGAAATCCTTCAGCTGAATATTTTTTCCCCTCCTTTGCACTAGCATATCTGTACACAAACAAATCACTGCCTCAGCCATCTGACCTTCATAAAAGTAAAGCTCAGGTACATGGGTTTTTCTTTTTTAATCCCTTTTTAGGCAAAGGAATATGCTTAACAACTTCTCCCTGCGACCTACTTGGCGGTCAGTGTGGGAGCACAGGAGGAAGGAAACTGTTGTCACTAAAGATAGCCCATGTTTCTGACGTGGAATTTATCAACCCAGGAAGAGTCCTCTTCCTTTTGATACTGGCATTTGTGTTGGCAGAAAGCATTTCTATATGGAAATGGGTTTTCTTAAAAATGAATGTCATACAGTAAAGATATAACTAGTCCCTGTGTACTACATCATATTTATGCATATTTGAAGAGATGGTGTTGAGTACATTTAAACCCGTTGCCCCACCTGTCTTGCCAATGGGTTGCAGCCTCGGACAAGTTCACTATAGATTCAGTATGACCAAAGAAATGACAGTAGAACATTCTTGGGATGAAAGCGTTATTCCCAACTTTATTTCCACGGTGGCAGGTCAATCAGTAGAATCCTGTCCACTCAGACCGAGTCTCCATGCAGCAAGCCAGTCTCTGTCTCTGGGCCTCTCTGCCCCCACAGCCATTTTAGTCTCTGTCCTCAGCACTGCCGCCACTCCAGTCTCGTCTAATCTTTGCTCTCCTGCAACCTTGCAGCCGTGCCACCATGTCATCCAGAGCACTGGGCAGAGCTCTTTATATAGAGTCAATAATTATGTATTGCCCACACATGTGTAGTGAGCTAGCTGACCAGGGCCAGATAAGAATCTTGGCCATAGGAATCTTCACATTATCTACCACCCCACTTCCCTGTCATTTAAAAATTCTGTCAATACCATTGCTTATACAGCCACATAATTTCATGAGAACAGTGCTTCAGATACACAAAGAGAAAGCAATCGAGTAGGGAGACAAAATCAGTTGCTACAGATCAATATTTCACAAGACTTTAAGTACATCATTTCATTAGTATTTTCTTCAAATCACACTACATATTTTTTAGGTAAAGGACATCTATTCATCTTATTTGATGTAAAAATACAAATATTCCTGAAGAAATCTAAGCAGCATTGGGGAAAAATGAAAGCAACAGTACAGAATGTTGTGTGGGTAAGAATTTGGACAGGAAGCAGAATGTGTTTTGAGATAGGAAAAAAGACGTTTTTCCATTTGGGACACCACAAATCATCTACAATTTGACCTTTATGTCAAAGGGATTTAAGGCACTGCAAGCAGGCATGTGAACATAGCTTTTCAAGGAACAATAATTATTAGGAAATGTTTCTTGTGTGGATACAAGAACTTTGTATATCCTTGCCCTTTTTTGATAGTTATTATCAATATTAGTTCTAGTAAGGGAAAGGTTAAATTGCCCTAAATATTTCAACAATTTCCTTTTATAATGCCCCCAGTGACAGCATAATACACCTCCAAACCTTAGTTACCTCTCTACTTCCCCATATAAAGCTAAAATAAAGTTGTGTATTACTCGCTTCATTCCATTGTTTTCAGATCACCATCAGGGAAATCTGGTATTGTCACTCAATACAATGCTTCTCATTCAAAACTCATGCTATTTGGTGAAACCACATTTCACATATGTAAAGTATAAGCTGCTAAACTCCATATCACTGCTATTTTTCTCAATAAATCGGTGCTTGGCTCACATTCATATATTCATTCCCATCATAAACCATCTGTAGCTGGGTGCTTGAGAATTGCTAGTAAAATCAACACAGTGGAATAGATTGCATCCACACCTCTCACTCTCATCTTCTGACATATTCCGGTTATTGTAGATTATGTAAGGTTAGTCGGCTGAAATAAACATCACCCAAAACTTAGTGGCTTAAAAGAACCAATGTTCATTTCTCATTCTTACTACATGCTCACTGCAGGTTGGCTGGGCAAGGTTCTGGGTGGGGGCAATGGCTCTGCTCATTGCAGTCACCCAGGGACTTGACAGATGGAGCAGCTACTGGGAACACTAAGTTTATACCTGCACACAATCCATCAGTAAATCTTGTCAGTTCTCTTTCCAAATTATGTGTCACATCTGGCCAGTTTTTACGGTCCCCCTGCCAGAGCCTGTTACCTTGGTCTCCTTTCCTGCACCTCTCAGGCAGCCGTCACTAGTACAGAAGTTCTCCACCCAGAAATCACTCCCACTCAGCAGCCTGTTTTCTAGAACTAGTTATGAAGCCTGTTCAAACATGGGACATCCAGGAAGTGCAATTTTGCCACATACCCAGATACTTTAATGCACAATATTAATAACTACCACAGCATTTCTCTGATTTCTTCTCAGTACCGGCCCCATAGTTCCTCAGACTCAACTTCAGGTTAGCTGTCTGGAAATGTGGTCATACCTCATTATTACCTGGAATCGTGATGAAACAAAGATGTCTAATTCTGGAATTCACCTCTCTGACTACTACTTCCTATCATCTCCCAAGCTCTGTGCTAAGAATAGATATAAAAGCAAATGAGACATATGACTTAGCCTTGAAGAACTCCCAAGACATTGGTAGAATCAGGAAAGTAACCCAGATTCTACAATGATGAGTATGAAGCATGTGTGGAGGCACAAACCAAGAACCCAGTACAGCACAGGGATAAAGGAAAAGGAGGAAGGTCAGGACATCTTTCCTGAACAGTGTGGTGCTATAGCTAAATCTTCAAGTCAGACTAGAATCAGTCATGGAAGCAGGGAGGAGATATGCCACTATAGACGATGGGAGCAGCATGTGTAAATCCCCAGCAAAGTGACAAGTACAGCTGTGGCATCAGGAGCATGCCAGCGTGGCCACGGATGAAGGGAGAGGGATAGGCTGGGAGTAGATCATACAAAACTTTGAAGACAATAAGTACTGTGGATTTTTGTCCCAAGTGTCATAGAGAACCTCTAAACAGAGTTTTATCACAATCAAGTATTTTGAAGTATCATTCAAGTTTGCTTATTGACCGATAGTTCCTAGTCATTAGAAATATGTCATTGACTTCTAAGCTGAGGCTACAATCTTAAATGAAAAACACTAAAACTCTGAAAAAATCCGATTTTTCTTATTTTGTTAATTCCATCAATGTAACCTGCAATGCTATAATAATACAAATGTTTTGACCTTTTAAAATGTTTCATTCTTGGGTTAATTATATTTACCAACATGTTTTTATTTATTCACAAAGTTAAATAATACTTTATGCCTGAGAATTTTAGCATATATATACTGCAATATTATCAGTTTTTAAACAAACATTAAGCAGAAGTAATAAGCTACAATCCCTGTAGCTAAACTTAAATCTTCATAGTTTAGGCTAACAGCAACTTTCCCCAAAACTTGAAGACTTTTTTCCCAAAATCTACAAAAACAAGGAAATTACTTAGGTTCTAATTATCTTACAATTCAAGTGTATTTAAAAATAAGAGGTTCATAATCTTGATGAACTATAAATGAAAGTGGCTTGAGTTTAAAACCTAAAGTTTAGAAAATAGTTTTCATTCTGAAATTCCAAATGGGAAAACTGTTAATTTTTTAAAATGTATCTCTTCCCTTTATCTCTGGATATCTTTGCAATCTAATGGTGATAAAATATTCTCTAAAATCCATATAACTTTTTAAAAAAACTAGTGTCTTTTCCACAATTATTCATTCTTTCTGCTTCACAGATTTAGACTGAGCTAATGGTTCTGTAAGTAGACATATTGATTAACATGAAGTCAATTTCTAACCTATTTCAGCATTTCAGCTGTCTTAGGCCATTTTGGGGGTTTTGTTTTGTGTTTTCTCTTTTTTTTCATTTTGTGAAAGATGTTCATGTCTTCTTTCACAGCTCAAATTGGATAATTCCAATGTTTCTATCCTTACACTTTTGAAAATACATTCTTTTCTCCTTTTCGTTTTGTTTGATTATTTATGTTGATTTGCAATAATGTATATGAAAGCACTTTTTCTGAGAGGGAGTGAAACTGAGTCTACTGGAACATGCCATCCTTTGCTGCTAATTGGGGCTGATTGATGGAGCAACACAGTAAAGGTCTTGGGGAGTGCCAGGGAGTAGGAAATGAGGTGCAGATTTTAAACCAGACCTTGAGAGGCAGTTGTAAGCTGGAAAAGGGAATTACAAGAGTAACCAAAATATCCCGATTATAACCAATACGCAGAAGGGAAATTGAAGAGATGAAGAGGGTCTCAGTATAGAACAAAGAGGGGTGGAGAAAGTGTGTTGCTGGATCTAACTCAAGACTTAACCTAATCACAGAATTCCAGCCCTGACATTTTTCTTACTGTTTTGTTGGTTGAAATTTCAAAAATTAGGGACTGGACCTTAGCAGAATTAGGCTGGAAAATGTTAACAGGCAAATGAGAAAAATTATTGCTTTACCTACCAAATTTATAAAATGCTATCACCTCTTAAAATTGGCTTCATTCTTACTGCTGCTCTTTTATTCCACTGGCCTGTTTATATGAATATGTTGTATATTTATATAAGCCTTGGTCTTTATAAATTCATTGTTAAGTCTCATTTGCACTTGGAAGTCAGACTTAGATGGAATATTTTTTTCAGGCTTTCTATGAGAAACAATGCCTGTAGCATAGAAAAAAGTAGAAAAATAAAAATAAAGCCTTTATTTCATTATTCATCAATAAGAAAAGTAGGAACATATCACTCTAGTGCATTATTTGTTCCAAGATCCAGTGTACTAGAATGAATAGCCTAGAGCTGTGGCCAGCTTCTGAGGATATCTGTCAGGGCCCCCTCATCTGGTTCTTACCTGCACAGCCCACAGTCCCTCTACTCCTTAATATGAGAAACTTAATGAAGAGGTTTTGGTGTAGGATTTCCTCTATAAGTTCCTCAGTATTTTTATTTCTCTAAGCTGTTACATTGTTTTTTCCCTCTTTACATTCTTATTTCCCTCTTCCCATAAAGACCCCTACTTCATTATCAGTATAAAGCCATTCACAGGGACTGAAAATTCACATTTGTGATGTTCAACCTTAGACTTCTTTCAAAGCACCTTCTTACCTGGAATAAGATAATCACTTTACTTCACCTTTAACACTTTCCTAAAGTTAACATCTTAGGGTGGCAGAGCAATTTAGAGGGTGCAAAACACTTTCACACATTCTCCTGCTTAATTTTCACCAGGCCTGCGAACTAAGCAGGCAGGCATTTCATTTTACAAATAAGAAACCTAGGCATCAGCAAAGAATCTGGCTTTGCTAGCACTAGGAGATGACCCAAATCTGGCTTTCCTAGCCCTAGGCTGGAATTTTATGTATCATGCAACTGCCTTTAGATTATTTCATGTCATTTTCAATTTTAAGTGGCATTATCACATTTGCATTTCAATAAGAAACACGGGAGATATATTTGAGAGGCAAGTTGGCAGGTATATAGATCAGATAGTTAGAAGTTTAGGCAAGGTATGATGAAAATCCAAATTAGCACAATTTTGATAGAATACAAAAATATTTAGGAAATAAACATGACCTGGAAGTTGTTAGGAGTTGTTAGCAGGTGAAGCACCTCTGCTAAAACAAATATTAAGTAGGTTAGAATTAACTTTGTTAGCAGTTTAGTCTTTGATGATTCAACTGAAACTTTCTATATCACAAAATGTCTTTAAATTATCAATACCAAATGCCATGTACAAAAGACATAAAGAAGTCTAAGTTAAAGTTGTGTCTTTATTCATCAGAGATTTGCTAATTAGAAGCATGTAGCACAAAGTTGGAAAGCAACAAATTAGTGTAAAAGACTTAGAAAGACTTCAGTCTTTCTTCATTCACATTTACTCTCCTACATCTGCTACTTCTATTTCACATTTGCCCTCTTCCCACACCATCTCACCTGATGACCTTCCTCGGAAGTACAGATGTAATAGAAGAAACACCACAAGACATCTATTTATTTTCCCTTTTCCAGTGTCATCTCCTTCCTACATTCTGTACCCAAATGCTCTTCCATGCCTCCCAGAGAATAAGACATATTCCTACTTCTAAGCCCAACCACCACATTTGTGTGTTCATTCCTTCTCAAGGACACTAATTCTGTGATTACCCCCTTCTCTCCTGCATAAATGCTCCTCTCTGTTCCATCATTCCTCTCACCACACAATGAGGTCTCAACTCCATCCTTCCATGAAAATCCCTTTCTTGACTTTACTTCCTTATCCAAATAATGTTTCATTCTCTGTTTGCCTCATCAATAAATCTGTACGAAAGTGTCACTTACACTTACTGTTTCCACTTACTAACATCTAATCTTTTTTCAATCTCCTCTTATTGGGATTTGGTACCTACCAGGCCCTACAGTGGCTCTCATCTATTTAGCCCAAGCCACTGTTCATAATTTACCAATAAAAAATAAATTTCTCATCTTTTAGGAATTTAATAAGGAAATATTTTTAAATTATGTATGTGAATTTGCATAAAAGGATTCAAATTAATTATACTGAGAATAATAAAAATATTTTTGCTTACAATTACCCTATGATTGATGATAGTTTCATGAAGTCTGACATAATAACTTGCTCTGATGTGTCTGCCATGCATGATAACAGCTGAATAAGCTTTTTTCTTCTTTCTTTCTTTCCCTCCATCCTTCCTTCCTTCTCTATTTTCTTCTTTCCTTGCTTCATTTCTCTTCCTTTTTTCTAATCAACTGAGTATCTTCAGTTCTAACTCAGATAGGACTGAGTGAAATCAGACTGAAAAGATGACAATAGAATTGTGCCTCAACATAGTAACATTGTATTAATCTCTTAAATTATTTTTAGCTTTGCAGAAGATAAATTACATGTGATTTCTAAGGAAGCTTTGTCAAGGTCTAACAAACTAGCTTAATTATGAAAAATTAATTTTTTGTAATGAATTCTTCTTTTGAGTGTTTAATATAAAATTACATTTGCTCAGTCATGAACTTGTTTCTTAGACTGTTAGAGTGGTTTTTAGAATTTCAAACCATTATGTATAAGTGTGATTTTAGACTTCTTTTAGTTTTTTGGCATTTAAATCACTTAAAAATTAAAAATTATCAGTGTAGTTGTACTTCTTTTAATTAAGAAGTAGCAAAGATAATGGATTTCCTCCCTAAAAACTGAATGTATCTTACTGCACTGTGGCACAGATACATATTCAGAATTAATCTGTTAGTTTTGTAAATAGCAGACCAAAATGCTACTTTTTGTTTTAGCATTTGAATAATATGATGTAACAGTATAATTATTCTTCATATAACAAATATCTTCACATTAAGTAATATGAATAAAAAGAAAAAAATTTCTTTTCTATTTGTATTTAAAGAAAACATTGAGATTTCTAGGAAAATGTTGGAGAATGTAAAAGAGAACGTAACTATGGCTCAAAAGCAACAGCTTAGAATTGTCTGAACTTCTAGGAACTGTCAGCAATTTCCATCATTTAAATTCAACATACCCACATGTAGAGAGGCATATGAGAAGTAAAATTGGCATAAAAAGGCAAAAGAAACAAGTAAAAATTAAAGAATGATATGGACGGTTTTGACTTAAAATTTTCTTTCTATTCTTTAAATGGAATGTTCCTTCATTAGAAGATAGACTTTTTTTAATGTGATAAGTTTTAAAAGTTAATTACCCTTTCATATTTCTTAATTTAAGCCATTTAAATTTTTGGAATGATAGCCAACTGTTTCCTATAAGGGAAATTGTACGTTTGCTATTTTTATCTAGTGTAATCGATATATAATATTATACTCATTTCAGGTGTACAACACAGTAATTTGACATCTACATATATTGCGAAATGATCAAAATAAGCCTAGTTACCATACTAGCTTTTTGATGATAATGAAATAGTACCTTATGAAAGTTATTCAAAAAGAAAAATTGCTGTTTATAAGCAAAGTAATTCCAGTTACAACAGATATATGGCATGTTATCACTCATAACTCCTTTATCTATTTACATAAAGTGGAGAGAATTAAAAGTGTACCAAGAATTACTTTGTCAATGTACCTATTAAAAAAAAACACCACTGACTACTTGATTTATTTTGACTCTAAAATAGAGAAAAAATGCATTCTAAGTTTTGAAAAAATCCAGACTAATGTCTACATAGAATTGGTGTAAATTTTTTGTCTCAATTTGATAGTTCCAGAGACTGCCTACTTTATTTCAGATTTGATGTATGTAGAGGTTTCTATCATAATGTTATGTAAACTATGCTTCATTTAAAAGGGAGACTTTATATATTTGTCAAAGAGATGTACTAGAGTTACATGCAGAAGAAAATGGGAAGTATGTATATAGGCTGGGAAAGGTAGTGCTATGTTGGGGAAAATGAAAATAAATGGAAGAAATATATCTTTATCTTTGTAGAATATATGCTGTTATAGAAAAGACAGAGGGTGAAGGCAGATTTGGAGAAAATTAAAAACACATCTAGGGCTGTGGAGATAAGTAAAGCAACTAAAATCTGAAGGGTGAAAAATGATGTTAAAATATGTTTCCTTAGAATTAATGAACATTAATTCATGTCTTAATCATCATCTTTCACTGGGTAAAACTATGGTAATAAAGGACCTTAAAATCTTAGAAGCTCACAGCGTCAGGGGCATAGTTCTTGCTCCCATGCTGCAGTCTACTGTGGCTCTGCTCCTTATATCACCTCATTCTGAGACTGATTGAAGGAACTGCTCCTATTCTAGAATGTGTCCTTTTTATGCAAAAGGGGAGGGCAAGAAAGTAGAAATCCACATGATGGCCTTTATATAGTTCTCACTTCCACTCACATTCAATGGCAAAAGCAAGTCACAAGGCTGATAAGTGATATCAGGGAACTCAAGTCATGTGGTTGTAGAGATGAACATATAATTCTTTTATTGGAAAAGGGGAAAAATAATGGGAAATAATAAAACAATCACTTCAAGTGTCATGGGCCAACAGTGTCTCCCAAGGAGAATGTGAGGCTGAAGATAAGTTGAAAAGTTAGAGCAAATATGTGTCAGAAGTCTAATCATTTAAAAATGACAAGCAACAGTCTTCTGTAGTGTTGAAACCTCTGGCTTTTGCCTTTGAATTAACATAAAAGAATAGGATGGCTATTTAAATGTTAAACTAATTTTAAAAACATGAGTTTTACAGCATCGGTAGAAGTATAATATATGACAATAAGTGCAAAGAGTGGACTACAGGAATTGAAATATATTGTCGTAAAGTTCATGAGTTGTTAAAGAAATAATAGATTAGGATAATTTAAAGGTGTATATTGTAATCCTTAAAGCAACCAGCAAAATAACAGCACAAAATGTATAATCACAAAAGAAATCCTTAAAAGAAATAAGATAAAATAAATACCATAGAATATTCTATTTAAATAATAGAAAAAGGAAAAGAGGGACACAGAAAGATTCATCAAATATGAGCCAAACACCAAATTGATAGACTTAAAACCAAACATATCCATAATTACATTAAAATAAGTGAACTAAACTCACATTCAGACTGGATAAAAAAGCAAGGTGCATCTATATGCTGTTTCCAAGAAACACACTTTAAACATCTTAAAGCAGGTTGGGTGTGAAATGGTAGAACCAATAAACAAAAGAAAATTATTTGACTGTATGAATATCAGAACCAAGCAGACATCAAGAAGAGCAGTGTTACCAGAGATTAATAAGGAGCATGTCATAATGATAAAGGGCCACTTAAGAAAACATAGCACCACTCAATATTTATAACATCCAATATCAAAGCTCCCAAATGCAAGACAAAACAAAAGAGAACTAGAAACAATTTTTCCGCCACTAGAAGAGATTTTAACACTCCTTTCTCAGTAATTGAACAATAAATAAATAGTACAATTATGAATTTGAACAGCACTAGCCATCAACTTTAGCCTATTAACATTTATAGGAAATTACTCCCCAAAAGAGGTTACACCTTCAAAGGTACACATGGGAAACTGAAGATATACCATATTCTGGACCATCAAACAAGTTTCAATAAATTTTAAAAGATTTAAATAAAGCAGAATATGTTTTCTAATCATTACGGAGTTGAGGTTTAATAAAATAATATCCTTTTGAAGGCCCTCAAATATCTGGAAGTTAAAAAACATACTTAATAAATAATCCACTGGTCAGAGAAGAACTCTCAAAGGATTTTACAATATGTATTTTGAGCAGAATATATGAAAACATAACATATCCATATTTGTAGGATATGGCCAAAGCAGTCTAGAAAGAAATTTATAGATTCAAATACCTATTTTAGAAAATAAAGGTATAAAATCAAGCACTTTTGTTTCCATTTTTAAAAAACTAGAAAAATAAAAAATTAAACCCTAAGTATATAGCACAAAGGAAATAGAAATAAGAACATAATCAATAAAATAGAAAAATTAGACTTATATAAAGAAATCAAATAATAACACAATCCTACACAAACTCTTTCATAAAGAGAGGAAGTGGGAACACTTAAAAAATAAATAAACAGACCGCAGCTGTTTGGTTTCTCCTGAGGAGAGGCCCCAGCTTGCTTCTTATCCCCGTGGCCCACTCTAATGCCTGCATTAAAGCACTAGAGTGGGTAATAAGTTTTGTCTATATTATCAGAGTCTAAAATTCCTTCTTCTTTCTGGGGTGGAACACCTTTTTTTTTAAGTGTTCTCAACTCATATCAGGAGGCCTTTTTAACCCTTATACTATGACAAAACAAGGACAATATAAGGAAAGAAAATTATTGCCAGTATATCTCATGAGCATAGATACAAAAATTCTTAGCAAAATATAACAAATGAAATCCAGCAATATAGAAAGTGGGTTATATCCCATAATCAAGTTTGACTTATCCCAAGAACGGAAGGTTGGTTTAACATGTGAAAATGGTAATACGGAAAGATTTTACTTCATTTTTCACTACGGATGGCTCCATATAAGGTCATTTTATTCCCAGATTATTTATTGGTGGAGGTATTGCTACCACTACTTCCGGGTTCACTTCTTCATCCAAACGGGAGAATTTCCAAACATCTTGATTCTACGGATAACTGTCCTTTCATGGAAATGTAATGTGACTTCCAGTAGGACTACGTTGCTAATAGTCCTGCTGAGTTAGCATAACTCATCCCCTCAAACACCTCCAGTAGATCCTTAACGGAGCATCTCTATCGCGGTAGGAAAGGGGGCTGCCCCTAAGTGGCTATAACTGTTCATTTAAGGACCTTCCCATTGCCTTAGCATGTTTCCTGAGTGGTGGGAAATTTCAGTCTGGAAGCTGCTAATCCTGCTAACACTAAAAGGCTCTCTCCCATTAGCAGCTTCTGTGTTGCATTAATAATAAGAAAGTAATAAAGAGACCACAGCTGTTTGGTCTCTCTTGAGGAGAGGTCCCAGCTTGCTTCTTATCCCCATGGTCCACTATAATGCCTGTACTAAAGCACTAGAGTGGGTAATAAGTTTTGTCTATATTATCAGTCTAAAATTCTTTCTTCTTTCTAGAGTGGAATACCTTTTTTTTTAAAGATTTCCAAATTTAAAATTATACCATCAGTACTTCTGCCAATTGAAGCTGACTTGTTTAACTCATAACATTATTTAAATATAAGCACAAATCATCAAGTACAAGGGAAAAAAAACGTTGCTTTAGAAAAAGTAAATCTTTCACCTTTCCTGGAAAAACTGTAAAACAGACACTTTATTAGAGATGTCTTCCTGGCTGTTTAAAAAATTCTTTTAGAAAATCAAATCATTCATCTGCACAGTATGAAATTAAAGAAAATCAAGGAATAAACACCTTTCCTTTTGTAATACTAAAAACTCTCTTGTTAATAGACAAAATAGAAATGATGAGAAAATACCATAGTAAAACAAAACAAGAAAGGTTAGATTTGTTAATTTCAGGCAGCAGGTTGATCAGTTGTGTCTTTTTAAAAATTCTTATTAGAGTTCATAAACATAAGAGCCAATGCCATACTTAATTGCTTATGCTCTTTTTCTATTGAAAATACCTTTTGCAGAAGTGCACTTTTTAAAGATCCTCTTGATTTAAACACCTGTTTTTAAGTATATGATCTGCCCACTGAATAAGATTTATCTATTGAGCAGTAGGTCATTGCAATTTTTCAATAGCCGATATTTTTGCTTTCAGCTACATATTCTTAATAGGGTAAACAGTAATCCATCAACTCAGAAGTGTTGCTCAGATTTTCATTTCTTGAACAAAAAAATACTAGAAATTTTTTCTTGATTTAGACTATTATACCCTGATTTTGACAGGTCAATTTTATAACTAAGTCATATATTACATATTTTATACTTATAATGCATATAAAGGCCCAATATCAAAAATAATCATCAGTGAAAATATATATTTTTAATATAAAATACATGTTCATCACCCTCACAGAGGAAATTATTATGAGGATCTCTGTGCAATATTTATACAAAATTGAATAAATTACTGTATAAACCAACTGAAAGCTGTTTTCTAAAAACTAATAATCGACGTATTTTTTTTCCTTACAAGTACTTAACACTTTGGGGGAAAAAAAGACATAATAAGTCAAGGCTTCCATTCCAATTTTTGAAATTATATTAAAAGCCTTTGAATAAAAATAAAATCTATAATTTAGGAGGGAGAAAATGTTAAGTATCTTTTACAAACACCGGAGTTTTCCTCTGGGCAAGTAACGATCTAAACCCCTTTTAATTAACTCTTTCATATGGTCTCTGTATTAGCCAAGCAGTTTTGATAAATTCAGTGAACTCATTCGTTGTTTTTTTTTTTTTTTTTGCTTGTGAAAAGCTGAAGTGTTCACTACCAATGACTGACATATTATTGCTAGAGTTTTTCCTTAAATTTAGGGAAGAAAGGAGTTGAGTATGACATTCATATGAAGCCCCAAAAGCAAACAGGTCCATTGGAAAAGTATCAGCATTCGTATGGAATAGTCTTTGAGTTGTTAAACACACTCATCTGAATGCTTTTTGTTTACTTCTGTATTTGTCCTACAGTCCATGAAGGCTCAGGAGAAACGAGTCAAAAGGAGACTTCCACCTGTGATATTTGCCAGTTTGGGGCAGAATGTGATGAAGATGCCGAGGATGTCTGGTAACATGCTATTTTTAGTCGTTTAAACAAACTAACAGCAAAATTTCTTTTTACTCCAACAACCATTTTCCTAAAGGAAGACATTTTCAACATTTTTTTCCTTACCCAGTTCCTCAGGGGGGCAAAAAATGAGGGCTATACTAAAAACATGAGACTTCTGAAGCTGAACGGAGAGCTGGGTGAGCCAGGCAGCTACTCAGGGCATTACTTGGTAAGATGCATTAAGATATTATTGAGACCCTCAAATACTGGTAATGTTGAGTTGAAGAGGAAAAACGTTTTTATCAGAATATCTTTCAAGACCCCTGGTCAGGAAGCAGTGGGTTGTTGCTAATCCGCTTTCTCAGGTGCTGGATTTGGGTAACTGTGGAGATTTGATTTAAGGGTTTGCGTATGCTTGCCCGTAGCTGAATTGGGAAGGCGGTAAAGCAAAGAATGATCTCTGGGTTGTTCTCAAGGATCAGCTGCTTCCCCCTTCACCCAAGCAATACTCAGCTTCTTATGTTAAAATATACTGAACAAGTAATGAACTGTCTTCATTATTCTGAATGGGGCCCGAAATGTTAGTTTTCTAGGGCATCCACAAGTATTGGGCCTACCCTAATCATACCCAAAGTGAGAGCCGCAGAGCTCAGAGCAAGGTCTTTGTGACATGATCTTGGAAAGAGGCAGATTCCCCCCTCACTTTTACACATATTTTTCAGGAAAACATCCAGGGGCCCTTTGTTTTCTTCAATATGTGGACTGTCTTTGCCCAGAGTAGTAAACAATCATTTTGATCAAAGTGTCTAAGAGAGTAAATCTTAAATGTTCTCACCATAAAAAAGAAATCATAAATGTGGCACAATGGAGGTGTTAGCTAGCACTATGGTGGTCATTGTATTGCTTTATGTAAGTATATCAAATCATTACGTTGTACACCTTAAACCTATACAATGTTGTATGTCAATTATATACCAATAATATTGGGGGAAAGGAAGCAATAATTCTAACCAAATGTTTGTGGGTAGAGGGAACAATTCATCTAATGTAAAGGAGGGAAAAAATTAAGGCGAAAGTGAAACAGTCTGTACTTAAAAGTCTTGAAGATATTTTTGAGTGCAAACTGAGAATACCAACTGAGCAAACTGGGGTTCTTAGGGTAACCTCACCAGGTACTTACAGGTAAATAATGCTCAATTAGTGAGGTGAAATAGCCACCCATTAATAAATGCAGACATCAGTAGAGTTTCCATATATTGGTTTCAAGTATACAACACAGTAATTTAACAGTTACACACATTAGTAAATCCTCACCCCAACTAGTGCAGTTACTCTCTGTCAGCGCAGAAAGGTGGTACAGAATCCTCGACTGTATTCTCCATGCTGCACTTCCATCCTCATGACCAACTCGTATTATGATTGAGATTTCTGTGCCTTTTTATCTCCCTCACCCACCCTACCCACCCACCCCTACCCCTCCCACATGGTAGCCACCAGTCACTTCTCAGTGTCTATGAGTCTACTGATGTTTAATTACATGTTTTCTTAAGAACACCTTAGGTATCTTAATGGCTGATGAATTTATGGTTCCCAAACCTGGCTGATTACAAAAATTACTTTGGGGGATGTTTTAAACATACCAGTTCTTTAGGTATACCACAAAATTAATGAATCAGAATTTCAGAGAAGTGGGGCTTAAATTTTTACCTATCTAAAAATCTCCAAATTATTATGGAAACACTGCTCTAAAATAAATGACTGACTCAAAGAATCATTTTGCTCCCTAAATGCTTTAGGGCTCTATATAATCATAGTCATTATATATTAAGACACACTAATAGCAAATGTATCTTTAAAATACCCTCTTTTTAATGTTCACTGCTGACTGCATCTGTAGTTTCATGCCATTATTAAGGCTGTTAATTATCTTGCTGTCAATTAGTTTACTTGTAAAGAGTTCACATGGGTCCCTAATTTTTTCTTAGGAATTGCCATTCCCCTAGTTTTTCTTCTCTTTCATGGCCTTCAGGTGACATAGTTCACTTGACAAGTGCAAAGATTTGAGAAATGAGGTCAATAGCAGCTAAAAACTACTAGCGGTTTACTATGGGCTTGGTCCATTTGTATACTTTTTCTCCTCAGTTACCTTCCAAATAATCTTAGGGGTAGATTCCGTTATTACTCAGTTTACAAAGAGGAAACTAAATTTTGAAGTGTTTACACGGCAGAGCCAAGGTGAAGATATGAGGTGAAAGTGACTACAGGGTGTTAGCATAACAATTCAACCAAAGGTGCAATTAAAATAATATTTCTTTCCTGTCATGTCTGGAGTAATGAGATGGCCAGATTGCAGGCAGCTTAGATCCAGTGACTCAAGACCTGCAGGGGTAGAGCTGGTGACAAGGGAGATGCCTGCAGCAGGCAGTGGGAAAACATCCAGGCTACAGGCTAACAGTGTCGCTCTGGTGTTCCAGCCAGAGTTCTCATCTATGGTATGACGACAGGCCATACAAGGAGATATGGGCAAGGCTTGTGGCACCAGAGAAATTCAACAGTATATCGTAGGGCCCAGCCACAGCAACGGGAGTTCAGTTGCAAAGCGAACAAAAGAAGTTCAAACAGAACCCCAGTTATCAAGGAATTGAGTATCGGTCAGGAAAGCTAATCCAGGACAGAGACAGGAAAGAGTGGCTAGACATCCACTTCTTGGAACTGCTGTAGAAAGACAACGCCTTGGTTACAAGGGGCTGGGACGAGCGCCGAGATCTCAGAAATAAATTACAAGGTCAGAATGAAACCAGCAGCGAGGCTGACTGGCTGCTGAATCAGTTAGCTTTTGGCTAGGACACCTTGTACGCCCCCAGCCTAGAGACAAGATTAGTTCCAAAATGTGGAGTAAGGCTGAACCTCCAGATGGGGCTAAGTGGCTATAGCTGTGAAGATTAGAGGGATGCAGAGGGCAGGGAGCCAAGAAGATCATTATACTTCCCAGGCAAGAATGAAAAGTTGTTAGCATTTAAATAAAATGTACTTAAAATGTCCAATGGAAGCAATAAGGAATGATGCTGAAATGATAAGTGTATTGATTTTCATTTACATAAATACCTTTGTATGTTAACGTATTGTATTTAGTTATGGCCATGAAGGGCAGATTGGAAACAGCTGAAGGACACAAGAATAAAGCAATAAATGAAATGAAATAGGCCTGGAATGAAAGAGGCTATAAAGTAAGGTAGGAAGCGGTGGGGGAGTGATCTGATTCTAGTACTAGTCAACTGAATCAGGGAAGCTTTGATGTGCTATTGATTTTGGATGAAACCACAGCCAGGTCCTCTTGAAAACATAAAATACTGCATATGGTGTGTGGCAACAAAGGGTGCAACTCAGTGTTTAGTTTTATTTTTTCCTTTGATGCTGACTAAACTACAATTTAATGCATACAAAAATCCTTAACCCTGCATTATGAAGTAAAAAGATGTGAATAAACACTACTGATAAATAATGTCTTTATTGTATCTAGAATATTGAAACAAATGTGAAAAAATTAATTCCTAATCTTTCTTTAACCCTGGCCTAAGAAATTAATATTTTACACTCACCACAAGTCGTCTACTTATTCAAAGATGTTCAGGTGCGTTCTAGATGAAGATGAATCTTTGTTAGCATTAAAGAGCCAGTGCACAATCAGCCGATCTTGTTTTCATGGTTAAGTGAGTTTTTGAGTTAAGACAAGTCACACTGGACATGGGGAAGAAAAAATAAGTAAATGAAAGGAAGAGGGATAATGAGAGTAGAGGAAAAGAAGAAAAAGTGATAATTAGAGGATGTCATTGATAAACCATGATACTAATGACATTACATTTGAATGACTATAGTTTGAGAAAACAGATGGCTTATAAGCTCATATAAGTCCCTTCTGTCCTATGATTCCACTTCAAGCCTTTTCTCTTGCTTTTTTCTTCTCCTTATGGAGAATATCAAGGCTGTAGAAATCAGAAAATCGTCAGGTTTTCTCAATAGGAGAGAAAAACCATTACTATGAAAGATGCTTCGGTTACAGATATTTACCCAAGTGTAGGAAAGGATTAAGCTTTCAAAAGAGAGGTGGATGCCCACATAAGGGCTCTACACCAAATATACCCACTCTTTTATCGAGGCATCCCTGTATTTGGGACTGACTCAGAATATGACAGGACCATGTGGGCAAAGGGATGTGCAAGCCTGTTGCAGGAAGGGGCTCAAAGGAGAAGGAGAGAAGGGATTAAAAAATTATTCCTCTTGATAGCCAGGCACAGAAAGTCAGAACTAATACATTTATACATCAAAGAGACTCTCAAATACATTCTGCCAAACATAATTTATAAAGAAAAAGAATGACTTATAAATAAGTCAAACATAATGAAATTGACTCATTGCAAAGTAATAAAGCCCCATCTGATAGCACCAGGAATACCAGCTCATGATTTCAACAAATATTTCTGTTACTTGGTTGGTTTTAGAAACAGATTCATATTCCCTTAATTATCCTACCTGATAAATTATTTCAGTAAGTCCAAAGTAGGTCAGTGGTAACTCTTTGCTCTGGGAACTACTCCTAAGATGTAATTAGCCTAGAACTTACTGTCAGTCCTGTCAGTCAGAAGTAGTTCAGAGCCCTGGGGTTGATTCTTGATTTAATATAAGAAAAAAGCCAGTTGATAGTGGGTCTGATCATAGGAATGGCTGGGTAAGAAATTGGCTGCATGCCTAACATTTCCAGGGTGTCAGGATAGATCAAGGAAGGGAGCACAGGTGTAAGAGCAGATGTGGCTTGTGACAAATGACATAAAGGGACAACTTAAATTATGTCTATTTGCTTCACACGTATGCTTTAGCTCCTCTGCCCATTTTAACCTTGCTTTTGTATTATTCTCTACATGTCACTCAGGCCCATTAGCAAAATCATTTTGGCTTAAATGCTATTAATTCCTCACTAGTCATTCATTTTGTCTTTGAACGCATTAATAATGTTTTCCAGTTTTCCTGCATAATATCCTTGTGTTTGATGGCAATATTAAGAAAGGAGAAAAGTAAAGTGGTTGCAGCAAAAAGAGTTCAGAACAGAAAATGAATGAGCATCTATTTTTTTTTTTATTTCATCGACATTCCAAAACTGAAACAGGGTGTGGGATACGGCATTCCTTTTGTGAGTGTCTCTTACAAAAACAATTTTGTTTGAAGTCCTTAGCGTCTTGCCTCTTTGATCTGAGAAGGCTTCTTGCTACTAGGAATACTGTGTGTTGCTGGCATCATTCCCACCTTTAATGCATTTTGGACTGTGGAGAACCATGAATATTTGAAGCAGGCCGATGGCCCTGGATGATCCTTGGCACTAGATTTTACCATACATATAAGCAAATTAGGCATTAGGTCCTGCTGACTTTAGCATGTTTGGGCTATGAGTATAATAGGGAAAATTAAGGCACCTCTGAGGAAAATACAGAAACCGATTTCTTTGAAAACTACCCTGGTCAACAATTGAACAGGAAGATATGTTGCAATTGGAAAGTTTACAGTTGTTTTCTAAGTAAAAAGATCAGTTAGGGTTGTATATGGGATAGCCAAGCAAGAGGATGCTGATTGGCCACACAGTCTCAGTGATCCAAGAGTTCATTCAATCTTCTCCCAGGGTATTGATTCTCCCTTTTATTGATTTCCTTTGCTTCCTTGCCCCAGAACTGGAAATGTGGTTACCATAATTAGGACTTGCTTCAAACATGAAAGAATGAAAAAACACACACACTCCATATATACACACAAAAAAACAGAATATAGCTCTGGTCTAGAAAATCTAAGATTTATGTTGGATGTGTATATGACTTTATAAGAAACCCTTTTCAGTTCTGAGACTCTTGTGGCTGGGATACTGCCGCCCTCAAATTGCCTTGTCTCCCCTACCCATAAGACAGTGCTGTCAGAAAACTGCCATAATATTTCCTCTTTGTATAAATGGGTGGGGATTGAAAAGTAAAAACACCTCTCTTTCCTTCAATGCTTCCATTTGCCCAGAAAGTTTCCCAGAGAGAGAGGAAATACACAGCTCTCCATCTGGGAAACACACCTTTCCATTTCCATAATATCAAGAGGAAAATGCTGACATGTCTAGTAAATGTGTGACCAAATGTAAATGTTTTGAATTTGATTTTCTTATTCCCTTCTTTTAGGTATTCCTCCACCTATCTTAATTGAAAAATAAACTTGTATTTTTTAATTTCACACAAGCAAACAAAATCTAGAAGTACCATTATAGTTAAATAGACTAGTATTGTAGCACGCTCTGTACAGTGATCTGTGTTGATGACTCTGTGGGCCAAACTTGCCTTTGCAGTAGCTGCTAGAAAATAGACAAATGTGCAAATGGGATCCAGACACTTTCAGTGTCACTCAGAAAGATAAACGAATAACAATGCCACTTCAAATGCACAACAGGCAATTAAAAAACACAAATGAAAAATAAACTAGCCCACCCTCCAGGAACACAGGGTTATGCTTTGTGAAAATTAAAACTTGAAAAATAAAATTATAATTTGAAAGTAAGCCATAGTCTTTAAAATAAAAACTTACCTTAGGTCTTCTGTGATACTGGGCTACTTCAAAAGGAATTGAATTTTCACATAAATTCTGGAGAGTCTTTTGTATTTTTCTCAGTAGCTGCCACATGGTGCTATCACACAGTGATTAATGAAACTTAATTAGAATGTGATGGATACAAATGTAGATTTGGTATAGAGTTCCAAGAAATACAGGGATAAAATATTTTAAACTTTAACACGTTTCACATTCTTTTATAATTTTGATTTAATACATGCAGCATAACTTCCATTTTACATGAAAGTAATGAAATACTACATGAAGGCACCACAAAGGAATGCAGATTGTGTTTCTATGAGGAGCTTAACTGTTTCATTATCTGTTTCTTTTTTTACTTGCTTTTTTAAATCTTGTTGTAAACTACACCCTGCTAATGGGGTATTGCTTTATTTCTGATGCTCCTCCACTTGCCAAACTCACTCCCAGTTGCCTCTTGAGATTTTTTGAGTCTCAGTTTCTAGTTTATTTTGAGTCAGTGATTCCTGTCCCTTACAATCAGAGACTACCTGTTCCATGCTCCAACATCCCAGTATAATATCCCAGTTTCAGAGATAAAAATATGAATCTTCATAATTATCAAAATACAATAGAAGTTCAAAAGCTTGTGTCTCCTATGTGTCAGGCACCATTGCCATGTTTACATTCATGGAGTCATTTAATCCTGACAATCTCTTGAAGTTGATACACTGATAATCCCTATTGTGCTGAAACTGAAAGAACTAAAATTCCCATTTTACTGAACCTGCAATTGAAAAGAAAGAAAACTGAGGCACAGAGGAATTAAGTAAATTGCCTGAAGCCAGACAGTAAGCAGAACAGCTAGAAGTGACCCCCACCAGACTGACTCCGGAGACCATGCTCTTAACCACCGCTCATTTTCTTCTCATATATTTAATGGCAAAAGTTGTGTGTGTGTGGTGCACATAATGTATACACACACACATATATATGCTGACTATATCTAGTATACGTTAGATATATAGTTAGTATAGAATTTCACATTTTTTTTCTTGAAATAGAAAATAAAAACAAAGACTTAAATTCTACTTTGTGATGAAATCCACCACTAACAGATCCACATTGTCTATGATGCCCTTCAAGTATTTCCTTCCCACTAGGTATATATACCTTATTTTTTTGCAGACTGTGTGGTTTTCAGTTTTTTTTCTTTTCTTTTGCGTTTTTGACTAGGTATTGAATTGCTTTCTATGGTGAATATCCTATTGTGACTATATATGTGTTCAATTAAAAGATTATAAACCATGAGATTGCACATCTTCACCAAAACCCGGTTATTTCGAGCTACTTCAACTTCAGTTTATTTTGAAGTGGCAAAAGCAACCCTGATTATAGACTAGAGTGAAAATCATGGACACATTCTAACTACTGATAGGTTTCAGATCTTTTTATCCAGAAAGGAGGCATGTAGCCCAGCTTTAAGAGCCTAGCCATTGTGACACGCCCCCTTCCTTTAATGCCCGCGTGCCTCTATCATCAGGATATCATCAGGCCACACGGAGGGCGCGAGGAGGTCAGAAGAGCAAGGACACTGCTCAGTGAGACATTTGCTGAGCAGATTTGTACTTAACTTCTTTCCTTCAGCTCTTTGGGAATAACTGATGGGCCACATGCCCCTTTCCAAGTGGTAGAGGAGGGTTTATGTGCATTTTTGCTGCAAGAATAGAAATTATAATAGATAAAGGGAAGAATCAACTAAATGGCAAATAAATTCAGCCCATATGCCAGTTGGTTTTGTCCTAATGCCTATTGCCTACCCTAGTGCCATTGCCCTATACAGCTTTTTATTTAGCACTTAAAAAATATAATGCCAAGCCTCTAAGTTCCCAATCTGGTGTATCTTTTAGATGGTTACATCAAAATGGAATTTTTTTCTGGTTATAAAAGTTTTACATATTTAACATAGAGAACATGAAAAAACTGGAAATACAAAAACTCTATTAAAATGTCATCCCACTGTTCCAAGATAACTACTGTAAAATTTTGATGTATATTTTTCTCCAATGTCTGTGTTTATGTGTGTGTGAACATGTCTGTATGTGTGTATGTATTTTTAATGAGAATCTAATCAGCTTTCACACATCAACAAAGTCTCTCAGAAATTTTACTTACCTTTGAAGCTGAGTTTTGAGATTGTTAGGAATCATAAACAAATTTACAAATGATATATTTAAATTTGAACAACATCTGTAGCCCAAACTCTAATTATTCTTTCAAAATTTTGCACTTCTCAAGACATGGACTTGAGGGTACTGTCCTAACATTTGTGATCTAAAAATTTACCAAAACCTAAATCCCCTGTAAGTCTACATTAGACATTTTTCTTGGTTAACTCCAAGAGAATAAACTCTAGTGTAGAGAATATGTGTGCTGAAAACATTTCCATTGTCTGTATTCATAGCATTCATAATAAATAGCTTTCTGAGGTATAAACATTATTTACAAAGAAACTGTCCTCCCAAAGGTGTTTTAGATTGGGTAGAAATTGTTGCTATTCTTCAGCAGTTTACTTCCAAATAGTAATACATTGTATGTGCTGGTTTATCTAAACAACAAATCAGCAAGCCAGTCCTCGACTGCCCACATCAGTCTGTTCCAGATACATTCCCCTACAAACAGGATATGTAATATCTAATAAGTGATTTAACAAATTGTAAAATTATATGCAACACCCAATCAAAAAGTCAATATTGCTAAAGATCTAAATGTTTATCATACTAACAAAAGAAAAAAAGAAAAGAAATAAGAGAAATGAATATATAATTTTTCTGATACCCCCAGTGTAAAATAAAATCAATCAGGAGTGGGTCCATTCATACCTTCATCTCTAAGCTATGAAAGAAACATAAAAAATCAGGATGATGCAACTGGCATAGATGATCTGAAGATTGTTTAGCGCAGTTCTTTTTTATTCATTGCAGTCTTTTCAAAGTCTTTGACACAGTAGTTTACTCTGTTCTCTGAGCTCATCCTAAAATGAGGTTCCTACAATCAAAATTGTATTATCCAGGGTAATAAAAGTAACTGTAGGTTCCAACTAGCCGTAAGTGCCTATAATCAGGAGATATTAAGGGATGTATATCAGGGAGAAGTGCACAGTGAGAAAAGCAAAAATAAGAAATGAAACAAAATACTAACTTCATTAGCAAAAATCACTGATGTATTTCTATAATAAATAGGTATCCATATAAATGTGATACTTCAGGATAGTCAAATATAACATCAAATTATCAATTATGATGAAGAAATAAAAATAATATATTTCATTGAGGGATTCAGTTTAATTTTAATTGAATATGCTCTTCCATCTCTAGAAAATTTGTTGATTTGCGAAAAAGAAAATACAACAGAGCTTTTTGCATTATAGCGACACCGGATGGTCAGACTTAGTGAAAAGAAGCTGTGCATTAGTCAATGTTTCAGCATCTGACATGTTTGCGTAAAGTTATTACATGCTTAGAAGACATAATATGTTATGTTTTTTTACCTGAAATTCATAAGTCTTTTAACAATTGTCTTCTTGCCATTATGCTGGAGGAAGTATTTCCCTTTCCCTTTTGAGGTATGCACAAGATGAAGTGGCAGCCAAGGGAAGAGGAAACCCTAGCATATCAAAAACCTTATACTTTTCATACTACATTCTCCTCTCTTGTGTCTCTGATATCTCTGTGAGGTAGGTAAGGCAGGTGATGTTATCCTCATATGACAGATAGATATATGAAGCCCCTGAAAGGCTAAGGATGATCAACATGTAGTAAAGAGGAAGAAAGTGATTGCTGTTAAATTTTTGCCATTAAAGCAACCAAAGATAGAGCTGGTGTGACACAGTGGACAGACCACTAGACTGCAGGTTCAGAGAACTGAGATCTTACCTTGGAAAAAAAAGCACATCATCTCCCTTGGCGTTTGTTTTGTCCGTAGACAAATTAGATTACTTAGATATATGATAGACAGATAGATGATAGGTAGTTAGGTAGATGATAGATAGATGATAGATGGATAGATAGATAGATAGATAGATAGATAGATAGATAGATAGATAGATAGATAGATAGATAGATGATAGATCTACAGCTATACTGCAATATATTTCATATAAAACTCACTCACTTAGAATACACCATTCAATTGTATTTAGTATATTTACCAAGTTGTGCAGCCATCAGCACAATCAATTTTATAATATTTTCATACTCCAAAAAAAATGAATAACTGGACACATTTGCATCCCTTCCCCTTTTCTCTACAATTTTCCCTCCTCCATCCCTAGGAAATAAATAATCTATTTTATGTCTCTATAGATATGCTGGTTTGGCAAACAGATTTGCCTCTTTGGCAGTTCATATAAATTGCATCATTCAATATATGGTCCTTTGTGATTGGCTTCTCTCACTTAGCATTATGTTTTTATGATTCACCCATATTGTAGCATTTTTCAATACTTCATTCTTTTGATTGATGGAAAATATTCCAGTGTATGGGTACACCACATTTTGTTTATCCATTCATTAGTTGATGAACATTTGGGCTGTTTCAGTTTTTGGCCGTGATGAATAATGCTGTCATGAATATTTATGTGCAAGTTTGTGTGCACATGCGCATGTGTGTGTGTGTGTGTATATGCGTAGGTTTTTATGTGGACATATGTTTTCATTTCTCTTGGATCTGTACCTAGGAGTAGAATTGCTGGTCAAATAGTTATCATGTCTAACTTTTTGAGGAACTCCCAGATTGTTTTCTGAAGTGACTGCACCATTTTATATTTCCACCAGCAATGTATGAGGGTTCAAATTTCTCTACATCCTTGCCAGCACTTGTTAATACCATCTTCTTGAATATTATAATCCTAGTGGGTGTGAATCCTACTGATTGTAGCTTTGATTTACATTTTCCAAATGGCTAATGATGGTGAATCTCTTTTCATTTGCTTACTGATCATTTATATATCCTCTTTAAGGAACTATCTATCCAGATCTTTTGCTTCTTTTTTAAAAGTTACTTATTTATTATTGAGCTGAAAGAGTTTTTTTTTAATATAGGTACAAACCTTTTACTAAATATATGATATGCAAATAGTTTCTCCATTCCGTGGAATTGCTTTTTACTTCTAAGTGTATTTCTTCAACACTGAAGTTTTTCAATTTTGATGTATTTCAATTTATCTATCTTTACTTTTATCACTTGTGGTTTTGGTGTCTACATAGGAAGGTTTTGCTTAACCCAAGTCCACCAAGATTTACGCCCATACCTAAAGCATTTACAGTTTTTTGTGTATAGAGGGAATAAGGGGTCCAAAATCATTTATTTGCACATAGATATCCAATTGTTCCAACACAATTTGTTGAAAAGACTATTCTTTCTCCATCAAATTTTTTGACACCCTTGCAGAAAATCAATTGACTCTGTACATGAAGCTTTATTTCTGAACTCTCATTTTATCCCATTTATGTATACATCTATCTTATGCCAGATCTGGATCCCATTGTCTCACAGGTAAAAGATGGGAAGTAAAGGTGTTGGACTAAATGATTTTCATGGTTCCTTTGAGTTCAAATATTACCTAAAGAAGGAGTAGAAATACTGTGAGCTGTAATACTTATACCAAAAGCATCCCAGTGGTCCCCATGGCATTGTTCCCCTTTCCTTTTTCTCCTAAAATTTCCTCTAAGTCATTTTCAAGTTAGAAAAAAATAGTCTATTGTGTCCAGAAGGTTACCACTCTGTCTTTTAACTCTCACACAGAAATTGGCAGAAATAATTTTTTTCTTATTGACTAGTCATCTCTTTAGAAAACACAGAAAATTGGAGGATTTGAAGCAGTTCTGGCAGAAGATAAACATACAATGAAGCTATATAAAAAGAGAAATTCAAGAGGTGAATAATGAAATGATGTTGAGGAAAAGAAGGAGAGAAAAGTAAGATACAAAAACTAATTCTAAAGAAAAATCAAACTAATAAAATCTGCAATTAACAGAAAATCTTCTCTCTGAGAATCCTAGAATTCAGGGGAAGGAAGAAAAGGAATAATTCTTATGGTTTAATTAGAAAAGATGACTAGTTCATCTGGAGATACATTAGCAAGTTCTGACCTCCACAAGAATTTATACTGTACACCTTTAATAACTTCTAGAATGAAATACAAGACAATTTTTGATAACTAGCTTATGAATTATATAAAATTATTTATGTTGGATCTTAATGTAATGTGTTAATTATAAAATTGTAAAGTTGTAAAATCAAAACTCTGTGGAGGTGATGATTCTCTGTATGACCTGCATAATGATATCCAAACATGTCATTGTTACAGCATCTGACTTCCTACCAGGTTAAAACAAAAGAAACAGATGGCCAATGTATCCCTTAGTCTTTTTCTCTTAATTATGGTTATCTCAGCCAGAGATTAGACAGACCCCTAAAATATTTCACTGAGTCTTTAGGATTATAATTTCCATGTACACTTAGCAAAACTAACCAGCTGTTGAGACAGAGCATAGCTGAGTAAGGAAGAGTGCCCGGAGCTCCTAGACGGTACTAAAACAGTGTTTCTTGAACTGTTCTCTGATGTAATACAATCCATTTATGAACAACTGGGATACTAGATAACTTGGTTTGTGACATAAAGTATCATTTCCTTATATGTTTTTTTCTGTAAATATTTTATTTTACTATTAGGGATAAAAGATGTGGTTGTTATGAAAATTTGTGCAAAATGGGAAAACACTGATCAGATTTTTATGACAAATATCCTTGCTTTGCTCATAATTAGCTATGTGATTAAAAATAGAAATAAGAAACAAAGATAAAAATATGCAAAGCAATTACAATATATCATAATATGGGGCCTAACAGTTATGATTATGGCTTTAAAATGCAAAATGTGACTTTGAGATATATGTACTTATAAGAATTCTTACTATTGATTCTGCTCTATTTTTACTCAGATAATCAGTTAGTAATCAGTTAGTAATTTGTTGGTATATTTGAATATTTGTTTAATCCTTCATAATGGGATTTGTAGTCCGTTAGTATAATCAAGCTGCTGGGTATTTCCATCCACTTATTCATCTGTTGAATCCTGTTTCCCCAATTTTTGTTTGTCCCAAACCAAAGGACAATTTCAAATAAAATCTCATACCTCTGTGTTAAATTAGAGGCGGAAAAAAATCTTTGCATTAGGGTCCAAATGACACATAGTAATAAATGTTAGTAGGGTGCATGAGGGCAGTAGGCCTGCATTTTTCAAAAGGCAGTTTAGTTTAATTCTATTTGTGCTGCCTGTAACATTGGCTAGAAAGGTTGGCATAGAGCATTGTGGATATTCAAAACTGTAGAAAACCTACTGGTCACGAAGACTTATTTTTTAACAGGAAATAAGGCAGTACAGTGCACCCAACAAGTATCTTAACTGCAGGGAAGGGCAGTGTCAGCATGGGCTGGATGATTAGGTTTGGAAGGTCTGAGGAGTAATTTTAAAACAACAGTTAATCATTAATGAGCCTTACTTTGTGCCCTGCACTCTTCTAAGGATTTCACATTTAATAAAACATGTGACCCTCACAAGAACACTGCAAGTTAGGTACTATTACTATTCCAGTATTAAATATGATACATTGAGGCACAAAGATGTTAAATAACTGACTAAATTTACTTCAGTTAAGGGTCAAAGTCAAGACTTGAGCCCAGAAACCACTCTCCAACTTATTTGGTAAACATGTGCCCCCAGAAAACTTGGGGCAGAGTTTTATGAGTGTGGGTATAGCATGTTCTCAGTTTATGACTGAGAACATGTGCAATGTCTGAAGCATCACAAAAACACCTGTAGCCAAATGATAGAAGACTTACTTGTGAAGTGTATTAGTTAGGGTGAGTAACACTACATTCTATAACAGATGAAGTGCCTACTGTGAGAGGAATAATACAGATATACATGCACACACAGATAATTCTTGCTCTCATCACAGTTCAGGGCAGGTGTCTTTAATCAGGCTATCTTATACATGGTCCCTTCAGAACTGTCTCTCTTCTTATCATGGGCCTGCCCTTCCCTAAATCACTGAGTTCCTATGCATTCATTTAGTATAAAGTAAAAGAGAAGAAAAGATCATACATGGGGTTTTTATCAGCCCATCTTGGAAGTGGCTTTCCTCACTTCCACATATATCCCTCTGACCAGGACATTTGTGATACAGTAAAAGTAGCATTAAGGAGAAGGAACTCGATAATGAGTTTGGTAATGGTCCCTGAAAGAGAGATCGGAGATAGGGATGCTGTACAGTAGCAGTAGATAATTATTTATTACCTATGATTTGATGAGTCATGCTCTGAGTCATAGCAATACAGTAACAAAACACAGACAAGGATCCTCCCTATAGAGAGCTTATTACATCCTGGGGAGGTTCTCATCCAAGATGACAACATAGACATCCTAAGATCAGGAGAGATGAGGGGATAAGTGGTAAAGAAATAAACAAATAAGCAAGCAAGTTGCTTTCAGGTAGTAAGTGTTTAAAAAGAGAAACAGAGTTGTGAAAATTAGGGTCCTGGGAGAGGGGGATGTTACTTAAGATTGGGTATATAGGGAATGGCTCTCAGAGGATTTGCCTCTCTGAGTCAAATAGCAAGAAACAGCCAGTCTTGCAAAGATCTGTAGAAACAGAATTCTGAGCAAAGAGAACCGCTGGTCCACATGCACAAGTTATGTAAATGAGCACAGTGTATTAAAGGAAGTGATTGGTATAGCTAAAGCCAGAAAGTAACTGAGAAGATCTGAGATGAATTGAAGAGGGACCTGATCATGCAGATGCTAGTAGACCTTGATGAAGAGTGTTGATTTTATTCTAAATGTGCTGAGAAGCCTTCAGATGTTTTTATTTGGAAGTTACATGATCCAGTCATCTCCATTCTCATTCCTCCTGAGCCTTGCTAGACCACTCCAGAACATCACCATTGTCCTCTTCTCCCATACCCATAGCATTGGCCTTGTTTGAGTCATATTAGTACCTAGGTACCTGAAAGTGTGGGCATGTGATTTCCTTAACTGAAATGCAACCTCCTAGAGAACAGAGACTTATACTTGTGACTCCTTCAGGAACAAGCACAGTTCCAAGAGAGCACTCAGGCCCAGAGTAAGCCCGTGACTAAATGACCAATGAAAAAATCAGAAATGAAAAATAACTGAAGGAATAGACAGCAATATTTCCTTGTATTTAGAGTCTGCAACATGCTTTCCATTTTCCCTGTGTCATCGGATCCACACTAGCACAATGGACGCATGGGGAAGAGGTTGCTAACAGCACAATTATGAGAGGCAAGAGACGAGAAAAAGAGTCAAAGAGAAATCAAGATTTGAGGCTGAGTGCTGGGAAGTATAATGGAACTACTTTGGAAATAGAGTCTGGTAATAGAGTCAGTTTGGAGTAGGAGAGGGAGGCGGTGAGAAGAAGCTATGCTCTGAGTTAGCTGATAAAAGGCAGAACCAAGTGTAATGCCCAGGAGGCAAATAATTAAAGGTTACATTGTGTGATGCAGACAGAAAGAGGGGCAGGAGTTCAGAGAAATCTAAGAAAGAAGATGGATTTGGGGCTGAGGAATGAAAAAAGACACTAGAGTAGCAGAAAGTTAGACTGCTGGGTAAAAGGGCCCAAAATATTTACTGAAAAATAATGTGATATTGGGAAGAAAAGACAGCATAAGTAATAGGAAACAGAAAGATACCAAGATATATTAATTAAGAGACAAGAAATTAGAAGCAGACTAAAGAAGAAAAAACTAAGGGGTTGCTGTCTTCCATTTGTTTAATTAAAAGATCAAATTACAACCTTGCTACTCACTGAAGATTTCTGATTTCCCACCACCAGAGTAGGGGAAATAAGACAGTGTTATAGGACTGTGCATTCTGGCTCCCTTGAGGTTGGTGAAACTCATGTATCAAGCTCAAGACCTGGGCCTGTGGCTGAGTATTTGATTGCCAATATAATACTCTGCAGAGTTCTTTCCTCTTCCTGGCCTAGTAACCAACACTGTTCAAGTAGCTGACTGCTTTCTCATACCCTTGGAGGATATATAACATGAACCAGAAAAAGATCTTTGTTTTTTTAAGCAACTGAGATGTTGAGGTTGTTTATTACTGCAGCATAACATTTTATCCTCATCAATGAACTTGACATCTGTTCAAAAGACACATGTGAAGTGAGATTGACACTTAAGATGACCCTGTGATCTAAATGTTTGTGCCGCCCTCCATTTATATATTGAAACCTAACCCCCAATCATATTAGGTGATGAAATATCAGGAGGTGAGGACTTTGGGAGGTGATCAGGTCATGAGGGTGGAGTCTTTATGAATGGGATTCCTGTCCTTATAAAAAAGGACCCAGCACGGTAGCTCACCCCTTCCACCTGTGACATCATAACAAAAGGCAGCCAGCCAGCCATGAGGAAGGAGACCCTCTCCAGATACCAAATCTGTTAACCATGATCTTGGACTTGTCAGGCTTCAAAACTGATAAATTTCTGTGGCTTACAAACCACCCAGTTTGTGGGATTTTTGTTATAGCAGCCCAAATGGATTAAGACATTGTCCAAACCTCCAACATGCTTATCCCCAAAGGCCTTGCATGGCCCTGAAAACTGAACTGCAGATGTATCTTCTTACCCATGATGCTCCACCCAGTGCAAAGCAGGAGACGGGGGCCCCTCCCACTGCTCGTCTGTGTCGCTCCCCCTGCCTCTCCTCACAGCTAGCAGGAACTAGACTGACTCGCCTGAGGATTAGGAGGATGGGAGGACAGTTAGCGGTGCTTCCAGATCTCTGCACCACAATGCCTGTGGCAGAAGAGGAAAAGAACCAGAGATTATCAGAATCAAAAGCAAAAAGTAGGATATCAGTTTAACAACAGAAGAAATCAAAATGGTTGATCAACTTCTGACAAGAAGGTTGTATCTTGGCAGATAAAACCAAGCTTACAAGAATAAAGCAGAAATTAATTTTCCATGTGAGGCCTACAAGTATAAAGGCTAGTAAAAAGATAACAAAAGAATGAATTTATTTTTGTTCCTACAATGTGTAGTATATTAGCGATATTTTTTTTTCCCATGGAGGGGTGAGGAGGAGGGTGAAAGGGAAAGGAAATGAGTATCTTTTTTAGTTCAGTCTTTGACTACTTGTAAATGATCTAATTTTAAATTTGACGTAGTATACTTAAAACTATATTTGATACAGTGTTTTTAATGTTTTAAATGGAACTCTAAGATTCATTGTGAACTTTCAATAGGAACATTCATAAATTTCTATTTACTTTTAAAACTCAAAATTATATTTTAAAAGAGGAAACCTCTTTTTTTTCCTTTTTTAAAAAAAGAAAGAGGAACAAACTAGTAAAATTAATTTCGTTGGGAAATTTCTTTCGCAAGAAGAGGATTCTGAGTGCCTAACGAAAAGGCCCCACCAGGTGAGGGGCTCAGTCTGCCACTGAGCTGTACCTACATCACAGGTGTGTGATGATCGCTCTGTATCAAAGTCTAAGTCTGTCTCACTTTACACAATGGTCGTGAACCAAGAGTTCAAATTTTAATAGACAAAGACATGCTTTGATAGAGTGATGGATGGATAGATGGATAGATGAAAGTATGGATAGATGTACCTAATGAGGCAGTTTGGTGTCTTGAGAGAATATGGACTTTGTGTAAAACATGGACAGAGGGCTCTCATGCTAAACTCTATCTAGTTAAGATCTTAGATGCTAAAGTCAGACTCCTGAACTTAAATTTTGGTGCTGCTGCTTACTCCTGTGTGGCCTTAGGCAAGTCTCTTAACCTTCCTGGGTGTCAAAGTTCTCATCCATGTAAGGAGAAGTTGAACATCTGTTATTTAAGGGGGGTGTTAGGAAGATACATAAGAACTAGTATCATTAACTTCAGTTTTCTTTGAATATCTTATTTAAAAACTTCTATCTGAGAAGTGTTCTTTTTGCCTAGATATCATAATAATTTATTGTTCAGACTGTGACTTGGAAGAATGTCCTTCACTCTCTCATTTTTGGTCACCTGTTTGCCAGTGTACTAGTTTATCTTAAAAGTTTGTAAATCTCCAGAGCAACCTTTTCAGGAGGTCTTGAATCTTAGCACTTGTTCTCTGAAGTAGGGGACAGGGGTTAGAGTGAAAACAATCAAACCAGTTATTTGGAATTGAATAAATAAATGCTTTGACTTATTTTTCATACTTCAAACAATATGTTAGGTGATAAATAGTTTAAACCAAGAAAAATCATACCATCTAGAATTCTTAGGAAAATTATTTTTTGTTGTTAGAGGAAAAAAAAGTTTAATTTGCAATATAAATATCAATTGTTTACACTATTGTTTATTCCCTAAAAAACCCAATGCTAAATAGTTTATAAAGATTAAAGATCACTGTTTTTAGTACTCAAAAGTATCCTATGAGGGTTGTTATCCTCATTTGCCAATGAGGAAAGTGAGGTTTAGGCGAACCTTATGTCATGGAATATGGCCAAGAAGTAGAGGGAAGCAGGATATAAGTGATTTCAGAGCTCAGGATCTTTCTTACCAAACAAAATTGCCTCTCAGATAATCCTAGTGTGTTAAATCCTGCTGGATAAGACCTTGGAGATCCTATGATCCTGTCTCATTGTGTTACTGCTTAGAAGTGTAAAGAAGAGAGAAATTAGATGATCTGCCCGAGGTTATTCACTTCCATCTTTTCCTCAACATAATAACATACTCTCGTCTGAAAATCATTTCTAGGATTTATACAAACTAATGGCATAGTCATGACATTTTTTAGTTGAATGCCCAACGAATAAATCATTTTCATCTGGTTTGCCCATCTCATGTTATGAACAAAATGTACAAATGTGTTACAAAACCAGAATAGTCCTTATCTTCACTAATAGGCTGTTTTTTCATAGAAGTAGAAAAACCATCCTTAGGCTGAGTCTGTTTTAAATGAAATAAATGTGTGGTCATTTTCTTTGTGAGACACGTCTCTGAGGCATTGAAGGAAAAGATGTCATGAGTGACCTCCTAAGTCATGCAGCTTTAACTCACAGCCAGCACATGACTTTAAGAAAAGGATAATTTTTCCTACAATGCTAGTGTGATGCATTTTATGAGGTCCTCCAGGTCACTTCACTACTGTGCTAGGTAGAAAACTGGTGGGGCTGAAAGTGTATTGTCTCTTTAGTAGACCAATTAAATTTATTTTTAGCTGTTATTTTTTGTTTGCTCGATTTCTACTCTTGCTTTATTCAGATGTTAGAAGAGATGTTTACAGTATGTATCATTATCTGAATGATCCTCTGATTGCAAAGTCAGGAATGATTTTTCTTGAAATGTTAAGGAGTCGCCTCTACCTCTTACAAAGCCAGAAATCAAGAACAAGGCTGTACCATTTCTTTGAAAACTACGTAACCAGGCTAACATATCCATTAGATAAAATTTTTGCTAAAGGCTTTGTACAAGAGCTTATTCTGGTCTTTCTCCTTCACTAATTTTGTAACCTTAGTTGAGTTACCTAGCCTCTGAACATCAGCTTCCCTACCTATAAAATGGGAGAGTTTACTATCTATCCACAGGATAGATATAAGGATTTTTATAAGGGTTAAATACTAAGATGCATATAAGTTTAGGAAAAGGCTTTGTACTCAACAAATATCAGATATTATCTTTGTGAGTTCAGTATCCAATTATAATACATTCATCTAGTACTGAGGTTTGAATTGCTACCTTTAGGCATATGATGGACAAATATTTTGCAGCCCTTACTCTCATGTTCTGCAAATTCATTCATTTAACACGTATTTTTTGAGTATCTACTGTGCATTAGGCCCTGGTGTGAGCACTGGATTTACAGAACAAACAGAACAAATTTTAAAATTCCATTATTGAGCTTATTTTCTATTAGGAAAATAGAATAAATAAGTATAAACATATATGTAGGTTATTAGAGAAAAATGCTCAGGTAAAACAAAGAACATAGGGGTAACATGAGACTTATTAGGATGTATTGTATTGCATAAGCATTATGGAAGTGGGGCATGAATATTATCATTTTAGATAGGGTGATCAAGAAGACTTTCCTAAGAAGGCAAAATTTTAGTGAAAGTGTGAAAGATATGAGGAAGCAAACCCATTAGATATATCAGATCAGTTCTGTCCTGTATCACAGCAAACATTTATTGAGCACCAAGCCTGTGCTTTATTTGTATTTATTTGAGGTATGTCCTTCACTCCACATGTCCAAATTTAATCCATCATCTTCCCTCCCAAACCTATTCTATCAGCAGTGTTTCTGGCATCACTGTGTTTCTGATCACACAGTGGGTGATTAACTGTGTCATCACTAATGCTCCCTCTCCATTTCCCTGTCCATACACACCAATATCCACCTATTCAGCTGCCAAATCCTACAGATTTTGCCTCCACAGTTTTTCCATGTCTATTCTATTGTTTTCATTCCTGTTGATACCAGTGTATTTCAGACCCATATTACCTTTACTAGCCACCTTGACTATTTTAATAGCCACTGCAAGGGTGCCTCCAAATCCAATCCATAGTGGTCAGTTCAGTTGTCATAGACATCAGTGGACTTGTCAGGTCATAGTTCCAAAATCTTCAGCAGTTCACTGGCTCAATAATATCCAGGCTCAAATTCCCGTGGCCTCCTCATCATTGAAACAGGATGGCTACAGCAAGCTCAAGCATCATATTCTTATAGCACAGCTCCCAACAGCAGAAAGGAGCAAGCCTCTCTCAGTGAGGATTTACATGGTGCCATCACCTCACCACTTGCAACAACAGATATCTTTTCATTGCCATGTTTATGTCACGTACTTGCAACAATCACAGAAAAGGGAAAAGACCAATAAACATGCATTTCACTCAACACATGAACTTTTGATCTCTGAATGGAATCAAGGATTCTTTAGCAAGGAAGAATTGCAGAAAGGGCCTTTGGATTGACAACAAAAAAATTTCTTGTACACCCTCTACTGGATAAACTAATGAGAATGATATCCAAGCCTCTTAAGATCCACCTGAGATTTTTTTTTCCTTCTATACCATGCTTCAACTAACATGTGCTCTGAACTCTCTCATCTATATGCTTTAGATTAGTTGTTCTCAATGTGTGGTCCAGGGACTAAGATATTATTCGCCTTTTTCATTCTCATTCCAATGCACAATGGAGTTTTCTAAAGGCTTTTTGATATGTGTTATTCAACAGATTCAAGGAAGAAGCAGATATAACAATCTAAGCTTTCTTCTCTTAAGGCAAACATTAAGGGATTTTCCTAAAAGCACACATAGTCATTCTTCTCACTAAATTTTTTCTCAAAATACATTCATTTTTATTAAAATAATTTACTTATATCAACATATAATGCATATATTATTGTTTTTAAATTGAATTAATAAATACAAAATGTTAAATGCCTCAATTTAGTTTCTACTATAGGAAATTTGCAACAACAAAGTTTCAGTATTTAAGATTATAAAGAGGTCTTGAGATCAAAAGGTTTAAGAAATGTTGCCTAGATTATATAGTCTCTCTCTGCAATACCAAGTCCTCTATCATTAAATGCTTATCATTAAAGATATGTCAAATGATCCTCCTCATCTTTAAAAGTAAGCTCTTACTCCACTGAATCCCAGTGTGTTAGTCATCTATTGCTGCAAAACAAATTATCCCAAAATATATCAATTTAAAACAGCCATATTTGTTACCTCATACCTTGTGGGGGTCAAGAATCTGGGCGTGGCTTAGCCCTGTGCTTCTGACACAGGGTCCCTCTCAAATCTGCAGTCAGGATGTCAGTCAGGGCTGCAGTCACCTCAGAGCCCAGCTGAGGAAGACCACCTCCAAGCTCACTCACATGGCTGCTGACAACACACAAGTCTTTCTTAGCTCTTGGTCAAAGTCTTCTAGCAAAATGGTACCTTGCTGTCTACCTCCACCCCAGAGAAAGAGTTCAGATAGAGGGAGGGAGTGGAGAGAGAAGCCAGAGTATTTTTGTAACCTAATCTTGGAAGTGACACCCCATCATCATGGCCTGTGCAAAAGGAAAATGTGAAGTCCCTAGTTCAAAAAGCAAGGAAAAATTCTTTTATAGTCTTCCTTCCTTTCTTCAATTAGTCTCTCTCTTGAGTTGTCATAGTGAACTGTTTATGCTATGTCATTCTGAGTAGAGAAAGATTAAAATTTGAAATTATTAGCATGTTATTTTACTGTTAATTTTTATGTTGTTCAAAGCCAGGTTTAAATGCAAATATAAGAGCATTTAATTTGTATCTAGAGTCACTAAAATTACACAATCGTACTTTTTATCTCATATATGCATATACATTTCATTGTTATCAGAACAGTAGAAACTGCTGCACAAAACCAACTCAATTTTTTATTCCATTTCTTGATACTCACATATTCCAACAACCATTCCCACCTTAGGTTTACTGGTTAGTAAGGAAGGACGAAAAGTAAAAGGAACTCTGGGTTGTCGTTTCTCTTTTCCTGTAGGTCATAATTTTTAGCATAAAGGGTTGACTAGCCCAGGGAAGTAGCATGAAAAAAAAAATACAATAGAGTTCCATAGTCGTTTTTTGTCATATCATGCCACTGTCTTCTTCCTGTGTTCTAAGCAAGTTCTGGTTTGAATGGAAAGTACACCTTCTCAGGTTGTCAGTGCCCCATTTACTTAACTGTGCAGGTAACCCACTTCCTTTGTACTTGCTTTGAGTCTCACTGAGCTCCATGAATCTTGGTTTCACTGGGTGTGCTCATGGGGCATCAAGAATGCTTATGGGGAACAAGGTGGCCAAGAAAGGAGGCAGACACACATGCTGAATTTCTCCTTCTGCTCATGCACGTGCTCCACTGTGTCACTCAATTTCACTGATAAAATTCAAAGATAAAATTACAAGTCAATGACAATGGAACATTAAACCAACTTCAGGGCCTTGTGGGGACAGGCCCTGGTCACATGAAGCCACCCCTGCCCATTCCTTTTGCTATATTAGAGGAGAGTTACTGGGCCCAGCCCACATCAAGGGAAGGGTATTACACAAAGGCATGAATACCAGGAGGCAGGGCCATTAAGGATATGTTATTTGTATCTCATATATGCATATACGTTTCATTGTTATCAGAACAGTAGAAACCGCTGCACAAAACCAACTCTAAATACAAATTAAATGCTCTTATATTAGCATAATGCTGCCTGACACATCCAATATCATTTTTCTCTTTTGATTTGTTCCTTTCTCCCTTGTACTTCATAGTTACTTAGGTGTATATGGTGTTAGGTACACCTCAAGGACAGGTTCTGGCCCTCTTTTGTTACACATAATATGTAACACATAGCAGCACTGAAAATATGTCAGTGGAATGAGTGAATGGGTGGATGAATAAGTGATGCCCTGCAAGTTTGATTGATATTGCAGTGAGTGGTCTTTGTGAGCAACAAACAATATATGAAATTAACTTTAATGTTTTCCTCAAATGTTGCAAGATCTTAAGACTGACTGCCTTTATGATTTCAGATTCTTATCTTTCCACAAATCATATATACTGATTTATCTCTTACCCCCTTGTCTTGGACTGTCCTCCCTTCACACATGGGTTATTTCTGACGTCTAAAAAACCTTATGTAGGTTTTTGTCATGAGTGAATTATTGTACTTGAGAATTAATGATACAAAGGACAGCTGGAGCATATCTGAAGAAACTGTTCCACTGGCATTTACATTTTTATTTTGGACCACATCAAAGTGGCAGGGGAGCTACGCCCTTTTAATGGTTTGCACATGTGGTCAGGCATTGTGTAAGCAAATAATGCTTCCCATAGCTTGTATTCAATTTTCAGAAAAAGAAAATAAGAACGAGCAGAAGCCTTTGTAGATCTAAGCATTTTCTTCAGTTTTCCTCATTGGTCCATCCCACAATGCACAAGCTTTCACTTCCAGATCTGTTTCAAGGGTCTTTTATAATGACAGAAGCTAAATCTTTGTTTCCAAGGAGCAGAATACAAAAATGCATCACTGTGCCATTTAAGAAAAACTATTTTGTCCATCTTGTTTATGCACTCAAGATAATACAGTGTTTTAAAAAAAGGCTGGACCCAGCCTCTGCCTGTTTATTCAGTATAAACAGAAGCATCCTTTTTGATGCTGTAAGGACAGGATGTGTGCTAATTTCACCAAGTAAAAGCCACTGCACTTGGCCATATACGTCTTTGTCTATAGCAGCCTTGCTTCTTCACAATATTGTAAAAGTGCACATAAAGGATAATGTCATGATGCACATCAAATATTAATGTGCATTGACACATAGTCATCCATTACAGCAGCAAAGTGCCCACACTGAGCTGCTGTAGGGTTATGCCTTCCTTCACCTGCATGTTCACACCTCTTCCCATGCCCAGACAAAGTGGAGCACACTCTACTCCTAACCTGCACCTCCAGGGAAGTTCTGGCAGCAAAGTGACTGATGTCCTCACGGTGGCCTATTTTCTAACATGGAACATCTCTTGCCTAATGTGGATCAAGAAAGGAATGATATTTATTGTTTCAAATTCATGATATCCTGATCTGAGCATGTGTGAGAACCACGCAGGGGCTTGGGAAGGGGGAGGCAGAAGTTCACAGGCAAGGGGTGTTTATTTCTTTACCAATTTCTTACTCACATTTTAACAATAAGTACATTGTGGGGTTTTTTAAATCCTGTTTCATGTAAGAATGTATGAATGTATGAATTACCAAGCTACAATTCAACTCCGCAGTTTAGAAATAAGTGTGTTGCTTAAGTAGTTCAGGCAAGCATGTATTTTTCTCTTTGTCCAAAGCTACAAAAGCATTTTGTGCTGCTTCAGTGCTCTGCCTTCAGACATTCCACCTCCGCCTGTGTATCCCGTCCCGGAGCCAGCACCCTTCCCACATCCTGCTTCATTTTAGAGTAGTACCACACCTAACTAGGAAGGAAGCACTGGGAATCTGTTTATGCATTTCTAAATCTCCCAATTTAAAAAGACACATGCCAAAAATCAAGGTATTGCTTCCAGACAGATTCTTCAATTACTGTGGCACATCTTCAGATCTCTTCCTATAGAAAATTCAAGAATTGAGTTCCATACCCCATAACAATATGCTCCAGCAGAAATTTTGTTTTTCATTACAAAGAAAAACATTTCTACCCTTTATAACTAATACCCAAGTGAAAGTTTCACCAACTTCTTAGATTTGAATTGTGCTGTTTTCCAAGTATTCTCCATCCAGAAGGACTTTTTTTTCCCAACAAAAACCCTATATCCTAAATGAAAGGACTTTTTTTGTGTTGAATTCCTTCCTCAGCTAAGACTTTACCCAGTACCAACTTAACCAGTAACTACACACTTGATCATAAGCCCATCCGTGATCATCTCTTGCTCAGTAATTTAAAAGCTCACTAGAAATGCTTTCAGTTGAAATTGAACCACCATTAATGGGCCTGGAAAAGTAGGCATCATTCAGACAAACACAGGCACTCTCTCAGTCACCAATGCCATGGCTGAAGAAGCTTGAAGTCTGGATTTCTCAGGACTGCCAGTGCATTCTCTCCAGATCAGTTTAGTCCTGACTGGGTAAACTTCTAATCACCTCCCTTCATCTAGACATAGTCTATTTCCTTTACATTAGGTAACAGTATAACTCATTCCTTCCCTCTTTGTTCTGGCCTCTTTGCTCCTCATTAATTTTCTCTAGTCACCCAGTCAGCTCTGGCCCCCTGTGGTTATAGGAAATTATCCATGCAATGAGCTTAATTTAGAAATCTCTGCTGCATGAAGAAGTGGCAGCATTATTCTTCTCAGAGTCCAATCCATGTTTACTTTCATGCTACAGCCTCTCAATGATCACTGACATAGAAATAAACACTGAACTTAAATGTTTTTGCAGAAGTCATTGGACATCTGGTAAATCAAGCAGAGGATAAATTTCAGATTATATGGTTAAAAAAGTAAAATTCTGGTATCCATCTTCCCTATTCTTCAGGTAGAAGAATTCACATGAAACACAGTCCATACACTCTGACACTATGTATTGTAAAACTTGTGTCTTCAATATTAGAAAATGTCTGCTCTGCACAATTTACAATAAGTAAATTCTAACTCAAATTTTGAAATATTATTTTAGAATAACTGTTTTAACATTCTATTCAAGAGCTACCAATGTTCTCCATATGCCTGACATAGATAGCCCTGTGATGTACAATATTAACCAAGGGAAACATTCAACTTAGTTTGATAAATTTCACAGCTTCTCTTTGATTTCACCCATGAGAAGATAAGAACCCATTAATTAAAAAAATAACAAAATACTAAAGGGCACTCATGAATTTTTTACACACTACAGTCACCTGTATATAATCTTATGCTATATTTAAATTGAAATAATGTGTTGGCTTAATATAATTTGTATTGACTTAATGCAACTTGAGCAAAATAAAATTCCAGTTCAGTAGAAAACAACTATGGAAGACCCACATGTATGGGGAATACATTCAAAATTATCCCCTGTATGAAGAAATACAGGGATATTGTACTTTAACAATAAGAAATACATGCACAAGGGATATTTGGCTGTCACAAGATATATCTGAGAGCTGATCTTGCCAGGTCCCAAAGTCCTCCCCTCTGCAATGTTCTTTCAGAGAATTTCAGAGAAAAGACTCTATTTAGTGTTAATCTTTCTTTACCATGCCTTTTAATCATTTTGAAACTTGTGATTATCTTTAATCAATTATAGTTACTAAACCTTCCTCCAACAAGTATAGTCTGTCCCATATTCAGGTAATTTAAGGATAATAGAAACATTACTAAAAAGCAGATAACAGATGTGGTGAGGGCAAAGATCTCCCAGTTTAATATTGTGTCTGGGTAGCCAACTTAATGAAATTTTCCTTACTAATAAAACAACTAAAAAGATAGAAAGATAAATGATTGATAGGTAGATAGATAATAAAAAAAATGACCAAACCTGCAGATATTTTACTAACTACAAAGCCAATAAAACTGGATTTAAAAATGCAATCAACACCTACCAGTCTTGCCTGCAGAGACAAAGACTGCCCACCCTTTCCTCCAGCCTATTTTGAAAAACATAAGGGCAAACCAATCAGAAGCCTAGGCAACCTTTCCTATATAGGTCAAAGCTGCTTTTGAAGAAAGCTAGAATGCTGTTCCTCCCTCCCCTTTTCCATTATTACCTCTCTCTCTTAAAATGGAGGCAGAAATGACAGTTCCTAGAATATACTTAGGGGGTAAGACCATACATATTTTTTGTAAGAAGTGCTGAAGAAGTAAGAAGAAAGATTGCTGCCTCTGTATCTGGCATTGGGCAGAAGTCACTTCAGGTCAGCAGGGTCATCCATCAGGAAGAAAAGCTGGATGTGAGACAAGGAACATAGGGAGCTCTGCACTCCCTAGCTCAGAACCCAGAAAAGCTGATGGAGGAAATCTAGTGGGAGCTTGGGATGTTACAGGCTGAGCTGTTGCACCACAACAGAAAAGTGAGGTAGCAACAGACCAGTAACAATCAGTGTGCCCCTTATGGACCTTCAGAGCTTAATGGCTGCTGCAGTACTTCCAACTAATTCTGTTGTGGCCGCAAACAATGTGTTAAAGGGATTCCTGGGAAATATAGTTAAGAGTTTACAAACTTACAAAGGAACAAAATGAAAATGACCTCAGACTTCTCCTCTGCAAATTTTGATACCAGAAGATAATGGAACAATAATTGAATTATGAGAGAACTAAGCTATGCACTAAGGATTTATTTCCTGTATCAGTTAATTTTTCAAGTATTAAGATATCTGTCCTCTTCAGCTGACTAAGATTTTCAAAATATCCTTAGGTTTCCTATACCCCCATTGGCATCGTTCTTTCTCTGTTTGAAATGCTTCTCCATAACTCAACGTTACCATATATTATGAGACTTCTGGGGAAATTCTCCAAATTTCACACTTCCGCCTTGCATCTTGTGGCTCTTAAGTTATGACACTGGAGTCCTCAATCTTAGACTAATTACTTAATCTTTCTATCTCACCTCTTCATTTTGGATCCAGCCATAGTCATCCTTTAAATTTTCCTCTGGTATACTATGGCTCTTCCAATCAGAAGCACAGGTTTACCATAAAATCAGTACCTAAAAAGTCTTTAGGTCGTCTAAGCCTTATTTGTTAACAAAATTCTAGGCCCTGTTGAGTAACTTTGCCTATTTGATCCCAATTCCTGCCATGCTTTTCTTCATGTGATTCCTAAACTTTGTTTCCCAGTTTCAGTCACCAAATTCATCTCCCAGATTATAGGTACTCTGGCATATATGTTCTTTTTTTTTTAAGTTTATCGTCCTTAAATTGATTAACATAAAAGCTAAATACTGAATTTTAGGGGCAAAAAAACCTCCAGCAGTTTCATCCCCTATTAATTAAAATTAATGGCATATATAGGCAAAATACTACTAAATAACCCCCTCTTTTCTAAAATAAAAACACAAAAAAGGAAAAAAGAACATAAATCAGTTTTTTATGATCTTTGTAACATGAACTTTTATTTGTATAATACAAGAGGTTAGTTCTTTCTTTGGATATCACTTGGGAGCTGTTTTGAAGCTCTTCTCATCAAGATTCAAATAGTTTAGACTGTCCACTAATAATAAGTGGCAGATTCAGTTTCATTTTCTACATAGTAAGTTAAATTAACTTTCCTGGAACACCTAGATTCTCCAGGCAAACTGTCCGACATAATCAGCCTGGAGTCCCCAGTACTTACACTCTTGCTCCTGCTGTGGCTACCGCTGGCACCAGGAAAGGGATTCACTCTCCATGATCCTGTGAATGTGGAAAGGACTTCTAGGAGACCCTCATTTAATCCTTTTTGAAGACCAGACGTTGAGAAATACGATTATGAAAGAGGATTTATGGCATATTTACTGTCTGATCAACAATGGATAAGAACTGCTGAGTCTGAGATTAAAAGTGATAGTTCTCTGGACACCAAAAAGACTTTTTTCTATCTTACCCTTACGCTTTTCCTGTACACTGTCATGTTTCTTTCTCTTCAGATTTTACTGTTACCTTTTTTAATGTCTACAACTCTTTTACAGAGGTGGAAAACTCTGGAAACTTCAGTAATCAAAATTCCTTTTTCTTCATTTGACATCCTGCTTCAATCTGTCTTCTAAGAGTCCTGTGATCATTCCTCCTAGGAAACCGACTGGTAAAATAAAAGGAAATTGTGTAAGCAACTGTGTCAATTCCAGAGTAGTATTAACATGACAATTAAAAAGAAAAAGACAATGCCTATATTTTAGAAAAATACAAATTCAGTATATTGGGAAGAGACAAATTCAGTTTCATTTTCTACACAGTTGTATTAACAAAAATGTTCCTGAAACATTTATAACCTCCAGGCAAACTATCCTAGATAATCAGACTGGAGTCCCCAGACCTTATACTGTTGTTTGACTGGAGCTCTTCAAGATGTGAAGGAGGAATATCTATTCTTAAACTTTTTAAAATGCTTTTTCAACTGTTTGAAACTATCAGAAAAATAAAAAGATAAATGCTTAAAAAGATGACTTGGTAGATAACATTCAGTTGAGTATTAAACATTTGAGAGGTCACTTTAAAAATGGAGCAAAAGTTAAAAAGTAAAACAAGACATTAATTTTGCCCTTAAAGTATTAGCATACAATTCAATCTGCTGTTGAGAGCACAGGGAGGGTTGCAAGTCAAATGAAGGTTATACTATAATTGATACTCTGAATTGTTAAGGAGAAGCAAAGGTGAAATGGAATGCTTTTTGTTATTATTTTTTGTTGAAATCTTATTAAAAACTTTTAATGGAATGCAAACTAGAGACGTCTTCAAGGTCTTGACTTAGATTAGATGTGTAGCCATTAATAGTATCACTTAACATAAAGCTTTTGAAAATAACTTTCCCAACACAGACATGAGCTAATGTATTTTCTAATCTTGTATTCTGTTTGCTGTTCCAGAGAAAGTATTGAACCCAAACAATATGAAGTATGATCATCATACTTAATCCTGATTCTGAAATGTACCTGAAAATCTCTGGATTACAATTTACACTCAAAAAATAAAAACTAATAAATAAAGTTAACATTATAATGCAGGGGGTCTCAGTCATGTGTGAAGTGCTTGAGCACCTGAAAATTATGACATTCTTTGCAGGTTTCCATGAAGTAAAGATATTTTAATAAAATTGAAAGAACTAGGAGGAAATTCACCTGCAGAAACATGATTGTTTTAAATGTATGCAAGTCTTTACATGTAAAAAATAATGATTTGAGAATGTATTTAACATGTATTTGAGAATTAATATATGCAAGACTGGTCTCTTTTCTTATGTGTTTTTGGTTCATTCATTTTGTCATCTAACAGCAACACATGCCAGTAGACAAAAGGAAGAACCAATGAAAAAAAAGTGTAAAAGGTGGGGGAGAAAAACTTATAAATCAGAAAATTTTCTTCTCTGTTTTTCTTACAGAGTTGGGAGAAAAGCTGTTATTATTTAGTGGCAGAACATCTTGGTTGAGCTCCCAATAGAATCATTTCCTCAAAGCATAGTATGAAACCTCCTATTTTAGTGTGTATATGCTCAGACATATTTTCAAAAGAGAATGCTTTCTCTATTTGAACAAACAAAAATAGTGTAATTATACTAAGTTTCTTCATATTATGGGACCTGAAAGCCTTTAAAATAATTCTCATCAGGCAAAACCAATTCTCCATGTAATGTTCTCATCTTTTTTAACATAGTTTATGTATTATTCTAATTATTTGACTAACCTTGTCTGCTGTCCTGTTGAATTGCCATCCAGAAACTTCTAAATGCCTTTTATTCTTAGTAAAGAATAATGTACAAACTTTAATAAAGATATAACATTATGAAAAGCCAATACAAAATATAAGGACCCTGAAGAGAAATGAAAAACAATGACAATATTTATAAATGCAATATCTTGTGCATGTTGTAATCATCATTTATTTCACAGGAAGGAAGCAATTCTGAAAACAAATTTTCAAAGCTATTTTTATACTAACATTATTTTTTTCTAAGTGTACACCCATTATGGTAGAGTTATCTTTTCCTTCCTTAAGCTCAGAATTGTCAAAGTTAATTTTCTGGTAGGGAATGTGTTTTTATTTTTTGTAATTTTAAATTGTTTTGCCAAAGTGAGATCAGATTGGCCATTTATTTATACATGTAAGGGTACTAATATAGGCTGAAAAGCCAAATTCTGCGTAATGTGTCTGGGTGAAGCTATTCTTAATACTTCTCAACAGTGATCCTGTATTCAGTAATGCAGTAACACCTTTTATGCTTTAAGAGTTCTAATGATAAAAGTAAATTAACAATAATAATATCATCCACTTCAGCTGACTCTCCTCTTACTGAAATCAAATACTTGACAGATGATTATCAATATTAAAAAGAATTCACATCAACATAATATTTTGGGGTAGTACTAGTAACCATCCAAGTAGTCAATTTTCTAGATATTTATTGACTTTCATTTTATTTATAACACAATTTATTATTTTGAATAAAACAAAAGTAAATAAATGTTAGCATAACAATTTCACCATTTTTTTTCTTCCATCAGAATGATTTCCAAAAATGTTTTGCCTTAAAATAAATATCAAGCAATACAGTAGATGTTGCATGAATGGGTATAGGAATTAATAATATCATGTAAATAATATTGCTATTATTATGGTTAGAAGGAATTGGTTTGATTACATGTAGGTACAGTAAATTAAAGATAAGATTTTAGCATATACTGACTACTTCATAAATGTAGCAGAGTTAATTTTGCTGCCTGGAAAAAAATAGCACAAAATAAATCTAAAACATAATTTGTCTAAATTCATGGAAAAACTATGATTCATTCAGTAATGAGTTCTTCAAATTCATGATTTTGAATGTTTAAATACTCAATTATACTTTTGCTACATGAAAATATGTTAGATCAAAGTTTCACAGAAATCTTCAGGGGACTTGAGTGGGGGGGTGCAAGACAAGGAGAAAGGAGAGGGAAGCGCTCGCACCAGTGCCAGCCAGTGCAGGATGCCAATTCCACAGGACAAAGTCAGTCAAATCCCCTTTTAAATAATGACTGAATAAAATAAAATGAGAGGAAGAAAGAAAAGTACATTAAGTTAAATGCTCAAAGATGAGTTTGAATAAATGAAAAATGTTTGCAAAACTGAGAAGGAAGGAGAATCAAGAAATGGTTATTTATGGAATCTCAATGTATAAGGGTAAAAAAACTAAATATAGTAAGGATAAGCTACAAAGGGACAATGCTGAACTGAAGCTTTCACAGTAAAGTTCAAAGTCCTTAGCAGATCTGCTTCATGACCCGGCCCACCTATGTCCTCAGCCTCTCTACTCATTTCCTGACACACGGGACCCTCCAGGTCTACAAGCCACCTTCATCTCCTCGGACAAAGGCTTTATGCCTCGGTGCATGGACACAAGCTCTTCTCTCTAACTTTGCAGATGTGCCTCCCACCTCCTTGCCCCAAGTCCTACTCAACTTATGTTCTCTCCCAGAAGCCTTGATACCCGACCACACCCAAGCTCAGTTCATCTGAGCCCTTTGCCTCTAAAACAGTATTCAGTAATTAATTTTTGTCCCTTGCTCTTAACTATAGGTTGTGTCATGTTCATCTTTGTATCCAAAAAGCAGTGCTGCCACGTGTTAGATGTTCAGCATAGATGTGTTGAGTCAATGATTGAACAAATGAGTACACCAAAATTCTGCCTATTGTAATTTTTGTTTTACAGCTTTCTACCATGCTACTTTATTATTACCCAGTTGGGAGATGTAATATTTGGTAATATTAAACAAAATGGAACTTAGTTCCTTTTTCTCCCTCCAGTTCATCCAAACCTTTTGAATTCTGAATTTCATTCATCAGCTGAACTAGAGAAATGTCCAATTTCACTGAATATGTAATAACTAGCTAATAGAAAAGCATGTGTGGAAAGAATGATAGGCAATAAGATGGACTCACAGGGTCTAGGTAGATTTCACTGATTGAGAGCAGGGTCTCAGGCCAGGAGTATTAGTATTTCACAGTTCAGGTTTCATTTGATGAGGCATGGAATTAAAATTACATCAGCTATTTGACTGAGTGCCTTATGCAGACAGTTACTGAAGAAGTTTGGGTTACCATGGTCAAACTGTAGTGTTCAAAAAGATTCAAAGAGTAAACAACCTTTGACCAAGCTAATCTAATTATGAGTTTTAATAACCAAAGGTAGATATGCTATCACTTGCTAACTGGACTACGACAAATGAAAACGAGAATGATCCCATTCAGTAACTTGTAGTCTGAGGGCTCTTTGGACAGTTCTCATAATTTTTTAAGCAGAGTTAATCATATATTGCAATTCATGAGATTCTATCATCTTTTTTAATGTGCACATTCTTTCTTATGATATAGCCACCACTCCAAAAATTGCTACCATCATCATTCTCCACTTAAAGCAGTCATTAGAATCCATGGGTTAAAAAGCAGTGTCCTCCTGTGTGATGCAAAGCATGGTGTAGATACACTGGTTCATCTCTGTACGGGCCTTATATTTAGCCAACATTCATTTTAAGCATCTTATCCTGTGAAACTTTTCATTATCTACAACCGCGAGCATACACTGCAGTGAGGGTAGGCTGACACAGTGATGGCTTGAACTATGACACCATGCTATGATACAGTGAGACAGCACTAACAGTTTGTGACACTAGCATTATGCTTTGAGGAAAGGAGGATGGACCCCAGTCTCTCAGGCAACCTGACAGATCCAGTTCCACTTGCCTGAATATGATACCAACTAAAATGGAGTGTGCTTCTTGTAGAAAGGAGCTGTCTTCGAAATGTCACTGTTATTGTTCACATGCTTTGAGCTACTTATTAAATGATTACCATTGTTTCCTGCACATACATTAATCTTTTAAAAATACAGGAGCCTTTCTATTCAGTGTAAATTGCTTAGATAAGATTCCTTTAAAGCGCATTTTATTTAACAGACCTGGGCTTTTGACTATTTAAAATCATTATCAAAAGGGTGATCATTCTATAGCCCTTAAAAATATAGGCTATAAATTGTGCAATTTAGCCACAGTTTCAGTCTTTCATCATAAATTTTTCAAAGAGACACACATATTGTAGATTATGTAGCCAAATGGGCCCGGTTCATATTAGTATCTAAAATGTAACCATTTTAGTCCTGAACAGCCAGGTAAATTCTGTGACAGCCTCTGGAACACCATTCAACCATCTATCTTATTGTGCTTCTGCCAACAGAAACGTTCCAATGACAAGTCACAGGTGTAATGTTTAGATTTAATTTTTATATATGATTTTTGTAGATAAAACCTTATATAGCAACATATAATCTAATCCCTAACATTAACTGACCAATACCTTAATATGCTGCCTGCCCAGGCACAGCATATGTATCAGGAAAGTAGAAGAACATCTCTGTTGTCTAAGAAATCTTGCTAAGCAAAGGGAGGTATTGTCTGCTTTGCACTTACTTGCCCTATTACTTATGTTTACCACAGAGCATACCCTCTGACTAAGCAAAATAATGCCTCTGAAAAGGCAAAATCTTTCCGTCTAAGATATTTATGCAAAATTTAACGTGTTTTCTCATTCCAAGTTGTGATTTAGTAATAACTGAATATAACATAAGAAATAAATTGATATACATTTTTCTCCTTGTTCTACCTAAATTTTTGAACTTACAGAAAGCACTTCCTACCAGTGTAGACCCAGGTTTATTCGTTTTCAGTAGCTGCTGCTGCATCTTTGAAATGAAATAGATCTGTTGATATAAGTATTATTAGAGTGATCAAATGACCAAATTACTTAAATTAGACAAATACTGAATTGCCTAAAGATGAAGACATTGCTTGATTGGCAAAGGCTTACAGCAGACAGTGACCTTCAATCTTTCTCTTCTCTGCAGTAAACACTGACTCATGCTTTGAAGGATAGGTGATATTAAGGATAGTAATAACCAAGATTGGTACAAATTAAACAATCATTAAAAGAAACAAGGCTGATTGAGATTTTATTTAGAGCCAGAAGATTCTGACAGATGGGAAGTCTAAACCATTTTTTAGTGTTGCAATGAAAAAAAAGATTGAACTATGAAATATAGATTTCAATGCCAAAAATGTACGTGGATGATGAAAAGCCTAATTGTATGCATTGTGTGCAGCCTACTGTCAAGCGTGAGGAACTTTACCATTCATACTGGTTACTGAAGAGTGATCCTTAAGATATGAAATTCATCAACATGTTTAAAATAACATAGTCCACCTAAGAGGGATTTTTGGCCCTTTTTTTGATAACTAAATAAACTGTCTATTAATTTGTACATAGTATGCATTCTATTAATTCAGCAAGTATTTACTGCACATCTACATGAGCTAAGCATTTAAGAAAAAATACTTATTATGTGTAAGAATGAAGAACTACTTTTCTTGATATTTGAAGCAATATCATATACACTGATCTAGTTCCCTATATAATTCAAAACAGAACTTTGTTTTTCCTATCACTAAAATATAAGCATATTTTAAAGTTAGAAATGTTTTCCTTTACTTATACTTATTCATCAGATATTTATTAAGTGCCTATCATATGCCAAATATTGTTCGAGGCCTGAAGAACACAACAGGGAACAAAACAGATGAAGTCACTTTCTGCATGTAGCATATACTGAAGTGGAGAAAACAGACAACTTTAAAAATCAAGTATATACTATAATGTCAAGATTCAAAGATGGAAGCATGCTGACTTTGATAGGGTAGTCAGGGAAGGCATCTCTGAAAAAGGTCATATTTGAGCTGTGCAAATATATTTGATGTAAAAATATGCCAGGCAGAGGGAACAGCTAGTGAAAAATCCTTGTGGCAGAATCTAACATGGTGTGTCTGGGGAGCAGTACAAGCCCAGTTGTGGAAAGGGTGGAGAAGATTGATGAGAAATGAAGTTGGAGACACAGCCAGGGCCAGATTTGCAGGGCCTCATAAACCACAGTAAGAACCATAGATTTTATTCTAAGGTCGATGGGAAGCCTTTGCTGGGTTTGGAGCAAGGGAATGTTTTGATCTTATTTAAATTTCAAAGCATCACCCTGGCTATGCTGTGAACTGACTCTAGGGAGGCAGAGTAGACACAAGGAGAGCAATTTAACAGCTCGTGAACTTCCCTGGCGATTTATACATATAGAGCATGTGCATACTCATCTTTAGCTGTTTTTTTTCTTTTTGGTTCCATGCATCTTAGCATCTTAATTTTGGATTAGAACCTCTAATTTTTTTCTATGTTCACAGAAGAGAATTTTTAGTTTGTATACACTTTTACTAATTTTTCTATGCCTTGGTATTCTAATTTATATACTGATACTTTTTCTCAGTACAATATTTTGAATCTCTTAGGATCCAAGTTACTCTCTGACCTGCATGAGTATGAATACAAAGCTAAAGCCATCCCAATTCTTTCTAGATGCTTTATATGTTTTTAATTATATTATGGTACCCTAATTAGAACTTCACATTTAAAAAGCACTTTTTCATATTCGAAAAAGCCCACATTAGAAAACAGAACAGTTCATTTATTTAGGGCTAGCATTTTATCAAGGAAAATATAAGCTTAAGCTCCAACTCTTGCTGAAGGGGCCCCTGACTGAGAAAACATCTGGATGAGTAATAAAAGCCTTCTGTATGGATTTTTGGCATTGGTCCCACTGGCGCCTTGATAAGGGTCTGCTAATGATCTCAGCAAGTTCCAAGCTGGCCGGCCTAATGACTGTCAATCTCCGTAGATCATCGGTGAGTGAGAAAGGCATAGAATGCACGTTACTCAGTGGCACAAACGAGTTATCACCCATTGATTTTAAATTATAATCCACTAAAGGCTGATTTATTTAAATAGAATTGATTTATGTTTTATGATATGACCATTTAGAGGGTGGCACTTACAGCACTTCGCAAAAAAAGTGGAAGATAATATGTGACAATAAGAAATACTATTTTAAATTCAAAGAGATTATAATTAAGCTTGCTTAAACTGAAAGACTGACAACTTATGAAAGAGTAAAGAGCATGGAAAAGGATAAATCAAATCTTTAATATGCACTGGATATAATACATAGTCAAAAAAAGGTAAAATAATAAATATATTTCCAAGTTTCAGGTATAACATGATAACTCTAGTGTTTGTTACAGTCAATAGCTTCTTGGTTTTATTAAAAGTTCTCCTCTTAGAAGTAATTCAAAACACTGTCTTAAAAAAACTTACTGTGCTCTGTAGCAGCCACTTAGAATTACTGAAAGACCACATTTGAGTAAGCATCTTAAAAAGCCTTCTAAGATGAAACCAAGAGCAGCACCATCTTGCATAGCCATGCTTAAGATTAGAAATGTGAACATTTTGATTAGAATAAAAAGAATAGCATTATTAGCAAATAACTCTAGCTTGAAAATTATATGACAGCAAAAGAATTCAATGTGACCTTATGCATATTAGTATGTATATTTATCTAAAATCTATAAATTGAGTTTGCTTTTACTATGTTTGAAAGTTAGAGATTCATCTCTCATCTCATTCATATTGTCTCTACAAATAAATACATGTATATAACCTTTATAGACAATAAATTTTTAAAAATTTTTAGTAAAACATTTTTAACATTAGTATGATATTCTAAAATGTCATAAGAATTTGTTATATTTCTGGAAAATCAGATAATGGTTTCTGTATTTTGAAAGTTAGATCGAATTCAGAAATATTAAAATTGAAAGGACAATGCCAAATATCTCATCTTTAAAATAAAATACACTGTAGATGCTATTTATTAACAGTTTCTTTTTAAGCCAAAGAAATGAAAGAAACACTAGTCTTTTTGTACTTCCCAATATGGTAGGAAAAACTCAATTTATAGCTTTTAGATAAATATGCATGCCAAATAGTTATTTGATCCACACTGAGTTAAAGCTTATTTGCAGTTGATAAATTAAGTGTTGGTGGAAAGGTATTGTATTTGGATGGCCAGCCTAGAGTAGACTAGACCAATTTAATACAAGATAATGAATGAATTAATTCTCCCTGAGAAAGAGAAGCCACAGAACCTGTTACGTGCACTAAGGAGCACACAAAGTTGCTGCCATTTGTTCTGCACTTAGACCCTCAGAACAACTCTTTGAGGGGTGTTATTATGAGCTGGGAGCTATTTGCCACACTTTACAGATGTGTCAAGTAATTTGCAGAATTTGGATTTTAATTCAGGTCCATCATTCATTCAACAAGCACTAATCAGGCAGAGATAATGGGCTGAAGCCCTGATTACAAGACCCATGGATCCATGTTCTTCCCACTAAACTGTGGGGACATGTCACACAAGACAGATTGGAGAACAAGTAGGCTACAGTTTATGAAACAGAAAACAACCTAGTAGAAGGAGCACTGGCCTAGGAAGGAAGCATCTCAAATGACAAAGAGCAAGGTTGGAGCCCTGGACTTTCAGAAATCACTGATACAATTCACTGATTGGAAGGATAGTAAGGAAATGTTGAAAAATTAAGCAGGATTCATTACATGTAGAACGTCTACTATGTGCCCCAAGCACTATGCTAGGGGCCAGGTAGGGCAGGGAAAATGCCAAACTCATTTAGTAGAGGCTGCAGCAGAGAAGCAGTACCAAGACTGTGCGGATGGTAGGAAAACAGGGATGTGCTGGATAGGTAGAAATCATTGGTACTATGAGTGTAAAGAAACAGTGTCAGAATCTTGGAGCTGATCCCCATGGACATACATCGCCTTATTGGGCCAGCTTGTTCCTCAGTGTCCTGCAGCCAGAGATCCAGCAGCTAGAGAGCAAGAATGCCCCAACCAGCCTCCAGGGTCCTGACTCCCTGCCCAGGGTTCTTTCAGTGGCCTGGCCTGACTTCCCGAAGCCTCTATGGCTTTGGCCCTGGACAGTATACATAGGCTGTCATTTCTAACATGAAACATGAGATAAGAGTTTTGGGGAAGGGGAAAAGTGTTTTGATTTATCACATACTGTACAAATGAACACATGGGAGAGGGGTCAACATAGGGAGGAGAATGAGAAACGAGATTGCTAGGAGGTACCTTCAGGGGAGGAAAGGATTTAGAAGTGTTCTTTCTACAAGTCACCTGCAAACCACCTGCTGAAATTCTGCCGCTCCATAAAGTTCTAGTTTAAACATCACAGCATCTGTGAAACCTTTCTAGGCCCTCCCGGTAGAAGTCATTATTCCCTCTCAGTGCTCTCAGAACACATTGTTCATGCTAACAAAACTCAGCTCTGATGACACTGTTTTATATGTATTTGTTCTCATTTTGATGTGATCTCTGTTGCCATCTGGGATCACACAGGCCACCTTGATATCTCTGATGTTCAGCTTAGAACCTGGCACCAAGTAGCCACTCAACTACGCTTATGAGATTAGACTGAAGTAAATGAGACCTATTAAGTGAGATCGATGATAAATGAAAATGTATGTGCTTATGAGGAAAAAAGGAAGAAATGAATAAAAGGCGGCCATAATAGCTGCAGCCTTCCCAACACCTTTACCAACAGGAGGGGTTCACAGCAGAGAGTTAGTCATGCATTCTGTCTCTTCTTACCTTTTAGGGATTAATATTTTTGAGAAACTCTGAAGCGTTCTTATTTCAAGGCAAAAATGTTCAAACATTTCTACTTAAAGCTCTTCATCGCAACGGTTTTGGAATAGCTCACAACTATTTCTGGTTGACAACACAGCCATGCAATACAGCCCTGTTTCAGAGCAATCAGAACTCACCAGCAATACTGCAGGAAGTCAATGAAGAATGCTGGCTGGGGCCTGTAAACAAAAATGCCACCGTGTTCATGAGTTTCACATTTCAGTGCGCAAACTAGTGAAACAAGGAGATGGAGAAAGACAGAGATGAGTCCCCCCATATAGTAAACACTGCTTGAAAGTCATTTTCACACAGCCCTAAGATCAATCTTAAACAGTTATTTACAAAGAAACAGTACTTTCTTAAACACTGAAACTTCTCTGGGTGAGTATTTTTTTCTCAAATTTTATTTAAACAATTTAGAAAGAAATTATTCAGATCAAATCAATGCAAGAAATATTTACTAAGCTTGGTAACTTAATCATCTTAAACAAAATATTAAATCTAATATCTTTAATTGTTTTGAAACTATAGAAAATAATATAACATGTATGCATCCACCACCTAGTTTCAACAAATACAAGCATTTTGCCATATTTGCTTTTGATCTTTTCTTAAGAAACATAACTTTACAGATTAAGTTAGGCATCCTCCTTAATCAAATTTCCTACCTCTCTTTGCAGGGTTAGGGTATATCATCCTGTGAATATTTTAATTATATTTCAGAATTATTTTTCCCTTTTTGAAGCAGCTGCATTTATGAAATTTATGACAGCATTATAATATGTATATTAAATATTATTTTTAAAACAAATTTAAATTAAACTGACCCTAAATATAATATGGGAAAATTAAGGATGATATAACCACAAAGGGAGATCATTTGATACAATTTATAATTGTGAATGGAGTTAGTTCATGCCATTATAATTTAATCAACGCTTTATTTTTATACTCAGTTATAACAGTATATATAAACTTTGGTGGGTATCAGTCTGGAAAACACATTTTACAAAAACACTGAGAATTTATTCCATGAGAAAATGTTACAACTATATAAATGTCACCTTATTTTTTTACCTTTATATCTTAAGATCAATAAAATTGACTTAAACTTGTTGGATAGATATTTTGTTGTCTCCATGTACCACCCATCATTCCTTTTATACACGCATACACAGGAACACACTTACTGCTTATATCTGTGCTCCCTAAGAGCCAAGGAATAAAGGTAAACATATTAGGGCTTAAGCTGACATTATCTAATAAAAAGAGATATGCCAGATCATCAAGTGAGACTCCCTTTTCTCTCTCAAAGAATGATTATGGGTGTCTTTATAGGAAATAAGTAAAAATTAAACAAATGAAAAGCACCTGAACAATGTAATGGATAGTATTTTCAAACTAGCAGTTTGATCACAAGGCAGAGCTATTATTCATTCATCTGCTGTCTCTTATATGTCGTGGCTGAAATCCAAGGGCCTGATGTTAAATTGCAGTTCTGTGGAAAATCTAGACTGCAGTGATGTTCATACATATTTACTCCTGAAAGTCCTTTGTCAAATGAAAGCATAGCAGAGGGCCCATTTGTAAAACATTAACATTAAGCCACCCCTCCAGCTGAAGTGAAAGTAGGAACCTCAGAGCTGGGTCTGTAGGAAAGTGCTGGAAACACTCACCATGAATGTGATGGAAAGGAACGAGCAGGAATTTAGTCTCTCTCCTTTGTCAAATGTGACTTCTTTTTTAATTTCATCGCATTGTTTTTTCCTTTCAACTTTTATTCTCGATTTTTCATGCTTTCTGACTTTGTTGTGTATTAAGCTAGTCAGAGCGACCACACTTCTTAGTAATCACAGAGTCACCCTTGGTTATCGAATGTTTTTCCAGCTTAATGAGCAAGGGCCGTACACATGATGCTAATGAGGGACTTTTGCTTCAAGATAGTTTTAAAAATGTATATGAGAGAAGAATTGTTTACTTTGATTATTTTAAGATGTAATGCAGCTGCTTCAAAAAGGGGAAAAATGATTCTAAGGAAAATGCAACTGTGAAACATGAAAACGGATCACTAGTCAAGCCCTGCTTCAGCTCTATCACGTGCAGAGAGGCGTTGGGAGCACCCACTGCCGCGGAGGGAGCCTCGGCCACCTCTGGAGGGTGACTATCTGCCACCACTGTGGTTTTGTTGAAGTCCTTGTAAATCAATCCTGGGATTGCAGGCAGGGTACGTGTTAACACAAGGAGTTATTCTCCTTAAACGGCAGTTGAAGATGTGTATGTGATACTGCCATCATGATCAAACTCTGTGTGCCCCTTTCCCAAGAGCAATGAAAGAAAACTCTCCCCACCAGGAAAGCACGGCTTCCTGAGTCTCACACACAGCCTGGCTGTTCCTCTCCTAAGTGTCCATTTGGAACCCAATGCAGGTCAGAAAAAAAGCAGGAAAGGGTAGAACTGGGAGGGCGTGATGGTAACATTTGTGCTTTACTACTTACAATATGCCTTAAATAGAGAGCCGGTAAGCCCTATCGATTCTTCCCTTTCTTCCTTAGAGTGAAAGCCCCACTCCAGGCTTTCTTGTCTAGTTCTGCTAGTTTACAGCAACAGCCTGGTGACTGGTCCCTCTGCCTGCACTTCCCTGCAAGTGTAATCTTCCTTAAACACCCCTTTTATCATGGTGACCTTCTCATCACCCAGTGCTCAGAAAGCTTTCAGGTCTTCCCATTGCCTAGAAGATAAAGGCTATTTGTAGGATAAAACTGAGGCTCTTTACAATCTGTCTAAAGTGTTGTATTCCACCACTTTTGTTGGGAAGAGGTCATTCCAATCCGACCAATCTATTCGCTGCCCCCTCCCCAAGCCCTATGCGCCGTCTGCCTTCGTATTGTCCTGTGTCCTTTGCTCCACCACGATTCTGTTCAGTCCTACCCGCCTTTTGAGATGGTTCACTTTCCACCTTTTCCTCCCTATCTCAGGAACGTAAACTTGGGAGTTACGTGGAAGTTGGAGCTAAGTGTCTGTGCCAGGGAGACCTTCCAATGTTCCATGTCCTTGCCCCATACTCTGTCATGGTCTTACCTGGTCAATCACTTCTTCTGACTGCTCCGTTGATGGCATCAGTGCATTTAATCACCTGTCCCAATCACCTGACACTACACCCATGCCACCTGTGAAGGGAAGCCCTTTAATTCATGCCACTAAATCATGCACATTAAACAAGAATATTAAATTCCTTGTAACTGAACAAAGAGGAGTCAGAAAAAGGTGTGACTGGAGCCAGAGGGGTAGTTGAGATTTCTCAATAGACCATGCAAGCAATCTGCCTTCAAAAGAGCTAAGGAACTTGCTTAAAATGCTGATTTCTGGATCCCACCCCAGTCCCTTCTGATTCTATTGCATCAGAATTTCTCATGGTGAATCTTAAATTAGAAAATCTCATAGTCTTAGAGGGTTAGAGAGTATTTACTGTAACTGAACCTCCCCACTGCTGCACATCAGAATCACCTGTAGTATTTTTGACAACAGCAGCTATCTCAGCCTGACTCCAGACCACCAAAGTGAGAATCTCTGCATTGGGGCTCAAGGTTGAAATATTCCACAGAAGATATTTCTCTGCATCCAAGATTGGATATCACTAAGCCAAAAGTTAATGAAGACTAATATTTCTTGAGTAATTCCAACTTGTCAGAAACTTTGTTGAGCAGTTTATGTGCATTATTCCATTTAATCCCTACAATCCTGACTTAGCTTCCCCATTTTCATAGGCTTGGGGAAGTTAGTAACTAGTCCAGTGCCATTCAGTTAGTAAATGATCAAGCCTCAATTAAACACAGATCTATCTGACGCCAAATTCCAAGCTCCAGTCACATTCCCCATCCACCTTTATAACTATAGACATTATTTCAGCATATGGCCATCAGCCCCTTTCCTAGAAATTTATTGTTGCACATTTAATATATATTTTCTGTTTTTGAAACCTTCCCACCCCAGGGAAGGTTTCTTAGCTCATTTCTCCTTTTCTCAGATACCTATAAATAGGCTACTTGTTGTCCTAGGCTTTTCCCCAATATTCCTAAGACCTTTCCACCTCATAGGCTAATTTCTGTGCTTTGCCTCCTTATAAAGAGATAGATCTTAATGGCAACTAAGCTTTTTCCATGTACAAGATAAGTCTGGTCCCCCTTGGAAAACCTCAGAAACAGTCCTGGATAATGTGTCTGGGGAAGGACAATATTCCTTCTTCCTAGGTCTCCAAATTAGAAGATTGCCCTTCTCAGATTAAAAGAACAAAAAGTTTTGGCTCAAAAACATGTATGTTACCTCAGTAATAGTATGGTAGACTTACTAGTCTTAACTCACAGTTAATGCTGTTGTATAGAATGTTTAAGATTTCAATGAATTTTCACATCTTTTCTCTAATTTTTTTCTCTCACAACTCACAGTCATTCCTAAATTGTAATTTCTTTACAGACAAAATCCTTATAATCAAGATCCATCAAAAGGAGTGACATGAGAGTTAATGAGAAAATGGACTTAAAGTATCACTAGAGTATTGAATGAAAGGTTCATGCAGTTTTTACTCTTATTACTGTGATGCAGCTCAGCCATTACAGTTTGAGGGAGAGCACGGACAGCGGCTCTGACCTCACTCACTGGCCAGGCCCGAGAGGGTCTGCCTCATAGCCCCAGAGACAGCCAGGCGCAAGGCAGCGAAGCCAGCAGAGGTCCTAAACGGCCCAGAAAGCCACCCTCACTACAGTGCAACTGGGCACTTTACAACTGCTCAGGAATGTCGTGTGGTCAACATTCAGAATGGACCCTGAGTCAGAGACCTTGGTAGAATAGGTGACAGGCATGTTTAGTACATGAAATAAAATTTAGTGAAATTAGGAGGCAACTGCAAGCCAGGCATATGAATAAGTACTTGCTACCTGGCAGCATTTGCATCCTCACACTGTTGGACAACAAGGCCTTCCTAAACAGAAGGGAAAAGCTCATGTAACTCATTGCAGAACACCCTTGGGAAGAGCCATTTCAAGAGAAGCAGGGAACTAAATAAATGTCAAAACCTCCAAAATATTCAGGAGATAATCATGAATGTATGTGAGTTGTTGTAGAAACCATCTTTTACTTCTTATAATTTAGGTTCTTCATTCCATCACGTGGTCTTTTTAAATTACTGGATGTTTCTCTTCTAATTCAGAGAGCTAAGGTTTTCAGTCAATGTTAATTTTCTTTGAAGGATTTTCAGAGGGTAGTATTTCCACATAGAGACCCCTGAAATTATTATTTTCAAGTAAGGCTGATTCTTTTTCTTTGCAGCCCCAAAGAAAAGAGATCTATGTAATCGCAGTGTCAAAATGTCAAAAGACTGAGATAGGTTGATAAAAAAGGAGAAGAAAAGAAAAGAAAACACAAAAAATCTTAAAGGCATCCATGTAGTCTTCAGCCTTATAAATCCTTGGCTCACAGAAAATATGTGTGACATGCTGTAATTAACTAGTTACTCCTCTCAGAATGAATAATAATGCAATTATTTGCCAAAAGCAGTAAAGAAGGGATAGTTTCTGTTTTAAAAATATCCACCTTTCATTTCTGTAGAAAGAAAAATTGTGGATTAATTTACATAAACTGCTAAAGCACAAAGTGACCTGCAATTTCACCATTATAGTATATGATAATTCTGTCACCTTTTTATCTGAGCCTTATATTTTTCAGTGGTTTGAAACAGCAATAAAGTGACAAGTCATGACCTTGTCCAAATTATATTGGCCCCTAAAAACTGCACCCAAATACCACAAAATTAAAGTAGTAACCTGGATGGTGAAAATAATGTTCTTTTCACAATTAGACTTCCATGCCATTGAGGCCACTAAGGGCTAGTTCTCTGTTTCCTTTGTCTGTAGACACAAATAAAAGGAAGGTGAACCTTAGTTCTTCAAGGGCCTTTTCCTTCCTTAGAGATTCCATGTGCCAAGTTAGCACAGTTAAGAGTTGAAATGAACATAACACTGGTTCTCTGTCCTGCATGTTTATATCTAAACATTGACTGTGCTCCTAACCCCTTCCAACTCCATCCCACCATCTTCCCAGTAATTCATTCAACAAGCATTTAATGAAGGTTTGCTAAAAGGCACTCCACTAGGTACCAGCAATTCAAAGGTAAAAAAGACATGTTGCTCTTGAAAAGGTAGTAGAAAGGTTGTATCTTTATTTCTTACATAAAGATATAACCTAGTAGACAGATACATTAATGATGCAATACATGCTGTCCTGGAGCCTACCCTCCACACACATACACAAGTTCATTCACTCATATAAACACACAGAACCCCTGTGCTTCATAAATATGAATTTTCAAAAATTCCAGATTCTTTTAAGTTTTGAGACAGAGAGTTGGATAAGATTGTTAAGCTTTACAATTTTGTAATTCCAGTAGAATCAGTTGGAGTGCATGCTTGTGTGTATATGTGTATCTTTCGGAATATGTGTTTTTATGTGAAGCCAACTTTCTATGGAATTTTATTGAGGATTAAATATTCTGAACAGTTGATACCTTAAGTAGTCAGATTAATTTAATACACATCAAATTAGTTACTCACTGTAATACCAGTTTTTAGTTCAGAATGTCTTAAAACAAATATTCACTGATACATCCCTGTGATACAAAAAAGCCTGGATCACTTGTTTGGGGAGACAGAGACTAAGAGTCAGTGTGATTTAAATTCATAAAATCATGATAAATATTCTAAGAGTAGATACAGTCTTGTTTATTAAAGCCCTATTCATCCAAAGAATTCCTTTAATTAGTTAAAAGTAGGAATTTAGGCCTGTCTTGCTTTTCATTGTACTGAACTTTATGCAGATCTGTGCAAGTTCTGGCCTCAGACTATTATATTCCCAATTAGGCTCTTCCCTGTCCCAACTGTGAGACTTCCCCAAGCCTCAATTTTCTGATCTGTGAGATGGAGTTAGTAATAGTAGCTGCCTCCTAGAGGTAGAAGGTTGTACTAAGTATAGATATAAAGCATGTAGCACTGGGATGGGCATGTTGCGAAGTCAGCTAGTAGTATGATTAGCATTATCCTCAAATTCAATTGAATATTCACTGAAGCTCAGTGAGGACATTTAATATTTACCAGGAAAATTATTTAGCCAGCCATGTCTGTTTTTACATGGCAGTATAGTGATAATTTATACTAACCTGTCCTTTAAGAACAGAAAATCATGTCACTTTATTCATTTACTTCATTTATTTACCTATTGGAATGTGTAGCCATTGAAAGTTTAGGGTATGCAAGGCATTGGGTGGGGCAGGGAACAAAAAGCTAATTCAGCCACTACCAGTAGAGGTCGATACAGACTTACAGTCTCCCACCACGGTCCTCGCATCCTTCAAGTTTTTCTAACTAATCAAGTTTAACAAACTTAGACACAAAAAAATACAGTGAACAATGATCATATAATCAGACATAGAAATGGTAGGTCATCAGTAAGCCAGTCACAACATTTTCTTTTCTCTGAGCCACATAGTTTTTAAGCCATTTCAGCTACTCTTTGAAGCTCCCTCCATTTATCAAAGAAAGGAAAATATTCTCCACAGACTTCTAGTTTCCACTGGTCACTGGAATTCATAAGCAAAAAATACGTTTTATACTTTTGCATCTTTTTAATAGCATATGCAAGGCCATAGATGAGAGAGGAAAGGCAGAGATAATAATGACAGTATACAATAGAGAAAAAGATAAATATAATTCAGGCGTTCATGAAGCTATCTCTCAGAAACACTATACCTTAATTTCACCTCAAGGAACCCAAGTCGTCCTTTTGAGATGAGAATAGAAATGCCAAATGTCTTAACTTTTTTCTTAGTCATTCCCTGAAAGCTTTATTTGAGGCAGCCAGAGTCAGGGATTTCTAGAGGGGAAAACAGGCCTTGAAAGGAGGCCCTGAGCAAGCAGTGCTGGGAAAGGAAAGGGAAAAAGATGATGGCATCACAAAACTGCGGTACTAAGGTCAGATCAGTTGATTTGGAAAAAAAATAGCCAGTTGGAAAAGAAGGATCTTGTAAAGTATCCTAGACAAATGTTTAATTTGGTGCTGTGACTTAATTGATCTTTTTTACTGAGACACTGAATCTAACCAATTAAATTCAACCACATTTTCTCTTTCCATCTCTCTTCTCATTTCATCATTTTGCTATGATAACAAATGATTTCTGGACTGCCAGTCATATATATGGTCATCCCTGAACGTCTCCGGACTTCATTTGTAGATATTTGCAAAGCTCTTGCTGTCTTACATAATTGACTACTTAAATACACAGATGAAAGAACATACTTTTCTCTCTGTGCTAACATATAACTATTTTCATCTTTCAAGGAGACAGGGCCTAGAGTCTTAACACAACCGTCAAAACCTGAACTGGCCTGAAGGTAAATGGGTACATGCCCAGAACTAAGGAAGAGTTTCACAGCTACCCTCAGAAGCAGAATGTGTGGTTCACCACCTCAAAAAACGTGTGATCTGTTTAGAAAAATGATATAAATACTAATTAAAAATGTAAAATGTTTTTATTCTAACATACTTTTTGTACACACAGAATAAAACCCCACAACAGTCTGAGTAACAAAGTAGATTGTGAAATACAGAGAATTACAATAAAAGAACATAGGAAAGATCATTTAAAGTTTGCTTTGAAGTGTCTAATTCTTCTAAATCAGGTGACATAATTCTCATAAATTCACCAAATTTTTATTTGTGCCATAGAAAAATATTAAAATTAAAAGTGACAGTCAACTTTTATTTGCAATTTAAAATTAGAAGTAGAAAAAGAGTAGTATGTCTCTAGGAACCAGTTCCATGGGATACGCTTCAAAGGGCCCACAAAAATCCTGAACTTACATGCAAACGGTTGTTTATATGAGTCTGAGTATTTCTGGGGTGAGTCCATACCTTTCATTTTGTTCTCAAAGGGTTCTTGGCCCCTGAAAAATGTTAAAGACCAATGAAGACTCCTGTTTAGGACATTTTATGGACATCCTCATTTATGCTGAAGAAATTTATCCCGATTGCATTCCAAATAATTCCCTTGTTTACTTTCTCAAAAATGTCCTCTGAATCATTTCCTCAAGCTTTCACCATTCATACATCCTGAGGAAAGAAGTAACACAGTAAAATTTCATTTGAGGAAATTGTAAAGCAGAGTTCCGTGGCTACCTCAGCCTATTCAAATTCTGCAGGCATCAGCACGGAAGTTTATATACATGTTTTAAAAGTTCTAGTGGCAGAGATTAACTGGTGATTATTTTCAGAGTTTTCCCTTTTTATGGTTTTATCTACTGCTCAGTCTTTAGAATTATTTTTGATTAGCTCTGTGTTTCTTTTCATCTCAGGTAGAAAAGCGAAGGAACTTCGCTGGAAGGATGCAATTCAATTTTGCTTACTTACATTTTGCCAACCTAGCAATTCTTTCACTTAGTGTTTTATTTATAATGTGGGTAACAACCCTATAGATGTTACTTGTTTTTAAATTGAGGTAAAGTTGATATGTAACGTTATATAGATTTCAGGTGTACATTATAATTCAAAATTTATATTCACTAAAAAGTAATCACCACCGTAAGTTTAGTTACCAGCCATCATCATACAATTGAGCTCCTTCCTCCATTTTTATTTCCCTCTTCCTCTAGGTGTGTGTGCAACATTGACTGTTCGCAAACCAACTTCAATCCCCTCTGTGCTTCTGATGGGAAATCTTATGATAATGCATGTCAAATCAAAGAAGCATCATGTCAGAAACAGGAGAAAATTGAAGTCATGTCATTGGGTCGATGTCAAGGTAATGTTCATTTCAATGAATGTTTTTAGTCTTTGTGCAGAAATGAAAAGTGAAGATAGCTCCTTATCAGGCAGCTATTTCATTTCCAAAAGACATTTATAATGATTTATAATGAATAGAGAAGTCTACTGCAGCATTTACGGCTATTATAGCAGTTTGAGGACCTACCAGCAATAGTCCCTCTGTTTTTCTATTCAGTGGGACTGTATGTACCTTCACAATGTGATAAACATGGAAGCCAATATTCAGAAGATAGGAGACATTCTCCTTGCAGAGGGAAAAAAGAAAGTCAAAATCATTTTTAGTGAAGAATATGAGGATTTTTCAGACATCCTTGGAATTAAAAGCAAATTACACCCTTTTTAAGTACTGAATAAATAGAAATATTTCAAGTACATTTTTAAAAACAGGATGTACTAGAATGTTCTGTTTTGTTTCTTCTTCAGAAACAAACATTTTCATGGTTTTTGACTTGTTATTCTTTTATCCAACTTACGTCGCTTATAATTGTGAAGCTTCCCTTTGCTCCAAACTTTAGAAAGCTAGTATCAGTCTATTATTCCCTCTCAAGCAGAAATTGACATTGTAAATCTGTCACTGTGTAGATTCCTTAGAACTATAGTTGTCAAAATTCCTTAATTTCAATGAGGATAATACTGTTGGAGGGATAATATAAGTTTGACATTCAATATTTAGGAAAGCTTATCAATGTTTATTGTTAATTTTCTTTAAACACAGATAACGCAACTACAACTATTAAATCCGAAGATGGGCATTATGCAAGAACAGATTATGCAGGTACATGGTATTTTCTACTACAAAACATGAGCATTTGTATAAAAGAGTCCTGGGAAATCATTGTTTACCACAGACCGTAAGTTAAATCTTGTAAGACATCTCTCTTCTACTAGTCTTCTCTTGTTTAGTTCCAACTTTCAATAGGCATAGTGAATTTTTGTTGAAGCAAATAAGACACTTTATTTTTTTTTTGCCAGAGTTAAAACACTTGTCAAAAATGTCAGTAAGATATAATTAACCTGTTTTGACAGTGCAAATGGTGGAAATGACAAAACATTTATCAAATTAATGGGCATCAGTGGAAATTAATGCAATTTTTGGCAGCATATTGTAATAAATGCAAATGTTCTTGTTTGAATTTTCATAAAAGTTAACAATAAGAAAGTTTGCTAGTCTCTAAAAAGGTAAAAAAGAAAGCTGTAAATAGTAATACAGGCTGTCTTTATTTAGATGCAAAATTCAAAAGCATGTATAAATTTTTTTAAATAGTAAGTTCCTTTAGTTTTAGACACTAAAATGTAGCTTCCAACATATGCAAAATTATAAAGCATTTTATGTAAAAATGTAAATCTTATTTAGCAATTATAATATATTATTTTGGGGAATATTTCTACCTTATATAATTTCCCTAGGGCAAGAAATAATTTCTGGGTATGCAAATAAGATTTTAACAGATTCTTAAATTTTATAAAATTTAGGATAAAAGATACTTAAAAACTGAGGTTGATAGTGATATGTAGGCTTTTTTTTTCATTTAGCTAATAAACATTTGTAAGTAGATTTATGGCTAAAAATCAACCAAATATACTACCTCTTACATTTCAAAATATGCACTACCATTTTCATTCCTTCTGAAATTTCATTTCCCTTAACAGTATTTCTGATGTTAGATTAAATGCAAAATAAATATCAATGAAATTGAAAAAAGTTAATCAGATGTTTTACTATAGATACCTCAAATCTCTCAGAATTTGGAAATAACAAAAGGTTTCTTTTTTTAATTTTCCATTTTTATCTTAATTGTTTTCAACATGTAAATAGAATATTTCATTTTCTAGAAGCCTTGAATTATCATGAACAATAATGATACATGGAAAAACATTACTTCTACTATTGTATAGCTGTTCCCAAACTGTCCAGGAGAGATATTAATAGATTTTCCTTGAAAAGAGCAGTCCATGGTCAATAAGTTTGGAAATAGTCCAGATAAACGAATGGCATTTTTTAGCCAAAACTCCTCAAAGCTCTTACGTGAATTATAAAATTTTTAAGAGATTAACATGTTTTATTTTCACTTTTTTTACTTTTTGTTGTGAAGAATTTCTAATATATACAAAATACACAGATCTAGGCTTGATAGATTAATGCACCCACATGCACTCATCACTCACACGCAGTAACATCAACCCATGGCTAACCTAGCCCCATCCCCACCCCCACCATCTTTCTCACTTTGAAAATATGTGGAAATAAATCCCAGGAATTGCATTGTTTTATTCATAAATATTTTAGCCTGCATCTCTAAAAGGTCAACCTTTTTAATAAAATTGCAATGTCATTATCATACCTGAAATACTAATGAATAATTCCTTATAGTATGTAGCATTTATCAAATTTATTTGATGAATAACATACATTTTGTTGTAAGTTTTGTAGTACTAGTGTTCCCCAGAATGCACTTTGAAATATGCTGAGAGACAGGAAAATATAAGAAGTCATAAAAGATAATAATGAAAAATCAAGATCTGTTGCTAATAATATACATTTAAATTTTCAATGAAACCAACTTTTAATTCTATATTTTGTTATAAATAGTAACTGTATCTTCACAGTAATATAAGCTATTACCTGAACTATTCAGTTTTTCTGTAGCCTAAAATACCTGTGGAGATCTTGTAAGGATCTCACTTCCACACTTAAGAGCTTAAAATATCTTTATACCTGTTTTGCAAACTAATGCATTTAGAAAGAATCTTCAGAAATACAACATTCTGTGAATATCTTCTCCATTGAACCATCGATCATTGGACTCATAGGACAATCAGATCTCTCCCTGAAAATTTTACCCATCAAACAAAGAACTCTTCAAGCTGATTTGTGCCAACATGCAAATATATGTGAGATTATAAAATTGTATCAATAAAATATCATAATGGAGTTTACCCCTCTTTCAATGTTGTTCATATTGCATATTTACAGTTTGGCCATTTTCAAAGGGTTTGGGGTGTTGAATTTTTATTCCAAAAATAATTCATATTTGATCTCAAAAAGGGTAATCTCTGATCTTCAGTGTCAATGCTTTTAACAGATATTATTTCTTACCATTTTATTGAACATGGGAAAGAAACATAATCTATTTTTGAATACATGCAAACAAAAACCATCTAACACCAGCAGTGTTGCCCAAGGTCTTCTACTGTGACATCAAACTTATCTAGTAAATCCCAAAGAAAAACTTTTGAGGTAAAAGTGAAGTTTAAAAATACATTTGTTAAAATCCAAATTTTAGGCAGGAATTAAGATAATGACAATGGAAGGTTGCAATTCTTAATTAAACATTGATTGCATACTTTAAAATTCCCCTGGAATTTAATTTAAATGTCTTCATCTTCACTTATGATCTTATTAAAATACATTGTATACCCCTGTTTAGACAGTATTAAAATAATAGTCATTTCCCTCAACATTGTCAACCTTCTAGTAGCATTTACCTTTTCCTGAATTTTGAGACACAAACTTTGAAAAAGTGAAAGAAACTAAGTGAGACTCAATATGTCATTGTCCTTTTAATTTCTGTTTCACATGCTCAAAATTCCCCAAGGAGGGAAAACAGGAACTGTGTGACTCACATTCCTAAAAGTTTGCTGTGTGCTCACAGCTAATTTAATGTCACAGTCATTTCCCTTGTTAAACAAACATTCTTGGACTCTCCCACCAGAGGGAAGTACTGATCTTAACACACTCACATCTTTCTTATATGTCATTAATACTTGAGGTTAAAAACCTTTAGCAACACCCTCCTTTTTCCTTTGAGCCTAACTTTCTTTTTTCCTTTGTATAAAGCTATTAATACAAGAACATGTATTTCTGATTATAAAAAATGGGGGAAAAGAAAGGGAGCATTATGATCAGCATGTATAGTGTAGGGGGCACGGGGAGGGCTGTGCAACCAGAGAAGACAAGTGGTGATTCTACAGCATCTTACTATGCTGATGGACAGTGACTGTGAAGGGGTGTGTGTGTGGTGGGGGGGGGACTTGGTGAAGGGGTGAGCCTATTAAACATAATGTTCTTCATGTAATTGTAGATTAATGATACCAAAATTAAAAAAATGCAAATACAAATAAAAAGAAAAGAAAATGGAAATACACTTTAAAGAAAGCTTAAATCTAAAAATACAGGTGCTGTGTCTTGTTTTTAATACCATTTAACAGAGAGAGACTCCAGTAAGGACCAATAGGATCTGGTTTACAAAACAGTAATGCAAACCAAGAGAGCCACTCCTCGAACAAGCTTAATATGCAGTGACCTAGAGTGTGACTGAACTTGTGGAGAGCTGTGATCCTCCCACACATATACCTGAGGCGGACACGAGCGAACCAGAGAATTTGCAAGATCATCCCTGCCAGCATCACTTGGGTCTCTATTCTGCCCTCTCTCCTTTAATGAGACCCAAAGCATTAGTCCTGAATCAAGAGCTTTGCCTCTCTGGTTCAAGGCAGGTTGACAAGAGTCCCAGTGTGATTAGCTAAACAGGCCACTTCATGTGACTCATCCTTCATCAATCTGACGTGGGCTTAGATTTAGGTCATTCTCCTCACTTGTAGAAAGGTTCAGAGAACACAATTTCATAAAACCACAAAGCTAGGGATTTTAGGGATTTCCATAATTTCAAAATGCTAATATTAAACTTTCCTTCTGGAAGCTCTAAATAGCAAATGTGTTACACCTCTTGAAATTTGCCACATTTTCTTTAAAAGAAAAAAATTCCCCTCATGTCTTATAAAGAAAAAATGAAGTCCAACTATTTTGTTTTTCTTCTTTCTGGTGTGTGTATTTTCTGATTGTATTGCTTTTCTGTCTAAAAGTCTGGTCATGCTTCAGAAAAGGTAGCTATATAGTTTTTCAGTAAAAATGTACTTTTATAAGTTAGATGTAAAAATATACACAAAAACACAAAAAGCAAAACAATCATGAAATTATATTTTGTCTTTTATCATCTAGTAAATAAATTGGGTTTTTGTTTGTGACATGCTGTAGCAGTTTCCAAAAGAAACTGTAGTGGCTTATAATTAAAATAAACTCACTGAGATTGCTTAAAGAGAAACTGAAAACACAAAACACAAAGCATATCAGTTCAGGAAAATAAATATATCAACAACATAAACTATTACAGTTACGGCAATAAGCCCTAAGCTTCCTTGCAATGAATGTAAAAAGAGAAACTCTGAATGAAACAATTCATTCAACAAGTATTTAGAGTCCCTGACACACGCACTCCACTGTTCTGGGCTTTACAAAGGTAAATACATCAACCCAAGTTTCTGCTAAAATGGAACTTAGTTTTCATTGTCTGATAAAAATAAATAATCAGTTCAGAGACAAACATAAAGTGTTTCTAATGCTAAGTTATAAAGGAAATATATAGCATAAATCTTTTTATAAGGCATCGCTAAAATACATAGACTGCATAATATTTTCAACCATGATTTTTATAAAATATGCCAAGGCACTCTTTATAAGGCTGGGAATTTTTTAAATCAATTTTTGATAAGATTCTAGAGCATAACATTATATATGTATAACTCAACGGTAGTCTTTCTATGGCAGACTAAAGTAATGAGTTACATTTTGTTATTTTTGTATACTTCCAAATTGGAAAAGATAAGTAAATAACACAGAATACTGCAGGAAATAGCTGTGAGGGAGAGCCTGTTGAGTTTATCTTTTTCATATGCCTAGGTTCAACAGGAACTGGATTAAGAGAACAGTCAGAAAGCCTGAGTAAAGATAAAGAATATGTTAGAATATAGTTTGCATGCAGGGAAAAGAAATTTCCCCTGGTTTTATTAGCTGTTAATAAGAAACCTAAGCCCTGGGTGATCTCCCTGGTCTCCAGCCTTGGGAGGGAGCCAGGATCCCCTCCAGGAGTCTCAGTGCAGGCATGCACGAGCCCAAGTGTCTTCTTGCTGCACGTTACGCAGGTGTTCACCAGTTTTTGTAACATTATGGAGGATTAGTTTTTAGGAAATTGTCTCTTTAGAAACCTCTTCCTTATATTTAAGCAATATTTCAGATATTAAGCTCAAGTCTGAAACATGAAAGAAAGAAATCAGAAATAAACACTTAAGCCAAATTCTATCCATTCCATTATTATTCCATCAACCCATTTTTCCACACTAAGAGGAAACTGACATCTTGAAGGGTATCTAGATAGTCTAAGCGAATTTTCATAATAACTAGTTCTCTGTAGAAGCCATTGCAATTTACAAAGGCTTTTCACATATATTGTCTCCTTCAGTCTTGACAGTGGAAATGTGAGGAAGATATTATATGCATTTGACAGGTGAGAAATGGAGGTTCAGGAGATTAAGTAAAAAGTGTATGTGATAGAACTAAGGTTCAAACCATCATCACTAATTCCAGAATCTAGCAAAGTGCGAACAACGTGGGACTAGTGGGGAGAAGTAACACTACCTAACATGCTTAGAGGCTCTGGGACTCACTCTGAACCTTGAAGTTAACCCTTCAGGAGTTCCAGACTCAAGTATGTTTCACTATGTCTACATTAGTGTGAGATGCTCCAAAGAGTTACTCCTCTTTTTGAATTTGTATCTTACAAGCATTCTATAAAGCTATATTATTTGGTTTTAAAATGTTCCTCTTCTGTTTCCTATTTCCCCACATAGACAAGAGAAACCAAGAGAACAATGTTTGCTACCTACATTAAGAACATGTGTGTGTGACACTTTGTAGTTTTACAAAGATCCATTCATATTACCTTATTTGCTCTAACGTCAATCTAATAAAACAATCTGTTACCAGAACAAATTCTAGGAGACATAAAATGGAGGCTCAAATAAACTCAATCAAATAAGGTTGATCAGGAACTGGGCACAGTATTTTGACATTTTGACCACCCACCCATGCAAATACGGCACTTGCTTGATATATCTGCTATTTGTCTTGATTGCTTTTCCACCACACATATATAGACATGAATACCAAGTGGTTACATATCATATTTATAACATGAATTAATTCAGTCATGTGGCAAAAAATCTGCATTTAAAATGGAAGCTTTTTCCACTTGCTCATGAACATGAGGAGTACTTCACCAGAAAGCATGCTATGTCTAGGCCAATAATTTGATCTGTAGGAAATAAATAAATAGCAGCAAATGCAGGCAGCAGCTTGTAGCACAAATATTGGTATCAACAGTGAAATAAATAAAAATGTTTGCCCAGGCTATTACAGTGCCACCAGACTAGCCTAGAATATTTAAACTCAGGAAATGAATTAAGATGTCAAGATTTTCTCAAGATTTCTATGGAAAGTGTCTCAGTTCAAGTTCTTTCCCCTGTGGGATTTACATTAGCGTGCTGCAAAATTCATAAAGCTTTCTGTGAACTCTAACTCACAATTTTTCCTGCTCTCTTGAACTTCTGTGCTTTCATTGTTTTCCCCATAAAATCACGTAGCTAGTCATCTGTAATATTATGCTATGTTCACGGTTATAGATAAACACAGAAACAGTATTTGCAATACAGATGAAGGTTTTCTACTGAAGAGTTGCCTCGGGCCCTGGTAGACACTCTGGAAAACTTTGTGTTTATGCCCCAGTTCATAAATGCATCCTGCATCATTTATGTGAACTTTTTCCTATTTGAAATGCTCTTTTCTGAAACAAATTGTTCACCGTGAGGTGTTACTTATCTACCTTTTTCTTCCATAAAGGTATAGCAGCCACTTTAGTGGTTCAAGCCACTAAAAATCAGAGAAAGATGAGTTTAAAAACTGGCCATGCTTTTATTGATTATTTAACTTTGAGCCAATTTGTCAACCTTTTTGAGCCTCAGTTTCTTTTATCTGTTCAATGGAGATAATAAACTTACTTCCAGAGGATTGAAGTTGGAGTTAAAGGACATTATTTAAGGCATCAGTTGGCAAAAAGCTAGCTATTGTTATTATTTTCCTTTTTTATGGGAAATATAATACATTATGTGGGGTATGGTCAGTTCGTATGTGTCCAGAGTTTTTATACATATATTGTCATTTATGAGCCCATACAATTACAAAAGGATTTTTTTATCCTATTGAAGTCATAAAACAACTTGCTGCCAAAGACTTAGGCTGACTTTTTAATTCTTCTGTAAAGAGCGATTTATAAGTCGTCAACACATGGACATGTCTGAATTTTCACATGGCCAATTTTTCAGTTTTCCTTTAGTCACCATAATTTGATGAATAATATATTTTTGATCAATTTTAAATAATATGATCACCAGCTATTACAACATGAGATTTAAATAGAAATTAAGGGTACATAACATCTAACAGAATTGAAAGATCATGTCACTTATATTTTTATCTATTTAACCTTTAAAATTAGCTATTTATACCCCAGGACGTATGTGTGAAGGACCTACACATTTGTAATTTAAAAGAAATCTACATTATGGGTGACCGTAGCTATGGGGAGGTGTCAAACAAAAACAACAGGATGTGATATGTAAGAAATTGTTTCTGTTGTAGAAAACATTATTTTCACTCAGAAAAGTTAATGTTCTCACATCATCAATCAATGCACACTAATGCTCACACTTTAAAGAGGCAGAGCATCAAAGTCAGAATAAATCAACAAAAACTGATCATCAAGGGAAGACAACTTAGCACAGGGCTAGAAGGAAAACCTGCTTGAGTTCTGCGATGTGTTTTTTCATATATATACAACAACAATAGTATATTACAGCAGTATAACGGTAGTATAATTCATTTGTGTGTGTTGGGGAGGCCAGGGAAGGGGATACCTTCCCACACACACACACCACCAAGGAGTTCTTGAACACCAGCAGGAGGTCTGAGAACGCAACTCAATTCTGATGCTATCTGGCTGCACAGTACCAGGTTCCCCAGGTTAAGGGCTCCATCCTACAAAACTGCCCTCCACCCCTCACTCTAAATGCTGGTCACAAGCCCCAGGCAGTTAACCTACACTTCTAAGCTACTGGCTACAGATTGGGGGTTCCCACAACTCCCCCTTATGTTTGATTTATTTGATAGAGTGGTCACAGAATTCGAGAAAACACTTACGTTTACCAGTTTGCAAAGGATATCATAAAGGATACAAGTTAACAGCCAGATGAAGAGGTACCTAGGCTAAGGCCCCAACAGAAGAGCTTCTATCCTCATGAAGTCTGGGGCCTGACTCGCTTGCAAGGGAGGCGGTCGGGTTCCCCAAGCATAGAAATTTTCTCTCTGACAGAGAAGGAGGATAGCAGAGAACTGAGAGCGATAAGCTTTTCTCAGGTGGTTTTGTGAGGGCTTCACTGCATAGTCATGATGGACGACATTATTGGCCATTGGCTGATTCAACCTCTTGCCCCTCGGGTCCAAAAGTCTCTCGTTAACATGACAAGACACTCATTTCACCTTTAAGACTGTACTGTCTTCAGTAACTGTGGATGAAGATCAAATATACCCAGGAAATATATATTTGGTCATATGAGTAACCAAATATGTATTTCTTATGACTCATTACATCACAAGTTAAAACATTTAGATAGTGCTGATGAGTCTGAGACAGTTCTCCACTTAATTTGCTTTTTTCTCTCAAGTATGTTATTTCCATTTCTAGGAAAAGTACTATAAGTAAGTATGGGTAGAATGTGTAACACTAGAAGAAGAGTGGGGTATTTCCAAATGCACTGTATCATTTCAAGACACACAGTTTCTATAAAATTAATAAATAGAATTCAAGCACTTTCAAAAAAAAAAAAAGCCCAACATATCCAGAGCACTTTGATTCGCTGCTTCTGTTAATGAGTCTGGCGCACCCAGATACATGAATGCACATTATCAAGCACATTAAAAATTCAGTTCTCACATTTTGACGATTTGAGACTGTGTATAAACATCACCAACTAAAAATACTTTAAAGTATCTATGAAACTAAAATCTCTCAGAGAATTGCCTTTCTAAACTCTGTCACTTGTTCCATGGGTGCTGGCTTCTTCTTCCTGTAGTCGTTCACACTCAGACTCTTAGTTCGAACTCAACCGTAATCACAAGAAGTCTAACTTAAGAGCAAAACGCCAAGCATAACAATGTATGGAAATCAGTACTAAAGCCTGAGGGAAGTGGTGGTCCGGTGACCTGGAAACAGTCATGAGGACAGAGAAGGACAGTACCCCAACCCCACCTCTTCAGATGGTAACAGGGTCACCTTGTAAGAAGGCTGAAGGGCTCTGGTATTTTCAGGGGAAGCTAGTGCTTCCGTATGCAAGAAGAAATGAGAATTTCAGTGAAACGTCTGAAGACAGAGAGGAATTTGCTGATGATGGAGCACAGTTCCTGGTGAGCTATGGGAAGTGGTTGGAAATTGGAAGCTAAAAGATAGGCTCATTCCGGGGCAGAGAACTAACAAGGACAGCATGTCTTGGATACAATGATCCGGCCAAAATGGGCAACTGGGACAGGACAGGGTGAGGATTGGATATTGGATATTGGCTAAATTTATGATAAAAGTTCTTGGATTCATAGACTCAGAAATCTATATTTTCAGGACACCAAGAGTAAGCTGTTGCTCAGCAGTGAACTCAGACCAACCAAGTTCAGTGTCTGTGCACTGATTGGCAATGAGAAAGTTACCTAGAAGATATGATTTGGATCCTCTGACCACTGCACTCTCAAAGTTGAATTCTCTGAGAAGCCCAGTCACAGTGAGGTCATTTAGTGGGCCTGAGTAGAGTGGATACCCTTCAGATAGTTAAAGTATCAAGCTAAGACAGCCTGACGCAAATGTCCCCACAATAGGGATACCCCTGTCCTCAAACCAGGAGACATGTTAAGTGCCTTTGGCCAGGACTTCCTCTCCCACAGAGCTTAGACTAACACTATTTTCCCATTACTCTCCCTTTTCTCAGTTTTCATTTCTATGTAATTCTTGTCCACTCCATCTATTTTCCTAAATATAGTATATTTAATCAGGGTAGAGTTGAAACCTGTTCTCCCAGAAGCCTTTGGTGCTTTTCAGGCATTCTAGCTGTCTGGAAAAGTACAGGACAATCTTGTTCTCCTTACTTCTAAATGCCTCTAGGATCTCATTCAGTTGCCCCTAGAAACGACAGTATTAGTTCAGAATATCAATATTAGCCGTCATAGACTGGTAGATCCTTAATGCATTGTGAAACCTACAGAAGTTATAACACAAAAGGTAACTTTAAAAGCCATTCTTTAACATATAATCCAAAGAGGTTTGACCAATAACAAAGAAAAATGAATAAATCTTAGTAAGTTTAATATTTTTGGTATTTACTAAGACAATTCTTAGCATTAATGCTGACAGACGTCCTTTATGGTGGGTGACATTGTTCTTGTTTATTTCAGAATTAATTTATTAATTATCTCACATAGAATGATGTGGAAGGTTCTACAGAGAGTTGTGAATGCCTTATCAGTGTTTGATCACGTTATGTAATATTCCTGTAAAATATATTCCAGGCCAGTAAAGAAAACACTGCTTTTAACCTTTCTTTCACATTGTCTAAGGGTCAAAGCAGTGTGTGTCATCCATCAGAAAACCCCCTCCCAAGAGTATGTCATTAAAGTTTTTATCTAACAATGGAAATAAATGTGTTTAATTAAAAAAAATTTTTTTAATGACTTTTTAAACATCACTCAGAAAATGAGGCTTAAAAACAAGCTCCATTTGTCCTCCAGATATTAAGCATTCTAGAAAGATCATGTTATTAGTCTACAGAGTTTAAACCAACAAGCAATTAGTGTTTTGTCAGGCAGTACACATCCAAATTCACTTCTGCAGATTGACTGTTCATGTGCTGTCACAATTATTCTACAAATCTTGCACCACTGAGTTGTTTTTTTTTCCTATTTATTTCTCTGTTATTTAAAGAGCCCCAGGGAAGCTGGAAGTTTCTACTTGTTTGAAATAATCCCTGAGAAAATCCCACTCTGGTCCCCACATCCCTAGCCACTCACCCTCCCCCGCTCTTGGCACATATGCCTTTGCTCTTAGTTACTGGTCTTTTTTTTAATGAAATGTAGCTATGGAATCATAAGCAAGAACCACCAGGCAGTCCAGGGAAACTTAATTTATAAGATAGTTTTAATAAAGTACCCATGTTTTCTCCTACTTACAGAATAACTAACAGTAAGCATGATACCCCATCAATAGTGATAAGCAACCACTGACTCCCACTTTAGAGATTATCAGGACTCTGTATATTCCATATTGTAATTACTTTAGTATTAGACTATATTCTAATATTCTAATAGAATATATAACTATATTCTAATATTCAAGCTGGCTGCTTTCTGCAACTTAGCATGCTTCTTAGTTGTTCCCTTTACCCAGGAATTGGTATATGCTTAGGAAACACAGCTAATTGTAAAGTTATCCTAAGAAAATCATTGTCATCTTCATTATAATCATGATTATCATCATTGCCATTATAATCATCAGGGAAATGATGCCACTGGAATAGGATCACTTAGTTCAGCCCAAAATCAACTAGAAATTAGATGTGTGTTATCTGTTGTTTTGAATTCTCTGCAAGGCTATTTGCCAAAGATATTTATTTCTTCATTTATTTAAGTCATATTTCTGTCTTAGTTTCACTTGACTTTCAAAGCAAATGACTTACAAATGGCTTTTGGTAGAAGAAAGAGTCTGAAATAGGAATGCAGAAACTTTTGGCTTAGTCTCATCCCTATTCCAAGCTAACTCATTGAAACTTAAATGGGTGTGTTGCCTCTCAGAATCTATGTTTTACCATCAGTAAAATTTGGAAATAAGATCAGATTATAATGATGTTTTTCTGTAGACAAGTATATAGCTTTAGTTCAGGAATCATGAACTTGAGGAAAAATTGTTGACCATTACCTTATGGCAGTAGTTGTCACCTGGGGTGACAGAGGGCAATTCCTGGAGACATTTTTTTATTGCCTGGGAAGAGAGAAGTACCACTTACATGTAGTGGGTGGAGCCCAAGAACACTGCTGGACACCCTGCACAGTGCAGGACAGGTCCCAACCATAAAGAATTACCCAGCCAAGATGCCAGTAGTGCCGAGTCTTGGAAATCCTGTTTTAGGGTGTTAGAAATTATGGAGAAGCACATAGTACTTGGGTTCTAGAAATTAGGTGGTGCTATGAAGTTCAGGGCTGGGTTCCCCAATCATTTTTCAGTCCTATGCCCTAAAGGAGATACAGTCCCAGACGGAGGATCATTGGCTTAGTCAAGTTTCTTTTCATGTCACTACTTCACACATGTATACTTTTTTCAAAAAGATCACTGTCCCATAAACAGAAATGCCAAGTTTCACAAATAAAAAGAAACATCTGTTTCTAAAAAGGCTTATGGTAATGATAAAAATCTATCTCAAAAGGAAGTTATACTCTTAGTTATCACAAGTCATTGAGCAAATTCCCGGTTATAATGGGATAACTTATTCAATATTCCTAACTAGTATTCTAATAACCTGGGTTCCTGCTTTGCCTCCATTCAAAGATGTGTCATCTTTTTGTTCATATTAGCTACTCCTTAAAATTTGGACTGAATGGCTGAAGCAAACACTGCCTGTTTGAAAGACCTTTAATGATGTTCTCTGAGGAGCCAGTAGCAACCATTAAAGCTTCTTTTTATTATCAGGCACTTTCACAGTGTAAATCTTTGTAAGCCTTGGTTCATAGGACTATATTTAAAACTGACTGACTAAATTCTATTAAAGTTCTGATCTATCAACAGCAATTCTTAGGACTGGAATTGTTGTGTTGTTAACAGAACAAAATGCTTGATAGGAAATTAGAACACAGGTATTTGTGAAAACCTTTATAGTGGAAACAAAAAGAGAACCTGAAGATGTCTCTTAAATGGCAACTTAGTGCTCAACTATATGTGCAGGGTGTCCAGCAGTGTTCTTGGGCTCCACCCACTACATGTAAGTGGTACTTCTCTCTTCCCAGGCAATAAAAAAATGTCTCCAGGAATTGCCCTCTGTCACCCCAGGTGACAACTACTGCCATAAGGTAATGGTCAACAATTTTTCCTCAAGTTCATGACCCCATGACCTCAAGTTCAGGACACCCATGTGAGGGACTGTTCGGTAGCTCCCAGGCTCAGAGCCTCCTTGGAAAGGGAATACACCTTGCTGCATCCATGTGCTGTCGTACATAGTGAAATAAAGTTATTGGTTTTGTAACAAGGATGATGAGGATATTTGTTTAAAACGACAACTTGAAAAAATAGCAAAGGCAAGGAGAAATGATAAATGAGCAAGTCTTTGCTACAGTAATTACTTTAGTATTGAAATAAATGAATAACTTCCACAGCAATGCTGTTTTCTGTCTTAGATGATACCACTCCCTATTCACACAGTATGTGTATCATTGGCCTTCATACTGGAACAATCACCACCAAAAAAATTTAAGAGTAGAAGTTGGTAAATCAGTTGAGAGATTTGTGTTCATGTTTTGAAAATTTTATGATGTCCTTTTGGGAAAAAGACTCTTTGAAAGGAGAGATCATTTTTTTCATCTAAACTAGTTTTATACCGAAAGTCAATAAAATAAAATAAAATAATGAAATAAATCTTTCTGGCATAGACAAATGACCGACAAGTATCCATAATCCATTAGTCAAATGTTATTCTATGTATGGTTTCTTAATTCCCTGCTGAAATGTTTTGATTTTGTGGAAAATACACTACACAGGTTATCAAAAGGCCTGAAGTCTAAACTTAGCTGCTCAATTTACAAATGTAATACAATCTGGGAAATCTCCTAATCTCTCTAAGAATCATTAAAATGAAGATCCTATCTTTCCTGCTTTTTCACATTTTGAAAATGAAAACCCATTGTGAGATGTGACTCACTAAGTAGATATACGGAATTATTATGGGCACAAATTAGGATATAAATACTCCTCATTCTAACATGTTTTCCATATTGTCATCAAAGTTTTAATTATCTTCTAGATTGAAATAATTATTTAACTTAAATAACATAATTTGATGTAATTTCAACAAAATTCAAACTGAAGATTTTTAAATTCTAGACCTCATTTTCCCATTTCTGTGTGTGGGTGTATAAATTGGGTGATAAAAAAAATAGATGACAATGCTGTTGGACTCACTATTCCCTTGACGATGTATAAACCCTCAAATTTATGCCCCAGGTAGTTCTGTTCCCTGATGATTGGCGTGTAAGTGTTGTTCAAGCTCCACTTTCCAAAAGCACAAGGGCTATTTAGGGGAACCATTCATGTTGTTACAGTGATTTTTTTTCCCTCAGTGTGGAAGAGTTCATGGTGCTCAACATGTACAGAATGTTTCAGAATTTGAGTCGAAATTGTATTAGTCTAAGGTAAGATTATGGAGCCCTGTTAAGAGAAATCCATTACAGAGCTTAAATGTAGCAGTATACCAATTAAAATTATGAATCAAAAAAGTTAGTAGTCTATTCCAGATAAGACACACTGCATTATTCCAAATGGTTTATAATTTTTAACCATTGAGAATTTTATAATTTTTAACCATTGAGAATTTTATCAATAAATAGAAACATAAACATTTCTAGTATAGCAAGGGAAGGATTTTAAATTATAACTCTTGTCCTGTCTCTAGGCACCCAGAAAATAAGAAAATAAACAACCTAGTCACTTGTGTTCATGAAGATTAAACTCTCATCCCTTCTCCCAATATAAGTGAGCCTCTATTATGTAAATTTCTTTACAGAAATGGATTGCCTATTTTCGTGATCACCTATTCTATTAGTTAATAATCTCAATATGAAAAAGGACACGTTTTCTGTTAATAAACAAAGTTCCCCCCAACCCCACTTTGGGACTTGTTTTCCATGGCTGCATTTTATTTCTTTAAAAAGAAAAGACACCATTTACCTCCATAGCTTATATTTACCCTTACTTACCATAATTATTTGTAGTCAATGGGCTACTCAGGGTTTAACAGAATACATCTACAAACTATTATTAGACTTTGTATTTAATTTTGAGCCTTGAAATAGCATAGTTCAGTCAGTGCTCTATGTGACATTTTAAAAACCTGAGCAAATAGTATTATTCTTGGGGAAAAAAAGCTCTTTCTCACTAGATTCAGCATTTAGAAACAATATTGAATTGATTTGAATCAGAATATTGCCTCTGGAAACCTGAAATGAATATAAACATTAGGAAGATCTCACCTCTTATTTCCTGCCTTGGTCTTCTTGTACTGTTTCTTCAGAGTGGTTCTTAATATCCCTCAAACACTGTATGTGATCAGATCCATCCCAAAGCCCCAGTTCACATTCCCTTTAGTCAGAGCCCAGGCTTATTGCACTCCACTTTGCAGATCTGTGCAGGGCTTCTGTACCCTGGAGTAGAGCCCTGTTTGTAAGAAGCACGTAATAGTCAACCTACCAGGCACTGTCATCTCATATTTCAGGATCACTTGTATATTTTACTACTATTTCTTCAACCCTAAAAAGAAATCAGTGCTTTTGGGTGACTAAACCCTCCTGCCTTACCCTTCAGGCAGAATTCTTACATTCCTTGGGGTGACAAAGGTTCATATCTCTTTCTGCCCCAATAGAAAAAAAAAGGACCAGGATGCATCATTAATCATGCAAACTGTCTACTACAACAGTGCCAAGAAAATGATCATTCCCATGCCAACCATCAATATTCCTGACACCTGTCTAAAAACTCAGGTCATGCATATCCATCTGCCTTTAGAGAAGTGTCAATGTGCAAACATCCTTTCACTATTTTTAGGGTCATGTTAAGATTATTCATCACCTGCCTGTCAGTTCATCCAATTTGTCATATTATCCTGATCTACCAATGTCTATTACTGGTCATTCCCCTTTTGCATTGTGTTTTTAGAGCATTAGAGTGTAGGATACTTTTGAAACTGTCAAATATGTAAGAGGCAGATGAGCCCTACTATAGGCCAGAGTCCTCACCAATAAATTATTATGTCCTCCAGTGTGTAATAAAAAATGCAGACATTTGGGGTGCCTGTGTCTACTTCAAGTTGTACTTCATCCAATTTCTGGTAAATGAATTCTGGTTTCTAATGACTTTCATTATAAAATCCACAATATTTCTGTTTTGGGAAATGGTTCCAACAGTTAAAAATGAAACAAACTTTTTAAAATTAAGGGGCTAAAGAAAAGCTGTTCTGATTCCAACAGATAAAAATGAAACAAACTTTTTAAAATTAAGGGGCTAAAGAAAAGCTGTTCTGATAAAACTATCAACACTCAGATGCCTACAAATAGTGTGTTCTATGCAAAATTAAAAATTAAATAAAAATTTTGATAGGAAAATACAATTCATCAGCAGAAATTTAAACAATAACATGGTACACCTCATCTATTCTTAATATAAAAGTCATTACAATCCCTAAAACTAGCTTAGTCAGTCAAATTTTTCACTGATCTCAAGTCATTAGAACTCTTTTATTTTACATAGTATAACTTGAAAACTACTGTAACTTTTCTCCACTCTCCCTGCCTTTTTTTTCCCCTTTCACCTGTTTGTCTCCTGCTATAACACCCATGAAGTGGGTTACATTGTGTTTGAATAACAGAGGCATTTCCACCCAAGTGGGAAAATCTCAGAATTGGAGTTTAATTCATCTTGATTCTACAGTTGTTGCTATGCTAACTAATCTTCAGGGAGACCTGTGTTAGGCCCTGCATTTGGTCATAACCTCCAAGGCCTTCATTTTCTTATCTGTAAATCATAGGGCTTAGATAGATGATCTCAACATCGGCTCCAGACGATCGTGTCATTTATTACTGTGTACAGTGATGGCATACAAAGCCACAGACTGAAGTGTTCAGTCCTTGCTAAACAATGACTTGCTCCAACACTTGCGTAAATACGTGAAAATCCTGAAAATGATTAGCAAATTAGTAGAGTATCTCTTCGGAATTATTCTTGCTGCAGTCCACGTTGTGGCCCAAGCTCATCAAAATAAGAAGTTCTATGCCTTGAAAATACCAGTTATTTTCAGACACTATCAAGGGACATAATTCTAACTGCAACACCTTTGCAGTCAAGTGCCCTGGCTCTCAGGCCGGTGATATCCAGTACTTCAAAGCGGCAGCTATTACAAAACATCCTGAGACCCATGAAATCTGCTCATGTTTCACTCTGAGGCAGGGCCTTAGGGAGCTTGCTATGAGTTATTTGGGTTCAGAATTTTAATTAGGGAATTTCATATAAGGGCTGGTCAATTCCTCACTGATACTGGTAATATTTTTTGACTTTGTGGAAATAAGAAAATTCAACGGCAAACTAAACCCAAGCCTCTCATTCTAACTTTAAAGCCAGCAAGCCATGTTACTCTAACAAACACTCTTCTACTAAATGATGATTATTCAAATAATTTTTTTACAGGAAATAGAAAACAAATCATTATAAGTGCTAAAGTAGAAATGAAATAATACACAATCACACTTATTCTTCATTTACTTTGTATCATGCACTATATATACAGCACACTGTTTTATCTCTTCACAACCTGCCTGGGAAGGAGGTATAGTGAGTCCTTTGGAGAAAGGTTGGTCCTTTCTAGAAATGCTTATGTAATAGATCAGAGATTCAAGCTGATGGAGTAACTCTGAGTGGCAGTACAAGAAGTCAGAGGTGTTACAGAGAAGGTGGTGCTTGCATTGGGTTTACGGGCAGAGAAGGGCCAAGAGCATTATAAACATACTGACCAGCATTTGTATAGGCAAAGAGGCTTTGATAAGCAGGCATTTTTAAGGAATGCAAATGGTTCAGAATGACTGAAGCATGGAATGAGGAAGAAGAGCAAATGGACTAAAACAGGAATAGCTGGAGCTTCAGTTAAGGCTCTTTTCTCATTTGCAAAGAAGTTCAAATTGACTCTGCTCAGTAGAGGGTTATAGAGGTATCTTCAATGATGTCATTTTTTTTTTTACTTAAAAATATACGCTGGAAGCAAAGTGAGGAGTAGGCGAGAGAGGAAGGAACGCCAGAGACCAGGCAGGATGAATTTGGAGAGCATGGTGTTAACCAAACAGATCCATGACATCCAAATGCTGCTGATGGTAGTGGCAGCAGGGAGGAAGAAACAGATTTTGAGTGGATTTAAGAGATAAAAGTTTACCAGATTTTCCAGCCCACCAGATATGAATGCCAGGAGAAGGGGAGCATCAAGGAAAATGTGAGGCATCATTCTCCAAAATAGGTAAATAGCATGAGGAGGAGGTTTTCGACTCAGTGTTTTGGCCATTTTGTTTGATGAGATCAACACAGAAATAAACATACGGGGCCTAGAGATCTGGAGAGAAGTGGGCTCTTGTAACCCTCAAGTAGAGGCTGAGCCTTGGGGTGCCAGGGAGATCAAAGCCAAGATGGCCAAGAATAAACCCCTGGGGAACACTGAAGCCTGGGACACAGAGCTATGGAAGTAAACGGCAATTGTAGAAATGCTCAGTCATTTTTTCCTTTGTTTCCTTTCTTCCTTCTTACATCCTGTTACTGAAAACTCTAATGTCAAATAAATGGTCATCTCACTTCCAGAGCTGTTTTTAAAAATGCCCTTCCTGTTGCAAGACATATTTTTCTGTTCATTTCTGTCCAAAGCTTACTATTTGCTCTAGCCTTTTCTGTGCTCTTAAAGATGTGCTTTCTTCACCCCTAGGTTCCTTTAGCAAGATCCTTCACACCATTCAGGAGAATGGCCACCCTACTTAATGTCCACCTGCACCCTATGCATTCTCTCTGCTGATACTGTGGTTTTTTCACAGTGTTAAATAAGTACAGAATTGTATTTACGTATTTCTGTTTTTACCTTTTTATTTGCTGATGGTTATAATGTCAACTTCAGGCGGCAGGGAATTTGTCTTGTTCCCCACTGAAAATGCAGTGCCCAGAAAAAAAGTCTGGTATTTCATAGACACTAGGTATTTATTTGTTGAATAAATTACTAAGACTAACAGTCATCTTTCTAGAAACAAAACTATGTCAATTCTTAAAGGAGGCTCCGTATCAAACCAATGTTACTTTCTCTTTCTTCTTTAAAAAATTTGACTATATTAATATTTTTATCATTTTAGAAAACTTCTAGTGCAAAGCCACAGAAACAGAGGGTACTAAAAGACATATATATGAAAAGTATAGTTCAGAAATGCTTATGTAATATATATAAATTTTATATAATATTACATTCACAATATAATATAGATATATAGATATATAGATATATAGATATATATGGTTTCAGTTTGAGGGTTTAATTTTATCTCTACCAAGCATTTGAAAACATTCTAAGGAAGGACCTGTATAGAAAATACAATTCCAAACATCACTTTGGAAGTAATAGTAGAGACTGTTTACTGAATGGGGAAGAAAGAAACCTTCATATGCAAATGTATGGCATTTGAAAATGTCATATAGCTACATCTACATATAAATAAGCTGCTCTCTGAATTCCAGGCAAAGGAGACTTTGTATAGTATTAGCCAATTTCTATGTCAAAAAATAAATAAAATGATAGAGTAGCAGTGAGTCAAGACATGGAAGAACACATCTTCACTATCTCTTAATACAGTTGTGGCATTCTAGGTCAAAGACTGCCTGGCCAAAGCCAAACCAAATGGAATATAAGCCCTCAGTACTTGAATGGTGATGGAAATGAACCATCCAGAAGACAGAAAGCTCACAGGTAAAAAAAAAAAATGATAACTTCCTATTAAGTATTTGCTTCCTTCTAAATATTGACATGGAAATCAAGGGCCTCTTGATGTTTTCTACAATTACTCCCATGCCAGGAATATTTCTGAATGTGAGGTTCTATAGATTGGACTAAAAAAGCAAAGACTTCTAATTTTTACCCCTTTCCTATATCATATTTGTTCCATTGCCTTGGTACAAGATGGTAACATTGGAAAAATTCCCCAGCTAAACCAAGGTATTTAAACTACCAGATGGGGATAAAGAGTGCCTCTATTTTAAATGAATTATCCTTCCAGATCACCAAGGTACTATAACTCCAGAAGGAAAATATGTTCCCAGCCTGGGGCAAATAACGTTTGAAGCCAAAATCAGTCAAAGGGAGAAGTAAAGTGGGAGAAACCTGTTTATCACTTGCAAGCAGTCGTCCACTGTCTCTTGGACCTGGCTGAAAAAAGCAACCCCACCCAACCTCTCCAGTCCAGCTCTGCCCTCGCTTCCCCCATCCTTGTGATCACCTACTGATGTGGACAGGGACTACTTCTCTCCACCCCTTGGAAACACCTGCTGACATGGAGATGTACTCAGGCCATGCAAGAGATTCTGGAAATATTGCAGTTTTACCCACAGGTACCATTCTGTAAATGATATTTTTCCTGCACTGTTGTGGTGCTCCTGCTTCAGGGAGAGTTCATTAACCTCGCTAGAACAGGCAATCCATTCCTAGGGACCAGGTGCCATGATTATTTTTACAATAAGTATGATTTTATAATTTGCTCCTTTCCAAGATGAAAATATGGAATTCACCACAATGAAAAAAAAAAACTTTAATAAATTATCGTTTTCAATTTTTACTGGCCTTTTTGTGGAGTCAGTGTGAGAGTTGTTTCCCTAACATGAGGCACTGCCTGCCGTGTATCAGGTAGTGCCTGCACAATTTCATCTTGGGTTATTAAAAAGCATAACAAAGCCTGCCCTCATCCTTGCACAGCATATTTATGAGGGAGCTGGGACTAAGGGAAGAAGCTTCTAGAGAAATTGCCGAAGGGAAACACTTGAATTTTAGGAAAAAAAAAGAAATTTTAATCAGCATAAGGTATCAATGTAGAAGAAATGGAAAATCCAATAGTCAAAGGAAACCAAGAAATCAGAATGGTCTTCAGATGAATAATATAATTGCTACCTTTTGTTGAATATGGCTGAATGCTTGGCATTTTATTAGTGCCTCTCTTTGAAATGACCCTTCACTGGAAGAATTATTATCACCATTGTAAAGTTAAAGAAATTTAGGCTCAGAAAGTTTAAGCAGTTCTCCCAAGGTCACCTAGCTATTAAGAAGCTGAGAATATGTGTAAACTGATAACTCTTTTACCACAGAGCTGGCTGATCTCTTTCCATTACACCAACCTACCTCTTAATATATAGAGAGTAATAGGGGGAAAAGTTGCAAGATGTGTTTTGGCTGCATCTGAAAGTATATAGTCAGTCACTTGTGGCAGATATTAAAGGAACTAAAAGCAAATCCTAATGATGATTAAAAATATCATATCAAAGAACATGCTCAGAAAACTAAGAAAGGAAAAAGAAAAATTTGTTGACTTTCTGCAAAAATGTGCTGATGTGTGGATATATTTAAGTTTTTCTGAACATCTGGCAAATATTAGTAGGTTTATATTCACAATCTTCTATTATTAATGATAAAAGGAAGCTGAGTAATTATGACATACTGCCACAATGAATAAATATCATGCATATTTTTTTCCAGTGTATTACAGAATCTCATCATCCTATCAAACTAAAAACAAAGTTATTTTTAAAAGGAGGACTATGGATGTTATCTTATTGTAACAAACTTCTTTCCATCAGAATAGACCATATTGAGTCAGCAACTCTTGTATCTAAGAGATAAGAATACATTTCAAGTCGTGAGATTTGTTGTTAATAATAAGCTATTTAAAGTATTCTTTTAATGTTGCCTTTAATTTGAGAAATGCTCAACCTAATATATATTTGTTTTACCAAGAGAAAATTCCATTTCTTTTATAAGACTTCTTGGAAGAGAGTTTATTTTGTTAGAGATAAGGACACCGTGGCTTTTGTCTCCTTTGTAAATTGTCAAAATGAAGTGTATCTTTACGGACCCGATGATCCTACCCTCTGGCTTTTATTGAGGGCTCCTACAGGGACCCAGGGCTCTTTCAGGAATCCACTACCGTACAGAACTGAATCTCTCCCATAAAACGCCGTCAATGACACATACTCACGGGGCAAAGGCAAACGTGCAGTGGCAGTTGCTGGTCCTGCTGGAAAGGCCGCCTTCCGATGAGTGGAGGTGCCACATGTATCCGCATGTGCTTGTTAGTGGTGCCTACCTTAGGGCAGGTGTTAGGACAGCTGTTATGGCATGGACCACACTCTTCAGTCCATGCCCTTTGTGTTTGTTTTCTTTACTCTCAGTGCTCCTGAAACTGCCAGTTCACTTACAGGTCATGCTATATATCCCAACACTTCTTTCATTAGTGTAAGTCTGGCTCGTTCTTCATGTTTCAGCTTAGATACCCTTCCTTTGGGAGTAATGATGAATATAACAGCCACTTACATTTGTTGAGCATTTCCTATGTGTCAGGCACTGTGCTTCATAAATGCTTCTTTACACATAGAAGCTCATTTTCTCATTATGAGTATTAGTTTAAAATAGCTATTATTTATTGAGTATTTACTGTGTGCCAGACGTCATTATAAATGCTTAACAGACATGCATGAAGGTTGAATAACTTGGCTGTGGTCGCAGAGTTGGAAAGAAACTAGGAAAGGGGGCAGAATTGAGCCCAGACAGTCAAGCTCCCAAGCCTGTGATCTTGTTGCTTCACAACTGTTGACAGGTAATACCTGTCAACAGTTATTTCAATGTTATTTCAATCATTTTAAAAACAAGGAAAGAGGGGCCATTCCCTTCCCGCCTTTCCCCTGGAATCTGGCTGTGAATTCCTCTGTGTGCTCCTCGGCCCCTGTCCTGACCCCGTCATCACGTGGTTGCCAATGTACTTTTCTGTTTCCTTCTTTCTCGGTGAGGAAACAGAAGCCTTGAGGAGGGAAGGAACTTGCCAAAAGACTATTAACAATATTAAACGGCCTCTCAGAGATTGAGCTCAGCTCTTTCTGTTCCAAAGTCTGCATTTTTCCCTCTGCTGAATAACCTCTTCTAAATGTGACCAGTGCATTTCCCCACAGATGTGCATTCCTATGTCAACAAAGGCAAAGTGACCTGAAAAGAGACAGAGAATATTTATTTCTAGATCTATTGCTTTGTTCTTGTTTGGTTGTTTTACATTTGTTTTAAAACATGACTATGAGGACACACAATGACTGTAATTGATAATAATGAAATATTTTATTAAGTGCTTATATTTGCTAGCTGTGTTTCAGAGTTTTGTATGTAGAGAGTCTCATTTATTCCTCACAACTACCCTGGGATGCAAGTGCTATTATCCCCATTTCATAGATGAACAAACACATACACAGGAAGCAATATAATTTGCTATAAATCCCACAACTGGCAGGTGGAAGAGCTACATTTTGAATTCAGTTTGCCACATATCCTCATTTATAGGAGAAATGACATTGTTTTCACTGTGACCAAAAATTCACTGTCAGTTACTAAAACTATTTGACTTATATAACGTATCAATTTTGTATTATGAGACTAACAGCAAACATGCCTTATGCTCAGTACCTCTCAGAGAATACTGGGAAATGCTTAGAGAATAAGAGAAATGATTGTGCCTAAAGCACTTCATGCTAATATATTGCTCCTAATTTCTCTAAAATGACCTACCTTGAAAAGATGATAAAGGGCTTGCGTGGGTCCAACTTTGTTTAGCACAAAGACAGATGGGATCTTGAGACTCTGCAAAGCTGCTCCTTTGCTGGGCATACTTCATCCTCTCTATATAAACTAATCTTCTTTAATTGGTATGGAAGATTCATTGTTCCAAGTCTCAGGCAAAGATCCCTACATAGTATGTGTTTAAGCCTGGCAGGACTCTGAAAGGACAGTCTTGTCACCTCTAACCATAGTCGGGAGATGGTAGCACTGCTCCAGTGACCCAAGACCAATAAAAAAATAGAAATGTGAAAGAAGTTCTGACCCCCCAAAATAATTAATTTATCCCTGGCACTGCCAACTATGATAGAAAAGATTCTGGGGCTCCTAGGGCATGGAAATATACTCAGTCAAGTTTGGAAACTAGAGAATCTTTTTCTAAAACCAGTATGAAGACGTAAAGATGATAGTGACCATTAGAATTTAATAAGCTGAGGGAAGAATGAGTTCACACTGTTACTGTGCGTGGTTGTTAGTAAGTGATAAAAAGCTTTGAATTATCTTAAATGACCAAGTAAGAGTAAAATCTTAAATTCAAAGACCAGACCATTTCTTTTTAGTATCTCCACCAACAAATAGGAAGAATCACTTGATACTTTTACTTTCGAATTAGTGTATTTTTTCCCATAAAAAAAAACATAGAAACTTATCTCTACTACCTAGAGATAATCACTGTCAAAATAGCTGTCCAAGGTTTGTTGAATTTCCTTCCAGTTTTTTATATTTTCCACATACTATATATTTAGTATCTTACTCATTTTTTATGTCATTAAAATTCTTGATAATCTTCTGCTAATCAAATAATATTTCATCACTTTGTATTGTTTTTATATTAGTATTTGCATTTATATTGGATAATAATATCTTACTGGTCATTTATCCTTTACAGTTAACTATATTATACTATTGCTAAAAATTTTAGGAGTTTTCCAGTTTTTACTTTTGCAATTGACTGATTTACAACATGAGTTTTCCTCTGTTGCTGGGGCTCTTGATATATAATATGATATTAGTTTTTTAAAGTGTTCACCATTTTCTCTCCTACTGACAATAACTGAAATTCTTGCCTCTGCACCATCTAGCACTGGCCCAGCTAACAGTGACTACAGCTCCCCCAGAGAAGGCTAAATGGTGTGCTTATAGGGCACCATGCTCCACTAAGTGACTTCCTGTTTGAGATCAGCTTTTAGACACGGCCTCATATGAGGCCTAAAAATATGAATACCCTATGCATGGTCCAATCTCAGTAAACAGCCTCGGACAATACACATACTAAGAAAACTGAGAGTAAATAAATTAAACATTGATAGTGGTTTTCTTCAGGTTTTAAACAATGAGGAACTTCTATCCATTTTCTACTCTCTGTGTTTCCAAGTCTTCTTAATGTGAATTGTGTTCATAATGAAAAATACCCAATATATTTTTAAGAAAGAAAATATTAAACTAAGCAACTCAGCCATTTCAAAAAAACTCACATTCTTCACATTGAATGATGCACAGTTTCCCATTAGTAAGTGAAACACCTGTGGTCATAACTGTACCTACAAATTCAAGTGGAGGAGGAAGGCAATCACAGGAATCTCTCCGGGCAAGAAACATTTCTGTCTCGATTATCTGTATCTTTCAGACAGAATTGTTTTCTGCCCTGGAATTATCCAGATGACTGCCTCTTTCACTTTTCCCCTAACTCTGCATGTACAACCCCAAGACAATTCTTTACCATTGAAAAATTGTGGAGAAAACATCACATTAAGAAGGAGAACCCACAGGAAAATTGGGTTGTGAGAATTCTCTGTACTATCTTTTATAACTTTTCCATAAGTCTAAACTATTCTAAAATAAAGAGTTTACTTTAAAAAATGGGAATACATGGCTCTTGGAACTAGCTTACTGTCTTTAACCCACTCTGTGACATTAGGAAATAATTGAAACTTTCTGGCCTCTACCTCCTAATAAATTAAGGAAAAAATGCCCACACCCACCCACATATACACACACACAGGCACACATGCATTCATATTTATAAATTTACCTAATGTTTAGGTGTTATAGCCTGAAAATAAATAATATTAGCAAAAAAAAAACCTTGAAAAATCTAAATCACCAAAGTAAAATAATAATATAATTTAATCATTTTTAACCAAAGGACAACCTGTGTTATAAAATGGAAAGTGAACAGAGAAAATCTACAAACTTCTTATCTTTAAATAACTCTTATTTTCTTGTGATAATTTTTTCGAAAGGAGAGAAAAATGCTCTGCTTCAAAGTATTCTTCATTGATGCTACTCATAGCCTGATTTTCTCCTTTCACTTCATATTTTTATTTTGCCTTTAAATTTACATCTTATTATCCTTTGTAGACCCATTATAAATGTCCTTCCTTCTACTGTAGTTGTCATGTAGCTGAAGATTTCCATTTTATAATCATAAATTTGCTTAATATTATGAATAGGCATTTCACCACCTAAAAATTTTCCTACTGAACTATGAATTCCTTCCACTTAAAATCAGTTCTATTGCAGATACACCCAAGCATAAAAAGAATTTCCGATGCAACCTCAAAATTTATACTCAGAGATCGTTCATGTTTATACATCAGAGCTTAATTATTTCTCCTCCAGTCTATCCCATTATACAAAATGGCACTAACCAGATGTTCAAGCCAAAAAACTTTGTCATCTTCGATGCATTCGTCCCATTTTGCAATACAAAAACAAGTCATGTTCAGTCCACGTCTAAGATATATGTAGAATAGAAGTTTTGTTTTTTTGTTTTTCCCCTCCACCCATCGCTACCCAAGTCCAAGACTCTGACATTGTCTTTTACCCATACAATGATCAAGGTCTGTTATTTTTTCTCCCTGCATCCTCTGTTTCCTCTCAATAATCCATTTTCCATACAGTAAGATCTGCTCAAACTATCCCAATGCTTTCCCAATGCACTTTAGATTAAATCAGTACTCCTTAGCATGGCATACAAAACTCTTCATGGAAACGAGGCTGCTGATTCTCCTAATCATCTGTCCTTCTCTCTACTCCACCTCGCACACTCTGCTCTGGCCACAGTGCTGGTTCCTGGAACATCTCTTTCCTACACTAGAGTCTTCTGTCATTTCTGTCACTCCTCAGTCAGGGCCTTCATCCAGCCCTCTCTTTCTCATCCTTTCTTCCTCTATCTGCCTTCTCTGACCTCTCTAAAATAGGTCTTCTGCCCTACTCTGCTATTTCTGAGCACCCTGTTTTCCCTGGTAACATTTCTAATGTAAGTATTAGGTTTCTGTTTGGTTTTGATTCTTGTATATGGCCCATCTTGCTGTCTGATACATATACCCTTCAGGAAAGAGACTTTGTGTGACGCACCTCAGTACACCCTGTACCTATAGTACTTGGCCCATAGGAGATCCGTCAGTATTTTTTATTTGAATGAACAAACTGATGAATCAATTATGTACAGGTAGGACCAAGATCTAGTAAATTTTAAAACTTCATAAGAGAAAATGTTTCTTACCTTCTCTGGATCCAAAGGGCTATGCAGTCACACCCCAGGTGCCAAAAGTTGTGAGTTAATATTGAGAGCATTCATCAGAGCAAAAGTAAGGGGTTTTGTTTGAATTATTCATGTCATACCCACTCCCATCTCTGAACATAGCCATTTTTTGCTTTTTTCTATTTCAAAATAAATGGTTTCCTGTAAGCTCCAGTTCTAAATGTCAGCTGTTTTATTTCTAATGGATAAAATAGGTGTTTGACTCTCTCCAAATTCAAATCTGTACATGTTTTATAACCCCTATTGATTTCTTGAGTGGTTAACTGTGTACTTGGAATGTGTAAATTATACACTGAGAGTGTGTTAGACCTGTTAAAAGGTAAACTAACACTATGAGACCACAAAGTACCATTTAGTTAATAACTCATTTCAAGCCCTAAATGCTGTCCAAGTGGAAAGAAACTGTTAAGACTCACACCTCATCCTTCACTATTTCTAGAACAGTATTTTGCACTCAGAGTTATCACTGACTAGAAATTAAGGATGTGCCAAAAGCAAATCAATTGTTCAAAACTGGAAAGAAAAAAAAGAGAGAGACAGTGAATCCATAGCTATTTACAATACTTAAGGAAGAATGAGTTGCCCTAGACTTAAAAGATTTTCACTTAACTGAAGCACACCTCCAATACAGGAACATTTAATGCTCCAATTTTCTTAGTGAAGTACCCTAAACTTCTATCATTGTAAACAAAAGATGTTAAACAAATGCTAACATTTTCTTAATAAGTCATAATTCCACAAAAACATTAGTTATTCAGGCATTCTGGAAATGCAGATACAGGTAATATATGAGATTGTACCCAGATGTAGTACCTGGAATCTTTTTGTTGAAAAGGTCATTGGTGTCAGTTTGTTTCATGGCCATTTGCTTCTTTCTAATAAAGGTAGAATGCAGCATCATTTATTGTATGAACAATGTGAGATAACCTTCTTATAAGATGAATTCATAAGCCAAAAACAAAGGCAAACCCTTCCTTAAAGCTTTCCTATCCTCACACACTCTTCCTTACTGTGGCTGCTAGCATCCTTTCACACATCAGCATACTTAAAGTATAATTTTTGTTTTGCAAATGCAATGATATTCAAAAATAAGTTTAAGCTAAGGTGATTATATAGTTTATCACCAAAATGAGGGAATTTTTGAGAGTGCAAGGAGGCACTATTGAGCAATACAGAGGGAAAATATACATAAACCAAGACTATCCAGGTCACATACTAGCTGAAACCAGTCTTTCAGCTTATTTTTACATATTTCATATAGACTATCAAAAAGTACATTTCATCAATGTAAGAAATTGTTTGCTAAAGGGCAACTTTATTTGTTTGCTAGAGCTTGTACCTCCAGGGGGAAAATATTTTCTCAGCCTAGTGAAAATTACCTTTGAAGCCAAAATCAGTCAAAGGGAGAAATAAAGTGGGAGAAACCCGTTTATTGTTCGCCTATGTCTCTCGCGACCCAGCTGCGAAAAGGGACCCCACCCAAACTCTCCAGTCCAGATATGCCCTCACTCCCCCCTGTAATCACTATAGATATGGACACGGACTACTTCTCTCTACCCGTTGGAAACACCTATTGATATGGAGATGCACTTAAGCCAGGGGAGACAATCTGAAAATATTGCAATTTTACCCACAGAGCTACTATAACAAATTACCACAAACTGAGTGACTTAAACCAACAGAAATGTAACTTACAGTTCTGGATAATAAAAGTCTGAAATTAAGGTGCTGGAAGGGCCACATTGCCCAAAAAGCTCAAAGAGATAATACTTCTTGCCTCTTCCAGCTTCTGGTGGCTCCTACGTCAATTGGATTTAGGACCCACTCTATCCTATATGAACTCACCTATACTCATAACTTAATTCCAAATTAAATCACATTCTGAGGTTCCAGGTAGACATGATGAGTTTGGGGGGTTATTATTTGACCCAATATGATAACCAATAAAATGTTTGGTTATTATTTTACCAAATAATCACTGGACATAAGGTTTTGCTGACAGTATAATACTGGGCATGAAAAGAACTCATTCACTGGTATTATCATGTCCCTGTAACAGTTTAAATGGAGAGACCACATGGAAATCTACGATGGATTATCACATTATTATAAGTTTCATTTTAGGAAACAATACCACCTTTAATAATGGTCTTATTCTGTTTAAACACAAATCTACTTGGTTCACAGACATGTACCAAGATATAATTGAGAAATATCAAAACAGAGTAACATTTCAACACTGTTAAACTGTCCAGGGGCTAAGCTATGTTCAGCAATCACTTCTACAAAATTCTTAAAGTTGACTCTATGATTTTATCAATTTTATCTAGAATGCTAGTTTGAAATGTCAAATCAACTTCCAGAATATTCATAGCACAATCAGCTGTACTTGTTTCTTAAAATTATTCTGTCTTATCATTGAATATTAGAAGAGAAGGTATACCTTCTAACCTTTTCAATGACAATTACTTAACATTCATTTGGTCAGGTACTAACATATGGCAGTCCTCCAAATTCGTGAATGAATACAAATCTAGACTATAAATTCTCTAACTGTCCTTCTTGGGCCATGACATCACACAGGAGAAATGTGCAAACTCATCAACCCATCAATTGACTATACTTGCACTTTCAAGTCGTTTATAGATATCCTTCTTATCTTTTACGCTTAGCAACACATTTTCGTCTTACAGCCTTTTGTCTTTCACTGAAAAACATTGAAGTACACAGAAAATATGGCTTTTACCTGTGCATCTAGTCCTGTCACACTGAATATATACATTTTATCAAGTAGACTAGCATTTTCCACCATTTTGTACCTTACCTTGTCACTTACGATAAGGATTATTTGGGCCTTTAAAGACACATTATGGAAGTGCAGTTGCTCTGATACAAATAATCTTTTGAAGGTATTAATCCAAGGTACATGTGGCTTCCAGATATATTGCCATATATCTACAATGTTCATTCATTTATTCATGCTACTTATTGAACACCCACTTGTGCTAATCCTTGTTCTAGACTCTGCAGATTTAATAGTAAACAATATGCAGTCTCTGACCTAAGATAAAGTTATAGTCTAGTAAAAAGCTTTCCTGTGTGCTAACTCATCCATCCATCTTAGTCTTCAGGTGGCTCGGATAACTGGAGGCCCCAGGCTGATTATTTCCTCCTTTACCTAAACCCAAATATTATTATTTTCTATGTGATGGTGATGTAAAAAAATTGGAGATGCCATGTTCTAATGTAGTGCTTCCAGAATGGAGTCTGGTGGGATAGCCCCACAAAACATTCCTATAAAGAAGAAGAGGTTTCCCTAAGCAAATGAATTTGGAGACACTCTATAGCGTGTGTCCTTTCTGGGATTCTCACAATGCAAGTTAGCCTTTTAAGAACTCAGGAAAGGTGATCTGAAATGGCTAATTAGAATCTGGAAGCCAGAGGCTTTTAGGTGACAACAGAAGCCTTATGTGAGTAGCAGTTGCCTCAGGGGGATGTTTAAAGTGTAGAAAGAGAATAACTTTAGGAAAGCGTCAACACTTAAACAATCAGTCAGAAAACTGGAGCCTATAAAACAGACTGTGAAAGAACAACAAATAAAGCAAGAGGTTCGTAGTATGGAAGCCCAGAGAAGACAAAGAATGAAGTAGTTAGTTGTGTCAAGCTACTGAGAGATGGGGACAGTTGAGGTCTAAGAAGAGACGAGTAGTTTTAGCAACAAAGATGTTGTCACTTCACTTTGGTGACAGCAGTTTCTCTGAAGGAGTGACTACAGAGTGGTGGGTTCAAGAGTACATGGAGCTTGAGCAGAAAAAGAATAGAAGTAGAGACAACACTTTTAAGTTCAGCTGTAAAGAGGAGAAAGGACACAAGAGGTCTACAAGGAACCTGGATTGAGAAGTCTGTAAATTTTCATTTTAAGAAGAAGACACTTGAGAATGTTTAAAAGCTGATGGCAAAGCAGTAAAGAGTAAAGGAGAATTGAAGCTTTGAGAAAGAAAGGAAGTGATTGTTGGAGGGAGCCCTTGAGGAGGATGCAGGAGTGTGGAATTCCAAGACGGCTCGGCCTTAGACAAGCTGTCCCTCCTGGGATCGAAGAAAGAAAAAAGAAAAGAACTGGCTTTCAGAGCAGCAATGGGATCCAGGTAGGATACAGAGACAAGAGTCAAAAAGAGCAAATAATAAATAAACTATGGAGGCAAGAGGTCGTCTTATGTTTTAATATATTCTTAACTCTGTGACCCACATGTTACACTGGCAAGAGCCCTGGCTTAGACCCCAGTTCTGCTTATCAGTTGTGTAAATTTCTAAGACAAGTAATTAAAACTATTTGAGCTTTAGTTTACTCATTTATACAAAATGAGATTTTTATAAATCTACCTTGGAAGGTTGAAATAAGGAAAACATTATTATTGTGTTGAGTATTAATACAGTGTTGGCATGGTGTAGATTTCTTAATACTTGTAGATATATTTACTATCACCTTGTCTTGAGAATCTGTTCTCTTGGTTATGTTTACAAAAAAAAAATCATGGGGAGACAACCAATAGGCATAGTGTATTACATGTAGTACATAGCACAGTTCCAGAAACATTGTAGGTACTCAAGAAAAATTCGTATAACAAATTGCTGAAAGCCCATTTCTTTGTCCTGTCTACATTATTAAATCCTTTATTTCTGCTGCATTTTAGTGAATGGTCTAGCCTAAATCCTTCTCATTCTATTGGCTAATAACTTCACAGATGTCACAGATGAAAATAAATGTGTCACCTGAGAAGGTTTATCTTAACTGTCCATTTCTGCACGTGCAGCCAGCGAAAGGGAGAATAGTTTGACTCACATAGCACAGAAGGCAGATGTGACCAGGACCCGAGCCCTCTGTCACTATGTCTAGTGTTGTCGCCAAAGCAGCTAAGAAAAGCTAAGAAAAGATGCCCAAATTAGCCACTAAGCAGACAAACTTGGTCAGGAATACATAAATTCAGTTCAAGACAAAAGAAAGAAGGGGAGGAGAGTATTCTTGGCATAAAATGGCTTCCAATATTTTTTGTCTTTCCTTAAAGTTTATAGTCAACTTTGTTTTCGAAGAGCAGCTTGGAAGTGGGAAGGGTGACTGCTGCCGTGGCTCAGTGGAGAGGGCTGTGGCAAATTGCCTGAGATCAGCTTACGGCAAGTACTGCACTGTACTCCTGAGTGGGTAACGATCCCTAACCCTTCCCAAGACCCAGTATTGACCAATTGTTGCCAAAGACATCCCGAGTTCCATACACTACTCTATTTTTCAAAGGTCTTCAAGCTAAATCCTCTAAACCTATAGGAGTTACCCACTTGCTGGGAGTTAATAGACTCTTGACTGAGTAGCGAAGTTTGTAAGGACCATTAGACGCAGAGTGCAGCTTCCCCCAGTAGGCCGCCCGCCTCACGCCTTTGAGTGCTCGGCCATCTGAAGCCAGGCAGGACATTTCCGAGGCAGAGGATAGAGAAAATGCTTTAAGATCTGCTTATTTTTCTCCAAATAATAAACAAAATACTTTTTTCTTAGAAGGGCAGAATTTCTAACTAAATCTCTATGAGCCTTAGGATGCTGAATCATTAAATTATAATAATTGTATTTGGATGTCATAAGTTAAAAATCTTACATACAAGTTTCTCTCCCAAGATTTCACAGGGTTTTTAGCTTTTATCTATGTGAATATATTACCAATAGAAACTAGATAATAAAAGCCCATGAAAATAATCATCCAGTGTTGTTTCATTTCAATCACTCCAATCCCCAAATTACTGTGTCTGTTTCAGAGGCTGGTGCTTCTTCCAATTTAAATTCAAGCAATTCTTGAATAATGTCATTAAGGCCTTGCCTGAGAATGTAGTAACATGAAAATTAGTTTTCTTCCACTTTACTTTAATTTTATGTCCAATAAGAATATTTATATATGCAAGTAGTGATATGGATAATCACATTTCACATCTTATATTAGTGTCTAATCAATGATGGGATAAGAAAGAATTTCTCTCCATCCCCATCCATCTTGCTCCCAACCCATACCACTGTCTAACTGGCAAAATTTTGGATCTGAGGTTTCAATTACTCTTTTGAAATAAGACAGTGTTCAACTTGCAGAAGAAATGTTGAATTTGTAGCATTTGAAGGACTTGGTCTGTTTTGAAGTTATTTTTCTAAATCTTTAACAGAGATTAAATAGCTAGGAATGTTGTGACTGGGTCTTTGCTCTTTACAAAACTTGAAAATCGATTGTGTCCTTAAACAACTTCATGTCCCTTGTGCTAGGCTGTTCTTTTAGCTAGCATGCTCATTTGAGTCTGTCCTCAAGGATTAAGAAAGGAGAGACTTTTCTCATCTACTCATCTGTGCCTTGAAGAAACTATGACAGCAGGTGAGGCTATTATAGAATTTGTTAAGTTGCAAGAATTCATATTGCCTTCCATTTAGAACCCATTCAATAGGAATGCTTTCCCTGTCTTTAAAAAACTTCAATTGCAACTCAAGCTAGATATGAGATTTTACAGCCTCCTCGTATGTTTATACCTGATAAGATAAGGAGAGGAAATCATATAAATTATATATCTTCTTTGAAACCAACTCTAATCACAGAGACAATCATGACTTTACTTCTAGATTCATAATTTGTTTCTGTCCCTGACTCACTATAAATATAATGGAAAGAAAGAGAGTTTTTCTAGTTGGTTAAGTAAAATTATTTTCAAATTGCTTTGGAGATAGGGCAGTAAAGGAAAGGAAAAGTGAAACCAGGTAATCACAATTGGTGTGCAAGCATATGAGTATTTCAGACTTTCCTTATGCTGTCATGAACATGAAAAATGGAAGCATTATATAAATAGATTCAAAATGGAGAATTTTAGTCTGCTGGAAAGTGTAGCACATTTTGTGTGCCCACAGGAAAAGAGAATTAAAAAGATAATAACCAAACTGTACTATTCATATGCATGCACTTGTCAAGATAATTTCTGATGTCAAAGCATGCTGTTAAACATTGACTTTAGATCCACAAACATATTGTTCCCCAAGAGGAAGACAATACATAGTGAAGATCACTTTTGCTAGATTGTCCAGATTTTAAACATAGAAATTATTTAAGATATTTTACACCCTTTGAAAAAGTAAAATGTCCCATAATTGAAGCAAAGTGTTTTCCTTGGTTTACTATATCTAAATAATGCCCCTATTTCTTTACATTTTTTCCAGAATATCAAAAATAATATTTTATAATAAGTATTAGTAAATATTAATTAGCAGTTAATTATAAGTAAATATTGGCAATGGAAATAAATATCACTCAGTATTTAAAGAATTTAGAGGTATGAACGAATCCCATCTACCACACAGTAACACTCCACACAGTCTGAGATATAGTAACACAGCTCCTTTTTAACACCACCAAAAACTCACTACTTCACAATACAACTCTAGTTGCTTAAAAATACGCAGTAGAAATCTGTCTCCCTAAAACATTCACTAAATCCTTGACATTACCTCTAGATTAGGCTCTTTCCAGCATAGTATGAAATCCTTGCATAGAATCAGACCCCTCCTGGGGATTCAGTGGAATAATGGATTTTTATATATTCAAAAGAAAGGCCTTAAGCAAAATAGGGGTTTCTCCTGACACAGATCATCTGACCAGCCTCCAAAAGGTCTCCCAGACTGTAATGCACCATGGGGAGGGTCCGGTCCTCCAGCCAACTGGTGCAGAAATTTTATCTTAGAAAATCCCAGAACTGAGCTGGCTGAGGAAAGCTGACCTGTGCCCAAAACATACACAGAAATCCAGAACCAATCAGTCCCCACAAATGAAATATATAACCGTCAAATAGATAAGATATTTAGATGGCACTGTCAAAGCCATTCCCAATTTGTAGGCTACACAGACTGGTTAGAGAGCAGAGCCTCAGAATGAGAGAAATGTGCTGACTGAGCAGCTGATAACAGCATCAGACCCTAACAGTCCCGCTCATCCATCCCTGCCCCTGGGACTCTGAGTCTGCGCGTTGAAGTTGGCTTCTAGGGGCATACCACCCTGGGGAGCATTTGAACAGAAAACGACCTGACTTTCATCAGCTTCGTTTGCCAAGCTCTAACCCTTATCCAAAGGGAAACAGTCATTCTCAGACATATGGACGGTTATAGTCAAATTGTACACTGTCGTATTTCTGTTTGGCTCCATAATGTGTTGCTTTGATAGATTAATAACCTGAGTGACATTTACTTCCAGCTTTTAGGGGGAGAGAAGGCAGGGGTAATGGCAGGCGCACACACCACACACACACTGCCCTCTGGGCTATGTTAAGTTTCTGAATTACTATGCCTGCCTCAGCCTCTTTTCTACCTACTTACCTTACTTGATTTGTGGTAAGGTAAAGCCTTGCCGTTTGCGGTTCCCTCTGTCTCTTTGGCTGCCAGTCTCTTTCCCTGAAAAGACCAGGGTAGAAACAAAAGCATGTAGCTGTGTTTCAGAGCAGCCCACTTCTACGGCTCTTAACTGGAGTGTGACTAGCAATGGGCATGCAGCCCTCTTAGCTCTGCTGCAAGTAGCTCAGATCATACCAGAAATTGTTTCTTAAAAGGGTCAGGATCTCTTTCAGAACAAACCATTGGTAAACATTTAAACAGGAAATTGGTTAAGGGTTTTAAACAAAGACATGAAGAGTTCCTTCCATTGTCACTTTCTCTCTTAGAAGAAAGAACACAACCGATACATTAAACCTCTTAAATGGAGGACAGAAAAATTGATGTCTAAACTGTAAACCACTAGAGGGAACATACAGACTTCCAAAGTATTGTTTTTATATGATTTTAAATCTTAAATGCTTTGTATTGCTTGAATACCAGGATCACAAATACTAGTGTCCATACACATATTTGGTTGGGACGTTGGATTTTTATGTTTCTACTCTACTTAATGTAACTGAAACTCATTTCTAAAATTTGCCTATTGCATTACTGAAAGTGTTACAGATTCATGTTTTCAATCAACTGATTTACTTGGTTGGATTGACTATAAATTTGTTGACATATATTGATGATTCTTCATTTTCTTTCTCAGGGATAATTTCTTCCACTCATTTATTTTTAATCTCTCTAACGTTCTTATTTGACAGCATCCTATGAGCAGCAGACACTATCCACAGAGCACTCCAACCTCATAGGAATGGTGTAAACTAATTAACAGACTTTAGGATGGAGACTTCCCCTCACATGTAATCATCCTGTCTGGATAATGAACTTTGTGAAAATACCCAGCTCTTACTATACTAAGTCAACAGCCTCACTCAAATGAGCCCTTATTTCGCCCTTGGACTTGAGGTCATAATTGTGGATATGGTAAAAATCCAAAAAAAAAAAACCATAAGGAGTTGAGGAATAGAGTTAAAAATAGTCTAAACACTGGATTTTTAGTTAAGAAAATTTTTGATTTTCCTTTGCAACTGAAAGAAAGAAAGATCGCCTTCATAAAATGTGTTTGAAGAAATACTGTGACTGAAATGACAGCGTGTAACTGAAATGTAGGGATGCTACAGAAAATTCCCTTGTGTGTGCAGGTGTGCAGAAGCACTGAAGGATTACTAACAAATGTTAAATAGAAGTGATGAATAGTTTGCTATGGCGAGAAGATCCAGAAATAAGAGTGAAAATCAGTGCTGGTTCATTATATCGGCAGTGGGGCTGGCTAGCCTTTAAACAGCAGGTGCATGGTTTGACCGCACTAGGTTGTGGCCCGCCAACTGTGGCACAGAATGAGCCCATTCTTCTCCATGGATTCATGAATGACCACAAGCCACCCCAAGGGTGTATCTGAATACCATAGTTGCCCTGCTTCTATTTTATCACATGTTCCCATAATGGAAATTTCCCCCAACATTCTCCATTTCAGTTTTGGTGTTTCTGGTGCAATTTGTTACCAAAACATCGTGACAAAATTCCGAAGCAGCTTGGAAGAATGGGAGAAACCAAGAGAAGAAGTTGTGTATATTCTTAGTCTTTTCCATGGAAGTGCTTCATTCAGTTTAATGATAATTATCAAACTAGAGATATTATAATGCAAACAAAATATCATCTAAAGAGGTAAAGAGACATATGACATGGAACAAATGAATGATATAAATGTCATCTTCAGTCACTACAGCATTTATGATAAATCTTTTATTACTTTGGGTATGTAATTTGAAATACTAACCATCATTCCAATGGACATAAATATCCCTACACAAGAAAGCACTTAACATATTTAACAATTTACTTCAAACTTTAATGTTTTACAGATGACACCTAGATCTTGAAGTGTATTGATATTTTACAGCTCTACTAAACATAAATAATACATGTGTCTCATTCACTAATACCAAAGGCACATTTTATTCTCCTGATGAATATGCTCATAATCCATCATGGCCAGTAAAATTATAAGGATAGAGTATAACAACAACAAAAAAAACTATACCCCTATATGTTAACAATAAAAAAATAATGTATTTCACAAAAATACTAATTCAGTCTCAGTCTTCCATTACTGCTGACCCATTACTGTGCTGTGAAAGAGTATTTCTCCTGTGTTTAGGCAATAATTTTAAAGTATGTCAGTTCTCAGATTATAGCAGACTCACAAAAGACAAAACATTTTATTATAAAATAAATATAAAGAATCAAAAGACTACTTATAGACAGCATTACAGATATGAAGCAAACATATTTGGACTAACAAAGGTCTGAAAAAAATGTTTTCATATCATTCATTATAGAACACAGGAAAGCAAGTAAAACTTGCTAATGACTGAGGAAGGGGTTAAGGTTAGAAAACAAGTTTTTCCTTTATCATAAGTTTAAATTTCACATAACATTGTTAACATAGGCCAAATATTATGCATTAAAATACATTTAAAGCCTTCAGTATGTACTGTTAGTATCTACACAAGTGATTCTGAAATAATGTTTGCTCTTTCAATAGCTTTATTTTGGCAAAAAGAAAACATATGGATGCTAGTAAAATTCACATTCACAGAAGATGAAAAAAGCCTGAAAGAATACATTTGTTGAAATTTGCATTTTGTTTTGGAAAACTTCTGTTTAACGATTGAATATGGTCATATTTTAACTTCTAAGCTTCCATATTGACAAAGTATCAAGGTATTGCAGCAATTTACTTTTAGGGACATTATGCTGAGCTTTGAAATTCAAAATAATAGGATATTTCTTCTTGAATTATTTTATGACCAATGTACAGTCTCTACACAAGGAAAATTAAAGCTGTCTGACAACTCATAGGAACATCACTGGCTGTTAAATATGTAAGAAATTTCCTAAAAGCATGAAAAGCACTGGGTAGTTTTGCAGTTTCATCTCTAAACACAATTGCAAAGATGTCTGTCTTTCAGTTCCTTTTTCCTCTTCCTTCTGAAGCACAGCCTTTTAGTTCTTGCCCTTTTAAATATCTTTGCCCACTGTGGCCTTTATGCTTAATGTACTGGTTGATCTTACCTGGCTGAGAAAGTATTTACAGGGGATGCTTGCTTTTATCTGTATTCACAGAGAATGCTAACAAGTTAGAAGAAAGTGCCAGAGAACACCACATCCCCTGCCCAGAACATTACAATGGCTTCTGCATGCATGGAAAGTGTGAGCATTCTATCAATATGCAAGAGCCATCCTGCAGGTAATGTTTTCACTCTTTAACTTTTAAAACTTATAAAGTAAAAATGTAGGAACTAAATTCTGGATGTTTGCAGGCTGCCTTTCTGCCTGAATGGGTGATTGGCAGCAAAACTTTTCTCTGCCTCTTCTACAGGTGCCCACTAGAAAAATCACAAAATGTGTGTGCCTTATACACCCAAATACTGTGTAGCACATCATTTTATATATATATACTCTTCTAATATAAGTTTAAATTGCACTTGGGTATAACAAGCTTCTTAAAGGTGCTGCTCTGTTTTATTCACTGCTTTTTTCCATGGACTTAGAACAGCACTGGGCACATATCGGGTACTCAGTAAATATTTCTTCAACAAATGAATGGGTGAGGTCTTATTGCACATAGGATAACATGGATACTTTTTTTTTGGTGGGGCGAGTCACCTTTTCCGAAGTCCTTCAAGTCTTCTAATAATTACGTCAGTGTTGGTTTGCTAGGCACACACTCTTCCCTAAGGATCTGCTGTGCACAAGCCTTCTAAAGGGGGACTATTAACTGCACCTCCACTCATTCAAATTCAGTTGAGATACAAAGAATTTGCTTGTCTGGAGTTAGTTAATAAATATAAATATTAGCTGAATATTCATGAATAGAACATAATTATTTCAGAGATGGTAAAACCAAAGTGAAAAAAAATGTGTTTTTATTAAAAGAATATACAAATGACATATGATGAAATAGTTTGTGTATTGCTATACAGTGAAAGGACTTTCTCTTTTTCTCCTTTCCTATCCTTCTGTCTTCTCCTCTTCCTTTTCTTCTCTTCCCTTTTTACTCTCTTTCTCTCTTTCAAGAACTGTCTCCCATTCATATTTTCCTTCAGTGAACACACTAGCACCTGCCTTCCAGTGAAGCCGGGTGGAATGAACGTGACTCAGAGGTTGCTTCTGCTCCCTCTCATCCTCAGCAGAGACGCCATTATTAAAGCCTTTGAAGACAGGAAGGAATTATCCCAGGATGTAGGTGTGAGAAGTTCAGTGTGAAGTACTTAGAACAGTTGCACAAAGTCAGTGACAAGTTGATCCCTGTTAGTATTGTTTTTATGTGAGCTTTCTCCATTTCATTTCCAAGTGCTGATTTGAACACCCAGATTGTCTCCCTGAGCTTTCTGAGAAGGGTTGAGTGAGTGAGAGGCAGTGTTCATTCTCACATGAACAGTACATGGGCTCATTTTGCAGAACTATATTGTCTATGTCATAATTACAGTTTTTCTGCTGAAATTTAACTAACACAAGCAAACAATACTATGACCAGCATATTAAAGAAATTACTCTTATTGTAACTCTGGCCCTAATATTTCTAGACACTTATTCTAAGATTAGCACAGAGAATGCTTTATCCAAAAACAAATAAAGAAATCAATAAATAGCCCTATTTTTTATACCCATGTCATCATAAACAAACCTTTTGTCAAGTAATCATGTTGACTTAGGTTGATTAAAGAGCAAATAAATAAAATATAAAACTCACCTGAAAAAAATATACAAAGAACAATTATCCCTGGTCATCTATTGTCTCTCTATATTATCATCACGAATTATTTACCAACCCTCCTGTCTTCAAAATCTATTATTGTGTAAGTATAAAAAGAAACCATGTATCTTTGAAACCAAAAGTGCAAGGAGACTGTGATGAAAATAAGAAGCTGGGAACCATATCTGCAAAGTAGCATTTTTTTAGGAGAGGGAAATAAAAAGCCTTAATTTCATGGTGAAGGTAAATGTCAGTCAACTAAAAATGAGTCCAGCAGCTGCAAGTAATGGGACACTATCATTTCTTCCAGGTGTGATGCTGGTTATACTGGACAACACTGTGAAAAAAAGGACTACAGTGTACTGTACGTTGTTCCCGGCCCTGTTCGGTTTCAGTACGTCTTAATTGCAGCTGTGATTGGAACAATTCAGATTGCTGTCATCTGTGTGGTGGTCCTCTGCATCACCAGGTCAGTAACTCAGTGGCCACCCAAATAAAGGCATGTGTGGTTCCTCCTTGTCTTAATCAGTTCACTCTAATTACAAGTCCCTTCATGGACTCTGCAAGCATCCGTTCTTTGGAGTCCTATTTCCTCATCATAACAGCATTTAAAGAGGCAAACGAAAAGATATTGACATTCATGCAGGAGTGGCACAAATCATTTTCCTTATTTCTGCATTATGAGAAGGATTATCTGTTTTCCAAAGGCTTTATTTTACTTTCTAATGTGTAATGCCAATTTTTGTTTAAATATGCTTTTCTTTTTCAACTATAAAAAAGTTTTCATTCAAACTACTAACAGAGTATTTCAATGGCCAGCATTTCCTTACTTACCCAGATCAGTATGCCAAATGAGGTCAGAATAGGTTTTATACAAGACTAGAAAAGTATTAAATTATAGCTCTCATTTATGGCATTTATATTTCCAAATATAACTCTCAGATATAATCATTTTAAAATATTTGTTATAAGCAACAGATACATTTTATCTTAACAAAATAACTTTTAATCCCAGAATTAAATGAAAATAGTTACAATGAGAAAGATCAAGTTATAGTATATGAAAATCTTTGATATATGGAAACAGGCAGCAAATATAACATCGAGTTTTTATATCAGACCCTCAGAACAATCAAATGGTAATTGTTTCTTGGAGAGCTAGGTTGAGAGGGATACACAGATTTCATCCAGTTTCAACAGGGAAGAAAACTATGATTCATTAGTAATGTCTGACACTGGGCTTGGAGTAAAGGGGTAAGGCCAGGAATTATTTAACTTCATTAATGTGTAAATTCATGTGATCAAGAATTAGATTCTAAACCAAATACATATTATTTATGTGCTGTCCAACAAGAAACATTACTGAAGATATACTTCTTCCCAACCTGATTTCACTCTCCTTGACAAAAAAGTTCCAGGAAGTTTTTCAAGGTTTTTGCCAACTTCACAAGGCATTTAGACTTTCATAGGTTTGTGTAGATCTACAGTAAATCAGAATGTTTCCCAAAAAATTATTTTCAGGACACAAGAAAATAAAAGAAAGTATCATATCTTCAGAAAATAAAGGCCATAATACATCTCAGTATCTGTATTGCACTAACTTCTTTGAGGACAAGTGTGGCATTTGCTCTTGAAAAAGACAAAATACGGTTCATAAATCCTTGCCTGGCCTAAAGGCTTAAGGGAAGATCATCGACTGGAGCTCTGTGCTGCTCTAAGCCAAGTTGAGTTCATCAACTCCTCTCTCACGTTTAGATGCCAAGAGAGTCCATGGATTATATTAAAATAGATTCTGGGGAACATAAAGATAACTCAAGAAACTAAAAATACTTGGTATAAAATAAAAGAGAAAAGAATTTAAAACACGGGAAACTGTGCCATCTCACTCTAAGAGTCTTGAGCCTTCTAATAGCTAAGCAATATCGGCACATGAAAAACAAAATTTGTATTTAATATAATTCCATAACACTTTTGATTTACTGCTTCAGGTAATGACAAAATTGCAAAACTTTAAATATTTTAGCATATGTTTTCAAGTCTGTTATTAATCATAATGGCATTCCCATACATAATAAAAACAACTGGAATATTTAGGGTCTTTATTTCACCAGAATTGTGTGTATATGTACTATAGAGGTGTGTGTATACATATATTATAATAATGTATGTATACATATATTACAATACATTTAATAATATATATGAAGAATTTATGAAGAATGAACAATTATCCCCATTTTCAAGATAGGGACGCTGAGGAATGAGAAGTCAGCAAATTTCTGGATATCCCAGCTGAGCAATAAGGGCAGAAGTGGAGTCCAGGCTGCGTAGTGTCAGAGCCTGTGCTCGTGAGCTCTGCTCAGCTGCCCCTTGGCTGGTGATGATGTTGTGTATTCTGATGTTCAAGACAACCTAAACTGAGCTCCAAATCACTACAAGCCATTTTTCAAGACATATGTCTGTTTTCATTGTCCGTGTTAAAACAAAACCTATCCTCTATTTACTTTTGAAGAGGAAAAATAGTATGTGAGCTAAATTTGCATGATTGTAATGTATTTTATAAATCTGTCTTAGGATATCCAAGACTTCCAAAGTCTTCCCAGGAGTCATACTAGTCAAGGAACCACACTCTACCCAATGTGGATTCATTTCATTCACATGAAAACATTCTTCTCAAAACCCAGACTTTCCAACTAGGCCATCTCCACCACTCTTTCTAAATCTTCCCTCTTCTGGTGACCTGGCCATATTTGTCTGTTAAGATCTCTTCCAAAATATCCAGTTGCTAAAAGATTTACAAAATTATAACTAGCAGAGGGCTGGTCATCTTCTTCAATTCCCTTTAAACTCTCTATCACCCAGTCCTTGTTTCTACCTCACTCTTGTCCTCTTCCCACTTTCTTTTTTTCTAATTCCTTCCCTTTGTTTTTAGTATTTTAGTGAAATATCTGCCCTTCTTTTAAATACAACATGTGTCATAAAACATATGGATATCTAGAGACCTGTTCTAGAATGAGAAGAGTTGCCCTGTTGAGAAAATGGATTTTTCAATCTTTTTATCCTCATCTCCCATTTGCTGGGAAAGTGGTTTCCAGCTAAATGTTCATTTTGACAAATCTGCCCTCCTCTCCCCCACAAAAAAACCCTGTGTATATACATACTATATATATATATTTATTCATATATAAAAATACGTATGTGAATATATAGTCTGTGATATCTCACAGCTTATTATAATAGGATTTATATGAATTTAATATTGTTTTATTTGCATAATCAAAACATTCTTTTATTGCAAGGAAAAAGATACTAGATTAGAGCTCTTCAGATAATTTGACCAAATATTACCTTTTAATAGAAACTAAATAATTGGTACCAATTTATGTCTGTAGCTTATGATATTAATGTGCAAAAATGATATTAGGCTAAACCAAAATAATATCCCTTTCAATTATGTATCAGGTATTAACAGTTGGCTCATTCTCTGGTTTGATAGGATTTAAACTTGCAGCATTGAAATCTCAATACAACAGTCAACCTTAGGACATTTTAAAATATAAAATTTTTAAAGTGACAGTAGATGAGCTCACGACTTGATTGATTCCATTGTGCTGAGTCATTGTTTGTGCCCTAATTGGTGAGCGGTTGAGGACTAGGTAAATGTGTTCCCCTTCAACTTCTGCCTCTGTTCTTTGATTCCCCGTAGCAGAAGCTTAACGATGACTGCAAGGAGAAGAAAAAAAATAATAACTTCTTCCAAAATAATTCCAGCTTCTACTAATAATAAATTCTTGTGTATGAAATATTTTCCTAATTTGCTGAATCCACAACCTCCCTCTGTGATTATAGGACCAAACTTTAGGTAAGAGCACTGGACTAAGATTTGTAAACTTTCCCAACCTTCTAGGAAATGCCCCAGAAGCAACAGAATTCACAGACAGAAGCAAAATACAGGGCACTACAGTTCAGACAACACAACAAGAGCATCCACGAGGTTAATCTAAAGGGAGCATGTTGCGCAGTGGCCGGACTTCCGGGAGCTTGGACTACCCAATACAGTATTATAGACAAAAGAATAAGACAAGAGATCTACACATGTTGCCTTGCATTTGTGGTAATCTACACCAATGAAAACATGTACTACAGCTATATTTGATTATGTATGGATATATTTGAAATAGTATACATTGTCTTGATGTTTTTTCTGTAATGTAAATAAACTATTTATATCACACAATATAGTTTTTTCTTTCCCATGTATTTGTTATATATAATAAATACTCAGTGATGAGAAAAAATTGGCATTCTTAAATTTGCTGTATCTCATAAGTATAAGTATGATCAAGCTAGCACAATCTGTACAGGTACCAGTATTTCATCTGGCTTCACATCTTGAGACAGAACATTAGTTTATACAGGACTCAGTGGCTAGGGTTTGAGTGATTCCAAGAGCAAGGGAAATGATGGTTATTGGAAAAGAGAAAAAATAATCTATATCAAGTGAGGATAAAATATTTCAGATCTTTGAATCACCTCTATTTCATCAACTTCCTTCCCTGGTCTTCCATTTTCATCCCCAGAGCAGAAAAATCTCCGGCATATAAATTAAATCAAAGAAGAAGGAAAGGGAAAGCGTTTATAACTCATAAAAAAGAGGGAAAGAAGTGTTTTTTATTTTGGAAGCATCTTAGAACCTCCTGGTTAAGTGCATTATATCTGAAGGGTCCTGAACAAGTTATGTATTAGAAGTACATGGAGCACAAAATCTCTCCCATTTAGGTGAGTGGGATTAACAAATAGGGGAAAAATTTAGTAACATATTTAAATGTGAAACACCAAATTCATGGATTCTCAGAAGCACCTTGCTGTATTTATAGTATGTAGCTCTTTGAAAAGAATTTAGAGTCATAACCAAACACCATGAATCGCTTTATGGCTAATGCAGCACCATTATTTGAGATGGAATGAAGATGATGATAATATTTCATGAAAACAAAGAGACATGTTTGAAGTGTATTTATATGATGAAAATTAATCCCATAGCATCTAAAAGATGTCTCAATGGAAAGTTGGTAAGGATTTTTGAACATACACATAGGTATGATCAGTTTGCTTAAAAGAAAATTAACTGAAAAATTCTCAAAGAATAAGATGAAAATAAATCAAATAATTGCCTTACTATCAGTTTGTTCTTCATACTTTTCTGTGGATAATACAGTAAATCTAAATAAGGGTTTCTTTCTTATGACCTCTAAACAGACTAAAAGTAATGACAATTCCGTGTCAAAAAAAAAGGACAAATATCAAATCAACACATTCTGAAAATAAAATATTCAGTGAAAAGTTTCCTGAAGTGACATTAAAGATATTTGTTGAAACATAAAAAAGGTGACAATTTAAATAGAATTTAGGATTCTGTAAAAAAACATGGCTTTCTAGGTTAGTCGACACTTTGAAAAGTGTGAAGCTATTGGCATAACCATTACTCAATGTTTCAATAAATTGGCCCTATGTTATTTGTACAAAACAAAGTCCATTTAAACTTCTGCATGTAAGTTTACTTTGGTCAACAGGTGCACAGATATAAGTAGTCCTGATCTCCTTTGAAGACAGTAGTTAATGACAAACCCTTCCCTCTTCTGAAGGAAGTGCAAAAATGCAATATCACAGGGCTTAGTAGAGTGCAAAATAAACAGTCCTACTGACTTTTACTTGTAAGAGTATGAAATGACTTGTTTTGTTAAATATTGATATGTTTACTTTGTGTGAATTTTTATCAAAGGATTGTACACCTTAGTGTTGGAACAATCTTTGGAGTTTAAAAATACAGTACATTCCTATTCACTTGCATGCTCACCGACCCCATAAAAGAATCGTTTTTAAAAGATGCATAATGAATTTTAAGTGAGCACATTCTATGTGCCAGGCACTATTCAAGGTCATAAGGAAATACTAATTAAACATTATCTTTACTCTAAAGGAACTCACAATCTAGCCCTGACAGATAACCATCCAGCCTCTACTTGCATATTTCTTATAATTTGGAATTTAATTCTTAGACAATTCTAACTTTAAGACCATTTTTTTCTCATATTAAGTTGAAATTTACCTCTCTGTAGTTTCCAAAAATGGCTTATCTCTCCTTTCTGAAACAAATGACTAGTGTACTCATGCATTTAAAAATATTAGGATAGATATCTTGTTTTCGCATTCACCCCATGGCCCCTGTGCAAGTCTTTCTTCATCAAGTGAAATGTCTTTAGTCTAATCACATGATATGGTTTTCATCTCCCGCTAGCATCTGCATCATACTTCCTCAGACAAACTCTACTTTGTCAATACATTTCTTTATATGTAGAGCTCAGAATTGCACAGTCTACTGGAGTTGTGTTCTGACCAGCAGAGAATATAGTAAATCTTGTTAAAAGCAAATTTAACTGAAAGCCATGATTTCTAAGTTCAAGTCCTACTTGGACCACAAATTTTCTGTGGAACCATGAGCAAGTCATTTCACATCTCAGATCTCGGTTTCCTCATCAGTTTTATGTCTGTAACTCAAAGATTCTAGATACTCAGAAGCCAGGCACTATACCTTTCTTACAGATATCCAAGACCACATTAACTATTTTTGCTGTTTGTCCTCAACTTAAATTCAAAATTATTTTTAAATAAACATCTATTAAAGCATGTCATTCACTCATTCATTCATTAAACATATGTTATACATTATACATGTACTGAGGGGTACCAGTTATCAGGACCATACTAAGGTAGGAGAAGACAAACGTAAGACAGAGTCCCTGCCTGCAAAGATCTCACTAGCAGATCATCCTGGTTCCTGGCAGCAAAGCTCTCCCAGCCCTGTGGGAAAATCAAATAAAAAATTGTAAAGAATGTGACAAAGGTGAGTGGAGTGGTCAGTTCAGAGAGCTTGGGGACCTACAGAAGGGATCTCCAAACTGCGTAGATGTGCCTGAATGACTTTATCATTCCCCACACAAACTCTGATTTCCTTCTCCTGAGTTTTTATACACTCCTCATCTTCTCTTCGTGCTTTTCTTCTCTCCACAATAGCCAGAGCAAATAGCAGCTTGTCAGTGTGGCCTCCGTGACTCCCTTGGCAGTCTTCCTAGTCCTGGTATTTCCATGTTATTTCTTAACTGCCCACACAAGTCTGTCTTTCCTTTACCCTAGGAGCAATAAGAAGGCAGAAAATTCGTGCCTTGCTACTTCTTTTCATTTATTCAACAAACATTTATTGGGTGCCTACACCACACCAGACACTGTTCTAGGTGCTGGTGTGTAGTGATGAAGTGGATATCAGGTGTCTGCTATCAGGCTCACAATCTAGCGTAAGAGGTAGGGGTGAGGATTAACCAAACAATAAACGATAACAACAAAACTGAAAAATTATAAGTTCTATTTACAAAACTAAAAATAGAATGAGGTGCTTCAGGGTGTCTGGGTGGTTAGTGCAGATTGAGTCCCTCCAAGGACAGTGTAGTATTTAAAACTTGGCCTCTGATGCAAGACAGAAACGAGCCCCAGTCTAAGCTCCACTTTACTAACTACTTAACCTTTGGCAAATCGTCTGATTTCTTTCTGCCTCGTATTTAAAATGCAGAGAAAAGTGTCCTCTCACATCCAGTGTTACAAGACGTAAGATAATCCATGCTGTTCTTAGAACAATGACGTGCCCTGAGTAAGCATTCAATATATGGAATTATCCTTAAGGGATATAGTAAATATTTTTGTAGAAGAAATTAAGAAAAAGAAACCATATTTAATCAGTTAAATAAAGCATAATGGTGATCGTATGGTTAGAGTTAAAGGACCCAAGCATCACACTCAAAGGAGTCTCTCTTGTATCTTTTGGAGACAAGAGAGCTGGTTATGGAAAAATAAGGCAATATAGAGTTAAGAAACAATACAGCTTCTCTAATTTTTCTCAAATAGGTCCTCTGGCATCATATCTGAACAAGAGGGAAGACTATTCTTTCATTTTCAAAGAGGTTTATCCTGATGCAGCACATAACATTGAACCTCTGTGTGTTTCCAGGCACAGGTTGAGTGAGTCAACATTGCAGTGACTTTACAGGGCTGAATTCTTTACTTTCATGAGTCCTTGAGAAGTCAATGCAAACTTTCAAAATATAGCAGATATTATCTTAAACTCATATTAGACTCTACTAATGTTTATCTTCCAAAGCCATTTCTCTTTTGCAATGTCATATAGCACCTGCACCAACTCTTACTGTTTCTCAATTACAGTAGACATTTCAGTTATATAATTAGTTATCTGGATATCAATAAGGAAAACCTTTTCATTGAATTAATTGCTATCTTTATATGAGCATACACATTATATGAAGGATGAAAGATTGTGTAAAGTAATGGTATTGGTTTTGTAACCAATGCATAAATTCACAAATGAATATGACCCTTTGAACTTAGCATCAGGAAGGTTTGGGTGACATGCAGCCCACCCTTCCAGCCTTACTCTGGATGAAAATCTGCTTTACTGATCCACCTAATCTGGGTATGTTACCTTGACTGATATCTATCTCCAGTTATTTTTAAATGTAAGTTATTTCAATTTACATTTTTCATTTAACTTTTTTATTAGTGTTTATTTCTCTTCCATCAGGTAAGAAGCAAAGGAAATAATGCTTTCCTTTATTTTCCCAAATTAAATTCAGCACAAGAACCTAACTCAGAGTTAATGAGAAGTCCAAAACCAGGTGTTATCAGGGAGGAGGAGGGAGGGACAGGAGCAAGTCCCGGTCCTCTCTTCCCAGCAGCCCCATTGCCTTTGCTAGGCTTTCAAGTCTTCTGATCCACGTGAAGCTTGGCCACGGTGCTCTCCTGAAGCAGCCACTCTCAGGACCCACACAATCAACCCATTCTGCACAACACATTCCAAGAAGAGGGTTCTGTGCCCTTCCTCTCCTTGGGTGTCTCCTGGGCTTTCTCCCTTTCTCAAGCTCCTAGCCACCTTTTCCCTTCACCTCATGATGTCTCCAACCTCCTTTACAGCTCTTCTCTGCCACACTTCAACTTAATCCTCCTCCATGAATTTAAGACCTTGAAAACAGGGCTTTTTATGAGCCCAGCTATGAAAACAGAGAACAGAGTACTGCCCCAAATTGTCACCACAGTATGTGAAATTATTAGTAAGTATATTACATAAATAACACTTGTTCAGTAAAATTAGAAAATACAGACAAGCCAGAGACATAAAATAATCCCAACCACAAGAGATAAACACCATAGTGTTTGTGTATTTCCTCTCAAGTATTTTCTGTGAATGTATATTGAAGTTTTTGTTAGATAAGAAAATAATTTTTAATAAACTGAGTCTTCACTAAAGAACAAGCTACAAAGTTTCACTTAAGCATAAGTTATTAAAGTACACAAACACACAGGGTGGTTCTTGTGTAAGTTTCAATCCTCAGACAGGAATCAGAAAGGCCTTCAGAGAGCTTAGCTGAGGCTCTCTCAGCTTCCTTGGCATCTTCACCTTTCTTGCCTCCATATCACTGATTTTCCACCATCTGCCGGACTACTTACACAGGGCCCTCCCAGTCTCAGCACTCCTGCCCACTTGCAAGGTATCTCAGTCTTACAAGTCTGCAGCAGTCCACATTTACCCATAAAGCATGCTGACCTCATCAACAGTTCTCTCCTTGATTGTCCCTGTGCCCAACTTGTATCTACCTAGACCCAGACCCAGCTGAAGCTTTACCCTCCACTCACCTTGAGAAATTTTCTTTTCACTCTATAGAGGCCTCTCTCTGACCTCTAGGCTAGAGAAGGTTTTGGCTGTTTAACCATCCCATGCCTGAACGTACCCAGGTCACTACTGCGGTTCTCCAACAGTTTGCATTTGAGTTAAAGTTGGCTAATGATGGTGCTAACCTCTGAGCTGTTTCCTAACCTGGGACTCTCCTTCCCTGCCTTGATTAGTGTGAGTAAAACACCATTCATTGGCATTAAATGAGGCATTTAATTTGGGTGAGAACCAGGAGTTAGTGTACATTAAATAACAATGACAAAAAAAGTTTCTCCTTTTTGCTTGTATTTATTCAAAAATGTACCACTTGATTATATTCAGAAGTACTTGAACCAATGTTCAAACTTGAACACAATATAAAATTGAATAATTAAAAATTAAATAAGAATAGGAATTACTTAAAGGAATGCACAAAACACTGTCTCCCATTAGGTGCACTGAAGTTAGCTGCTATAAAAGGGTCCTGAATTTTATTGGATGAACCAGTCCAGTAAAGGCAGTCTATTCTTTTAATAGAACTTACCGCATGTTACTTCAAGGAGGCTCTTTACATGATACAAAGATCAAGAGAAAAATGTATGGCCCCTAGGTAACACAGGGGAAAAAGCAGTCTTTTTCTTAAAAGTCTTAGCTAGAAGTGACTTTACTTGTTCACATCCCTAACCTCTAGCCCAGTGGCATTTCAAGTAAGACACCCTCCAAGTGAGCAAGGAAAATACTAGGTTGGGGAGAGAAGTGAGCGAGAAACAGCTGAAAGAGTAACCGAAGTCTCTGAAAGGTGGAAGGCATATGGAGACAGCAAACAGTTGGACTGAGAGGAGGGGAGTGATTATGGCAAGAGGAATTTAAGAGATGGCTCATTCAAATAGTCCTTCAAGAAAAAGCATGCCTAAAGCATTTAAGCAGGCTTTCAGGACTATGGAAGGCAGCAAGAAAACAGGAGCAGAAAGGTGATATCCCGGGAAGGCCTCTTGCCCTGAAGTCTCAGGAGGCCAGCAAGCTGTGTGTACATGGTTGGTAGGCGGGCAGCTGGCTTGGCAAGCTGGGCAGAATGAGGCCAAGGCACAACTCCAAAAATGAACTTTCAGGCCTCTGGGTGGGAAGGAGAATGTGTTTAAAATAAAAGTTGGTCATGTGCATATTTTCTTGACCTCAAGATATGCAGATTAGATTCTTTATATTCTGCAGAACAACCTTATCCCATAGCACTAGATCTGCTCTCTTGACAGAGAGGAAAGGAACAGCTCACCCACTCCTCTCAGAGGCTAGCCCTCCCTCCCGGGGGTGAGGCACTGTGGCTGTCACAAAACGCAGACCGCTAGATAACATCTGATCTGGCTACATTTGGAAAACAAAACCCTGGTGTGTTTAAGCAGCCCTGAGCAGCACGAAGAAAGACACACTAAAAAAGGAAGCAGACTAGCCCTGCTTATGGAAGACAAAGCCATGTGCGGTCTGCCTGGGGAAATATGGGTCAGAACTGCTGGGCAGAGCAAACCACTGGGAAGTATTGGTTGGGTTTGAAACGATGAGCAGAAAGAGAAAAATGACTGCTCTACAAGCGGAGGTTAAGAAAGAAAGCGGAATGCAAGCTCCCGTGTTCACTGCTCAGCCTTTCCCAAGGCTCGTAGCTCAGTTCTTCACAGGAGAACATGAGCCAAGTGACTTGTCATTAAGCTTACAGACCAAAAAGTCTTGTAAACAGCCAGTGACGTTCCCAACGTCCCTCCAGAGGCTTGAGGCTTCACTGCACCGGCATCCACAGAATAACATTATATTTCTTTCTTAAATAAGATCTACATGAATGTTCACTTGTGCCCAATTATGGTAATGCATGATTTACATAAAATTAACTCTCCTGCTTAATTGCGGTCACGCAGGGATTAAGGGAGAAAGGGCTTTTACTTTGTAAACATTATGTGCTTCAACACTTAGCCTCTCTATGAAATACAACTGGCCCCATCATGAATGAAAACAAGTTCTTCAGTCACTGGGTCTTACCAAACATTTTCTTCCTTTCTGTCAGGATTACGTGTAAACTGAGTCACCAGAGTGTTTACCTAGCTAAAGCAAAGGGATCCAATTTTTCTGAAATGTGAATGTATAAACTTGGGTGCTTTGCAGCAAGGATCTGGGGTTCAGAAGTTGTGCATACAGTGCAGAGTTTAACTGTCCGGGCAAGGAATCTGTAAAGAGCAAGAGAATGACTCCAGTTTTCCAGAAGCAGCGAGGAAATGCTATCCTCAAAGGGTGATCCAAAGCTGTTTTGACAGCAAAATGATTAAAGGCTGCCTCTTCTCTCATCTTACATCTGTCACTTTTTTGCATTCCCTTTTTGCCACAAACATGAACACAATTTTCCTCTGAGTAAGACTTCAGATTGCACATTAACGGGGAATTAAAAGTGAAGGTCACCACAACCCACAGCAAAAGAATTTTTTGTCCCCAGCCTCTGCCAAACCTGGTGCCTGAAAACTGGAGTTGAAGAAAAGTCACTGAATGGGCACAGTAAGAAAATGATTGAATGTAACAGGGATTGAACTTCCATCTTTATCAGTTCAGTGGGGACATGAAAATGCTTCCTTGAAAAGCTGCACAAAAATACCTCAAGGGGCCCGAATGCTCACCACACTGGCTCACCACAAAAGATGGCAATTTCATTTTGCAACATTGTCAACCCTCTTTTTACCTAGTACACAGAAAGGCCAGATACCATAAGAAAAGGTTTTGAAGGGGGAAAAGAGACACAAGATATTCTGTGAGCTTCTAGGAAGATTCACAGCAGAGGAAGATCTTACCCTCAGAGCAGATTGCATTTGCAAGGAAAAGACTATAAATTGAAATTAGGCAAACTGGATATTATTTTCAGAAAACTATAAGATGGAGAAACACATTTCTAACTCAGTGCCTGTGTTAACTATTTTAGCAATGCCCTTAAACACTATGCCTAAGATACTAGATACATATATCCTACCAAGAAGATCATTAGTCAAAAATTGCATTTACTATATGGAAGCATGTAGAATACTATACAAAATTATTTTACTTCATAATCCCTGCCCATTTATTTAGCAGCAAAATATAAAGTGAGACCTTCTTGAAGTACTTGAAGGCTTCAAATCCAGGAGAGTTTATGGGGGGGAGATTTTCAAAGACATCTTTGGAAAGGCTGGGATACTGTACAATCCCGTGATAGTTTGGGGGAAAATTGGTCCAACCATTAGTGTTTTGTTTCCGTCTTTCCATCAGTGCAAATTTTTCTGTCAGGATCTATGGCATTAGAGAGATTAAGTTGTTGGTTTTTTTTTTCCCTTTCTTTGAAATCAAGGGCTTTCTGTTCTCTTGAGTTACCATTTCTCTGGCACAAGCTACTTCACATAGTGCCTGTCCAACACTACAAGCCATCCTCACTTTAAAATGCATGAATTAACCTTGAATTTTCTGTCCTTTGATATTGAGTTGCTTCATAATATCAAAAAGCCTCAAAAACTATGACTTAATGGTGGCCATACTCAAAGGAATGATACTCTGGATTTGATACTGAATACACAAAATCAACACTTCTTCCCTTTCAGACGAAACCTTTTGTTTGACCTGACAGTAATGGAATGAAATTGTCCTTACAGGACTCACTGTTTCTTTCTTGCCATTTCTAAGGGTTTAAAGAATTGATATTATGCTTTATTGATTTGATAATGTCTGATGTACATAAAAATACAATTCATGACTAAGGATAAAAACAAGATCCACATATATTGATTTCCTACTCATCTTTCATAGGAGAGGTATCCTTTTAGGCACTTTATGAATACTATTTCACTTATTTCTTACAATGAGCCTCTGAGATATGTTATTATTATAACGGTTTTATAATGAAGTAACTAATGTCACTTGTAAAGTTGTAAATAACCTGGCCAAGGTCTCAGAGCCAGGATGAGCCACAGACAAAATTTGAGCCCAGAGCAAACCAAAATCCATTCTTCTCCACTGTATCATGGTGTTTCCATTACTTGTTGTTTCATATGAATGCATGTGAGAAATCATGCATCTCTCCAGGTTCCCTGTTGGCCAGTCAAATGCTTGTTCCAATAATGCAACCATTGCTTCAGTAACTTTGATGTTTTGCTATGGAAAGTATCCTCAGGGACAACTGATGAATCACAGCAGAGAACCTGCTTTAGCATATAATAAATATGCTGTTTTGGGTTCCTACTTCACCTCCTATCTCCCTTCCTTCACATCTTCTCATTTGCCAATTTCAATGAAATCAATTATCCACAAAGTTCTTTCTACTTAAAGTGTAGGTGCCAGGGGAAAGAGTTGAATAAGATAATTTCAGATTGTTGTAAGTGCCATCATATCGATGTCACCTTGTCCAGGTATATGTTTACTGGGTTTTCTGTCTCTTCCATCTCTGGTCCCTCTTCCCCAAGGAACATTAAGCTTCATGAGATCAAGAAGTCTATTATGACCCCAGTGCTTAGAACAGTTCTTAGAACATGGCAGGTGCTCTTTTAATACTTGTTGAATGAAGGAATGAAAGAAGTTAAAGTCATCTCTGAGCTTCTGCCAACTCGCCTGGAATAACTGGCTATCTAAGTCAGGTATTTAACTATGCCATTATGGCATAAATCAGGAGAGGTTGAATAAAATATGTTCCATTTGAAAGGTGCTAGTCTCTGAAAGAGGCTCTAGAAGTCTAAGCTGACAGTACAGAGGCTGCTCAAAGGCCCTTGGAGTCTTTTTTCCTTTCTCCTTTCTTCCTCACAACCCTCCGTAAGCCATACTTGCTTCCAGGTAGGGCCCTGGTGGGTCAAAGGGTAGTATGGAGCTGGTGTGCTATAAATTATAGTCATTACAACATGTCAGCGGCCCCCCAACTGAGATCTTTAACTCATTGCTATGAACACTTCCAAGGGCATCCACTTTCAGAAAGGTTTAGGAGTGTTAACTGCCTTTTGCAACCCACTGGCCTTTTTCACTCATCTGAGTCTGACATGTATTGGGTGCACTTTATCTCACAATCAATTGAATTAGGAGCTGTTGGATTAAAAATGATTTTCCTTCTGAAAGGCACTCAAACTCTAAAACTCAGTTGTTCTCTTTTCCTTGTCTCTTACTCTGTCCTTTCAATACCTCCCACAGAGCAGCATAGGGGACAACCCATCGTGACCACCTGGACTGCCAAATAAAGGTGCATAATACAACTCATTTAGGAAAATGAGTGACTGCTAAATCATTACTCGAATCTTCAAATGGCATACATATACCCTTTGAATAGTCAGGATGGAAACATGCCCTGGTTTTATGTCTTATTAATGTAGCTTATTTCTGATCTTTTCTTGAAGAAAGGGAACTTTTTAAATGGCAGAGAGACTCCACATGGCAGAGATCAGAGAGGCCAAGAGTGAACTAGTATGTAGGAAAAAACTCAGAACACAAATTTAGGCAGGAATAAAGGAATAAGGGGCACCTAGTCTGATTTCATTTGCTCAAGACATGGGTCCGGATTCTATCATTAGCCATTCATGTGAAGGAAATCAAGTAGAAAAGAAAAATCTTAGCTGCCAAAGAACAGTACTACCAAAGCTACTGAGGTAGAAAGTGTAAAATGGACTCTGCTTTCCATGAGGTCAGCTGCAAATGAGAGAGATGCATTCAGAATGAATGACCACCAGCAAGCCAGATATCCCTCTCTGGTGAGGAAAACAGTACCTCTGCATTTCACCCACCAAGCTTTGTCATATGGGGGAGGAGACTGATGAGGGGAAAACCATTTAAAATGACCTAACTAAGTACCTATATTGCAATCCCTGCTTGTTTTAAATTTTCAAATAAAAAGAACCTGCTTAGTTAATGCTTAAGAAGAATGATTAGCAGGCAGAAGGCACTGAATCTGTCAGCCCCAAAATGTGCTACAGAAGAAAATCTATATGATACTGGAGATTAAACTGTTGCATACATTACTATTATGTGTTTGCACATTTATTATTAAAATGTGATTACTCTTTCCCTCTTTGGTATAAGACAACGGAAGTTCCAGTGAGATGTAATTGTTTTGTATTTGTTATCTGAACTGGGTCCACTCAGATCTGTCATGGGTCCAATGAAGTAGTCCAAGAAGAGACTATAGGGAGAGAACTGTACCAGGAGCTACAAATTCAGTGCGAGGGCAGCCTTCGATGACTATAAAGGGATTCACCAGCTATAAGGCTCTCCACACAGACTCCATGGGGCCAAGGCCAAATGTTAGTAATGCACTTTTAATCTCTGAGCAGAGAGTTGCTCTAAAAATGAATTGCAAGGAAAGCTATGAATCCAAGCTACCTATGAATAATGCACTCTGGTACCTTTTTCCCTCTTTAACAAATATCATTATGGTTTTCCAGTTGAAAAACAATGAAACTCTCAGCATCGATAATTTCTAATTGATGGTGGAAATTTATAGTTTAGCATTTCCTTGTTTGTTTCCATTCTTGGCACCATCCTTAATAAGTAGGTTTGGCGAGACCCGGGGGGAAAGGCCAGTGAGGACCAAGTCTGAAAGCACCGGTAGCAGCTCTGGGAGGCTGGCTGTTTGACGCAGCCTCCGGAAAGCCTTGCCTGGGTGCCGTGATGGTAACAGCTACTGTGGCGAAGGCCTACACACGCTGGCATTTGGGCAGCAGGCTCTGTGGCAGTGAGGGGGTTCCCGAATGAAGCACAGTCTGCCTTGTTTTGTGCTGTATTTCAGAATCAGTCACATGTCCTAATCCCTTTCTCAGGTGTGATGTAGTCTAAGAAACAGAGACACATATAAAGATAAAATTTGCCAAACGGTGAGGAGGTGGGGCAAGGCATATCACATAACGACTTGGACAGTGTTTACTTTCCCCAGAAGAGAAGTCCACTGACTGTGAATCAGATACTCATACAAGCAGACAATCAAATTCCACATTTGACTTTTGAGTCTATGAAGCCCTCAGTAGTTCATAACTGTGGAAACCAAGACCGCCTGCTGCCCTTTGTCTCATTAAAGGTGCTATGACCAGCAGGATCAGACTTGCTGACCGACTTGATGAATACCTAAAAGAGAAAAGAAATGAAGAATTCTCTCCAAAGAACCTCTTTACCAAAACCTTTTGTAGTGCTTTTAAAGTCTTCTTCAGGATGGGACTAGAAACTATTTCCCTTGGTTTATGGATGTCTTAATTTTAGGAAATGTTGGTCAGATGTTGTAACTCATATTAAAAGACATCCTCTGTTCATTCAGGATGAAAAGAGTCCCTGTTTGACCATCTTAGTTGCAAAAGAATGTAGAAGACAGAAGTATAACAAGACAATTATAGGTTACATCCTGATTATATGTATGCATGTGATTGTTTTAAAATGCATGGTGGGTTCAAAATTACTATAAATGACTTTTAAAGGTAACTTTCAAAAGTGAAACACTGCCAGAATTGTTCAGATCTTTGAAAAATGAGAACAACAAATAAAGTTCAAGACAAGAGTTTAGCAGGAATGAGAAGTAATCATGTAGATACAAAGATTCAAGAAGGTTACATCAGATTTTAACTATCCTAGCATTATTAATTTAATTTCTAGTCATTATGATAATACCAAGCATTTAGAATGCATTTAATGTTTATGTAGATGGAGTCACTCCTTTTCAAAATTACAATTTTGAATTAATATGCTATTTAAAATGTCACTAGAAAGTGCTTTTATTATTCTGCCAGTAGAATAACTGTGCCTTGTTTCTTTTTATAAATGAAATTTCAGCATTTATTTTTTGATCATCCTTAGATTTGAAAACTGTAATGTTTCTGTTTAAGAATTCTCCTTATGCTGCATTAGTGCTATGTTCTTTGACAGCATAAAAAATATGCAAATATAGCCTTTTTAATGGTGGTTTTCATTTTGTTACTGTCATTTAACTAAAAAACAACTGATGATGTTTCAACTTATCACTTACAACAGTAAGTTACTGAGTTGATATTTATGTTCAGAGCAGATGACACAAAAACAAATGTTTGAAATCCCATCTGCACCGTGTTGATTACTTCCTTAAAGGCACAATAGAATTATTGAAGTTAGAGGGAACAAGTAGACCTGGGGGCAGAGATGGCACATTAGTACCCAAGAAAAAGGTTTGTTTGCTGAGTCTGGAGATGTACTATGGGGAAGGGGAGAAAGGGAAGGTGAGGCTGTGAAATCTGCCACTTCACAGGAATCATTCCGTTCCATTTTGGCAACACGCGCTCTCTCGGCTTGTTGGCCCTCCTTCTCCCAGACTGCCCACTTGGCTTCTCGCCTCGTTGCCTACCTCTCCTTGCAGCCTCTACTCAGTGTTACGCAGCTACTCCATCTGTTGCTGGTTGCCAGCCTGCTGCTTAGGAAACCCCAGAATACTCTGCACTGAATTACGTGGGCGTGGCACCTTTCACAGCTATTTGAGCTGAAAGAGGCAGGCAGCTGGGTGGGAGGAAAGTTGGATAGAAGAGGTTTGCTGGAGCAACAGGCCCTGCCTAGCAAGACTGACTTTCAAAGGAGAAGCTGAAGGCTTATCCTGGAAGTTACTAGAATATGTCATATAGAAAGCTTTCTGTCATTCCAAAATGATTAGGAAATGAAGAGAAGAACCTTCACTAATGGGCCAGTGGATAGACTATTGAGATTTTTCTCCCAGCTTGACCTAGGTAAATGATGCTAGGCAATTCACTAAACTCTACCCCCATCTGAATTCTCTAGTGTCAGGATAGCCACACCCGATCTCCATGGGCAGAAAAATCAGATTTCTTTGAAGTCTCTTTACCTTCCCCACACACATGTTCTTCCCAGCTTTTCTCCATTTATATATTCCATTAACAGGCAATAATAATTATAATAATAGTTAACATTAATTGGGCACTTACTCTTTGACATAACTGATGTTAAGCACTTTATATGCTACACTGAATCATTTCCATTTGCCCCTGATAGCCACTCTGTACATGTCCTCATCCTGCCCTCTGCCTCTTTCTGTGCCCTGGGAGGCTGACCATTTTGGGCCAAATCTGTAGGCTCCCTTGCCCCTTGGCTTCTGGATGGGTTCAGTTTATATATACAAGTCACTGGAGAGCAGAGGGGTGGGAAGGAGAAAACTGAGATCAGGATATTATTACTCTCTCTCTGCCCTGTCACAGCAGGTTAGCTCTGTCTCCCTATGGAAAAACATAACCAGCAGCCATCTCCTATGGCTACAGATTACTCCTTTTGCCCCTTCAGACCTAGAGTGGTAACTATTCTTTTTCTCCATCCCTTGTTTCCCCTTACCCTGACCACAGCCTTGCAAACATTCCCTTTATTGCACTCTTTGCAATCACCTGACTTGGGTGGGCCATCTGTTCCCTATAGAGCCCCAGACTAATGCATATGCATAGACTCTTCTCAACCATCCCACAAGGCAGGTGCCCTTATAGGTGAGGAAACCATGACTGAAATTAGTGGAGAACTTGCTTCAGTTCATGTACCTAGTAGATGCAATGACCCAACTGCACAGCCACTTTTCTAACTCTACGCCAGTGCCCCATGTTGCCAAGATGACTAACTTCTAACTTCACAATATTTTATTGTTGCGTGAAATGCTATTTATTTATACTAGCCTCTATCTTACCCTATCGTTGCAAAATCTCAAACTCTTGCTTAGACTATTGCAACCCTATCATATTAGATATTTACTTGGTTTTACATAAGAGAAAACAAGTTAGCAAAAGAAAAAAAGAAAATCTATGGTTGTGGTGGGAAGCCTCAAATAGCCTCATCATCCCCACCTCCTGATATTTATGCCCTGGTTTTGATAATTCCCTTGAATATTGATGAGATTTGTTAACTTCTAATGACTAGACTGGCAGAAGTGATGGGATATCACTGCCAAGATCAGGCTATTGAAAAATAAATAAAATGCCTTCTAACTTGGATAGTTGCTATCTCTCATACATTCTTGGATCACTTTCTCTGGTAATGGGAAAACCAGGTACCCTGTGGAAAGGCTCACATAGCAAGGAACTGAGGACTTCCAACAGCCACAGGAGTGAGCGCGTAAGTGGGCTCTTCCCCAGCCACCCCTCCAGATGACTGTGGTCCCAGTCAAGGCTTGAATGCAGCCTTGTGAGCCAGAACATAGTTTTTGTGGATTCTTGACCCACAAAAACTATGAGTTAAGAAATGTTTATTATTTTCAGCTACTAAGTTTTAGGGTAATGTATTATACAGCAGTAGATCATTTAGATTTTGATTCTGAGAGCAGTTCTAGAAGAACAGAATCTTAAGGATGGGTTCTCTGAGTTGGTTCTGGGCTCTGAGAATCTTGTAGGAATGCCGGAGGACAGAAACGAAGCAGCAGCCACTTTGTAGCACACACCCGTCATGGCTGATCTGTTAGCTTACCTGTCAGCCCGGGACAGTGGCCAGGCCTGGAGCTGCTCCCCATTCCCCTGGACGATCCTCTTCAGCTTCTCTGACTCCTGGGCTAGATGTGCATACTGAGTTCCCAGTCTTACAGACACTACTCTAAAAATTAAAGAAAGGGTCTAACAAAAAGCCTAGGAAGTTCAGGACCTGGAGTAATGCAGCAACAGGAATTAGCTGAAATTCTTCCTCTAGCTATACTCTAAGCCCAACTGTGGTCCAGTCGCATCCCTTCTGAGGTCTCCCAACCAAAATTCATATCCTTGAGAGACAGCCAATTGATCCAGCTGGGGTCAGCTATCCTCCCTTTGACTAATAAGCTGAGGGTTGGGAGTACTATGAAGTGAAAAATATACAGTTTCCAAAAGAAAAGAGCAAGGCCGACAGCCCAACAGACTACATCTTCCCAAAAGGTTTCCCTCCCTCCTCTGATTTATCCCACCCCCTGGGGTCATTACTTCCTACCCAGCACTTGGAGCTCATCTCGACATGCTCTAAAACCAACATATAAAGTTCAGATAACTCACCAATGTGACCCTGTAATCCACATCTGATGCGCACAAGCCACTTTGAAACCCTATAAAACTACGTTTGTACCTAGTTCATGACAGTTCTCCCTCTGGTGTTTTATTACGATTACGTATGGACTTTAAACTTGAATTAAGCTTTACAGGGTGTTGCACAGCTATTTCACTTTTATTCAGTAATAATCACTGTTATGACACTTTGGTCTGGGAGCCATAAGTAGAAAGGCTACCTGGAGATGATTTCTGACTTTACAAACAGAAAAGTTCTAATTTTTTTTTAAATTAGATTCCCATCCATTCACTACTAGAATGTTTGTTCACACAGTGAATGACTGCCTGGTAAGAGAGAGCTATAATGATGCTCTCGCCAAATAAGGGCAAGAACAATAATAATGAAGAAGTCTTAAATATGCCTGTGCAAGCTCTGAATGGCTTTGTTTAACAAAAGTTCTTAGGTGCACAAATGGGAGCACTGTACATGTGCTTAACTATGTACAACGCGCTCGTGAAGTTGTGCTCAAAGAATGTTCACTAAGATATTGTCCTTTGTTTTAGAGTTGATAAATATCTCAGAGGTATATTAAATTATAAAAATGAGGAGATCTGGCAACTGGATTACTGGATCTCAGTTTTTGTGTGCATGAGAATCATCTGAAGAAGCTGTTTTCATAGAAGTCCTAGTCTCCAGACAGGTAAATTCAGATTCAGTGGTCCAGGATGGATGTGATAATTTAAATGTTTAATGAGCACTCCCTGGTGATTCTGATGAAGGACATCTGCTTGTCCATACCTTGAAAAATTCATACAAATTTAGGTAAACCCAGAATTTAAACCAGTCAGTTCTTGACTGACTGAATACAAAAAAAAAGCTCCTAATTCTTGTGAACCTGGTCACAGCACCAAGCTGTCCTGCAGCTCAGAAGGAATTACTTCTGACCTGGAGGTTTGCACTGAGTGAAAAGGTGAGTCAGCCATAAGGTCGAACAAGCAAAGATAACTCCAGGAAAGAGAAAAGGTTGGAATGAGCGTGATCACCCTTCAACCCAGGTTTCTGAGCAGCTTGTAATAAGGTCTGTGATGCTTAGTGGTCACCAACAACACATGTTTTCAATGCTAGTCAGATGAGAAAAAGAGATGGCTTTGTTTAAGAAAACAGTTTCTGTTAAGAATGTTTGGACAATCAGCCTGTAAGAGCATCCTTTTATTGGTGTTAACTCCATAGATTTGGCTGCTTTTAGAATGATGTTATCAAACGGCTGCCCTTAAGGCCTGCAGCCCTGTCTCCCTTGCTGCATGTCGGGCACAATTAACCCTCATCACGTTCTCAGCAAAGGGGTTTATATGAAACACTCCGGTCGCCTTGCTTGCCTCCTCTTTTTGTTCTTCCACAGCCTCAAATACCAGGTGCTTTTTTATAAAGCCTGCAGTTAGTACAACTAGCCTATCTGTTTTGCCCAAGCAGACCCTGAGGGTGATGGGCTTTCAGTGGCTGTGTAGGTATCAAGCATGACAAAATGGCAAAAATACTAAAAATGGAGCTGATTACACCAAGTGATGGATTCAGATTTACCTGACCAAGGATTCTGGCCAAGGGTAAAGGGAAACTCCGGGATTCGGGTGGGGTGAAAGATAGACAGAGCAGGCTCAGAGGCCAAAGGCTCCACACTGAGTAAACAGGCCATTGAAAGAAGTGTTAATTCTTGTTCCACTAGAGACAGAAAATGAACAAGTAGTCATATAATCAGAAAGTTAAGGTCAATCCCCAAAGGTGTTAAAAAGGTAGCAAGACAAAATAAAATAAAATAAAACCCTCTACACTAGTCAGCTGCCAGAGCCAAGGAATCAGGACAAGTCATGTGGTCTTTCTGCTGAACTTGTCAAATATTTCCCCAAATGAGGTCCCTCTGTTACTGACCTCATCCAGAGCACTAGTTAAACATGCAGTCATTTGCCTCTATCAGGGTGTACTGAATGAAACTCTTTAGGAGGGAACTGAACTCCCACAGTTGGCTCTGTGTTCATCCACTATAGCTGGAGACCCACTGGGTAACTGGCTCTTCCAATGGACTTCTTACTGTCCTCCCCCACCCTGCTCTCTCACTTAACACAATCGGATGTCAGTGTCTTTAACATGGGACTTCATCTATTTCCCCTGAAAATTGAAACTAGCAGAGTAGAGGCTCTCAAGGGAATATAGACTGTTCACTAAATGTTTCTCATAGATTCGAAGTTACAGGACAAAATATTACAGGCCAGTAGTGTCATAATAATCTAGAAGAAACTCAGTTATTCGCATTTCCAGAGAATATCATTTCCTTACTAGAGTAGCAAGGTATCACCATATTGGTCTCTTGGATTAATGTAGCAGCTTTTCCCTAATGAGCTCTACATTGTTCCACTAGGAGAACAGTGAAAATAAGACAAGAGAAAGCAAACACAGAGTCATCCAAACTAGGTGTTAACCATCTAGGACAGGCAGGAATAGAATCCAGTTCTCCTAACCCTCAGCAGATTATTGCTGTATCTAGTCCATATCAAGTGTGGGAAATTGCATAAAACACTCAGTGGAATCCCTTCAATGTTGCTTTCTGTGATCTGAATGGAAAATGAGACCTGCAGCAACACAGCTAACAAAGAAATATTTACCATCTATACATAAGTCATCTACTAGGAAAAAGCAACAAGCAAACATACACATGTGCTGCACAAAAATTCAATCACAATAGATAATCGGTCACGGGGATGGTGGTCCAGCACGGAGAATACAGCCGACGATTCTCTATCATCTTCCTGTGCTGACAGAAAGTAACCGCACTAGTGGGAGTGAGGGTTTAATCATGTGGCAACTGGTGAATCACTGCATGCTATACTGGAAACATAAGAATATATACCAGCCATACCTCAAAGAAAAAAAAATGTTTTTAATATGCTTGTGCAATAAATGGCGTGAAAGACAGGAGAGAATTAGTAACTGCAGTTTTCCCACAGACTGTCTCACAAAGTGATAATAAAATGCCCAGATCACTGTACTGAGTTCCCAGCTTATGCACACACAACCATCATCCTCTAGTAAGAAGGGCAGCCAAGTCACCCTACGATGACCAAACCCAAGGGCAGTTGCTGGAAAACACCATTAACCCCCCACCTTCCTCCCTTTTGTCCCCCGAACCCATGTGTGGCTTTTTGTTTTAGAAAGAAAACAAAACTGTATTTGTACATTCTATCACTGAAGACTTCACACTTCCCGAGATTGACAGAGTACTGTGAGTGCCTTCAAGTTAGAGTAACCTTAGGAGTCTTACAATTCTGTCATTCTTTAAGGAGTTCCTATTAGGTCTTAAATGCTTCAGAGATTAAAAGGGTATATTAATGTTATTAGAGAGTTGAGATAAAATGCCATGCCTTGCAGGGTATCTTAGCACTTAATGAAAACATTTTCATCACATTCTGAGTCTATTATGCCAGATCTTCATTTCGTAAGTTGTAAGATAATCTTATTTTAATTAGAGGAGATACACCAAGTATATTAGAGTAATACAGTTAAATATATTCATCAACTTTCTTCTTGTCAGGTAAAATGGCTCCTTCCGAGTTTGTTATACTGATGTATCACTGCAGGTGTAAGTTACAGAAAAAGGAAGAAAGGAAAGGGAAAGAAACTGAAATATACATGTGTATGTGAATTCTGACTGGTTTATAGAGCACCAAAGGACTGTTTTCTGCAGAGGATCCTCTACAAGGCTGCCTGTCTAATAGCCACTGTCTTTCCTGGCTTCCACATGAAACGGTGGCTGGCTCCAAGTGAAACATACTGTACGTATAAAGCACACACTGGATTCCAACAAATGTAGTATAAGATAATGTAAACTATCTCAATAATATGTATATTGATTACATGTTGAAATAATTATATTTTAGCTATTTATTAATATATTAATAATGATATAAATACATATAAAAATAACATAATAAATATAAAGGGCTAAATAAAATATATTATTAAAATTAATTTCATCTGTTGCTTTTTACCTTTTTAAATATGGTTACCAGAAAATTTTAAGTTCTATTGGTAATTCACATTATATTTCTACTGAACACTGTTACTCTGTATCATATAAACAATATATAATGTCAAATCTTAGTTACCTATAGTATATTATCCATGGTGTTAAGTAATAAACATAAATGATGAAATGATAAATGTCCATTTGGCTCCTACATTCTGAACAAATTCCCATTATCTTTCCCTACTGTCCAGTCAGGTAAATGAAAGAATGGAAAGCAAGTCTTAATAGCAGCTTCAGGGGAATGCTACCAGGCAGGTAGGTAGCTTTGGAAGAAAGGTGGGGAGTACCTTCCTGAACCAGACACGGGTCACATGATTCTCAGGAGTGCATTGTGAAATGAACCCAGAGTTATCTTGTGCAAGAACCACTCTAAGAGCATTCATACTTTTGGTCCCAACATTAAAGAGAGACAGGGAAACCTTCAAATTCCATCTTGTGCTTTTGCAATTCTTGCCAGAAAAGGGAACAGAAAAGTCATATGTGTGGACAGGAAAAGTTTCCAAGATAAACAAGTAACTCTAGAGACTGAATTAAAACACCGTGTTGGAAGGCTAGGAAAAATGTGAGCACCAATCAAAACAGACAGCCCTTAAACAAAAGCCACTTGTGCCACGCTGGTAACACAAAAGGGCCACACAAATATTTTTTAATCTAAAACCTGCTACTCTTGAAGAAAGAGAGTATAGAACAGGTCAGAGGCAAAACTGAAAACAAATGGTGCATGAAAAAATCAGCCGAGCACTTCATAAGGGACTCCAGAGCAAAAACTGCAAACCCCTTAAAGTACAACAAAATCAGAAAGTCAGTAAGAACAGGCGAAGCTCCCTCAGGAATGAAAAAGGGAGAATCAATGAAAGATTTGCCTCGGTCTTTACTGAAGACAACTTAAGAGTCTCACTTCCATTCTTGCTTAAAGCAGACAAGTCAGAGGTATTACAACAAATGATGGAAAACAGGATTTTCCTAGACCTAAGTACCAAACTAAATGTAAGTAAATCACCAGGACCAGAAAGCATCCACCCAAGACGTCCAAAGAAACTCAAGGGGGAAATATGGAATTGCAGCTGAAGTGTCTAGCCTGTCGTTACTAATCACCACCACAGGAGAAGAATGGCAGCCTGCCAGGGAGACTCGCACTCGACTCCGAGGAAGGGCTGCAGAGGAGATGCTGGAAACAGGAGACTCTCAGTCTGATTTCCAAATTTGATAAAGTGATGGCATCCACATACATGCTAAAAAATGCAATAACTAGGGGCATCATGGTTTATCTAAGGAGTTTAAGCTAATAATCAATGAGGGACATTTTTTAGATGATTTGGGAAACTTAAATCAGATACTAAGAAATTCTCAAAATTTTGTTGAGTTTTCTAGAGTGCTTATCTGTTAGAAGTCAGACTGAATATTTATGAATAAAAGTATACAGTATTCGGGGTTTGCTTTAATATACCTCAGAAGAAAAATGTGAGAAAAAAATAGATGTACCAAGAAGGAAAGTAAACTGTTGATAAGATGGTCACACAGTGGTTTACTATCTTTTTGTGTGTGTTTGAAAATCTCCATAAAACAGTTAAAAATTAGTCAAGGAGGGAACATAGGAATACATAAGCACATGTCCAAAGGGAAGTCAATGAGTACAATTTATTTAGATTTTTTAAAACACTTTGACAAAGTCCACACACACACAAAGTGAGTTTTTCAATTACAATGAAAGCTTTTCTCACAGACAGGGAATACCCCAAGAGACAAGAGTGAAGGGGAAAGATAAATGGAAATTTCCCTGATAAACCAGTTTTATATAGGATCATTTAAAAAAGTCGAAAAGGAGAAATCAGGTTTGTAGGTAATATAAAACTCACCTCTGTAGGGAACTGTCCAAAGTCACAGGGAGGAAAAAAAAATGCCAAAAACAAAAAGCCTTCCAAGGCTGCCTTAGTAGAAAGTATAGTGGTAGATGATCTTTAATGTGTACCAGTATTAAAAGATAAACTTTAGAAAATTGTAATATAGAAATATGTGTATAAGATATGAGATCTTATCAATTACTAAAATTGTAGAAAAATGTTTAGGTAGAACTATGATGCGTTTTTCCTAACGTCAGCTAATTTTACTTCTGTGGCTGAAGAGTAACACCATGCTGACAACTCCTGGGAAAGTTTCAGAAATAAAACATTTTCAACTCTAGGTAAGTCTAAGGCAGCAGCAAAGTGTCTGGTCACCACCTGTCAATGACAGTACAACTAACTGGACAAAGTCTGGAGAACAACATCTAGAATCAGTAAGAGGGTTGACTAGATCGTCTCAAAAGAGATTCAAACAGTTAAAATATTTTGACTTGGAATCACAGAGCTTAAGTGGTATTATATGATCAATGTTTATTGAATGACACACATATAAATAGACTGATATGATTTCATCACTGATACATAGAATTAAGGGCTACTCTTTGATATGTTAAAGCTTTAGTTCTTAACAAATGACATTTGTAAGATACTGTACAGTGAGAGTAGACTAAAAAAAAATGTTACTACCAAGAAATGATTAAAACTAAAACCATAAAGGAATTGAAGGAAATTTTAAATAAATTTATGTCTCATTTACTGAGCATCACTGATGGATATTTAGAAAACAAATCAACAGCTTTAAAAAAAAAACTAAGAAAAGCAAAAAAAATAAAAATTACTTGCAGTATCTTTTGATGTTCCTCTCATAGTTGGAAGAATAGTAGACAACACGGACACTTCGATAAATTTCATTGGATTAATTTCATCTTTGCCTTATTGGTGTAACTTTTTTCCTTCACTATAAATAAAAATCAACTATAGTGAAACAAATGTCTCAGCTACAAATTCAATATTATAAACCATAACCACTAATTATGGAGATACAGTATATCACAACTCATGTAACAAAAATGAGCCCACTTAAAGTTCCAAATATTTAGGCTATGATTTTTTAATGTAATTATTTCCATACAAAGAGTTTAATTCCCCAATAATTAGAAAAGCAGAATTACTAAATTATTTTATTCAGTTTTTTTTAAAAGCTATAGTAATTTTATAAGCATTAGGTGACTGAATTCTTTTTTATTTATTTATTTATTTTGGTATCATTAACCTACAATTACAGAAAGAAAATTATGTTTACTAGGTTCCCCCCTTCACCAAGTCCCCCCCACATACCCCTTCACAGTCACTGTCCATCTGAGTAGTAAGATGCGTGTCTTCTCTGTGTTGCGCAGCCGTCCCCGTGCCCCCCCACGCACTATACATGCTAATCCTAATGCCCTCTTTCTTTTTCCCCCGCCCTTATCCCTCCCTTCCCACCCATCGTCCCCAGTCCCTTTCCCTTTGGTAACTATTAGCCCATTCTTGGGTTCTGTGATTCTGCTGCTGTTTTGTTCCTTCAGTTTTCCTTTGTTCTTATACTCCACATATGAGTGAAATCATTTGATACTTGTCCTTCTCTGCTTGGCTTATTTCACTGAGCATAATACCTTCTAGCTCCATCCATGTTGTTGCGAATGGTAGGATCTGCTTTTTTCTTATGGCTGCGTAATATTCCATTGTGTATATGTGCCACATCTTCTTTATCCATTCATCTACTGATGGACATTTAGGTTGCTTCCATATCTGGGCTATTGTAAACAGTGCAGCGATAAACATAGGGGTGCATCTGTCTTTTTCAAACTGGAGTGCTACATTCTTAGGGTAAATTCCTAGAAGTGGAATTCCTAGGTCAAATGGTATTTCTATTTTGACCATTCTGAGGAACCTCCATACTGTTTTCCACAATGGTTGAACTAGTTTACATTCCCACCAGCAGTGTAGGAGGGTTCCCCTTTTTCCACAACCTCACCAACATTTGTTGTTGTTTGTCTTTTCAATGATGGCGATCCTTACTGGTGAGGTGATATCTCATTGTGGTTTTAATTTGCATTTCTCTGATGATTAGTGATGTGGAGCATCTTTTCATGTGCCTGTTGGCCATCTGGATTTCTTCTTTAGGGAACTGTCTATTCAGCTCCTCTGCCCATTTTTTAATTGGATTATTTGCTTTTTGTTTGGTGAGGCATGTGAGCTCTTTATATATTTTGGATGTCAATACTTTATCGGATCTGTCATTTATGAATATGTTCTCCCATACTGTAGGATACCTTTTTGTTCTACTGATGGTGTCCTTTGCTATATGAAAGCTGTTTAGCTTGATATAGTCCCACTTGTTCATTTTTGCCTTTGTTCCCTTGCCAGGGGAGATATGTTCATGAAGAAGTCACTCATGTTTATGTCCATTAGATTTTTGCCTAAGTTTATTTCTAAGAGTTTTATGGTTTCATGACTTACATTCAGGTCTTTGATCCATTTGGAATTTACTTTTGTGTATGGGGTTAGACAGTGATCCAGTTTCATTTTCTTACATGTAGCTGTCCAATTTTGCCAGCACCATCTGTTGAAGAAACGGTCATTTCACCATTGTATGTCCATGGCTCCTTTATCAAATATTAATTGGCCATATATGTTTGGGTTAATGTCTGGAGTCTCTATTCTCTTTCACTGGTCTGTGGCTCTGTTCTTGTGCCAGTACCAAATTGTTTTGATTACTGTGGCTTTGTAGTAGAGCTTGAAGTTGGGGAGCGAGATCCCCCCCACTTTATTCTTCCTTCTCAGGATTGCTTTGGCTATTCGGGGTCTTTGACAGTTTCATATGAATTTTTGAACTATTTGTTCCAGTTCATTGAAGAATGCTGTTGGTAATTTGATAGGGATTGCATCAAATCTGTATATTGCTTTGGGCAGGATGACCATTTTGATGTTATTAATTCTTCCTAGCCAGGAGCATGGGATGAGTTTCCATTTGTTAGTGACCTCTTTGATTTCTCTTGAGTGTCTTGTAGTTCTCAGGGTATAGGTCTTTCACTTCCTTGGTTAGGTTTATTCCTAGGTATTTTATTCTTTTTGATGCTATTGTGAATGGAATTGTTTTCCTGATTTCTCTTTCTATTGGTTCATTATTAGTGTATAGGAAAGCTACAGATTTCTGTGTGTTAATTTTGTATCCTGCAACTTTGCTGAATTCCAATATTAGTTCTAGTAGTTTTGCAGTGGAGTCTTTAGGGTTTTTTTATGTACAATATCATGTCATCTGCAAATAGTGACAGTTTGACTTCTTCTTTACCAATCTGGATTCCTTGTATTTCTTTGTTTTTTCTGATTGCCGTGGCTAGGACCTCCAGTACCACTTTGAATAACAGTGGGGAGAGTGGGCATCCCTGTCTTGTTCCTGATCTCAGAGGAAAAGCTTTCAGCCTCTCGCTGTTCAGTATGATGTTAGCTGTGGGTTTATCATATATGGCCTTTATTATGTTGACGTACTTGCCCTCTATGCCCATTTTGTTGAGAGTTTTTATCATGAATGGATGTTGAATTTTGTTGAATGTTTTCTCAGTATCAATGGAGATGATCATGTGGTTTTTGTCCTTTTTGTTGATGTGGTGGATGATGTTGATGGATTTTCAAATGTTGTACCATCCTTGCATCCCTGGGATGAATCCCACTTGGTCATGGTGTATGATCCTCTTGATGTATTTTTGAATTCGGTTTGCTAATATTTTGTTGAGTATTTTTGCATCTACGTTTATCAGGAATATTGGTCTATGGTTTTCTTCTTTTGGTGGGGTCTTTGCCTGGCCTGATTAGGGTGATATTGGCTTCATAGAATGAGTTTGGGAGTATTCCCTCCTCTTCTATTTTTTGGAAAACTTTAAGGAGAATGGGTGTTATATCATCTGATAAAATTCCGAGGTAAATCCATCTGGCCTGGGGGTTTTGTTCTTGGGTAGTTTTTTGATTACGATTCAATTTCGTTGCTGGTAATTGGTCTGTTTAGATTTTCTGTTTCTTTCTGGGTCAGTCTTGGAAGGTTGTATTTTTCTAGGAAGTTCTCTATTTCTTCTAGGTTTTCCAGCTTCTTAGCATATAGGTTTTCATAGTATTCTCTAATAATTCTTTGTATTTCTGTGGCATCCATCGTGATTTTTCCTTTCTCGTTTCTGAGTCTGAGTGTGTTGACTCTCTTTTCCTCTTAATAAGTCTGGCTAGAGGCTTATCTATTTTGTTTATTTTCTCGAAGAACCAGCTCTTGGTTTCATTGATTTTTTGCTATTGTTTTATTCTTCTCAGTTTTATTTATTTCTTCTCTAATCTTTATTATGTACCTCCATCTGCTGACCTTAGGCCTCATTTGTTCTTATTTTTCCAATTTCGATAATTGTGACATTAGACTATTCATTTGGGATTGTTCTTCCTTCTTTAAATATGCCTGGATTGCTATATACTTTCCTCTTAAGACTGCTTTTGCTGCATCCCACAGAAGTTGGGGCTTTGTGTTATTGTTGTCATTTGTTTCCATATATTCTGGATCTCCATTTTAATTTGGTCATTGATCCATTGATTATTTAGGAGCATGTTGTTAAGCCTCCATGTGTTTGTGAGCCTTTTTGCTTTCTTTGTACAATTTATTTCTAGTTTTATACCTTTGTGGTCTGAAAAGTTGGTTGGTAGGATTTCAATCTTTTGGAATTTACTGATGTTCTTTTTGTGGCCTAGTATGTGGTCTATTCTGGAGAATGTTCCATGTGCACTTGAGAAGAATGTGTATCCTGTTGCTTTTGGATGTAGAGTTCTATAGATGTCTATTAGGTCCATCTGTTTTACTATGTTGTTCAGTGCCTCTGTGTCCTTATTTTCTGTCTGGTGGATCTGTCCTTTGGAGTGAGTGGTGTGTTGAAGTCTCCCAAAATGAATGCATTGCATTCTATTTCCTCCTTTAATTCTGTTAGTATTTGTTTCACATATATTGGTGCTCCTGTATTGGGTGCATATATGTTTATAATGGTTATATCCTCTTGTTGGACTGAGCCCTTTATCATTATGTAATGTCCTTCTTTATCTTTTGTTACATTCTTTATTTTGAAGTCTATTTTGTCTGATACTAGTATTGCAACATCTGCTTTTTTCTCTCTGTTGTTTGCATGAAATATCTTTCTCTAACCCTTGACTTTTAATCTGTGCATGTCTTTGGGTTTGAGGTGAGTCTCTTGTAAGCAGCATATAGATGGGTCTTGCTTTTTTATCCATTCTGTTACTCTGTGTCTTTTGATTGGTGCATTCAGTCCATTTACATTTAGGGTGATTACTGAAAGATATGTACTTATTGCCATTGAAGGCTTTAGATTTGTGGTTACCAAAGGTTCAAGGTTAGTTTGTTTACTACCTTACTGTCTGACCTCACTCGCTTATCGAGCTGTTATAAACACAATCTGATGATTATTTCTTTCCCTTCTTTTTTCCTCCTCCTCCATTCTTCATATGTTGGGTGTTTTGTTCTGTGCTCTTTTTAGGAATGCTCCCATCTAGAGCAGTCCCTCTAAGATACCCTGTGGAGGTGGTTTGTGGGAGGCAAATTCCCTCAACTTTTACATATCTTGGAATTGTTTAATCCCTCCTTCATATTTAAATGATGGTTGTGCTGGATACAGTATCCTTGGTTCAAGGCCCTTCTGTTTCATTGCATTAAATATATCATGCCATTCTCTTCTGGCCTGTAAGGTTTCTGTTGAGAAGTCTGATGATAGCCTGATGGGTTTTCCTTTGCAGGTGGACTTTTTGCTCTCTCTGGCTGCCTTTAATACTCTGTTCCTGTCCTTGATCTTTGCCATTTTAATTATTATGTGTCTTGGTGTTTTCCTCTTTGGATCTCGTCTCTCGGGAGTTCTGTGTGCCTCTGTAGTCTGAGCAACTATTTCCTCCCCCAGTTTGGGGAAGTTCTCAGCAATTATTTCTTCAAAGACACTTTCTATCTCTTTTTCTCTCTCTTCTTCCTCTGGTACCCCTATAATGCAGATATTGTTCCTTTTGGATTGGTCACACAGTTCTCTCAATATTGTTTCATTCCTGGAGATCCTTTTATCTCTCTCTGTATCAGCTTCTGTGTGTTCCTGTTCTCTGGTTTCTATTCCATCAATGGCCTCTTGCATCTTATCCATTCTGCTTGTAAATCCTTCCAGAGTTTGTTTCACTTCTGTAATTTCGCTCCGGACATCTGTATTCTCCCTCCAGATGTCTGTAATCTCCCTCTGGACTTTTTCCCTTCACTCTTGCATATTTCTCTGCAGCTCTGTCAGCATGTTGATGATTTTTATTTTGAATTCTTTTTCAGGGAGACTGGTTAGGTCTGCCTCTGCAGATCCTTTCTCAGGTGTAACTATCTTGGACTGGACCAGATATTTTTTGCCTTGTCATGGTGATAGCAGTGGCTGTAGGCAGGTTGCAGGTGTGTCAGCTGGAAGAAGAAAGTCCCTTCCTGCTTGCTGGATGCCTTGCCCTTCTCAGCTGCCTGTGATGGCTACCTACACTCCTGGAGCAGCCACCAGGTTAATGTCCTAAGCTCCTGTGGGAGAGGTGTCTGTCAGAGCAGTGCAGAGCCCTGCGGGGAGTGGCAGGCACGCCAGATGCGCTCCTCCGTGCTAGTGGCGACCCTGCTGGGCAGCTGTGTGGCCGCAGCAGCCTTTGGGTCTGGCCCGGGTGGCTGTGCATTGGGCTGGGATTCTGGTCGGCTCCTGGGAGCGCATCTGCTCCCTCTGGCTCCACTGCAGGTGCACGCGGGGCTCTTCCACGCAGGCTTCTACTGGGCTCTGACTTCACTGCTGCCAGTGCGCATGAGCCATGCCCTGGCTGTTCGGTCGCACCGCTGCGGGCTAGTACAAGCCTCTTCTGCGGCGCACAGATCTGCTTTCAGTTCCCTCCGGCGCTGCTGTCCCCGGCATGCATTGCCACTCTCCTGCTACTGGGCCCATGTGTCGGGGTCTGCACCAGTTGGAGGAATGACTGGCAGGCTGCCTAGTGCTGTGAGGGGCTTCAGAGCTGACTGCCTCTTTAAGGTACCTAAGTTTCCCTGGTATTCCCAGCTGCCAGGACAACTTCATCCAGCTATGGGGTCCCTGTCTCTTTAAGACTTACAGAAAGCACTCACTTTTCTTTTGTCTCAGGGTGCCGGTTGCTGGGACCTGTCCACAGGTTTTGCTTTTCCATTTCTCTAATATCCAGCACCCCGTGCACCTTGTGTCTGCATTCCGGGTGTGGATTTCTAGAGCTGGTTGTTTAGCAGGCCTGGGCTTTCACTCCCTCCCCATTCCGACTCCTTTATTCCTGCCGGGTTTTGGGGTGGGGGATCGTTCAGGTCCCGCCTGGATGTGGCTTGTATCTTACCCCCTTCATGTGATGCTGAGTTCTCGCAGATGTAGATGTATCCTGGCTGTTGTACTGCATGCACTGGTGTCTCTTTCAGGAATAATTCTATTTATTGTATTTTCATAAATATATATGTTTGGGGAGGAGATTTCCACTGAACTACTCACGCCGCCATCTTCCCGTGATCCTCGACTGAATTCTTTTACTCATCCTTAAAAGTAGATGATATTCTTACATGGGATTATTATTTCAACATGTTACTCATGGCATGTCTTTCAAATCCCAAAAAGCTGAGTGTGAAGTGGTTAACTCATTTCATCAAATAACCAAGAACGGTTATTTTACTCTCAAGGAAGCTTATGTAAGATACAGATAAAATGACAATAGGAAGGCGGTCTGTCAAAGTATTTGCTTATTTGACTTTGCACTGAAATTACAGCAATGCATTTCAATCCTGTCACAATCTGTACTTAAAAATCAACTAATCATTACATGACAAAGGTAAATATTTTCATGCTACATACCTAAAAGGATAGCACAATTTCTTAATCTCTTTCAATTCTGCTTGCACCTAAGTCCATCTTATTTTAGATAGGTAAAACCTTTGGTTATGAATTTATAAGTTATAAAGTTGAAAGTGATGTTGAAGTAAAACTTCCTGTTCCTCTCAGGCAGCAGATGGTGGTAAGGGATCCATTAGTCACTTCAGAAGAAGGGAGGATATCTGGTATTCAGAGCAGCCACACATTTTTCCAACTTGCCACAGTGTCCCTGACTCAACTTCCAGATGCAATATCTACACTCATTGGTAGATGTTAGGTAAATAGCAAAAAATTGAAAACCTCATCTTTATGCCCAATATTAACCCTTGCTTAATAAACAGTCTTTGCCTGCTTGGTGTTCTAAGAAGAAAATTATTCCATTACAACAACTCATTAGCTAAAATACTAATAGTGGTGATCTCTGGTTAGCGGTTTCATTGGTAATTTTAATTTCTTCTTTATATTTTTTATTTTCTGATTTTCTTTCATATAGATTAATTCATTTATAATCAGGAAAAGCATTCAGAGTATTTTGAAATAGGTTGTCACAAATTTTCATTTATATAATCTGAAAGGAATATTTAGAGTCAATAATATCTCACCAGTAAACAAGTTTTCAAGACTAGAGTTTTATATAATGACTTCCCATTTTCTCTAAAATAGAAAATGCACTTGACTTCCATGCAGGTAAAGTTGTGAATCAAAGTCCTTTGTAAGAAAAACAACCTAAAAAGGTCTATGGGACTTCATTTGAATTTTTGATGTAGACATATCATCACCACCTACCATCCCTTATGTCTGGGTAAAACAGACTTAGAGAGAGACTCAACTGTCACAGCACACAGGCGATGCCATCATTTCCTTGCCCAAGTGACTCTGCTGGGTTCTGGATCATGAAAGGGAACTTGACATTTTGGAGTAAAATGCCACAGAATCTCAAAACAGGACTTTGAGAATCCTCATACAAATATCTTTTCTTTTTTTCCTTAGTTAAGGGAATTAAGTGAAAATTTCACTTTACCTCATTTACTTAAGGAATTTCAATCAGTTGTTCCCCAAATAGCAAAGTATAGACTCAGCAAAAGGACCCAAAAATTATATCACACATTGTTTACGGCTGAGTGAGCTTGCAGAGTGCTGGTATATGCTGAGCACACAGCTATTTGTCATGAAGCCATCAATCAAATTCAGTTGATAAAGAAATCCCTAAATAAATGAATTATAGAAATCAACAAGTCTGCTATTCTTTCTGAGTTTAAAATCACTGAAAAACTTACCATGGATGTAAAAGGCAATTAAATAGTGGGGCATCGATATTCTCTTACTCATTTCACAGCTCTTTCAGGTCTAACTGCTCTGTGTATCGAAGACCCAGAGAGACTGCTAAAGATAGACTCCACTGGGGTCATCCAGGAAAAATGAGAATGAAGGTGGTTGTCAAGTTGTCACCTATTCCGTGAGCTCCTAATTACAAAATAAAGTGAAGTTCCTTGGGGCCCATCTAATCATACCTACCCATATGGGCCCCGATCTCATTTGCCTATTATCTCAATTAATAGGGCCAGAGGGAAAGAAGAAATGACACCCCAAGGCAATCAAAAGCTCTCACATTAGCTATTCGGTTTGACTTCACTTTCCCCCTTACATTACTAAGAGTAACAGTGACTTTTTTGAGTCTTATCTTTCCTCTTTGTTCCATTACCAAGCATTATCAATGCCTAAAAGTCCCAGAAAACACTTATAGAGGGAGAGGAACAAAAGGCACAGATAATTATAAATTCAGTGACATGCACCAAAATGAGTTGGTTCAACATATTTGTTGTTATGAAGCCTAGATGGGCAGTTGTAGCCCAGAGCTGGGTGAAAGGGGAGCACATGACTTATATAACAATGAAGCTTAATTTCTTTCATTCTTAACAATATTGCAGCAGCTCTCCCACTTCATACCATGACGGCTGCATGTAAAGGTGATCTACTATGTGCCTGGCATAGCTAGGCATCGAAAACACAGAGGAACAAATCATGGGCCCTTTGCCAAGGAGACTGCAGGATGATGGGCAAGAAAAACCAATCATTGCCATGAAGTGTGACAGGCAGTATACTAGGTAAGACACAAGCTGCAAAACAGGGTTCTTAGCTCTTTTAGGAATAGGGTCCCAGAAAGGGGTCACAGCAGGTGATGACCTGAGTATTAATGGCTGAGATGTCTTTGAAGGATAAGTGAAATTGGCTAACAAATAAGGAATAGAGGGCAATTCATGGAAAGGTCATAGTGTGCACAAAGGTATGGAGTGTGGAATAACCTAGTATTTGGGGAACTGTAGATAATTTGGTGTGGTTGCATGAAAATAATAATAAATAATGTTATTATTTGAGAAATAATAAGAGCTTCTGTGCTCTAAATGTATATATATCATCCATACAGTCCTCTGGCTGGGGGCTGTTTACCGAGATAAGTCTGTTTGGGTTTTCAGAGCTCTGATAATGTCTCCACATTCATCTGATGCTGTCATTCCTGGTCATTAATAGCCACATTGCCCCACTGAACTTCTGGAGTGCTCCATTGTAACCTCTGCTCTCCTGGCTTGCAAACATTTAAAAGGAAAGTTGACACTGTGAGAGCCAATGCATTCTTACAAAAACAATTACTGACAGGGCTTTATTGCTGCAAATACACATTAAGATGGTTCTTCCCTTCCTTATCCCTATCCATCATTCTCCTCCATTCTCCAGTCAAAGATGCATTCTTAGTGTGCACCAAAAAAAACAGTTTTCTCTCTGTGACTACTCTTTGATTATAGAGATTGTGTTGTATTTATGATTTCCTAGGTCACTGGCAGAGGAGCATAAATCTTACCTAAAAATAAAATAATGCCAGGTAATATCAGTTAGGATGCCTTGGCTACAAGAAATGGAAAGTTTGTTGTCTAAACAATAAGGAAAATGCATTATCTTATGTAAGAAGTCCAAAATTCCAGGATTGATTAATTCAGTAGTTCAACAATGGCTTCTTTTTTAATCTGCCATCTTCAGGTTTTTATACCTTTATGGCTATAATTTGGTGCAGTAGCTTCAAAAATCACATCATCATATAATATCCAAATGCCAGACTGGGAAATTAGGGCACATCTCTTTTTCATATTTTCCTCATAACTGGCCAGAATTGTATCCCATACTTTAAGCCAATGGCAGTTAAGGGGACTGGAATTATTGTGATTGGCTCAGCCAGGGACTAATCAAGATCTACCTTGCTGAGGGGCCAAGGAGAGTCCCAACTTCCTCCAGAAACATGAATAAAATCAGGGTTTTGCAGCAAGAAGTTGGTGGGGAGGGGCACAAGCAGGATTTACTGTCAAACAAGCAACCAGTAGTGTCTACAACAGCCAATAGTAACTTCATTTCATTGCACTTCCAAAGTGTGCTTTTATTCAGCTTGCGAAGGGTCAAATAAACAACAGGTCAACTGTATTTTCCATGAAAAAAGACACAACTGTATTTACTTTTAAGAAATGGGTAAATCATACTATGACAAAAGAGCCAAACAACTAAAAGAAAATTAAAACAAAAAGATCGTAAGTAATTTTAAGCACCATGACCTTTGAGTAAAAAAATACTATGTTTAACTATTGCCTTTTGGATTATCTTTCCAAGGTAAAGATTAGAATTTCAGTGCTGCACCGATGCAGTAAGTCGAAGTTCCTTTATGTATTTCTTCTCTTGGCAGTAAAATTTGAAAAGTGATCATATTTAATGCAACAGACAATAGACTTAAATAAAAACAGCCAAAGACTGAACCTTCAGCCACAGCCCTTGTAATTACATTTGCTATGTCTGCAATCCTTTCCCCAGAAATATGCATGTTTTCACCAAGTCTTTGAGAATAATGTTAATTAATTTGTTAATTTATTCAAAAGTTATTTTAGTGGGCAGAATAATTTAGCTCTAACCACAAGCTAATAGAGTTTTAAGAAACCTTTCTGGAATTTAGAGCCTGTCACACATTGAGTGTTAATACCATGTTGCAATATTTAAAAGTTTATTAACATAAAGTATTTCAAGATATACATTTTAAAATTAATCTCAAACTAAATTGAAGATTACACCCATTAAGCATACCTTTAAGAGTTGATTACTGGGCATAACGCCTAGCAACCCTGGTACAAGCACTTACACAGTAAGCTTATCCTAAACACTAATGTAAAAATCAGTGAAGAATATATATCCACTTCAATTTTCTGTTCATTAGAAAAAAGCACTGCTTCTGTTATTAATGATTCTGTATTTTGCTCCCCTGAGGAGTTGAATTTCCACATTGGGGTGCGAAGGGGGTGTCTTGGTCATTAAGTTATCATCCATTCTCAACAAGCAGTCCTAAGAATGATGCCTAATCATTAAAGTAATGATGCCAATCGCTGGTCATCACAGTTAAAATGAAATTAGTATCAGATGAATATCTGAAACTGACTTCTTCTTTAAAAACCATAAAGTATACCTTGTGGAAAGTATACCTTTCTTCCATACATTCTAATTTCCAAAAAGAATCTAAGATTAGATTATGAGTGCCTTAGGGCACTCTCAAGGCTACCCCTACTCTTTAAAATGCCTGAGGTAGGCCCCACAGTCAAAGAATGTCATCTCATCCCATTTTCTCCTGCTCAAGTATGTTATAATAAATAGCCTTTCTAGTTCTGCATACATTCCCGTGTCTGTACATTGACATTACTGGAGTCTCTGGTGCCACAGTTGCCAAGGAGCTCTCTAAAGCACTGTGGCAGTGCTTTGCCAACCGCGTTTGGCTGCCTGGCTCCTTCTGGGCTCCCAAAGCTGGCAAGCTAATATGCTAATGGAATTCATTAGCCTGGGCTTTGACAGACAGTTAAGACAGGACAGCACATCAGTACTCCAGCTCTGCACAGCCATTATGCCATTCAGGAGGCACAGCTAATTCAAAGAAGATGATAACAGGGTTTGCAATCAAGGAACATTAGAGTGTCGGGCAGTGGAGAGGCTGAACATGCTAGGCAGGCAATACTGCCAGCAACCCTGATTTGATTTCTGGCACCACTGGCGGGCTTGGCAAAAAAGCAGAGGTAATGTGATAAACTGAAATACCAGGCACTGGGACTGTTCTTTGAAGTAATTATTCTCTAGGGTAACAAGGGACAAGATGAAAAAGCTTTCAGGGACAGGCAGTGGGCACCCAGGGGACCCAGTTTCCATTACTGCGTGACACTCTGCTGAGCAACTCTCTCTCCACTTGGGAGAGCAGAGTACTAAATAGGCTGTCAAAAGGGAGGGGAAGCGGGAAAGGGTCTGGGAAAGGAAATAAAGCTGAAAAAAGATAGAAGGAAGATAGAGAGGTTGTCAGAGCCTTGCAAGAGAATCCGAATTAAGTGAGTGTTTCAGAATCTGTTAGGAGCAATGATAACTTATGTGACTTTCTTCAATTAGTCTGTACATGCACCACACTAAGGGGAGAATGGGAAAGGGGGGCAACAGGCCACAGAAGCCCCAAGAGCAGTACAATCCCTTAAAGATGTTGGTCAAAAACAGATAAGCCTTTGGCATTTTCTCTTGGGGCTCTTGGATCTGTCAGGTGGAGGACCTGAGTGAAATGATTAAGAGAGCACTTTCTGGAAGTTCAAGCTTCTAAGCCTCTGCATATAATCAGGCTCACCAGGCAATTCTTTATGTAGGAACAGGCCCAAGGCTAAAGTTGAACCAGAAATGAATCATTTCACATTCCGCAGTGACTACTACTTCTTCTGAATCAAATTGAGGCCACTGACTGAACAAACCAGGAAGCATGCATGTTACCAACCATGAGAGGGACTTTGTGTATGCAAACCTAGAGCTTCAGCTTTTTTGATCTTGGTAAGAGAAAACATTCCCTGGCTGTAAATAAATAAATACCACACCAGGTTTGATAACTGAGAGCATGGATAAATCATGTCACCTTTGCCCTGCTTGTTTTAGAAAGTGGAAACCAGGATAGAATATTTTACCTGATGTACGTACACACACACACACACACACACACACACACCAAACACACACACACAATGTTGATTCCAGAGAAGCTGTATGTCAGTAGTGGACTTTTGATTTTTGATTTCTGTACAGAACAAAACTGACCCAGTATATTTATCAGCCATACCTTTTATATATCTTCTCAAAAGATCTCCCCTGGGCCCTTTGCTTTTCCTTTTATGCTTATTCTTTAACAATGGCATCCCATGCATTCCTGCAATTTCAACTATCACTTCTATTTGGAATGATTATTAACCCTTCTGTGAGACCCAGTTATTTATGAACTCCAGACTCAAATTTTTGTTGGCCTTTTGGAGGCCACTAAGGTACACAGAGCTGGCAAGTAATATAATTTGACACACAGCCACCAACTCAGATTCCACTTGTCCAAAACTTTTGCTATGTTCCCATTTCTAAGAATCTCTTTATCCACCCATTTCAAAACCTTGAAATCATCTTCTCTTTTTCTTGTCTCCCAAACCCAATTTGATACAAACTTGATTAACTCTCCCTCATCTCTTGCACTAATGCCTGAATGCTAATTCTCCCCATGCTTTTCTAATTTAGGAGTCACTTTATGAATTAAATTGCTTTATGGATAAAACTGGGAACATAACCACTGTAATATAATTTCAATGGGAAAACATATTCTCTATACCTACCAAGAAACCTGCTTCAATCCATTCCTGACTGTTTACAATACCACTAACTTAAATCCAGTCAGCTGGGACTCTACCTCCATTTCTCTTATATTTGCTACCTCTGGACTGGGCTCTAGTATGGTAATTTCTATCCTTGAAACTTTCACCAGGAGCCTTGTACAGGCCTCCTAACCAGTCTGTGCTACATATATTGCTTCAAGTTAGCTTTTGAAAACATTCCTAATCAAGACATACCCTGGCTTAAAAACTTCTGTCATGTTTCTATCTCAAAAATGATTAATTTGTCTTTAAAGGCTGCTTGTGACATTTCTGGGGCCTATTACTCCATGTTTCCCTCCTTCCATACTTATTTTAATATTCAAGCCACTCAACATCTCTTTTTCTTGCCAAATTGTATACTTTTCAAAACAACCACTTTTGTTTAGAAAGCACTAATATCCCAAATATAAATTTCTTTTTGTTATATCCTACCCATCCTCTAACTTGTTCAAATCCTGTATTCTCCATAGGTATTCCCATTATCTTCCCCCCACATAAACTAACTACTAACCCAATCACCCTGATACATTAATGTTAGTTAACTTAACATTCAAGTTTGTCGGGCTTTTCTTTCTTTGAGAGTGAGGTAGTAGGGTTTGTGTTTCAGATCATTTTGTGAAACATACCATATGCAGACAGGCATGTAGCTATGATTCTTCCCTGTGACATAAATGAAAAGTAAGTATTCTTATAATTAAGTTAATAAACGTAAATAACTCAGAGACACGTCTTGCGCAGCTGATTAACCTCAGTCTTCTCCCCAACGGTTCCCTGCATGACACCAGTACATGGTCTGTAAGTCCACCCAAGCTATCTTGAGGTAAGGATCAGTTGGAGAAGTAATGCCCCCCAGCGGGCCTCTCTCCTGATTCCCCCACTCTGTTGCGAAGAAATCCTGATGGCTTCCTTGATTTCCCTCAACTGACATTTACAGGTCTCCTAGATCATCAAAGATGGTCATTCAGTTAGAAAGAATAATTTGCAACTGGAAGAGGTTGGAAGGACATTTCTTTTTTGTAAGGTATAAATAAAATTCACTGTGAAGTGAACCCCCTCCTCAGATTTCCAATACACATCCTGGAGGGAATGGAAAAGCTCTCCCGTTGAGAATCAGCGCCATCCTGAACAGCCTTATTGATTTGAGTGTACTGCGTCACTCGGGTATTTTGAGGAAGGAAAAAGAAAATTAGAATCTCTGGCTTAGGTCATGCTGACTATCACTTTGTTCTTATCTCAGGATTGTTATGATAATGAAGGTGACAACTTAATCAAGCTCTAAATGAGACAATTTCAGGCAACCTAAATATGTCTGTCCCCCCAGGGTGAAATAATTTGTTGTTGATCATCCATCAGTTTGCCTCTGCCAGCATGGACTCATCAGTACGGGTCTACATTCAGATTGTACTTACACAACATAAAGTGAACTGAGTCACATAAGCCAGGAAAGAAAAAGATTACCTGGTGCCATTTTCCATAGATGTTATGTTAACTGGCTGCTTTCAAATTTCCACTTTACCCTGAGCCTTGTGGTCTTTTTTCATTAGAGAAGTTGGGACACACAATCGTAGAGAACATAATTAGAGTCATAGAATTTTAGAGCTGGAAGAGACCACAGAGATCATAATTGAGAGTAAAGTTTATCTGGGAGGTATAATTTTATTTTTCATCTTCCTGAGTCCAGCACAATCTGCTCCAGATTATTGTGCCCTTTTTTTAAAAGCAATTGACTATGTCTCTTAAAGAAGGGGATTCTTTTACCTTGCACATATTTTAAATAGTAGTTACTGGTACTTTTTAGAATGTTTTGTTTTTCTCTTACTGCCATCTCTGCCAGAAATACAGTCTGGCATCCACACTTCCCAGCAAACATTCTAATCACAACATGCCCCCTTTTCCAAATGGTCTTGAGATGAGTGAAATAAACAGGCAAGGAAAAAAAAAATCATAATGAACAACTTCAGTGGCACAGAGGAAATTATTATGGTGAAAGGGAAATGTCCTCATGCATTCCTTGACAAAATCCTCAGAAAAGCAAATGTGCCCTTTAAGTATAGTGTTATTGCTATGTAAACACAGTTGTCATGAGGATGGCAAAGTACCAGAGGAAAGAGAATCAGAAGACCTGGATTCTAACCCCAACTCTACATATACACACAATGGTGTGTTCATCAGATAACCTAGGTGTAGGTAATTTGGGAATTGTTAAAAATATATATATACAACATAAAGGCATTTTTAACCACCCTGTATTGTACACATTCATTATAATCTACCTTGTCAGCTTGGAAACCCACGGATGCCAGCAGCCTGTTTTTTGGGTTTTGTTTTTCGAGGAGGTTAGGATCAAGATCCTACATGGTGTCTTGCACATAAAAGATGCTTAATAAATGTGTGTTTTATAGAAGAATACATGAATAAAGAATATAAGAAGCATAGAATGATGAAGTGATTGAATGAATGAAATAATATGTTAAAAGAAAGAAGAGAAAACAAAACCAGAAATGGACCAGAAACACCCTCACGGCTTAGAGCAGTTGAACAGCATTCTAATGTGACACACGAACTGCTTTCCCTTTTTAGCAACTAAGAGGCTATCAGTCTAAGGTGCTCCTCTACCTGTTTACAGAGGAATAACATTTCAAAACACTGTCACCTTTCAAATTTTATTTTCAGATAGGGGCAAGCCAGAATGTGGCACACACTAGGGTGGGAATTACAAAGGCTATTCATCTGCAAGCTTCAGGACATACGCTCATCACCAGCTGGGGTCAGGAAGAAATTATGGAGTCTCCTAAAAGCTTCCTCCAGAGCATGCTGCAGTGTCCGCTGCTGGAGTCACAATAGCAATACTAAAATGAAGCTCGACTGTTATTTTTTTATGGAGTAGCAATTCTTATGGTTTTCAAAATGAGAAAAGAACACAACAAAGAAGTCTGTTCAGACAGCACCAGCAGCTCTGCTGTACTGGCTTCCAAACAAAATGCAGGCAGCGGGTGATGAAAGTAAGGAAAGCTGTGACATTGTTGATCTAAAATCTGAAGCATTCCATCTAGGTGAGGGACTGCAATATTTCACTGAAGAACCATGAAAATAACATAACTTTCTCCCGAGAAAATACACAGCACGGAGAGGCAAATATTTCATCTTTAAGGTCAACAGCTCTATCACCGTCAGTTTTCTCATTGAAAAGCTACTTTGAAAGTAAAGAAATGCCCTATTCAAACATGAAGCTTTTTGGTCCCGGCTAGTAATTTCATTAAGTTAAAATCGTTTCATTTTACCTGAGACAATAAGCAGGAGATGTAAGAGATGAAATTCCTTTCAAGGACACGATGCTTTAAAGGCACACAGGAGACAACTGCTGGGGGCAAAGCTGTTAGGGTTTATTTAAAGAAAAACACAATTGTCAGACACTGGTTCCAATAGCTGGGTTCCCAGGAGTCCTGGATAGCATATTCAGAACAAGCCTTGATCTTTGGCTGGTCTGTGTGCCTCTCCGGCACCAAGCGTTGCACGGATGCAAATACAGGTGAAGCTGCCCTAAAGCATTAGCAGAAGCCACCAAAGTCCTTAACCCCATCCAAGCTCTCCACTCCTACAGGGAACAGCTTGAGGCTTTGTGCTGTGCCCAGAGTCAAAAGTTCATCCTATCTCGGGGATACTGGCAGCCAGGGCCCCTAAAGAGAACAACGCCACAGTCTGCAGTCAGAACATTTAGCCAGATCCTTGCTGCTTCACCTTGGACATCAGTGAGGATGCTGTGAAAAGAATACGAGCCAGACGACTATACCTGTTTTCGAGTGAATAGTGCCCTGAATAAATGAGAATCCAGTGTACGTTAGATCACTGGAACAGTAGCTGAGGCTGTGCTATTTAAAGATGAACACATTGAACTCCAGTGCAGCTCTCCTTGAAATTATAAATTCAGCCATGTAATAAATAGTGCTTATTAATAAACAATAAATAAATAGTGTTGAATGCCTATTCTGTACACAGGGGATAGGAATACAGTGGTGGACAAGGCTTGGCCCTTGTCCTCTAAGTATTGAAGTAAAGCATTCAATAAATAAACTCGTCTTCTTTCTGCAAGTTTTTCCTAGGTCTCAAATTTCTGTAAGGGACATGGGAAAAAGTGTCATTCAAACTAATGTGACCATATCTACTGTGCCTCCACAGGAGTAGGGGAGCAGGTGGTCGCGGTGATAGAAGTCACATAATCAGGAAGAAAGGAGAATGGGTGGGATGTGGAGTAGGCGGTACATTGTTTAGCAAAATATACGGAGAATAGCAGCCATGCAAAGGAAGTCTGAGCAGTTTATGGGCAGGAAATGGAGAGAGCCGGATTGCTCAGCATAAACAAGTATGAGAAAATATTTTTCTTTTTGGAGTGGCTGAAAGGCAGCACAGAGAAGAAAGAGAAGGAGGGCCAGAAAACAGCTGGCATCCGGAATTTCGGTTGGGAGAAATGTCAGAGGGACTTCTTAAAGAGCCCAATGTTCATTTTTAGATTCTCTGACTAGGCATGCCATATAACTTCTCTCTCTGTTCCCATTTCTTCAGTAAAATGCTGCCACACACAGCTGTTGCCCAGAGTGGTATTTTAGGAGTGTGAGGGGAAAACTCACAGAGAGGAAAATTATCATATGTATGGGCTGATGCCAGACAAAGATAAAGGGACAGCCATAAAACACAAAATAGACAACAAAAATCCAGCGTCAGTAAGAGAGCAGAGCCCAAGATGACGAGGTGAAGCCAAACTCCCTGAACATCAGCAAAACTTCTGGAGCAGGTATTGGTGCCTCCTGCAGGTGTTGGGTAGAGGTTTGTAGGACCAGCAGGTGACATCTGTGGACACTTTTGTAGGGCAGGACCGTGGCTTTGTCTTTCTGTATCACATCATGACTCTACAGACACTAGAACAAACCTCCTAGGAAGAACTTACGGATGTTTGTTGAATAATTTATAGTAGTGAGATGAAATCTCAGCACCTAACTGCCAAAAAGGGAATCAGGGGCCTCCCAGGGGCCTTCAGATCTGAAGCACAGGAACTGCTCTCTATGCAAGTGAACAAGTAATTGCCCCAAGACTCTGGTTTCAGAGGCTCCTAGCCAGAAACTTCTTCTCTACCAGTCAGCCAAGAATGAAGATTCCCACCAGTAGGGAGGGATCTTGTCTGAAGACAACACATTCAATAATGTTATATGTCAATTACACCTCAATAAAGAAGTACACTTTAAAAAGACAACAGATTCAAGAACAATACTTTATGCCTTGTTCTCACACCCAGCACAGAGAAAACTCCAGCACATTCTGAAAAGGTTTTCAAACACACATTCTTAAGAGATGTACCACCTCGTTTCTGTTACTTGAATTTGAAAACAGCCAAGACCAAGCTAGTAATGCTCTGGGTTATGAGTGTTTAAGGCAGAGCCACCTTGATGTCAGAACAAAAAAGAATATAAACAAATGGTGCTTGGTATTTTTTAAATAGGTGAATTGATTCTTACACAGATTATTCTGTCCTAGTGAGATGATGCCTGAAGAAATGTGAGGTTCCTGACACTTAAGTCATTTACTGGTTTACTGAGCACATACTATGCCAGACACCAGGAACAAGGTAGGAGTAGTCTCTGCCTTCGTGATGACAGCATTGCAGTGAGAGACACAACACGTAAAAGGGGAAGTTATGACACAGAAGGGAGGGACCAAGTTAGGGACATGCTTCCTGCAAGAAGAATTCAAAAGAGGGGCCAGCTCAACTCCAGGTCAAGGACAGCATCTGAGAACTAACATGAAACTTGAGACCTAAATGACAAATAGGATTGGCTCAGAAAGAGACAGTGAGAAGGGCAAGAGTGTGCTAGGAAGAGGGAAAAGCACGCACTGGATCAAAAACCCAGATTAAGTCAATTGCCAATAATGTAGGCGCAATGAAATCTTTTTTTTTTCAATCTAGTACATTCAAAAAAGATCAGAGTAGCAATCACTGGTGGGGCGGGGAACACTCCTTTGTTTGCCTTACTTATTGCCCAAATGTATTTTACAATTTAGAACCGTTTTGTATTCCCAAATGTGGTGTCGACATGAACTTTACAGATTTTAGGGCCTGTGATAATGATAGAGGGTACCGCTTATCGAATGCTAATTATGCCCCAACATTGTGATGAGTGTTTTACACTCACTGGCTCATTTAATTATCATAATAATCATCCTATCCTTTTATTATCTCATTTGATAGATGGGAAAACTGAGACAGAAAAATTAAGTAACTTGCCTGAGGTTTCAACATTATTAAGTGACAAAGCTGAGATTTGAACCCAAATAGTCTGGTACCAAAGACTATTCTCCCAACTACGGGTTTTGTGCACATATGTTAGGGAAGTGAAGTAAATTCCTTATGGCTTAAAAAATGAGACTAAAGATGAAGATGAAAATGAGATCATAAAGAGTCTTACAAGTCATATCAAAGAGTTTTAACTTCTTTGAGAAGGGTGTGGGGAGTCTTTGAAGGTTTTAATCCAGGAAATGACATAATTCGATTTGCTTTCTACCAGGACCTCTCTGATTGCAATGAGAACAAATGTGAGAAGGAGGCCTCTGCAGGGAGACAAGCAGGTGGCAGTAGTAATCCAGGTGTGAAGTCATCATTGTTTGATCCAGGACAGTAGCAGGGAAGATGGAGACAAGTGGACATTTTGAGAGTATTTAGGAGGCCAAATGAAGAGAACTGAGTGAGTGTTTGGAGGTAGGACTGACGGAGAGGAGGAAGTCAAGGATGACACTCACATTCCTGGGTGGATAGCAGTAGAGGACCCACAGAGGAGCAAGTTAGGGGACAAGACATGAGTTCAGGCCCAGATATGCTGTATTTAGGGGCCTGATGTTTACTCTGCAGATGGTGTCCAGTAGGCAGTTGGATGTGAAAATGTAAAGTTCAACAGAGAGATAGTAATTAAAGCCATGGGAAGGGATGAGATCATTCAAGTCACACAGATTTTGCCAGCTTCTTCTGTGCACTAGACAACATCTGTCCTGTCAACATCTCAGCCAACTTCCGGTGGAAGCAGTCTTAGGAGGCAGCCTTTGGCAAGTCTCATCCCCCAAGCCCCTCTTCTGGTCCCAGCTGAAGACCGTCTTCCGTCCCTATTCCGTCTGGACAGCTGAGTGGAGGCCCACCTGCTCTACGGCTCCCTCGCCCACTTCCCGCACTGCATGACCAGCTCTTCCACTGCAGTGCCCTGGAGTGGGCGGCCAGCTCCGTGGAGGTGACGGCTGTAGCTGCTAAGGACGTGGGCCTGCTGGCTTCAACCACCGGTACCAGGACCCATACAAGACTGACCAAAAGTTGGATGCACAAGGTAAAGACTGACCTGTGAGGGCTCCGGGGAGAGCCTGGGAGTGCCCACCCGCTGACGACAGATCACTCCACAGTAGCTAAGGCTGTGCCGGCCGCACACACCTGCCAAGCCTCTTTCTGCCCCCCTGGTGTGTTGAGCAGCTTCTCCTTCCTGTGTGGTTCCAGGTGGCCCATTCTCTGCTTTTCTACCTTAAGGATTCTCACAGTCATTGCTTCTTTTTAAAGGAATAAGAGAGGGAAAGAAACCCACGCCAGTGTATTCATTGTATTTGTTTTTTTGTTTTTATTATTTTTTTAAGAAGAAATAGAAATCCATTGACTAAAAGAAAAAGAAAAAGGCAAAGGTGCTGTGTGAAATGAAGAGAAAGCAGGAAGAGAATTCCCTCAAATTCAAGAGAATGGCCAAAGAGAAGCGCACAAAGGAGACTGGGAACGGGCCATCAGAGCGGCAGGAGGTCAGAAGAGCGGCACTTACCTCTGGCCCAGAGTGAGGAGGGGACAGTGTCCAGAAGAGAGGAGAGGCCTACCGCGGGGGCGCGGCTGGAGGGTAAGGCTCTGGAGGCTCTGGAGGCACCTCAGGATGTACCAACAAGGGCGTTTTCAGTGACTTTAGCAAGAGCCCTTTTCATGCAGGGGAGGTGGGGGGAGCCAGACGACAGCCAAGTGAAGAAAGTATGGGAGGTAAAGGAGTGCAAACAGGTTGTAACGGTCAGAGACTGGGCTGGGAAAGGAAAGAAATTGGGCAGAAGAGTACAGCTGTCATGATCATTGTCCTCATTTTTGTAGCTGTTGATGTCCCAAGGATGTGAGCACAGAGACTGATGGAAAGCCACAGATAGAAAGTCACGGGTGTCTATAGAGAGACCCTGGGGAAGGCAGAATGATTGAGATTCCAGGTAGAGAGAGCTCCTTCGTTGGCCCAGAGGAAAGGAGGTGTCAAATTTATTAAACAAGGAGGCCATAAGACGGAGGTGGCTTTAATGCCAAGGCGGCCAAAATTTAAGCTTGCAAATGCTTCAAGGTTAGAGAACTAACCTTGTTACAGAGACAGCCAGTTACAAAGAGCCAACTAGGCTTTAACTCCAGCCAGTTCATGATTCCCTGGCTTTGCTTCTGCCCTTCCTCTGTGAAGGTCTCTCCCTATTTACTGTGGGGTGGAGGGAACCTGACCATTTCAAGTTTAGCACTCCCCCACTCACATAGATTTTTGCTCAAATAAACTCTTAAAATTTTTAATATGCCTCAGTTTATCTTTTAACAGAGGTAAGGAAGAAGAATGGAAGACAGGCACTTCCATCTGCTCTGGGTGGGGCAGAGCTAGAAGCAGAGACCATTGCTGAGTAACAGCTTCCATTTCCTCTGAAACAGGGGGCAAGGTTACCTGCCCCAGAGTAAGAGGGAAGGTACAGAGGAGGTTAGAAGAGATTATTCCTCTTTTTTGCACCAGTCACTGACCATTGGTGTGGGTAGCTCAATTTAGTCCCCCAAACTGCCAATTCATTAACAGGAGATCCTCATGTGCATCCTGCTTTATTTTGAAAGTGAGAGTTCAAATATTAAATATCATAGATGGAATTCTGCTAGAGAGAATGGAGTTATAGAAGTAGATATATGAGCCTGTCAAGAAAAAAAATCAAGAAATTATTCTAATATAAAGCTCCTTTTCAGGTGAAATGATGAAATATTTCTACATAGCATGACTTTTAGAACCTTTCAGCTTCTTTATTTTTGTCTAGTTCTATATTCACATTGGACCCTGGGATCTCTGCAATACCTATACAGAGAATTCTGCCATAATATAAAAGGGCCCAGCACTAAATATTTGTGAAGTTGCAGATTCTTTTTATCTCCCATATCTATCTAATATCTATAATAGGATTTTATGATTTTTCAGAATTGAGCCTAATTTATATCTCAAATTCTTTCATTTTTTTTATAAAACTGTCATCAGAAACACAATAAATTATGGTATATTAGGTGTCCCTTTACTAGATCCTATGTATTAAATTTCATTCAGAATTAAATGCTAAAACTATCTCTTTTGAAGAAATGATATGCTCCCTCCATCCTGACAACAAAAATTAGCAGCTTTTTGGGCTCCTCCTTCGACACAGGAGAGGGAAATTTTTATGTCTAATGGGAGCAACTGTATTTACCCTTGTAGTTAGTATATGCCTCCTTCTCCTTTTCCTCTAGTCTGTTACCCAAATTAATGTGTCCTTACCAGGATATGTAATACAAATAAATTAATTAAAAGGCAAACTAATCTTGCAGATACCTGAGAGTTTATGTGTTTTTCCATAAACAGTTATGTGTCTAGCAGGTCTTCATAGCACATAATAAACCTGTTATAAACTAAATACCCAGTTTTTCTTTAAACTTCTAAGCCTACACTGGAAAAATTATCTTGAAAATTTCTCATCATTTAGATTGAATTCTGTACAAATTTCCTAAGTGGTATTCCAGCCTCTTATTCAACCACACAACAGTGTACAAAGAAAACAAACAAGAGTATAATTCATCAATGTTTAAAAAACTGGGGGAAAATTCAGTATTTTACCAGATATTTTGTTGCCCATTCTACCTGGCTGTCTTCCAGAAAGCAACATTCTAATTTTTCTGAGGATAATTGTACTGCTGCTTGTTCCATGGTTTTTATTCTTCTGAGAGATTTGTTTTACTGAGTTTATACTACTCACAAGCCTCCTGTTCTTTTCCAGGAGCCAGCCGTGGTATGGAGAGGCGATACACATCTGGTACCTTTAAAAGCAGCATCTGCATTGCCTGCAATAATTAGCATTTTGCTTTATGGTACGTCCTGCTTTGCATTTATACTGCACCCTGAATCAAATGACTTTAAGACCCTGAATTAGTTAATCTACACAACACTGGTATCTTGCCCAGTATCTCAGGAAGACCTGAAGAAATTGTATACAGATTTAACCCAGAAAATGGGTGAAAGTGAAATTAGGCAAGCAAGGCAATAAAGCAACAAGCCTGGAATAAGAACACCTGGAGATGAAAAACCTGGTGCTGCATCTCTAAGCCAAACTACTTCACGAAGAGTTCCTGAGCACTAATGGAAGCAATTAACACTGCACACAGCTGGCCTCTCCCTATACCTTGCCTGCTGATGGACTCATAGGGCCTACACATCTTCTCTGTGATAACATTAGAATAAAGCAAAAATTTTTTGTAAGACAGTAAAAGGCAGCTGTCCCTTTATCCAATGAAGTCTCCTTTAAACACTGAGTGAAACAGGTATGTTAAAAATCCTTCAAGATACCTTCTTTCCTTGGTAAGCAGTAGAACGTTTAAAAGCAATTTTTACAAATGATTCTTAGAGGTGATGTGTATTCTGCTTTGCTTTCGTAAAAATTCTTATTCCCCTCCGCTTCTCTATACCTATACATGAGGGAATAGAAAAGGATACATATCAATTCTGGCCTGGTCTCTATACATGGAATTTGGCACTTAGCTTCATTTTGACATAGGAACAAGTTATTTCTTTGCTAAAGTTGTGAGTTTAGGTAGGACCCCAAGTGCATCTTCAATCTTTCGCTTTTCCAGGACACAGAGCTGTTGGGATGCATTTTAGAATGTTCACAATATTTTTAGGATGCTTTGCAACTTGCAGTTTAAATAAATGAGTTGTTCCAACATCATCTTTCCCTTACTAGGTTAAGGCTGTATCCTTATCACGTACAAAATTTCCATTACTTTTTGGAGTCTATTTCTAAACTTCTGTTTATTTTTCTGGACTGTCTATCTATGCACTGAGAGCATATTACATTAAAAAGGGTCTATAGTAGTTTTAGTATCTGTTAGTACTAATCCCTCTTCAATGGTCTTTTTCAGAATTTTACTAGCTATTCATATTTATTTTTCCACATATTTTTTACAGAAACATGTGTGTTTTAAAAAGATGTTATTCATCATTTTATTGGCATGTCAACCTATTAATTAGCTTAGTAAGAATGATATTTTTATTGACTACTACTATCCGAAATAAGATGTATCTTTCAATTTGCTCAGTGGTTTTTTGATCCCTTTAACAGTGTTCTAAACTTTTGTTGATGTAAATCATGCATATGCTTGATTTAATGGATTCCCAGGTATTTTATTTTTTTATGTGGCTGTTGCATATAGGATTTGTTAAAATTACATTAGATCTTATAACTGTTTGTACTTTTATATGAAAGTTATTGATTTATATGCGTACAATTTTACCACACTATCATATTTAATCTCTTATTTTAGTATTTCTTTTTCAGTTTATTCTCTTGGGTTTCCAGGTAGAAAATCATATTACCTCCAAGTAGTGATTTTTTAACCTTCTTAAAATTTCTGTAACTTTATTATCTTCCTTTAGTTTAATTGCATGATTATTACCTCCAGTATAATAGCAAATAAAAGTGGTGAGAGGGGGAATTGATATCTTATTCCTGTTTAGAGTGGGTAGCCATCTAGAAAAACATTATGCCCATAACTTATACCTTATATATATTAGCAGGATAAATTCCAAATCAATCAAAAATTTATGTGCACATAGTTAGATCATAGCACAAAATATGGGAGAGTTTCTCTGTAAGCCTGGTTTCAAGGATTTCTTTCATAATATTATTCAAAATCCAGAAGCCATAAAAGAAAATATTAATAACTTTGATTACATTAAAAAGATTTCTATCTAATGAAATGAAACAAAAACAGAGCCAAAAGACAAAAAAAGTTACAAAAAAAGAATTTACAATTCATATAACAGAGAAACAACTACATTAATATATGAAATGTTGCTTAAAATTGATTTAAATTATTTTATTTATTTAATTTATTTTATTATATTATTCATTTAATTATTTTATTGATTTAATGGCTTAAATCAAATTAATTTAATAAACAATTTCATTTAAATTGTGAATTTGTTTATTGAATTTATTGATAAATTTAATTAGCTTAAATAACCCAAGAGAGCAAAAAATATATAAAGTCCTCATAGAAAGTGAAATACAGATGGCTTGTAGTCTTTTGAAAAGATACTCAGTCCCACTCATAGTAAGAGAAATGCAAATTAAAATGACCTGTAATACCCTTTCTCATCTATCAGCATGAATAAAATCTAAAAGCTTGATAATATACTATTCCTGCAAGTCTGTAGGGAAACAAATATTTTAAAATTCATTGGTAGGACTATAAACCACTGAAGTATTATGGAAGGTAATTTTATAATACTAATCTATATTACAAATTCAAATATCATTGATTCATCTCTTTTGTTTCTGGGCTTTTATCCTACAGACATATTTCCCCAAGTGCAAAATGACTAATACACAAGTTATTCATTATAAATTGTTTACAGAAAACATGATTAGAAACATCCCTAATGTTTATCTACAGGAAACTGGTCAAATGAATCAGCCATACAATGGAATATTATATAGCTAGATAAAAGAATAAGGAATGATTCAGTGTCCAAATTTGGAAAATCCTTGAGGATATTGTTAGATGAAAGCAAAAATTAAATGTAGGCCATATGATATATATACCCTTTCTATTTAAAAGAATCATGGGGAAATGAGAAAGAATTTATATTTGAATTTGCTTATATATTCACAAATTATAGAATAAAACATGATAAACAAAAATAAAATTAATAGTGCTGAGGTATGGCAATGGAGTGAGACTCAGCAAAGGGGGACAGGAATAAGAGAATGACATTTCACTATGTTCATTCATTCATTAGTTCAAATATTTCAATCCATTAATACTTTTATAACTTCTCAGAAAGATGAGAACAGAAAGGGTAAAAATTCTTTTTCTATATTAGCTGAAAAATAAGCAAAGTGTGTCAAGGAATTTTTCCAAGATGGCCCAAATCAAATAAGAATGACTCAAATGATCAAGAGCTAACTGATGATCTCCTTTCCAAGGAAGCACAGCCCTCAAACACCTAATGTTGCAAAGGCCACTAACAGCCTGTGCTAAACTTCTGAGCAAATTAGGAATAAGCACCCCACCAGGGGAGGATGCAGGCCCCCCAACTGGGGCAAGCAAACAATATGTTTATGATAACTTTCTAGATGATGCCTCTTCCTCTGGGTGGAAGCAGCCTTGCTTTGGGTCACACAATTAGGTTAGCAAGAATATGAATTTTAGCTCCCACTCAGCCACGTGCCCTCACCCAGCCATTAGGAGTTGTTAGAAAGTGAGGCAAAGGACAGAGGAGGACAATTCCAGTTAGACCTTCTTGCACCATTTCATCAGTGTCCCGCAGAAACAAGTAGGGATTTTTGCTGACCCCAATTTCTTATTACGGATCCCCCATCTCCAACATGAATGGAATAATTTTCTGAATTAAAGGGGAATTTTTCCTAAATAGAGAAAAAAGAGAGAGAAGGAAAAAGGAAAGAAGAGAGGAAGGGAAAAAGGAAGGGAGGAACTGTGAGAAAAATAGGAACTCCTTGCCTTAGAGTCAGATTCAGCGCTTCATGAAAACAGTCCAAGGCAGAAGCACCAGGGTGAGGAAATATATGAGGCCACACAAAGGGAGCTCAGACAGGCACCTTCTCACCCACTAACAAATTCATCCTGACTGGAGACACCTCCCCTAAACACAAGGGCATCTGACCAGGCTGAAGGGCAGCTGACAGGGAAATGGCATCATGTGCCAAAGACAACCATTAGGATAGAGGGAAAATCAGACATGGAAACCTGGGCACTGCCTTCAACAAATACATGAAGTGCTGTTCTGGGCCTGTCCGTGCCCCAGTTTTCTCTCCATCCCCTTCAGCCTGCCTGATTACTGAACTATTAATATGAATCCATACTCTTTCTCTTTTTTATCATAAGATATGAAAGGAGAAGTGAAAACCTCAAGCCAAGCAGTGAACAGAGCCAAAAGGAATTTACCATCTTAATTTTTGTTCAAATAGCAGATCAAAATAGACCTGCGTTCTATCCAAGATAAGTTTACATGAAATAAACAGTGTTTAGTCCTTTGAAAAATTTTGGCAAGAAAATAAAGATAAGGTGATAAAGCTAGAAGAGTGTATTTTTACAATGATTTTGTTCCAAGAAGCAAACACTTTACAACATTGTTTTTATAATATTTATAAAGATTATAAATATGAAAGATAAGGTATCAGAAGATATTTTTGAAAGGGAAGTGACTACATTTGGGAAAAAATGTAAAGAATATAAGGTAACTAATAATGTCATGATGGTGCTTAAAATATCTCTCAAAGCCATAAACATCTACATTGACTTTGCAAAACATTAAATCTGGGATCTGGCAATTCAGATTTTGGGTATATATCCCAAGGAAATGAATCACTACGTCCAAGAAATATCTGAGCTTATTTGTTTCACCACAGCATTATGTACAATAACCAAGGTATATGGAAACAAACTAAATACCCATTTACAAATGAATGGATAAAGAAAATGTGCTGTGTGTGTATACATATATGTAAGTGGAATAGTATTCAGCCATAAAAAGAAGGAAATCCTGACCCTTGTGATAACGTGAATGGACCTAGAAGGTATTATGCTAAGTAAAATAAAATCAAACAAAGACAAATGCTGTAAGATCTCACTTGCAAAATTAAAAAAAAAAAGCTTAAACTCATAAAAAAAAGACATCAGAATTGTGGTTACCAGAGGCAGGGGGTGGGGAGCAAGGGTATTGGATGAAAGAGGTCAATAGGTACAAACTTCCAGGTTACATGAATAAGTATGGGGATATGATGTACAAAATGATGACTGTAGTTAACACTAATCTATGGTATATTTGAAAGTTGCTAAGGGAGTAGATACTTAAAGTTCTCATTGGGGAAAAAAACACTTTTTTTCTTTTTGTTGTCTTAACTACATGAGGTGACAGATGTTACAACAAAATTCATGTGATAATTATTTTGCAATATAGGCAAGTCAAGTCATGCCATACATCTTAAACCTATATAGTACTGTTTGTCAGTCTCAAGAAAACTAAAAGAAAAAGAATCTGGGACATGGAGAGAGATTTGATATGTTCTTTCATAATGCAAAGGTAAAGGAAAAAGAAATGAACAAATCAGAGGAAAAGGATAGACTAGAAGAGCAAGCAGCAGACATCTGACATCTGGATAACTGATCTTCCTGGAGGAGAAAATAGAACGCCCAGTCCAAAGCCACCACAGAGACAGGGCTTTAGGCCTCTAGACTTCTCCCCCGACTTCCTCTTGCTAAAAACTGGATGCTAGCCCTCCTGCCCAGTTTGTGGGTTGCTTTCCTTAAGAGACAAATATGAGTATAGCAAACCAAATTTCTTGTCTTATAAGAGAATAGCAGTATTTATTAGACAAAAATGAGAAAGATTAATAAATCACCAACAACCCTATGGGGAAAGTATTATGATCATTACCATTTTACTGGCTGGTAACCTAAAGCTTAGCAGAGTTAAGTAATTGATCAAGGATCACCCAGTTAGGAAAAGGGGGAACAGAGACTTGGGCCTACTTTCTCTCTCCGGAGTCCGTGCTCTTAACCCTCACATCACTGCCAAGTGACATGGTTCCAAAGCCCCCCTCCTCCTGGGTTGGGGTGTTCATTCCCAGGATGGTCCTTAGTGGTCACTTCAGAGCCTGTACTTCCAGTTTCAGCTAGTGAACAATCAGGACTGCAGAGTCTGCAGAATGAGCACATCAGCCCCCAAGGGGCTTTGCCCCCTTATGTTTTGATGATTTCTATGATGTGTAGAAATCTGTAGCTCACTATTGTCACAGCCCAGAACTGTACTAATCACTGAGTAAAGCTTAGTTTTAGACGTGAGTGAAATTCTGGACTGCTCCAACTGAAGAAGATACAGCAAAAAGAGGGATGGGTAGGGAGAGGCAGAGGATAGACGGTCGTCTATGAGGTCAAACGGAGCTTCCTAACCAAGTAGATTCCAGCTGATCACACAACCTCCAGAGGTCATCAAATAACCAGCAAATGATGGAACTATTTCAAAATGTGGCTACTTTTGATGGTGTGTCTTACGATCATCACCTTGGCTCTAAGGGCCGGCTGCTGCTTATGAAAAATATCAGATGAACTGACTGGGTCAATCTGTAAATTGAAAGGAAAACATGGGCTTCCCCCAGACAAATACAAAAGCACAGGAAAATGTGTCAATGATATAATAGGAAAAGAAAAACTCTCCTAAGAGGAAGAAATGAATAACCTGTAAAATGATAGGACATACCTGTATGCCAATCAAAACAACACAAATGACCAGTCCCAGTCCCTTGACATATCCCAATAAAATTAAATTTCTAGGGTGAGAAAGAAACCCACAAATATCCAAGCAGAAAAAGAAGATGACCTAGAACGAGCACCAGAAAACCAGGCTGGCCCCAGACGTCTCCTCTGAAACCTCAGAATCTAGATGAAAATAAAGCAGCACGGACCCTGTGTGTAATAGTCTCCTGACGGCTGGAGCACATATCGGCCTAGGAAAGCTTCTGCAAGGTCCCATCATGCATATGAAAAAGAATAATATCAAACATTAAGTTATCTATACATGTTAACTTAGTGACTTCTCATACCTTCCATAGAAGGTGATATTATTATTATTTTATAAAAGAGGACACTGAAGCACAGGGAACTTAGTAAAATACCTGAGGCCATGTGTCTAGAGAGTAGCAGATGCTGTTATTGGCACCCAAGCACTAGCCCCAAAATCTGTACTTTCAGCCATTATGCTGTTTGAAAACGAACAAATCATCTAAAATAAAGATAATGTACCAGGACTATACCAGTGATAGTACCATGATCAGTCCATTTGGGATAGCTGCTACTCATCCCCTGGCTTAGCTTCAGTGTCACTCCATTAGGGAAATCCTGCCTGTGACCTCTTCTGGATGAGGCCTACCAGGCAGGGTAGAACTAGGAAAGGAGAGCTCTCTAGGCATTTCAAGCAAAGGGCATTTAACAAAGAATTGGTTACAAAGGTGATGACAAAGCCATGAAGCTCAATAAGGACCAGTAAGGCAAGAGATGAATGACAACAGGAAATTACTATACTTTCTATGGAGTAAAAGGACCTTGGCAACACGCAGCATCCCAGAGACCATGGTGTGCAGAGGAAGCCAGGACCACCAAGTGAGGGAGCCTCTATTAGGAGCTGGAAATCCAGAGGAGATGCAGCTATTGCTGGAGAGGCCAGGCAAGGCCGGAAGGAAACAATACATTGAATTCTCCTCCCTGCTGCTTCGAAGCTCCTCCCTGTGCCTCCCATTGGCTGAACCTATCAGAGAGGCAAAGGGTAAAGGAAGCAACACGGGTAATGTTGCTCCCGTGACACTGAGCAGAGCAGGGCAGAGCAGTGACTGCAGATTAACTTCCCTGCTATACCATCCACTTTCCTTTTGAAACATGCTTTCTCCTGTTTGTTCAGTGTTTGCCTTCCCCATACAACACACTCAGCCACGCACCTTTTAGGCCATACCCTTCAGGAAAGAACCTGTCCAGTTAGCCAGTAGCCTCCAGCTTCCACAACTATGGGATCCACTGTGACATTCACAGAAAGGCCATACTTTGCTAGGGCTGCTCTAAGCCAATAACTACGCCTTGAGGAAGTATTATTGCTGGGCCATTCTTGTCGATGTGACTCTTGTAATAACCCATTTGTGCTCACGGCTCCCCAGCCTCGCTGTCCTCAGAGCTGCACTGACTGCAGACTTAATTTCTTTCTACACCAACCTGCTTCCTTCCTCCCTTCCTGTGACACTGTCAGACCTGTACCATGGTCTGATATTCTCCTCATCTATTCCCACTCCCTTCTCCATGATCCTTTACAGGTATTTCCTCCAATCTCTTGCACTTCTAATTCCATTCTTGCATATGCTTTTCTGGAAAACCCACCAAACCATAATTTCCTGGAAAGGAGAGAATGTGTAGATCTGGTTCATTGCTAAAGTCTCATGACCCAGTCTAATCCTTGGCATAGCTGGCACTCAACACATAGTTAATGAATAATTGTTAAATGTCTCAGGGACTGAACTGACACCACACAATAAATCTTTAGCAATAAGTACTAATGATGAATAGATTTGAAACCAGCAGTAAATAACTTGCCTTCAAAAGAGGATTCATTATGAGTCATCTTGACATTTGCAGCATGCTCTCCTACAAAAAGAATTCTGTATTAATCATTAAAGCAAATAATATCCAAACATTTTTGGACTTGACATAGGGGATAACTTAGAATTTTTCCATGGTTTCCATAAAGTACATAACTTTTAAAATGGCATTTCAAAATTTTTGAATTTTCACTATTCACTGAAAGATGTGTGTATTCACCAGACAGGGAACAAAGAATCCAGACTACATGAGGTCACAAGAAAAGATTATTAATAGGATTATTCTTATAGTCAGGGACCTGAGCACTATAGAATCCAATTTAACTGCCTCTGTCCCTGTTGGCCCCTTATTTGAGTCTCACTCTTTTTAATTTTTTTTCCTTTTTCAGAGAGGAAAACATTTAAAATATCTGAGCCATAGCTGAGATTACCAAACCAAGCACACAGCACTACAGAGTGCTAGCAATTTTCTTTCCTCTTACTCCACAAAACCAAGAGCAAGATAAGAAGATAGGATGTCTAGAGAAATAATAGGCATCATGTTAAGTGCCAACCTCTTTTAAAAATTCTCTTTTGCCACTGAGATTAACTCCTTCCTAAGACAAAAACCTGCACTAGGCAAACATGTCTGTGCTTTTGTGTGACATTTCCGGAAAAACCTAGGTTTGCTTTGCACAATGAATATGCGTGCACTCCCAGTTTCAATGTCTGTTATAGTCCCAAAATTATTTACATAAAGTCAATTAAGAAAAAACACAATGTTCCCTTTGTCCTGTATTTCTTATAAATTGATAGGTAAATCTGTAGGCTTAATGAGATTCAGGTTTTATTTTTTTGGCAAGACCACTTCAGAGATGATGCTGGGAACTTAACCTTGGGAGGCACATGGCTGCTATCTGGCCACCCACTTCATGATGCAATGCCTAGCTCCATCAGGTCACGAGGAGTTGCAAAATGTCATTGTAATCTTATTTTTACCTCACTTATTAACTGCAGTACTTTCAAAAGAGAAACCATCTCATCAATAATTCGATTACCTTAAGTACAGGTAGTAAGGGAAAAATAGAATAAAAGCTTGATTCTATTAATTTACTTACTGGCTTTCAAAAGATCCATAGGATTCTCCAAAGGAGACTGATGATTTTTTCTTTTTTTTAATTTTAGTGTTATTAGGAAGTCATTTCTTTGAATATATTAGATGTGTTTTAATCCATTGCAACTATTTCTTTATTTATACACAAATTAGTCCATCTTTACCCAGTGTCAACCTGCTCAAGTTAGTTCCTGAGTCCTTTCTAAACAATCCCAGGAATCTTTGCTAGTGGCTTTGCTCTCAAGTATGACACAATTCCATGCTCATCTTGTACTTTTCCTGCCCCAGGTTTGGAATCAGCCTTTTTTCCAAGAAGTTATGGTTTAAGTGCAGTGGGAAATGTGAGCCAGTGGTCATTGTTCTAGACGTTTACAGAGAACAAAGGTAGGAAATACGTAATTTGGGAAAAGGATAAAATATATCATGTGTTATGTCTCACTAATACCTCCAATTCAAATTCGGGACTAATGGGTGTTTACAAGTTTTGCATTATAAACTAGCAGTATAGGCATGCAATCAGGAAAAAAACTGATTATGGAAAATCAATTACGACTGTCTCCTTTAAAAAGAGAAAGAAGATGACAAAGATAGAGACAGGAAGATGGAAGATAAATTTATTGAGAAGAGACTTAAGACATATCTGTTAGGATGATATCAAAACAAAACAAAACAAAAACCACTTTTGGCATAGAGATGGACATTTACCAGCAGACCTGACCTCTCTCCTTCCACCAGCCCTCGGAGCCCAGTATTTCAAGTACCCTGATCTTGAGCAATTTTTCATTTTACATTTAAAATATAAAACTCCATTTATCATCTAAAAAACAAAAGCAAAACAGAAAATAACAAGTGTTGGTAAAGATGTGGATTGGAACTCTTGTCTACTGTTGATGAGAATGTCAAATGGATTGCCATATGATTCAGCAACTCCACTTTTGGGCATATACCTAAAAGAATTGAGGATAAGATCTCAAAGAGATACTTATACACCCATATGCATAGCAACCTTATTCACAAACACTGAGAGGTGGAAGCAATTCAAGTGTCCATTGATGGATGAGTTGACATGGGTAAAACTGCAATATTTCCAGTATCTCTTGCCTGGCCTTAGTGCATCTCCATATCAATAGGTGTTTCCAAGGGGTAGAGAGAAGTAGTCCATCTCCACATCAACAGGTAATTACAAGGGAGAGCGAGGGCATATCTGGACCAGAGAAATGCAGCCTGGTCCGTTTTTTGCAGCCCGGTCATGAGAGACATGGGAAAGCAGAAGTAGATGACTGCTTATAAGCAATAAATGGGTTTCTCCCACTTTATTTCTCCCTTTGACTAATTTCGGTTTCAGAAGTATTTTGCCCCAGGCTGGGTAAATATTTTCCCCCTGGAGTTACAGTGGATCAACAAAATGTGGTATATATGTATAGTGGAACATGATTCAGCCTTGAAAAGGAAGTGAGTTCTGGCACATTACCATAGTATGGAGGAAACTTGGGGACATTATGCAACATATAATAATCCAATTACAAAAAGACAGATATATTTATTATATGTTTATTTATATATGTGTTTAATTTACTATATTAATATATATGTATTATATATTTATATGAGGTACTTACAGTAGTTAAATTCATAGAGACAGAAAGTAGAATGGGGTTGCCAGGGCCTGGCAGGAGGGAGAACTGGGGAGTTAGTGTTTAATGAATACAGACTCTGTTACACAAGATGAAAGAGTTTGGGAGAGGGATGGTGGTGATGACTACACAATTCAAATGTAGTTAATACTACTGAACTTGGAAATGCTTAAGATGGTAAACTTTATGTTTATGGATTTTATCACAATTTAAAAAAGAAAATTAAGGGAAATAATAAATTGCAATGTTACTTGGATCTGGATTCAAACTTTAAAATACATATATATATATGTATTAGAGAGAGAGAGAGAGAGAGAGAGGGTATCATAGTTTGTGTTCCCCTAGGGCTTGAGGTGTCACTCCAGAAAATAGAACTGTGGGAACAGGAAAGTTCCCACATAAGAGAGGAGCAGGAAAAGCCTACATAAAGGTGCACTAGGGAAGTTGCCTACACATGGGGGCTGATTCTCTGAGAAGCACAGTGAAGGCTGCCAAGAATTGTCTTCTTGCATTTCTCTACAGACTCCTGCTCCCTACGAGTTCAGCGTTGTCCTGCTTTTTTATGACCCCTACTTTTGCAATGCATTGTGCATTCAATGGTCTGTTGTCTCCTTTGGTGCAGAAGGACACAGGGTTTCCGCTTAGAGTGAACGCTGCCAATGGGAGACGACTAAGCTCACAGAAAACTCTGAGGCTGAAATGGTAGGGGCTGAGAGCACATGACCTGAGGACCCTAGGGCCTCTCCCACAAAAGACCAGGGAGAAACAAGGACACTAGGTGCATGTCGATGATACAGATGGATGATTGTTAACTTTCTTTAGATGCTATCACTGCATTTTGATATGTTTAAAATAAAGAAAATTCTTGTTTTATAGATACATTCTGGAATATTTACAGATAAATTGATAGGCTATCTGGGTTTTGCTCCAAAATAAACAGAGAATACTTCCCTACTTCAGTGGAGGTATACAATAAAATTGGCCATGAGTTTATATTTGAAGTATTCTTAAGTTGTGGGTCTCATGGTCTGATAAAGATAATTCCCACCTACAAAATTTAGAAATGTTTGCAGTTAAATTCATAATTAGAGAGACATTAAAATACATGTTAATTGCTCATGCAATATAATTATTTATGGCCTATATTTTTTGCTTGTTTCCTGCTGCTGCAAAATACGGTAAGATTTAAACTATTTTTACAACACCATATCATTCACTATAGACTGACATAATAAACACTAAGATAAGAGAGCTCAAAGCAAAAACTAAGTGTTCTAAGTTGGGAAACCTACTATAATCACCAAATGTGTTGTTTCCCCAGCAAATTTAAAAACATGTCCTAAAAGTCAAATGGATACTTCGCAGTACCTTTTCAGAACAATTTACTATTCTGCAATATGGCATTTCATCTATTTCTGCATTGACTATAGTTCTTTAGTGGCAAAGCAGCAGGAACCAACTATTGCTTGCTTAACCTAGAAAGTAAATTATTGAAACGATGTAAGAAGCTTATAGATTCGAAGAGAAGGCTGAAGGATGGAGCTTGACAAAGGGCAGAGACCTGACCAGCATCAGATGTGGGGGTAGCAGAAACAAATGGATGGCACCTCAGGGCACCACCCTCAGGGGGAATGACCTTGAACTATTTCTAAGCTTTCAGTCCCTCTGCTCAATATTCTTTTTTCCTGGAAGTCTCAATGGTATAGCTCTGGTTGGTTTCCTCCCTTGTCTATGATTGACAATCCTAGCATGATTTTATCTCTGAGGAGGAGTATTTCCCCAAAGCAAAAATAAGGCCCAAAAAGAGGATTGGAGAATGCATGCCAGGCAGGCCGAATCACCAGAGACCTTCTCCTTAGCTTGCTCACTGGACAGCAAAAGGCTCGGTCATCTCATTATCCCCAGAACACAGCTCAGAGACTGGTTGTAGAAAGGGCATAGTGAATGTCAACACTGGGCCATAGTAGGTATTGCCAAAAACACAGGCCTGGGATACAGAACAATGTCATGCAAAACAAATTGACTAAGTTAGGTGAGTTGGAAGACAATAGATGATCAAAAGCAGCCTAGAGAGAAAGAGGGAGAGAAGAAGAAACAAAAGAAAAGCACACCTTAGATGAACCACATAATTCCACAGTAATCAGAGGTGGCCCATCCTTTTGAGCAGAGGTGTGATAGGATGAAAAGCCAGGGTGTTGCATGTACACATTAATCCATTAGGCTATTTCTTGATAGATGACTGGAGTCCATACGCTGACTTGCATATGGAACTGCCAACTTTGAGACAAAGTTACAATGTGAAACTGACAATGCTGAGGACACTATTTCCTATTTTATGTGCAGTGAACTATTGATTACATATTGATCTAGTAGATACATCTCTAGGTATCTTTGTCAGTATTATCATTTAAGAATGTGAAGGGCAGCAATATTTTGCCATTAGTATGAAGGACTATTGTATATTGCAGGGACACCATTAGACAAGAGGCATTCTTTACTGATACTGAGAATGTTATGAACAATAACACAAAACATGTCAATGCCTAGCCATTTCCAAATCAACATTGTAGTCCATAAATACCAACATGCAATTTATGAAAGGCCATGAGTGCAAAGATCATTTAAAATGCAGGTAACTTTAATAGCAACATGCATGCAGTAGTAAATATTGCTTCACACTCCATTCATGCAAATGTGATTACATACAATGCACTAAAATAATTCTGTACCAGAATATATATGAAAAATAAGGCACTGAAATAATGTTCAGATGCTAAGATATACATCAGTAAAAATGCTGAACAATTTTAAAACAACCAAAACATGTTTTCCCTGTACAGACATAGATCCACTCAAATGCTAAGGAGAAAGATTATAAATAATCTGTCATTGACTCGTTCTAGAGAGTTTGAATACTTCTGTACTTTCCTAGTCATTTCTGTTCCTCTACAGAGATGGTTGATCAGCCAGTTAAATAGAAGTTGTTTAACAATAGTCTTCCATATATACAATGGTAATGGCTGGAGAAGGCCATATTCCGAAAGTACATCCCTTCTCTAGTTGTGTTTTATTTGAGAATGGCTTCATGGTCGCAGTTCAGAGGAGTCCTAAATGTCAGTGTTTCAATTCAAGCCAATATTCCAAAGAAAAAACGTTCTTTAGAGAAGAGAGGAATAAAGGAGAAAAAAAAATCAAATCAAATATTCTCAGGAAGTGCTTGTTGAATGAACAGCGTCAGGGATCCCAACCTGAGCCTATGTTGCTACCACATTTCGAAAATTCCACCTAGACATGTCAGGCAAACTGGTAAGAAGGACCTGACAGAAGTTTACTTGCTTCCAGCGATGAAGAACTTTGCAGGGAAAGCCATTCTAAAAAAATAAAAATGACCCCCAAACAATGATTTGGTGGCTGAAGAGAGGACTCAGGTACAGGCATTCCCTGTCTGGCATCCAGGAGACCAGAGGACTTCCCAAAAAGCCCAATGTCCTAGTTCATAAAACTCCGCACAGAGAGAGGCATCAGCAGTGCCGTGTCTGTACACCCTAAATGACTCCAACACAAAGCAGAGAGAGATCTCATCGCCCACTTTGACTCTGACAGTCCTGCCGTTTGGCCCCTGAGAGGGCCGTTTTGCCCCTGTGTGCCCATCAGAGGCTGCAGGGCCTGACAGGGATCGCAGAGCAGCACAGATGGCTGGGGGCATCTCCCAGCTAGGTGGGGGACCTCCAGAATTGCCATGTCAGGGGAGCACAGCATGCAGCTTGCAAGTGTGACTGAGAGTCTTAAAATTTGGGACATTATTGATAATGTGACTCCATTGTACCTGCAGATGAGTGAGCCTGAGTCATTTAAAACACTTTTCCCTACAAAAGATTTAACTTCAGTCGAAATTAGAAAACTGTGATGTCACAGGAGAATCTGATGTGTCAGGACAAACGATAACAATGGGAGGTATCTGGGTTTATCCTGGACAACAGTCTGTGACGATTATCATTTCTTTCTTTGAATTCCATAGTTGCAGTAAATCAATCTAAGAAACACCTGAGCTTCTCAAAGATTTTCTTGATTACTTTTTAATATGCATTCTGGATAGTTTCTTTCAACCATTTTAATGTCATCTTGCCCCATCACATCTGATAAGCAAAAAAAATTAACTCAGGTTGACATCCTCCCTACCAGAGATGCAGAGCTATTGAATTATCTAAAGACAGTTCTAAATACCAGCCTTTAAATGATAACTGATCTGCAAAAAGCAAGCATTGTTTCCGACATGCCATGTCACATTTCTAACTCTTCACTCTGCATTGTGCTACATCCTGCAGAGTCAGCTAACGTAGAAAGCGGCAGTACACAACATGATGGGGTGGCTTAAAATTGAATGGAAGCCTACTATTCAGGCTGAGTGTCCATTTTATGCCATCCATTAGAAAAAAATATAAGGGCAAAGAATGAAAGGTTATTTTCAGAAACCATTGTTTGAAATAAGCTATGCTTCCTTGAACACTTACATAAAATGTATCTCTCTCTCTGGATCTTTACTCAGTAATTTATTATTATGAAAGCCAATTTTAAAGATAAATCCTATACCATTTCCTTAATCAACTTGCACTTATACTTATATATGCTGTCACCCCATTCCATAATATAGTTTTTGGCTTGAAATCATGGATCTTTTAAAATCCCGGAGTCGGAGAGGACCTGGGAGATAATACAGGTCAACCCATTTACTGTGTTGATGAGGAAACAGAGCCAGAATGTAAAAAGATTTGTCCAAAAGCCACATTGCTAATTAGTGGCAAAGCTCCTGCTAGAACCTTCCAGTCAATGTCTCTCAATTACACCAAGTGGTGTGTAAGCTGCTATGAGGAAATGCAGCAAGCGGGAGGGCACCTTGAGATTACTTAAAACAGTATAAGCAGCAGACAATTAAACCCAACATGCTCTGATTGAATTTCTTGCTTCGTTGTCATTTCTTGTCACATTTCAGTGATTTAAGAGAGTAGTGAAGAAACAAAATCGAATCTGATAAAATATTCCATGTAATAAGCCAAAAATGAAATGAATGAAAAGCCCAACAAAAGACCAAAAAATAAACAAGAGAGAGGGCAAGGAGTCTGGACAGGAGAGAGCACTGGTTTGCCAGCTTGCTATGATTCCCATTTCTGAGGCAAGAAGACCAAAGACCACAGCCATCAGCTTGCCCAAGGTCACCAGGAAGCACACATTCATCCAGTCTTCCTTCAGCTCCTTTCCAGCAAAGAGTCACTAACCAGACTTTTCACAACTTCTTCCCAATTGCCTTCCCAATATCAAGAACCCTTATACCAAGTTATCACTTCAACTGTGTTTGTGGAGATGACAAAAGGGAAGGAGAATGAGCAGAAGCTGCAGATCCTTGAACAGTACTTACGAAAGCTGGCTGTTCTCCAGGGGGTGGGAGGGGCCTGCACAGAGGGACTGCAGGAGAACCACCGTCTCTCCTCCCACCTATCGCCACGGCCTAAAACAGCAATCACTGTATGGCGTTAGGATTTTGTTCTGTGTGCGGACGGTCCGTGCTGAAGCCCATGCACGTGATCTCCCGTGTTGCTCTCATCATCAACATGTAATCAAGTTCAGTTTCGTGCCTGCCACTCTGCTGGAGTCTCCCAGCTTTGTGACTGTGGCTCTCATTCCCAACTTGGCCACCCTTTTCCATTGTACATAAATTATTTATCAAATACTATACCAACTTTCTGGAAAATGGAGGCTTTGCCCAGTTTAGGGCTGCCAGCGTTTCCCCACGGCCTCTGCTTCCTGCAGGGCTGTCCCGCTTTGCTCTCACGTCCCCACAGGAACTAGACGTAGGTGTTCAGCTTCAGAGCCCCGACGACCTGTGCTGTGCCCTCTCATGGTCGTTCTCCACATGCTGGCCTTGCAGTCCTCTTCCCCATGACTCTTGCACACTTCCCACTCTGAAAAGCATCTGCCTAACCTCAGAGGCAGAGGGAAAAGGGAACTTAGAGTGGGCTTTTTATTGCTATGCCTTGACCCTGTGCCCCACTCCAGACACTGAGGACGACTTTCAAAGCCTCTTGTCCTGTTCACATTTTTCAAAAGCCTCCATTCTTTCTGAGTTTCCCCATGAAGGTTCCTGTGTGTGTTTCTTGTTTGTATTTGTACTCGATTATTTATCCTTCTTCCCTTCCCGGAGCACAGCCTTTTGAGCCTGAGACAACCCCAGGGGTCGGTCCTCAGCCAACCTGGGAGCCTCCACAGACACCACCCTTTTCACTTCTTCATGAGGAAAGGTATGTTTCGGAAGTAAACTTTCAGTATTACATTTCAGAGCCTCCTTTTTCTCCTGAGTCACCTTGCCCTTTGGAGCGTGTCCATGCCGAGCCCTGAGGGAGAGGGGAATGGCGCCTGTGCTGGGAGCGAAAGGTGGTGACGGATGAGGTGGAAGTGGTGAAAGCTGGGGTTTAGGGTTCTGGCATCTTAACCTCCAGCCCTTTAACATTAGCCCAAAAAGTAATTGGAACGACATCATTGCCTGTCCTCTCTTCCGCTGAACACCTTGGGGCCTTCCCCACCTTGAAGAGGAAGGAAGAGGAAAGAGGTCTCAGGACTCTTGGGAATAATCACTGTTAACATTCCCGATTAAAGCCATTGCGAGGAAAACCAATGGCTCACCTGAGATTTGATATCCTCTGCAGGGGTCCGAGTGGCCAGGAGCCCCTTTCTCACAAGCAGCAGAATGATCTGTAACAAAGTGTGGGTTTTCACACCTCAGAAAGTGGACGTAACTTATCCTGTATGGATGAGAGGCACCTACACGTTCACATCTGCTATTCGTGGAGGCTCCACTGTACACGAAAATTTGCCCCAACTCCAAGCCCCATTTGGACTCAATGATTCATCATGGATGCTGAGAGGTGGCAGGTGAGGGACACTACCCTGAAGACTCTCTCTGCACACCTGTGAGTCACACCATCTGTCGCCCGGCGCCATGCGGCCCCTATCCACTGACTCACCACTGCCGACAGTGGAGGTGCCGGGAGAGGCAGGTGCTCCCGCTGCTCCTCCTGATGTCACAGCGCCCACAGACGGGCTGTTAGAAATCAGCGACTCAGCACCTCGGGCCTTATTCCTCCCACCCTCAACTTTCTCCTTCCCAGGGCGCCTTTCCTTATTGTAAAATCAGGGGGCTCTGTGCACACTCCAGAGGCTTCCAGATAAGGCATTCCCCACTCTGATAGGCTCCCCTTCTGGAAGTCAGCCTGGGACCTCAGAGAAGGCATAAACTGCAACGGAGAGCGTCTGCTCCCTTCAAGCTCTGGCTAAACACATCAGAGCATAGTTTCGATCGTTGCCAGAATTTTCCATAATCTGCCAACTAGTTGCTTTTACAACAGTCATAATTCCAGTCCTTGGATGGGGAGGCCTGTGCCAATTTTCATGGCTGCTTTTTAAAGATGAAATCCAAAAGGTATATGTACACTCCAACATGGATGCAATGTTAACTGTTCAGAGAACACAGCAAGATAAATAACCATGCCATGAGAAATTACAGCATTATGTACTGCAATAAATATGACAAATGATAGGCCAGATATTCATTGGCTCCTAACAGTTGGCAGGCGGAACCATCTGTGGATCCAAAGTTTGAACTATTCGTTTTCTCTCCTGCAGCTGCCTTGATCTTCGTCTCCCTCGGCTGCAGCCTTTGGCCTTTTAAGGAAGCCTGGACAACCTTGGGACATCTTTGACTTTATTAGATTTTAATTACAAAACATAGGTGTTGTCACAGCAAAGACAAAACCATGAGTGTGAAAGAGAGGAAACACAACAAGAAATCTCATGTCCCTTTCTTAATGTAGAGCAGTTTTTTACTGGCAAAGAATCTGAAAAAAGGAGAGGCAAACCTAAGGATAATTAAGAAAAATGATGGTGTTTGTTACCACAGCAGAAATAAATCTTCTGTGCTCCTCGTTTATTTATTGATTTCACAAGTAACCCTACAATGGATTTAAGTTCCTGCTTTTGTCACTAGAAAGGTAACACCGAAGTCCATTATTTCATTATGTGAAATACTAATCCATATTTCTCATTTAGAATCTAAATCCTCTGCTTGGTTGAAATCTCACAGCTTACACCACTGATAACAAAAAGCCTAATGAGGCCTAATGTCGCCACAGCAAAACTTGCCCAATTAGACCAGCTGTTCCACAAAAAAGTACGCTGTGAACTTCTAATGCAGAATCTTGACAGTCTGAAGTTGAAAAACACAGGCTTAGAAAATTCAGATTTTTAAACAGGTGTCTTCCCAAGCATAGCTACTTCCTACTCTTGATTTTCTCTTCTTAATGCTCTGCTAGGACATAGGGAAGGGTTTCATCAGAAAAGCAGAGGAAAGAATTTTTCAGGCAGTAAAAGATGCTAACAGAATTCCCTGTAATCAGAACCTTGTTTCCCAGTTTTAATCCAACCAGGGAATTAAACTGCTGAGTAAGACAACTGATCTTCTGATAATCAGGCATTCTGTCTTTTATAGGAAGATTTATTTCAGCACTTCTTAAAATAAAGCAAAATGATGATACCCAAAAGCAAAATTCTTTCTACCCTTCTCACACATAAACACCAAACCAAATAGTCAACAAGGGTAGATTTTGAAAAAACAGAACCATAGGATTATGAGAGCCCTCTGCTACCATTTCTTATCCAGGTACCACACCATCAAATTAACACTGCTACAGTAAAGCAAATCTTTTTGTCAATATATATTGATCAAATGCGCATTGAGCGCCTTCTATGTACAAAGCAGTAAGTGGAGTCTGTTGGGGCTGGGGTAAAGATAAACCAGACAAAGCCATCCTTTAAAGCTTCCAGTCCATGAAGGTGAATCATTCTAATACAAGCAAAGAGGCTTAAAGGGTACATGAGGGACACAGCCAGCGCTGGGCGATCAGAGGAGAACAGGGGCAGCTATGAGACCTGAATGAGGGAAGGTTTCCTGGAGGAGATGGTACTTGAAGAAAGACAAAACTTGAACAAGCCAGCATGGGAATGTAGAAGGGCTCCTCAAACAGAGAAAGAAACATGAAAACACTAAAGCAGGAAGGGAGAAAAATGCTTTTTAGCCAAGTAGAGTAAAAATAAGCAAAGTATCAGATGTGCAAACAAGCATTGAAAATCATTCATTCATAAATAATTAACTAAGCATTTTTCTTAGTATATTCCTGGCACTCTTCAGGGCACCAGAGAGACATGAGTGAGCAAAACAAACAAAATTTCTGTGCACCCAAGTTATTTCCTAATTGGGGAAGATACATATGAAAAAAAGGTAACTATATATAATGCATCAGGTGTTTTAAAATTATACAAGTATTGTTCAAAGAAATTTCTCTGATAACTCTTAAGCAGAAACTTAAATTGAAGGATAAATTAAGTGTCTGTTGGGGAGAATTACAGTACAGGCAGAGACCCTGAGGTGAATATGTCTAGTGTAGATTGTGGTTGAAGATGGGGAAGACCAGGGTGACTGGGCAATAGTGATGTGAGAGGGCTGGCGCAGGATGTGGGTGGTGGCTGGCCATGTCCTCAGGGCTTGTCTGCCAGAGTTAGGACTTCAGAAATTCCCCTGTATGGGATGAGAAGACACTGGAGGGTATGGAGCAGAGGAGTGACATGATCCTCTGGCTTACATTTGGGGGACTATGGCTGCTGTCTGTGGGGTAGACATGCGGTGGTAAGATGAAATCCTAAAGACCAGTCAGAAGCCCACAGCAACAGCACAGACCAGACTACAGTGGTGAGGATGAGGAGTACACTGTAAGTGTGAACACGACCAGAGCAAGAAAAGGTTGGAAATAGCATTAGTAAGGGGCTCATTCCTAGTCTAAAATGGCCAAATTTTTTTCCCTCTTCCTTTATGAAAGTTTAGCTATACAATTACAGGTTCATTTTGAACCTCACAGACAATCATATCACTCAAAACACACGCATAGCAAAGTTAACTGGGATTACTCAGAAGTCCCAGCTATAAGCCAACCTCTCCAAGCAGGATGAGGAGTGAATTGCAGCAGTTCCAACCAATTTGATTGATGGCATTAATGATGCTGTCATAGTGGACTCTCATCCAGGGCTTTGAGACTCCAGTTCTCTCTATTCACAGCTAAAATGGTTCCTGGTTTAAAAAGCCAATGGTACCCCGTGACTCCTCTAGCTAAAAGAAACTATTAAAAATAATAATGTGGTCTTTATATCTAACAGCTACATCTATTTTCCTAGTAAACTCTGCATAAACCTTTTCTAAGATGATAGAGAAATATGTGGTCACCGATGCTCTCCATGCTGTCAGGCAGCTGAACAGGAGCAGGGAGGGAGTGACGGATGGCCATTTACTCCCCAGAACGAGTGCTGTTTGCTCCACATCCTCCCATGTAACTTAAGAATACAGCTCTCCACACTTAGTCCTGGCACCCTCGCCTTCTCCCTCCCCACTTCAGGGCACTGTTCTGATTTCTATTTTTCCCCTATCTCCTATCACATTTTCTTCATTTTATTATTAACACAAGTTATCATGTCATGGGAGAGGTGCTGTCTTGATGGCTTGGGTATCTCAGCAGTCTCATGATTGATAAGCTCTTGAAAGCATCCAGGTAAGAGCTTCTGCAGCAAATGCCTACAATCGAACAGAACAGACAAGAAAGACTATATTTCCACATGCCTATAGCATCCTGTAGGTCGGTTTCCTTCTCTGACCCAAAAATAAAAAAGGAAGGAATCCACCAGCATAATGTGACGAGAAATGCAAGGTGATGTGTCAGAAATAACAATGCAGGTCAAGCTGGCATTTGTTGTTACTGAAAGTGATGAGCGATATTCCTTCCCCTATAAGTGCTTTTTCTCCTGCAGGAAGAAGCAATTCTGTATCAGTCATTATCTCTGCAGAGCAGTAGACTATGAGGATGAAATGAGGATCCACTCCCTAACCCCGGCCACACCCCACTCACCATTAAACACTTAACTCATCTCTTTCCCATGTAACTTTGTTTTTTGAAAACAGCAATTACTCGCATACTTCCAGTCTCAAAAACACTTTAAATGATTTGTAAGCTTTAATGTACATATGAACCACCTGAAGATGTTGCTAACAATGAGGCTCTGGTTCAGAGGGTCTGAGGTGTGGCCTAAGATTCTGCATTTCTAATCAATTACTAGGCAAGAGTCAGCACGCTCAGTCCGCCAATCACATTTCACACAGCAAAACATTAAAGAATATTTTCAGAATTATATTCTTGGTTACTCTGTATCTTGTTTTGCTTTCTAGAATATGCCATTTTCCACTAGATTTACATTTTGAGCAGGACCCTTGCTCTCCCAGTGCTCAGAAGTTCTCTGATGACAGTATTTGAATATCTCAATTTTGTAACAATTCTGGTAGGTCATGCATTACCGTTCCCAGTGTTAGCTGGATTCCTGATGACTCATGCTCTGCACTTTGCTACATTGTACTTCACAGATACTGTATTTTTTGCCAACTGAAGGTATGTGGCAGCCCTGCACTAAGCAAGTCTATCGGCACCATTTTTCCAACAGCATTTGCTCACTACCTGTCTTTGCCACATTTAGGCATTCCTGCACAATTTTAAACTTTTTCACCAGTACTAGATTTGTTATGGTGATCTGTGATCAGTGATTATGACTCGTTGAAAATTCAAATAATGGTTAGCATTTCTTAGCAATATTTTTAATTAAGATATGTACATTTATTTAGACATAATCTATAGTACACTGGAAACCAAAAAACTCATTTGACTCACTTTATTGCAATATTCACTTTATTGTGATGGTCTGGAAGCAAACCCACACTATCTCAGAGATATGCCTATATGTAAGTCACTATACTGATGAGTCAAAGTGGGAAAATTTTCTTTCTTAGCCCTTGAGGAAGCTAATAATTAAATCCTATAGAAATCCAGTAAGAGTCAGATTGCTTAAGAAATACTGTATTTTACTGGAAAACATTAAAGCTATAACAATCACCTTTCTAGAAGGCAAAAAAAAAAAGGAGAGGGCTATTTTACTTGCTCTTTCTCAAAGTGAGAGCTATTGACAATCATGGGAAAGGAATTCAGAATAAAAATAATTTTATTTTACATTTTGATTCAGATCCTGTAATTTCAAAGAAAGCCTTTGAAGATAGATTGATTTTGATAATTTCCTGCATTCCACTTAACATCACCTGGAGCCAATCAAGAGAAATCAGACTATCTTGCTCTGACATTTGGGTGTGAAGCAAAAACAACACCTTTATATTTTAAACCTCACTGTTTCTGAAAGTGAGAGGCTGAGAGGTTGAGAGGTTGGAAATTCTGGCTTCATCCATGCAGATAAGAAAACACAGCATTTGGCCCACAGATAAGTTCAAATCAAATGTGCTAAGCTGATAGTTCTCTCTGAAACCCTAAGTAGAATCTGTTGATCAAGCCAAAGTGTGTCCTGTAGTTAGTTTTGCAGATGAACATCCTCTAAAGTCTGTGGTTGAGAATATTTCATTTCCTTAAAACCCATGCCTATTTTAAGATTGTCAATTTATTTTCAAATTGCGAAGCTGGGATGGTATTTGAGTATGCAGAAGGATATATTGCTCAATTGTCATTTAACCATAGATTAAATGTCTGCATAAAAAGGAATGCATTTTACAATTTTCAAATTGATGAAAGTTTTATGGGGAGATGTAATGAGAATAAGGATGTATTTTATGCAGGAGGAAATGCTGTCTGGCACTGAGACCTGTGGACAAAGATTTAAGAGTCTAGGACTGAATTGGTGGCATCTGAAAAGATGCCTTCAGGCATGGATGCTCCAAGGTAGGTCAGAAGAGCATCAGCTCAATCATAAATGCTCACTGCTTCCTTTGTAACCTCCTTTGTAACTTTGTGGTCCCCAAGTGTAAGGAGAGGGCAGTATCACTTCAGGTCTGGCTCTGCAAAGTTGGGCAGAGTATTGAAAGGACTATAGCATAAAGCAGAAGGCATAGCCTAGTGGTCAGAGGCATGGATTCTCCAACCAGACCGCTTGTGTTTGAATTCACTTACTAGCTGTGTGACTTAGAGCAGGTTCATTAACTTCCCTGAGTCTCAGTTTCTAAGCTATAAAATGAAAATGATAATAGTTATCTACCTTGTAAACTTGCTATGAGGATTAAGTGAATAACATTTGTATAATGCTCAGATCAATCCCTGGTCTAAGTGCAACCTGTATTTGTTAAATAAAAGAATGAATAATAAAGCAAAGTGGTTTAGGCATACATTCTCTTGATTTATATTGCCTAATTTCAAATCTCAGCTATGCCACTCCACCAGGCAAGTTCTAGCCAAAGAATAGGTTACTCACCTAACACTATCGACCATTGTATGAGTGGGCTGGGGCAAGTTCTTACTAGCTTATCTGAGGCTTAGTTTATTCATATAGCACCAGACTTCCTCAGGTTGATGCATATTAGCTACCTCCCCCATATTAATCTTACCATCAAATTTGATAAGTATGACTTTAACTCATTGCAAAATAGTCTAAACAACAAAAAAATGACCAAAGAAAGAAAAGAAAACAAAAAAACCCTGTGGTGTTATTTTCCAGGTTAGCATCCACACATTAATCAACTCTCTCTAGGCATAGTCATTCATCAGTTATGACTCTCCTTCACAGGGCTGTCATGCCGCTCATATTTGAGTATTTAGTTCACAAAAATAATCTCTTTTTACTGCATGTTTTCTAACAGCTAGTACACGATGGTAACACCTTACATTTATTTAGCATGTTAATGTTTTGCAAAGCCTTTCACATCCATTATTGTATTTAACTAGACATATCTTAAGAGGGTGATTTGTCTTTGAAGAGGCAGCTTTGAGGAAACTTCCACATTCAATTTAAACACATACTGCCAATGTTATCAGGAGTTATCTTTGAAAACAGTATTTCCATCAACAGTTCCTTTTAGGTGATAGGTTCTAGTCACTGCATTTCTGGATGTCTCTGCAGAGGACAAAACCATCCCAAAATTAAAATAGCAATTCATGTTCTCTCCTCCCCTACATGGATCTTTCATGTTTTGGCGTGTCTTTATCCTCGACTCTCTTCCCTAGGGTGTTTGTTTAGTGAACAGCCTTAGATTATATAGTATCTCCTTCCAGAGCAAAAGGCAGACATGCTTACTGCCCATTATGAAAGATTCAGGTTCAGTAAGTTCTGGATTCCTCTCCTGTAACACAATCTGCTACAGGTGTCATCTGACCCTCTTCCCACCACTATATGAGAAGTAGGACCAATATCTGGCTACTAATATTCTGTGAGTAATAAATTGCCCTTTATCTCTGACTCAGGCATCTTATATCTCCTGCCAGCATCCATGAAACTATAACAGGATAACTTGTTACCTTGAAAGTAGGATAAAGTCTCAGACTCGTCACAGTGCTTCACAATTATCTGATTGCAGGTGTATTTCTTGAGCTTTAAACATTTGTTTCCTAATAAAATGGGTATATATTTAAGAGAAATAGTATTTAAGCTTTATTAGACACTTAAAACTTATGTGAAAGAATTTATAAGATTCCTTGTTGTAAACAAGATTTATACAGAGAAGAATATGGGAAGAATATATCATGCATCCTTAGCAGTCAAGTTCAGTAGATAATGGTACGCACAGAACAGAAAGAAAAGTCTTTTGAAAGGGAAGTGAGGGGCAGACAACCAGTGAATAGGATGACCATATAATTTATTATCACTTTGGAGTATGAAATGGTGTGTTACTGAACAATAGAATAGAGTATTAGATTTACAGCATATGATAAACGACAGAATCACTGTGAAAAATATGTTCGGGCTACTCTATGCCCCACACTCAGTTCCCACACCTAGAGGTACCGTACCCTGACCCAAAAGAGCATTTACAACAGTGTGCTCTGCACAACAGTGAGACTGCACAATGTCAAGCTCAGCAACACTGACTGATTGACAAATGTGAGGATTTCAAGCTGCATACCACAGAGACTGGAAAGGTTGTTCTGTATAGTCCTTGGCAGGATAGTTTGGCACTGGTCACAGTCTGGATTTTTTTTTAAAGAAGACATAATGTGCTTTTGAGTACATTAGAGAAATTTACAAGGAAAAGTAGAGAAATTTACAAGGAAAACTAGTAGGGAGCATTTGGAAGCAAATCTAGTTTTCTTTCTGTTTTCCAGGATCGAATGCTCTCTGCAGCACACAGCCCTGACCTGGAGAGCCATACACGCCACACCCACGAAGATTGCTAGCTGGGCATTTACCAAAACTGATGTTAGACTTGATTCCCATGGAAATACTCTTGCATCTTGCCTTTCTAGCCTAACAGATTGCTTTCGGTTTTTAATTTTTGTCTAAGAGAGAAAAAGAAATCAATAAATAGAAGTTTTTTTGAAAAAACCTCTTTAAAAAAAAAATTTTTCCAAGCAATATGATTCAAATGACGAAAGAGTTAAAAAGAAATAAAATAGCTTATTCAAATGCTTGTGTCATAGAGAAGAGCCATCTTATTGTTAAGTAGTGACAAGTGGATAAAAAGAGAACAACACACTTGAAGATTGAATATTTCAGTTCTTGAAAATTCCACAGGTGCTTCACCTTTATGTAATTGCCAAATAAGGGAAACATGGGGCCACAGCTTCTAAGAGAATTCTGCACTTCAGAAAAACTAATAAGTAAAATCACATTTAATCTCGATGAAAATGACTTCTATTTGGAGAGGAAAATCATCAGCTTATGGGGTCAGTGTGCATTAAATCTTGTGGAAAAACATTGTTGCGTTTAGTTAGTATTGTTTGAATTATAGTGTTCTATCTGCAAAATCTTGAATAAAGTCAGTTGTGATGCTGGATTTCCCTAACTCACACTGAAGCTAGCTAGCTCTATTTGCTCTCTTCTCTGCTTAAAGGATAAAAAAAGAAGAAGAAAATAGGAAAAGCTCCTAGATTCTTACATGGTGTATGAATCCACTTAACACAATTATAATGCCCAATTAATCTTAGCAACATGAGTGATGAATCATTTCTCTAGGTATCTCTTCAAAAGAGAGTAAATTTAGTTCCAACATTTGACTATTGTTTCAAACCAACTGTAATCTTGCCAGATTAATCAGGAAACTAATAATTGAACTCAAATCTATATTCAAAAATACTCTCTCCCTAGGTACCAACATGACAGCATGTTCACTACCCTGGATAGCAATTTTTCCAGGTAATACAAGGAACAGTAACTGAATTCTGTCGTTTGCTTCCTTTTTAAAATCTGATTTGATGGTATCTCCTGCCATCTACTGATAGATAAAAAAAAATAAAAACAACTTTTCTGAATCATCTTGCCATTAGGCCACAGATGATCAATTGCCATTTTTTCCTTACATGTGGAAAATCACCTAATTTTAACATGAGGATTTTTATCCAGAAACTAGCAATAGGTTTGTGTCTAGTAGAAAACCTTTGGTAGCATTTAAACATTTCACACCTCAAAGCATTATTGTCTAAGAAGAAAATATCACTGGCTCCGGAGTCATAGACTCTGGTTTCTGCACCAGCTCATCCTGGGCTTTTTTCTCCTTGGTTTAGTTTCCCTACTCTGAGATTAAATCATTGGGGTAATGGAGCACTTCTTCCCAGCTTCAAAAGGCTCTAAGTCTTACAGGGCATTTGAGTTCTAGATAAATACAGCTCCAAAGAACAGGCTGCTCACAGTTCTACAGATGGCTTGGTTTAAAAGCCAGTCTCTCGGTCTCAGGCACAAAGTCCCTCAGCTGCCCTCTGAGGAAGGCTCCTCCCCATTTTGTCTGTTACATCCAAACACCGTACTTCCGCCCGTGACCAACTGGTAGCACCCTTCAGAGCTGCCTGCTGCTCCTCCACATTCTGACAATGCATGTTCACTGTGGAAGACTCCTCTGCATGCACCCACAGAAAATCAGCATGAGAGGAGCCATTAAGCTGTTGAATTTAAATGACTTTGCCACCTACTCTGCAGCCGATTCCAGCTCCCAGGTGGGGGGATAGATAGACTTGATTCTTTTCCTAACCTTTGAAAAGCAGTCAGTCCAATGACTCCTTACGTATTTGAGGGTCACTTATCTGGTAACTTCAAATGTCTATAATACCACTGAGAACCAAAGATGCACAAAAAACGTCCTCTGAGGAATATCTTTAAAGGTCTCGAAGCTGAAATGCATGTCACCAAACTCATTTCACTGAAGTTCATGCACTTGACGTAAGACTTTCTTCTATGCCATTCAGAGACATATATCATCAAAATTTCTAAGCATATGTTGAATTTTGATCCATTTCCATTAAAAAGCAGCAACTTAGATATGGGGAGAAAGTCCATTATAAACAGAAATGGCAGCCCCAAGAAGTGACAGCCAAGGATCTGACAGTAAACAGAAAAATGAAAATGTTAAATTATCTTAAACAACAATCTTATAAGAAAGCAAAGAAGCATCTAATGCATTTTACAAAGATGAGCCTTAAAATTTGTTAAAGTACGAAGTAATCAAAAGCCTTAAACGTACGTTTTAGATAAAAATTCACTGTGTAAATTTCTCCATTTCTAAATGGCTTTAGAAAGAGGAAGAATTCCTGTAGAACTTTTAAAAAGGGGGGGATTGACACAGTTGGGTTCTTCCATGGCCAAGTTCTTCCATTTAAACTTAATTTTTCTGTGAATTTGCCCAGCCTGATCCCTGAAACCACACCCTAATTCCGGGATTCTTAAGAGTACAGTACATGCAACATAAACTTCTCTTGGTAATTCAGATTCTTCTCTTATTGACATCATTGGTCAAACCATGACGTGCTCAGGGCACCAAAGTTGTAGAATTGTGTGGTCTTCTACCAAATGGCCCTGGGCCAGAACATTGTTACAGTAATTTTGCCTAGTTTGTTCTGGTTTATCAAATTAAATTCAAGTTTGCTAAATGGCTGGGATTCACAATGTGGACTTCTTTCCTCAGGGCCCCCAGACCCTGGTAACAAAATTATTTTTCCAGTCCTCAGTGCAAACTTCCTCCCCGTGTTTGCTGTCCTAATTCTAGCAGAGCTCCAGGTTTGCCCCACCTGAGTTTGAATTGTCCCACAAGGCAGATCAGGCAAGTGTCTCATCACACTTGACCTTAGTTTCCTCCGTAAACACTGTCATGTGAAGCAAAGTGTGTCAAAAACAATAATTGTAACAGATTGCAAGGAAAAAATATGAATATCCTGCTGCCTCCCTCAGATTTGCCCTTTTACTGTCATGCACTGGGGTGTGAAGAAGCACAGCTTGGGAGGAATTTGACCTACTCTGTAAAGGTCATGAAAGTTTCCAGCAGAAAGTGATGACTCACGTTCCATACATCCTGATATTTCAGAGTTCATACATCCTGATATTTCAGCGTTCAGGAAAAATGCAATCTAGTCCAACACACCCTCTCTTTCCATCATTTTCTTGCCAGGTCACCATACTAGTGAATTTCATTACAAAGGGAAGTTCAACAGCCAAGGTGAGGGAAATTGCTTAATGTGGACAAAAGTTCAAAAGCAGGGCAAGAAGAGTCAGGCCACACTGTGCCTTGTATTTACAAAAGAGACAGGTTTCATCCAAACACACAGATCTTACCCATACAAATACGTGGCTCAGTGTTTTGGCATCATTCAAAGCAAAGTTTTAGAGGCTGCCTTTCCTCCTCAGATCTGTACACACACATATGCACGCACACACAAACACCAGCTTTGAAATCGGCTGGTATTGTCTCAGAACTTGAAACCCATCCAGCATTTGACCTTAACTTTTCAGCACTTCAGGAAGCAGGAATTCTCACACCCTCAGGCCTTTAGTAGAACAAGCCCATGGAAATCACTCCCCAAAGATGTTTAATTGTATACACAGCGGATACATCATTTTTCCTTCTCACTGAAAACATATAAGGTCACACTCCAAATCCTGATGTACATTTCTCATTTAACAATCAAGCTATGGCTCCGTAATGGACATATGCAGCTCATGAGATCAACTTGTCATCTGCATGTGGATCTAGGAAACAAGAACTGGGACATTCCCTCCACAGTCCACTGATGTGAAACAATAAGCGCCAACCTCTCTCAGTCCTTGTGCCAATGTTCAAATTCCCAAGACAGAGTCTGATTGGCCAAGTATGGTTCGGTCCCCGTCCTAGTCTGGAAAAGGTAAGGATCTTTGATTGAGGAAAACATCAGCACTACATGCAGTAGTCGGGGGCAAAAAAATCATAGGAACTGGAGATGGATACTGAGTGGCAAAATTCGCAGGTTAGCGCTACAAGCAGGGATGTAACAAAACACTAGAGTTCAGTTAAAAGCCTAGGAGGTTGTTCAGGCTATAATGAGGATCCATGGATACTTAGCTGATGTTGTAAGTTTTCTTTAATACAGGATTATGTGTTCCAAAGACAAAATAACTCACACACACAAAAAAGGATATAAGGCCAATTTTGCTAAAGTCATGGACTTAGTTGGCTCAATTATCTTAGGGAGTGTAGGAAGAAAAAAATAGATGTTGAATTTCAAGCCTTTATCAATCCTCTGTCAAAATAAAAATTGAACAAGAAATTCCTAATTCAGAAAATTATAGAATATTTGAACTGGAAGGAATCTTCATAGGTCCAACCTAACTACTTTTTCACTACAGGAATTCTCCACAAAATCTTATAGCTTTTGCTTGCACATATATATTCCATCGTTACACAGCTCTGATAAGCTGAATGATCTTCCTTATACAGAATAAAAATCTGTTTACCTGTGTATCCCACATATTGATTCTAGTTCTACTAACTGGAACTACATGGAAAAATAAAAAATAATTAGTATTTTCACATGACAGCCTTTCAAATATTTGGATCATGGCCACTACCTCCCTGCAAAAAAAAACCAAAACAAAATAAATAAATAATTGGTCGCTCCAGGCTAAACATCTCCAGTCCTTGAAAGGGTTTCTCAGAGGCCCTGTGTTAACTCTTCACCATTCTTGCAGCCCCCTCTTGGGCAGGTACCAGTTATGCACACACAAATGTAATTATTTTTTCTCCTACCTTGTTCCAAAGAGATTCCTGGTGGCCGAGTTCCAGTTTGTCAATACCCCTTTAAAAAATATGATGCTCAAAATGAAACACAATGCTCTAGTCAGAAAGCAACCATACTGCGTTCAGCACACTTCACAGATACGCTACCATATGTCACTAAGTGTTTCGGGAGCTGCTGTCATTGAGGAGGAGGAAGTACAAGACTGCAGGGGAGTCAAGACAGAGTCCTGGGTTGTGTTCCAGTATCATTCAGTGTGAAATACACCCTATATAAGGAAAACAACAGATGTAATGTGCTGCATGTCGTACAAAACTCTTCCAACATGGGAATATCTTATCACAGTCACAATCTAATGTTGCCTCACACCCCCTAGGGGAAACTCCCCTGGGATGTGTTAGAAGAGAAAATTAACTTGAGAGAAATTTTTCAGGCACATGAGAGTTGACAGAAATCAGTTCTGACGTCAGCACCAGGTATGTGGAGGAGCTAAGCAGGAGCATAGCCCAGGTGCACCCACCAAGCGATCTCAGCCTGGACTGAGAACTGCCTCTTCCACGCTCCTGGTGCTGGGGATTTCTCCTCTCTACTATGGGGTAAGAAGGGAATCTGAGGGTTGGGAAGGTAGGAGGTTGTAATCGCAGGCAGCTTTCGTTAATGGGTTATCAAAAGCACATTTTGCAAGTGCAATATTTTCCCGGTGCCAGCTAGAACAAACAACATATAGAAGCCTCCTTTGATTTGCAGTCAATTGTAAACTGTCTATCACCATGTGATTTTACAGCTGTTCCTGCTAATTCAGAGATATAAAAATCCAATGTGGAGAGCATCTTGTGCATTTATGAAATGTCTGAGAGATGACTGGTTCTGAAGCCAGGGAATACCTTGCATTTCCCCAACTCACAATTCACACTTCCCGTATTTCATAAAATATACACACAAAACCCATGTTTATACATGTCCTGTTTATGCTAATGGTTATAGTTAGCATTTATGTTAATGTTAATTATCCAAGCATAATTATTTGCTTTCTGAACTTCCTAAGTAATGATAACAAATTCTCCACACTTTATCTAAAGCCTATTCCTGAACTTCTTATTCATATCACTGAAAACAGTAAAATAGTAGTTACTACTATTGGAAATGGATCAGTGAACTTTGTTTCTTTTAGCTGTTTTTGAACTTTGTCTTGTCAAAAGAAAAATAAATGAAACTCTGCATGGTAGCTCTGGCTAACTCTGACTACATGTTGTTTACGCAAACCTGAGTAGCTGGCACTGTAGCATCTCATGACCAAAGACACAACCCTGCCAGAGATGAAAGGTGTGCCATGCTGGTGTTCTCTAGAAGCACAGAAAGAGATCTCACACAAATATTTCAGCAGAAGCCTACCAGAGCCCAACCTGTTTGAAAAGTAAGCCTCTGACGTAACTTTCACTGTGTTTCAAAGCACACTATTTCCAATATATCCAAACTGCTATACCCAAAGCAAAATGCAGTGGTGACTAGGGTGCAAGCAGGTATAGAAATCCACCTGTATTTTTATATAAGCATGCTAAATGGAATAGAAGTCCCATAAAGGCAAGGGATTCTGTTTGTCTGTCTTGTCGACTGATTTATCTTAAGCACCTAGAACATGTCTAGCATATACTTGTTAAACAAATGCTGTGATCAAAAATGACTGTCCAAGTTCAAGTCTGAGAAGATATTGTTCCTGGACCCAATACCCTGCTCATAAATATTAAGAAGCAAACATTCCCATGCTGACCAGTATCAGCACAGAGACTAATGTGGTGACAGGCATCAGATGAGGAGGCTGGGTAGAAGGTAAGAGCTAGATCTATGTAGATATTTTTTAAATTGTTTTTATGTCTTGCTGACCAAGAAACCAGTCGTCGTGTCTTTCAACATGATAAAAAAAAAGAGTTCACAAAGAAAAAACTGGCAATCCTCATGATCAGATATTCTTCTCTTCAGTCTACAGGAACCTAACACCTTAATAACTCTTTTAATTTAAGCTATTATAGGTGTAAAAAATAAGGGGGAGCAGATAAGTTGAGTCCTTATGCCAATAAGTAAGGTATAAGTAAGGTGGAGTCAAAAGAGAGTTAGACTAGAGAGAAGAAAGAGGGGTGCTGGGGACCAAGTGTAAACAGGGCCAAGAAACTGAGGCTGCAGGATGAAGGTGTGGCTGCTGGAGCACAGAGCAGATGCCCTGCAGGAGGAGGGTAGGGAAGGCACAGAGCCCAGGGGAAGAGTCCCCGGCTGCTCCCCCAAAGCATGGAGGAGAGGAGAGGCCCCTTGGCAGATGTGTATGACTCTCTCTACGATTCTCTGAATTGTCTTAATATATGCGCATGGCTGTTTAACAAATAGATCTGGTAGATGGACCAGGAGTGTCCTCAAGAAGACCCTATAAGCAAAAATTGGCATTGGTTTCTCTAATCACACAATATCAGCAACCTTACTTCTGATAGACATATTAATAACGATGGTAATAAAAACCATACGTTTTTCATATACTACTTTACAGAAGTGACATTTTCCCTCTAGGAACTTCTATAACCTCATCTTACTATTCATACATAAATAAGAACTACAAGTTAAATAACTTACCTATGCTTATTGTAACAGATAGCAGAGCCAGAAAAATCCATGCTGATCTATGTCCTACACATTTGTAGATTCTATTAAATTACTACATAGTTTGTTTGAGTAGTTTCACTACAATTCTATAATTGTACCACAACTGAAAATGAGAGAAATGAGAACAGTATTTACTCAGGGTTGTAATTTTTTTTTTTCATACAGGCACAGAGGCCAAGGATTTAGAGTCCTGAGTCAATTATTGCTTACACTCACACAGTACTGATTTTAAGGACTAGCATTTTTGGATCTAATACCAATCCTACTTAGACTGCCCAGCCCTGATGATAAAACCAGGATATGTGTGGTGGGTCACTGAAGAAAAATAAAAAAGTTCAGTTACATTAGAATCAACATTATCTGTATTTTTTTAAAGTGTTAAAACCAGCTCTGAGGCATAGTACTCCAGGGTCAAGATACCATGGGAAGATCCTCACACATGTGTGGAGCTGTGAGAGGAGTGGAGAATAGCCAAGTTCTGTCATCCAGCACATATTTCCAAGGGGTGGGCCAGAGCCTCGGGGACTGACTCTTCAGACCTTTCCCAGGACAATCTTCTAATGTCCCTGACAAAATATCCTCATGTGGGAACTTGGGAATCACTCCCAAATGACACTGCATAGAAACGTCTTTTATCTAAGTCCTCATTTCATCCCAACTGGGAATGGAAACCTAGCTTTCCCATTAGCAATGATAAAAGTTTGTACTTAATGAATACAGCTTTCTATTTCATAGATCTTAACCCCATCAGATATGTATAAAAATAAAAATAAAGCTTAAATTCAACCGAATCCATACCTGCTGTTTAGATCTCTTTCATTCTATCATAACCATAGAGTAGATATTGGGAGTGAAGATTATGACTGTGCCAATAAACTCTTTACAAGTAGGAACACTGGAGAAGGGGAAACACAAAAGGCCATCTCCATAGAGATATAGGAAGGCCATGGACCAGGAATCAGGAGGGGATCACCCAGCCCAGTCTCCCGGCTAACTGTTTGTGTGATTCAGAGTGAGGCAGGTAACAGTTTTCTTGCTTCCTCATCTGTAAAGTTGAGGGACTACATAATGATGATGGTGGTGACAATAATAATAAAGGTAACAATAAAGGTAACAAAAAAGCTAACAGGGAGAGCTTATTAGTTACAATCTAACCTAATCTTCTATATACCCCTAAGATTTAAATATAATAATTACTATCTCTATTTTACATTTGAGGAAAGGGAGGTTCAGAGAGGTTTAACAATTTGCTTAGCCATGTAGCAAGTTGAAGAAAACTTGCTGTGAAATTAATGCAATGTAAGTCTCAGAGCCCCATTTGCATAGGCCCCTTCCAAGAGCTGTACCTGAATTTGTATTTTCTAATTCTTAAAGAAAGCTTCTAAAATTGCATATACATGCATACCTCAGAGATATTGCAGATTCAGTTCCAGACCACCACAATAAAGTGAGCATCACAATAAAGCAAATCAAATGAATTTTTTGGTTTCCCAGTGCATGTAAAAGTTGTGTTTCCACTATACTGTAGTTTATTAAGCATACAATGGCATTATACCTTCAAAAAAACACACATACCTTAATTTAAAAACACTTTATTGTTTAAAAATTGCTAACCATCATCTAAACTTTGAGTGAGTCATGATCACTGATCCCAGAGCACCATTATTTAACAAATATAATAATGAAAAAAATTAAATATTATGAGAAGTACCAAAATGTGACACAGCCACAAAGTGAGCAAGTACTGTTGGAAAAATGGAGCCAATAGACTTGCTCAGCACAGGGTTGCCACGACTTCAATTTGTCAAAAACACACTATCTGTGATGCACAATAAAGTGAAGCACAATAAAAGAAGATAAGCCTGTATAAGTTCCAGGCCCCACAAAAATTTAATTTTCCCCAGATGCAAGCAAGAGGTAAGAGATCCAAATCTCAAACCTGAGATCTTACTCACTCTTCTTAACTGGCTCCCTTTACTCCCACATAACTTCCTAGGCTGTCTGTTACGGAATGAATTGTGTCCCTGAAAATTCACATGTTGAAGCCCTAAGCCCCCTTGTGACTGTATTTGGAGATGGGGCCTTTAAAGAGGTAATCAGGTTAAATGAAGTCATAAGGGTGGGGCTTTAATTCAGTTAGACTGGTGTCCTTCTAAGAAGAGGGAGAGAGAGCTTGCTTTCTCTCCCCAAGTCCATGCACCGAGGAGAGGCCCTGTGAGATCAGGGAGAAGGTGGCAGTGTACACATCAGGGAGAAAGCTCAGAACAGAAATGGAATTTGCTGGCCCCTTGATCATGGGCCTCCAGAACTGAGAGAAAATAAATGTCCGTTGTTTAAGCCACCCTCCTGGTATCTTGTTATGGCAGACCAAGCAAACTAAAATACTATCATATGCCTGCCTCATCCCTACAATATATGTCTCATATAATGGTATAACAGTAAGAAGAAATAATAATATAATTTCTTTAAGACGTTCATTCCACAACATTGTATCTTAGATACAGCCAGAATGATACCTTTCAGAACCTGATTTTAAATCAGTTCTCCTAGAAAGGAAAACATCTCTCTCTCTGATTTTGGGGAAGCATTGCAATATTAAATGTTGAGGGACTGGTAGCAAAAGTCCAAATTCTTATCTCAGTTATTCCTGATTTGCTAATGGTATGCTGGACTTCCATGTGCAAATCCCTCTAGCATCCTTAGGTTTAATGATTTCATCTACATAGGATTGCTGAGAGGAATGATTCATCAGGATTACAGAAACTTTACTAATGTAATACATGATGGTTTTATTGAAGATATTTTGACTTCACAATGATGCAAAAGTGATATGCATTTGGTAGAAACTATACTTCAAAATTTGAATCTTGGTCTCTTCCCAGGCTAGCAATGCATGGTACGATTCCCTCTTGTATCTCTTGTGCAGCCACAGCTCCAGTCAGCCGCATGATCACAAGGGTAAACAACTGATATACTTATAATGATTCCCCACCATTCTGTTTTTCACTTTCAATAGAGTATTCAATTAATTGTATGAGATATTTAGCAACTTATTATAAAATAGGTTTTGTATTAGATGATTTTGCCCAACTGCTGGCTAATGTTCTGAGCATGCTAAAGTAGGCTCAGTTACGCTATGACGTTTGGTAGGTTAGGTGTTTTAAATGTACTTTTGACATGATATTTTCAACTTACCATGAGTCTATCAGGATGCAAACCCATTGTAAATTGAGGAAAATCTGTACAATAAATACCACTTGATTTCCCTTTACCTTGTGTAAATAAGCACATGCTCCTCAGTGAGGACAGGTAATTAAACGGACAATCAAGTTACATGATTGTTCTGAATTCAAAATAAAATACTAAATATACATATGAACAAATAGCCAATAGTTTATTTTCACTACTCATTGACTTCTTGGTTCTTAGCTGTTGTATTGGCATTTATTAACCTCATTCATTCACAGGGTTGTGTTAAATTCCTAAGTGTCAGACGCTCCAGGCCTCTGGGCTACAACAGGGTGGCAGGCAGATTTATAAACTGGCCTCAAGGTTTCCCTCTCCTGGTGTCCCTGCCCTGTATGTCACCTCCCCTTGAGGGTGAGTAGCACCCGTGACTACGTTAAGAGAGAAATCAATCCTCTGATTAAGTTACATTATATTGCAAAAGTGAAGAGACTTTTGTAGATGTAATTAAGGTGCCTCGATTAATTGACTCAGTTAATCAAAAGGAGACTATCCTGGGTGGGCCTGACCTAACTAGGTGAGCTCGTAAAAGAGGATCTAGAGGTCAAACACCCTCCTACTGACCTTGAAGAAATAAACAGCTGTGCTGTGGGCAAGCTTCACAGCCAGAACCCAAGGGAGCTTCTGGAAGCTGAGAGCATCCTGCCAGCTGACAGTCAGCAAGAGAAAGCGGCCCTGCGTCCTACAACCACAGGACACTGAATTCTTCCAGCAACCTGAATGAGCTCAGAAGAGGACTCGGAGTCTCAGATGAGATTACAGCCTGGCCAACACATCAATTTCCACCTGGTGAAACCCTAAGCAGAGGACCCAGCTAATCCATGCACAGACTCTGGATCCACAGAAAAGGTGAGACAATAAATGGGCATTGTTTTAAGCTACTGAATTTAAGTAGAGAAATCATACAGACAGGGAATAATATGGATAGGGTCCCTGCTCTCACGGAGCTTTATTTATGTCTACTGAGGGAGATAGGCAATGAGTAGCTAACAAACAAATGTATTACTTCAACTAGTGACATATACAATGAAAAAAATGCAGTGGGATGATAGAGAAGAGGCTGAGGGTGGGACTCACATAGAATGGCCAGGGAAGACTACTCTGAATGATGAGGAAAAAGCCAGGCATGTGAGAATGAATGGGAAGAAAATTCCAGGCAGAGAAAACAGAAAGAGAGAAAGCCCTCAGCTACACTGGCCACATCATCACAGAATTAACTCCAAGAGCACATGGAGACACTACTACATAAGCCCAGTTATTCAATGAATGTTCAATTTAATGTATAACTGTCTAAAATTGTGCTTTGGTAGAGTAGGTACTATCAGACATCAGTCAGTTTAAGTGCCATTATCAAAAGTTTTAATTATAGTAGCCTTTTAAATTTGTTTTTTCTTCAACCTTTGCCAGGCAGAAATTTGCCTTATAGGACACAGTAATTGATACATAATGGAAATTCAAGAGCATAGTTATTGAATTGAAGTGAATTCTTCAACTTTATTTAAAGTTTCATGTTTGTTTGATTTTGGGGGGGAGAATGTTATTCCCTTTTAGGAAAACATTAACATTTAGAGCTATTAAATTGTGCTTATCTGAGACCTTTGATGTATAATTAATATCATAGAAAGTTTGCATTAAATGAATAAATACAAAATGGGAATGCATTTGTAATTTTGGCTAGCTGGCTAGTATTTATATATGATCTATGTAATAGGTACTGTGTGGTATCATTAAATCCGTGAAACACTGGACAACACTCTAGTTAAGTATTATTATAATTAATATTAGCACAATTTTAATGAAGAAATTGAGGCTTAAAAATACTAAGCAATTTTCTCAATATTAACTAGTAAGTGAGAAGCTATAATTTGGATCCAGGTGACTGACTCCAGTCAGCTTGTAAACCCAGCCTGTAAACCACTAGCTGTTTGATAATTCCAATAATGACCCAAATTTATTAAGATGCTTACCACTTGTTAGGCTAAACACGTTTCATATATAAACTCATTTAATCCTCACAGCAACTCTATGAAGTAGATGCTCTAAGTGTGTTTCTCATTTCATAGGTGAAACTCAGAGAGGTTAAGAAATTGTCCAGTCACTTAACTTCCCTGAGGCTCAGTCCCCTCATCCTAAAATGGGGCACCAATAGTACCTACCTACAAGGGCAGACAGCAGAGGATGTTCAGGCCCTGCATCATGCTCTGCACCGTCCCTGGGGTGCTGGCACCAATCCTAAGATCCACACTCAAGCAATGATCACTACAAAGCATCCCTGGTATGTTTTCTGTTCATTACTCTGGTGGCAGGTTTGCATAGACAAACTAATTCTATCTGAACACTTTAACTTACTCTGAATCATTCATTTCTTTAATTAGCATGCGTTGTCTTTTCTCCTTTGCTCTGGACTCTCTACCTTACATTGCTCTGTCAGTGTTCAAGGGCTGGAGTAAGGTGCCCTATCCGTCCCTCCCCAAGTTTGAATTTGAGTAGTAACTAAAATGTCATGCTCTGCAATTGATAAAGGAGCACAAAAATCTCAGTCATAATATAAGTTGGTCACAGGGATGGTAGGACAGCATGGAGAATATGGTCAATGGTTCTGTAACATCTTCCTATGTTGACAGACAGTAACTGCAGTAGTTCAGGTGAGGATTTAATAATGTTTCTAACTTGAACCACTGTGTTGTATACTTAAAACCAACATAATATTGTATGTCAACTGTACTTCAATAAAAAAAAGAATTTTTGAAGAGGTGAATAGAATCAAAACAGATGTGAATTGTTAGTCTGCAGAATATACTGTAAGACGCATTTTGGAAATGTGGGGCTAAAGAGACTAGGGGACTTCCCTGTGTTGTAGAAAGAAGACCAATGTGACCTCTAAACCCAAAGGAAGTAGGGAATATATCTCAGTCTAAGCAAGATGGCAGGAGAATATCCTGAGGACAGACAGGGCTATGACTAGCGAGAAACTCATCTCATCAATGGTATTGTAACCTTTGAAGGGCAACAAATGTGTAACAAGAGAGATGTGTCCTGAGTGGAATCGAGAAAAGGAGGTCCAAAAAGGAAACACCTGTCTGTGTTTATTCAGCTATGTCCAGGGATGAGAAGGCTCTGAGTTTAGAGCAGTGTTTTTCAAATTGTAGCTTGTGACCCATTAGTAGTTCACGAATCAAATTGTTGGACAACAACTGACATTTTTAACAAGATAGACTAGACCAAAGTGTATTGCATAAAGTAATAAAGTTAAGTATTGTTTGGTGAAACTTTTATTTCTTTTGTAAATATTTATATATACATATTTAAGTATGTGAGTTGCATGTACTTTTTGATGAGATAATGTCTTTATTTCTGTGTATCTCGGTCAAAAGTTTAAAAGCCATTGGCATAAAGATCTTATTTCAGTTTTCTAAACCAGTGATTCTCAGACTTTGGGATTTCATAGAATGATAAATCACCCTCCAAAAAAGGAAAAATTGGGACCTGTCAAAAGGTTGCCAATATATTCATCTTTTCAAGTTAAAAAAAATTTATAAAAATAGTACTATAATTCCCTAAAGTCAAGAAGACTTTTGATGTCAAAAATATGATGACATAATCACAGAATAAATGATCTTTTAAACTAAATATATTTGATTTTATGGTAAGTCCATCATACTTCCCTTTTTTTTTTCATTTTATTCCTGATTTGTGAAAACATGCTATGTGTCTAGTCATTGGAGAACAGACAGAAAGATGCCAAAAATGTAAAAGAGCAATACATATGGTTACTCTCACCTCAATAAATATTTTCTCAGATACCCATCTTCCTTTGCTTTATTTCAGCACTTACTCACATACCGTCTGATATGTTAGTTTGTACTTGAGGAGGAACAGCCTCTGTGACAGTATGCCAGGATAGAGAAAATAACCACTGTGGTTTGTTATGCCAGATAGTCCTCTCTTTATTAATTAATATACATGCTTTATAAATCACATGACTTTGTATGACCTGAGTCAATTTCCCCCAACTCATCACCTTCTCATCCAAGAATGAGTAAATACCATTAAATTTCTGGACCTATAAACTGGATTTTAGACCACATGACTCCCAGTGACAGAGCAGAGGGTCAGCTCATGACAGTTCCTGCCATATTATTAGTGTGATAAGGTCCCAAAGCTGACCTGAGTGTCTCCCACATTTTCAAATACCCCATAAGAAAACCATGCAGGAGCTCCTTGCTCCTGGCTGCTCCTCCAACCAGATTCTTTAAGATGCTTTTTACACTTTGCCATCTCAGCTTCTCCTTAGTTCTTGCCTGGATGAGACCTCCTTCTTTCCTGACCAATAGCCAAACTTGAGCAGACACTGGGGTGAGTCACTAAACAACCTAAACTGCTTTAGGAAGATAGACTCAAATATGTTTTAATAAAGCAGATGTGCACATGGGGACAACCAGCCAAACCCATACTCTCTCTGCTCTTATCCCCTGTGCTTGTTACCTGGATTTCTGGCTCACTCAGTATTTATTTATTTGTACTTTGTTTTACTTATATCTCCCAACAGCTGTCACTATTTTTGTACCTGAGAGAGGCTTCCAGAAGTGCACCAGTCATGCCCTTCACTCTGTCAGGGCATATGACAGCCTGAAGCAGCCAGCTGCCTCACTTTTTGATACCTAGTGACAACTTTTCAGATATAACAGTTTCAGATCTGACTGTAATAAAATTGTACCATTTCTAATTGACAAGAACCAAAGAAAGACAGTGCTTATGCAGACTCTAATAATCTGTAAAGTTTTGAAAACTCAAAGTATATTGGACTCAAGTTTATCTCTGAACTGTTTATATAAGATAGGGGTGGGTCACTAAACAAAAGAGTAGCATGAAAAAAATGTAAAGGCTTTGATTGGTCATTTTATTTTAAACACATTAACACATTAATTATGCACATTCCAAAGATAGTCCTTATGAATCAAAACTTATCTATTGATTAAAAGATTCCAACAGCACTTCAGCTTAGAAATGCTTCTCTAGCAATCAACTCAACTTACCACACATACTTGAAAATAATATAATTGCATTTCTTTCAAAGAAAAAGATCCTGTAATTCAAAGAATATTTTCTCTAATGTAGATTGAGTTTCCTCTCATTTAAACTAAATTAGTTAAATCTTATGTAAAGGATATTTACACGAGTGTCTTCTACTGCCTTCATTACCCTCTCTCTGCCCTGATTCTTTTAAAGGTCAATCCCTGAACTGGAAAAACTCCATCTTCCCATGTTTTCATTTCTCTTACACCCTGCAGAGAAGTGCAATTAGCAGTGAGGAATGGACATGCCTAATCACCATAGTAGATTGAGGTTCTAAGTAGTTGCTGCAGTGAACTGTATATACCAGTTATAGTGTCTAAAATGCAGACTAAATACACCTTTCTTTGAAAGGCTCTGTAGCAATAAGTAAATATCAGCTTTCATAATACTTGACAAATCTAAAGTGTATCATGCCTCTTTTGTTGTCCTAGAACTTTGTGATTTTGTTTTTTATTACAGTGCTTTACCCTTTCCTTCTTCCTGCTGTGTTTGTATTTCATTGAGAGATTCTCCATGTCTTTACCTTGGTATTCTCCGCACCTCCACCATCATGTCCTACTGAGGGTTCTTAACTGTGGGAAACCACTAATAAACGTTTACTGAATAGAATTAAATCATCCAGTCAAGCCTTCCATGTTACACAAGAGGAAACCCAGTCCCTCAAGGCTGAGTGCTCAATGTTAGCATCAGAGGTGAAAATCAAGTTCAGGTCCCTCGACTTCTCAATCTACTCAAATACCACACTTTGTCAAAGGACCTGGCTGTGAGCAGAGGTGAGATCCAGTGACTTGTGTTTGTTTGAGTGCTTGTTTCAGGTTTCTATTCAGATTTTATTTTCCTGAGCTTTTTAGTTTATTGTTGTTGTTTTCAGTTTTTAGTACATAAAAGGAACAGAGGAGAAGGGAGTCCATGGCTTCTCAGGCCATGAGGAAGAGCCCTGGGCCTTCCCTGCCCTCTGTTCAAGGGACTTGTACGCTGGAATGGAGGTGTAAGCTGGGAGGGCAGGGCAGCTGGGCATGCTGGGAGAGGTCAGAGGTCGGGGTCTGTGACCCACTTACCCCACCCAGGGGGACTCATGGGCAGGGATGGAGCCTCCTGGACCTCAACTGCAAGTCATCTGAGAGCTGCAGGCTGGGGCCAGAACTTGGACTCCAAGCCACAGAGTGGGGCCCCAGGCCTGACTCAGGCCCCTTCCTACCCCAGGAGGAGGAAGGGGCAACAGCATCAATCTGTTGAAGGATGCAGGGCTGTAGGACAGAGTGACCGGGTCCCTCACATATAGACATCCCAGATCCCCAAGTTTGTCTATCAGTGTTGTTTTTGTAGTTGAGAATCTGAGACAATACTGGCAAAATTGCACTGCAAAAAATTGCTACAGTACTCACTAAATTATAAAATATTATCCCTAGAAAAGGCTTCAGAAATCAAATACACAAATTTTACAAATGAGGAAAGTAAGGCCTTAAGACGTTCCTTTTGCATTATAATATATCCCATCATGTTTGCCATTAATCAGGCCTGACATTATAATTGTGTATACCCAAAAACCTAAACTGCTTTAGGAAGACAGACTCAAACATGTTTTAAATAAAGCAGACATACACATGGGGACAACCAGCCAAACCTGCACTCCCTCTGCTCTTGTCCCCTGTGCTTGTTACCTGGATTTCTGGCTCACTCAGTATTTATTTATTTGTTCAATTGGAACAGAGCCATAGTTCCAACTAAAACAACAGTTCTTTGAGGCCAAGAAATGTGAGCCCAGAGGGAGAGGAATTTGGAATCACACATTTTTAACATTCAGAAATAATTCAAGATAACTCAAGTGCTTTCTAAGCATAAACCACCAGGTGATGTTTCTTGACATCACCATTATTTGCCTATGAAAATATTTTATTGTTAAGACATGTTGCATTGCCAAAATATTTTTGATTACAAACATTTATATCAGTGGGTTCCACACAGATACACCCTCAATTCAATCAGGGATACTAAACTTTAATATGTATATGTAGATATTACAGAAAGATGATTAATAAGTAATTCATAGAGATCCATTATGTGGATGTTCATTAACTCAAAAAACAGAACTGAATGAGAGGAAATGGCTTTATATTGCTATAATAAGGATTCAAATTGTCTATGAAGAAGAACTTCCTGACAAATACCAGACTTGGACACCAAAACGGTTTTGGAATTTCCTTCTTTAAAGCTTTCAAATGAATATAACTTCCTTTTAAGACAGGGTAAGAAGTTTTTGTTGTCCTTGATTTTTGTTTGTTTTTTAAATGGAGGATAAAATTATATGACTTCTTAATGTTCCTTCATTATACTTCAAGGAACATATTTGCAAAACAGACCTCAAAATCTATTTGAAAATAAGGCTTATTAAACTCTGATACAGATGAGTAAAGAAATCTCTAGAATTTCTTTCATAGGTGAGATTCAAAATTCAATCAACAGCAGCAGGTGACTGGGGAAGGGAGAAGAGAATGGAGAGGGGAGAGGCCGGAGAAGGTCCATCTAGTCGAGGAAGGAACAGAGTGCCACACTGAAGTGCCCATCTCACAGCTCTGTCCTGAGCCCTGGGGTTCCCTAAATGTGTCCATGAAGAAACCAGTGGATTCTCTGCCCACTTCCTTCAAGTATTGTTTTTCAAGGCCTTATATATCTTAAGACAACATACATGAAAAGTTCTGTATTATAAGAAAATCATTATGACTAAGTAACTTTTCTAATTTAAATCTCTGTCTCAGTTCCTGTTTGCTGTAGGGCTTTGTAATGAGAAAAGCAAAAGCTAAGGTTATTATTAGGTTTAGGGGTTTCCTGAAACTGGAAAGAGACAACTTCAACGCTTCATTAGGCATTGCCTTGTATTGTCTTCTAATTGCTTCTTGTGCATAAATCTTGCTTTTCCCAAGACTCTGAACCTCTTCAGGACAAAGACATTGATTTATATATTTTTCATGTTGTCTAACACATCTCAGTCTACAGAGCATGTAGCAAATCACTTAAAGTAGTTGATTAATTTATCAGTAGGAAATGTTCAGGCATGTCCATGTATTTCCTCTGGGTATGCCCCCAAGTGCTCTGTGAATGAGCAAGTCATATAATTTTATCCTCCATTTAAAAAATAAATATCCCTGTGAATGATGGGTAATAGAAGAAGTATTAATTTTGAATATGTCTATGCAACACAGGACATGAACATGTTTTTGAAAAAAATTAAAAGGCAGGAGGTTAAACTAGATAGGTATATTAAGAATTTTTATATATTTAAATATTTAACACATTTAAAGTGATGTATTGAAACATGTTGCAGGCACTGGCCCAAGTATTTCACAAATATTAATTCAGTTAATCCTTATAATAATCAATAACAATAAGAAGAATTATTACTATCCTAATTTCATAATAAGAACCTGGGATCTACAAAAGAAAAGGCAATTGCTCAAAGTTGTACAACCTTGCTGGGATTTGAACCTCGGAAGTCTGGACGGACAGTTCATGCTCTTAAGTATTATACTGTTTGCAAGCTGAGCTAAATCACCTGGGCAAGGTGCTGTGGGAAGGAAAAAGAGAGACTGAGAAAGAGGGAGGGAGAGGCAGAGACATGAGGAAGCAAGAATGAAAGAGCAGGAACAGCTGCCATCTGCAGCCTGCCCTATTTCAAGGAAGACTTCCTTGATCCCTCTACCTAGAACACACTCATCACTCTCTGCCCCTTACTCTGCTTTATTTTTCTTTAAAGTACTTAAAACTGTCTGACATTACACTGTATTTTTATTTATCACCTGTCTTCATCCCCACCCCTCAGAGCATAATCTCCATGCAAACAGGACTTTTGTTTATTGTTTACTGTTCAATTCCCAGTGAACAAAATATACTCCAATTTGCTTAGTTGTATTTGTTGAATGAATGTACGAGTGATGAATAAACAATGATCTAATTTGTTTCCCTGCCTCTGATCTTGACAATAAAACAAGACAGAAAAGAGTTTAGTTATCTTAACTGGCATGAGAATTCTTCTTAAGAAGGTAGGAAATTGAATATCTATTATCTTTCATAATAATAACATATCTCCTTGGGGTAGAGGATAAAACCCCAAAGCCAATATTTGAGTAAACTTTCCCTTCATGAAATAGGAAGTAAAGGGAAGGGGAAAATAGAAGATATGAAGCTGGGAAGAGATGAACCAGTAAGATGTGAGGCTTAAGTTTCATTAACATTTACTGCGCTCCAACATGCTGTGTGAATGGAATCTGTGATGCTTAAAGAATGGGTTGGGATCCACAACCGGGCAGGTATGGAGCAGGTAGAAATGGCACATGGGGAAATGAGAGACCAAGAGGCAGAGGAAGCCTTAAGAATGTAAATCCCTCTAGAATTTCCTCAAATCATGGCATTCCTTAATGACAGTACAAGGGAAGTAGACTACAATCTACCTTTTATGTCAAAACTATGCATTATTTATGCTTCATCTCTCATTTATATAGGATTTCCTTATATGCTGTTGTATTTTATACTGACATCATTAATTGGTTATATTGGAACTTTGGTTGGGAAAGATTAAGGTCATGCCAGCATGTGCTTTTCATCCTTAGTATGTCTAGTAAAAGTGAATATTTAATTCCTCTCCTTTGCCTCAGCATAGTACAAGGAAAAGGCAGGACCTTCAGGCCTCCTACAAAGTGCATCCTCCCTTTCATGTGCACCCTCTGCAGGATGCAGGGTCAAGGGAAGCCAGATGTGGCCAAGCGATCCTTCCCCTGCACCCTCCTTTCTTCCTAAGACCCCTTCTCTTAGTAATATGCTTTCACCCCAGCACCTTTGGCAGCAAGTTCAGAGTTAAGTTTTCTTAAGGTAAGAATAATCATACAAAATCTTTCATTTTGTGTTATAATATCATTTTAGGGGTTAAGTCTGGGAATAATAATTTTAATAAAAGTATTGGATTAGGAGCTCCAGGAATAAACCTACCTGTTAATAATAATTCTTAAAGAACTGCATTTTTATTGCAAACTGCACACTCACAGTTATCTATTACTGCATAATGAAGGACCCCAAAACTTAGTGACATAATACAATAATAATTTTATTATGCATACAATTTTGTGGGTTAGAAATCTGGGCAGGCCACAGCAATGATGCCCAAAGCATTATTTGGGCACAGAAGGGGGAAGTGCTCAAGTGTCTAAAGCTAACTGAGACTGGGGCTAGCCAGCTGTTTCCCTCTCCTCATAGCTTCTCCATGTGGCTAGCTTGGGCTCCTTCATAGATGGCAGACCCACAGAGTCAGATTTTTTACATGGAGCAAATTACTAAACCTTCACATGTCCCAGCTTCAGAAATCCCAGCTTGTTATTTCTGGCGCACTCTAATTGGCCTAGTAGGTGACTAAGGTTATTCCAGATGTAAAGAAATGGGAATTAGACTCCACCTCTCACTGGAAAACTAGCAAATAATTTCCAGCCATCTTTTATCTCTCACACTGTATTTTCTTGGAACATAACCTCAATGTAAAACACAGATGATGTCTTCCTTCAGTCCTTAAATTCTATAAAAACAAGGATATAAGTATTTCACTCAACCATACACTTTCAGAAATAGACACAGTTCCTTGAAAATGATTGGAGATCAACAAATGCTTATCCACTGAATATATGAATGAGTCCATTCTTAGAAGCATGATAAATAAGTTTGGGAAGCAACTATCCAGGCCACTCACCCAACCCAAAACTACCAAGCAAGAATATGCACAGGGAAGCTCTGCTGTTTTCAGTAGGAATCTTCCCCAGCCTCCAAAACCTATAACCAAAAAGATTCCATTGTACTTACTGGAGACCTTCCTGGGATATAGGAACCACTCTCTCCTGATAGCACTGAGCTGGGAGCATGGCCTGGTATCAGAAATCCCGACTGTGTCAAGATAAGATTACCACTGGACCTAGTCTCCCTCTGCAGATTCTATTTCCATGCAAGATTCAGTCCACAGAAAATGCAGATGCAAATGCCATTTGAGGCCCTGAATTAGCCAGCCCTCTGATTCCAATTTCTTTAAACATATTTCTATATTTTCAACCTCTTTCTCTCAACATCATTCATGCAAGATGTTACGGTTAGATGAAACAGTGAGCAGTGTGAAGAGCTATGAATGATCTGACATTTTATATCCTACTTGCAAACAAGTTAACCTGTTTCAGTGTCATGGCAGAAGGTACAAGACTCCTAGTTCCAAAACAACTACATTATTACCCAGGGCACAGTAGACACATAAGCTTCATGTTCACATCAATTCCCTTCACCTTCCCCCAAGTCATATGGGGATGACACAGAAGTGGACATAGGTAGATCTTGTACATGCCAAGAAACTGAGATATCCCAAGTTTAGGAAAACCTAATCTTTTATAAGATCATAAAATCTGTCTAACCTGTCTAACCTTTGTCAGAGGGAACCACTATCTTTATGTCACTGAACATCCTCTGCTGCTGTCTCTGTTTTCCAAGGCTGTTCACTATATAAGCATTCTCGAAAAGATAGCCCAGAAAAACAGACTGTCAGTGTATCTGCTCAAAAGACATTCAGAAATTCAAAAGATCCATGGAGAATTTCCTCTCAACATCCCGAAGCTAGAGACAGAAAGAACACCTCACAAGTATGTGATGAGTATGGTAGGTGGTAGAAAGAGTTTTCATGAAGTATAATAAAAAGGTGGAAAAACTCCTCTTCATCTTAGAAGACACTTCCTTTTCCTTTCTCTCTTTCCTTCTTCTTCCCTTAGGAAAAACAAAAATCATGTTGTTCCTCTTTCTTTCCATGTGGTTAATAGATGACCTCCTACTCAAGAGGCAACCCAGTCTTTGAAAGGCTTTTGAATACCAACATGGGGCTCAAAGTAAAAGACACAGAGTGGCTAGCTTAGCCTTCTCTTCTTTAGCAATTGAGGAGAAGAGCTTTCTTTTCTGTGAGCTCATCATTCCAGGTCTCTTATCACTGCCACAGCAATAAGACCAAGAATGCCAGGATCCCAAATGGGTTTTAATGGAAAAGAGCAACCTAGGAGGCCACTGAGCTGCCCCTGGCCTAGAAATTCTGCTGAACAGCTAACCGAGCCTGAGAGCTTGCTACTGATCCACAATGTGAAAACACAAAGAGACTGCGACTAATGCCTCTAGAGCCATAGGAGGTGGGGTCTATTTCCTGTCCCCTTGAGGCTGAGCTTGGCCTGTGACCTGCTTGGACTAACAGAATGTGGCGGAAGTGACAAGAGGAGAGTTCCGGAGCCTGGCTTTTAGAGATCCTGCAGCCTTTGTTTTCACTCCCTGGGGACCCTGAGGAACCATGTTAAAAAACATTTGACTTCCCTATTGAGAAAACAGGAGCATCCCGAGAGGTTGAAGACCACGCACGGAGAGACAAATCCCAGCATTCTAATCATCCCAAGTAAGGAGCCAGAAGTGATTGAGACCATTCCAGATTCCATTACAGCTGAATGAACGTGCCTAGCAGAGATGACCCATTCCAGCTGAGTCCTGCCTAGCCAGTCACAAACTCATGAGTCAGTAAAAATCATGATTATTGTTTTCAGTGGCTGGTATGTTTGTCACACAGCAGCAGATAGCTGTTATACATTAAGTGTGTATTCAAAATAAATTTTCAAAAATAAGTTAGTCCACATACAAACCTTTCTTCCTGCTTAACAACTAGCCTCTCTCCTTTTCCTACCTCAACCCACGTCTCTAATGTCTCTGCTGCTCTAACTGATTATACAATATCCAGCAAGGTGATGCAGAATCAGTGCAAATTGATGCAAAATCAGGGCAAAGTGATTATAATGTGAAATGGCAAATCTTCCAAAATACATAAGAAATTATGAATCTGATGAAGGTAATGTTAGAAAAGCCCTCATATCATGGGCAACTCTGACAAACGAGAATCTGCAGCTGGAATATATAACATTTGAAGAAATCCATGCTGAGGATGGTGCAGTAAGTGCTTCAAAAGGGAATGATTTGAATGGAATGTCAACAACTTAAGAGAGGCTCTTGAAAACCTGATGAAGCTCTGAAAGATTTTTGTAATAGTGACCCTATTAATGATATGCCCACAGAAGTCAAATGTAAAAGGACATGGTATCATGATACCATATAATTTTGTTAGAAAATTATGCTTCTCAAAGTCAACACTTGATTCATCCTTTGTTCTGATGTTTCACACATGATTGGCCAACTAAATTGTTGTTCAATGTTAGTTAATTTAAAATTTTTTCTTACATTTTAAAAGATAAAGCCCCAACCCAATCTTTTCACTCCTTTCTTCCCTATTTTTTAAAAATTCACTCCAAGTGGATTTGGAGGATACCAATTACCTGAGGAAATTGGGGGACCTGTATAAATATCTTTAATTCATCTCTTAATGAGCAGGCATACTCCCTGAGGGCAGGTCTTCGACCACACTTTATTAGTATCCTCAAAACAGTTTATCAAGCATAGCCCTGAGCAGATAGCATGGACACAAAAACTCAATAAATGTAACAACAAGTGACCTGCTGATTGATCGGCTTACATGTAGATTCTGATATTGAAGAATGGCACTTTTCATTATTAATCCCTGATTCAATATGAGCTGGTATTTGTTCCTCTCAAAACTGTTCATCGAAGGCCTATTACAAACTTCCTGCTGACAGCACTTTCAAAAGGTGGATACATTTAAAACCAATTCAAGCATGTAAAGTCGTTTTAGGAAATAAACCCTACGTCCCAAGGGCTGGGCTGAGGAGAGCCACGTTTCGAACAGGTGTGCCACTTCACTGAATAGGAATTTAGAAATGTCAAACATTAGAAGCACTTCAGAAACTCCAACTCAACCTGCCTGCCAAGCACACTTCTGGGCACGTGTCAATGCATGCCTTGCAGAGATGGGTACTTGTGAAAATCTCTCAGCACAGATTGGACATTAGTTAAAACAAATCAGTGTGGTAGGTTCTTTAAGAGATCACGCTTCTTTTTTTTTCTTCTTCTTCTTCTCAAAAAACCCTCTAAATTAAAAACAAAACAAAAAACGTGGTCATTCAAAATTTTCCATCTATTACATGATGAAAGCCCGTTAACAGCATTACATGTTTAAATGCCCTTTAAGAGAGATTTGGTCTCTTTCTACTTATCTAGAATCCCTAATTGTATGAGTAATAAGAACTGAACTGTTTTCCTTGTCATTATCAGGGTTACTTCCATGCCTTTGCTAACTAAAAACTGACAATACAAGCTTGACTGCAAGTAGCCTTTAAACTTGGCCCCTCTCAGAAAAACACCAGGCGTTCTGCAGCACATCAGTCTGTTCCAGGGCAAGTGCAAACAATACTTTCCGTTACAATAACTTGTATGGGGGGTGGGGGGACGGCAGGAAAAAAACAGGCGCTCTGTTGTATCTGTAGTATAGCAGCTAGAGAAAAGTTTACTAGCTTTAGCTAAGTGTAGGCTCTGGAGCTGAGCCAAATTAGCATGTTTTTCTCTGCCTCTAGATGAAGTCATGATTGAAACATGGCATTGAACTTATTTTTAAAAGGGAAGGGGAGTACGAAAGAAAAGCTAAACCTGCAGGAAAGTGCCCTATGCTGAGGAGATCATGGTTAGGAAGTGTGGGCAGGCCTCTGAACCCTGAGTGGTTCTCTGTTCTGTAACCTTCTCCTCCCACTGGGTGGAGTAGGGCTTTTAAGAGCAGCTGGAATGCAGTTTTCCTGATCAGTGTAGCCAGTTGTTGCCTGTCTGAACCTCTGCCAGTCCTGGAGCGCAGTGCTCTGAGCTCATACTAGCTGTCCTCACTCTGCACCCCTCACTGCTGTCCTTCTCACCAGAGCCAGAAGAACTTTCCCACCTGTTCAGCCATGGGGGAGGGCACGGCACAAGCTGAAAAGTTCCAGCTCCAGGGTTCTGAGGTGTGGCAGGAGAAGCCAGCCAGCCCCAGCCCAGTGCCCTCCTCTACTCCAAGCCCTAGCCTGAACCCGAGGAGCACGGGGGAGGCCATCCAGGACAACTCACAGGTGAACGCCGTCACGGTGCTCACACTCCTGGACAAGCTGGTGAACATGCTGGATGCTGTGCAGGAGAACCAGAACACGATGGAGCAGCGGCAGATCAGCCTAGAGGGCTCGGTGAAGGGCATCCAGAATGACCTCACCAAGCTCTCCAAGTACCAGGCCTCCACCAGCAACACGGTGAGCAAACTGCTGGAGAAGACCCGCAAGGTCAGCGCTCACACTCGGGCGGTCAAGGACCGCATGGAGAGGCAGTGTGCGCAGGTCAAGCAGCTGGAGAACAACCACGCCCAGCTCCTAAGACGCAACCATTTCAAAGTGCTCATCTTCCAGGTCAGTGGTCCCTGCTCCTCCACCTGTCACCAACTGGGATGCATCAGCATGCATGATCTCAGTTGGCCTGGCTCTCACCGCCATTTGTACATCTGTCCTGCCTGTCAGGGATCACACACACAAGGCATTGTTCTGTCAGCCTCCAGTGGGGGAGTGTATGTGAAATCTGCACTCAGGAGTGGGAATTTTCCAGGTCACTTGCAGCCTAAACCCAAGGCAGGTGCCACGGGGTTAGTAGGCTGAGGTCGTTTGTCAGGGAACACCTGTACACACTCCATACAGGTTGGGAAGGTGAGCAGTTGCATACACTGAAGTCATATTTATTTGTCTCTTTGCGTTATGAACTTGGGGCTCTGCCTGCAGCTGTTAGCTGACAGGGCAAATTAATTCAGTGGCTGTTTATTAACTCCTCATGGAAATGCAGTAATCATGTGAGTTTTTTATTATTTTTTTAATTAAAAAGTCAAACTCATAACTACTTTAAGATTTCCCTTTGTCCAAAGACTACCAGTGTTTTAGGGACTAACCAAGTATTGAAAACGGATTCCATAAGAGTTGAACTAGCCGATTCCTTTCAATACTCTTCTGGCTAAAGCGATTCTTGTTAAGTTCTTTTCTAGCAAATGATGCACTAAAAATTCAGAGCATAACTCTTAACAAATGCACAAGATATGCTTCTCCTTGCTCAGAGACCACCACTGTAAAGTAAAAATAAAAGCAGTGTTATCAGTTATAGGTACAAAGGCTAGTCTTGAATATTTTCTCCTTCAAATGGTTGCCTTAGAATAAAAAGGCCACTTAACTTTTTTAATGCATCAATGATGCAATTAATGTAGCAAGAGGCTATCTGGGGACAGGGAGATTGCGTGGGGCTGTTGTTCCGCCAAGTGGTGGGTATTTGTGAATCCCAGGGCAGTCCTGCCTAATTCTGGAAGCCCTTCCGCCCAGTGGAATCCAGCCAATGCAGAGCCCAGGAAGCAATTGCTATCCCTGCCCCAGGGCTGTCTTGTTGTGACCATGTGAATAGGAGAGGATTTCAAAGCCATGGAGGGGAGAGGCTATAACCAACTGTTTGATTGTGAAAGGCATACAAGAAGAGCCTTCATCTCCCAAGAGAGATTTAGACACTGGAATTTAAACCGAGGGACGCTTCTGTTTCTAAATGAATCAGCTCTGCCAAGTTAGAACCTAAGCCTCCTTCCCCCCATAAAAGGAAAGACTCATCCTGCTGCTTTTTTGTCCTCTCCAAATTACACTTGATGTTGTAAAGCTTCAGGCAGCTGATGTCCTCCTATACCTTGCAGGCTTTTGCAGCCCGGAAATTTTTTAACTTGTAATGCAAATGGAATAGCTTTTCATGCGCCAGATGAACTGCGAAGAGATGTGGTAACTGTGCCCTTCTTAAGCCATATAAGATCCTTACTTTATTAGCCTGAAAGATATTAGAAATCTTAGTTCTCAAGTCATTTCTAAATTAAATACTGATCTCCAAACAAAACCAAACATGTAAAGGCCTCTTTAAATCTGAGTTACCAAAGGAAATGTCCCTTCCTCCAGTATGAATCAGAGAGATTATCTCTTGTCCTATCACTCAGTTAAAGAGGAAAAAAGTATTTATTGGTAGAGGAAAATCACAATTTATCAAATCTGATAAATTGTTTTGTTTTGTTTTGCCATGGATGCTCCATAGAGGTTGGGGAGAGGGATGGAGAAGATATCTGACTAAAAATTCAAGAGAATTGTAAATCTGACATTTAAAAAACAACTGTTGGGGAATTTAAAGACATATTTTACTATTGAAACCCTGCTATGGTCTTCTGTTTTGTCACACTGGATTGACAGGTGTGAAATTGCAGCCAGAAGTGGTAGGAATTCTCCACGTCAAGAGTAAAAGTTAAAACAGGGGTGCTCAGCAGAAGCTAAGCAATTCCAAAGCAATGAGTTCAGGCTCCATTCTGAGCCTCTTAGCAAGCAGCTTCCAAGGACACCTTTTTTTTTTTAAAAGAGCGGTTTAGGAGGCAAGAAAGGACCTGGACCTTTCTTATGCCATGTAAGGTTATTTATTAGCCTAAAGGATATTAGGAATCTCAACTCTCGAAGCTTTGCAAGATGATAATTTTGAAAAAAAATAGAAATGTAGTCCCGTAGTTGAAAGGTTATCTTTCTCTGGATCTTTCAGTAGGGGTATCTAGGGTAGTAATTATGCCAATGGATAAAATAATGCATGTTAGAGAGGGGTCCAGTTCAGGAATTGAGAGAATATGTATTGGTCATACATACGCTGGTTCAAATCCTAGTTTCACTGTGTGATCAACTATATTGTCAGTTTTGTGATCTTGTGCAAACAGTGTCTGAGCTGTGCCTGAGCCCTGCACATTGTGCTAAGCATCTTTCGGGGCATCATCTCATTTGCCCCCAGTTTACAGATAAGGATGCTGAGACACAGAGAGGTTTATAGCTTTTCCAAAGTTACTTACTAAGCCAGTGGTGAAGCTAGTTTTTGACTTCACATTTAATTTAATTAATTCCAATGTGATGTCTCCTTTCTCATATCTCTCTCATAGGGTGAGGAATAAATCGAATGATATATTTAAAATGGCTAGTAATCGATACGGTGTAAGAACTCAAGGAATGAAGCTCTTCCTGGGTGGGTCTAAGATGCATTTGCCTGGAGAGGAGGCTATACTCCTGCTTGGTTGTAAATACAGCTCTTGAGTAAAAACTGACCCCACCCTACCCAGTATCTTAAAACAGCTATGCTTATGCTTTTAGCTGGGACTTAATAACAGCTACACAAACACTCCCACTCCCTGCCAAACACTGTACAACTACCATGTTGAAATCAGTATCGTGTCCCACCATTCCCTGAAAGTGAAGGACTCTGCCCAAGGGCCGACCCTAAAGGACCCTTCTAGTAGCAGCAGTCTTCACAGCACAGCAGAGGATGAATGTTCCCTAGACCTGCAGAGAGTGAGGTGGACCGATAATGTCCCGGTTACCACTCTACATCTTTTAAGTAATTTGTCACTTTCAGCCTACTTGAACCCTATGCTAGACATTCTGTTACTAAGTCTATTGGTTTTCTAGTTTAAGACAAAAAAAAACTGTGAAAATAAAAGAAGAGAGTAAGAAAAGAAAGTCTGTCACCTGACGTGAGGATGTTCAGTACTACAGACTTTGGAAAGTTACATTTCCAGTTTGCAAAGTCCCCCTGTGTGCTCCAGGACCTGCAGGTGGTGGCGGTGGTGGTTGGTTATACTTATTCTCTCAATCCCTGAACTGGACCCCTTTCTAGCACACGTTATTATTTTATCCATTGGCATAATTACTACCCTAGACACACCCCTACTGAAAGGATCAAGACAAAGAGCCAACTTTCAACTATCTACTAGATACTTATACATTAGCATTTCAAAAACTCCTAACTTTGTCCTATTTAAAATACATCATCTGTTTATTTAAATCTATGCTGAATTTACAATATTTTTGTAGCTGTTAAGCCTCTCATGCCTTGGCAATTACTTAAATTATAACCAATAGTATCTAAAACAAGAAAATTCATCTCCCTTTGATCAATAAAATAAATTGTAAAATCCATGCTAAACTTAACAGCTTTCCATTATACATTTTTTTCATAATACCTTAAGATCAATGTTTGAATTCATAATACTGCGACAAGACCCAGTATAAATGAAATAAGACTCCAAAGGGTTGCTGATGCAAAAGCAAATACTTAAGACTAATAAGACTAACTCTTTGCCTATAGGTATGGCTTTTACTAAAAATAGAACTTGAACAGAAAATCAGTGAATTTACGTTAAGAGTATATTTTCTCTGTTAAATAAAGAGACTAGAATTTCACAGGTAACTGGCCTTGAAGTTGTGGCATCCACTGATGACCTCTTAAATTCTAATAATGATTATTTGAAAAAGCAGTTTAGGAATGATTTCAAATTAGGGGAACAAAATAAGAGTACTCATAGACAGCTTACACTTTCATCCACATAAAATTATGAAATTGGATGAAAAAGTAGAGGTTAGGTATTTGCTGTGGATATGTTCATGGAGAATCAATCTTATAAATGTGATCCAGTGTTCATCATTTGGGGTTTTTATGATGAGATCAGAATTTTAGAAAGGTGTTAAAAGTGCACCATCTTCGAACAATTTTTAAATTAATTTTTTTAAAGACTATGCTTTCTCCATCCAAATCCACTGCTCTGAAAACTGCTAAATTAGTACAGACTTAGAAGAAAAGGGGATATAGATAATCAAAGGCACCTTTATGACAAGTCAGGATGTTTATATTACATTGATAAATGTTCCTATAATGGGATATTGGTTTTGGTGTGTAACTTATCCAGTGCCCTTTTAGTTGATGAGATAAACAAAATACTAGTTCTTACTGTTATTATTTATACTTATTGAATGTTAGTGCTACCTCAGGCATTTTAAGTGACTACTGATTATTGTTGATATTTCTTCAAAAGAATCATTCCTTTCTCTCATACATTAAAAAAACTAGGCTTTCTCAGATGCAGCCCTTCAGAGTAAATGCTACCCTTTCCATTGTTTTGTAACCTACATCTGTTTGAATTAAATGAATGAACAGTGTTCCCCAGTGTGGCTCAGGTCCAATAGTTGTGATTCTTCCATGAAACAAAATATGTTTGACATTAGTGTACTAGGAGATCACTTCTGCAATTTGTTCATTGTTTTTCATGGCATTTAGGCTAATATCACATAATCAAACATTGTAGAGTCAGAAAGCACTTTAATAATCACTTAGTTTAACATGATTTTATATCAAAGAAGCAGAGGTTCTGAGAAACAAAGTGACTAGCAAGGTTTTATTTTATTAAGAATAGAAATTATTGAGTTGAATTATGAAATGAGTAAAAACAAACACTATAATCCCACTGTGGCAAAGTTCATATTTCTTGGGTTTTCTGTACCAGGTTTTAAATAATTCAGTACGATTTGGGTTTTGTTTTTTTTGTGTGTGTGTTTGTGTGTATGTATGTGACAAAGAATACCTAACCAGTGTGATCTTAAAAAGGAACTGAACCCTTGATAACACTTAAAAATAATGAAACTTTTAAATCCTCCAGAATGTGAAAGACTGCTCAGGGATTATAACTAATGCATTTTATTCTTATGACTTGCTGATTCCAGCGACAGCTGCCTTGGGGGTGCAGTTCTAATCAATGGCTTTATCCACTTGGCAATCTATACCTCAGAAACACAAATAGGAGAAAACCATCAATGTGTAAAAGAGACCTATAAATCAGAATATCAGGTGGGCATAGTTCCATTTTAATAACTAGTAGTTAGAGATTATTGAATAAAACATTCCATAGACACAAATTTATGGTCCTCATATTCCTCCAGGATGCCATCAGGTCCCTGTGGGAATATGACAGCCTTTATTATTGTCCTTTAACAACAGGGATAAGTTAGTGACAGGAGAGCAATCTGCTGGCTTCTCTCTCCTTATTCAAGCTTTTAAATGACTCACTGTAGCCACCCTTCTCTACTGCTGGGCATAGAGTCTCCTCTTTTAAAGTGTGTACATCTTTTTAAAGTGTGTACATATGTGCAAAGATGTGCTTCCACGAGCTCCATCTCAAGAAGTGCCCATCATGTTGGTAAGTTTCTCTGTTGATATCAACAAGCACAACTGGGACTATCAGTTCACAAGAATTAATATAAATAGCAAACAAGCGAAAGTGCAAGGACAAATGCCACTTCTCAAGAGTTCTTTCCATTCCTTTTCTCTTCTATGCTGCAAGCATATCATTCATATATGTTTGAAGTACGCTGTTTAATTCTCCCTTCCTTTGAGAAACTCCTAGGAGTCCTTGTGAAAGGTCAGAACCAAGAGCAGCTGCCCCAGTGGGGACTGAGTACCTTTTTGAAAGTAAATCTGTTGGGCAAATAGTCAGCTGCTCCTCAGGGCTTCTGCTTGGTGGAACTGCCCTGGGAAGCAACTCAGCCCATGGGGCTGCTTAATGCCGTGTTAGGGAGTCACACACCTTAAGCAGATATGTGCATAACCAGTACAGGCAAGCAGTGACAGCATGGAGGACATCTACGTGATCCTCCCCCTGGAAAGAGCCATCAACACTGGAATCTGTCAGAGAAAGCAGATCACAGAACAGATCAAAACCTGTCATGACAGGAGGCCAAAAGCAGAAGTGTCACCTTACCTGTGGGCGGGAAATAGATCAAATGTTTCCAGGAGGGGTGTGTGAGAGGACTGAGTCAGGACATGTATATAAGGAAGACGGGGCACTAGGGGGGATGCTGCAGTTACAGAGGCTCTGCTGTCTGAAGTTGAAGTTGAATTTCCGCCGTCATCACAGTTACTTCATAGTCAAACACCATGCATACAATTTTACTGAGGAATAGAGATTTTGAAGAGTGTCAGTATTTTCTACTGATACTACAAACACTACGGAAAGGTAAGACCCACATGTGCTTGGAAATTTACAAGTTCCTGTGTGAAAGGAAAGAGTTTACCTTCAGAACAGACTCCATAAAAAGTCACAAAATAAACACTGTCCAGTAGATGCAACACAAAATGCTGCTTGAGTAATTAAAATGACAGCAGAAGCAAAGCAGACAAGAAGACAGAGCTCACTTGTATAAAGCCACATCCAACTCATTCTGGATTATGTCTCTTTCCACTGGGTTTATTTGCACAGTTGGCATGAAAACCTGTATATAAATTCCCCAGCCATTGTACGAAAGAGTTCAGCTGGGTTTCTCACCTTCCCTCAACTGCCCTCCAAGGTCACATGATGAGAGAGACAAATGAGTCCAAGACTTGACAGTAACTATGCCTTTTTAGTAATACAATATACATTCATGAGATGCAATATTATTCATTTAATTCTTTAAGAAATACAGTTAATACATCTACCTTTCATTGAGGTTGAAGAAAGGAAAAATGTCAGGGTATCAGGATATCAGATAACAGGCACTTCGGCCTGCTTCACTGAAGACTTTCGGTGACATCTCCCTGAGCCCCCAGCGTCTTCCTTTCCTGGTAACAACTCCTGTCAAACCCTCCCAACCCACTTGTCAAGCCCCAGAAGTAATTTTGCTTCTGGACTAAGTATCAGAGCCCCAGCTATGTCTGCAGTTTGTCTCTCTTTCAGTAATACTCACCCACGGAGATTAAAATCCTTCCTTAAAAATGCAAATGGCTATTTCCCTTGGGCTTTAGGTTTTCCTCATTTTCCAGTGACATCATCAGTCTGCAAACCTCCTTCTAGGCACAGAGCTAATCCCACTATTTTGTAGTCCTCAGACTACCCAACAGAGGGCAGCTTCTATTCCAGCTGCCATCAGGGTTTCTTAGAAAGCCACCTGACCCACAACATGCACTCATTCAACAAACAACCGTTGAGCTGTGGTGAACTCTGCTAGTCACTGGAGCCTAACAGTGAACAAGAGACCAAAATTTCTCCCTCATGGGGAGTACACGGTCATGAAAGAGACAAGTTGAGACTTAAAAACACAGGAAAACTGCTCTCTGTAAAAGTCTGTGTCATAAATGACTCGTGGAAATCCCATACACCTTTTAGTTTTTTACTTTGTCTTTTATACTGTGTTTGACACTTTCTATGACATTCAGAATGGGAAGGTATGAAGAGAGCTTTGGGAAACAATCTGTGATTTCTTTACTCCAACAAATACTCTATTTAACCAGACTTTCTGCTTTGTACTTCTACCCAACACTCTATCCTTTGTTTCAACACAATTTATTGAAAATACTGGTATAAGTGTGTGTGTAAGAGGGAAACACAGGGCTGTATCTTTTCAGAGTATCATAATTATACCCACCATTCAGTGCTTATCAAGGAGAAAGATAAGTTTCTCAATAGAAAAACTTTATTCACTTAGTCTTTGTAGCAGGAAGTTAAAAAGTATACAGGCACACTCTGAGAGCTTGTCTTTTATTATAACCCCAATTTTATTGACTTTTCAGTCAACCAAAATTGAAAAACAAGAAGAGAAGTTCTTACCCTGAACATGAACTGGGGCTGAAGTCTAGACCCCAGATAGACTCTTAAATTCACTAAAACCCATTAATTTTCAAACCAAAAGTTTACAGGGCTGTTCACAATATGATCAGGTAACACAGAGGACCTGGTTGAAGCCTGGATGGCAGTGGGCTCTAGGGTCTGGCCCATCTTAGCATTCCTATGGAACCCTAGGGCCCTGGGAGAGCAGTTTGAAACCTGCTAATCTAGGTCAAATCCTCTTGTTCATATCTGGACAAAACTGAGACCCAAGGAGATTCAGTTATTTTCTGAAAGCCACACAGCCACTTAGCAGTACAACAAAGACACACTCGGGCCTCCTGTCACACATTTTTTCTATAGTATCTTTGCTTTCAATAAAAGTGTGAAGGCACCTTGTTGGCTGGCTGTCATTTTCTGATATTTAAAGGCAAATATAAAAATCAAAGGGATTCCTATGCTGTGTGACCCAAGTTTGAATTCAAATTTTACTTCTACCCAGCACTCTCCACTTAGCAATGTTGAAGCACCATCACACTCATACCCGGGAGACGAGGCTCAGGTTGGGTGCCCAGAGACACAGGGCCAGGCAGATCTCTGTCTGTGGGCCTAGAAGCTGGAGGAAGAGAAGTGCTTGGAATAGTGAAGGGCTGGGAGAACAGGTTCCTGAACTTCTCTCCTCACTCCTACATCTAGGTGGGGGACCGGGAGTATTCTTGTCTAAGGACGCTGGTTAACAACAGAGCCTTCATAAGCTGTACTCTAAAAACAGCCATAGTAGGCCACCTCCTCTTATAAATGCCCACAAAGGATATCCTGAACTGCAAGTTTTCACGAATGTGCCCCCAGTAAGGCTGGCCCTTGTTTCTTTTACTCTAAAATTATGTCACCAGAAAAACTAATATATATTTTTGAATAGATATAAATTGACCATATCTTTACTTCAGACTTCTAGTTGGGGAGAGAACCTTATCAAGGATTTACATGGTTTCTGATACTGGAGAACTTCCCAGTTCTCTCCCCTGCCCCCATTTTTATCTTCCAACTTGACCTCCAGGCTCTTCTCAGTGGGATTTTGGCAGGAATAGAGCATCTGACCTCAAAGGAGGGGAGCAGAGAGAGGACCTCTGGGCTAACAGTAACTTACTTTAGCTCCTTTATCAAGGAAGCTAGCATCCCGGTCTATCAGAGCCATAGCCCACTTCCTGCCTGCCTGTCACTGATACAGCCCTTGCCAGCTGTCCTCCTAATATTCCCAAGAGGCAGGCTTGGCCTTATCCACCCTAGGGGGAATGACTTGACCAGTTTAGAATTAACTCTTCATAATCTAGAAAACTGAAGCCAAAAAAGTTTGGTTTCCATCATCCCCCTATGTCAAATACACATGGGCTGCAAATTACAGCAGTTTAGGACTATTTGTGGAATGTGTCACTGACATGAAACACACATTGTCCATCTTTTCAGGAAGAAAACGAGATCCCTGCCAGCGTGTTTGTGAAGGAGCCAGGTCCCGGCGCCGTGGAGGGCAAGGAGGGGCTCGCTGACGAGAACAAGTCCCTGGAGGAAACCCTGCACACGGTGGACCTCTCCTCGGATGACGAGCTGCCCCCTGAGGAAGAGGCCCTGGAAGACAGTTCAGAGGAAAAGACGGGCGAAAGTACAGCAGAGAAAATAAAAAGATCCAGCCTCCGGAAAGTAGATAGTCTCAAGAAAGCATTTTCTCGCCAGAACATCGAGAAAAAGATGAACAAGCTGGGGACCAAGATCGTATCTGCAGAGAGGAGAGAGAAGATTAAGAAATCTTTCACTTCCAATAACCAGAAAACATCCTCGGGGAAAATCTCCCCCTTCAAGGTCTCTCACCTCACTTTCGGTCGACGGAAAGTCCAAGAAGGAGAAAGCCCTGCAGAAAAGGAGACCCAGTCTGAAGACATGCCTGGGGGTGACCAGATGCCCAATGAGCACGAGGAGAGCTCGCTCGCGGAGGGCCTTTCGGAGGAGTCCCTCACCGGCGCCCTGGTGGACGGGGATGCTGGGAGGGCAGCCTCCAGAGGGAGTAACTCGGGCAGGGACAGCAACATCGACCTGACCATTGTGGAGGATGAAGAAGAGCAGACAGTGGCCCTGGACCAGGCACAGAAGGTGTGCTACGAAGGAGGCGACGGGCTACCCTCCCAGGAGGCAGAGCGGGCGGCGGGGGAGCCCGTGCCGCCAGCAGTGCTCCAGGTGGACCAGAACGCCTAACCGCCCAGTCTGCTGCGGCCGCCCGCATTTCTGGTTAGGAGGCTACTAGAGCCTAGAAACAAAACTGCTGCACACCTCCAGCACTACTCACTTGCTTCTGTGTTACTGTCCTGTCGTAGTAACCATTTAACACACAGTAGCCCACACATAACCAAGATTTACTGTGAAAGCAACCTGTCAGGCGCTCCACTTCTGATTTGCTCCTGGGTTCTATTTCTGTAGAAATTCTCCAAGACGCCTGGAAGAAGAAATGAAGCAGTTGAGAAACACCGAACAATTTCATTTAGAAAAACCAGAGACTACTTAAGATACCAGTCACGAAATGTGATTCATTTATTTGTCATTCCATAAGCTTGCAGCATAGTGTGCCAGTAATATGTTGAATTTCCACAGAACTCTATAAATCTAATTATTCTTCTTCAAGTGTGTGATATATAGTATTCCTATATATTTAAGCTAAAGATGTAACTACTTTAAGAAGACAACACTTTTTTTAAAAGGTAGCAGAGAAATTTCAGTGGTCTGTTCACTCAATAGAAGCCAACGTTTTATTGAAAATGAAGGAAAAATAGAAAGAATATAATATTCAGCTGTGAGGTAACATATGTATAAAAGTGAGGACTATTAGAAAAAGAAAACTAAGAAGGAGAAGTTGGAAAATAAGAGAAAAAAGAAACAAAGAATGTCAAAGAGAATGAAGACAAAGAAAAAATCTATGCATTTAAAAGTAAAATATTATAATACTAACTCCAGTATTCCACTCCTTAAATAATAATACTAAAAATTTCATATATCCTGGAGTATCTTCACAATATTTTTATTTCCTCATATCTTCAAATAATATGAAAAACATAGTTTGCTGTGCTAAAGCTGCATTTTTTCTTAATAAATAAAACACATTACAAATATTTCTCCAAGGAAGTTCAAAAGTTTGTTGTCTCTTTAACATTGGAATTAACATAATTAATATATACTGCTTTTTGTAAGAAGTTGGATCATACTATTCTTTGATGCAATGTTTCCCAAATTTGAAATAACTTTTACCCTCCAGATGATGTAATGTAGATTTATAAGATGAAAAATCAACAGGTATGGGAAGGGAAGGATTCTTTTTTTTCCTTTTTATACATAATGGTAATTTCATTCCAGGGCATATTTTATTTATATATTAATTTCACAGTATATTAATATGATTCTTTTTAAAGCATGCTAGTGTTTATGTACTTGTGCACATGTATTCAGACAGGGTAATTTTTACTACTGCATAACAGTATACTAAAATATTGCTTTATCTATTTTTAATTACAGAATGCTAATGTTTAGAGAACACTGTTAAATTATAGTTGAAAGACAGTTGTACCAGGGAGCAAATTCCCTAGCTTTATTATGTACCACTCACTGTAAGTAACCTTACAAATATTGGTAATCCAAGACAGTATTAGCAAACTGTGCTTTGTCATATTAAAGGGATCAGATTAACAAATGTGCTGATGTCATAACCTATATAGCTATGTCCTCATTTTGCTATTCTGTACCCCGAATATTAGATTGTTGAACTAACAATGGCTGTGTTAAAGAAGACTAAATAAACCAAAAAAATAAAAGGTATACAACATCAGTTTTTGAGCAGAACAGTTTTAGAACAAGCAGAAAGAATTGATTTGTAAACTCTTCTCCAAACATAGCTGTAATGTTGATTGTTTCAATCTTGATTTCCCCTATTAACTCTGCTTTTTTTTTTTGCCCTAATCTTATTTAGAAATCCAAGCCTCATTCTTCAGGTTTAACTTTCTTGACATCACCTTGCCAGCTCTGGAAAGCATTTGAATTTATTGTAGCAGCTTGATGAATTTGATAGTTCCATCTGTATTTTTATTGTTTGTACCAGACCTTATAATACCTTAAATAGCCCTACAAACATGAATGTATTGAACTGTATGTTCAGTTTATTCACACAGATAAGCCTTTCTTCGTCAGTGCCACACACTTGGTAGAAGACTTAATTCCCCTCGGGGCCCTAAGCATATCTGTTTGACGGCCATGAAGTTACTGTCACTCCTCGAAGCCAAGGAGTTGGGGAATCCAGAGCTAATACAAACTGTACATTTCCTTTTCCAAAAATGCTTAGGTTATTTGCTTCTATCAACTATCTACATGTCAGTGAAAAATCTACACTTAATCATCTTTTTAGATTTCACTGACAAACATGTACTCTATGTTCCACATTTGAAGCATTACAATTCTAAGCAATAAAACAAAGAATTAGGCCAGATAATTGTTGGAAAACACATCCTATAGGGATAAGAGAGAATAGCAGTTGTGGAAATGAAGCTATTTATTCTGGATTATTGTTGAATATTTGCATGTTAGGGAGGCTGCAAAGTCCCCAAATTAGATAAATCTTCTTCCCACCCATCCAATAACCCATTCCTAACTTTATGTACCTGGAGTTCAAGAACTGGATTAGTTTTCCCCCAAAGATTGGTTACACATTAATAAACACTGAGATCCATATCTTAGAAATATTATTCACAAGAAAGAAGCATCTACTACACAGAACACAAATCTCACAAACATATAGCAAAGATGTCACTTTCCTACAAGATTTTATTTTTAAGATATATAGACAAATATATTGCAACAGGAATATTTTCCTCTTCGTACTTAGGAATCTAGTATATGATTGAATTTCTCTTTATAAACGAAATTAAAAGACTAAAACTAAGGCCAGTTCTGCCCAAAATAGAGATTTTTCACCTTTTTTATGTGATGAAAGCCCCAAATGTTTCTGCTTTTAGCACTGCTCATACAGAAGGTCAAGGTTTGAGCGTCACAGGTTGCAGTCCACTACCAGGAAACTAGAAGCTCCTTCAACATTGCCACGCTGCTAGTGTTAAGTAAAGGTTATAATGAAAGTCATTTCTGACATTAAGACACTAATACCCAAGCCCAGTTCATTCTTGCTTGAAAGTTTGTTTACTGCCCTACAGCCCAAGTCTAAATGATGTTATATTGGAGACTGGGAGTATGAGGAACCGAGGTACAGGCAGCAATCATTATTAACAGTTCCATAGCAACCACAAGTCTTTCCTTAAAAACCAAGACTCTGACACTGCAAAACAAGTTTCAGATGAAATTGGCATTGTGACCTTTGTATTCTGCTTGATCTGGGTGGCGAGATAAAGACTTCTGCAGCCAGGAACTCATTGCTAAAGGGAACAGGTAGTGGCTCACATTATGAAAGATACATTTTTCTTTTTGCTTTAACCATTGCCTTATCTCATAGTATTTGAAACTCTAAAATGATTTTTAACTCTCCACACAAATTGCCCCAATTAAGAAGCCACACATTCAGCAAAACAGCTTGATATTCATACATTTAAAGACTTTCCTCCTTAAGATGAACTCAGTAAATACTCAGTGACCAAAGCAGCCATTTGTCCAGTCTGTCTCTTTCGCTAAAATGCTTGGTGCACAAAGCAGTAAGACACAAGCATGGAGGAGAGGGGCCCTGCAGTTTTGAGAGCTTACTTTAGGCCAGGCTGGGTGCTCCAGGGGTCAGGAGTACTGTGTATCAATCACATGCTAGTTGCAAGCATTATCTCATTTAGTCTAACAAATCCTCCTAGGAAGGTACTGTTTTTACACCTAAGACTTTTGAGGTTAATTACTCCAACTAGTACAATGCAGAGAGAGGGGGAACACCAGAGTTCTCAGCCACTCTAAGTTCTCACTCATCTTGTTATAATTCAACTATTTTCCTTTGAAGGTCACAGAGTTAAAAGACTTATCCACGTTTACATAACCATTGAGTGTCAAAGTCAGTGCTCAACCCCAGTAAAATCCATGTTACTGCCAAAACAGACTCCTAATTATACCACCCAACTGTGCTTAATTATGAATCCTTTTATAAGCTCTCAGATGGTATAGAATTAACTGTTTTATCACTTTTTATGTGCATTACATACAGCTGTACTTTGTATATGGCTTTGATAATTGTCATACCAGTGCTAAGAAAAAACAGCTCACCAAGCCACAGCTCTCTTGGGGAGCCACAGAGAGACTGATTGAGGTCTGCTGAGGCCACAGAGGGGGTCCAAAACGACTTTGCTTCGCCTATTGTCACTAGCTGCAGGGGTTACTTTGGGCACAGTTTAATAAGGCAAGCTGTCAACAGGGATAGATACTGGCATCATCTAATTGAAAGATGGCACAGAAAGTCTGCATCAAACTCTTTAGGTTAAAGGAGACATACCCTTCCCCTCTGTGTCATGCTAAAAAAAAAAAGTCACTATATCGTGCCTGGAAACAATCTTCTTATCAACTAAAAAATAAGCAAATGGCAAATCAGTATGGGTGGCAGGAAGGATGTGGAGATCCGGGAAGAAACTTCAGGACATAAAGACCTAGCCTCTAAATATAATTCTGCAAAACTGTCCCGCTGTCTTCTCAAGGAAAGCAGGAGCTAAGGCAAGCAAATGCTGGTGTCTCCATTTCTGTGAGCAAGCCATCAAAGAAAATCCTTTAGGCCAGCCATCATTCATCAAGACGTGTGTTGCATGCAGCAACTTCTTCCAAAGGGTTTGTCAGTGGTCACAAACTCAAATGCCTAAAGGGCTCACATGAGTAAAACGGTTCAAGGAAATGGTGGCAAAGCTGTGACATGTGGGCTAGGTCTTGTCTGAGGAGATGCTCTTATAATTTATCCGCCCAGAAGCAGTGCCTCTTTTCTAATTCCCAAAAAGGAATTCTAGGAACCCCTCCTCCCCAGATTATAGTAGACTGGCAGCCACTATCCAAGTCCAGTTGCCTTGTAGGAAATCAGCCCGTGTTGCCGAAACAACAACTTCTCTTGTGAAAGGCCAAAATTCAGATTTCCCATTACAGGAAATTCTCCTGGCTTTTAATTTTTGGCAACCAGCTTCAAGTCATTTTAAATATTGTGTGAGACAATCATAACTGTCTGCTGTCTGAATGTAGCCTGATTCCTGATTTATAGAGATGAAGTCTCCTGGGTTCTCCTTTCCCTCCCTGAGGCACAGACATTAGAACAGAAAGCTAGTAACAGGATTGGATTTGTCTTGAGAAAAAGCACAAAAACCTTCCTAGGGAAATATAAAATGCAAAAATACCCTTGCCAGAACTTGAAAGAAATTTTTTCTTGCTGCTTAGAGAACTTGTGAAAATATTGCCATTCATGAGCAGAGGAGACCCTCACCGATCATGTTGATAGGTGGTTATATGTTCTCTGATGGGCAAGCATCAGTTCTGGTTATTAGCATTGTTAGGTACCTGTGCATTACCTTCTGAGTGCTTGGATGTAGAAGTGATTGGTATTTTTCATAAACTGAGCATAGGTGTAACTATCCCATTTTTGTGTTCCTGTTGAAAAATATCTACTCCTGTCTATAACCTGGAGGCCCTACAGATGACAGAAAAGCAAGTCTGCCCTCTGTTTTGCCATATATCAGACCAGAATTGCCACCTAGCACTCCAATTCTTCAATTCTTTATTGTTAGTAATAAGGTACTAAAGGGAAAGAACACAGCTCAAGTTTTGGATGCTGAATTGAGCCTTCAGAGCTCAGAGTTGGGGAACAAAACTGTTACAGATTTAGCACATGGGGCAAAAAGACATCCTTTGTTAAGAAGAAACTTCATGCTTGCTTGCAACCACTTGAAGCTCTGAAGAAACATAGGGATTAGCTGTGTTCTCCCAAGAAACATAGGGATTAGCTGTGTTCTCCAAGGTCCTCTATATGTTAATTGTCTCTAGAACCCCAATGACATGCAGGGAAAATCTGTGTATTCTGGTGAATGTGCCCTTATTTGAAAAATCTAATTTCCTAGGGACTTTAAATCACTAATTTTATATACCTACATAACAAAAGGAAGCCTCCGCTCCTGGGATGAAATGGGGAGAAGCAATATCTTAGCTTATGTGACTCCCCCTGAAATTAACCAGGGAAAAAGGAGACTGATGTAGATTAGGTTTAATTTCATCATCATCTTTGGTTCTCTCTCTGTTTTTTTCTTTTACCACCACTCTTTCTATTGTCAGATGCCAAGGATGCCTCCCAACGACTGTGGAGCTAGACTTTTCAGAGACTAAATAAAAGCTGTTAAGCCCGAATTATCCAATAATTACAGTAGTTTTAGTCTGCAAGAAACATTTCCCCACTACAGTTATCCACTTTGTTTTATTAACATTTATTACATTTATTGGGCATCTATATGTGCCAAACCCTCTGTGAGGTCCACAGATAAGACAGAACGCAAAGAGTCTTTGCCACCTACAAACTCTCTATCTATTGAGGAAGAGATTAGTAACTTGAACTCATAGTAGCAAAACAAGAGGGAACAAATAATTTGAGAGAAAAATACATCTTCAGCCTTAAGAAAGTTGTTATTTGAGAAAGAGTCCCTCAAGATAGCTAATGGAGACATTGTAGCTTGGCTATATAACATATTATAAATGTCCAGAAATGTAAAGAAGCTAAATTGCAACAGATGTAGGTGTGTGAACTTAATGAATATACAGGAATAGGGAATAGAAATTTCTCTGCTTTAACGTATGGTGCTTAAAAATGGTGCTACTTCAAAATAGCAGAAGGGAGAATGGGTGGGAGAAAAATCTATAATCTTTAAAATGCAACATTGACAGCGAGTACCTTCATTTGTTTTAATTAACAAGTAAATATTGAGCATATAATATACACCAAGCCCTGTGAGAGGCACTGGGTTCACTGGGTAGACAGCAACTAGCCAGACACATGCTCTTCCCTCCTGCTACCCCAGCAAGCCCTGAAATAAACTGCTTATTTAGTTGTCTCTTGCCAGAAGTTCAAATCGCTTTTGCTTTCAGTTTTTGTTTTATTTGGTTTTAGGGACTTTCCCCTCATGAAAACACATTACTAATGTATAATGTTATATACTATCTTTTTCTAAGCTGAGACAAGGCTGAATAAATTAAAATATACAATGGAAATCCAAGAGAAAATTTGACTTCCTTTAGGTACTGTAACTACATTCAGCTTCGAAAGCAAGCATGTTAACTTTAAAGTAAGAGTTGGGTTTTTTAAAATAACATTTGTCAAGGTTCTTTAATTAAAAAATAATTAAGGGAAAAAATGGCCCATAATCCTACTTCCCAGATAAGCCCCAGTGTAATTGTTCATTTTCTTTAAAATATTACAGAAAACTAATAGTAACTAATAATAGTCTTCTACTGTTGTGTAACAAATTAGCCCCGTGAAACAGCACCCGTTTATTAGCTCACAGTTCTGGAGGTCAGAAGCCCAGCACGGTTTGCCGGATTCTCTGCTTAGCATCACAAGGCTGAAACCAAGCTTGACTGGCCTGGCGTCTCTAGGGGTAAATCTGCTTTCAGGCTCATTTTCATTGGCAGAATTCAGTTCCCTGCAGTTGTAGGACAGAGGTCCCCATCGCCTTACTGGCTGTCAGCCCTGCCCGGACTGCCCGCAGCTCCCAGAGGCTGCTCACATTTCTTGCCCTGTAGTCCGCACCATCTCCAAGCCAGCAATAGCACATCCAATCCTTCTTGTGCTCTGAACCTCTGATTTATTTCTCTCCTTCTTTCTTCTCTTTCCTCTCCTTCTCCTTCTCCTTCCCCTTCTTCCACTACTCTTCTACCTTCAAAGAAAACTCTCTTCCTTTAAAGGGCCCCTGTGATTCCATCAGGACCACCTGGATAATTTCTTTTCAAGGAAATTACATCCTATAACAAAATAAAATTACAAGAGTCAAACCCACATGCAGGGCATGTGATCCAGGGAGCTGGGAAATCTCCGGTCCACCTTACAGTTTTGCCTACCACATTATGGAACATGGTCAGGGAATTCAACTGAAGAAAAAAGGTATTGAATGGAAATTAAATCTCGCCCTTTCCCACTTCTTCCAACATTTTACTCCAGTGGTAACCATGGTCAACAGTTTTCTTACATGTCCTTCCAGGAAAAAAGATAAATAGATAATATCTGCAACTCTTTATTTCCTCTTAACATTTAAATAGCCAGGATCTTACTGCACCCAGCTCTTCTCACTTACTCTCTCTTGGCACTCCTTCCGTGGTGGCAAATGTGCATATGCATTATTCTTTATCACAGCTACATAGCAGTAGCTTTTCATGTCTTTAATAGTTACATAAGAATAAGCAAAGAGATCAGCAATGAATCATCCCTAAGACCAAGACAGATTATTATCATTCCAAGTACTTTTAAATGTGGGGAGCGTTTGCATCAGATCCGTTATTCTACCTGAAACACTTACTTCTTTTAGAGTAGATGGGCTCTCCAAGAGTGCATGTTCTGGAAAAGAATCAATTTATTTTTCTCCAAGTAAATTTAAATAATAAATTCTGGAGGAAGTGACATATTTAGACACAAAACGATTTTAACAGTCCTCCCTCATATTCCAAGGAAGGGTACCATAAAAAGAAGAAAGGAGAGGCAGGGGGTGCGGGGGGACCAGGGAGGGGAGGAAGAGGAAGAGGGAAATAGAAAGGCAGAGCACATCCGTTAAAACTGAACTGAAGTTGGGAATTCATCAATGCTTCAGAACAAGAAGAGATACCATTGCCACCTTTTTTCTCCAGAGCAGCATCAAAGAAATAAAAAGTATCTTATTTCTTCTTCCAAAAAAAGATGCATTTCTTGCTAATTATTTTCATTCTAAAGTTCTCAAACTACAGCGTTAATCTATGGCTTTAGAATACCAATTTTTCGTATCTGTTTCTTCGAAGTACAAAAAGACAAGGAGACTTCCACTACCTTTCATTGTTCTTTGGATGGGACTAGACATTAAAAAATAGATTTACATTACTAGTCATAACTTGCAACTCCGGAAGCTCCCACAAAACTCATATATTCATTTTTTTCTACTGAAATGACAAGTGCTCTGCTTTCATCAATTTAAGTGAAAACACAGTCAGCAGTAATAATGGCCTTGATTTCCATAAGCATTTTCTCTGTGTGAGGAGCCCAGGAGCTGAGGGCTTCTCTTCAGAGCTTGGCCCACTGCTCTGAAATGGAGATGGACTATTAAACATAATGTGAAGGCTTATTAGTTTATGTTAATACTTGAAAATGTGCTATTTGCTCTTAAATTTCCTCACCTCCACTGCAAAGAGATGTCCTAAAACCACAGCTCTAAAGGTTGCTACTGGGACATGGAGGAGGGCACGTTAGTAGTAATTTGGCAGCAATTTGCAAACAAACCCCAAGATTGTATAAGACAATTGCTAGTGAGGCGAATTGCAATAGAGAAACTATGAGGAAATCCAGTCAAGCAGCAACCCTGTCCTGTGCCTGTTCCTCAGGGAGCTACATGTCTTAAAATACCTTCCAAGAAATTTTCTAAGTTCCCCTCCGGTGCCTGGGAGCAGCTGGGACTGGCAGTGTCTTCCGAGTCTTCAGGAGGAAAACTCTCTTAGCTGGCAGAGTATTTCTTTTATGGAGCTGTGAGAGTCTGTATGAGACTGGGCCTCTGGAATGGTGCTGACATGCTGATTTGGGGATACTCACGTTTCTGAGGGAAACAGAACGAGCTCAGGGTATACTGAGAACCCCTGGGGTTCTTGCATGGGGGCTGGTATAAGAGTTCTTTGGACAGAGGTGCCACCTCTAGTGTGTAGCACCAAGGGAGCAAGGTGGGAAAAGGTGCCCTTTACCCAGGGCTGTCACTCCACTTTCTCCTCAGGTTCCACACACCACCAATCAGGCTGTTTTCCCAGGGTTGCCTCACACATCTTTTCCTAGAGCTTCCAGGCCTTCATTCCCATGTCCAGTGAGTCTTCCTACATTTCCTCTCTTGCCTTACATCACGTGCTGATGTTTTCCTTTCCAAGTTGTCCATGCTGCACAAGGGATGGACATTTCTTCTATAAACGGGACCACTCTTCTTGTCCTCCATGGGTCTCACCTATCTTCCTCAGTGGTGGAAGTGGTTGAAGGCAGGGGTACAGCCAACATTAAGAGAGATCATATTCTAGGACTGCCATGGTCACCACATAAAGAAATGAAGAGAAGATTTAATTGGAAGATGTATCATTTTATGTTCATGCTATAAAATTCCAAACACTACATTTGACATGACTAGAAAACAAGTTCTCATTCACATTTTCCTACATATACTGATGTAACTCCAGGGGGAAAATTCCAGAGCAAAATACCTTTGAAACCAAAATCAGTCAAAGGGAGAAATAAAGATGGAGAAACCCTTCTATTGCTTACAAGCAGTCATCCTCTTCTGCTCACCTGTGTCTCTTGTCACCTGCCTGCAGAAGGGCCCCACCCAACCTCTCCGGTCCAGATATGCCCTGCTTACCCTTGTAATCACCTACTGATATGGAGCTGGACCATTTCTCTCCACTCCTTGGAAATACCTATTGAGGAGATGCACTAACGCCAGGCTAGAGATTCTGAAAATATCGCAATGTTACCACAACTGGAAAGACTTGCATTTGCAGTCATTATTAACAGAGCACAGTAATGGCCTTTGAAACAGTCATTGGAAACCACTGATCATGTTATGATGGATGATATGACTCATGAGTGATGATGCAACCAACGTTAAATAAATGGCATTAAGAACTACAGAGACAAGAAGATCTATAATACCTCAAACAGGATGTGGAGAACCATGGCATTGTATAACAGTATTGCTACCTTTTTCTCACATGGTGGAAGATATGAAATCAACCAAGAACCATGCATTTGACAATAAAGAACAAGAAGATACAGCACCTAGCTACTAGCTACTAGGAGAATCTGAAAAATATCATCTGTCTTGCCACTGGGCTTCAGCCCCGGGCAAGTTCGCTATGGATTCAATGTGACCAAAGAAATTGACAGCAAAACGCTCTTGGGGTGAAAGGGTTATACCCAACTTTATTTCCAGGTGTCAGGTCAGTCACTAAAGTCCCATTCACTCAGAGCAAGTCTGCATGCAGCAAGCCAGTCTCTGCCTTTGGGCCCCTCTGTCTGCACAGCCATCCTCTGGGCCTCTCTACCTGTACAACCATCCCACACAGCTGTGCTCTGGGCCTCTCTGCACAGTCTTTTTGCACAGCCGTCCTCTGGGCCTCTATCCTCAGCGCTGCCACCACTCCAGCCTCTGCTCTGCTCCCCTGCAGCCTTGCAGCCCTGCCACCGTGTTGCACCCAGAGCACTGGGCGGAGCTCTTTATATAGAGTCAACAGCCATGTATTGCCCACAGGTGTGCAGTGAGTCAGTCAGCCAGGGCCAGGCGAGAATCCTGGCCACAGGAACTCTCATTTTATCCACATCATCCCCTACATAGGCCCATGAATTTTACAACAGTTTTAAAACAAAAATTTTATGTAAGCAGAGACCCCAAAAAAAAGATTTGCCTGGGGCCTCTACATCCTAGGGATGACTGTGAGTAAAACTCCTAAGGAAGGGTAGCATGTAATTTGCCAATATACCATTTTGTCCTTTCTTAGTATAGCTACAGTAGATTTCACATTAAATGGCTTGGAAATCTTCATGATTTAATTTAGCAAATATTTTATATCCATAACAAAATAATCACCATTATGTGTTGAGAAGACTTGGGGACTTTTGTATATTCTTTTCTTTGTAGTTATTATGCTTTTTGTATTCTTCTTGCTTGAGATAATTCACAATTAACCAGATATGGCTTATTCACCTAATAAAGTAACTGCATAATGTAAATGTTTTATTTCTAGAATGTCTGACCACTAACTAACACTGAGTATTTCTAGATGGGCTCATGATGTCATTAGTTGGTAGAAACTCAGAGAATGTAAATTAATTTGATGTTAGCCTTAAACACTTTAATTATGGAAGGAAAGCTGCTCAAACAATCATATAAATGCATATTAACATATCAGGTTATTTCTTAAGTATCTATCACTTAGATTATTCTTGTCTTTCTTATAAATATATGTAATTGAGGTGTAATTATTTTAGGGCTTCCATTATAACAATGGTTATCACCCATATTTATATCTACAAAAATATGTATTTACCGGTGGTTAACCTGCCTTACTGACTGACTTAAAAGCTATTAGCCTGGTCAAACTATCACTCAGCCAAACTATTAAAGGAAGTTGATAGGGAAGTTCTAGTTCAAGAAATCATGGCTTATTTCTAGAAATAGGCAAGAAAGAATTAGGAAAGGAAAACACTGAATTTTAAACCAATGTATTAAACCAACTCAAAGATGACATAGTCACTCTGTGAGAATGTGTCTGTCTTGCAACCCACCAATTTTTTTACCCTGTCAGGGTCTGACTTAGGAAAGTTCTTCTAGCAATGCTTGAGCTAATCAAAGTTAACATTCTATTCTCACGGGATTTTAAAATTGCAAGTGCCAATGAGTTTCCTTTCAATAAATCTTACAAATACAAAACTGAGAGAATTTTAAACATTCTAATAACACAGCACATTAAAATTTATAATTTGAAGCTCATTTTTACATTCCCAATTTTTGTCTGATAATAAAACTTAAAGAAACATTTTATTGCCACCATTTTTGTTTTCAAAAATTTAACAGTGTTTTCATTTAGAAAGATAGTTATAAAATGCATGAGGGCCATAGAGAAAAAGTGGGAAATAATTCAGGTTTTCTAAATTAATTCCATTTCTTTTGACCCACCATGTCTTTCTTCCCTTCTATCAGACAGGGTGTGGACAAAATGAAGGTTCCTGTGGCCAGGATTCTCACCTGGCCCTGGTCAGCTTGCTCACTACACACATGCGGGCAATACGTTGTTATTGACTCTATATTAAGAGCCCTGCCCAGTGCTCTGGGCAACACGGTGGCATGGCTGCAGGAGAGCAGAGCAGAGGCTGGAGCAGTGACAGTGCCAAAGATAGAGACTGGGCCCAAAGGACGGCTGTGCTGCCTGCACAGAAGTGAGAGGCCCAGAGGTGGAGACTGGCTTGCTGCATGCAGACTGGCCCTGAGTGGATGGGATTCTAGTGATTGATCTGCCACCGTGGAAATAAAGTTGGATGTAACCCTTTCACCCAAGAATGTTCTACTGTCATTTCTTTGGTCACATTGAATCCATAGTCCAGGGCAGAAACCCATTGGCAAGACACAGGGTATGAAGTACCTAACTTTCAGAGATGCCTCTTATGTCACCTACTCCTTTCAGGTGGCATGATAAGGATATGGTAAGTGGGGAAAGGATTTTGACTGAGGACATTAGTGGTTATAATTCCTTCTATTTTCTTAGTAATGAACAATTTCTGAGCTTTTTTGCTTGGAAATTCATCAACAAAATATGTTTATAATTCCTTAAAAAGCAGTAGTAGCCTTTTTGAAATAGAATCTTGGAGAAATAGTCTGAGAACATGACATTCTGTGATTTTCACAAATGAACATAAATTATATAATATTAAAAACAATTTTACCAGACTTTTCAGCACTGGCCTCCAAAAGGATGCATCCCATTCAAAGATTAAATGCTAGCTAACAATCTTACATCCTCCAAATCCAGCAAAGATCACCTGTAAACATGAAGAAATTGAACCAGAATTAGCATCAGATGGCTACAGAGGAAACAGCAAGCACCTGCTACCTTTAAGACGCATGTTTGAGATTTAATTAGAAGATATTGATTATAAATGAACAATAACATGGTGGAAACAAAGAACTAATTTTTTTAGACAAAAATACTGTATTAAAAATCAGTACTATCCAACTTGGTACATCAATCAGCATATTTGGGCATTGTGTTTGGTTCAAAGCACTGTTTTGGTGTCTGAAAAGGGTTTACACTTCTGCTATGGAATCACATCCCACCCACCAGAAATAATGCCTTTACAGTATTTCTGTTCCTGTGTTCTTTTGCATCACCTTTATGTATGCTCTGCTTTTCTGAGCAGCAGGGTCAACCTGACATTCACTTGAGGACTGTGCCTGTCAGCTAGAATCACCATTCTTCCAGTTGCTGAATCAGCCCACTCCTGTACCACTAGCTGGTAACGATACAAGACCTTCAAATTTTGCAAATTTTTTGTCTGAATCAGAATGGGCTCTAGGCCAATTTCTTTAAAACCAGTACAGATTTTCAGAATCTCATTTACACAATCACATTTCTAATTACAGAGGATCCTGGAAATGCATATCATTTCAGGCTTGGATGGGCTGTTTGATTCCATGTGAAAATCTTTCATTGTGTCACCCAGATGACAACCATAAACTGAGGCCTAATAATTATTCTTATTGTGATAGGACATTGTTCTAATTGGAAAAGTCAAGCTCTTAGAGGGTGTTCTATAAATAGAGTCGTATGACATGAACTACCAAAATGGAAGGAATAGAGTAGGAATCAGTCACTGAGTTCAAATGCCCAACCTTTGTGGCTTTGATCCTTTGCCAGCCATGCTTCCTTCATGTAAGCTGATGCACAAAGGCTGCACAGAGAACACTATTGAACTGAAAGAAATTTTCTTCTTCTGGTACAAAATTTATTAAGGGTCAATAGACTGGACTTAAACAATTTGGAGAGAATATTGTTTTCTCATGGAACTGTAGTTAACAATGGCATTGTATTATTTAGGTCATCAGGACACAGTAAGTTAAAATACACACGCAAACTCACTGTTGTAGTTCTGGACACCCTAGAATTAAAACCTGAGACCGTAGTTCTGGTGCATGAAGTTTATTGAAGGGGTTCTCTTTAGGGAAAGCTCTTCAGGGGAAGGTCTGACAAGCAGGAGAGGGCAGAGAGGGCTGAGAAGGATACAGTCCTATTCACAGGCTAGTTGTGCCTCATCCATAGGACCACACCACAGAAGAAATTGTGTCCCTCTCCTTTGATGTAAGAGGGCCAGCTGTTTGCAGCCACATGTCCATCAGTCATTGGCTGCTACTAGTTGGAGGCTCATGACCTCTTGGGAGATGCAGCTGCCATCAGCAAGTCTCTGGACAGGGGAGGGGGCAGCTGTGGGTCATGAATAAGCAATCCTCACAGCAGCTGGAGAAGAGTGCCTGGGCCTGGTAAAGGGATTTAGATGGGGTGCCCACAGCACCTGTTACACTTACTAACTGTGATGCACTCAGAAATTAGAAAAACACCTAGTTCTCAGTCAAATTTTAGACAGACTAGAAAGGGTCACCTCTGGCACCAACAGGTGAAGTCATTGGGTTGGAATGGCTGGCAAGCTTACCCAGTTACCTTTAATTGTATTATATCCTATGACTTGTGCTTCCTTTGCTTGTTAACAATCTACAGCCTCTGACATAATGTATCCTTAACCTATTTTGGTGCTCTTAATTCAGAATTATTCCTTCTTCCCGCATGAAAGGAAAGCTGCCAGTTTTGAGAATATCCATTAAGTTAAGGGCACAAGGCAGAATGTTAACATTCAACATGAAGAAAAAGCAATAGACTTTATAAACCACAAAGCACTATTCTTTTTTAATGGAAGAATGAAGTTTTCAATTGAGAGATTTGGGGGAGTAAAAAGAAGTTTCCTTTCCTAAGGTACAAGTCTTATTTGCATTCCAAGAGTCCTGTTACATGGATATCCTTCACCCAGTAAGAAATGTACACCTTCTGCTGTGGTTGATGTCCCTCCACATTTCTCAGTTATGGGCACTAGAAATTCCAAACATGCTGTGAGTTATTTTTCCCTTCTCTCCTCCCAGACATTGCACTGGAGATGGAGTGATTCCCATTTTCCTGTTGCTCTGTGGCATACTGAAACAGTCAAAACAAATCTAAGTCTTTATTGTCTAACAGGTAGATAGGAAATAAGAATCCGAAGGCTGGATGTAGCAGTGAATTTGATAGTCTTTACCCAGATAGGTGTTTTGAAACCACAAAAACACATATTATTTTGCACTTCCAACTTCCCTCCTCTCCATTTTGAGGTGATCAATTTCACCTGTATGTATAGAGAACAGGCGGCTTTATACCTGAGTTCGTTATAAAAACAGAGAAAGAAAAGATTTGCCTATCTTCATAGGCAAGTCTATTTCTTTCTCTTTTGATCCAATCAATAAAAGAAGGCATTAAAATAATGGTTTCAAAATCTAAATTAGAAATACCAGTTTTGGTCACAAAAGGCTTTGTTAAAGGGGCATGTGGGTATCCACAGGAAGGGTCATTATTACAATAATCTACCCAGGATGATTTGATTTCTATACCTCTGAGTCCAGACATTTGTCCTGAATTCTGCAGCCAGCTGAGGCAGAGGGATATTTTTTTCTGAAGCAAACAAATCTCCCTGTTTCATACTGATCCAACCTAATTCTAGCCACCCAGCCTACACATTCTATATTTCCTATTTTGAGAAAAACATTCCTGGAACAGAGAGTGGGCAGTAGACTCGGTTCTATTTTCCACTAAATTAAGACACCTTACAGATAAGAAAAGCCACATTTTCTGTGACAAGGAGGCAGACTACTTGCTGCAGTATGAAAAAAATCACAAGCCAAGAACCAGAGGACTGAAGGAAAAAGGCAGATTGACTTCCGGCCCCAGGACAGCTGTGAGCTACTCTGAAGCTCCGTCTGGCAACCTCCTTTAATCCTCAACTCCAGCCACACCCATAAAGGAAGAGTTTCCCAAAAATAGGGCAAAATTCCAGCTTTCAAGGGCTTCTAACCATGACCTCATCCAATGCAGGCAGGACCCTCCAGTTATAATTAGCTTTCATTGACCCTTCTCCAGACATCTTTTAGCCTGAGGACAATTAAAGCTGTCAGTCAGCATGAGCAATTCACTGTTATTTATGTGGGGGCTCAGAGGCCATTCTTGTGGCCACAATTATGTCCTGACTTTCTCCAGAAGGAGTACCAAGGGTCAGTACAGTTTTGTTCATTCTCAGATCCAGCTGTTATATCATCTCAGGGGATTAGAATCCTAATCTGTAAAAGTAAAAGGCAGCTTTTGGGTTTATTACTGGAGCAAGAGAGTAAGGCCTTATTTTTAAATTTTGTACTTACTTGGGGGTGGGGGGCAATCAGTGACTACATTTATGAAATGCATTCAGAAAGCAAGTGAGAAGGAGAAGAACATGGAGAATGACGAAGGGAAGGAGTAAAACCTTCTTAGTAAAATTTTGCAGAGTTTACAGGAGTCTAAGATTAGACCGGTTTTCTGAATTAGCACTAACACAGATTTATCTCTTTCATGAGCCTGAGCTCAGTAGCACCACAGAGAATTTTACCTCTTCAGAAATTCAACCAAAGAAAACCTAAGGTAGGTGGACACTGAAGCCAGAGGAACAGCCTCCTCACTAACAGAATTAACTGATATTTGTTTCAAGTTTAAAGGAGCCAGGCAGTGTTAAGAGTTCAGTGCTAGTACAAAGCATTATCACTTCCAGAACACAAGCTAGTCAGTGGGATTGAAGCCCAGGTAGAACATTTAGTAGCTGTGTAGCCCCAGAAAATGTTATTTCTTGTTTTTTTCCTATATATTTGTTTGTTTTTCATTTGTAAAATGAGTGTTAGAAATAATCCCCACCTCACAGGTTATCAGGTTAAATAAGTAAGTACCTGTAAACCACTGAGCATAGAATTTGGCACATGGAAAGAGTTTAAATAAATATAGACTGTTACTATTGTCCACTTACTAAAGATGAAAAAGTGGCAGTTTAAAGGTTAAGTAACTTTCTCAAGGTCACACAGTGAATAAAGGGCAAAGCTAGAATTTTAATTCAGATAATCTATCTCGAAAGCCCACATGCAAAGCAGTAAACCTTAACACTTACCTGATAAGCACATTCCCTAGGACCCAGTGTGATTTGAACTCAGCCCTTTCTGACAGGTTCTTGGGCCAAGAAGCAGACCATGAGTTGAAGAATAGAAGCATTAGTCACTACAAAGGCTGATGATGCCACAGATTTGAAGGCTATGTAAATTTCTCAGTGGGATGGGTTCCTGCAGGAAAAGTTGTTAGCTGAAACTGTATCTCTCTTGTGAAATTCCAGTATGCTTATGAAATAAAAATAAATAATAATAACTCTTGTGATTAATAGCTTTAGTGAGGAGCTATTTCACCTAAAGCAAATAGAAATTACCTCTTGTGGTAGAAGGGTACACAAGTTCCTAGCTATTAAATGCATATTATACTCACATTGTACAAGATACACTGTCATATATCACTTAATCTCTGCCAAAACTTCATGAAATAGAAAATATTAACTTTGTTTTATGGATAAGAAAATAGAGAATTAAATGACAAGATCACAAAATGGCAGAGCAAAAATCTGAAACCATACCTACCTGGCTCCAAAACCCAGTGTTTTAACAATGAAACGAAAACTGCTCTGTTTGCTTGTGCAGTGATGGAAGAATTGCAAGTAAGGAATATTATAGATAAGGCTCTCCCCTTATACAGTAGTATTACCTTAATGGCTGGTCTTACAGAGAAGAGACCTAATAAATGCTATTTTTCCTTCTAACCATATACTTGTAAACCACTTTGGAATTTGAAAGGACTTGTACTTCTCTTATATTAACTAGAGTTAGGGAAGGCATTATTATACTTTCTCTATTTCTAGTGTGATGGGAATACTGAGACTCATAAAGAGTAAGTTGTTCCAATCAGAAAGTTTTTAAGTGACACCATAGGCCTCTCCCCCTGGGGTTTTCATTATACTTCATTCCCTACCTTTGGCAACACTGTCCAGAATAGGTGATTAAAGGATCAAAAAATACAGTTGTTTCTACAAATATTAATGATTTATATCAAAAGGCAAATACCCCAGATGTCTATATAGCCATACCAAAAATGTTTCCACAGAGTTTTAAACATGTGAGGCTCCTAAAACTGAAAGGTCTTGGGACCTATCTGAAGATACTGACTGATGTATTTGGGTTTGTGTCCTCCTACATCAACCACAAATGTCATGTGGTTTATAGGCTCCAGACAGCTCAAGCACCAGAAGTGCCGCTAAGCTGTCAATGGGAGCCCGGGAGGCATATGAGAGCATCAGCAGTTGCAGGAGGTGTGGTGATGGAGACAACGCATTGTGTTTATTTCCTGACTATAAAGAGATTAAAGCAAAAGCAAAAACAAAAAGATGGAAGGAAGGAAGGAAGGAAGGAAGGAAGGAAGGAAGGAAGGAAGGAAGGAAGGAAGGAAGGAAGGAAGGAAGGAAGGAAGGAAGGAAGGAAGGAAGGAAGGAAGGAAGGAGGGAGGGAGAAAGTGAGGGAGGAAGGAAGAAAATTCAAACAACCAAATGTCTGCCACACAAGCACCTGGACACTGAGCTAGCTGTAATTACATGGGCCTTACCTTTGAATTGAACACTCAAGATTCAAAGAAAAACATGCCTGATTTATTTTTCCTTTCCTTCTCTCTACCGGATTGGGAGAGGGAAAGACAAGCTTGCAGAAAGAAAGAAAAAAAAGCTTCGATTCTCCGCACATATTTACTTATGCAGGAAGGAAGTTGTCTTCGCTGCCATCTCTGGATGGAAGAGCACAGTGTGCCAGTAGAGACCTCCTGTCTCATAATGGGCACTCAAAAAATGATTATTGGATAAGGAGCCTGGGGCTCTCAAAGTGATGGAGATGACATCAGTCCTGCCCTAGTGAGACTTGCAATTGAAAACTTCTGACACTAACCCAGACAAAAATGGACAGGTCATCCAGATAATGCACTGAGAACTTGGAGCAATCAAATAAATATGCGGCTTGATTATTTTTTTTTTACATCACTTATGTTATAGTCACAGAGTGCTCAATTCTGAACCATCCTATGGGTAAGTTGAGTTCACAGACTATTAAAATGAAGTCACAATACATTTTGGAAAATGGCCTTCAGTAACATAAATATAAAGCCATTTTTGACTGGAGATGAATAGAATGTTTTTAAAGAACCATTAGAAGGCATTTGTGAGTGAATCGTGCGTAAGATTTTCCTTTCAATTCTTTTGAGAGGTAAGTAAAATCGGCAGCTAAACTAGTTTTCCACTTGGACATAAATTTGATTATTCTGGCTAGCTCAGAGGAGATCTAATGATTCTAATGGATTCTTAAACTGCCCTAAGTAGTTCTCCACAAAACTATGGCCACGGTCATAACAGATTCAATCACGCACAGATGGAAAAGGAGTCAAGTTGGGGGTGAAAACCCAACAGGCCACGTCTGATGACTTGGCTTCCTTGCATGCTAGGAAAACACAAGCTGATGCTATAACCCAATGAGACTTTGTATTATTTTATGCTAATTTCCCATAATTTCTCATTCTCCCACAGCATCTACATGGTATCTTTCAATGGAAACCCACTGCACAATAACTTAGGATTATTTTCTATTACCTGAAACTCTTCTTCTGAAGGCCTTCTGGGACTGCTGCATAGAGACTGCTTACATCTCAGTTGAAAAGCCCTAAAACATAGAGAGAAATGAGCTTGTAAATGTAGTCTGGAGAGGTAAGACTAAATATTTTGTTAAAGGTGGTCTCAGGAGTCATATTTGTTCATGAGACAGACATGAACGTTTCCACTAAAAATCAATAGTGGACCTATTTGCACTATGCTTAGTGTTCAAGTGTTTCTGTGCATTTATCCCACCTCGCGTATTTTCTATCTACAAATAAATACCAGTGGCTGTCTGTTTTTCAAAAGGCTTTTGCCTGTTGTGTTGTTATCCTCACCTGAGCATGGAGCTGAACAGACCATGCATTGCTATCCGTCCTCTATACCCTGTATTCAATCAGTTTCCTGGTGTGGCAGTTGTGACTGTACTTTGTTGCTCTGCCTTTCACTTCAGTCTGTCTGCTGCCCTGAGGCCTTTGCTCAGAACAAGCCACCCCATTTCTGCTGGCTAACCCTCCAGGCCACGTCTGCTGATTTTGTTTCCCAGCATTCCAGAGCTCAGCAGGCCAGCCGCATGGTGGGCCCCCGAGGACCCTGTACATAACATCTTCGACCTGATGCCTGTATGTTTGTCATGCTCTCAGCACAAATCAGGAGATGGCTGCCTTTAGCTCTCTTCCATACCTACTCTAGCCAATGGAGCCAGGGTTTAGCAAGCAGTGCTTCAAAAGAGAGGGAATATAGCAAAGTGGGAAAAGCATGGACAGACCTTTGTTAAATTCTGGGAGTGGCTGTTTAGTAGGTAAATTAATCAGCCTCTTTAAGCCTTGGTTATCCTATATGTTAAAAGAGTATAATAATGCCTACCTTTAATAAATACTATAAAGATTGAAAAAATACCTGGAAAGAGTCTGGCCCATACTGAGCATGCTATAGGCAAAACTGCCAGTTCTAGGAGCTGTCCCACCTTACTTAGGAAGTTAGAGTACCAAGCATTCTGCAGACTCCACATAATCTGGCAAGGAGCTTGAACCCGTGTTCACCCTAACTGTCCAACACCTAAAAAACAGGCTGGGCTTTTTTATTGGCTTTGGAATTTCTCCCTGCCTACCTCTCAGTACATCCTTGGACAGTGTACTAGATGGTAGCAGAATTCAGTGACAGATTTATGACTGCGTGTTGCTGATGGAAATCTTTGACTGGGGCAAGCTGGAATATGACCCCTTTCTCCTTCAAGTTTAACATCAATCAATGGTGCTCTGCCAACTCTGGAAAGAGGATCTTAATCTCTTTTTGCCCTTAACACCTAAAAAAAAGATTAGGCAGCAATCATGTTTCTGCCCAGTAAGTTTACAAGGATTTTCTAGCACCTGGAACAAGAATGGGCACCTACTAGGCCCTCAATAAGCATTACATGTAAGGAAGAACTTCAGTTGTAATTAAGGTGATACTTTATGTCCTTGTGAAAGATTTTCCTATGGATCTGGAAGCATTAGTGTTGCCCACAAGTTCCTCTTTACATTTGCACGTGTTTGAGCATAACTCTATGAGATAATATTGGAACTCATCTGGCTCCATTTCACTCCATTGATAGTAGGTTAGTATCAATACTTACAGGAACGATTGCACCTGAGTAAATGTCAAGCCACTCAAATTTCAAACTGAATTGGGGCCTTAGTGGTTTGCCCTTATCTATCTTTCCTGCACTCCTACCGTATTGGCCATGTAACAAAGCTCACATCCAATTTTCCATATTTCATTCTAAAGACACACTGTTTCCCATGTGCCTTTAAGGAATCATTCTTGATCTCAGGCATAAAATTGGAAAGCTGCATAACTGACAAGATGCTCCCCGAAGGCAGCTGAAACATGGGGTAGATTGAAACCGACAGTTAATTTGTAGCAGTAAAAAATAATGATATCATCATAAAACAAGTTTAAGATCAGATTGGGCTCAAACAATAGGCACCCACAGAATATATAGATGGGTATTGTCAAGCTTAAATAACAAAGCAAAACAAAACTGAGCCTCCCAGCTTCACCAAGCCCAATTTATTTATTTTTTAATGGTACGCTAACACCATCTGCTGGCTGCAGCCGATAAAATGCCTAGCATTCTCTGGGTCCTCGAATATTCTATTCTGCAGAGCCTGTTGTTAATTACTATGCACGAGGAAACATATTTTTAACCTCACAATATCATTGAAATGGTACAAATAAATAAAATCTTCCTAGAACACCAAACAAATAGAGAGCCCAGAAGGCTAGATATTGCCAAAGGCACCTTGATCGGCTGCTCTTGCTGGGTGCGTAAATCCTAGCGCATTCCTTGTTATTCCAGAGCTCTCTCCTCACACGCATTCACTTTCTGACTTCCTCTGCAGCTGCCTTCTCTCCCAGGCATCCTACACAGCACTGCAGTGATAGGCAAAGCAGCGCTCAGCTAAAAACAGCCTCCTCCCAGAGATCTTAAAGGAAGAAAACACTGACACTTGTCTTCTTTAAGGAAAGCAAAGCCCCACTGGGATTCAGCAAGGAAAAAATATCGTCGGCTCCTGAAACTCTGAGAGCAAATTTCAGCGTGGTTTCCTCAGGGTTAAGTGCTTTGCCTTGTGCCTGTTTTTCTTAATTTGGCAACAAGTTAGGAATTCTTTCGGGGGAGAAAGGATAGAGTCTTTATGAGCAAATAAAAATCCAGCCACCTATAAAACCTTTCCCAGGGTATCTATTGTGTTCAGGTTTACCATTCTAGATCCTCTGTTACTAACAGCACAGGCCTCTGGCATCTCAACCAACCTGAGGATAAAAGAGGCTTTAAGAAATAGTCCTTATTCACCATGACTTGTTTCCTCTTTTTTTTTTTTTAGCTTACTTGAATTTAAAATTATTGTAATACTATAATTAAGCAGTTTATAAAATCCTTCAAATTTTCACCTATTTAAAAAGTGTTTCTGTCACTGGGTTTTTATAATCATAAGGTAATAATTGCTATGGGTAAAATTGCAGTATTTCCAGAATCTCTCACCTGGTTTTAGTCCATCTCCATATCAATAGGTGTTTCCGAGGGGTGGAGAGAAGTAGTCTATCTCCATAGCAATAGGTAAATTACACAGTTTAGGGAGGGCTAACCTAGACCAGAGAGGTGAGGTCGGGCCTCTTCTTCTGCAGCCTGGTGGAGATATGCACGGGAGAGCAGAAGTGGACTGCCTATAAGCAATAAATGGGTTTCTCCCACTTTATTTCTCCCTTTGATTTCAGTTTCAAAGCTATTTTGCCCCCGGATTTTCCCCCTGGAGTTACAATTGCTCTCAGACAAGACACCTAGTTCATACAGGGTAGTGATGTAAATGCATCACATGATGATTTTCTTGGAGAGAAGACCACAGCCTGGTGCAGTAACAAGTGACACTCTCTAGCTTTGACATGCATCTGTGTCTGACCAGCCTGCCCAGTCATCAAGGAAGGCATCATGACAATGCACAGAACACACTGGGCTAAATTAATTTCCTCCATCCAAAATAGGAATCATGCTTTCATTTATTTAAACAATTACCTCACTATCTTAAACATTATGAGATGTCAACTTTAGTTCAAAGCCATTCTACATTTTCTTCCTGATGCTGCAGTTTCAGAAAGATGACACTCACAGGCTCAGTGAGTTCTGTAGAACAAAATAAACCCTTCTAAGCAATATAACCTTGACTGAAATTTTCACTTATATTATTTTCTTTTCTACAACTGACTAGAATATTTTTTAATGTTTAATTTCATCAAAATGATTAACATCCAATTACACTAAAGTAAAATAATAATGAATATTTTTTTCTTATGAAATAGCAAAAGATTTTTAAGAAATCTTAACAATACCCATTGCAGCCAAGGGACAGGAAAAGGTACTTTACACACCACTGTTGGGAGTGTAATTTGGTGCAACCCTTCCAGAATTTGGGTTGTTTATCAAAAAACCCTTTTGAAGAAATGTACATGCCCTGTGGCTTATACATTACATCTTAGAAATTCATCCTAAAAGAATAATTATGGTTGATGAAGATCACAGCCTTGGTTATAATTTACATATGGCATCATGGCCTTGTTTATAAAAAGTGAAGTTTTTAGTATTCTGATATGGCAGGCTAAACAATGGCCTCCCCAGAGATATCTACATCCTTATCCCCAGAGCCCCTGAGTATGTTTCTGTCCATGGCAAAAGGATTTTGCAGATATAATTAAGTTAAGGATCTTGAGATTAACATAAGTATCTTAAGATTATCCTGGACTCTCTGGATGGGTCTAATGTAGTCACAAGATTCCCTATAGAGGGAGACAAATGGGTCCTCATTGAAGATGATGGGATAATGGATATAGGGGTTGGAGAGATGGCCTTTCGAGATGTAATACAGGGCCATGAGCCAAAGAAGGTAGTGGTCTTTAGAAACTGGAAAAGGGGAGGAAACAGACCTTGCTCCCATAATCTCTAGAATGAACACAGCTGTTCTGACACCATAATTTTAGGACTTCTAATCTTCTGTACTATAAGATAAAAAAATTTTTTAAATTGTGCTGTTTTCAGACACCAAGTTCATGGCACTTTGATGCAGCAATAAAAAACTAATATACCAGATATTAACCAATAGAAAACTTGATCAATTTAGGTCTTCCAAAGCCTTATATTGAGGGTCTGAATTATGAAAGAAGTTATTTTTTTATCCTGTGTTTTTATTTTGATAATTTTTTAAATGTTAATGTAAAGATATTTTGGACTCTCTGATAGACCACTTTATAACTAATAGCTAAGCTATGATTTCAATGCCCACAAGTTTGTCATATTAGCACATTAACAGTGACAAGTGAAGGCTAACTCCATGGAGTACTCTAGAAACAAAAACGACACGACAGCTCAAAGAATAGTGGGAGGCCTGAGTTATCACTTGGCAAATAGCTGTCAATGTCACATTCACACTGTGAGGAGTCATCTTTGTATCTAACAAGAATAAGTTTAGTGGTAAAGAATTTTTGCTTAAACTTTCATTGGTATCTTTGAAGTGCACCATTAAATTGATTGACCCATGAAAACAATAGATCACTAGTGTAAAATGAGCTTATTATTAGAAGGAAAGCTAATGATGATAATATTCAAGATGACTCAGATGGTGATCCATCAGGCTAAAAATCAAATGAACCATGAATGAAAAAGAAAATATAAAACATATATCATCCTAATATTAAACATCAACTATCACCTTAAATGACTGTTGGCATTTTAACTATATCAATTTAATATTTAAATTTAAATGTATATTATTGTTGATTCTATAGTTGTAGATGAGTTAGGATCATAAGGAATTAATACTAATTTTATGTATCTACATAGAGGAGTATAGAGAAGTAAAAACATAATAAAAATAAGTCAGCCATGGAGGGGGCATAAAGATTTATTTTTCCTTTGAAAAGGATTCATTTATTTGCTTAAGTCTGAGAAACGTAGAGTTAAATAATTACTGTATCTCCTTCTGATGGAATAAGATTCAATCATTAGAAATTGTGTAGAATATCATTAAGCAAAATGGGTAAATGATCAGTATGTATTGATAAAATTTACAAATAGTTAGAAACTGTTAACAGTAAGATTCCAATGTTAAAAACAAAAAAGTAATTTCTGTACATAGAAAAATGATAGATGGATATACAACTAAGTGGCAATGATTGCTGATTTTATTTTCCTTATGCTTTTTAGTATTTTCAAAAATTTTTACAACAAACAATTTTATAGTGAGAAAATAAAACTTTGAGTACTAAGTCTCAAGTTAAAACATTACTCTCTTGACCCTGGCTCTAGGGTGTTTAAAAATTGAAATAACAGGTTTGTTTCTCAACTGCTGGAAGACAACTTTGCTGAAGAAGATAACCTATGCTCTCCTAGAAGAGCAGAGTATCAATGAAAAAAACTCAACAAATCCATCATTTGTACCCAGAACAATAGTGAGAAATAAAATACAGTTGACCCCTGAACAACACAGAGGTTAGGGATGCCAAACTCCCATGAAGTGGAAAATCTGTGTATAACTTTGACTTCCCAAAAACTTAACTACAAATAGCCTACTGTTGACCAGACAGCATGAACAATTAACATATTACTTTGTTATATATTTTATACCATATTCTTACAATAAAGTACACTAGAGAAAAGAAAAAATTTTTAATTATCAAAAAACTCTAAAATATTTCCAATACATTTATTGAAAAAAAACATGTAAGTGTGTTAGTAGACCCATGCAGTTCAAACTCATGTTGTTCAAGGATCAATTGTGTACACACATATGCATATACATGTATATATAATCATTCTTCAGGAAGCCTGTTTAATGTTGAAAGTGTTTAATTAATGCCAAATCATTTTCCTAGTGAGAGGTTTGGCAGACTCTTTTTCATTCATTGGGCTGCCACACATTCTCTTATTCCTGTCAGCTAATATTTTAAATCCATGAGCTTTTGAGAAACTGTGTCCCTTCTCTTATTTTTAAGTTGACTTTCAAAGCTTTTACTGTAAGTTTAAATTAGTTCAGAGGATCTATTTACCAACATATATTTGTCAAAACTTTGGAGCTGAAAATTTAATTAATTAAATTTATGGAAAATGTCTGCCACAGAACTAACTGGCAAAGCCTGTCTTCAGTGTCAAACCAATCAACCAAACCAGACTTATATTCTAAAAGAAAATTTCTGACTTCCTTGTTTATTTTAATAAACATATTAAATCACAGTCTCATACTTTCTGACCTATAAATTCAAGTTCATTGTGAGACAGACTGAGACAGAAAGACATGAGTTTGTGGCTGGAACAATATAGAAATAAAGTGCAGCATGCATCAGTAACTCTTATCAAAGTTTCCTCTGCTTGGCTCTTACAGGAGGCTCGCTCAGGAGCCATGCAGTCTCAAATATCACTATTCTGCAATACAATAAGATTAGCAATGGGTTAGACGCATGATTTTCTTTATAGAATAAAGGAGAGAGATCATGAAAGGGCAGTGGGGAAGGATAAATGGCCCACCACAGCCATTCTCTCTGGGAGATTTGTTTTAGGATGAGTCTACATAGAACTGAAAATCTGGACACTGATCCCCTAATAAAGGTATCCATGATGTCGTAGCTCCTGCAAAGTCTTGTGTACTTCCAGGTTTGTAAGAACCCTTGTTTGAAAAGTGCTATCTTAAACCCAAACAAGATAAACACCAATTTTCCAACCAACTAAAAACAGAAATGGATTTATTAAGTCAGACTGCTAGCCTTGATGCCAGAGTTTAGAGTACAAAATACTTATGTGATCACCTCTTTAAATGACTTTGAAGTTGTTTTCTCAGATAAGATGCATCTTCTGAAGGTAAATCTTGCTGGCAAAATTCTCACAATCATAAAGTCTCATGCTTTAACATAAGAAAATGCCTCTGAATTATCAGCAAATTCCAGTGATTTAGGAAAAAAAATAAACATCTGTTCTCTAGGACTTGGGGCATTCAGCTTTGGGAATGAATATGTAAATTATGTAGTTGTGATTGACATTTTTCTTCCCCCAACTCCCCCAATTGGAATTCCATTATATACATATATGTATGTAAGGCCTTCATTAGGTTGTAGTCTACAGGGCAGTAATTACTGTGATTAAATTGAGCTTAATCAACCAGCATTTTTTTTTAGTGTGTACTCAAGGCAGGCACAGTGCTAGACCGTAAGAAATGTGTTATCAAACCACTCCTTAATGCCCATAAAGTAGAGAAACTGATTCAATGTGGATAAGCAAATGGTACAATGGTATGTCATAATAGTATTGTACTATGTTCACACTTAGAATGTTATAATAAACTACTCACTTTCAGTAAATCTGTCTGTTAGTCTAACTTAGAAAAAAACGTATCTAATGACCCCCACCCTTGCTGTCCAGTTAGAAGCAGAGAACTCTCTGTACTTGCTGGAAACCGCCAGTAGCTCAATTAGCATCAAAAGGATATTCTCTCTCTGTACCTACCTTCCTTGCCTACCTGCCTGTAATCGTGATATCACTCTTGCCAGCACTCTCTGTGTCTCAGCCACATTAGTCTTCTTCCTCTAAAATCTTAGGAATTCTCATAAACTGGCCTCTTTCTAGAATGAGCCTGTTGCTCTGGGAAGGGGATTCCCCACTCTTAAACAAGTTCAATATGAATTCGATGAGCCCAAATAACAACAGAGTATTAGGGGTTAAAAGGGGCTCATACTGAGCTTTATTTTCACAGCAATTACCTAGCTATATACAAATAGTGAGCCCGTTTCCATCTCTGGCGGAACTATAGCATCTGCTCTCTCCTGCTCCCCAGCACAGGACTCTCTTCCCCCTCCCTCGGCTTCTCTCTCCTGCTTCCTCTCTGGGCTCTCTAGGCTCTCGGCTTCTCCTCCTGGCTGAACTCTGTGGACCAGTCCCTATGGTGACTGGTGGACACGGGACCAATGACGTCCAGGGGCGTGTGTGTGTTTTTCCTCTCCACACCTCCCCTGGGCCTGTACTTCTGTGACTGACAGCTCACGCCTGGTGGGTTTCTTGACGCAGTATCTCTTGCCCAAGATTACACAAGAAAGCTAAATATGTATACAATAAGCGATATTAGAATCAGGTGAGGTAGAACCCTGGCCATAAAATTCCTGTTTTCCCCACAGAGCATCTCCCTCCTATTCCTCTTCCAAGCTCTACTCACCCTTCAGATCCCAGCAGTTAAGACACTCCATCATATGCTCTTGCAGAGCCTTGAACTTCCCATCCCAGTTTGTAATCATATTTTTGTTTCTTCTGTTATTTAACTAATATCTGTCTCTGTCACTTGCCTTGAAACTACATGAGGGTAGTAACATGAGTCTGTGAACACTTTGCACCACTGTATCTTTATAGAACCTAGAAAAAGCTAAGTAACTATTTGTTAACTATTTGTTTGGATGGTCTAACCCTGCTTGAGAAACTCCAAACCTGGATCATCAAACTACACTCAGAAGGACAACTCTTCAGCCTTAACCCTTGCCTCACAACGTCCAGGGCACCTGTGAGGTGTGCAGTGTTCCAAAGACTTTTTCAGACACTTGTCTAGTTAATAGGGAGACAATGAGATAAAAACAGAAATGTGCTTCCCTTGTGATGAGCACTGTAACTGCACTCTCCTGGCCTGAGGACTGTGCAATGATCCTTCTCCAGACCCTCTTCAATTGGACCTGAGTTTCATCTGCCTTGTTCACTGTTGAGTTACCAGTACCTAGCAGACTGCCTGCCACCTATTCAGTGCTCAAGACATATTTATTGAATAAATCAATGAATCAATCAATCCTTGAGCCTCCCCTTGAGTATAAAACCTTGGGAAACTGTCCAATAACATAAATATCTAGTGCTTATGCACTGTTTGACATCTTTCTACATTAATCTCACTCTCTTTTTTTCCTAATCGCCATTTATTTTTTCTCCTTGATTCATTAGTTTCCACCCAAACTGCCATTTCACTCTGAGAGGTTGGCAGAAATATAACTTAAGTTGACTAAAGGAACTTTCTTTTTCTCATAATCAAAAAAAGCAAAGGTGGAAAAAAATTGTTCCACTCTTTTCTCATACAAATGGGCCTTTGAAAGATTTGATTTTTGAGCTCAGAATCTAACTCTCTAATTATCCAAACAATTCCACAAGGACAAAATACCGTATTTACTTATGCAAAGAAAGAATGAGGAATTAGAATACTTAATTTATCTACACAATTGAATGTTGAAACAGCTAGAGGTTCAGATGCTATTTTGCAAATTCACATCTCCAAAGGGGCCTTATACCATACTTCTTTACATAGCATCCTGGTCCTCAATATCTTGTGCCCAAACAATTGACATTTTAGGAACTTAAGTTTTTAGGTAAATATTTGGAATGCATTCGCAAATGGGTTCCATAAGCAAGGTTATTAACTTAGGGGCCTCTCTTGAAAATGAGGTCCTTGTTTGCAAACATTTTGTTTTAGTACCTAGGTGAGGAACAGGGAGGGGGCTGCTCTGATAGCTTAATAGCTTTGTCTTCCTGGGTAGACTCATTTAGGAGGAAAGTGATTATTTAGAAATCCATTTCATTCTAAGCAAATGTCTCTACCCTGGGAAAACAAAACAGAGCAGCTGATGCCTAGCTCTTGAGCAATTGTTGCCCTGTTATTCAGTGTTCTTCCTTATTACTCCCAATAGTTTAAATAAATATCTATAGCAGTCCCCATCCTCCTTGTAGTCGCATAAAAAAAATTACCTCATTGAAAAAAAAACATATTCTAATGAAATCATAACCTTTCATCAGTCTTTCTGGGTCAACACTAAATGCTCTCCTTTTCTAATTTTATACCAATTCATAGCAGAGTTAAGGTCCAGCTCCAACCTAGAATTCAGCTGTCTTCTTGCTGTTTAATGCTAAGTCTCATATTTAGAGGGATGTCGCCCATAAGGCCACCTTCCAGTCCATAACTATCCCTAAAAAACCCTCCAACCTGTTCTGATCCATCTTCTCATGGCATATTGGATGAAATTATCTGTAAGATAAGTTAAAGAGACAATGAAGTACTAGCTAAGAAACTTTAAATAAATGGAAAAATTAAATATAATAATTAACATAATAGTTGGACCTCTGAGTTCATTTCTTTTCCCCTGTTTCACTTTTTCTTGCATATTGAAAATCAAAGCTTCTTTATTTCACCAAGATTGGATTAAAAGCTTATAACTCCCTTCTGCCAGTTATCTAGGGAATCCAGGTAACAGCTAATTGAAAGACTTCAAATTCTTTTTTTTTTTGCAGCCAGTTGCACCATTTTGTCCTTGTTCAAGAACTAGCCTCTGAAAGTACAAAGTCATAACGTGATAGTGTGTTGTGTAGCACATTCAGACAAAGGCAATATTCCAGACAGGCTTGCGGGAGGCACTGTTTACCTAGTCTGAACACTCCAGACACAGGAATTCTGACTACAGTTGTCAGGTGTGTCAATTTTGCCAAGATACCTAGCTATAAAGATATCTAGAGAGATTCATTACTATCACCCTTTAGGAAGATAATAAAAGAATTTATTGGAAATTATTTAGCCTGCCTTATAGAGTAAGTATTAAATGTGGGTTACCATGTAGCTAATTATAAATAACCTATTAAAAATAATATAGTTCTAACATTATAATTATACTTCTGAAACACTTCTAACATTTACTTTTAAATTCTATTAGCAAACACTTGAACCATGGTACCCAAATGAAACATTTCTTGTCCATCCTTAAAATATCTTCTTGCACTCTGAAAACTGGGCTGATCACCTTCTGAGGCTCCATCCCAAAGTGGTCGCTGTCTTATTTCCAGAATTAATGACATCACTGGGAAGCTCTCCACACCTGAAGCTGTAAGATTGTCACCCAGATCTTTGGAGTTTGCCTATTTTTCTCTTGGGGTTATGTCACACCAGACAACCAAGGGAGGTGGAAAATGAGGCCGAGAGGATCACTTAGTTGTTTTCCAGGTTTGGTAAAAGCTGAAAATGCATCTCCCACTGATCAGAAATGTGAATTCTTCAAACCTCCTCTGCCCTTCCTCACAACCCTTTTGCCCTAAAAATGCTTCTACCTTTTGACACATCAATTGTATTTCTGTGACTGTATCCTAAGGAAATAATGTAAAAATGCAAATTAGCTTTATGCCCAAAGATACTCATGAAAGAATATCATGTGAATAGAAAACATGAAAATATTCTAAATAGCCAATAATAAAAGAATGATTAAGTAAACTATGAGGTATCCATTACAAATTATGTTTGTAAAACTTTAAAAATAACATAGAAATGCATATAACAATATTAATAGATTTTTAAATCTAGATATGTACACTATGTTAGTTTCCTACTACCACAAACTTAGTGGCCTAAACAATGTAAATATATTATTTCACAGTTCTGGAAGTCAGGAGTCTGACATGCCTCTCAGTGGGCTAAAACCAATGTGTCTGCAGGACTGCATTCCTCCTGGATGTTCTAAGGGAGAATTCATTTCCTTACTTTTCCTAGCTTCTAAAGGCCACCTGCATTCCTTGGTATGTGACCCTCTTCTCCAGCAAGCTTCCATCTTTCTGGCTTTCTCTTCTGTCTCCCTCTTCCTCCTTTAAAAACCCCTGTCATTATATTGTGCCCACCTAAATAATCCAGGGTAATCTACCTATTTTAAGGTCTGTTGATTAGCCACCTTACTTCCATCTGCAGCTTTAATTACCCCTTGCCATGTAACCTCACATATTAGTATCAGGATTTGGATATCTTTGAGGGGAGCAATTATTCAGCCAACATACACTGTCCGAGAAAAACAAACCAAACAACCAAATGAAACTAAAATAAAAAACAAACAACAAAACTAACCATAGATAATCTAGATGGAAATAAACCAAAATATTTGCATAGCTTAGTAGACTTGTGGGTTATTGCTTTTATTCTCCTTACTTTTTTGTGGTTTCCAATATTTTTCCATAGTTTCTAATATTAGTAAAAATCTCATTTGGATAATGAGAAAGTATCTTCAAAATTTTTTCAATCCCTGTGGCTACAGTAGCTTAAAATTTTACTCCTTCATCTTTGTACATGAATTTTCTCACCTACAAATAATCAAACTAGTTAAAGAGAATGAAAGAATAATAAGTGCAAATAGTTAATGATTAGTACAATCTGTCCTGGAAATAATAGTAACACCAACCCCATTGACTTAGAGAGCTCAGATTGCATGTCAACTTGTAGTTTTATGTCTTATCTCCCCAATTTAAAAGCAAACAATTTAAGAGCAAGTATGAGTTATATTTTTTATTGCCAAACTGTTAAAGAGAGCATTTAAAGAGAGTATAACCATAATCCTTATATAAATATAAAATGAGCATGTCAAAGATTTTATTTAGCTCAATAATTAATGAGGGGACCAATAAGATGTTACAATTTACAGAGGAGAATTTAAAGTATGATACATATATAATCCTACATATTTCAGGAATTCTGAAATAAATCTACAACTAGATGCCAAACTGGCCTATTCAGAGGGCTATAATTAATTTTATTCCCGCAGACACAATTAATTTACATTTCCATGGAAAAGAGTCATTTGCATTATTATTGGTTCTCTACAACTTAGAGAGGTCTAAAATAGCTAAAAGACAATGAAAATCAGAGATAACCAAGAAGGTCATGCTAGACAGGACACTTGAGATTTTCTTTTTCTTTTTTCTTTTTTTTGGCCCAGTTCAGGATTCACAGTTTTTTCCTGACAATACAATACCTCACATAGTACTTCTATATAGTAGGCACTCAGTATAAATTTGGGGTTTTAATGATTAAAAGATCAATTCTGTCCTTATTGCACTAATTGTATCTGGAATGCCAGTCATCCTACAATTGTTTTTCTTTGTCTGTGGCTCCTAGTTCTTTACTCTTTTTTTTTCCTAGCTATGCTTAAGTTATAAGAAGAGGAATGTTTCTGACCTCTTGGTTTAACTGGATTTATTAGGGTGATATTGCAGGAGAATTAAGTACTGATAGTGAATTATAAAGCTAGTTTGGTACAATTATCACAAGAAATGATCTCAGGCCTCATATGACTAGAAGTGATAGACTTACTCCCCTATTTGAGCAGGAACTTATGTGGCCCTATAAAAGAAAACACTCTGGAGATGACCAGGTAGCTGTCAGCATCCTGGCCCTGGTCGTGCATCTGGATTCCAGCAAGATTTCCCTCAGGTCTTCCAAAGTTAAAATAAGCTATTTGATTTTCAAAAACTTTAAAGATTTTCTTGAAAAATGTTCATTCTTAAAGAATCCATATAACCTCAGCAGAGAATCATAAAAGTAGATGGAATTTCCTTCAGGAAACAAACAGCTTGCCAATTAAAACCCTGAACAATTTAAAGTGCAGGATGATCCATCCACATTTTTGAGAAAATACAAAAGTCTCCATAACCATTTATCGTTGTCTCTCAACTGAAGCAATTTTGTGATTTATATATATCAGGGGAAAAAAGGTTGGCATTGCATCAACAATTAGCCAACATCTTGGCACCCATCTCAGATAGCATCCACCACTAACAGTCACAGTAATTCTTCTCATTACAGGGTTTGCATGCACATAAATCAGATTCAGGTGGATTTATAATGTGCCATAAACTGTCAGACTTAAGCAGCCAGCAGATTGTCTTAAGTGATACAGGATTCATGCCTCTGAGCAGCATGTAACTCTCAGAGCTACTGGAGTCCATTCCAGATGTGCTTTCTCAGTATTCTTCCATTTTCATAAACTGTTAAGTTTGTGTGTGACATTTTAAACTTCTGATTTTTTACCATAGACTGGTTGTTAAGTCTAAGTAAATCTTGAAACTTAGATCAGGGGGAAGAAACCACATTCAGTCTTTTTAAATGAAATCTGAATTTATTTGTTTTAAGACCAAAGCACCCTTGGTGCAGAGGCAGCATGTCACCGTATTCCCTTAGAGGGTCCCCATGTAACACTTCAAGCTGTAGTGTCTGTCAGCATTTAAGCTTTTTCTCTTCCTATGAAACTTACAATTTTCAGGTACACTTCAAACAGACCAAGAAAGAAAGCCCCTTGACTGTATGCACTTCAAGCCTATCCTTCTCATAGGATCTAAGCAGCTGTCACATTCAACAGGAAACCCAGGGGTCAAAATCCAAACTGAAAGGGAAAAGGTAACTAGCAGACCTGAGCCAGGGGTGATTTATGATTAAGTTAATGAATTCTAATTGGGCTTATAAAACCCTGAAGTACTTTCTGTAATGGCTTGTCATGAGGCCCTTATTCAGGGAAAGCCAGAGTGCGTCACATGTGGGTCCTGGAGCATATTGCCACACAGGTTCATGTTTCCCTCTCTTACAGTCAAGCAAAGTCTTAGAGGCAGCTAGGTAATATGAAGCCCTGAAGGGAAAAAAAAATCCAGCATTCTGTTCAGACCCAATGTGATCCTTGCTTGGAGGACATCTGACTTATTGCTCAATTTCTCCTGATTTACAAAACAGATTGTTATCAGCCTGAATAATGTCTAATAAATTCACCAAAGAGCATTTCTTGCCTACTGTCCAGGTCCTTTTAAGAGTGGAATTGTGGTTAGAATTAAGAACATCTCAGAATTAAAAATAGAATGTTATTAAAAGTAAGGACCCCGACTTAATTAAGCATGCCTACTCACAGGCATGGAGCAGCACACCTCTCCCAGAAGAAGGCCACTTTGCAAGTTGCCTGTGCGACTGGGAGTGAGTCACCATTAACTCAGACCTGCGTCTGCAATGGGGAGAGTTGCTGTGTCAATGGAGCTAGCCTGAGCAATCTATTCTGGAGTGTTCTATCTGGGAAATACGTATCAAGAGAGAGGAATAGAAAGTACTGTGTTTATTAGAAAAAGAAGATGAGAATCAGAGAAGTCCATGTTCAGACTCCCTTTCACACGTTTAGATTTAATTAGCCTATTAGGATAAAATCACGATCAAAAGGCAACAGCTTAAAAAATCTCTGGGGGCCAACTTTCACAATCATATCCCTCCAACCTGACCCTTCTTTGACTCAATTTGCTGATATCCCATTACTTTTATAATTATGTGAATAACTTATGCAGGATGTATGCATGCATGCTCATATGCCAGCCTACAGAAACTGACCCTTGAGATGTGGGTTTCATAGCCTTTGCTACTCTGGCCCACATCTAGCTGCATTCTTTGATTCTCTCGAAAAGATTTCCAAGGTTATTGTTGCCTTCCTATCTCTTGACTCTTTAGTTCAGGGATTACAACATGGGTTAAACTTGAGGGGGAAAAAAACCTTTGATAATAATATTTATGTATCTTATAAATAATTAACATTTATCTTTCACTGAGCACTGTATAAAATACAATTACTTCTAATGGATTGTTTCATTTAGGTATTTTAAGTGCCCTTTGAAGAATGTACTGTTCATACCTCCATTGTACAGATGAGAAAACTGAGGCATAGAGAGAGTGGTGATTTTTCAGTCATGTAGTGGGACCTAATTTAAACCAAGGTCTCTCTGGGCATTAAAAAGCCCTTGTACTTAACCTCTTCACTGATACTCCATGACTCCCTATGCTATGTCTTCTCTCAACTTTCAAGAACTTGAAATGTCTATTTAACTATTAAACAATAAGTAATTTTATAAACCCTGCCTGAAAAAAATAAGTATTGCCTAGCATCCCTCCATGCTTATTATATTTATAACAAGAGCAATGACAAATGATGATAATGCAGACTTTCATAGAAAGGACAAATTGTTCTAAATTGCAGGATGCGTTCATCAGTCAGCATGATTAAACTGTCCTCACTTAAAATCATGCTCTTCACGCTCTCTCAGTCATGCCCACTGTCCCCAACTGTTATGAACATGCGAAAGAGCGCCTCCAGCTTAGCAAACTCGGGCTTCCCTGGAAAAAACTTTCTATGAAAATACATTACAAAAAATTTAAAAAATACACACCATTTTTCAGGTCCATAGTTGGTTTCTTTTATGCCATGTGGACAAGTGTTCAAAATATCTTGAAAAATAAAGGATAAGACTTTGTTTTTTTAATATATATATATATGTTGGAGATTAGAGTACTACTTCAACTGTGACTGACATATTAAAATCATTATTAATCATTTCATAATCTAAATTACATTGATACTGTCAGAATAGGTAACCTGGACTCGGGCTAAGAAATCTAGAGCATTCTCAGGTTGGGATTTTATTTTTGTTATTTTGTTTTTTAGTTCTTGTGTGAAGTAAGGAGGATCACTGATTAAATAAAACAAAAGGAAAAAAAAAAGAAACATGTTATCCCTAGATAATATTTTAGGTCCTAACTCTACCACTTTCTTGACCCCACTTTCTCAAGATTTTGTTAGCCTCATTTTGCAGATGAAGGGACTCAAACTAGTAAAATTTAAATAATTTCCCAAGGATATACAGACAGGAATTGAGTAAAAATGTCAACCATGCTCTCTTGCCTCACCTTTTGCGCCCGCTAGCATTTCTCCTAGGAAAGATCACAGTGCCCTCTGCTCGCCTCTACATTTGCTGGAATAGTTCTTAGTGGTCTCTCAGGACTCAATTTAGATGTTATTATCTACAGGAAGCCCTCCCTGGAACCCCACATCTGACTTGAGCGCCTCTTATATGTGTTCCCATAGCACTCTAGGCATACCACCCCTTTCACAGCACTTTTCATGGTATAATGTAGTTACCTGTTTTCTTGTGGAACTTCACCTTGGCTTCCCCAACCACTGATCTTAATCACTAACAGACTATGCTTTATTCAGTATTCTATCCTCAGGGCCTAACATAGTGCCTAGCATGCCAGAGGCCCTCTAGTGTTTACTGCAAAATGAAAAATCTGGTGCTTAAAATGAATGGATATAGAGTTTAAAGCATACATACCCTGCGGCCACAGGTTAAGTGGCTCCTCAGCCTGCAGCACACTGCCACTCAGATCAAGGGTGTGGCTGCACTGAACACAGGGTCAAAGGCATTCTCCATAGTTAAACCCAGGTAGAGTACCCCGGGGTCTACGGCAGCTATACCAGAGAAGCCCATGCTCTTTCTCATATTTCAAATACATTAAGACTTTGTCAATAGAACAGCAGTTTAGTCCTACTATTGAAAACACAATTATTTCCTCTTTATTTAAGCGGAGGGAAGGGACAAATTTAGGAGAAGTATGACAATGTTATTTTATAAAATTCAACCTAAGTGGATATGACTAGAGACAACTAAGACTAAATAAATGGAAATGAGCTCTCCTTCTGCTTGTTTAGAAAATCCAGTGCTTTGCAAGGCAATACAGGTGAGAATAAACAAGGAAATAAAATCACTCTTTTTTTCCATGAGAAACACTACCACCATTATAGCCTTATTTAAGAAGATGCCCGAGACTAGTTAGGAGTGCAGAGGAAAACACAATAGGCCAGGAGAATTACCCCTGATACTTAGAAGAGAAAGGGTAAAGAAAGATGACAGAGAACTACGAGGAGGAAGTCTTATTCTTCAGCCCTTTGGGGTTTTCTCTCTCTACCCATATTCCCTGGAGTATATCAAAGGATAAATCCAAATATTACCTCTTGACAAATGCCTCCTGATGGTAGTCAGAATAATGCCCCCAACTAAAGATGCTCATGCCCTTCCTAGTCACTAGAACCTGGGAGTAGATTATCTCAGTGAGCAAAGGGACTTGTCAGGCATGTGGATTTTCTGGAAGGACCTAATGTAAACATAAGAGTCCTTATACATGAAAGAGGGAGGCAGGGGACTAGCAATCTGAGAAATATTTGATGATGATAATACATTCCTTGTTTTGAATATGGAGGAAGGGTCCACAAACAAAGAATGAAGGTGGCATCTAAAAGCAGGAAAAGGCAAGGAAACAGATCATTCCCCCACAGGCCCCAGAAGGAACCTAGCCCTGCCAGCACATTGATTTTAGCCCAGTGAGACACATTGCAGACTTCTGCCCTCTAGAGCTCTAAGAGAGTAAATGGGTGATTTTTTCAAGCCACTAAGTTTGGGATCATTTTTTACAGTAGCTATAGGAAACTAATGTACTTCCCAATTTTACTTCATGCACTTGAACCTCTGACTTCAGTCTGTTTGCATCTCCATTTTAGCTTGCCCCTGACAATCCCAATCCAACTCATTCCACACTAATCTCATCTTCTCCCCAGATACGGCTCATCTCGAACTATCCTATCACAAGTGATGGTACCCCGCCTTTCTTCTAGGTTGAGGCCAGAAGGCTGTGATTCTTCCACTTGCTTCTCCCCCCTCCCCAGTTGGTCTCTACTCCTGCCGGTTCCTCCTGATAAAACCTACCAAACAACGTTTTCTACTCTCATTAACATGATAGTAAAGACAACTCCGTTTCTTTAAAAAAATTGAATTCTAAAAAGAATTAAAGTGACTTGCATACTAAGAAGAAAGAATGAAAGAAGAAAAGCAAAAGAGAGTAGAGCGAGGAACCCTTGATGTACCTTTATTAACAGTTCTTGGATGCAATCCTCAGGCAAGAAGAGGGATTTTTTACAACAGACAGTGGATGTTCATCAGATTAGCTGATCTAAGAATTTCCCAAACCTGAAAAGGTATAGTTTTTATGGTTAAAGAAACTGAGGAGGAATTGTAAAGAAATGGAGTGAAACAAAGTCCTTCCTAAAGTATTCCCAAATTGTTACCCTACCTTACCTTGCCTCAAGCTTTTACTTGATACCCTGCCTTGATTTTCACCAACCCCATATCCAAGATGTCACAGCGGCATGCCTGAAAATCCTCCATCATTTCATTCCAGAGCAGTGCAAATCTGGTCTCTGAACGTCAGCCGTTCCCATTCCCTAAGATAAAAGTATTCAGCAGGTAAGAAGTGTGCATAGAAGGGCCAGCTGACCTAGTTAAGAAAATATTTCATCCTGTGAAAGTTTGGTGGGAGAATAAAATATGTTACTAAAAGTTCAGTTAGATATAGAAACTCTCTAAAAGGCCAAACTCTTAGAAACCAATAAAGAAGAACAGTTCACTTTCTAGTGATAGCTTGTCACTTTCCAAGAGAAATATCTCTGCTAAGGCAGTCTCAGGACACCAGATACTGAGCCTGTCCTGATATGCCCTACAACTCAAAGTTACTCAGTTCTAGGTTTTGGAAAATGATGTTTGTAGAGATATGTATTCCATTGTGCTCATTATAATATTCTGCTCTTTATGGAAGCCATCCAGAATGTGTGGTTTCTGAAGACAAATGAGAACAACTGACCACCTGCTGAGAGACAATCTGCAAATAGGATTACTGCAATGGGCACCCCCAGTGCTTGGAAGCACTATCCCACAGCCATGCTGGAGTTATTGGGCCTGCTGGGCATCCTGCAGTCCCTGAAGGCAGTAGCCAGTGACGTCACACAGTTCTGAACCTCAGTCCTCATAGGAAAGCCTGGGAAGGACCTGCCCGCAGGAGCACCACCCATCCCGGACTATATTGTAACTTGAGCCCACTTGTCTTGCCTTTCTAGCCAATGGCAATCTACTCTTACAGAAGCCAAGCAATGTTTTGAACTTTGATTTACATGTAAATCATAGCTCAGCTTTATAAATTCAACTGCTAAAAATTAGTGTAAATATGTTTTTTAATAATAAAATAACTGTCTTTTTCTATTTCCTTTTCCCTTTCCTTTTGCTCTTTGCAGGAAGAAGGAATATGAAACAGACTAAGAAATTGACCAAATCATGCTGGTTCCTCTTCCACCGAAAAGATAAAATATGCAGCTCAGCATTACCAACATCCAAAATTTCAGCTTTCTTAATCCCTCTAAACAGCTATCCAGGAAGTGGTCCATCGGAGCCCAAGACAGGGTCCTTTTCCTGGTTTTGCCAGTAAACCTTCAGCACATAAAGCCACCAATGACAAATTCTGCTGACATCCTATATATTACTTCCAGTCATGTTTGAAAAGTAGCTTCCACACTAAATATAGGGATTACAAGAAGTCTCTCCTTCTTGTAAGGAAATTGAAAACAAAGAAAATATTTCATTAACCGAACCCCATTCAGGAGATTTTCATTCTTGAGAGTATACTTCTGACTGCTTCTATCTCAATCTAGATTTTAATTGTTGAGCTTAAAGCCTTGGGAAAACTCAGGACAGCAGAAATAATCATTGCAAAAACATAACATTCGCCTGTAGAGGAAATTGCCTGAAACTAGGGCAGTGAGTGAGTTTGCTAAAAAATAAAAGGTGTACTGCAATCAGGCTGAAGTAGGCAGAACACGGAGATCCCCAGGGACTCACACAGTGCAGTCTTGCTTATATAGTTCTCCATGGAACATTGGGTATAACAGAACCCAGACAGGTCAGTGGCTGGCGTTGGGACCGCTTGGTACAAAGGGTTTGGACCTTTTATCTCAAACAGTCACTACCTCAAGCTAAAGCTGAGTTAAAATGAGCAAGGATCACCTTGTCCTGCTTATGTTGGTTGCAGTCCTAAGCAGGAACACGCCCATCCCAGCCATGCCCGCCCACTCCTTGACGTGGGAGAGAAGCAGAGTATCCCTTTTTGTTTCCAGGGTGTTATCGCCTGTCTGCATTCCTTGGTACATTGTTCAAACACTAATTGCTCCACTAGGGGCATTGCTTGTTCCTGATCTCCAAATATTCTGCCTGCGGCCTCTATCATACGAGCGACAAAGTCAGAAAATGGCTCGCTCAGCCCCTGAATAATTTTTGTCAAATTGCCTGATACTTCTCCTTTGTTGGTGAGGGCTTTCCATGCCTTGGCGGCGCACGTGTTTATTTGTGCATATACCTGTAAGGGGAAGGCGGTCTGGTCGGCTACCCACTGTCCTTGGCCCGTCAGCATATCATATGACCATGCAGGCTGTCCTTCGGCCGCGTTTGCGCGTGCCTGGGTCATGCTGATATCATGCCACAATGCCTTCCATTCTATGTATTGCCCCATACTAGAAAGGCATGCCTTAGTTACATATTGCCAGTCTGCGGGTGTCATGGCTGTCTCTGTTAATCTCTCAACTTGTGCTATGGTATAGTTAGCACTGACTCCATAAGCCCGAACGGATTCTGCTAACTCCTTAACTTGTTTATGGCTCAGGGGCTGGTGAGAGCGTACACCGTTATCCTCAAATACAGGAAACATTTGTCTAATTGCCTGAAGAGTATCTGGGTGGCAAAAGGAGAGTGCGCCACTCACGTAAGGTGGCGGGGCAAAGGGCGTCGGGGGACACCCTGCTTTCATTTTTTCCTTGGTCCGCTTTTCAACTTTGCTGGTTCCCTTACTTCTACACTCTGCGGTTTTATTTTCTTCCCCTTCCTCTGTGGACGTTAATTCCTCCTCAGATTCCCTATTGGAGAGTTGGAGGTCCCTCAACTCTTTCCAGGGGTATTTACTATTTTCTCCGAGGCGATTGTCACTCGCTTCTCGGGGCTCTTTCGCTTTTGCCCTAGGCGGGCTTTCTCCCTCACTCTGAGGTTTCTTTACCTTCGTTTTTTTGGCCTTTTTTCGGCCGCGCGCGCTCTCTGTTTCCCGTTCCGTTTCTGACATGCTCTCTTGGATATCTGTCAATGCTCTCTGACCTTCTTTTATTACCTTTTCACATCTCTCATCTTGCAGACAAGCTCTAATCAGTTTCCAGAGGGGCCTGGTGCCTCCCCTCAGGCTACCCTCCTCCTCCTCTCTATCAAGATCTTTCCCCAGTTTGTCCCAGCTCGGGATTGAGAGGGACCCTGAACAAATGAACCAGGGGGCCACACGGTCTATATCATTTACAAAAGATCCTAAGACTTTGCTGGAGACCTTCAAGTTTCACTCTTTGAGAGCTGTCTGCAGCGCCGTGACTAATGACGGTGCATTCCCCATGGTGCCTCCTTATTTACAGAGAACCATCAACCATCATCCTAAAAAGCAGGGGCCTCTCGGAACTTACCCCTCCGGGCTTTCTTCTGACCTGCAGTTCTGAATCCTCTCCAGATGTCTGAAGAAGACCCTCAGCTAAATATTCCACAAAAACACAACTATCCAGGGTGGCCTGTGTAAATGGGTCATAGAAGTTTTATTAGAGATAAAAAGAACTTCAGTACTATGTGGGACTGATTCATTTTGTTCAATGTAGATGAGAAATGTTATACTTCATTTTTGGTCCCTCCCCCCCACCTTGGGGCACAGGACTGGTGAAAATAACCTGGTTTTCCTCAACTCCTAACCATTTTCTTCTCCATGGGGGTTTTGCCCTTTGGCCTATTAATGTGGTGCTTTACATTAATTGATTTTTTATGCTAAAAAAATGTCTTGTGGCATACATATTGTCACTTTTTAAATTAAGGTAATTGGAAATTGGGTCTAGTCTATGAACTTAGGGGAATACTCACATCACCCTTTAGACAATTACCTTAATTTAAAATGAAAAAGTAAGGCAATGAAAGAAGAAATGTTTGATCTTTTTTTTTAAAGTAAAATTGAGATTCTCCTGTGTGCCATTGAACTTGGTATCACTAGCAACTAGAGTCACTTTCCTTACCTAGAATTGCCCCCTAGAGTGGAGATTATCACCAAAGACTCTCAGCATAACAGAATTGCAGTCTGTCCATGATCACCTCTAGTAACTGGGTCTGTAACTCACACAAATACAAGCAGGAAAAGTAAGACAGCATCTTTCCAAATATAATGAAATATATTTGAAATGTCAACTGTTCTGCAAACATTTCATGGTAAGCCAGATATTCTTTGCAGGGGTTAAGTCATTCTCCCAGAGTGTGGTGTGTAGGTACTTAGAAGGGCCCAGGCATATGAATGCTTTGGGAAGAGAAAGGCAACATTTTCAAAGTTTGCTCCAGAGATCAATAGTCCCTCTGAGATATTATGCATATTCCTTAAAAATTTGTTTCAGTAGTCACAGAAGCTTAGGAAATTCTCACTTTACTATAGGCCTTTGCCTTTGCTATGCTAATGTGTGTTGGGACTCTCTAAGAGTGAATCATTATGCAGTCTTCTCCAGACTTATTTGACCAAGGAACCTTTTCACAGAATGTCTATCTGCCTCTCATGGGTCTCTAGTGCTTCAAGGAAGATAATTTGGAAAGTATTGCATTTGTATAATGTGGCAAAGCCCATGGAGCAGTAGTTATGCAACAGTAGTGAAAAGATGTTCACCTGGGGCAGGCCTGCTCCCTGTGATACCGCTGTCTACACCTAAGCAGTGGCAGTTACTCCACTACGCCAAACGCCAACTCCCAACCTGCAGCAGTCATCAGAAGTGGCAATTCAAGCCCAGTGACAAACAATTGTATTCTCTAACACCATTCAAGAGCATTTCTCAAGATCCCTTCATGGCCTGTTTCTCAAAATTTTATGCAATTGTACATTTTTGGTGCCAGGACTATCTGGCTGTACATTTAATTTTCAGTTTTGTTTCAGAGACTTGTCATTTCATCAATCAGAGCTATTCCATCTGCTGAAATGCTGACAAATCCAGCTGCTTTGTCATTTCTAATTAATTTCATTAATGTTTCCGTGTTCTGTTTCAATTAGGGCCCATTCTTTGGACTGTTTGAGGACTTGATACTACCTACTGTCTGCAGATTAGAAATCAAATAACAAATCTCTTTGTCCTTGACATTAAAAATCCTTCCTCCTTTACCAAATCATTTCTACTTAGCAGATTTACCCCTCTTAAGTTAAATTACACTCTACCATGCTGTGAAGTAAGGGGTTCAATTGTTATACAAGGAATTGATCCATACGGGATGTTCATTTTGACATTCACTTAATCCTCATGCCCTCATTCAGAATTGAATCTTCTTTCATCTAAGTCTTTGCACTGTTGAGAATTTTTTCAGCACATTAAATACCTACTTGAAATGTTATTTACTTGGCCATAATCCTCATGTGTTTTTTTCCCTTTATTCATCCTCAGACATAATACCTGTATCATCTATTGTCTGAAATCCTTGGCTTTGAAAAGCATTGAAGAGGACCAGTTGGACAAAGTCATCCTTGTTACCAATTATATTATCAAGTAAACCCAAGCAATTATGAGGGAGCCGTTTGAATGCTATTCTTCAAGTATACCTAACATCTCTTCTCTGCCTTTCTTCTCTTCTTTGTGTCATGAAAATTAGTCTGTGCTTACTTAATTGTATAAAAATGTACAGATTTTTATTTCTGTAACAAAGTGTAGAAATAGCATAGAATTTTGACTGTCCTTTCCCATGCTTCATGTCACAAGTGACAGCATGGAGCTTAGTAGCCTAAAGCAATACAGCACCAGTGCTGTGGGTCATATTTTTAACTTTAATGACAATCTGTAATTGCCTGCAGCCTTATTTCTGGCCCTGCTGATTTCTTGAGCACCTGTGATAACACAGCTTCGACTTGGCCCTCTAATCTGGCCCATGCCCTCTTTTATGTGTTTTTTAATATATTTTCAGGGTTATCAGGTTTTCCAGTTAAAGTCAGTCTACAGTTCTACCTCCTTCTTCAGGGCATTCCAAGGAATTGGAATTTATTTCCAGTCTGCAAGCTTTTATAACTGTCTGCCTTTTCCTGTGGCTGGGAGTGGAGCAGGTTTGAATAGAAACAGCTTTGCTTCAAATTCACTGCCTGATACCAGCCTTGAAATCCCCTTTAGCTTTAATCTTTTTTAGACATTTGAAATTTTCAAAGTTCCACTTGTCAGTATAAGTTCCCTTTTTCTCCAGTACACCTGGATCATATTTGGAATGTACGTAAGAGATGTTGTTATTTCATTTTTCTTAGAACTATTACCTTCATTAAATGTTTGCAATGAACATGCATGTGCCCATTTATTCAACAAATATGTACTGAATACCAGTTGTGTGTTACTAGATGCTACTAGAATTCAACAGGAAACAAAGCAGACTTTACCACTGGCCTTTCAAGGGAGTTTACAATGGGAGACCACAGTGGTTAGTAAGATAGATGTGATTGCTAGAGGAGGGACAGGGAAGTGGTGCTAAGATATTACTACTAACTGTAAAGTAAGAAGCAGCATAGCATGGTGGTAAAGAGGATGGACACAGGGGCCAGAATATCTGGTTCAAATCCTACTCCATCCTTTATTATCTATGACCTTGGGCAAGTTACTTAACCTTATTGTGCCTCATTTGTTTCATCCATAGCTTGGAGGCAGTAATAGTTCCACATCAAAGATTTATTGTAAAGATCAAATAAGTTAATATCATAAAGAACTTAAAACAGTGCCCAGCACATAGAAAGTGCTATTGGAGTACTTGTAAAATTAAAAATTAACAGACTGTAAGAAAGCACAATGATCTGGGAAGCAAACATTGCTTTGAAAATTAATTGCACATATGTTTAAGCTAGTCTGGGAGAAGTCAAGGAGGGCCTCTTAGAAAAAGCTGCGATCTGAAGTAGTAGGAGGAGCGCCTGCAGGGGTGAAGGGAAAGGCAGCAGAGTGGTAGCCATGTACCTGGAACTTAGGGTGTCATGTCAGGCAACTGAAAATATCAAGAAAACAGTGTAGGGACCAACGAAAAAGAATGGACTTCAAATTCACGAAAGCCAGAGAACAAGAAGGTACGGAATAATATAGAAAATCATATGCATTATGGATAAAAGAGAATGTCCCCAAATGGTAAAGGTCAGAAGATCTTTGAGATACGTGAAAGTGTAAATATAGTCAATAAAAGGAAGAGCTGCTACTTGCCTGATTGTACGTTTAGGGAGCTAATTTCCCAATGAAGTGACACAGATTCAAAACAAACAGTGGCTTCCTGGAAAAATCTAGGGTATGTGGAGACACATCCCTACTTCTAAAGCTGGTGCCCTCTTCCTCATCCCTGCAAACAAACAAACCAACAAAAAGTCTGAACTAGCTGGAGCAAGCGTTCATTCTTAGGTCAGTAACCTTCTATCAAGTCTTCTCATCAGGATCCAGGAATTGAACACAACTTTGGGATGTATGCTAGCTCCACTACCCATGTGAAGATGAGTGTCCATAGCTTAATGTTGCCCTTCAGTGACCTAAAGTAGACTTCATATTCTACCCCAGGGCATTACTCTCTTTCCATGAGGAAGAATCATGAAATTGCCATTTTTGTAAGCCAAAATGACTGAATACCAGTTGTTTAGTACGGTTAAACCTAATATAATTATGGAAAATGTTTAGTTTGTTGTGATGCTTTTTGCTGAAAGATAAACCACAAGGACTGCAAGTGGTTTCTCAGCCTTACAATGAACGGCTAAGTTTCACAGTGAAAGTTGAAACTATGGCTCTATACACTTGCTATACGTGTTGGAAAATGTGTCTCCTGAAAGAGCCAAAATGTGCCTCTTTATAAATTCATTAGTACCAGTTATTTCTCTGAAACTACCCAGAACAAGCCATTCTTCCTCTCCCACAAGAAAAGTCCTGGGCATCCCACACATTTTCTAGTTTTCCTAGCTGCGTAACATGAGCAATTTGATTAGGGTACCTCCCCTACTTTAATCCATGAAACAGCACACTAGATACACTATTTCAGCTTGTTACAAGCTTATGAGCCAACCTACACATAGAGACCCTCAGTCTATATTGCTTCTCTAACTCCTTAGCCCCCTGATACCTTACCTAGATGTGTCATGTTTATTGAAAGAAGGCTTGGTCTTATTTAAGGAAAGACACTATTTTTGTTTGTTTTTATTCTCTGTGCTGTACTTTCATCCCTGTGACTAATTTATATTATGATTAAGATTTTGTGCCTCTTGATCCCCTTCACCTGTTTTACTCACCCACCCTAACCCCCCCCCTCCTGGTAACCATCAGTCACTTCTCAGTGTCTATGAGTTCATTGCTGTTCTGTTTATTTCATTTTGTTTTTAGATTCCATATATAAGTTCATTGTTGTTCATTTTTTATAGTTTCATTTACTGTTTTAAGATGCCACATATAAGTGAAATCACATGTAATGTGTCTTTGTCAAAGGCATCATGGTTTTAGCACCACAGTTCTGTGATGGCATTGTTTAAGCTATGTCGCTGTTTCAATCACGCAGTTGGCGTCATAGTAGTTTGAAAGGAGTAGTCACTATATATATGTGGTGAATATTTTTGTCTGCAAACAACAGAAAATAAGACAGAGAGGCTAGACAATAAAGACTTTGAAAGTTATTTCACAGAACAAGTCCAGAGGTAGGTGTTTCAGAGGCTCCATAACGCCGGAATGTGGGAAGATACCTCTGGAATTCTTTCAATCACAAGACGGTTTCAGGAGCTCCAACAGCCTTGACCTTACAGAACAATGTTCAAAGGAGGAAGCAAGGAGATGAAGGAGGAAAAGAAAAAGAATGCCTCTTTTGCCTGGGTAGCTCTTATCAGGAAGGACAAACTTTCCCAGGTGTCCCTACAGCTTATTGACCAAAATGGACAGCATGCCTACACCCTACACCAGTGCTTCTCAAAGTGTGTCTCTCAGACCAAGGGCGTCACACCTAGGAATCTGTTAAAAATATAAATTCTCAAACCCATTCCCAGACCTGCTGAATCAGAAACTCCAGGGTTAGGTCCCAGGATTCTGGGTTGTAAAACATTCTCCAGGGGATTCTGATTCATGCTAAGGTTTGAAAGCCACTGGCCCAGTCACTGACAATGGAAAACCAAATCACTTACCAATCATTATTCATCCATTGAAACTGGGCACACTGGGGCCTGAATTAAAATTAGGCCTCTGATGGCAGAAAGGCAGGAAAGGCGCATAAAGGTAGGGCGTGGCAATGGAGAAAAAAGAGGAGGAGAAATAGGAGCAAGGGGGCCCCAATCCTCACGGGAAATGGGGACTAGGAGTGGGTAGATCTCAACTCAAACTGAGTGCTTGAGAAGCATCTAAAATGATTGGTTTAGAGGGATCCAATACAAATAATAAAAAGCTGGAGAAAATCAGGTTTCTAATGAAAAATAGACTTGATTATTCTACTTCAAATGTAATTTAAGAGTGTGATAAGTACTATACCATGCACATTTGCCAAGAAGTGATATACACTGCAAAAATCAGTAGTTAATTAGAATTTCAGTGAGGTACCAGATTTCATAGGGACTGTGAGATGGGGTAAAGAATGTTGTTCAGCAAAATACAAATTAGTGGGATTGCATCTCTTCCTACTTTTGAAGAACTGGCTTTATCTCTGCAATTAATATTAGAGAATGCATAAAGCTTAGTTTCCAACCATCTGCAGCCACACTGTCTATGTGATAGCCACTACGAATATGTGGCTACTGAGTATGTAAAATGTGACTAGTGCTAACTGAGATGGGCAGTGAGTATGAAACACTCGCTGGATTTCAAAGACTTAGTACAAAAAAAAGGATGTAAAATACATCATTAACAACTTTTATATTGATGACATGTTGAGATGATAATTGTGATCTATTAGGTTAAACAAATATATTATTAAAATTAATTATACCTTTTTTACTTTTCACTTTTTTGTGCAGCTACTAGAACACTGAAAATTAAATGTGTGATTTGCCTTACATCTATATTAAATAGCACTGATAGTTTATACCTCTGATGTAGTAAATCTATTTCTGTAAACATATTAAGCCTTTCTCAAATACCAACGGAGCAAGTGAAAAAGAAATAGGCAGAATTTGTGACTGCCTGTGACATAGGATCTCAAAGATTCTGATCAGAAAACATTCCCATCCTCAAGTTCTTTATTCCTCCAAGAGTTAATATCTTAGAATTAGCCACATTTTGCTCAGTATCTTTACTTAATATGCAAATATACTCATAAGAGGACTAATATATTAAATATACATAACCTGTGGATGGGGAAGACTTTCCATCCATAAGATCTTCACTTTCCATTTCTTCACTTTCCTAAAAATTTCATCTGTTCAAGATCAAGTGCAGTCAAGATGTTGACCCAGTCCCAGTTCTCACTTCTCTCATTTATTCTCACTTCTTCTCACTTTAAAATTAATCAATAAATAAAAACATACTTCTCACCCCTCACAAATGTTTCAATGGTCCATTTTTTGGGGTGGCATTAGGGGGATATATGATAGTGGATCAACTTGGTGTTGGTGCTGAGAAAGTGAATAGTTTGGTGAATGAATAAGGAATACTTTTGCAGGTTACTGAGTTTTTTGCTTCCAACAAAATTGAGGCAAGAACAAAATGCAGTTTTTCACTGATATTTTTAAGAAGTTCACTCGGTACTTTTTTTTGCATATAATTCAGAAGTTCAGAAAAAAATGAGTCATTTTCATAATAATATTCTTTCCAAAGCCACTCTTTATGTGAACAAGGTTTGTCAGCATTTGCAGCTAGAAAACTGAAAACCGGGATGTTATTGGTGCTGAATCTGTTTCATTTTATCACCAGGTATTATAAATCAAATGATACAAAATGAACTGGTTTTTTTTAAAGACCCATAAAATCTCGTGGAAAAATTCATTTCCAATAAATTATACTTTCTAGGTTCATTAGTTATCAAAATTTTTAATATTTTTAGGTCAAGTTCATGTTAAGAGTACTTTTAATGGTAATTTAGCTGAGGACAGGATAATTTTAACTTGGAGCCTTGTGGAAATTTTTTTAAATGCTAAATTTCAGTTGATAAACATGTTCTTCTTGCAAAGAAATATGATGAAATAATTGATAAACCTAACCTTCTGTTAAGAGAAATAGAATGAAAGTAGGAGTTCAAGGAAGAAAAGGGGTAATGTAAAATTTTCCAACTGATTAAAGAGGGCTTGCTTATCTATTTCTTAAATGGATAAGGATAATGGTTAGTAGGCATCAAATCCCATTGTCTTTTATTTCACTGGGCTCATGTAATAATTTGATTTATTTTAAAATAATATTTATGATATATATAGAGAAAATTAAATTATTTGAAGTTACTTAAACTTATGTTAAAATGACATTTTAGATGTCAATTTAAGTATCCACAAAGTGAAACACAACTTTTCAAAATTATGATTAAGTGCGTGTGAGAAGGAAAGTTTGAAGACTACTTGTCCTCAACCCTACTTACATTAAAACCATAAATGCCTAGATCCCAACCAGGGAAAATAAAGTCAGAATTTCTGGGAGTACCCTCACCATGCTGCCCAGTCTGGTGATACTCATATGAGCCGGAGTGAAGAACTCCCACCATCGGGTGGACTGGCTTCTCCTCTCACATTCCTCTGAACACACAGGGTCTGGGAAAGCAGATGGGAGCAGGCACAGGACAAGAAAAGGAGGGAACTGGAAAAGGAGAAATAAACAGAGGGAAAAATGCAGGTAACAGTGGACATTAAAACCCATCTCATCACATTCCAATTTTGTCAAAGAACAGCTCCACCTCTAAAAAGTAATGATTTACTTGTTACCAGTCACTCTTGAAAAGTACATTTATCCTTTTTTATTGTAACATTTTACAAAGTAAATGTTCAGCAAACATCACTTGAATGCACTAATTCTTGTTGTATCTTTGATAACAAAACATCTTTTATCTAATGAATATTGATCCTCACCAGTTTTATACAGTTCCTCCCCCACAATCTACTCAATATTCATTCAATAAACAATGTTTAATGTTGCAAACACCAAAGACAAGGGAATAGATACTGTTCTCTGTCAGAAAATGCCTGCTACTTGGCTACAGCATATTTCATTTCAGAAGCCCTCTGTGATGCTTCTGTATATAATTGCAGCCATTCCTTTTTTAAAAAACCATCTTGTAAGTGATAAATTGCATGCTTCCTTTTTCTGACATCACTGGATTCTGACACTCCATAGGTATTTGGTATTGTTTAGATTCCTTGGCTGTTGACATGTGTGGCAATTCCTTTAAATAGTAGCTCACCTGTGGTAACTGAATAATTCTACACAACTTTCAAATGCTGCCAGAAGGCTCTGTCTTGAAATTTTATCACTTCAGGAACAAATGTGAAATCCTTGGTAAAGTCATGGGTTTCTTTATGTTTACTGTTTTGGAAGCCATTCTCAATTTGACTAGTTACAGTATACATTTGCTATGAACGTTTTTTTTTCCGTTCATATAAGCACAATGATGAAGACAGGAGCCAAAATATTTCCTTTCTAGAGGAAAAGTAATTGTTGTAAAGTAACTTTTGTTGACTTCATACAAAAGTTTTCAAGTCAAGATAAAATAGGATTCCCTAAAAACAAGCAGCATATTTCTCCTCACCACAATTGTCAGCTAGGCAATACTTTCGAGAGACAATTGAATGCAGCTGCATGGAATTGTCATAGTGAAGGCATGCCCAAATCAGTAAGCAAAACCTTGGAGGCATAAGTGACACCTCTGTCCCTTCTCTGACAAAGGAGACAGGAGCCTGTGGACGAAGCCCCTAACTCTTGCTTTGGAGGCCTTCATCTTTTGTATGAACAGCCCCTGCACTCAAGGCTTCTCAAAAGTTTTCATCAGCCATGAAAATTTAGAGACAAGATCCAGCTGTTGGCTTTGTCCAGCTTTTGTTTCTGAAGACTAGCAATTCATGCTGAACTTCAGCAATTGGAGGTCAATCAGATAGAAGCGGCAAATTGTTGAAAGTTTATTAAGTGACCTGAGTTTGATAGGCAACTGTCCTCGCTTTAATTTTTGCATTATATACATCCAAATGATGCCAAGCCTAATTAAGTTTATTTCTCTGTTCTGCTCCCACAGCCTCTGCCGGCCTTGGTCCAGGCTCTGCCCCTCATCTAGATTTTTAGGACAGTAGCCTACACAGCTCTCTGGTTTCTTCTCCTCCACACCTCTGCCTGTGATCTTCAGAAAGCACAACTCTGATCGTATAATTTCATTTTTCAAAAAGTTTCAAAGGCTCCTCTTTGCACACAGAATCCAGCCCTAACTTTCTCACCCAGTTCTCAAGAGTGGACATAGCTGAGTCCCATGCTTACCTGCTTCAACATTTAGAAAGAACCTTTTTCCAGGCATTTGTGTAAATACCAAGATTATTTAAAAAAATAAGAAGAATATTAAGGTTTTATTGGTTTTAAGAGAAAAAAAGAATAAAATATGGTTCTCACCAGAAAAAGTTCTCTTCTACCTAAAAAGCAGACACATATGCAAATCCTGAGGGAAAGGCTAGTTCTACTCTACTCTTAACTCCCACATACTCCCCACCTTCTTGCTCCCAACATATGTTGGCAGAAATCCTCTCCTGCAGTCATTCAGGACAATCTGCAGTCCTTAAAGGCACAGAGTGCTCTGTTCCATCTGTACCTTTACCCATCCGGCCCTCTGGGAACCTTCTCCCTCCACAAGTTTTCCGTGGGCACCCATCGTTCCAGCCGTCATCATATTCTAACGACCCCATCGGTTCTCTCCGAGCTCCCCAGCTAGGTTAACCCCCTGCCATCTCCTTATGCATATTTAATATCAGTAAACACATAGCATAATATATTATATTACTGCTTACTTAGGGAGTTTTCTTCTCCACTAAATTTGGAAGATATTAAAGCCGGGATTTTATTTTATATTTTATTTTATTTATGCCTTTTTCCCAAGGTGCCCAGAGCCTTATCATAGATAATTCCCAAGAAATATTTGATAATCTGCAGTAAATGCTTTATAGTAAGACCTTGACAAACTGACGCTTGATGTATTGCCTCCTCTTATTGAAATTCTATGCCATTGTTTTCCATGTCATATTAAGACTTAGTTTCAGATACCCACTGAAGTTTTTTTTATAGCTTCTCTAACCAGATTGCAAGACAATTCTCTTTGAGCCAGCAATATAGCACAGGGAAAAAGAGTGTCCCTTTTCTGTAATGTATTCTGCAACTGCAGATCTCCTTGGCTGTGTCTTTCTCCAGTGATCTTTGATCCAAATGGTGATGCTGTAGCCATGGTAGATGCTGACCCACAAAGCAGCCATGATTCTAAAGATTCGTTGGCAAAAAACAAGAAAAAAAATGGTTCTGATTAAATACTTGCTAATTAAATGGCTTGGGTAGATTCCAGTCTTATGAACTGTTACCAACTTCTGCTTTGGATAGAGGTATTCTTGGGCCCCATAACATGGAACATATGCATGTGCAATGACAAAAGAGCCTTCAGTTAAGGTGTTTTTTTTTTAATCAATTTTCAATCCAGTAGGGAAAAAAATCAATCCAGGAGGTTTTTCTTCTTTCACATAGACATTAGCTAACTTTGATTTTCTGCTCTTTGATTCAGTATTTTGTTATCTTGTAAATAGGAAACATTTCTGGAGTGGGGTACCCTTAAGATACAAAGTCAACATGTTAAACCCTCTGGTAGATATAAGAAAGATAAGCTAAGATCTTCAGCCTACAAAATTACTCAATATTTGACAAAGGTAAGATATTGGAAAAAAGCAGCTAATTCATTGTTGCCAAATATTATAATAATGCAAAGAAGCTACAAAAGAGTACCTGATGAACTAATTGCTAAATATTATTCCATAATTAGGCCTGTGTACTCAACTGATGGGACAATCACTAAGAACTGGAGCGGCCCAGCAGCATGAGCAAGAAGGCCAATGGGAAGCCCAATTTAATTGAGCAAGACACTTTAATTGGGATACTAATTTTTAAAAGAGTTGAAAATAGCTTATATCTGTATTTCTCAAAGTAAAGTCACAGATTCCCAGGGCCTATATCACTTCAATATTATATAACCTGTTAGATTCACCTGTAGTGCCTGGAAAGACATGCAGGTACCATCTGCAACCAGAAAGAAAACGGTATTACTGTCAGATAATCACAGACCCTCACGGAGTATCAGTGACGGTGTGACTGGCATCCTTTGCTTTCCCATCTTGACACACCATCCACCTCACTGAACACTTTTCTTTCATTCCTCTGCCTCTATTTCCTTTTCAGCCTCTCCCAGAAGTCTTGCAGGTTTCTCTTCCTCTATTTCCACTCCACTGTAGTAGTTTAAGACACTGAACTTTGTGTCTGGCTTCATTGCAGCCTCGCCAAAGCAGAGCCTTCCTGTGGGTTACTGGAAAAGATTCCATTGTGGAGGTTTTGTGGCTTCCCAGGCTGAAACAAGCCTACAAACATATTTAACTTTGGCCTCCACAGTGTATTAGCATATTTTAATTAATTGCCATCTTTTAAAAATTGGAGAATTTCCAGATTTTTCCTTAAAAAACAATTAGAATATCCACACTGCCACATCTGGGGAATGACTACTCCTTTGCAGATGGGGATAAGCTTTTTAGTTTTCCCCATTCCTCTCAGCTCCCCACCTCATCATTTACATTTCCTGTCCAGTCTGATAAACATTTGAGTTGAACATTCCTGACATATAACTTCCAGACTCTTCAAACTGACAAAACTTTATTTATAACAGTTGCCTACTTCTCATAGTATAAAATGGACTCATTATGCTAAAAAAAAAAATCTCCATTCTGTCCTCCTGAAGATGTTCCCGAGAGGAAAGGAAATCTGATTCCAGAACAATTATAAAGTGGACAACTTTTTAAGACACTCTTATTAGTCAGGTTACTAGGGTACCATTGAAGTAGTTATTATGAAATAACACACAGTTACTAATGTGTGTTTAACAAATGCAGCTTCCACAAGAAAAAAATAAATCAAAGCATAGCCCCTCTGAAAAATCCATAAATTATTTTACTCTTCTTTCTGCCTCTAGAATAAATTCCAAATCCTCAGACTGGGAGAAGACAAGGCGCTTTACTCTACAACTCCCTATCTTCCCAGAATTAGCTCCCATATTCCCGCTAACACCCTAGTCTAAAACAGCATTATCACCTGTCTGTGTGTTGCAGAGCTACAAGAGATCACTCTAACATCCATCTTATGCCTCCATAGTCCACATCCATTCTCCACACAGCAACCTTAGTGTTCTTTCTAAAATGTGATTCAGACAATATCACTCCTCTAAATAAAACCTTCCAACAATGTCCCACGGCTTTAATTTTGATTTTGATTTTTTTTTATTTTTTTATTAAAGTGTTATTGATATACACTCTTATGAAGGTTTCACATGAAAAAAAATGTGGTTACTACATTTACCCATATTATCAAGTCCCCACCCACACCCCATTGCAGTCACTGTCCATCAGTGTAGTAAGAAGCCACAGATTCACTATGTGCCTTCTCTGTGCTACACTGTTTTCCCCGTGACCCTGAACACCATGTGTGCTAAACATAATACCCCTCAATCCCCTTTTCCCTCCCTCCACACCTGCCCTCCCACACCCCTCCCGTTTAGTAACCGCTAGTCCCTTCTTGGAGTCTGTGAGTCTGCCTTGTTTTATTCCTTCAGTTTTGCTTGGTTGTTATACTCCACAAATGAGAGAATTCATTTAGCACTTGTCTTTCTCTGCCTGGCTTATTTCACTGAGTATAATATCCACCAGCTCCATCCCCATTATTGTAAAGGGTAGGATTTGTTTCTTTCTTATGGCTGATAGTATTCCAATGTGTATATGTACCCCCTCTTCTTTATCCATTCATCTGCCAATGGAAGCTTAGGTCGCTTCCATATCTTGGCTATTGTAAATAGTGCTGTGATAAACATAGAGGTACATAATGTCTTTTTGAATCTGAGAACTTCTATTCGTTGGGTAAATTCCAAGGAGTGGGATTCCGGGTCAAATGATATTTCTATTTTTAGTTTTTTGAGGAAACTCCATATTGCTTTCCACAATGGTTGAACTAGCTTAAACCATTAGTGTTAAAGGTGATTTTAAAAGAAAGAATTTTGGAGTTTGGAAAATTGAAATAATCAGGTAAGGATTGCGGAGCTCCCAACCTTGGCTGCATTATCTCGTTACCTGTGATGTTGGACCTGCTATTACACCTGAAACCTCTGTAAGCCTCAGGTTCCACAACTATAAAAACAAGTAAGTAACACATACCCCTTTGTAAAGTTATTTAAGGTTTTTGATGGGAGTGGTTAGAATGATTTCTGGCACATGATCAGTCCCATGGTTGTCTAATCATACCTCAAGAGAAAAAAAACTCAAGGTTAAGAAGTATAGATACCTCTTACCATGCTGAGATTAAAGAGAGACCTAAGCTTTTACTTTTGTAACTGATATTTGCCTCAATAATTTAACCTTGTTCTGTGTTATTTTTTATTAACCAATTTCTTTTTTCTTAAGGGAAGCCTCCAAAACCAAAGCAAAGTGAGTTACAATCCATAGTGAACATTTGCCTTACCAGTCTTCTCGGACAGCACTCATCAAGAAGTTAACAGGAAGGAAGATGCCTACCTTTTTCCATCACGGTGCTTCCAGCTGTCAAATTTTAAATAAGTTTAAACACCTACCTAAAACAAAAAGCATCTAGGTTAAAAATACACACACCTAGGATTGTGTCCCATTTCATTTCCACAACACAGTTCTGGCGTCAACTGAGGTCTCAGCCGCCAGCTGCGCTCCTGTCTGGGCAGGTTCCGTGGGGGGTTTCACAGTACAGAGAGAAAGATGGAACCCGTAAAGCCGAAAGATACGGAAGAGTGAAGGGTGCAGTGACTTCCCACAAGCACTTAGGTTTTTCCTGTAGTATATCGACTCTCTTTTTGCTTTATTCCTATAGTTTTTAAAAAAAAATTTTATTAAGGTTTTATTGATAATACACTCTTATGAAGGTTTCACATGAAACAACAATGTGGTTACTACATTTACCCATATTATCAAGTCCCCACCCATACCCCAATGCAGTAACTGTTCATCAGTGTAGTGAGATGCCACAGATTCACTGTTTGCCTTCTCTGTGCTACACTGTTTTCCCCGTGACCCCCCACACCATGTGTGCTAAACATAATACCCCTCAATCCCCTTCTCCCTCCCTCCCAACCCGCCCTCCCACACCCTTCCCCCTTGGTAACCACTAGTTCCTTCTTGGAGTTTCTGAGTCTGCTGCTATTTTGTTACTTCAGTTGTACTTTGTTGTTATACTCCACATGAGGGATATCATCTGGCACTTGTCTTTCTCTGCCTGGTTTATTTCACTGAGCATAATGTCCTCCAGCTCCATCCATGTTGTTGCAAATGGTAGGATTTGTTTCTTTCTTATGGCTGATAGTATTCCAATGTGTATATGTAACAGCTCTGCTTTATCCATTCATCCACTGATGGACACAGGTTGCTTCTGTATCTTGGCTATTGTAAAAAGTGCTGTGATAAACATAGGGGTTCATATTGCTTTTTGAATCTGAGAACTTGTATTCTTTGGGTAAATTCCAAGGAGTGGGATTCCCGGGTCAAATGGTATTTCTATTTTTAGTTTTTTGAGGAACCTCCATATTGCTTTCCACAATAGTTGAACTAGCTTACATTACCAACAGCAGTGTAGGAAGGTTCACCTTTCTCCACATCCTTGCCAGCATTTGTTGTTCTTAGTCTTTTCAATACTGGCCATCCTTACTGGTGTGAGGTGATAAGTCATTGTGGTTTTAATTTGCATTTCCCTGATGATTAGTGATGTGGAGCAACTTTTTATGTGTCTGTTGGCCATCTGAATTTCTTTGAAGAACTGTCTCTTCATATCCTCTGCCCATTTTTTAATCAGGTTATTTGCTTTTTGGGTGTTGAGGCATGTAAGTCCTTTATATATTTTGAATGTTAACCCCTTGTTGGATATGTTATTTACAAATATATTCTCCCACACTGCATGATGCCTTTTCTGTTGATGGTGTCCTTTGCTGTACAAAAGCTTTTTATTTGATGTAGTCCCATGTGTTTATTTTTGCTTTTGTTTCCCCTGCTCAAGGAGATGTGTTCAGGAAGAAGTTGCTCATGTTTATATTCAGGAGATTTTTGCCTATATTGTCTTCTAAGAGATTTATGATTTCATGACTTACATTCAGGTCTTTGATCCATTTCGAGTTTGCTTTTGTGCATGGGGTTAGACAGTATTTCAGTTTCATTCTCTTACATGTAGCTGTCCAGTTTTGCCAACACCAATTGTTGAAGAAGCTGTCATTTCCCCATTGTATGTCCATGGCTCCTTTATTGTATATTAATTGCCTAAATATGCTAGGGTTTATATCTGGGCTCTCTAGTCTGTTCCATTGGTCTATTGTTCTGTTCTTGTGGCAGTACCAAATTGTCTTGATTACTGTGACTTTGTAGTAGAGCTTGAAGTTGGGGAGCATAATCTCCTCAGATTTATTCTTCCTTCTCAGGATTGCTTTGGCTATTCAAGGTCTTTTGTGGTTCCATATGAATTTTAGAATGATTTGCTCTGGTTAATTGAAGAATGCTGTTGGTATTTTGATAGGAATTGCATTGAATCTGTAGATTGCTTTAGGCAAGATGGCCATTTTAACAATATTAATTCTTTATATCCATGAGCATGGGATGTGTTTCCATTTATTGGTATCTTCTTTAATTTCTCTCATGAGTGTCTTGTAGTTTTCAAAGTATAGGTCTTCCACTTCCTTGGTTAGGTTTATTCCTTGGTATTTTATTCTTTTTGATGTAATTGTGAATGGAATTGTTTTTCTGATTTCTCCCTCTGCTAGTTCATTGTTAGTGTATAGGAATGCAACAGATTTCTGTGTATTAATTTTGTATCCTGTAACTTTGCTGAATTCAGATATTAGATCTAGTACTTTTGGAGTGTATTCTTTAGGGTTTTTTATGTACAATATCATTTCATCTGCAAACAGGGAGAGTTTAACTTCTTCCTTTCCAATCTGGATGCCCTTTATTTCTTTGTGTTGTCTAATTGCTCTGGCGAGGACCTCCAGAACTATGTTGAATAAAAATGGGGAGAGTGGACATCCTTGCCTTGTTCTCATCTTAAAGGAAAGGCTTTCAGCTTCTCACTGTTAAGTATGATGTTGGCAGTGGGTTTGTCATATATGGCCTTTATTATGTTGAAGTACTTGCCCTCTATATCCACTTTGTTGAGAGTTTTTATCATGAATAGATGCTGAATTTTATCAAATGCCTTTTCAGCCTCTATGGAGACGATCATGTGGTTTTTGTCCTTTTTGTTGATGTGGTGGATGACGTTGATGGATTTTCTAATATTGTACCATCCCTACATCCCTGAAATAAATCCCACTTGATCATGATGGATAATCTTTTTGATGTACTTTTGAATTTGGTTTGCTAATATATTGTTGAGTATTTTTGCATCTATGTTCATCAGAAATATTGGTCTGTAATTTTCTTTTTTGTGGTGTCTTTGCCTGGTTTTGGTAAATTAGGGTAATGCTCACCTCATAGACTGAGATTGAAAGTATTCCTTCCTCTTCTACTTTGTGGAAAACTTAAAGAATGATGGGTATTAGGTCTTCACTAAATATTTGATAAAATTCAGCGTTGATGCCATCTGGTCAAGAGGTTTTGTTCTTAGGTAGTTTTTGATTACCAACTCAATTTTGTTGCTGGTAATTGGTCTGTTCAGATTTTCTGTTTCTTGCAGGGTCAGCCTTGGAAGGTTGTATTTTTCTAGAAAGTTGTCCATTTCTTCTAGGTTATCCGGTTTGTTGGCATATAATTTTTCATAGTATTTTCTAATAATTCTTTGTATTTCTGTGGTGTCTGTAGTGGTAGTGATTTTTCCTTTCTCATTTCTGATTATGCTTATGTGTGTAGACTCTCTTTTTTTCTTAATAAGTCTATCTTATTTTGCTTATTTTCTCAAAGAACCAGCTCCTGCTTTCATTGATTCTTTCTATTGTTTTATTCTTCTTGATTTTATTTATTTATGCTCTAATCTTTATTATGTCCCTCCTTCTAATTTTGGTAAATTAGGGTCTCATTTGTTCTTCTTTTTCTAGTTTCATTAATTGTGAGTTTAGAGTGTTCATATGGGATTGTTCTTCTTTCCTGAGATTGGCCTGTTTTGCAATATACATTCCTCTTAGCACAGCCTTCACTGTGTCCCACAAATTTTGTGGTGTTGAATTACTGTTATCATTTGTCTCCATATATTGCTTGATCTCTGTTTTTATTTGGTCATTGGTCCATTGGTTATTTAGGAGCATGTTGTGAAGGCTCCATGTGTTTGTGGGCTTCTTTGTTTTCTTTGCATAATTTATTTCTAGTTTCATACCTTTGTGGTCTGAGAAACTGGTTGGTACAATTTAAATCTTTTTTAATTTACTGAGGCTCTTTTTGTGGCCTAGTATATGATCTATTCTTGAAAATATTCCATGTGCACTTGAGAAGAATGTGTATCCTGCTGCTTTTGGGTGTAGAGTTCTGTAGATGTCTGTTAGGTCCATCTGTTCTAATGTGTTGTTTAGTGCCTCTGTCTCTTTACTTCTTTTCTGTATGTTTGATCTGTCCTTTGGAGTAAGTGGAGTGTTAAAGTCTCCTAGAATGAATGCATTGCATTCTGTTTCTCCTTTTAATTCTGTTAGTATTTGTTTCACATATGTGGGTGTTCCTGAATTGGGTGCACAGATTATTTATAATGGTTATATCTTCTTGTTGGATTGACCCCTTTATCATTATGTAATATCCTTCTTCGTCTCTTGGGACTTTGTTTTGTTTTGAAATCTATTTTGTCTGATACAAGTACTGCAACTCCTGCTTTTTTCTCCCTATTAATTGCATGAAATATCTTTTTCTATCCTTTCAGTTTTAGTCTGTGTATGTCTTTGGGTTTAAAGTGAGTCTCTTGTAGGCAGCATATAGATGGGTCTTATTTTTTTATACATTCAGGGACTCTATATCTTTTTATATGTGCATTCAGACCACTTACATTTAGGGTGATTATCAACAGATATATACTTATTGCCATTGCAGGCTTTGTATTCATGGTTACCAAAGGTTCAAGGTTCACTTCCTTACTATCTAAGAGTCTAACTTACCTCACTTAGCATGCTATTACAACACAATCCAAAGGTTATTTTTTCTCCTCCTTTTTCTTCCTCCTCCATTCTTTATATATTAGGTGTCATATTCTGTATTCTTTTTCTATCCCTTCTGACTTTGGAGGTAGTTGATTTGATTATGCATCTGGTTAGTAATTAATTGTTCTACTTTCTTTACTGTGGTTTTATTTCCTCTGGTGACAGCTATTTGCCCCTAGGAACACTTCCATCTATAACAGTCCCTCCAAAATACACTGTAGAGACCATTTGTGGGGGGTAAATTCTCTCAGCTTTCTGTTTTTTGGAAATTGTTTAATCCCTGCTTCAAATTTAAATGATAATCTTGCCAGGTAGAGAATTCTTGGATCGAGGACCTTCTGTTTCATTGCATTAAATATATCATGCCACTCCCTTCTGGCCCATAAGGTTTCTGTTGAGAAGTCTGATGATAGCCTGATGGGTTTTCTTTTGTATGTAATTTTTTCTCTCTCTCTAGCTGCTTTTAATAGTCTGTCCTTATCCTTGATCCTTGCCATTTTGATTATTATATATCTTGGTGTTGTCCTCCTCGGTTTCCCTGTGCTGGGAGATCTGTGCACCTACATGGCCTGAGAGACTATCTTCTTCCCCAGGTTGGGGAAGTTTTCAGTAATTACCTCCTCAAAGACACTTTATGTCCCTTTTTCTCTCTTCTTCTTCTTCTTCTGGTACCCCTATAATACTAATATTGTTCCATTTGGTTTGGTCACACAGTTCTCTCAATATTCTTTTATTCTTAGAGATCCTTTTTTCTCTCTGTGCCTCAGCCTCTTTGTACTCCTTTTCCCTAATTTGTATTTCATTTATCATCTCCTCCACCATATCTAATCTGCTTTTAAAACCTTCCATTGTATGTTTCATTTCTGACACTGTGTTCTGTAATGATTGGATCTCAAACTGGAATTCATTCCTGAGTTCTTGAATATTTTTCTGTACCTCCATGAACATGTTTATGATTTTTATTTTGAAATCTCTTTCAGGAATATTCATGAGGTCTATTTCATTTAACTCTTTCTCTGGTGTATTTATTATTTTGCTTTGCACCAGGTCCCTTTGTTGTTTCATATTTGTATGTGGCGCCCTCTAGTACCCAGAAGCTCTGTTCTCTAGAGCTGCTCAGCCCCTGGAACAATGTCAGGGGTCACAGGGGAGTGGTATTGGTGCCTGGGGGAGGAAAGAGCTGTTTTCTGCTTCCCTGCTACTATTCCTGTCTCCACTGCCAAAACCAGGGGAGCCAAGTGCACAGGTATAAGCCTCTATGCTTTGCGGCTGTAGCTGCTATAGGCAGGGCTTCCCTCTAGCTGGCCTCACTCCAGGGCAGGGTTTGCCGGTTTGCAAGCCAGGTGCATGTCCCACTGCATTTAGAATAAAACCCAAAATAGTTGACACAGTCTTCAAGATCCTATGAGAACTTGCCTCTGTCTCTCTGTCTTCAACTGCTATCATTCTCAGCAGTGGTCATGACTCTCCAGCCTCATGGCCTTTTTGTTCATCAAACAAGCCTGTTTCATCAATACCTTTTCAATGTCTTGTCCTTGGGCCTTCAAAAGGCTGGATCCTTATCATTATTCTGGTCTCACATCAAATTTCACTGCTTCAGACAAGTCTTTCATGCCCTTCCCACTCTAAAGTAACTTCTCTCAACCCAGTTACTCATGATTTCATTATTTTTATTTTATAGCATCTCTCACTGCTAGATTATCTTACTCATTTACTTATATATTATCCATCTCCACCTACTAGCATGAATGTTCCACTGGGCTTGGGTAGCTAGCTAGCTTGTTCAGCTCTTTATCTCCAGGGCCTGGAGCAGGCACAAGGCACATATAGGCACTCACTGTGTAAAGTCACACCGTACCCCATGTTCACCATGTTTTCTCCCTAAACATGTCCCTTATCCTTTCCCCTCTCTCCACAGTTATTAATGCTATTTTCTTAGCTAAAATTTCCATGGAGAATTTCTTTTACCTAATTCTAAATTCTACCTATCCTTCAAAAATTAGTATCCCAATTAAAATCCCTTTCTCAGTTAAATTTGCCTAAATTCTACCTATCCTTCAACACGTAACTCAAATATCATTTAATTCATGAAATAGGTAGAAGAAATAAAGAGGTACAAACTTCCAATTATAAAATAATTTAGTCACAGGGATGAAAGTATAGCATAAACATAGGGAAAGCTGATAATATTGTAATATTTTTGTAGGGTGACAGATGGTAACTACACTTAACATGATGAGCATTTAATAATGCATATAGTTGATGAATCACTATGTTGTTCATATAAACCAATATAATGTTGTACATAAACTATATTCCAATTTAAAAACAAAAAATATGTATCATTTAATTTATGAAAATTTTACTAACCCTTCAAACTAACTTGACTGCTTCCCTTTCCCAAATCTTCACAACACTCTCCTTATCTTTCTGATATGCCATTTAGGATATTATGTCATATGTTATAGTTATCCATATGTCATCTTTTCCCCACTACAAAATGGTTAGCTTTTTAAGGATTAGAATCATGTCTCATTCATCTTTGTATCTCTAGCTCCTGGGACATGGTTTGCCTTGTAAATACTCAATACAAATTTTATAACAAAGAAATTGAATGAGGGAAAATGTACCTATGAATTTCTACCACTAGAAACTCTGGGAAATGACAAAGAAATACAAATTGCAAGGTTCTTTTCAAGCAAACAAGCACTCCTCATCATTTTCTTGGAAGACTGAGAATATAAACAATTCTCAGTTCAGATTTTTTTATCACTGACTTCAGTTACCTTATTTATAATTTTGAATGCTTTATAAGCCAAGAAGTTTTGTGTTCTAGTTTCAATAAGGAAATTCTTTAAAAAAATTAAAAATTAGTAAGTGACTCATTGAAATGTCATTAAAAAAAAAAAACTTTCAGAGCTGCCTCAGTGGATGGAGCCAATAGCAACTCACTGAACTAAATCAATTGAGCTATATTGAAGTAGTCAGAGATCTTCATTTGATCTTGGCACTAAAAAATATGGAACACAATATCCAGATGATAAGTAAACAACATTATTGTCATTTTCAATGGGGAAAAAATTGATTTAGTTTCTACAAAAAAACAAAGGAAATTTTGAGAAGGGGGTATACTTTATAAGACAATTTTGACTTCAATCCATAGCCCACATTTCACAGAGAAATAAAATATAGGCTTGGTCTCTGACACTGAGTTCATTGGTTAATAATACCAACTAAATTACAAAGTGTTTCATATGTGCCAGGTGCAGCTCTAAGTCCTTTACATATACCAACTCATTTAATCTGTACAACAACCTTATAAGTATTATACTATAATCACTGTTAAGTTAGTATGACTACCATATATGACATTATGAGACAGATGTTATCACATATACATCTTCTCCATTTCATGGATAAGGAAATAAGGCACAGAAAGATTCAGCCCTTGCCCAGGGTCACCCAGCCTGTTGGCGGCAGCTCTGGGATATGAATCCAGTCCTTCTACATCCAGAACTCATGCCCCTAACAATTCCACTGTCCTTCCTCTTCAGTTTGCTCTTTAATCTTTCCAAAATATCCTCTTCATCTGAAGCAAGCCAAACTGTTTTCATTTTCAGGATAATGAGGATTTGCTAAATTCCTGGAAGAAAGGTCTCTGCAGATTTCCACAGATGGTAGAAAATATCTTTCCCTTCTGATTCATGACCCCATTGGAACGACCCTGGGCAGCAAATTTTAGAACCTTGATTCACTTGAGAAATCCCAGAACTAGAAGGTCAGCACAGATGTCCCAGGTTTTCCCCACAGTCTTACTCTATCAACTTACCAGCAGCATAAGATGAGTCTATCTGACTCTGTGCAGAGCCCAGGGAAATCACTCTTTTCTGCAAGGACTTTTTCCAGGGTGGACAACAAAATTAAGTCTAATAAGAAAGGCTTTTAGAGAAAAAATATTATGTTATGTTGTGTTTAAGAGACCCTGCATTTCTACCGGAACAAAGAACGTTTCTTTGGTAGCTAAGAGATACTGACTTCAGTGTGGGTACAAGGCCTTGGGCTTTCTCAGGCTGTCTTGTACAAAACATTATCGGACAAGTCCAGGGGGCTCCTGCAGACTTGCCCTAGGTCCCCTCTCTTTCTTGCTTGCTGACCCTTCTCCATTTCCATCTGGGCATCCCCACACACTCAGCTTTTTGTGCTACCCTACCCTGAGTGACCACATTTACAAGCACTTGCTCCTAGTTTCTGTCCAATCCTCCAGCACCTTGCTGCCCTCCCTCCTCCTCAGCATAAATGAGGATAAGGTCTTTTAAGTCACAGCTTGGCATACACACTTTTATCTTCTTTTCTCTGATCAGAAACAAAATGGTTTTCTACCTTGTCTCTCCCAGGGCTTTCTACTCCTCCTCTCTTGAAAAAAAAAAAAAAAGAAAGAAAGAAAAAACATAATCAATTCTTCCCCTTAAAATTTTCAGCCATTTGTAAATCACCAATAGAAATATTATCTGAAACTTAAGAACTTAATATAAATAGCTGCCTTGAACTTTAGATTACATTTCATTACTCTGAAAGAAGTATGCAAATTCCAAACAACAACTCAAAAAAAAATAAAAATGAATAAAGCCAGTATGTTTTCAATTATTCCAAAGAAGCTCATATCAAAGTCACTTTGATTTATATACATCAAAGACACACAGATTTTGTTTACTGAAGGGCCAAACATTCTTCAATATTGATAAAAATATCCAGTTATTGTCTGGAAGAGCTTAACCTTGGATTTTAACTATCCTACAACGTCTTAGTATGAACTTAATTCATATTTTTCATCAAATGTCAATTCCTGTGCTCTTGGATATTACATGCTAACTAACATTTAATAGCACTTTATTCTTTATCACTGACTTGAACATACCATTTTGAGAATAGACTACATCTAGTTTGGTTTATCTGAAACTCTACTAAGGTAACTATATTTTGTTCAATTTGATTAATGTACTTGGATCAATATAGTTAACATATTTCAGAGAAAGATTAAAATTTGCTTTCAATGGCTCCCTAACCATTACAACCTCTGCTGGCTTGTAAAGATTCTCCATAAACCTGATATGCTCTGGCTATTATCAACCCATTCTCTACTCCTCCACTAGGCTCTCTCCACATTGCCCTCCAAACCAGCAAGGTTTATTGCTGAACCCTTCATTTTCTCCTTCTTTCAGACCCAGCTCAAATCTTGCCTTCTCAGAAAGTCTTCTCTGTTTATTACAGATTCTGATTATGATTGTTTTTCTCTGAATGGACACTACAAACTTAGTTTGATTTTCAACAGGATGCTCAAAAATTCACAGCTCCTCTTGTGTGTCCTGCGTTGCCCCAAGGACAATGTCTCATTCACAGCACTCACAGCAGACCTCCACAGATACCTTATAACCCTGGAATGGGTTAGTCAACACAGAGTGTCCTTACAAGAGGGTGGACTCCTGGCAGCCCTTAGAGTAAAATTCTCCACAGAGTAAATAACTTTTTCCTAGCTCTGTAACCACTAACACCAAACACTGAATGATTGCCACTCAAAATAAATTATATTTCTGCATATACAGTCCTCTCTTATCCTATCTGTATCAGCCTTCCAAGCTGATATCTCTATTTATCTCTGCCCCCAAACTCCATCCTTTATCTCAGCCATTCAGCTGTACTCAGAGGGTGCCTATTATTCCCTTTAAAATGAGTTAGCTACTCAAATAAAGCCATTAGAAAGAGTTCAACAAAAGAAACAAACCTAATAAAATCTGAAGGAAGGAAATAATAAAAATAAAAGCAAATATAAGCAAATTAGTAAATAAAATCATATTAAAATTATAAATGACATCCAAGAGCTGGTTCTTTGAAAATAAATCATAACAAATATCTAAAAATATTTAATACATATGTAAGTAGATATAAGGAGAGAGACACTATATTAACAGATAAGGAAATTTTTATAATTATTTTAAAGTATTATGTATAATTTGATTCTAGGCTTTTCAACCAGTTGCAGGAGAGAATTAGGCTGAAGTCATTCATTGCATATAACAAATAAATTCTCCTATGCATCTGGAATGGTAGTAATATGCATCATCTTAGGAGAATTGAAAATACAGTCACCTAAACCATTCTTTGGAAGACCAGTTCATTGAGATCTCAGTGAGAGGACACTTTTGTGGAAAAATATAATTTACCAAAAATGACTTCAGTAGAAAAACCCTGATTAGAAGAAATCATAAAATAAATTGAATAACATAAAAATAATGACCTCCAAGTATAAGAACAAAAGAAAACTGGAGGAACAAAACAGCAGCAGAAGCACAGAACCCAAGAATGGACTAACAGTTACCAAAGGGAAAGGGACTGGGGAGGACGGGTGGGAAGGGAGGGATAAGGGCAGGAAAAAAGAAAGGGGGCATTACGATTAACATGTATAGTGTTGGGGGGCACGGGGAGGGCTGTGCAACACAGAGAAGACAAGTAGCGATTTTACAGCATCTTACTATGTTGAGGGACAGTGACTGTGAACGGGTATGTGGGGGGGACTTGGTGAAGGGGGAAGCCTAGTAAACATGATGTCCATGTAACTGTATATTAATGATACCAAAATAAAATTAATTTTAAATACATAAATAAGTAAAATAATGACCTCCAAAATGGTCCAAAGCGGCTAACATTATGGGTAAGTTCTTTCAAATCCCCAAGGAAAATATACTTCAGGAAGTAGAAAAAAATGTAAGGTATCAAAAATATTTTAGGAAACTATGTACTGCCCAAATGCCAAAATCTGATAGGGAAAGGAAATATTAAAACTACTACCTTGTCTCAAGTGTAAACATAGATTCAATAATACTAATAAACATTCTGGCCAATTACATTCTATAGCATATTGCAAAGAATGTCCCATAAGCAAAACAGAATGTTCCCTAGAAACATAATTTGAGTTTATTATTCAGAAAACAATTCATCTAATGTATTAGTCTCATAGATCCAGTTATAATAATGAAAACTCAAATAACTTTAACCCAAGTTTAAATCTAGGAAGAGAATACATCCTTAACATGAAAAATAAGGCTATTCTTAAACTAATAACTAAAGCCACACAAAATGTAAATTACTTAAGACATTAATGTCTAAAGTATGAATAAAATGAAGACACAATTTGAATGTTACTGTTAATATTCAACATGGTTCTGGAAGGTCTGGTCAATACTTCAAATTTTGAAATGAAAAAAAGGAAACTTTTAGAATATAGGAGATAAAATCACATTTGCATATAATGTAATTATATGCTTAAAAAAACAGAGTCAGCTGAAAAACTCATCAGTAGTTAAGTTCAGTAAAACAGAAGACATATATACAAAAACAGAGAGATCTCCAATACATCAGCTAAAATTAGTAAATACCATGGAAAAACATTCCAATTCCCCTAGTGATTAAACATACAAAATGTCTAAAATGAATGTTGTTGAAAAACATCTGAGATTACATTGATAAATCTACAATACTTTGTAGAAATATTCTTTTAATGTTTGTAAATAGAAAAAACATACCATGTTCTTCTCTGATAAGAGCAGATATTAAAAAGATGCCATTCTTTCCAAATTCATTTACAGATTTATTGCAAATTGCAAATTCAAATACCCATGAAATTTTTTAACTTGTCTAAATGATTCTAAGATTCATCTGGAAAAATAAAATGTTGAGACTGGCTTTAAAAAACAGTGTTAACAAAAAGAGTAATGAATGAGGATTTGGCCTACTAGATATAAAAACTTTTATGGGACTACAATAATTTAGATGGTGTAGTAATAGCACAAGACTTGACAGGTTAATGGGACAGACAAGATAGCCCTGAAATCGGACTAAAAATATATAAAAACTTAATGAAGAATGATAAACGAAAAATCACATACCATAAAAATGCTGGAAGTAACATTGGTGCATATAAAACTGATTTAAAAGCAATAGAATATATCACCAAGGAAAAGATACATACATTTGACTGCATAATTTTTTTAACTTGTATACCACTGAAATAAAGCTTATCTAATGTAGTACCAATAGTATTTTTAAAGTTAAGAACAAATCTCTGTATCAGAAAACACTGAAACCTGGGGGAAATATATGTAGCATATACAAGTTAATAACTTTATTGTATAAAAGATAATTTGCATATCAATAACAAAACTAGGAGCACACTATGTGTTCGTTTCCTGCTGTTGTACCAGATTACCACAAATTTATGACTTAAAATGATCTCAATTAATTTTTTTTACATTTTTGGACGTCAGAAGTCCAAAGTCAGTTTCACTGTGCCTAAGTCAAGATGTTGTAAGGGCTGGTTCTATCTAGAGACTCTAGAATATTTCCCTGCCTTTTCCATCTTCTAGAGGCCACCTGCATTCTTCACCCAGTGGCCCCTTCCTCTGTCTACAAGGCCTGCAGTGTCATATCTTCAGGACTGCCTCTACTCTGACCTCTGCTTCCATCATCACATCTGCTTTGACTCCAACCCTGTCTCCCCCATGTAAGGACCCCAATTGAATAAGCTGAAATAGTCTCCTCATCTAAAGGTCCTTAATTTAATAAGATCTGCAAAATCCCTGGCATGTAAGGTAACATATTCACATGTTTTTAAGGGTAATTTATAAACATCTTTGGGAAGCCCATTATGCAGTATTCAATAGAAAAGTAGATAAAGAAGCAGAGACAATACACAGAATTTAAAAAATGGCCAACAAATAAATAAATATGAAACATATATTCAATCTTAGAAGCAACTGGAAAATGAAACAATAATGAGATATTTCTTTTGCCTAACAAATTGGCATAGATTTTGCCAAAATCTGAATATATGATTGTACTAAGAGCATAGTTTCTGAGCCATTCTAGGCAAGAATTAGGTGATATGTGTCAAGAGCCTTAGAACATTCACATCATTAAATTGAATGATTTTTTTATTTTTTGAAGATTTTCTTAAGGAACTACGTAGGTAGGTATTTGAAATATACAACAAGGCTATTACACACAGTATTTTAAAAGAGTAATATATTAGAAACTGTGTCCAACATTAAGGCATTGGTTAAATAAATTGTGATAAAGCTATATGATTGAATATTATGCATCCATTAAGATTAGATGTTTAAAGATTTTTAATAGCATCAGAGAGTCTCACAATATACTGCTGTGGATAAAAATTAACAGAATACAAAACTGCATTTATTGTAATAGACATACAAACAGGATGCTACTAATTTTTTACTCAGCATCATGGGATTATGGATTATTTTTATTTTCGTTATTATACTTCAATTTCTAAATTTTGAATCATAAATATTATTACTGTTAGAATCATGAAAAAGGGTGATTTTAAAGTTTCAGAGTGAAGGACAACAGATGTTGGACATTGAGCCTTAGAATTGTAAGCAGGATAGAAAATAGAGCATTATATAATCCCAAATGGCAGCTTCTCGACATCAATCGGATTCCAGCCAGGCACATTATTCCTTTCAGAAGCAAAGCCAGCCAGCACTGTGTGCAAATCAGTACCTCACAGCTGCAAGCATTGCCAGCAGAAGAGCGACACAGAACAAGTTCAAGCACAGAACCCCAGACTCCAAGTAGAAACAGGTTTTCATCCCTCATTTGGGCCTAGAAAGGATTATGGGCATATTGCCGAGCAGAGTCAGAATGGAAGAATTAAGCAATATGAGTTTTAATTAAATTTTAACATAGGAAGAAGAAACTAATTTGAATGGTGAAAGAATATGCCAGATAAACACATGAGACATAGCGCAGTTCACAGGACAACTTTTTCTCACTTGGCTAAAAAATAAAAATAAAAAATTTTGATACAGATTCCCAGAAGGAATACTCATTTCAAAGTGTGAGTTAGGCCCACCTGATACCAACTGTGTCAATAAGCTAATAGAAATTTAGCTTTATGACAGCAAGGACGCTCCATTCATTGATATGGGTCCAGTGCCTAAAACAGTACTGGCGCCCAGGAGGCATTCAGTAGATAGTTGTTAAATTAAGGTTGAATCAGTAGAATGATATTCTATGTTTAGGTTAACTGGCTTATCCTTTTTACAGGATTTGAACACACAACCAACCAGAGCTGGTATTGGGGAATTAATGAACACATCTTGTACACTGGAGGGGATGTTATTTGGAAATTATATCTTAGAAACTGGAAAAAAACTTAAACCCCCTCACATTCATGCCCATCCATTTAACGAATATCTCAGTCTAAATAAACACACTCCAAGTCTAAAGTGACCCACTTTAGACTCTAGAGTCTAGAGGACATACCTGTAATCGATCACAGAACCACTTTCCCATCTCTTGCCCACACTGAACACAAACATCAGCTACTGCCATGTGGATGACTTGGCAGGTTGGAGGCATGTTCCATGGGGCCAGCTGTATGACTCCTACCTCTCTCTTCCCACAGTGACCACCCACCATATTACCCCACACCATTTACACACAGCATCTGCCATCTTCATATTACTAATGTTAAAACTTAATCTGGGTGGCTTTACTTCTCTCAAGACTAATGACAGAGATCCATTTTCAAATCAGTTGCCAAGTGATTTTGAAACCAGCTCCAGGAACATCATTTCTGAAGACACTGAATATTGCAAGCCCAATAGACTTCCTGCTCCTTGTAATTGTGTCGTTCATCCTTGAAGTCTCTGTATTTGACATTTTTGCCATTGTCGGCTCATTAAATAAATTACTTATTAAAATAAAAGAGCATCCCTGCAGTAAGTGCCTGGCCTGCTGACATCCAGCTGAGAAATGACATAAACGGGTTTGCAGCTTTGTCTAATTCTACCAAGTCAGCTTGGCTGGAGCTGCAAGCCCCCAAAGAGCTCCTACAGAGGCTGGGGGTGCAAGGAACAAAGGTTTGGGGTGCATGGCAACCCATCGATGCTCACAGCGAAGGGAGACTTTCACAGATTGGAGGCCAGAAACATACTATAACGCCATTGCAGGCCACTTACTGTTCTTAGTGAAAAATCTGTGATTTACAGATTACCTTTTTCACATTCAAGCAGAGCTCGGCAGACAGATCACTACTGTTGACAGTAGCCCACCAGAGGCAGCCACCGGGACACCCTGATAAGGAACAAATCTCAAGGCAAAAGAAAGTCTTGAATCCCCTCACCTCTCATCTCAAATATTTTTTCCAAAACTAAAATTTGAAGAGTAAACATAATATATGAAAGATGAGATGGCCCCACCTCTCTCCAGCCTTGCACCTGCCCCCTGGAATGTAAGGGAGCAAATACAGATTTCTGTGATTCTGTGTAAGGAAAATTGGAGGAGATAAGGTCTTAGCCGAGCTGGGAAAAGGAGAAATATTTTCATGGACAGCTGAGTCTCACCAATTGGATACTTTAATGAAACTTGAGCTCTCCCTTCCTAACTCCTGACACCCCTTTCACCCTTAATCTGTGTATGGGCAATTTTTTAAACAAAGGAATGTGTGGTCCTAGAGAATCTTTTCTTTTTTCTTTTCAAACAGGTGACTCGGTAGTAAATCCATAATTGCTCCTAACAGAGAAAGGACCATGGTTTTTCCTGCTGCCTTCATAACTATTAATAAAAAGAATGTCTTGGCAGTATTCACTCAAACTGAAATTAACATTAACTGGACATTAAGTATGAAGGAAACGCCCACTAGAACTTTCTTACTTCTCTCCCCACACCTTCATCCTACCAATTCCTCTGCTAACATACTAGGTGGAAAGCTGTCTCTTCCTATTGTCCCTAAACAATTCAGTATACAGGGAAGTGATTTATCATTCACGAAAAGCAATCAGATTGCTTGGGGCTGACAGCTGTTCCCAAATGCAGCTGAGAAGCAGACCTTTGGCAAAGTGTAAAATTTGGAACAAAATCATATTACTGTACTTCAGCTGGCAACAAGAGAAGCTGAGAGCGAGCTTAACAAGCAAAATACCACGCAACCCGAAATGTGTTAGCTGGTCTACATTTATTAACAAAAGTGGTCATTTTCCCCATTTTTCCTAAGTTACTTTGAATCAAACAAGACACCCAGTAAAAGCAAAATACCCTCTTCAGGATTCTTTTTTAAGATTTAGACAAATTTTTGGTAAAGAATTTTTTTTCACACAATTCATTATGGGAAATGGACCAGAAAAAAAGTGCTGAAACATGTGCAGAGGTTAGAGAGGGACACAGCTTTTACTAGAAAAGGAAGCATTCCAGTATATTCTGGCCTCTGAGCCATAATTCATTTCATTTCCAGTGTCGAGAATGCTTTCCCATATCTCTCCACCTGTCTAAGATCTAACTGTCCTTTAAAACAAAATATAGATCCTCATCTCACCTCCAAAATGGCACAGTTCTGAGACAACTTTCCTGACTGTTCTGACCCCACGGTGACCTCACCTTCCTTTGAACCCTTGGAACACTTCTTCCAGCAGCCCTCACTCTGTTCTCCTCCCCGTGTGCCCGCTCATCATCTCAAACCTCCGTCTTTCTCCACTTATTCCCCCCCATTCAGTCACACTGAACCTCTTGCCCTATCCAAGGCAAAATATCTTTTTTTCATACTTTCATGTTTCTTTAAGGACTGATTTCTTGAAAATGTCCTTCACTCCTTCTTCCCGGTCTATTAGATTCAATTTTTGAATGTACATTTTTTTCCTTCATTTAATAAACATTTAATGAGCTTGTATGATGACTTTTGCCCTAAATTAGTAGCTAGGGGTAAAGATATGAGGAAGACACAACCTCCATCCTAAATACACACACATGTTCTTAGTATTAAAGACCTAAGTCCTTAACCTTTTACAAGTCACTGTACTGTGCGGCCCCTGACCCTCACGAGCCTCACCATCTGTCACTCTGACCTTATATGCTTGGGCTCCAGCCATATCTGGTCTCTCTTCGGTTCTCAAACTCTCCATGCTTCCTCCAACCTCAGGATTTTACATATCCTATTTCCTCCTGACATGCCCTCATCTTTGACTGGCTAATTCCTGCTCTGCTTTGCTTCTCAGCCCCCACAACCCCTTCTCAGGGATAGCTTCTTCAAGTCTTTCAAAAGTTCCAATTCTCTTATTAAATACTCTTACAGCACCATATAAGTGTTCTTCAAAACCATCCTGACAATTTTAAGTTTACAATTGTTTATTTGCTTCTTTGTTTAATGTCTGCTTCATCCGTAAGGCTATGGCAGTGTCTATACATGTTAACTTTTAGTAGGTATATGTGGAATAAATGACCAGAAAAGGCTGTATGTAAGACAAAAAGTCCAGTGGGTCAGACAACAACTAAGCCCTTTATCATGCAACAGAATACATGATGGAGGGAGTCATGTATGATACAGGACACCTGAGGAGGGTTTGATCTAATAGGAGGTCACTGATTGTTTTCATGGAAACAGCTTCTTCTGACATCAGCCAGTGATGGCAGATTGAAATTAAGGGGTGAACAGGAAATGAAGCAGTAGGTACAGTAAGTGAAAACTCTCCATTCAATAAGTTTATTTTTAGGATGGTTAGAGGGAAGATCTAGAATGGTGACGATGGTTATTTTGTGTGTGTGTGAGCTGAAAAATATATATGTGCTGGTGGAGGAGTTAGGCAGCTGAAGAGACTGGATAATTAGTGATTCTAGATTCCTGACAATCTGAAGGAGATAGGAAGTAGAACACAGTTAAGAAGAACTAACCATAGCAGGAAGAGGGACCACTCTTCCATTAGGCAGGAGAGAGGGATGTTAAAATGTGTTGGAGTGCAACACACATTCAGCAAATGTTTTTGAAGCGCATACCTGTAAGGTGAAGAGAGTATGTCTGTAGGGGGAGTGGAATGGGATTCTACACAAGGTAAGCCTTATTGAGAAGGTGACAACAAAGCAAAGATAAAAAAGAAAAGAAAAGTGGGTTAGCCATGCAGATATCTGGGAGATGAGTGATAAAAGTAAGGAGTTCAGGTGGTGCAAAAGCTCTGAGGTGGGAGCAAACCTCACATTTAGAAAGAACACCAGAAATTGATGGTTTGGCATACTAATGGTTTCTAAATTTTCTTTGTGATGCGAAGAAAGTGACCTGATATGAGAGGAGCTGAGGCCAGGTTGAGGAGAGTAATAAGAAGTTTGTACCAGCTGCTTTTGAGAATAGAAGAGGGAACTTACGTGGGATGTGCAACAGGACTTCTGGCAGCACTGAAGTTTGGAGAACAAAGTCCAAAGTCCATGTATCATCAGTGGCACTATTCCCATTCCATAGCACAGTCCCGAGAGCTAAGGAGGCAAAAGGTAAGCTGATCCAAAGAGATGAGAAAAATCTCAAGAAATTGCTGAGAGTACGATTCCCATGATGGACTGTGGAGTTGGAAAATAAGTGATGCCAAAAATAGAGCAGATGCACCCAGTAAATCGGAGACACCTTGTTGCTTTCACAAAATCCCCCAAAGGGCTAGTCATTCCCTCTTGTGCTTTCTTAGCAGGTTCCACATATGTCGATTGCCATATTAATTACATTGCACTAGATTGCATTCATGTGTCAGAGCATTTTAGTCTCCTTTGGATCTCCCCCACGGCATTACCTGAGGCCTGATCAAAAGTAGGCACTAAGTATACATTCATTGACTTAACTAATTAAGTGATACCGTATTTGTGTTTTCCTACCTTTTGCATTTATTTCTCTTTCTATGTAGATGATCAGTTTTCTCTATTGTTTAGAGCAGGCATCATGCCTGTACTTCTTTGTTTCCCTAGGAGTGTGTCCTAGAAATAGAAGAAACTCAATAATTTTTTGTTATTGCTGTTGAAGGGGAAAAAATGATTAAGACAGTAAAGCAAGGTCAATTTCTGGAGTTCTCTCTCCCTGAAGCAGTCATAAGCTTGTAGCTGAGTAATTGTAGAGTTTCAAGACGAGAGCAGAAAAAAAATAATGCAGTCAGAAAACTGCACTGACAAGTGTTGGATAAGATGACTTTGCATCTCCAATGTCACCACATACTTCTAGAAAATTATTTTCCTGGATAGAAACATCCCTGGGGTTAAGAAGGGCATTTTATAAAATCATCACAACTTGAGGGAACTACCCTTCTGGACAATGATCCCCCAACAAGGATGAGTGTCCTCAGGTGAACTGGAGGTGTTTCTGGAGATATGGGGATCCCCAGAGTCAGCATGGTGCATTTCTGAAATATGACTAGATGTCAAATTAAAACACAGTATTGACATTCAAAGAACTGCAGATATATTATGAGATAGAATATGAATTTTGAGTGAATTTTAATGATAAATATGAAACTTTGTACATAGGTCAGCTAATTTGGTCTCTCCTCCTAGACCAAGTACAGCATGATACCAGGATCAGTGCTAGAAGGGCAGAAGATAGTGTTCACACTTCTTAGTTATTCTAGTACTTGATGAGGTGAGCTTGAGAAGTATTGCATTAACATTACCAACTCCTTGCTGATTTAATTAAACATCAAGCAACTTCATAAGTCAATTGAATTTTTAAGTGAGCCTTGACCACCGGAGAGAAAGTGCCCTCTGAGGATAATTTTCTCAGTCCCAAACCGAGTTCATCCCTTTCAATAAATACTGTCCTCCAGGTACAATACAATCCTATGTGAGTACAGGCAGTACAAATCAAATAAATGCAGTACAGTTCATTTGCCCTTTTTAAAAAAATGTTATTTTCATTTACTTGGATCCCCCCAAATGCTTTAACTAAAATGTTTGTTTTTGTTGACCACCTATAGATCCAGTCCTATATTCACAAACTCACTGTACTGGAAAAGTATGGCTACATTTCATGATTCAGAATGAACACACTGCATGGTTTTAACCCAAGTTTTTAGTAGGCATTTTCTCTCCTTCACACCCTGATTTTTTACTTCTGTGTTCATGGCCAGAAGGTAAATATATATCCTCTATTGTAATCTGAAGTTGTACATGGCAGTAGGTATGTGTATAAATTGTAAATTAAAATATGAATAGAAGAGTTGAATCTTTAAGAAAGAGAAAAAAGGGAACATGGACAGTTGTCTTCCTCCTTCACAAATTCATGCTCCTCAAACCGTCTGTGGCTACCTTTCAAAACTCTGCCACTCACAAGCCCCAGAAGAGGATCCATTCAGGTAGACGTACAATTCTAAAGTGGTTTTACCTTCTCTGAGGAAGAAAGAGCATATAAAGAAAACAAAAAGAAAGAGAGATTTAGAATGTTATTTTTTATGCAAAGCTCTGCCAAAAGCCAAGAAAAAAGAATAAAGGATACCTGGGGATAAGATCTTAGAAACTTAGAATTAATATATTAGGTTTATTCTCAAACTCCTGTTTTCTCCGTAAAATATTTACATTATTAAAATTCAATATTCAGACATATATGTGGATTTTTATTTTAAGTAAATTAAATTTATATGAGCTTGCATTTATGTTGCTTTAATCTACTTACATGTTTATTATTTGATCATCAGAACATTAGTTAATGATTTCCAAGGGTTGGACTGTACAGGCATCCTTTTTATGAAACTTATGAAGTTTTTCACTATCTTGATTATTTGAATGTTAGTCATTTTAATCAAATTACCTTATTCAATTGCCAAATGAGGCATTTATATGGAAAGAGCTGAAATGTGTTTAAAGGAAACCACAATAAACTTAAAAATTGTTCTCATTGGTCTGAATATGGAAACAGTTTAAAGCCAATTTGGTGTTGGTTTGGCTATTTTTTGATTAAGAGGATAAACTAAATTAGTCAACAATAAATACCCAGGAAGTTTTCCCTTTATACAATTATCCAGGTTAAGCAATCAACGTCCACAGTCCCAGAGATCTCCTATCCAATTTATACTAAGATTTGGTTTTGGAAAGGCTGCTTCCTTTCATACTTTTTCTCTCTCAAAAGCCCACAGCATATTTTTCAAGGATTTTCTCTGCCAACTGCCTTTCCATATTCTTGAAGTACGTGTCTTCATGGAGTACTTACTAGTATTTTTCCTCAATTATCTTTCTCTATTTCAGGCTTACCAAGAGGGGTTTACCACCAGATATCCTTCTTCCTAGACAAGCACAACATTATCCTAGCAGCTTCCCCAAGAGCCTAGCAAAAGCCCAAGGTGTCTGGAAAGTGCCTGTGTGTGTTCAGTGTAATTTGAGTTACAACCTTTGGCTTTGATTCTCCACTCTCCACACAGCACCAAATAAAAAGAGACAGGTAGAAAGTACCCATTTAAGCTAAATTTCTCTATGTAATTTCACTTGAATTATTTCAAATTGGGTTTCTGTTTTAGCATGCATTTATGTATTTATTATTGGGCCCAGAAGTCACCTATTGTAACTACCTTTGAACTCCCTTTACTCATAGTAAAGGAAAGAGTAAAAATAAAATTAGATTTTGACACAAATAAATTTATTTGTGTTTATTGAAGCATAATCTGAAATGGATGTAAAAGATTGCCCAAATTAGGAATTATATTTCAAGTATGAAGCCTAACTCCTACCTATAAGTAAGTAATATGTACAACATGTCATAGTTCAACTCTCAGCCTGTTCTGTCCCCAGCCTGACCCTAGCAGGCCCTGGTCAGTAGTGTCCTAAAATACCAGGACAGACAGGAAATGCAGTTGTCCCCACTCTTCCTCTGTTGTACTGATGGCAAAGATTGGACAAGGACACCTTCAAGGGGGTCAAAAGATGTGCATGGTGTCCAATACCAATGGAAAAACCAACTGAAACTGGCAAGGAAAAAGCAAGCATTCCTCATCTTTCCCTCATTCCTCCTTTCCTGTGCAATACACACATCTACTCTGTCTTGCACTTGGTTGGACTGCTCAATAAATGTCAAATTAGCAAAATAAGGAGGCAGATAAAAGGAGAACCACACTTAGATCCAGGTAAGAGAGACCCCAACTTTAAAGGAAGCCACACCTAAGAGAAGTCCTGGTAAGGCATTCCTCTAGCTGATCCCTCCACTTGGGGCCAGGGGACATGCCCACCAGGAACCTGCACCCATCCCCGACCCTGACCATGGTTTTGGAGTGGAAAACCTTAAAATTCCCCATCTAAATAATCCTGAGCCTCTTCCAGTGCCTGCCTAAGCCTCTCTTCAGGGCCTGTCCTCCCAATAGTTAACCATACCAGTAGCTAAGGGGAAGTTGATTGGCAGGGGTGAAGGAGTGGATTTGGAAAGAGCTTAGACCTGCAAGATCCATAACCAGCATGAATGTGAGGCCCCTCCAAGAGCAAGAAGAGCCAGAGATGGGAACAGAAAAGGAAGTTAGCTGGGTGCTTAGGAGACTCTCCCAGAATCACCATATTCTAGCTTAAAATTCTAAGGAACCTGAGAATTCTAAACTAGAATGCTTCTCCCTCAATACAAGGGTGTATTTGTCAATGTAGGAGGACAAAAAATACTTTAACAGTTTGTGAACCTGTTTTATAAGTTTTAAATAGATAGCCAGCATAGATAGCCTCCTGTTTGTACTCTTGCCCCAGGCTTCACGAATGCCAGAGGCGAGTGGAAGAGGAAAAGAAAGGTGGAAAGACAAGGGAGACAAAAGAAGAGAAAGAAGTCAACATGGGCTGCTTACCAGACAAGGATTAGTTTTAGGTATTTTACCTTGATGTATTATACTCAGAGCCCAGTAAAATGCCTGGAATATTTCAGGCATTTAATATAAATTTGCTGAATGAACAAATAATCAATCAATTAATCATAAGGAAATCAGGCTAACTGCTGCAGACATAGTTATGACCCAACTAGGGATCACAACCCTTTCCAATGTGACCTGCCAACTGCGTATTCAGGCACCTAAAGTTAGTACCTAATCTGTGGTGCATATTCACAGAACTCTCCTCCTCCTAAAGCCACTCACCAGGGAATGAACTGACCCCCAGGGAAACAAACTCACATCTCAATCAGGCAGACTGCATAATCAAAGCTTTGGGACTTCTGAAATGGTCCCCTTTTAAATTTGGCAAGGACAATGAAGCTGAAGAAGAAGGGTTCAAATGTGAGATTATTTCAAAGGAAAAGTCCCAAGTATAAAGCCTAACTCCTACCTACCCACACTGTGTGCAACATGCCATTGGTTAACTCTCACTCAGCCTGTTCTGCCACAAGCCTGACCCTAGCAGGTCCTGTTCAGTGGTGTCCTAAACTACCAGAACAGACAGGAAATGTAGTTGGCCCTTGCATTGTCCTCTATTGTATTCATGGCAAAGATTGGACAAGGACACTTCCAGGGAGGTCAAAGGATGTGTAGGGTGTCCAATATCAATGCAGAAACTAAGTGAGACTAGAAGAAGGCATGGGATGTGGTTAGTAACATTGTTAATTCAGATTACTTGCTTAAACATTTAAAAACTCTATTTTTGTACACAAGCATAATTGAGTAAGAAAGCATGTTGATTTTTCTCACCTCCCATATTCTCTATCCTTCTCCATTTATCTACAGTGGTTCTCAATCCTCGTTCTCAAATCTGGAATCACTTGGAGGTATTTTTTAAATACCAGTGCCTGGCCCCAACCTGTAAAAAATATAAACTGGGAACAAGGTCTGGGCATTGGTATCTTTAAAAATTGTTCTAGGATATTCTAATGTGTGACCTACGATGGGAACTACTCAGCCCCAGAGAATATAGCTATTTGGTATATTCAGTATTCTTTACCTAGAGCCGTATAACAGTATTCTTTACCTAGAGCCAAAAAAAAAATCTAGAAGGGAATGAAGGTCCTCTGAGGAGGTGACCTGAAGCACACTAATCCAAGGGGCTGACTGTTATTACACCATAAAGTTTGATTTCCAGATACATCTCCTTGCTTCCAGCATTGAAACTCATCAGGTGTTTGAATGACTCACTTTCGAATTTTTCAAAATCATTAATTTATATTTCAGTTTTCCAGAAGAGTGACTATTCTTTCATATTTAGACTCATCTAAGTACTAAATTATATTCTCAATTCTTTGAGCCATATTCATAGTAAGAATATGTATTAGATATTGAATAATACCATTCTTCTCTGCAGATCTCAAGCTTCAATGAGCCTAAAAATCTCCAAGGTATTTGATAAAATTCACATTCCAAGCTCTACCTAGAGTTCCCATTCAGAAAGTCTCCAAAGGAATTTAGAAGCTTGCATATTTAACAAGTTCTTCAGATGATTCACAGGCAAACCTTTGGAGAAATGCTGTTCAGGGGATCTACAGATATTCAGTAGGCATGGAGGATTTCTTCTCTTTCTGCCACACTTTGAGACTGTGAAGCAAGGACACAATCATTTCAATTCTATCCATCATAAGAAGTTGACTACAAATAGCTTGATTTCCTTTGTTCTTGATTGTGTTAGAGAATACTACCTGTTTCAGATTCTGTGGTGTACTCAAGTCAACTCTAAGGAAATCCTAGTAAATCAACTCAAGCTTATGTGAAATCCTTGAGCTGGTTGCTTACCCTATTATCATTCTTTATTACAGGTCATACAATACATATTACCAGTAAATTAATAATAATCATGTATGCCAAAAATACACGTGATATTGTGAGTTTTGAACAGCTCAACTTACATTGACATATTGACAATCACACAGGATTCTACTGTCTTTTCCTTATCTTTTGGGGCTGTTCCTCAATTACAGAGGGTAATAAAGTTGCTAAGCCTGCATTTCATCTTCTAAAAGCCTTATGGGTTGTTTCCCAACCTCTTGGTTCTTTCAAATTGTTGCTAATTAATTGCTTGATGATTTTTTTCCACTTGCTTCCCAGGTATTTGTACAAACTGATAGACTGTTTGCAATCTTGCAGAGAATTGTCCTTCATATCTCAACAGCAAAGGCTGGAAGCTGTATAGTGACACCTGTACTTGTTAAATATACCCTATGTCCAAATAGTACTTCATGATTTTTTTCATTTACTCTGTACAGTAATCCTACAAGTTAGTTAATATTATCTCAATTTTGCAGGTATGGAGGGCAAGGTTCAGAGGCCTTCTTTTCCCAAGGTCTCTCAATTAGCAAGGAAACAATTGAGAAAAGACCAGGGGTGTTCAGAATATTCATCTAATTCTCTTTCCACTGCATTACACTGCCAATCATCTGGTCCTGCTAGCTCAGCTGTGCCCAGACATTCCAGGTACTCTTTAATTACTATTTTCCCAGTCTTAGTTGGCCTTCCAATCTCCTCTCACAGCTGAGACTTGTGCTAGCCAAGTGTTCACATCTGACCATATTTATGACAGGCAGAAATGAAGACTATGTTAAAAGCGTCTGCCATTTCACTTTCCTCTATAATTCCCCTTCCCTTTCCTATCAACGAGTGATATTTTCCTGGTCATCTCCTTTGGTCTGTTATATTCATCATCTCTAAGTATTAGAATTGGCCACAACTGTGTGGGCGGCACCAAACTAGGTGCTGCTGGTTTCACACAACAAAATGACAGTCTTGGAGTGCCAAACTCACACTGGCAAAAGTGGATAAACAGGAGAAGGAGGAGACGTGGACAGGAAGAGGTGAACCAAAATTAACTCTAATAAGCATGTGCTTTGACAAGGACCAGGTGCAGATGGATGGGTAGGAGGTGGAGGTAAGGTATTCTGTTCTTCTATTCCCCAAAGCCTGGCTGCTACCCTGTACCACCCCGAGGAGACGGAGGCTCATAAATGTGATCATTACATATGCTGCCAATCAACAGACAGTAATGGCTCTGAGATGGGCACCCGCTCTAGGCTTCTCCAGCACACTCTCTCTGGCTAACCTTGGATACCTTGGAATCAGTCCTCCCCTGGCTTCATCAGCTGTGTTTCATCTATACCATCACACATATTAATTTTAACATTATTGAACTGTATTTTGTGTCCAGTTGTAAACTTCATTTGTAGCATGACCTCAACATTTGAAGACAATTACAATTTAAGCCAACAGAAATTATTTATTTACTCAATAAATAGTTACTGTGCATCAATAATATATGTGGAAGCCACTGTGCTCAGGGCTTGAAGGAACAGAGATGACAGGACACAGATGTGCCCTGTCCTCATGGGGCTAACATTCTAGCTGCCCTGGAATTCTAGCTATCATCTACAGAGAACCTTTCACATAATTGTGTAACCCATTTCCCATCAGTGTACAGTGTAGAATCATGTATCTATTAAAGTGGAACTTTTAGTTTAATATTCCAAAATCCAGGTCCCAGAGAGTAAATATTAATTGGTTTTGGGGAGATGCCTGAGCACTGACATTATTTGAAAACTCCCGCAGATATCGAATAGGTTGCAGGGGCTGAGAATCAGCTCTGTCCCAGTGTTTCCTGTCCATGTGAGGATTTGATTAAACCGAGTTCCCAGACCCACTGTATAAAAACAAGAGGGCAGAGAGTGTGTATTTTAACAAGAATTCTAGCAATGTTTACGATCAGACCAATTTGGGAAATACTGATTTTTGTCAAAAATAAAACTTTTTAGTTGAAATGTGAATCAATCTATCATAAATTCTAATTTTTAAGTTAAATTTTAAAAATTTATAATCAGTTTTTCATTATTAACAAGCCAGAATTTGCCTTTATAATAAATATCATGCCATTGTTTATGAAATGTCAGAATGAACTGGAATTAAAATAAATATGGCCCTATATATTGCTGGCATTTAAAGAACCAAATAAAAAAATGAACTTTGTCCTGATACCAACACAATTACACATTAGTTTGTTAAAATATGTTTGGATTCAGAACATCTGATTTCTTGTTCATAAACTAACCTATTCATTTCTTATTAAATGAAATTTAGTCATGTCTTAAAATATTTGAAAAAACGCAGTCATCCAGAAAATTAAGGTCAACCAAAAGCAGATGGCATCTGTGAAACAGGGTGATGAATTCTCTGTTATGCCAAGTAAAAAATTAAAACAGAATCTGTGTTAGAAGACAATCCTTTTGAAATATATGTCTTATCTGCTAATACATATATATTTTTTAATAACCCAGACTTTTCAAAGAGTAGTAGGCCTTTCATGTTTCCTTCCAAGACATTTGTTATTTGAAAATAAAGTTCCAGGAAGTGTGGTTTTTGTAGGAAATACATTTTCATGTCACATATCAGTTAGGTCTTCACAGGGCCCAGTGCATACTCTACATTTCCATTTATATCCATTAGAAAAAAAATATATTTGTGCTTTCTTAGTATCCTTTTAAAGGACTTTGTTTTCAGCTTAGTGCTGCTTTTGGAGAAAAACTTGTCCCAGTTATGATGTATAAGGGGGAAAAGTATGTTCTCAAGTCTCAAGTGACTAACCCATCTACACCCCCAGAAAAAAGTAGGGAGAATAGTGTCACTGGCAAGGGAACCAAATGGTTTTGGGAAAGACGAAATAACAGATACTATTCTAGGGCAGCAAACACAGTACAGCAAATGGTTTCTGTCATAGAGATTTTCCATCATTCATTTCCACTACATCTTTCTGTCTCTCAGATATAATGAGCAACCCAGCATTTTTCATTTACAAATGGAGAAAACCTCTTTCTAGGGCACTGAAATGTGAAAAGCATGAATAAAGATGAAGAAATGGGCATTTTCATTTTGATTGGAGCTAAGTAGTTTAGAAATGATAATAGGATTGAAATGCATTTAATAAAAAATTATGCTGTGAATAATAAATCAGGTATTGTAATTCTGACATTAAATCATTTTCTAGAATATCTCAGTTTTTCAGTATGAGTTCAAAACTAAGAACCAGAAAATACCTTAGACATTTTTCTATCCTGAAGGACAATCTTCCTTCTTTAGAAAAAAAAATCAAAGGTAAAAGCCATGCCCTATGTTGATATTTATGGATAATGTAGTGCATCTTTTTAAAATTGAATGTAGTGTGAAATACTTTACAAATATGAATTAATTAATCACTCCTAAATTCCTCTGTAGAATATAACAAAAAAATGCTATTAAAAGAAGCCATACCCTTATCCTGTCTTCAAAGTGCTTTTTCCTATACTGGGTTGAATGATGAAGAGCTGTATATTGCAGGATTATTCAAGTTCCTAGGAAGAATCTGGGTTTTTCCTGACTAATAATACCATTTGTTCCAAACATCTGATTTCCAAGTTACAGAACAAATGATTCATATTATGGATTTATTCCAATATTACTTGCTTTCAAACTACATTTGCTGGCATCTCACTGATATCTAATGATGTGGAAAGATATTCATGTTATGTTATTAAATAAAATAGAAATTTATCAAATAATTTACATGAGTCCAAAATGTATAAATATATACCTACAGCTATAACTATTGATATGTCTGAAAGGAATTATAGCTGATTTACACTTTTTTCCACAATAAATATCATTTCTTATTGTAATAGAATTTTTTTTATTTTATTTATAGTATATGGCTAGGAAAGACCTTAAGTGTGTAAGAGATAAGAAAGGTAATAGTCAAGATCATCACATTTAATTGCATGTAAATAAATTCTAAATAGACATAAAGTATCAAGACCACAAAACTAGACTTAGATTTACCAGAAATTCCAAGACCCTGTTTAAGTATGATGCTGATGAAGTATTTCCCCATCTGCTCACTCAGCACTGGTCTCCCTTACGTCCTTACAAACACTCCAGACCACCCAGTGCCTTTCTGGATGTGCACTGACTATATGGAAGCACCCACGGTTCCCACAACATGGGCAAACCAAACCTGGGTCCCACTTCTAAGGAGTTGAGAAGAAAAGAAAAGCCATGTTCACAAATAACAGCCATAAAAACAAATAGGATATGTTACTTAATGGAATAAAACCATGTGTTAAAAAATTTTAACACCTTCCTCCTATGTGTGTAATTCCCTTGTTCACCCTTTCCTCCTTGGATGTCTTCATCGTCTTTCCTTTTGCACCGTTGGTCTCTGCTGGCACTTCACCCCAGTTGTGATACCCTCTAGTTTTGTTGCACTCCCTCCCTTCTTTCATCAATGAATTTCTATCTTTCCTTTCTCAAAATAAACATGCATACGTGCTGCCCTGTTGTCTTACTCCTTTCCAGCACGGCTTGGAACTGCCCTCCCAAAGGCAGGCACCTACCTAGGACTGCATGCAGCAGTTTCCCTCTGAGTCACAGGAAGCCTTCTCCCTCTGGGGGGTCAGTCCCGACCTGCCTCCTGAACAGCCTCCAGCACTTACTGCTTTCCCAAAGGAGGCTCCACACGTCAAAGCACGCAAAACAGGGGCTGCTGAGGAAGAGTGGTAAGGGTCTCATAACAGGGTCTGAGTTCTAAATCTGTATTAGGATATGTCTGAGCATATTTGACAGAGCTGAAAATATTTATATATTCACCACCTTTCTTCCTCTTACAGTTTCAGGAGCCAGCTTGCTTGCTGCTCATTTCCAAGAAGTTCTATATGCTGGCACTGAGTAGTTGGGGAAGAGAAAACGCCCAGGGGGTAGAGAGCTGCAGACCAAGGAATGGAATAGATCTGGAAGGATGGAGGAGGGGGCAAGGAGGCCTGTCAAATCCAGGAGGAGCTGGGGTTCTGACTGTCTGGGAGAGCAACGAAGGGCGGGAGGAGAGGGCAGTGGGAGCGCCATAGCCATGCAGAGAACGGGAAAGTTGGCTGTGTCCCGTGCAGCATAACCCCAACTTGCTGTCTCTTCAAAATACTTCAGTAAAAACACACAGGAATTTTAAAGGCCTTTTATAATTTATTTGGGTTTCTTTTAAAAGCAGAGATACCTAGATCTATTCAGGTTTCAGCATGTGAAACATCAGGGTTGGTGAAGGATGTGAGGAGTGAAAGTAGGGAAAGAGAAAGATAAGCAGCAAATTCATGGTGTCAGCCCCTTAGTCTCCAGAGCTTTTGAGAACATTCTATTGTGTAGATATCCCCCTATTGTTGCTAGACTTCATTGCTGCCAATTTTTCATCACTAACAAGAAATATTCTACAGTGTCACACTAACCTATTTAAAAACCAGGGAACCACATAACCATGAAAATTCAGCACAAAATTCCCAAATCCATGACGAAATAAATAGAAATGTGTGTGTTGCTGTACCTAGGTCCTTTAAAAGCTGTCAGTGTTCATTATGAAATACTAAATGACTAAATAAATATTAGACCATATTCTTTTTCTTTTTTTCCAGTGGAAGTAGAGACTAAAGGAGCAGCAGGGACTCTTTGTCCCTGTTGTGAAGGACTCATTCTGTCCTAAGTAAACTCCTACATAATCAAGCTGCTTATTGTCTCACCCTGCATCATCTGTTTGGGGGAAAAAAACATCTGTCATAGGCCACTAATCTGAAGCCTCAAAATTAAGGTTGCATATAAAAAAAATTGTCATACTATAAAAAAATAACTTCATTCTAGGATTAAGGAATTATGGAAATAAGCCTAAAAGAGAGACTAAGAGGGAAATAATTTTTTAAATGGATACCACAAATCTTTTGGTTCCTCTTACTCACTAGAGGATTTTGTTCTCAGGTACGCAGGGCCACGCAATTTTCCAGAGCCAGATGGACGTAATATAACCTGCTAAGTTTCTTTCTTGCTTTGGTTGTCTGAAAGCTGAGACTTGTATATTTACTGCTTACTCACCATAAGTGTCTCTGATCCTCTCCCTCCCCAGGTGCATGAAGAAGTGGTGATGGTCACCCATAGAAACTGCTGGGGTCTGAGAGGTCTGTCCTGAGCACTGGGATATGAAACTTCCTGTTCATGACTGTAATTCAGGGAGCCAGTGGGTGAAGGCAGCATTATCTGGGTTGTGATCTGAGTGCCAGAAATTAAGATGTAAATATTAATGGAACCAAAGACCTCCTGTATGGAGCAGGATAAAGGAGGTAGAAGAGATATGAGTCCTCAAAAATTATACATGGTGCCAGTAATTACTGGTGTGAGCATTCTGGAAGCATACTAAGATACTAAAGATGCTAAGGTAGAAAGGCCCCAGTTTTGAGACATGAACTTCCCCCTGCCTCACGTGGAGTTTTGTTCATCCCTGACATGCTCTACCAGGAAACGGGGGACCTCTGTGCACACAGCTGGAAACTTGCAGCCCCAGGCAGCTCCTGATGGCTATCACATTATGCCCCTGCTCTTCCTTGTTCACATACTATTCACAAAGTTCTTCCTTTCTAGTGGCAAGCTTCCTAAGCATTCTGATAGCTCCATTTTTCCATAACTTTTCAAAACTATTTTCAACCTTACCAAAAAATATCTTCACATTAATAGTAGACTTAGCTCCTCAGATTAGTTTTGGCAATTTTCTTCTCCACTATTTGTTTATAGATATATATAGCAATGTATTTACAATTACCTTTAACCTAAATGTCACATGACTACTATGGGCCCTACAATAAATATTTACTGTTGATAAGTGTACAGGATGCTCTATACCCAGAATTCAGAGGATATGAAGTCATGATCTAGGTAGCATTATTTCAGACTACATTAGGTCATTGATGATGCAATGATAATAACAAATATCTGCATGATTTTTTATAGTCCATGAAATACTTTTATAACATTCATATGCCATTTGAACCACACAACTAACTAAAGGAGTCGAGCAGAAATTCTTATTTCCTGTTTACAAATAGGGAAATTGAGACTCTGGGAGGTTTCATAACTTGCTCAGGATCAACAAGTGTTGACTGTCAAAGCAGTGACTCAGAGCCAGGACATATGACTGACTCTAAGTCAAATATTCATTCCACCATTCTAGGATGATAACCTTTTCCTGTCTTGAGCCTACACTAAAATTAAAGTCCCAAACAAAAGGGCACTAACCATTTTCTGGCATAACTGAGCAGCTGAATGTCGCAATTGATGCTTCAGTCTTGCATCTGTTTAGTTGTTTCACAACTGCCTGGTCTTTACATCTCCTAAATGCTTCTTGTACATAATAAATGTCAAAGACAGTGGTTAGTCATTGTCATTTCACTTCTTAGTGATCTGGTGGAGCATACACAAGCAGCCTGGGTATACTCATTTCAGAGGTCAGCTTGAAGCAGTGAGCCACTATAAAGATAAGATATAGCCATTATATTCATTAATTTTGGGCAAGGATTCCACTTTATCATTTACCCTTTCTTCTTTGGAGCTGACAAAGAACTGGATAACTCTTTAGACTGCTAATTACCATGACAGAGGGAGATATGGTCACTTTTAACAGGAATTGGAGCTATGGTTGTGTTGGAGGGACCGAGAATAAACTACCTATCCTAGAAGCACCAAACAAGTCCCTGGGGCTGTCTCCCTTAGTTTAAGTTAAGAATGACATTGGGCCACTCTCTATAAAGGGCAGAATGAAGATGCTTTATTTTACATCAAATTTGTGCTCTCAGAGCTCACATGGACTCCAGCTTATTTCTTCCAGTGCAAAATAAAATGAAATAGACTATATGTACACTGAACAGATCCCAATTAATCACCCTCACTTGCATGTATATCCTTCACTCCTCTGAAGAAGCTTTTCTCCAGACTGAGAGGAAAGAAAGGATACATTTCTTTTAAATACAAAAACTTCTTTCTTCTCAATGTTAAAAAAAAGACACCCATGTGACAGTCATTGTTATTTTGTTATCTGCTGAACAAGAAAATACAAATAAAAGGGCTCCAGTGAATTCATTATGTTTAAGAAGAAAACTATTTTTCATTCACCATAGTATTATCAATACACTTTTGAAAAAAAAAGTAGTATGATATACAACGCAAGACACGAGCTTCCTCCCACCCATCCATCTTCCCACAACTCATGTAGAACTTCATAGCCCAACTTCTCCAGGTACAGAGATGGGCCATTACACACCCAGAGCAAGGAGCATCTCAGAGTCATTTATTCCTTCAGCAAACATTTCTTGAGCATCTATCTTTTCTCAAAGTGCCATGCTAAGTCTTAGCTAGTCTGATTCTGGGACGTCCTATCCACTGAAGTCTGAAATTGCGCTAGTCTTAACTGCATTCCTTTCCTTTTAAGGTTAGATTTCTCAAATAAATCTTAAGGTAATACTTTGAAGTGCATGTTGCTTCTTAATCCTAGCTACACAGTAAAATTATCTAGAGGATTTATAAAAAACTACAGATGTCTGGGTACTACCCCAAACCTATTAAATTAGACTATGTGCAGAAGGAGAACCTAAACACTATTTTTTTTTGTTTTCCTCTCCACAAGGACCTCTCCGCAGGGCTTCTTGCGTGTCCTCATGGCCTGGTGGTTGGATTCACCAAGAACCAGTGATCTAAGAGAATAAGGCAGAAGCTACAGTGCCTTTTATGACTTTGCATAAGAAATTAGATCATCACTTCTGCAGTATCCGCTGGTCACACAGGTGAGCCTGATTCAGTAAGGAAGGGCACTCAAAAAAGCTACCATAGCAGGAGGTGCGGATCATTGGGTATCATCTTGATGGCTGCTGTCACACCCCTATTTTCATAAACCATTCTCTGAAAACTCCCTTCACCCTTTTGCCCTCATCAAAACCTGACTTTCCCCTGAGAACACCCCATTAGCCTCCCAACTAGAGACTATTATTCCTTTTGTAGCCTCAAATCTTTGAGCCTAGAGATAGGCAGGTATCATACTTGCCCCTCATTGCCTTCAGATACTTCCCCTTCCTTCTTCCCTAAAACTGCCAGCTTGAATCTCACATCATCATATATGACATATAGTGATACCTCTACCATCCCTGTTATTTCTCTAGATTCTAGTTCATGGCTCATAGTCATACTTTCTAATACTACTCCTATTGCAATTCCTGGAATTATGGACACACAAATTCCTTGAATTTCTGTTTTCCATTATCATGTCAATGATTCTACCACAGCCTCTAACCTCATGTTCATAGCCCTAGACCATGCCATTAACAAATAAGTGAAATACCTCTTAGTGCATTCTACCCTTGGACCATCACCTCCAATATATCCAGTTCGTTTCTTCTGCTCTCCTATCCCTAGTCATCTTTCAAAGTCACTGGGACCTCATATCCATTCATCTGCCACCATTCCACTATCCTTCACCTCTGAATGTTATTATCCCCCTTTTCATCAAGCTTAAATACAATGACTACTCAGTACCATTGTTCCCTTATATATACCTTTGCCTCTTTGCCTCTTTGCAGACTTACCATCCTTACCTAAAGGACTAGAATATTTGTTAAAATCCAACTCTGTACCCTATTCCAAATATCTTCCATACAACTGAATGTGACCGGAGAAAAACATACAGTCATGCTATATGGTTTCACTTTAACAGATCCTCAGACATGCACTTAATGCTACCAGGATGTCACTACTTAATTCTCCAAGCTATTCAGTTTCCCACTTTACTGGACTCTTTTCACACCTTCACCCTTCTCAATTATCCCAAATTTCCTCTTGTCTTCACTATCCAATGTCACTGAGAAAATTAAAACAATTAGAAGAAAACTTGCACAAACTGCCACCAGCATATCTACCCACCTACCAACTCTGTATCCACATGCTCTGCCTCCACACCTGCACTATCCAAGATCCTACCCAAAACCAGCTCCAACCTTTATGCACTAAATCCTGGCCCCTATAGCCTACTCAAAGACATTATTCCGGCACTCTCTACTGGGTCATTTCCATTCAAACACAAATAACATGCTGATGTTAGTCCCATTTTTAAAAAACATTTTTGAGAAATAAAACAATAACTTAACTGATTCTACTTACACTACTGCCAAATGTGTCATTTCTCCCCTCTTTTAAATAAAAACTCTTCCAGGAAGTTATCTACAGCTGCTGTGTTTCCTTTCCTGCCCTCCTCCATTAAAACCAAGTTAGTCAGAGTTTTGCCCCCCTACCCCACTGAAACCACCCTTAGCACTGCGATCAATAGCCATCATAGTGCCAGATCTCGCAGCCCAGGCCTCCCTTTGCTGCCCTCCCACAGCTCTTGGCACAGGTGATCATCTTGGTAGACGTCCCCACTTCCCTTCTTTCGGCTCGTAGGAGCCACATTCTCCTGTTTTCCTCCTAGCTCACTGGCTGCTGCTTCTTAATCTCTTTAGTTGGTCCCTTCTGACCCTTTAATATCCCACTGCCCCAGGGCTCAGTCCTTGATCCTGCTCTTTTCTCTGACTATACTTGTTGATCACAGTGATATTATGGCTTTAAAATACGACCAATGTTGCTGTTGGTCTCCAATCGTGTATCCCCAACTCAGACCTCACAAGCTATAGATCTGTATATCCTTCTGTATAAAATAAACATCTTAAACACATGCCTAAATCTGAACTACAGATCTCATTGCCAAAACGTGCTCTCTCCTCAGCCTTCTCTATCGCGGTTGATAGCAGCCCCACCTTCACGTTCAGCAGATGAAAATCCCTGGAGTCCTCTTTGACGTTTCTCTCTCTTTCATCCACCACATCTAATCCAACCACAAATCTTGCTGGCTGTGCTTTCATAATATTCAAAATCTCAATACTTTTTACCACCTTCTCTGCTGCCACTTGGTCTAAGTCATTATCTCCCACCGGGTAACTGCAATAGCTTCTTAACAGTTCTGCCATTTCCCTCCTTGTTCCTTTACAAGCTACTCAGTGTGGCAGCCAGAGTGATCCTTTTAAAACTCTCTGATGCCACTCTTCTGCTCAGAATCCCCAATTGTCTCCATATTGGCACAGAGTAAAAGACAGCGGTTTACTAAGCCTTATAGGACTGACAGCACCGTCTCTCCTACATCTCTGACTTCATCTCCAACTACTCTCCCCGTTGACCACTTCACACCGGCCACGCCTGCCCCTCCCTCTTCCTACAACATGGGCCAGATAAATTCCCATCTCAGCACCTATAGTAGCTGTTCCTTCTGTGGATGTTATTTCCAGTTGATTAGCTCCCTCCCCTTTTCCATGTCTGTTCAAATGCCACCGCCTCATGGAGGTTTACCTTCACCACTTAAGTTAGTACTGCAGCAATGTAAGTGCATGAACGCACACATGCGCACGCACACCTTGCCGATCCCCACTTACCCTGTTCCATTTCTTTCTATGTACTATTTCACTTATCATATTCTAAGGCATTTGATAATTTAAGGTATTTGGTAATGTACTTATTCCTTTATTTTATATTCACTACTTTCCCTTTCTCCCTACTTCACACTCCTATAATGAAAAATGAAAGCTCTTGGAGGGCAGGGCTCTTTAAAATATTCACTGATCTGTACCAACTCTGGAACTTCACTTAACATATTCTAAAAAATCAATAAACAGTGTCCTCCTGGAATTTACAACCCAGAGATTATAGGTATATTAGAAGTATATTAGGAGAAAATTAATTAGTAGAAGAGCTAAAATTTGAACTCAAACATTATGAATACAACTTAATTGACCTTTCCACTACATTGCTCTCCCTTCCAGATAAAAAGAGCATTTTCTCAACCCTTGAAATATCAATATTATTTGCTAAATTTTTATAACTTAATGTGAATAAATATATTATTTTAATTAACTAGTTAATTATTAGGACAGATAAACATTTTTCACATTTCTCTGCTGAATTAACTGAATTGACAACACATTTGGTGCCTCCAAAATTTCTATTTTATGGCTAAAAACCCATGTTTCCTTAGATCTCCTTACTTTCTCCCTAGGACCATTACCAACAGTAGCAGATGATTTTCTTTTACAACCCATTTTACACAAAGAAACTAAGTTTTTATCACTTTAGGAGAGTTCGTGTGCATGCTGATGAGTATAGAATGACATGCCAAGTTGAAAATCATAGGCTGTGCTGGAACTTTCCTACTTCTATGAGTCATTCCAGCCCATCAGTATTGCAAAGCCTGCAACCAAACTTCATTCCTCAGCAAAACTGCAAATCATTACATGTTGAGTTGCTTGAAATTAGTCAAAAGCACAAATGTTTAAGCATCAAATCCTAGTAATGTACTGTATTTGGACTCAGTTATTATAACAAATACCATGAAATAGCACGTAGGACACAGATGAATTCTTAAAAAAGGATGGAAATTCAAATAGCTAGGAGCTCAGCATTTATAGAGTTAAAAGTCATTCTGTTTTGGGCAACCCTCTTCTTTTCCAGATAGTTCAAAAGCAACAAGAAACTGTCACAGTAAAAATGTTTTCATATTACAACTATGATTCTTACAAATATAAAGTGTACAAAATTCACATAATTTATGAATGATGGAACCAACAGGATAATAAAGCTGTTCCAAAGAGCATTTGAAGAACTGAGCAGTTACAGCAAATGAAAGAAGAATGCTTAAATAAGATTACTAAATTAGATACAAAACTAGCGGGTATTCTACAAAGCAATAAAACTGTAACCTTAGGCATTATATTTTCTACCAGACAGAAATCGTTTGCATTTCTATCAGACAAAACCCTGTTCACTCACAGGTAACTTCATAGAATGTGGGCTCTAATCAACAGCAAATAATGTGTCAAACAGGATATTCCCCAAAGGAATTAATTAATCCTCGGTGGGCCTGTTAGACAATGTTGCAGAATGATATAACACTGAAAGGATACACAAGCATCTCTTTGCCTTCTTTCTAATTTTTTGATAATTTTTAAAAACAGAACTGAAATAGAAGAGTCTTCTCTTGGACTGCTACCTTTGGAGAAACACTCTATTCCATTTCACTAGAAATGTGTCTGGTCTGTTTTGAAAGAGAAACCCCACCTGGTCCCAAACTAAAATGATCCCTTCAGACCAAAACCTATTTTAGTAATAGAGCATTTTGTTTGAATAGTGTATTTCTCTTATAAACAAGAACATAATAAATGATTGAATAAATACCTTGTTTCAGTCTGACTTAAATATTTTGTGTTCAAATAATTCATCAACTATATTCTAGAAATGGAAAGCACTTCAGTGAGGAGTCCTGGAGTCCAATAATGTCCAGAAGAGTTAAGCAATTTGTCCAAGGTCACACTGTGACTCTGAAACTGAGCTCATAAACTTAAAGTAAAAGCAGAAAAACATATGGGCCTATAACAGCTGAAGAAATCCCACTTCTGCGGCTAGTCTATTGATGACCATGATGTCTGAACTTCAAGTCATGCTGTTGTGCTAGAAAACAGGCTTTATAACTAGGAGTTCATGTTTAAACACTATGAGGACTTTTTGATATACTAGTAGTTTTCTACAATAAGATGTACAGCAAAAGAAATTGGTTAATTCAACAACAGAAAAAGAAAAGATTAAAGCTTAGCACCATTGGCTAGTCAAATTATTTCATCTTTATTAAGATGATTTTCTTCTTTTCTAATTTTTTTCTTCCAAGGCTTTTTCCAAAGAGAATCTGCATCCTTGATAAATACTTTCATTTTAGGGAATAAGACTGTAATGTTAAAATAATCAAATCTTAGACAAGACAGAGTATATTACAAAGCCAAAAAAAACCACAAGGGAATTGGACTACTGAATAACCTTGATAGCAGATTAGAATGCATACCATTTCTCATCTTCTTTTTAATTCTCCTTATCTACAAATAGAATTTTGAATACATGATGGGCTGACAGTATTGCGAGTTCTGTTACTTACTTTAAAATATTTATGTCAGTCCTGGTGATCATGCTTGAGCAATAGTAGTCTTGCATCAAGTGGAATAGTGATTCTTCCCCGTCAAAATTATCCACTTAAAATGAGCCATATGGTGTTGAAAGAGGAAAGCTCAGTGAGTATTCAAAATTGGTTGCTAGTTGCCACCTTGAGTCTGCAATCCCTCATGTTTCTCTGGACAATAGGCTTTGTACATATTTTAAGGAAATTCAAGTCTACATTAATTTAAAGTATTTGTGCATGCCACATGACACTTTTACATTGATGAAAACAGAAATATCTTTCAGAAAAATAGGATAACCAAACAGGAATATCAAAATTCTGAAAAGCTTAAGAGTAGTTAATATCAAAAATGTACCTTCCCAGTTATTTTCAAGTTTTAACTCTGTTGCCCTGTAATTATCCTCAATTGCAAGGGCAGGCTCAATTTATTCCCCACCCGGACTATTCAGAACATACTTTTTATTCAAATACTCTAAATATGCTATTCAAACTGACTGCACAGAAATCTTTTTAAATGGAAGCTGGTGGTTCTTATTCAGCTCTCTCAAGTTTGTTAATATAGACTCACCTTTTAAAATACACTAGTATATTCAAATACAGACCAGATGTTTCAATAAAATTTGGATAGCTTAAGCTGCCCTAAACAGTATTTCCTAATAGTTTTCTTGATATGTTCCAACTATTTCATATTCTCCTGCCCTGACTAAATGTGAACTAAAAAGGCAGTGTAAGTGAGTGAACAGAATGGGGGTCTTGGTGGTGCCAACCCCATGCTCTGACATGACTAATTGGACATTTCAAAAGGCGGAGACCCTTTATAATTGGGAAACCAGCCCCCTAGAAAAAACAAGGTTTTTCATTGTTCTTAAAAATATGTTGAAAGGATTATGATTCTGTCCTTTTCATTTCAGCATCTGAATTAAATGTGTGCATAGGGGTATGCCTGGGAGAGACAGACCTGAAAGTCCCCAGGATCCTAAAATCCCGAAGTCTGTTTTGTTAAGTATAAGTCACAGGTTCAAAAAAGTCCTTTGGCCATTGAATCACGTCTATGTTCCAGCCGACCTTTATTTTCCCCTTTAGACTTCCTTCAAGTCACAAGAAATTTATATCTTGAGCAATATGTACCGTTTTAAAAGATGAAATCCCTTCCTGGAACTCAGATACAAAGCCACTAATGTGACGCATGGACCTACTCTAGTGAGCTGATAGCCGGGGTTGCCATGGCTGCCCCTCCTTCAGGCTCTTCCAGTTCCTTACATCAGGTTGTATTCAGACAGATTAAATTGAGGAAGGGGTAGAAATTAGCTATGATTTTGTGTCTGAGGCGTGAAAGATGCTAACTAAATGCTATCTTAGAAGGGTTTTTTTGTGTGTGTGCACAGGCTTCCCAGGTAATGGGATAAAAAAGGTAAAAAAAAGCAGTTTTCTGTTACACAAAGAAAAAAGCACTTGATCTAGAAATGTCAAGGGTTATCTAAGCCAAAGAGGACATTCTAAAGTCAGTGGTGACATCATTGCCTTTCACCTTACTGTCAACTGGCACTGTACACTTTAAAATCAAATTCTATAAAAGTATGCTTATGTAGTTCTAAGAGAGTGAAATATTGTTATCTGAAGAGAAATACAATTTCCCAAAGTATACATACATCCCTTTAGGGATTTTAGATTAGGGCATGATATGTGCATTATATATCTAAGCAAGGTAAAAAATACTGTGGTTAATGATAAAATTGAGCAAATACACTGGGAACATGACATGCCCTAAAGTTACTGTTTTTAATGAAAACCAAAATAAACTGAGGATAAAAATTTTGAAGAAACAGGAGAAATAAATTCTCAATTATGAATTCAATGGTGAAACTACCAATTGAATTACTGACATAGACTGTGTCCCGTTAGAAAAGAGCTTCAGAAGCCCCTAGGTATGTTCAGTCTTTTGATGTTTTTATAAATTGTTGTCTAAATGAATGGAAACATTTTCTATGTAAAAGAAATGATAAATTAATGAGTATAACCTATTAGCATAATATTGGTAGCTGACGTTTAGGGTATAAAATAAAACATTCAAAACATGTATAAATCACTTAAAGTCTAGCTTTGAAAAAAATGGGCCATATCAGGAAAACAAATAATCTAGAGGAACCATGTGAAAGTGGTAAGTAGCCTTAGCCAGCCATGTAGATCTCATTTTTCACTCTGCTAACCTCCCAGGCCCAGTAGGTCTGTACTGTATTACTACTGGGAAAGGCTGGTGTTTTCCTTTTTATAACTCACATGTAGTAAGGTCAAACTTGAGTCTACTTGACTTTTTCTCTTTGTAAGAAGCAAATCTCCTGTAACCAAGGCAACCGATATGGGCTCTGTTTACCTATTCCACTTGGTGTGTTATCCCAGGTTATATTTGCGGCCGTAATGAACATATTTGATAATTTCAGAGCTCCAACCAATTTAGACAATCTTGGGAGGACCCTTCCTAATGAAGAGAGAAACTTGCATTCACCTTTTTGTTATTTTTAATTAAATAAACTTTTCATTTTGGAATAATTTTAGGTTTACAGTAAAGTTGAAAAGAAAATACAGAGATTCAGTATAACCTTCACCTATCATTGATAACTTGCATTACCATATAAGTTTGTCAAAGCTAAAATAAAATTAAATCTTAAAATTAAATAAATAAATCTTAAAAAACCACACACAATGACAATCTTACTGCATTATTATTAACTAATCTCTCGATTTATTTGGATTTCACAAGTTTTTTGTATTAATATCCTCTTTCTGTTCCACAATCCAATTCAAGGCACCACGTTTCATTAACTTGTCATGTCTCCTTAAGGCCTCCCTTGTCTATGACAGTTTTGCAGTATTTCCTGGGACAATTCCCAGTATTTGACAGGTTTCACCATTGAAGAGTTCTAATTCTCCCTTCCCATAATCTATTATTTAGAACTAAGTCACTAAGTCTAACCCACCCTCAAGGCAGGAAAGGTTCTACTTTCTGAAGGGAAGAATATCTATCTATGTATATATAGATAGATAGATAAATAGATATACATATACATATATATATATGTATATGCAAAATGGAATTCTTCTGTAAGGAAGATTTGTCTCTTCTCCATTTATTTACTTATTTAGTCATTTAATCATTTATTTCTATCAGCATAGACCCATACATGTCTGTTTTATACTTTGAGTTATAATCCAATACTGTATTATTTATTTTGTTGCCCAAATGATTCCACCTCTTTCAGGTTAGCTCCTGTGTTACTCTGACAAGACCCCATTCTTTTTGTTGTTGTTGTTCTCCTAGGTTTTTGGAGCTCTTTTCATTACAATTGTTTATTCCCTTGGGTTTTTCATCTAGTCTCTTGGCTTTAAATAACATCAGTATGCTGATGACTCCCAAATTTATAACTCCATCTCCAATTTTTCCTCCTAAACTCTACACCTTTATGCTCTTTTGCTTTTTCCTTCATCTCCACTTGGTTATAGGCTTCTCATCTCATCAGATCAAAATCAGACCTTCTGGTCTTCCTCTCCTGACCCACACAACCTTCCCAGGGCATCTCAGCCCATGGTAATTCCACACTGCTTACTGCTCAGGTCATACACATCCATCCACCCACCCAGATCACCACATCTTGTCAACCCCACCGCTATCATCCTGGTCCAATACGTAATCCTCTCTCCCCCGGATCATTGCAAGAGCCTCTGCATTGGTCTCCTTCCTTCTTCAACTCAAACCGTTCTCCAGCCCATTTTCACACTGTTGCTGGAGTGACCTTGTTAAACATGTGGTGGATCATGCTGTTCTCCAAATTCTTTGTTGGAATCCCATCTCACTCATAATAATGGTTAATTTTTCTTAGCCTAAATTCTTACAGTGGCCTACAGTTCTCTATGTATCTGCTGCATTCCCCCCAGCTTGTCACCTATACCACACAGGTGTACACACACACACACACACACACACACACACACACACACACTCCCAGTGTTACTCTCTGATCCCCTCATTCACTCCATGCCACCTACATAGGCTTCTGTGCTGTTTGTCAGCCCACCTCTTGAATGCTTTTTGCCCACTTACCCACATGGCTCATTCCTTCTTCTCCTTCAGGTCTTCACTCAAAAGTTATACCATTAGTGAGGAATTCCCTGATAATGCTATTTAAAATGTCAATCTCCCCTCCCAATCATTGCCTCTCACCTCCCTACTAAACACTGTTCCATTTTCCTGATTCAGTCTTTTCCGTAGCACATAGTAAACATGCTATATATTTTATTCATCTATCTTTTTATTGTCTAGGTTCTCCCTTGAGAATATAAGCTTCTAAAAGCAAGGTTTTTCTCTCCTGTGTTCATTCCTGTATCCACAATCCCTAAAACCATCTCTGCTCTTTGTAGGAATTCAGAAATGCATGGCGAATGAAATGCTTCTTTTCTTGATCTTTTTTTCAGAATCAATTTTTTTCAAGATTATAGTTCAGTCATTTCAAACTTCTTGGACTTCCCCACTTTTCCCTGGGGGCTTCCTTTGCTCTACTTGGGCATATGTAGAATCATGGCAGCAGGAGGAGAGGTACCTGACCCGCAGTTGTCAAGATGAGAGTAATAAGGCGAGCACAAGGAAGTGACAAGAAATACCTGTGTGCCACGAGTCCCAACCGACTGCTCCCTGAACTCTGCGTCCTCCTCACTCCCACACTGACATCCCTTCTCACCCTCCGGCCTCAACTCCTGACAGCTTCTCAGGGATCTGAGACGCGTGAAGCTGCCTGCAAGCTTGTTTGCCAGCTTGTCCGCCAGCACCAAGCAGGCCAGTGGATTCACAGAGACACTGATGGTCTCCTTGGGCTACATTTTCTAAACTTAATCACACATCTTTTCAGTAGCATCCCCTAAACTTCATGTGGGATTGTGATCATCTTCCCTATGAGGGAGAATGAGGCGTTAAGGATATAATCAACTCTTGAAAATTCGTCACTGTCAGCACGAAAATTCTCTGTGTGGGAGGGTGGGTAGAGGTGGACGGCAGTATTCTCTCACACTTACAGTTAATGGATAAACTTTGCATGCAAATATTTCATGGGGCCTTTGGCTCTTGATATTCAAACCTTATGAAATTAAAACAATATCTATTTTCTCTCTCAAAAAGCTCCTTCAATTCCAAAGTACCCAGGTTTTCAAGACTTGTTTCCACTGAGGACTTCCCAATGTATTTAGAAAAGCAAACGACTTTTTTTTCTTTCCTGAATTTTCTGTGTCCGGCCTTCCTAGGGGCAAGGTAATGCCTCCTGAGGCTGCAGAGAATGTTGGCCCAGTGAGGGAGTAGAGATTGGGAAGTGGAGCAAACCACGGGAAACAAAACCCACCCTAATAGTTCCCAAATTTATATTGCCACCCAGAATATTCTGCTCCAATTTAGTGAAAACTCAGAAATGCAGGCCACCTAACTAATTTCTGAACAAAGTAGTCAAAATTCCGTGTACCAAGCTTTGTGTCAAGAAATGGTCCAAATCTGTTGACTTGCCTAGGGCCTTGACAGCTAATGAATGACTTCATTGGTTTAGCTCAGAAAAAATGTAGTAAGGAAAATATGACCTTTGCAGTAACTAAGTGCTCTGCAGCAGTGGTCTCCAAAGAGGGAGCATACAGTCTAGGAGTCACAGAAAAAAATTAGAACTATTACACCAGCACCTGTTCATCTGCCTTCAGCATTGTCTAACATTTTACAGTTAGCCTTGCCTGGCACAGCAGTCAGTTCATAAAAAGTAAACTTGCTGATGTGGCTTTTCAATAAGGAAATCAGCCCCTGGATTAGTGCAGCACCACATACCAATTGTTAGAGAGGCAAAGTCTCCACAAACAGATAAACTCTAATGTTTTATTGGGCTAGCATTGTGGCCACTTTCAACTATGTCAGATCTCACTGCAGCTAAATTAATAGCAAGTGACTTAAAGGAGTTGCTGCAAAGCAAACATGAATGAAAGATGTTACTAATAAGATAAACAGAAGTAAATTTTATAATGGCAGTGGTGACACTTCTTACAAGAGAACTCCAAGCCACCTAAGACAAAAGCAAGGAGAGTTTAGTCTCACTATGTTTTGATACCTAAATAGTTTTTCTTGGTACTCCTAGATAAAAAACAAATTTTAAATATTTGATAGCTTCATTTATTAAGTATTTAGTTAAGAAGAACTTAAGTATCAATTTATTTTTACATAAAAAGGCATTTGCTTTTTATCCCAGCAACAACCAAAAACCTAGCAATACAAACACATAGGCCATCATCAAAAATAGTGCTACCTAAGGTTGAAAATGGAAACTACCTTGTGCTGGTAGTTCATGTCCTATCCAATAGATGTTGAATAAAATTCAAAATATCTTGCTGCTCTGCACAGGTCTTGGAAAAATGCCTGAGTCCAATTTGGGGCAGAACACAGACAAGGTAAGTATCACACATTTTTCCACACTCATGCGGGAGGAAAAAAATATATATTAAAAACTCCTTGAGTCATATCAGAAGGATTCTAGAACTAACTTAAAAAAGTTTTCATTGGCCAAAGATGAGACAGCTTAAGCATGATAAAAATAATAGCTTTAATGGATTCAAACACACTGGTATATTTAAATTCATGTGTTAATAATGACGCTTTAAAAAATCTAACTGATCATCTTGTTAGATACATTAAGTCATTATTTTGAAAACTGGTAAATAAAGAGAAACAATTTTTATTTGTCTTGTTTGTCCTCCCTTTCTTACATGAACTGGATCACTGGGCAACCAAATAATAGATGAGGGGTGTTTCTCTTTCTACTAGTATTTCAGTAAAAAGGGGTGATATGGTAATATAGTATTACCATTTTGCAACATCTAATGAGTTATAAAATCTAGACATCACTTATCAGTTGTCTGCTGCCATCATGAGAGAGACAGAGACCCAGACACCATTTCCCTGATGACAGGAGACTACACCACCACCTGTGAAGTAGTCTTGCCAAAAAAAAAATCAGATCATGAATTTAATCAACCTTAAGATCCAACCATCAATCTGCAGGAAAGACTGCGGACAGCGAAACATACTAACGGACACTTATGGGGTGTAATCAGCAAACGCAGACTTGGGGAGATTTTAAAACTCAGTTTCTTTAACAAATAAATTGCAAGTAAAAACGAGGCAGGGAAGAAATACCATGGGTTTTAGAGTGCAGTGAAGGTATTATATCAAATCTCTAGGGAAAAAAATAGATCATTTGATATATGAAATTAGAATTACTGGCAGGAATTTGAAAAAATAAAACTAAACCACTTATATGGAAAAAAGTCAAGAAAATAAAGGAATTAAATATTTTAAAATAGAATGTACTAGAAATATACATAAGTGATTTATTTGTCATAATATTGGCATAGAGAGGGACTTTCTAGGCAAGATGCCAAAGCAAAATACATAATAGAATATATTGGTAAATTTGACAACACTCAAAACTTAATCTTCTGTGGAGAAAAACACCACAAAAGATGTCAAATATAAACAACAAATTGGAATAGATAGATAGATATTATAACAAATTGTAATATATATATATTTGTAATATACATATCAGAAAAGGAGATCATTTCTTTAACATTTAAAGAACTCATAAAAATCAGTTTGAAATAAATACTCCAAAAAATATGGATGAAGACATGAAAGCATCAATTTTTATTCCCAGAAAAATAAATGCAAGGAGATTTATTACAGCTTTGTTTATAATAGTCAAATCTACGTAATACATGTTCATCCACGACAAAACTAAAATAAAAACAAAGAAGGGAACATAGAGATTAAAATAAAATTGAAAGACATCAATAAATCACAATGTGTGGACATTACTTGTGTAATGACTCAAATGAAACTCTTTTTTTAAAGGAGTGATTCTTACGAAATAATTGGAAATTTGAATATTGAGTACATATTTGATGGCATGAAGAAATTAATGTTAATTATTTTGGCCTGATAATGTTTATGTTTTAAAAAGTCCTTTCTTTCACAGTCATACTGAAATATTTATGGGTGAAATTATATGGTGTCTGAGATTTTGTTCAAAATAAATAGGGACAGAAAGGTGTAGATGGGACAGGTGTTGCCATAAAGTTGATAGCTGGTGGAGTTGGGTATTGAATACATGTTGGTTTATAGGATTATTGTCTACTTTATTGTACATTCAGAATTTTCATAATAAAAAGGTGTTTTATTTTGTAAATAAACCAAACCCAAAGAAGAGACAGTATAACTTGATTTTCAAAAGCATGGGCTTGACAATCACCTGCCTAAATTCAATGTTAGTTCCGTGGAGCAATTACCTGAACAGATTCTTTCTCAATTTTCTGATCTGCACATTGGAGATGATCATAATGCCCACTCCCTGGATTCTCATGAAGATAACTTTGAGATTAACACCCAAAAATTGGCAGAAAATATGCTACTGACTTTGATCTCAGAAAATCATGTCATAGATATAATTCTTTCTATTACATACAATATTATTGCTGAAATTTTCCCACACATCCCTATCAATGCCAGTAAGTGGTAAACTGTAAGAATCCCAGGAGAAGAGGTGATGTTTAGGAAATTCTACAGAGGGAGATGCTGGCATGCTTGCCTTAGGAAAATATGCTCTTGCCAGACCATTGCTCAAGCAGTTTCTCAGGGATGCTCCCATGGCAGGCAGTCAATAGCCTGCACCAACTTTCCAGCCACGTGAGTGAGCCACTTCGGAAGTGGACCATCCATCGCCAGTTAGGCCTTCACGTGGCCACTGTCCCAGTGGACAACTGACTCAATGTCATGAGAAACCTTAAGCCAGAACCACCCAGCCAAGATGCTCCTGCATCCCTAACCCATGAAAATAATAAATGCTTTCAGAGATAATTAATGTTATTTAAAGCCACTAAGGTTTGGAGTGATTTGTTACTCAGTAATGGATAACTAATAAACATATAAAGATATGTAAAGATATGTGAACATTAAAATACAGTGGTAAATGTAAATTCAGCTATAAAAATGCTACTATGGTTTGCATAATTCTCAGAAAAATGTTTTGGAATGAACTTCAGAGAAGTTCCTCTACAAAATCATTTCTGGTCATGGTTAATATATGGACCAATTAATACAAGAGGTTAAGGGTTGACTCCAAAAAAAGTGGATTTGCTTTCTTCGGAGACACTATGCACTTGCTTAAAAACAAAGTAGGTTCTTGAAAAATAAATATTTTAATTAAAAATTATCTAATGTAAAGCATAAGATGTAATATAGATTGTTAACAAACTGCTTTTCATGGCATGTATGATTTCGGTTTGCGGTCAGTTTTTTTTCTCAAGTGATCTTAGTATTTTTGTTGGAACCATCTGGCAGTACTATTTCCAAACATGCATGGGAATTTTAGTATGGAATGTTGCATGAAGCTATGCAAATAAGGTCAGGGATAGTTAGAGCTATAAACTATAATTGACAAAGATTTCAGCTGAACAGAAGGTCCTTTATTTGCCAAGCACTGTGCTAGATTCTTGAAACAGAAAACTTCGTCAAGTGTAGATCTTAAAAACTCTGAGCCTGAGAACTCTTTTAGGTAGTAAATGCAGTGATACAAGGGACTGATCAATTCAAAAAGGATGGGAGGAGGACTGAATAAGACAAGGGCTGGCCAAGAGCCACATGACTTCCCTGCCCAAGAGAGATAACAGGTTCAGTTAACCCTATCACAAAGCCTGTTTTAGATTTTCTCTAATATAATTATTGCATTTATTGTTGAGTAATCCTCAATTATCAATTTACTCTCATTCTGTGCAGTGGGTTCTCTCTCAGCATTGTTGATTACCATATAAATTGCACTTAGAAAACATTTATACAGAAATATCTATGTCACACTGTAGCTGTTTTAAACCTTTAGACTTTAAAAAAAATTTAAAGAACTGTTTAGTTGATATGCATACCCTAAACCCACTAATTCCCCTTCTCAGGAGATACCTTAAAGAAAAATATTGCAATATATGCTCAAGAATACCTGTAAATAATGCTAGACTGTATTGTTTATAACAGGTAACAATGAAAACTTTAATGGGGGAATAAAGTATGGTTTCTTTCATTGCCTTTTATTTTAGGGTTTGCCGAGTTGTTCTTAGTTGTTTATTTTTCAAATTATCTTTAGATTCAATCTGTCTAGCTCTAGGGGAAAGTTCATTGGTCTTTTTTATTGGGCTTGCCTCAGATTTGTATATTAACTTGAGAGAATTGACATTTCTATGAAGTTAAGCCATTCTATAAAAGAACAAAAACATCTTTCCACTTGTTTGTTTGCTTTTTTTTTCTTTTATATCGTTCACAGAACCATCCCACCCTCACTCTCAGATCATTGATGTGGGTAGGGTTGACACTAATCTAACTGAAGGGCAGGAGTGGTCACATAATTGAGGTTCTATCCATCACAGTAAATGTTGGGTTTGGGAATGGATTTATGACCTGGTCTGGACCAATAAAACAGCCTGAGAACTGTTTCTGGATTTATTAGGAAAGAGAAACACTCTGCTGGTGTTGCTAAGTGGTGAAATATAAGTCTTCTGTTGTTTAGGAAGAGTCTAGGAACAAAGCCAACACCAAGAAAAAGACAAGCCAAGTGCTAAAGTGAGTCAGGTGCCTGACATCAATCCTTGCACACCAGGATCCAGCCATGCCTGATCAAGTACCCTGGAGCCAATATATGACTCTCTTTAAAGCAGTTCAAGCTCAATTTTTATTACTTGCAACTGAAAGAGACAACAAAACTAATTAATACTTTTTTATTATTTTGGAATTCCATGTGAGCATTAGCCCATTGTTATCAAATCATTTCTCTCTTCTATGTTGATCATGCTCATCTCACTTCATCTAGATCAAGGTCATGAGATAGGGAAGGGCATAGTGGGAGATGTCCAAGTCCCTTCCTCCCCAGAGAGAGCTCAAACAGGCAGTTACACACACTTTCTCTGCAAACTCTTTTGTCTCTATAGTTGGACAAGAGGGCTTTTGCTTAGGGGTATACAATTAAAGTTACAGTAAAGATTTCAGCTCAGGAAGAAATACCTTTTCTGGACCAAGTCCTTTCCAGTCACTAGGCTCTTAATAACAGTGAATCTCATATGTCCCTTTTTTCTGAACATAAAGAACAGCCTTCTGGTTACTGCTTTACAAAGCAGAGATATGCTGTATAACTCAATAAACACATATGAAGGACAGAAGGTATGAACCTGGACCTACTGTTTCTAAGCAATTTAAATATGTACAACCAAGAGCTACAAGATCTCTTTAATATACCTGTCCTCATTTCACATATTCTGCTGCTGATGGCTTGCACCATGGAACACAAAGAGCCCAGCAATACAAGAAACCAAGCAAATGTGCAGACAGCATTTCCCAGCAGGGGCCTCAGCCTCTCGCAGCACGGGGCTCTGCCTCTCAGTGATGTGAAAAGACTGTCACAGGCTGACTTTCCAGCTGATGCTGCAGCCTTCTTACATTCCAGATCAGCAATTTCTATACTGTTATTTTCTCACATGGATTTCACAAATGGTTCATATGAATTTGGCACAACCTAGTCATCTGAAATTTCTGAAGAAGTGACATTTCTATCACTGGAAATATAAAGTAAATTTATAAATGTATTTAAGGATTTTGCTTTAAATATTATGTTACATATTCTAATTACATTGCATCTCTTGGCAATCATAGCCTGATTTCTCTTTATCCATTCTAGATTATATAACATACACACAGAAAACTAAAGTTTTTTTACAGGAAACTATAGATCAATTATTACTTACTTCCATCTAGTCCTCCTATCTTAAATTATTAAGAAGTTATTATGTACTCAATGTCTTGAATTCTGCACTAGAATTCATTCTCTGTTCTATTCTTCCTCCTTCATTTTCCTCCCTCCTCATTCTCTCCTTCTTGCCCTTCCTTCTTATTGTGAAAGGTTCTTTGCTAGGCCGTGGATTAATGCTCTGTACATATGCATATGTGTATTTGATGATAGAGTGTAATTTCTCTCTTACAGGTACACTGACCTGACCCTAAGACTTGTTTACTGAGGGATTTAGGATGTCTTCCTATGTCTGGAGGGATGGTGAGGCAGGCAAGCCAGGAATCTATCCATATGCAGCAGGAAAAAAAAAAGAATTTCTTGAGAAAGAGTTCATTCTAAGGGAAGAGAGAATCAAAATGCACATTTTAGTTATAGGGCTGAAGTAGTAAGTCCTAGACAAACAGGCTGCAATAAAAGAGTGACAAAGCCAGGCAATGTCACCATCATGCCTGAGTGGGAGACCCCAGCCTAGGTCCCCCCACAGAGATCAACAATTAGACAGCTATTCATGAACAAAATTGGCTCTGGGAGGGTTTAGGAGTCCACTTAAGAAACTTCAGCACCACAGTAGAACAAAAAATCTTGTGCAAATAACCAGACAAAAAAGGAAGAACAGTTTCATTTTCCATGCATCATCTCAGCCTCCAGGCTGACATTGCCAGAAGCCAGGAGGGAAATACTGGCTCAGAAGAGATTCCCTCACTTGAAAGGGAGAATGGGGTGACTAACCAGCTTCCCCAGCCTGTTGTGACACTTCATGAAGGACCCTATTTAGCTTTACCCCATCCAGAGACCTACAGAGCCGAGACATCTGGACACAGCTCGAAACAGGGAGGAGGGGCAGGGACCCAGCGTAAGCCATGCTGTAGGAGTGACAGCAGGTCCCAGTGACCCACTCGGCCAAGGAGCCTGCTGAGGAAAAAAGGGCCAGCACAGATACCACAGACCCCCCACAGATCTCACCACTGAGGTTTTCCCTCTACAGATTTTCCCATGTGCAGACACCAGCTTCCTCCCTGTTCCCCCTCCTACCCTCACCAGAGCTGGGATTGACTGGCAGCCAGCTCTAGCCTCTGCTGCAAGATACCAGCCTAGACCCCGGTAGCTAACCCCACCGCCATATGTGCATTCAGGGCTAACCCTCCAGCTGTGTACCTGTAAGATGCCATTGCCACCCCCATCAGCTGCCTCCACTGCCTAAAGGGAGACCCTGAAGCCACAGGAGTGCATGCTGACAGTCAGGGCCCTCAAAGCAGACTGTGGGCCCAGATGCAACCCCATCTCCTATCCCTAGCCTGCAGCAAGCTCCTCCAGCAGTGCCCCTGAGTACCCCTTGCCCAGGTTCTATCACTGGCCTTCACTGCTGTGGACACACCCACGGAGAGACCCTGAAGCCTGGGAGTGCATGGCCAGGGTCCCCACAGCAACTAGTATGCCCACAGCTGCTAGTTGGCCCTGGTACTTGCTGATGGCCCCCACCACCATGTGTGTGTCTGCGTCTAGCCTGTGCAACCAGAAGGCACCTACAGCCAGTCCCTATAGCCAAGTGTATGCTCACCAGTGCTGGCCACCAGTGCTGCCCTGTCTCAGCACCTGGAGGTGCAACAGGGGACCCCAGAACCTCTTGCAGCCACCGTGGACCCCTCACAGTGCTCACCAGGGCACAGCTGTTGAGATCATGGATCCCAGAAGCCTAAACCAGGAAGATATCATGCCTCACTGTCACCACTGGCAGTCTCTAGAACTAGGCAGTACTAGGTGCAACAACAGTAGTGTCACCGACAAGGACAACTAACCATCACTGATGGACATCCGTGGATACTCCCAGCGCACTGACATGTTAGGCTCCAGCAGCAACAGGAATTCTCACCATATTCAGGGTCTAGAGGGAACTCTTTCCCAGTACTCATTATCACAAGCTGAGAAGGGTTGAACTGTGCCTGTATTACATCATTAATCACGATTATCCTAGCATCCAACACAATACCTGACACATAGTAGGCATATACTGAATATTTATGGTACGAATAAGGGTATAAATGGGGGAAGGAAGGAAGGAAGGAAGGAAGGAAGGAAGGAAGGAAGGAAGGAAGGAAGGAGGGAGGGAGGGAGGAAGGAAGGAAGGAAGGAAGGAAGGAGGGAAGGAAGGAAGGAACTAGAAAATATCTACATCATTGAATATATATTTTCAACTATGAGAATAAATGCCAATTGTTGTCTTTAAAAATGTATGAAGGGAATGTTTGTGAACACTTAAAACTCCAGTCAAGGTGAATGAGAGCAATGTCAAGGAGGTGGAACTGGTACTTGCATAAGTAGGATCCTAATCAGGTATATCAGATTCATGTTTGGAAGAAAACCACATAAATAGAAGATGATCAGCCACATAAGCAGAGGAAAAAACAGGATCCAGAGGAAGAAAATGTTTACAAATAACTACACAAGTGTTATCTAAAGGAAAAGAAATTCTGACAACACCAATGTTTTTAATTTCTTGGCAACATCGTCCCTAATGTACCTCAATCCGTGCCAACTGGGGGACATTTCTTGAATCAAATCACTCCTCATGTTTGCATTCTTTGCTCACCAATCTTCTGCCAATCCAGGCATTTCTCATTTCTTGATGGTTGTAATGCTCACTAAAATTTGACGGATTTATCCATAGGTGACGCCTCTGAGAGCCTGATTAATGCTAGGCCACCCAAAGGGATGCTTCTAAGTATGCTTTCAAAGTAGGATTTCCAAGGACTGCTTACTCCCCAATGGCGGTAAAGCTCCCAGCGTAAACGTGACAACCTTTGGAAAGTGGCTGGTGGTTGGCCAGACTCCTCCACCTTGCCCTGTGCCTGTGCCAGGCCAGAGGAGGGGAGGAGGGAGGTGATGGACACCACTTAGCAACCAGTGGTTTGTAATGAACACAAGAAACACCCTGGAGCCCCACCCACCCTCCAGAAATGTGTAAAGAATTTTAAAATCTCTGGATTTTTCTTCAGAGAATATAGAAGCAGAACCAGAGGAAATGCATTTTGGTGACTTTCACTATGACTCTCTCCTTTGTTAGGCCAGTGTCTTAGAAACTTTCCATTTTTTCTTTGTTCTTATACTCCACATATAAGTTAGATCATTTGGTCCTTGTCTTTCTCTGCCTGGCTTGTTTCACTGAGCATAATACCCTCTAGCTCCATCTATGTTGCTGCAAATGGTAGGATTTGTTTTCTTCTTATGACTGAATAATATTCCATTGTGTATATATACCACATCTTCTTTATCCATTCATCTACTGATGCACACTTAGGTTGCTTCCATTTCTTGGCTGTTGTAAATAGTGCTGCGATTAACATAGGGGTGCATATGTCTTTTTCAAACTGGGCTGCTACATTCTTAGGGTAAATTCCTAGGAGTGGAATTCCTGGCTGAAATGCATTTTTATTTTGAGTTTTTTGAGGAACCTCCATACTGCTTTCCACAATGGTTAAACTAGCTTGCATTCCCACCAGCATTGTAGGTGGGTTCCCCTTTCTCCACATCCTCGCCAACATTTCTTTGTCTTTTGGATGTTAGCTATCCTAACTGGTGTGAGGTCATATCTCGTTGTGGTTCTAATTTGCATTTCTCTGATGATTAGCGATGTGGAGCATCTTTTCATGTGCCTGTTGGCCATCTGAATTTCTTCTTTGGAGAAGTGTCTGTTCAGCTCCTCTGTCCATTTTTTAATTGGCTTATTTGCTTTTTGTTGGTTGAGGTGCATGAGCTCTTTATATAATTTAGATGTCAACCCCTATTGGATATGTCACTTATGAATACATTCCCCCATACTGTAGGATGTCTTTTTATTGTACTGGTGGTGTCCTTTGGTGTACAGAAGCTTTTTAGTTTTGCTTTTGTTTCCCTTGCCTGGGGAGATATGTTTATGAAGAAGTTGCTCATGTTTATGTCCAAGAGATTTTTGCCTACGTTTTTTTCTAAGAGTTTTATGTATATCTCTAACTTTTAACTGAAGTATATAAAACATAATTTAACCATTTAATGATGATATCAGGTCAGTTTATTATTATACCAATTACAACACAGTGACTGACCCCAGGAGTTATTGAGCTTACATGACTGGAGCCCATTAAATAACTCCAGAGAGCTACACACTTAAAAAAATTTCATCTACTTTTTATTACTTCTTTTTCTTACTTTTCTCTAAGTTGCAATTTCTTATCTATTGTGGAATTGGGAACCACATAATGAAGCTTTTCAAATTGTGTATAAATTAAAAGTAAAAATGAAATTGCCTAGGAGGAAATAAGCTGAAATGCAAACTGGTTTTCTCTGAAAAGGTACATTAAATTGTTTTTATTTTTGTTTCCACATTATTTTTTTCTATAATGATTAAGAGTAACTTTTGTTATCTCATACATACACTTTTATGCCACACACACATCAATCTAAATAAAGTAAATAGGATTTGAGGGGTGCCTTGGATTTCCCCAAGTGGAAAAATGTCCCAGCTTATTTCTTGCAGCCTGTGACAGTTCTAGGAGCTTGGAGCCTTGCTGTTTCCCATTGCCTTGTATGTTCTGAGCTAGGGAGCGTACATGCTTAGGAGAAGAGATCATGGGAAAGTCGGAACATACCAGGTGGAAAGTCAGCTGCCTGCCTACATGAGGTCTTGACCTGGTAGGTCACCCCCAGGCAGAGACTGGCCCTCAGCCTTACAGACAGGAAAAACCAATTTTGCTTATGCCCCAGGGTTGGACAAATCATGAGGATGATGATTCAACACCATTGGAAACTCATAAGTGACATGTGAGCTTCTTACCCAGAATGTGCCGGTTTAACAGCAGACCATGAAAAGGGAACCGCCACTCACAAGGAATTTTTCTTATGACACAGAAACCACAAGGGAGCCAAATTATAATTAGAAGGTTGATTTGGTAAGCATAAAATTAGAACAAACAATAAAGTGGCATAAGGTTAAAACAGCCTAGTACATGAATTCATCCATCAACAAACTGGGTCATATCTGCCAATCATACCAGACTGCCTATGGCCTCAGGCCACTCCAAACACTGACTGTGGGCACTTCCAAACTTTGTCTCCACAGCTCACCATTCACTCTCTTACCAAACAACCCCTTTCTAATGAGCCATTCTTTCCTTAGGTAAGTTAATATAATTACAGGCAATGGATAAAGATTATTGCTCTCAAAATTTCTTTCCATACTTCTCTTTATAATTCTGACAGAACAGTTTTCAAGTTTCAAGGCCATCTCACGGTTGCCTCTCATCCTATCTACTATATTCAATTTCCAAGAGAGCTGAAATCCAAATAGATAAGGGTTCAAGTATAAAACCAAACTCAGCATCTTCCCACAGCTGTTCCACCAAGCCAAAATAGCTCTCCAAACTAACTTACCTTTTTAAAAAATTAATTATATGCTCACCTTTAACTTCTTTCTCTGCTTCCCCTAATTCTTGAGATGGCTAAGTCTTGTTAATAACTCCTTCTCAATGTCTCCCATCCATCATTTCCTTTCCATTCCCTTTACCCCACTTTTTCTTTGTATCTCAACCTCAATTTCTACAATAGTCCAGTAGTTCTCTCCCCTGCCTCCAGTCTCTTCCCTTCTACCCTTATATGCATATTATTGCCCTATTGATCTTCTAGAGACTTTCTCATTTAAAATATTTAAAGGTTCCTCATTACACAAAGAATGAAGTACAAATACCTTGGGTCAGTGCTCAGAGTCCTCCCAGATGTGGTCCTTACATTCTGTTTGGTCTTCACTTTCTGTGACCATACCACATGGACCTTTGCGTATTCACCGTGGACAAATAAAAAAGTCAAATAATACAATGCTGTTGTTTTGTAATACAGACCTACAGGGAATAAGTCTTAGAAATTAAGACCAACAGATATAGTTTGCAGATTTTCATTTCACAGCTCATTCAGCTTTTTTTGTTTGTTTGGTAAATTTCCTGTGTTTCCTTTCACAGACACATTCACAGAACCATAGCTAGTTACTACGCAATCAACAGGTTTCAGTCACACCTTTGAAGGAAACCTAAACCTATGCGGTGTAGGCCTTCATCCAATGACAACATCAGACAGGCATCTGATAACTTGTATTGACTTGTGACCTACCATAATTCAGAAGTAACCTGGAATGTAAGTGTCTCTGGCAATTAATGTCATAGAAACCCTTCTCATTTCTCATGCAGGAAATGACTTTGAGGAACATAATATGATATGTCAGGTCTAACCACCTTTCAAAAGAACCCAACACAAGTGACTTGAACAATAAAGGGACAATACTGACTCATGTAACTCAAAAGTCCAGACATGGCTACATCCAAGCGTTCAAACACTGCCACTGGGACCCATCTCCATATCTCAGCTCTGCATTTCTCCATGCTTCATTCCCAAGATTTTTTTCTACACAGGAGAAAAGATAGTCACCAGCAGTTCCAGGGTTAGGAACACCATCAGAAGGAGAGTGTCACTTTCCCAAAATATCAATAAACTTCCTAGAGTGGGTTCTTATTGGTCAAGCTCAAGTCATATGCCCATTACTGAACCAATCACTGTGGCAGGGGGATACTTGTCTTGATTACCCAGGACTGTCTCATATACTCCTGGGACCTGCTGAGTGAGGCCAGAGGATGGGGTCAGTTGGATTGAACTACATGGATTGAGAATGGAGCAAATGCGGTTCTCCAAAGAAAAATCAAGGTACTGTTATCAGAAGAAAGGAGAATAACTATGAAACAAACAGGTAACCGCTAGGGCAGATTTTTACACTAATGGACACAAGTAATGTCTCCTATATGCTCATTAATGAGTCCCACAAGTTTATAATAAAAATTTAAGATAAACTTTGGCAATTTGTATCAGTATTTGTAATATGTATGCCTTTAACCTAGCAATTCTATTTTTAGGAGCAATAATAACTATGCTAGTAAGTGCTTTCCCATGTGTCCACCACTGGCCTAAGCCCCTGCACATATTATTTCATTTAATACAAAACTCTAGGATGAAGTGGTATTATCTCCATTTCTGAGCTCAAGTAATTGAAGTCAAGTGACTTAAACAAGGTTGCACAGATAATAAGAAGCAAAGCCAGAATTCAGCCTTCAAAGTCTTTCCAACTATTAGTTACTGTGCTCAGAAGTGTCTTGTAGTCTCATGAATTTATTCTAAGAAAAAAACATGACAGGCAAGAAAAGATGTACATCCCAGGATGTTTTTTACAAATATTTGTCCACAGAAACTCAAGTATGAAATGAAGTATCAATAAATTATATCAACTTTCATATGTCCCTTGATTATCAGTAAATATATACTAAGTTCCTACTTTATAAAATGATGAAAGATTAATAACTTTTTCGGTAAAGCTCTGAAATTACAAGTTTGTTCAAACCAGCTGCCTGAGCTACAAAAGCACCTACAGTCAAGGTTAATCAAACACAATAAAGCCTTGTGCACTGTTTTATCACCATGTCACTTTATCATTTAGGAAAAAATTGAATACATAATTTGTACAACCACTCAAAATATATCTTTATATGTTGTAACTGCCTCCTAGCAGGCAAAGGGAGCTTTAAGCTAAATTATTTAACCTTGATGATGCTCAACACTAGAACATTCCATCAGATGGAAAAGTGAGTGGCCTGGGAGCCCATAGAGCTGCTGGTTTTAACCACTGCACCCATGACTTAAGAAGCTTCTGTTAACAGTCAGAAACCTTCGCTCTGCCCTAGTTCCCAAATCAGTGTAAAAGAGGGGGCAAGATAGCAAATGCTCAGAAGCTAAAAAGAGCTCAGGCCACTCTTAAGGACAGCTGGAAAAGTCACCACATTGGTCTAGGTTTCTGACATGCCTGGACTGGTTGGAAGGAGAGGTACAACTCAAACTGCGTATGCCACTAATTCATTATTATTACTTTCTTTAAAGATGGGTAGTAGTGTAAATAAGTTCAGGTTTCTACTGGACTTCAGATTTTTTTATTTTTTCTTTTTGTTAACCCCTATACTACATAGAAAGGTCAATTCGTTTATAATCAGTCTTTTTTTTTATCATGCTTCCATTTCTCATTATTCTCAGGAGTGTATCCTCAGCAAATGTAGCCCTAAAACATCCCTGAAATGCATATGAAGAAGCTCATTTGCACCAGAGTAATGATTTGGTCCTGTGAACTTTCAATTTCCATAATCCCCCTTCATTTCCCCACTTTGTAAAGGTCTTTGATATTTTTTTCTCCAAATGACGTGGGTTGGCAGAATTAAGCAAGCATCAAAGTTCTAGCTCTTGTGTTCTCAGCTATTACATTAATCTTTAAGGTTTTCTCTCTCATTTATTAAAAAATCAGTGACTCATCCAACTTTACACATAAATCCACATCAAAGTTAATTAGAATCTTGGTAGTCTAATGTTTGTCTCTTCCTTTATTAATTCCTACAAGCATGAAGCCAGGCTCTGCATATGATTGTAGAAGAAAAAGAGAAGCCAGTAGACATGACCCATCAGTGATGAATGGGTACTGTTTGCATGGCAGCATTCAGGATGGAGCCATAGCCCACTTGGTGCAAAGAAGGACCAGGCATCTAAGCAGCGCAGCTGATGGTCAGGTCAATGTTTTCTAGAACTGAGGTGAGCCCTGACCCTAATCCAGAGGAGGAAGGATGGAGGTAAGAGTTAGACAGTGGAGAATGGGGCCCTGCTTTTGACTTCTTTTTTTCTCTCTTCTCTGTATTATAATCAGGAAAAGCAGCCAGTTATTCTTCCAAATTGACTTTCTCTCCTTCCTTCCTGGAAAAAAAAAACGCCCCATGCAGTTTTACAAAACTTCTACAGGAAGCAGGGGAAAAAATGCAGGAGGTAAGAAGGGAGTAAGATGGAAATTATCATGAAGCAAGACATTTTTCCTTTTGGTTTTTTCAAGTGTACCCAGATGCAAAATGTAAGGAAAGTATATGAGTAGGACAGGGGGGATTTGCTCTAATAAATTTATTAGTGAGAAACTGACAGCAACAGCCCCAGGATTTTATTGCATATTGATTTAGTTTTAGGGGGGTGTGTGGACATCACATAAAACAAATAGATAGCAAATTTTTCTTCCCAAACTGTTCTTGAAAAGTGTTGAAAAATCTTCGAATATATTTTCTTATTTAAATAAAAATAGTTGCATTATTAACCTTCTAAAGTCTAAAAAAAATACGACGGGAAAGCCAAGAAACTCATGCTTCTGTCCCCCAAGAGTCTTGAACCACCCACAGATGGGACAGGTTAAAGTTTTAAAGCATAATAAATTTATTTCACATTAATACTTTGAAACTACTTTTTATAAAGTTGCATAAGTCCACATTATATGTAAGGAGATCCTCTGAAGTACTAGAAGAACTTAAAACCAAGAAGGTTGATGAGCTTAGTGCTCACTGGAGGCTGATGGAGGCTCTCCAGCTCCCTGAGGAGCATCACTCCAACGCGACAACCCGAGGAGCCCCCACAATCCAGGTGCCACCACTTCACTGCCTGTACCCCCATTCCCCCACTATCCCGTGAGCTCAGCAGTGAACACTCTTCCAGCTGGCAACCCCCAAAACTGAAACCTCAGGTGAGTCCTAAAGTGTATGTGGATAAAGAACCTCTCCCTGTCCTCTGGCAGGGATGGTGTTTGACCTGGGCTGGAGGACTCTCGGGGCCACGCACTGGGCCTCCCCTATGGTGCGCAGTCAGTGCATCAGCACTTTCCCTCTATCTCTGTAGCACTCTCCTTCCTGGGGAACCAGCCAGCTCCGGGGACCAAGGATACATTCTGGGAACAGTTGCTGCATTGTATTCACAGCTTCCTCCCACCCTGATGACTAAGGCTTTGTTCTGGGTCTGGATGCACATTCTCAGATCCTTTCCTCCCAGGACTGTTTCTCACCCTTTCCCACCACCTTCCTCACCCCCGCAGAACACAATTACCTGGCCGTCTTACAGACTGCAAGGGGCAGCCGGTGATCCAGAGCCAGTGCTGGGCCAGCTTGAGTTCACTTCTCAGGGGCCTTGTGTGCCTCCAATCAACGAGAAATGCAGGCAGGCTGACAGCCCAGTAATATTGATAATTCCTAGGAAGGGTCCAAAAAAACAACAGGGAAGGGAGTGGGCAAATCAAGAGCACTTTCAGTCCTCCTGAGCAGTGACCACGAGACTGCTTTGGATGAGGGGATGCTTCATGCTGTACACAGCATGGCTGAAGTGTAGGGGCCGGGTTGGGCATGGACGGCTCAAATGTGAATTTATAGTATTCACATTGTCAGGTAAGAACAGATAAGACCAAGCTTATGCTTTGAAACCGACATAGCCAAATTCATGTCCTCATGGCAGGTTTATCATATTTCTATCTGCTATTGTCTGGTCCCTTTGAGATATAAGGAGGATTGTTTTCCAGCATCCCTTGACCTTCCCAAGATACTACTTTTAAACTTCATCTTCACTTTCAATTTCATCTTCAACTCACCCTGCTTTTAAGGGGCTATTGTTGTTTTGTATGAAAAGAATGGATAAACACTGAATTTTTGCACACCCTTTGTGCAACACTGATTTAACACATTCAAATGGGATCATTGTTTTGATTCAGTATGTATGATGGACGCCAAACAGAGGAGTCATGTTTTATGCAGGAACAGGGTCTAAAGTCACCATACAAAATAAAATTATACAGCACCTAAGAATCTATTGAAATTCCCTTAGACCAATTTGAAATGCATAGTTTTGTGTGTACAGCCCCATACAGTAATATTCCACTTAATATACCAATGATTTTACTTAATCTAACAAACATGAAAAATGTAATTTTCAAAATTTTTAACTTTATAAGAGAGTGAGAAGTTGGTATTCTTGAGTTCTGGATGAGATATTTGGTTTGCATTTAGGGTGCATGTTCTACAAATAAGTATTTTAAAAAAAAGAACAAACTATATCTTTAGCAGTTAGAATCCCACCGACAGCAACAAGATGTTCTACTCTGAGAGTCACACAAGAACTGGGATGACACAGAGAAGGCCCAGTTGTTGTCATAGTTAATGCTCTATTAAAATGAATATTTTTGTCTTTCTCTAACTTCTGTCTTGTTTTTATTGTTTTGTATACTGTTTACTCAGCCAAGCACTTTAAGGTGAATTCCCATAAACTTAATGTATATGAAATGCAACTCCACTATAAAGGGAAAAATATTTATCAGGTTGATTACCCAGCATTGTTCACTTGCTATTCAATCTACATATGAAGTTTGACTCATTTTTACTGGGATATTAAATCCTCCTGTTACCACTGCTGCATACAAACATGTTTATACACACATGAACATACATATGTCACACGAATACATGTGCACACACAAACACACTGCCATCACCCAGGGGCAATAAATAAAACAACTCCCTCCAAAATCTCCAGTCAAGGTTCCATCAGCTTCCTCCCACCATTTGTTAAAATCCTTGGGGTCTACAGTCTACAACCTCCACCTCACCTTCCATAAAGCAAGACATCTCAGCTACATTCCTGTGCTCCTGTAGGTGCCTACATGGGCCCCACAGTGCTGTGAGGGCCCTGATCTCCTTTGGGGCCCCACCTGCAGCCTACCCGCACTCAGGGCCCCGCTGTGCACAGCAGATTCTGCTGCCTGCTCTCTTGCCAGCTCTTAGGGAGCCACCACCTTATTGCTACCTGCCCCACACACTCTGGCAGAGTGTGCGGGCAGACCCTGTCTTGTGGCTGCAGTGCTCCTGCTGACTGTCCCCTAGAAAAACAAACAGCAAAGGAAACAGGGGGACTCTGAGGTGCTCTCCTATGACAGTCCAAGGTCTGATTCTTGGGTCTTACAGAGTCTCAGCACTGCATCAGCAGGGTAGCAGGGGGCCTTGCCAGCAGTAAGGATTGTTTCATGTTGGCTGAGGATGGGGAAATCACTAACATAAAATAATAAGAAACACTTTCACAGCACTTAGAATATTCTAAGCGCTATTTTAAGCCCGTGATACACATTAACTCACTTAAGGCAATTATTTTGGCCCTTTAAACATTAAAACATGTTTTTACCTATATTGGCCACCTAGCCCCAGCTCCAAAATTTCCATAGGATGGAAAGCCCTTTCTCTCCCACAGGCAGCTAGAGTAGCAGTTCCGCCTTCCAGTCAGGGCATATTTAGATTACATAAGGTTGAGACCTGGCTTCCCCCAGACTCTGAACAGTCCTAGATTGCTAGACTATAATATACAGCTTTAGCTTCCTAGGGACAGGTAACATATCAGTTCACATTTTTAAGCTTTTTTAAGTACTAAAAGTAAGGAATGTTTATACATACATATATGTGTACATGTATATATGCATATATATGCTTATTTCAAATATAGAACATGTATCTCATCTATATCTCATTACCATATATATCTCAGGTATCCCTCTCATACATATTTGAACATATTTATATATCTCATGTATATTAAAAGTAGAATATAATGAACTGTTATATAATTAGTCCCATCTTCAACAATTATCAACATGTGAATAATCTTGCTTCATCTTATACCCCCATGCAAAGGATTGTCTTGAAGAAAATCACAGACATCCTCTTTCATCTATAAATACTTCAGTATGTGTGCCAATTATCAATTTAATACTCTTTCCACTTCAAACCCATCCTTCCTTGCTCCAATGTTCAACACTGGAGCTGGAACCTATAAACATTTCTCTTTTGCCAACTGGCAAGGTGTTAAGCTTTGCCAGAAGAGGGCACCAGAGGGACACCGAAAGAGGAAGGGGCATTTCTTCCAAGTTCCCCAGGGCTCTCCCAGCTCGTCCTGGTAGTTAAAAGCAGCTGCAGGTCAGGAGAGGCACAGCAGTACTCCGTGAGTTCTGCGGGCATCTCAGCCAGCTTCCCAGCTCTCACAGGGGGGCCTCACAGGTGCTCAGCTGGTGTCTTCACCCCTAGCCTGTGCCATCCCATTGAGCTTCTCTGCCATCCAATGTGCTACAAACTCAGCCTCTCCAAGATCTGGATTTCATTACACTTTACATACTATTCTTTTTTTTTTTTTACACTTAACAATATATCTTAAAAATGACTTCATCCAAGTATGTAGAGAGATACAGCTGCTTAGTATTCCACTGAGTGAAAGCAAGGCCGTGTATTCAGCCATTCCTGAACTGGTAGATGTCTAAGTTGTTTCAGTCTTTTCCTATTATAGGCAATGCTTCAATGAACATGTCTTTTCCTATTTTTGCCAGTGTATCTTTACTGCTGTATATATAGCTCTTGGTATATATAGCACGCTACCTCAAAACTAAGTAGCAAAAAGCAACATCAATTATTAGCAGAAAGAGTCTGTAAGTCAGCAATTTTGGCAGGGCTCAGCCCTGTCCTTCCTCCTGCTGTTCTCAGTCACGTGACTGAAGTCAGCCGTCAGCTCAGCTGTATCTGGATAGTCCAAGATAGAGTCATTATTCACACATCAAAAGGCTGGCAGCTATGGTGCCTCAAGTGGCCTCTCACCCTCCAACAGGCTAGCTAGCACTCAGTTATACATGTTTTTGTGGCACTCTCGGTGTTCCAAGCACCCCAAAAAAGAGCAAGCCCCAGTGCACAAGTACTTCTCAATTTTCTGCTTGCATTAAGTTTGCTACTGTCCTAGGGCAAAACAGGCAAGCCTCCTGCCACCAGGAAGAGGGAAGCTACCCAAATACAAAGGTATTTGCCATACAGGCAAAGGTATTCTAGCAGCCATTTGCAAACACTCTGCCACAGGGATAGATGTCCAGACAGGATTGTTGAGTCACACGGCATATTCAAATGTAAAATTGCCAAATCCTCTGACCCCCTTCCAAACCCCTTGGGGTTACACGGTGTGCATTTCCTCCAGTTCCGAATGAAAGCACCTGTTTCTCAGAGTGTGACCAAAAGAATGTGTTCAAGCTTTATATTTTTTGCCAATCTAAAAGTGATGGTATCTCAATGGCATTTAATTTGCATTTCTCATTATGAGATTGAGCTTTCCTTTCATATGCTTAGGAGCCATTTGAATTTTTCCTGTGAAATGCCTGTATTTCTTGTCCGTGTCTCCATAGGCATTGGTCTTCTCTACTTTTTACAATTTTCTGATGTATTAGAAATATTAGCCTTTTGTCAGTGATAGAAATTTCGAATATTTTTCCCAATTTATCATTCTTCTTTATACTTTTTTAAACCAAGCAAATGCAGTCAGATTTATCGTATTTCAGGATTTTGACCTCTTAGAAAAGTTTTCTCTATTCCCAAATTATGGGGTAATTCAAATTTTTCTTAAATCTGTGTTGGGAAGGGTAGGGTGGGGTACCCAATGATCCCACTTTCCTTATTGAGACACCTTTATGACAAAGTTTAACAACTTGGGCCTGTATTCACTTGACAGTAAAGTATGCAGATCCTAACAAACGTGAGTTAGTCAAGTTGTCTTTCTGCTCACCTTCCCCAGTGCCCATAGCTGAATCTACCCTCCCTTTTAAAACCAACTTGAGCTCCACCTCCTGTCCAGCACTGTCCAGTGAATCAGCAGGAGCCTCTGAGTTTCAAGCAAATTACTCAATCCTCCTCATCTTAATATGTTTATCTTTTATCATAATGCGAAAAGTATGTCTCCCTCACAGGTTCATTAATAAATGAGATAGTGTAGGCAACTCACTAGCTTAGTACTGGCATACAGTAAGTGCTCAATGAGTGATGGGTAGACCATTAAAGAAGCAGAGAGAATCCTTAAGCACCAAGTGATGAAAAAACACAGACTGGGAAATGTAGAGATTAAACACAGAGATGGCTTTGTTGGCAATGATCAGCATGTGCCATGTGTGTGCACAAACTGGGAAAGACTATTCAGTGGTGTCTTCTTTAGCATGTTTCATTTAGGGATGCTCCCCTGTAGACTGAAAGTGCTGGGGTCTTTGCTTGGCAAGGAATCTATACCCTCTTGAATATGCTAACTCCGAAGCCCTAAGGAGCAGAAGGCACTTGTGATCAGCTCGTTAACTTAAGAAAGACAGTTTTAGAATCAGAATTTGAATAGCTGAGCACCTGATCTGAAAACACTAAGTTCTGGTGTATCCCTTGAGCTTCTGGCATCTCTTCTACTCCTGGCACTCCAACCCAGGGGATTTCATATCATGTCCTGCCACAGGCTCCACCTTCAGCTAGAGCTTTCTGGGGCAGAGCAGTGTGCCCTAGGTAGCCACCTCCCTCCAGCAGCAGGCCTAGCAAGCAATCCTCCTGCTCAGCTTCATGCCAGCAGTTTTGCCCCAAGAGTCTAGGGTGCCATATATACATCTTGAGCAAAGAAAGATGAAGGGCAGAACTGGAACTAAATTGAAACAACTCTAAAGAATGAAAAAATCAAGGTTTTGAGATGACATTTCTGAGATCGTGAGGGGGTTGGGTTTGGCAGTCCTCTGGCATGCTTGGAGTTGGTGTTAATTCAGTGAGGAAATATAGAGCTGAACTTGACACAAGAAAATTCTCCCTTTAACTAAGAATGGCTTTTAAAGTATCAGAAGAGTGGCTAACATTGAGTCAAGGCAAGGCGGCTGACTTGGGAAGGTACGTGATGGGTGTTTAAATTTATGGTGATGGCTATGTTCTATCTTGACAAGGGTTTGAGTTATATAGGCAGGGGCAGAGTTACAAGGACATGGCATTCATTAGAACATGCAAATGTGTATCTAATATATGCATCTCTTTGTATGTAAATTTTACACTAAATACTGTAAAATATTTGTCTAGTGAATAAGCATGCTGAAATAGAGAAATATTTAGTGTACTGATGTCTGCAATTCACTGAAATGTAAAAATGGATGATGAATGGAATAGATAGATGGGTGTGATAAAACTAGTGAGATATTAATGGTTAAATCTAGGTGGTTAATACACAGGTGTTTACACGTAAACAGTTGCCTCAAAATTGTTTTATGTTTGAAATTTATAATGAAATGTCAGGAGATTACCCAATGCTTTATCAAAATCAGACTGTTCCACTCTCTGGGTGCATACCTAATCTGAGGTGTATCACTGGGAATTTCTGCCAGCATACCTTCTGCCTTCTCCTTGGCCACTGACCTCCTCTCTGGCCCACATGTCCCCCCTTTTCCTCTGCAATTTCATAACCATAACTTCACTTTCTGCACAAAGGTGAATGGAAAACACAAGGTACTCAGCTCTTCAGCAGATGTTTATGATAAAAACTCAACCCTACAAGCTGCCTGCCATGTGAAGTCATCAGCACAGGTGCTTTTCTGCACCCTTTTAAGACTGTAAAAGCTTCACTGCTAAAAAACAAAAAACACCTAATTACAATATAAGTAACTTAATATTTAAAGTTTAAAATTATAGAAAATACTGCCTTCTAATAATGGCATGAAGAAATGACCAGTATTTGCATCTTATTTCTATTGTTCATGGGGAAAAAGTTAACATTTGTTGAGCCCTAGATACAGAACATTTTGCATACACTGGCTCACATAGTCCTCACAGCTAGGCAAATATTCTAAGGAGGCTCAGAGTCATAGAGTCAGTAATTAATAGACCCAGGATTCAAACTAAGATCTCCTCAGCTCAAAATCATGTTCTTTTCAACAAAGCACATTGTTGCTGACATTTAAAATAGGTTATGTTCTGCAAAGCTACGTAACTACAAGAACAGTAGCAGTCATTTGGCCAGGATTTTACAGAATACCACTGGTAAGGGAATACATCTACAAGGGCAGTTTCATGTTCTACTACCATGTTTTTTACAAATACACCACCCACCAAAAGGCAGTTTTAACAGTTCACACTTCCCACAAGTATTATTGAGAAATGTAGTAAGAACACAAAATTTGGCCTTTCCTATATATTCTGTAGCTTTGGGGGCAGTTCAGGGCTTAGCAAACCTGTTTAATTGAGGTGAATTCACTTTTGGTGTCAAGTGTTGCTTATTCCTAAATTAAATAGATGACCCAAACTATCCCTTAATGATCTTTCATATCATGCTTAAACTGTCAGACAAAAATACTTACCCAATGAAATAATGGAACCTTTAGCCCACATAATCCAAATTCCTGAACTACAGCAACTGTAACCAACCAGTAGATGGCACTAGTTGTGCTGACTATTCTTGTTTTTATTCATTTTCAATCTTTAGTCCAGCCTCTTAGGTCAGATGCCTTAGTCTCCTACTAAGGTCATAAACACTGGAAAGACTGGCTCCATACTGCAGCCAAACCGTGCCTTGCAAATTACTTGTGAAAAATACTAGGTGCAGCTGCACCTCTATACAGCACAGGATTGAGATCTCTAAGTGGTAAGTTCAGTAGGCATTCCCAGAAAATGTTTATCTTGTCTCCAACTCCACTACTTTTAAATAGAGCCAGCCTCTCTCCACATAGAAAAACAGGGAATTGAAGAATGCTCTGGGGGATAGGAGGAAGGTAGAAGGTGCTGCAAACTAACCTGCAGAGATAAGCAACAAGAAAACCTATTTTTAAAAAATTTAAGAGAAACCTAGGATGGAAACACCTTTTACTTTGATCTATACAAGCCTAGATGAAGCTAGGTGACTCCACTATCGACAATGTGATTTTAACATTAATATAACTTTGAGCAATCCTATTTGAACTTAATTCAACACAAATCACTATCCAGAGGCCATATTCAACCTCTATTCTGCTTGGGACTATGCATGCTGCTTGTGTCCATCAATTCCACTCTTCAGAGGCATATGCTTCTGAATACTATTTTCCCATGTATTACAATCCAGAACTTTGATTCTCGCCTTAAAAAGGCAAAAGAAACTGAGGTTACATGGATATGTTTCAAAGTTATTTCTGTTAGGGGGAGATATCAAGGGTATGGAACAAAAGTCTTCAGGATCTGTTTCAAGCGATGCTCTCCCAGACCTACTTATAAATTCTTCTGGCAGAGATGCAATCCATATTTCTAACAAGTTCCTTGGGATACTCTCATGTAGGTGGTTTATAAATCATTCTTTTTTATTTAACATGTATTCAATATATGGACCAAGAAACTGGACTATCCCTTCTACATGCAAAACAAAATTTACTTGAATTTCTGGTTAGAAATGGTTGAAGAACTGGTTTTTAAAGACATGTAGTCTTCCAGCTGAGGTTTAGACAACAGTGTGATGGTGAGGACTGTGGTATGTCAACAGTCTCAGGACACCTGGGCTCTATTTCAGTTCAGCAGCTAGTCACCAAGCCTTATGTTGGTACGTTCTTAAAACTTAGGACACACAATAAAATTGTGGGTTACCTATCAAGACCTTACAAAAGGCTTAAATGAAATGTCTATTATCAAACTTGTTTTAAACACACTTTGATCTCATAGTGGTAAACAGCCTTGGTACATCTCTGGGTCAAAAGTTTAAAGGGAAAAATGCTAAATAATGGCTTGTCACATAATCTAGACTTGATTTTCTCTAGTCTGTAATCTGTCCTTTCAGAAATATCATTAGATTCTTTCAGCCCAGAAACCTGGAGTAATTTGGTAACAATACCTGAACACAACTCTAAGAAAGCAAACTTCAGGGAATGTAAAGAAAAGTTGATAGCTGTAAAATAGAATGTTTTTCTACCTTTTCCCCCAGGGCAACAACATACCATTCATGACAGTTCTATTTTCCAAAGGTCACAATTAGATTTCCTCAGAAACATACCTTGTTAATCATTGTAACTACTCTGTGAAATGTGGGAGTGTTTAATTATGCCAACATTTAATGATTGGCTAGAACCTCAGTGACACAGCTTTTCACCACAGACAGGCACATCTGCCTTTATCTGTCATATAACTCATACTAGATAAGAGGTGGTCTCATTAGATAAGGATTAAGCAAAGTTAAGAAAAATAAAAATAGATCTAAGAAAAAAAAAGAAGCCATCTGTAGGGCAAGTAATCCCAGTAAGCCTAGAAGAACAGCCCTACATTTGGAAAAGTGTCCGGTATTGACACTGCTTTCACATGGTTTTCATGTTTGTTGTCTCCATAATCTTTCCAAATACATGAGAGAAAAGGATCAGGAGCCAGGGAAGCCCAACATTGCTCAGAACAGTATCACCTTTACGGTATCAGAAAAGGGAAGTCATTAAAGAAAGTAAACTGGAATTCCAGACCTAAATAAACTGGTAACTGCTACTGTCTTCAGACTAATGTTAACACTCCCAACTTACACCTTCTACAAAAACTTTATAGGGCCAGCTCACTGTACTTTACACCTTCTCATATCATGAATTATAACTTTTCTACTAACCTCTCATCTATTTGTTTTCAGCATCATTCCTTTGGCATTATTACCCAACCCAGAAAATTATTCTTTTAAAATGTTAAATGATAGCATACAAGTGACAAATAGTACTATAAATATTCAAGGCATCCCCAAATTTAAAATATAATTGTTAAAAAAACTATAGGAATAGAGGATTAAAGATGATGGCATGAGAGGTGAGACAGAGGCTTCCTCCTAAAACCATATATAATACAACTAATCCTGAAAGAGCAACAAGAGGACTGCATACACCTGGAGAAAAGAGCAGACCTCACTGAATGGGAACATACCAAAGCTGTGAGCCAGGGGGACGTAAGCCCTTCCCCCACCCCAGCTCACCAGCAGGAGGAAGAGAAATGGAGCAGGGAGTGGAGGCCTGGGGCTGCTGAATACCTAACTCCAGAGATCTGCTCTGGGAGCACAAACCTACATTTCATGGTGCTTGCATGGTACTCTCATGATTAGGGGGTTGAAAAGCTAAGACAGGCAGAATTCCTGGGGACACAGAGATTCCAGCTGCTTGTGGAAAGCAGGGATCCATATCCAGCTGCTCTGAGACAAAAGAAAAGCGGGCAGTCTGAGAGACGTCCTAACAAGGAAGCTGTTAGCAAGAGGGCTGCTAAAGGGGCAAGGATGGCACAGAGCTTACTGCTCAGGAGAAAGGAAAGGTAGACAAAATTGTCCAGGGGCACTCTGCCCAGCACGTTGGGAGCTTTCATGATCTTTGGATGTTCCAGTTCCCTGGCTGGCTACACAGCTCCAAGGATCCCCTCGGTGATGTGACCCCCAGCCTACTGCGCCTTTCTCCCAGCCAGCCCCACCTGGAGGAATACAAAGAAGCTGAGGCACAGAGGGAAGATGTGTCTACAGCAACTACAAACGCAAAGCACAGAGGCTTATACCCGTGTGCTTGGCCCACTGGTTCAGGCAGTGGAGGGAGGCATAGCAGCCAGGAAGCAGCAAACAGCTCTTTCCTCCCCACAGGCACCAATACCACTCCCCTGAAACCCCTGACACTGCTTCAGGGGCTGAGCAGCTCCAGAGAGTAGAGCTTCTGGACACTAAAGGGTGCCACATACAAATATGAAACACCAAAGGAACCTGGTTCAAAGTAAAATTATGAATACAACTTCCGAGAAAGATTTAAATGACACTGACCTCATGAATCTTCCTGAAAGGGAGTTCAAAATAAAAATAACTAACATGCTCATGGAGGTATGGAAAGATAGTCAAGAACTCAGGAATGAATTCCGGTCAGAGATCCAATCATTGAAGAGCACAATGGAGAGTATTAAAGGCAGATTAGATATAGGGGAGGAGACGACAAATGAAATAGAAACTAGAGAAGAGGAATACAAAGAAGCTGAGGCACAGAGAGAAAAAAGAATGAAAGAATATTGAGAACTGTGTGACCAATCTAAATGGAACAATATTCGCATTATAGGGGTACCAGAAGAAGAGGGGGAAAAAAGGGATAGAAAGTGTCTTTGAGGAGGTAATTGTTGAAAACTTCCCCAATGTGGGGAAGGAGATAGTCTCTCAGGCCATGGAGGCCAACAGATCTCCCAACACAAGGGAGCCAAGGAAGACAAGACTATGACATATAGTAATTAAAATAGGATAGATCAAAGATAAAGACAGACTATTAATAGCAGCCAGAGACAGAAATAAGATCATATACAAAGGAAAGCCCTTCAGGCTATCATCAGACTTCTCAGAAGAAACCTTACAGGCCAGAGGGGAGTGGCAAAATGTATTTAATGCAATGAAGCAGAAGGGCCTCAAACCAAGAATACTTTACCCGGCAAGATTATAAGTTAAATTTGAAGGAGGGATTAAACAATTTCCAGATAAGCAAAAGCTAAGAGAATTTACCTCCCATTAACCATCTCTACAGTATATTTTGGAGGGACTGCTATAGATAGAAGTGTTCCTAAGGTTTAATAGCTGTCACCAGAGGTAATAAAACCACGGTAAAGAAAGTAGAACAGCTGATTACTAAGCAAATAAAAATTAAATTAACTATCCCCAAAGTCAATCAAGGGATAGACAAAGAGTACAGAATGATACCTAATATATAAAGAAGGGAGGAGGAAAAAAAGGAAAAGAAAAAAAAGAACCTTTAGATTGTGTTTGTAATAGCATATTAAGTGAGTTAAGTTAGACTCTTAGTAAGGAAGTGAACATTGAACCTTTGGTAACCACGAATTCAAAGCCTGCAATGGCAATAAGTACATACCTATCGATAATCACCCTAAATGTAAATGGACTGAATGCACCAATCAAAAGACATAGAGTCACTGAATGGATTAAAAAACAAGACCCATCTATATGCTGCTTATAAAAGACTCACTTTAAACCCAAAGGCATATACAGACTCAAAGTGAAGGGATGGAAAAAGGTATTTCATGCAAATAATAGGGAGAAAAAAGCAGGAGTTGAAGTACTTGTATCAGACAAAATAGACTTCAAAACAAAGAAAGTCACAAGAGACAAAGGAGGACATTACATAATGAAAAAAAGGGTCAATCCAACAAGAAGACATAACTGTTATAAATATCTATGTGCCCAACACAAGAGCACCTACATATGTGAAACAAATACTAACAGAATTAAAAGGAGAAACAGAATGCAATGCATTCATTCTAGGAGACTTCAACAGTCCACTAACTCTGAAGGACTGATCAACCAGACAGATAATAAATAAGGAGACAGAGGCACTGAACAACACATTAGAACAGATGGACCTAACAGACGTCTACAGAACTCTACACCCAAAAGCAGCAGAATACACATTCTTCTCAAGTGCACATGGAACATTATCAAGCATAGATCATATACTAGGCCATAAAGAGCCTCAGTAAATTCAAAAAGACTGAAATTGTACAACCCGTTTCTCAGAAGACAAAGGTATGATACTAGAAATTACGCAAAGAAAATGAAAAATCCCACAAACACATGGAGGCTTTACAACATGCTCCTAAATAACCAATGGATCAATGACCAAATAAAAACAGAGATCAAGCAATATATGGAGACAAATGACAAGAATTCTTCAACACTGCAAAATCTGTGGGACACAGCGAAGGCCGTGCTATAAGGACAGTATATTGCAATACAGGACTACCTCAGGAAAGAACAATCCCATATGAGCAGTCTAAATTCACAATTAATGAAACTAGAAGAAGAACAAATGAGAACAAAGTCAGTAGAAGGAGGTACATAATAAAGATTAGAGTGTGAATAAATAAAATCGAGAAGAATAAAACAATAGAATCAATCAAAGTAAGACCTGGTTCTTTGAGAAAATAAACAAAATAGATAAACCCCTAGCCAGACTTACTAAGAAAAAAAGAGAATCTACTCAGATAAACAGAATCAGAAATGAGAAAGAAAAAATCACTGCAAACACTATAGAAATACAAAGAATTATTAAAGAATACTATGAAAAATTACATGCTGACAAACTGGATAACCTAGAAGAAATGACAACTTTCTAGAAAAATACACCTTCCAAGGCTGACCCAGAAAGAAACAGAAAAACTGAGCAGACCAATTACAAGCAACAAAATTGAACTGGTAATCAAAAACCTACCTAAGAACAAAAACACCTGGACCAGATGGGTTCACCACTGAATTTTATCATTTAGTGAAGACCTAATACCCATCCTCCTTAAAATTTTCTGAAGAGTAGAAGAGGGAATACTTCCAAATTCATTCTATGAGGCCAGCATCACTCTAATACCAAAACCAGGCAAAGACACCCCAAAAAAAGAAAATTACAGACCAATATCCCTGATGAACATAGATGCAAAAATACTCAACAATATATTAGCAAACCAAATTCAAAAGTACATCAAAAAGATCATCCATCATGATCAACCAGGATTTATTTCAGGGATGCAAGGATGGCACAACATTCAAATATTTATCAACATCATCCACCACATCAACAAAAAGGACAAAAACCACATGATCATCTCCATAGATGCTGAAAAAGCATTTGACAAAATTCAATATCCATTCACGATAAAAACTCTCAAAAAAATGGGCATGGAGGGCAAGTACCTCAACATAATAAAGGCAATATATGACAAACCCACAGCCAACATTATACTTAACAGCGAGAAGCTGAAAGCCTTTCCTTTAAGATCAGGAACAAGGACACCCACTCTCCCCACTTCTATTCAACATAGTACTGGAGGTCCTAGCCACAGCAATCAGACAACACAAAGAAATAAAAGGCATCAAGATTGGCAAGGAAGAAGTTAAACTGTCCCTGTTTGCGGACAACATGATATTGTACATAAAAAAACCCTAAAGAATCCACTCCAAAACTACTAGATCGAATACCTGAATTCAGCATAGTTGCAGGATACAAAATTAATATGCAGAAATCTCTGGCATTCCTATATACTAACAATGAACTAGCAGAGAGAGAAATCAGGAAAACAATTCCATTCACAGTTGCATCAAAAAGAATAAAATACCTAGGAATAAACCTAACCAAGGAAGTGAAAGACCTATACTCTGAAAACTACAATACACTTGAGAGAAATTAAAGAAACCAATATATGGAAACACATCCCATGCTCATGGATAGGAAGAATTAATATTGTCAAAATGGGCATCCTAAAGCAATCTACAGATTCAATGCAATTCCTATCAAAATACTAACAGCATTCTTCAACAAACTAGAGAAAATCGTTCTAAAATTCATATGGAACCATAAAAGACCCCGAATAGCCAATGCAATCCTGAGAAGAGAAAAGTTGGGGGGATTATGCTCCCTGACTTCAAGCTCTACTACAAAGCCACAGTAATCAAGACAATTTGGTACTGGCACAAGAACAGACCCACAGAACAATGGAACAGACTAGAGAGCCCTGATATAAACCCAACCATATATAGTCAATTAATATATGATAAAGGAGCCATGGATATAAATGGGGAAATAATAGCCTCTTCAACAGCTGGTGTTGACAAAACTGGACAGCTACATGCAAGAGAATGAAACTGGATTATTGTTTAACCCCATACACAAAAGTAAACTCAAAATGGACCAAAGACCTGAATGTAAGTAATGAAACCATAAAACTCTTAGAAGACAACATAGGCAAAAATCTCCTGAATATAAGCATGAGCAACTTCTTCCTGAACACATCTCCTTGAGCAAGGGAAACAAAAGCAAAAATGAACTCATGGGACTATATCAAACTAAAAAGTTTCTGTATGGCAAAGGACACCATCAACAGAACAAAAAGGCAACCTACAATATGGGAAAATATATTTGTAAATGACATATCTGACGAGGGGTTAACATCCAAAATATATAAAGAATTCACACCTCAACACCCAAAAAGCAAATAACCTGATTAACAAATGGGCAGAGGATATGAAGAGACAGTTCTCCAAAGAAATTCAGATGGCCAATAGACACATGAAAAGATGCTCCACATCACTAATCAGGGAAATGCAAATTAAAACCTCACACCAGTAAGGATGGCCAGCATGGAAAAGACTAAGAACAACTGTTGGTGAGGACGCAGAGAAAGGGGAACCCTCCTATTCTGCTGGTGGGAATGTAAGCTAGTTCAGCCATTGTGGAAAGCAATATGGAGGTTCCTCAAAAAACTCAAAATGGAAATACCATTTGATCCGGGAATCCCGCTCCTTGGAATTTACCCAAATACTTCTCAGATTCAAAGACATATGCACCACTATGTTTATCACAGCACTTTTACAATAGCCAAGATATGGAAGCAACCTAAGTGTCCATCAGTAGACAGATAAAGCAGAGGTGGTACATATACACAATGGAATACTATTCAGCCATAAGAAACAAACAAATCCTACCATTTGCAACAATATGGATGGAGCTGGAGGATACTATTATGCTCAGTGAAATGAGCCAGGCAGAGAAAGACAAGGGACAAATGATTTCCCTCATTTGTGGAGTATAAGAACAAAGCTAAACTGAAGGAACAAAACAGCAGCAGACTCACAGACTCCAAGGAACTAGTGGTTACCAAAGGGAAAGGGACTGGAGAGGGTGGTTGGGGAGGAAGGGAGGAGATTGAAGGGTATTATGTTTAGCACACATGGTGTGGGGGATCACGGGGAAAACAGTGTAGCACAGAGAAGGCAAACAGTGAATCTGTGGCATCTCACTACACTGATGAACAGTTACTGCATTGGGGTATGGGTGGGGACTTGATAATATGAGTGAATGTAGTAACCACATTGTTTTTTCATGTGAAACCTTCATAAGAGTGCATATCAATAATACCGTAATAAAAAAAAATTTTTTTAACTGTAGAAATAAAGCAAAAAGAGTGTTGATATACTACAGAAAAAACCTAAGTGCCTGTGGGGAAGTCACTGCACCCTTCACTCTTCCGTATCTTCTGGCCTTACGGGTTCCATCTTTCTCTCTGTACTGTGGCAAACCCCCCACGGAACCTGCCCAGACAGGAGCGCAGCTGGCGGCTGAGACCTCAGTTGACGCCAGAACTGTGTTGTGGAAATGAAATGGGACACAATCCTAGGTGTGTGTATTTTTAACCTAGATGCTTTTTGTTTTAGGTAGGTGTTTAAACTTATTTAAAATTTGACAGCTGGAAGCACCGTGATGGAAAAAGGTAGGCATCTTCCTTCCTGTTAACTTCTTGATGAGTGCTGTCCGAGAAGACTGGTAAGGCAAATGTTCACTATGGATTGTAACTCACTTTGCTTTGGTTTTGGAGGCTTCCCTTAAGAAAAAAGAAATTGGTTAATAAAAAAGAACACAGAACAAGGTTAAATTATTGAGGCAAATATCAGTCACAAAAGTAAAAGCTTAGGTCTCTCTTTAATCTCAACATAGTAAGAGGTATCCATACTTCCTAACCTTGTGTTTTTTTTTTCTCTTGAGGTATGATTAGACAACCACGTGACTGATCATGTGCCAGAAATCATTCTAACCACTCCCATTGAAAACCTTAAATAACTTTACAAAGGGTTATGTGTTACTTACTTGTTTTTATAGTTGTGGAACCTGAGGCTTACAGAGGTTTCAGGTGTAATAGCAGGTCCAACATCACAGGTAACGAGATAACGCGGCCAAGATTGGGAGCTCGGCAATCCTTACCTGATTATTTCAATTTTCCAAACTCCAAAATTCTTTCTTTTAAAATCACCTTTAACACTATATTCTCCTACAAATATCTTATATTGTTCCTACCTCATAGATTTAAAAGAAAAAATTACACACTACTTTGTACCTTTTTTCTTTAAGCATCTGTAATTTTGTGAACATCTTAGCCACAAAGCCAAATTAACTATAATCATTAGTATATGAAGAAAGGGAAAACTTTTATCAGTAATATATAAATCCCTATTACTGAAGTACTATATAGATCATAAACAAACTCAAGAATATCCATTATTTCATCTACCACTAATACCCTTCACATGGTACCTAATGTAGTGGGCACTGAAATATTAATTAGATACGCTGAATTAGACAAATAATCTGGCACAAGTTTTTATATTTAAATGCTAAGGTCAGAAAGCAAAGTCTACCTAAATTACTTTGAGATTTGAGGTGGGAGAAAAAAAGACAAAGCGGCAAATACAGAGCTAAGTAGTTGCCATGCTGAAGCCAAAATTAAACTACCATAATATGTACATCCTGGCTCTCCTTAGACATCACTAAAAGAACAAAACTAAGGTAGGTCTTTTAACATTAATGCAAGTTTTATTCAAGAGATAATATTAAAGAAAAGTTGAATTAACAAAGGAAAAATTTACCAGTGATCCACCGTAAAGTAAAAAGTGGAACTGGGGACCATTTACAACACAAATAAATTCTACTGGTACATTTCTAAATAAAGCTGTATTTGCTTTTTTAAGAGAGCCATTTCTTAACTTCTACTGATAAGGCTTTGTGACTGTGTTCTGAAACCTGAAACACACACACACACACACACACACACACACCTTTAAATAGAGTACCTCAGATTTTTTGTGACTGTGTTCTGAAACCTGAAACACACACACACACACACACACACACACACACACACACACACACAAACCTGAAACACACACACACACACACACACACACACACACACACACACACACACACACACACACACACACACCTTTAAATAGAGTACCTCAGATTTTTACTCCAGGCTGAGTTTCGCCAAGTGCCTAGGACCCTATAACTTCAAAAAGATGGTGTATTTCTACATGAACTGGGACTCTGTAAAATAAACTGTGTATTTCTACATGAACTCAATTTGAACTGCCTTAACTATAATGTGTTATTTACCACAATTTTTAAATTAGATCAGTATTTATTATGACTTTGTAACTCCTTCAAATTATACTTTAACATTTGACATAGTACTTCAAAAAATAAATATTCAAGGCCTCAGTTTTTGATAGTAAGTATTAATAGGAATATCCTAAAATAAAAGTAGCTTTCTTATAAAAATGACTTGTTATAATACAGATCATATTCTATTCCATAATTCTGATAAAGAATGTGTTTTTTGGTAATCAAACAAGTTTAGGATGATTCACTCCTTGGAAAAATCTTAATGACAGTCATTCAATGAAGCAATCATTCCTGGATTCACAAACACTCAGAAACTTCTGCTAGCATTGACTAAATTTTGGGGATTTTTTAGTGGTTATTGCTTTAGTTGGCAATACACGAATTTAAGGAAAAAGAACATCTCCCGGTAAGCCTTATTTTAAATATTACAAAATTTACACAGAAGATAGACTCACAGAGGCTATAATGTTGGTATCTTATGTAACTGCACCAATGGGTGCAGGTTTTTTTAGAGAATATTCAAAGTTTTTTTGCTCTAAAAATAAATGCCCCTACTTTTCAGAGTGTTCCCATTCTTCAGTAGGAGACTTGAACAGCCGTACAGTTTTGCTATCAAAACAAACCACTCTTGTTAACAAACCAAAAACATGGAACGAAACCGATAAAGAACAGTTTTCACAGTTAACAATAAATAAAAGTGCAGTAAGTGTTCAAGTAGGGAATATAGTTTAAAAACTACATGAGTATTTGGCATAGGTTATCTCTTAAACGCTCTCCGAGGGTCCCTGCCATTACTTATTGTGGTCATGACTGTTTGATTATTAGCTGTTCTTGGTGGATTTATAGGTCCCCGACCATTGCTTCTACCAGCATATGAAACTTGGCATCCCCTTGATTCTGGGCCAGTTTCAAACCCGTTTCCTAAAAAAAGAATATAGAAATTCATCACCATTTTCAGATACTGACCTATAGAAGTACAATCATTTGAAGTTCTAATACATGCTATTAACACCTACAGGTAACATTAGGGAAAACAATTGCCTGTATTTTTAAACTATGGAAAAACTTGATGTAGATTCTAAGTTTTTCCAAACATGATTACTGTGAATATATTAACTTCATGCTTCATTAATAGAGAGAAAAAAGAATAACTGGGGTAACAGAATGAGAAATTAGTAGAGTATGAAAAAAGCACAGATAACACACTTCCTACATTATAAGGGTAAAAAAAAGAAAAAGGACAAAGTAGTGTATGAGTACTGGCATTTGGTTCAAATAGGGTAATGTTTCAAAAGAGACAAGTAACTCTAATATTTAAAGGAAAAGAAAGAAAGTTTCCCACAAGGTGATGACCATCAGCTGTGCTACAGCACAGCATGTAGCCATCAGGTCAAATAAAAACTTCAGCCACCCCAATGAAATCCAGTCACAAAAGACTTTTCCTCAGTTATTCAAGGATAAAGACTTCAAAAGACTTTTAACATGTTTGCAAGAACCATTAACATGACATCTAAGGGTACTTGAGGAGTAAAGGTCTGTTTTTAAAGAGGTAGCTAGCAGTATATGAAAAATTAAGGTGAGCTATTATTATTCTGAAGATAAAAGGCTTTCAGCTCATGAAAACAACCAGTAATTCTGCATCTATATTTTATAAAATCAATGGAAATTTTATAAAAATCAATGGGAAATAACATGATGCATCACCGAAAGTTAGATTTGTTATTATTAGCCAGTGTTCACCACTGTATTTTCAGTAACTGGCCCAAATGTTTAAATATAGAATGTGCTCAATAAATTAACTTGAGAGAATATCTGCTTTCTAGAAAATCAGTTATTTGGGAATTCCCTATTTTCTAGCAGTTGTCTTTTAGTACTAATGCCTAAAGACAATTTTTTCCTCTAAATATTTCATAATATATAGTCCCTTAATTATTTCACCTGATCACAAATATACAAGAAAAATAAAAAAAATCTTACCCACTGATCCAAATGTACCTGTACCCATATTACCATTCATGGAATTATTCTTCTGTTCATTGTGAGCCTAAAAAAAATTTTTTTATTTATCCAAATGAAGATTTAGAAAAAACATTTATAATAACATATTGTACATACTCTTTATTTCAATTTTTGAACAAATTTTTAAAAGATTTATCCAAGTTTATTCAATGTTAATATTCAGGAATGTTTCCCAAACCTTCACAGCTTCTGGCTACATCTTTTTGCATTTCCTGGTATTACTCCCACTCCACCAAGTGCTAACTGGCACATATGTTTAATTAATATGATACTGAACATACACAGACTCACCAAACATATGGAATGCATGACTTAAAAGATTCCTTTTAAAATTCTTGCTGGCAATGTAGCCATAGAATTACAGTCAGATTTTGGCCTAATCACAAAAATAGACTATACATTTGGATTAATTACCCCTTTGTTCTGTTGGCCTCGATAATCTGGGTTGGGTTCACTGAAATTTGGCACTTCTGAATAAACCATACAAAATCTGAAAGAAAATGAAGGACAAATTAAATGACTTCGGAAATAAAGGAATCAACCTTTCTTTACATAGCATACCCAATTTACAGGAATGAAGAATTTAGGTGTCAAATGAATTGACTAAAAAGCAACATGCTAACTAACTCTATTCGATTGTAACAATTTTCTAAATGCTTATGTTCCATAAGAAACCAAACATTTTGATAGCCTGTATAAAACACTCCATTTTGTATTTAATTATTCTTCTTTACTATTAAAAAAAAAACATGTCAAAGAGCAAAGACACAGAAACACTCCTTTGTTCTGTTTTTCCACAGACTATGCCACTGAACCATGTGTAGGGTTCCTGAGTGGTTTTTCCAGCAGTGGTGATGGATATGCCTTGATCCATTCACACACTCTCATCCAGTCCCTCTTTTGACCAATCACTGTGAATCTGCAAAGATAATCATTCAAGGTTAAGAGTGGATTCTTCAGATATGAATACAGATAACTGGCTATCAAGACAACAGTTTATCCCAATGCTTCTCATAAACTGACTATGGTGTATATAACATTACACATGAGCATTTTCTTAGCTCCTCACCCCACAAATAAGAAATCAGAACCAGTTTTGGCAAATCCTAGACTGACCCTGACAAAGTCACTAAGAATTGAGTGGTTTTTCACATACCGATCTCCATTATTATAAATACTTCTTTATATATTAAAGTCAGGGCAGGATCCTAAATCTTCTGGTAATACTGATGCTATAACCTTTCATAAACACTGCTCGAATACTACTCAAAATACAAACAGAAGGAAATCCCAATTTTCCTCCTAGTGAAGGCAAAATTTTACCAGTTTCTGATCTTTTAAAGGCTAACGTGATTGCTTATTTTTACCAAACAAAGTATCTTAACCTTACAGGATGGAAAACATTTTCCTTTTTTCTTTTTTTGTGCCACTTGTGACTTCTCCCTTTAAATATCCTCCAATTTGAAGGACATTAGGTAAATCTCTAGGCATTAATGAAACGAATGAACTAATGATTTGGCTCACTTGCCTAACACCATATTTTATGAGTACATCCCAAATGTGTAGGCTAGCATGGAGGCTAAATTACCTTAACACCCCTAAAAAGGATGGTTCCTTAAAGTCAGGGTAAAGAGTACCAGGTAGCAGTATATGGAAGCTTGCATTGCAGCTGCCTGTATGGTACCTAGACTGTAGACACATATAGGACCACACTGTCATTGCTGCAAGTCCTTTTACCACAAGTACATATTCACCCATTAACAGAGAAAAAACAAAATGTAAACTTAGGGCATGAAACCTATACCTAGCTTATTTGGCAATTCACTAGAAGACAGAATCTAATTCAAATGGCATTTATGACACCTGAAAGACGCGTGCTCCCACAGACTACAAAATGTTCCCACTGGGGCTTGTCTCAAATGCAGCTTCTTAATGCTTTTTGCCAGGAAAAACTGACACAATTAACCATAGGAGACAGTATTGATAGCTATAGCTCTTAAACTACATACATGTGAAGTTATTTTTACAATTAAATTACTGAAGGCAATCAGTTTAATCCTCAAAAAAAAAAGCCAAGGAAGAAGTTTATAGATTATACCTACCAGTTATTATGTAGATACTATCTGTAATTTATTAAATTTAAATGAAATGCATTTTAATACTTACTCTCCAATTTTTTGAAGTTCTCCACCCCTTCCAGTATAAAGTGTCAGACATCCTTTCCACATGGATGCATAGCTAGAAAGAAACATCAGTTTATGTATATAAGCTTCTAGTTAAATCAAATATATTTTTATACTGTATTTTTTGTATCGGGATGCAGTGAGGATCAAAAACCATGTAAATAAAATACACTGTATTTACCCATAGACTTACCCACAGTAAGTACTAAAATCCATAGATTTACCCACAGTAAATCAATTACAATTAACCCAATTTTGGTTAACGTGTTACTAAGGAAAAATACAAAGAAAACTCTGTTGCAAATTGTGACAGAATCATCGAAACTACAACCCTGGAAAATAGTCTTTTCACAAACCAAGCATTGTTATACCCCAAAGATCACATCTTTACTTAAATAACAAAGGGAGGACCTTCAATTGCAAAGTGAAAATTATATTTCAATAACAGGATACATATACTGAACATCCTGTGTTTATTTTTGCAGTCATTCACTTGGTCTAGTCAGATACTGATATAATGGTTTTTCCTTTACCTCCATAAAACAGAGGGTTCCCAAACTACTGAAAATTTGGTAAAATTTAATGAAGGGCTGAAAAAAACTAAGATCACAAATCTTTCACCTATCTGCCTTTCTAAATTTGCAATTTTTAACACCAACTTGACCGAACAATTTTAAATGCAGACAGCATCATTAGATAAAAATAATCCTACACACAAATCTAAGAAAAAATGTAAATTAATCAATACTGAAAAATCAGTCCAAGGTTTGGTTTTTAGTGGGGTTTTTTAATACAACTACTGTGGTAATTTCATGGCTTATAATAATAAATTATAACTAAGTATAATGATTAACTTATCTTTTAAGGTAAGTAAATGCAAATTTGCTAATTCTCTTCATTTAGAAAGGGTTACTAATTAAAGACTCCATTCACCATTCTACTGTACAGTAACTTGGAAAACAGTGCACTAGAATGTCCCCTACATAAAAATTAATGCATATTTTGAGAAAAAATTTGAAGTTATGTAATTAAACATTTAATTTCACTTGTATCAGTAATAAGATCAATGTTTGCAGGGTTTTCTGATAAACATGTCAATTACGATTATTTAGATGTATGTCTTCCTTAAAGCCACTTTTTTTAGATTCAGCTAGAATTTAATGGTCTTACAATGGGCCAGACTCTGCTGGATGTGTTTAGTGAGTATAATTATTCCCATTTACACAAGAGGAAGTGGAAGTGTAATAACTTCATCAAATTGAAATTAGGAAATAAGTTTCTTTAGTTTTGAATTTTAGGTTAAATTGTACTCCTTGAAATCCCGGATATTATATGGCTACTGAACTTAGTTTTTTCCACAGTTTTTTTGATGGTCCCATCTAAGTATTTTCTATGACTGCAGAATATGAAATACTTGGAAAGAGATGCTGCTTACAGTGTATAAAACACTTCTGGTCACTACATGAGATACTTTGGCAGCCAAAAAACTTTATGCTAATCCTAACCATACCCTCCCATGCAGGAATTTTTTTGTGTATTAAGTTAGAGATGTGGAAACTTAAAAGACACAATTAGTGTCATAATGAGTCAGTGTATGAGAATAAAATGTCTAAGTCCTGACTCTCACTTCCTTCTTTGATGCTGCCTCACTTCCTGAAGATGTTGTAAGGCCTGTAAGATATTATTCAAGGGCTGTAAGCTCTGCATTCTAGATGATCCAAAGCTTCCTTGAGGTTCTACGTACTAACACCAAAAATCAATCTCCACCCACTTTTTCTATAGTTATGAACAATAAATTACTACAATTCTGTTGACCACAAAAATTCCAAAATCTATTTTTCAAGACCCTTTCCTGACCTTTTACCTTCCTAAGATAAAGACTTGGTAAGTTTTTAAAGGTAGTCTAACTACCAAGCAAAAAAATAGTTGTGCTAAATTATTTTTAAAACGCAATCTACCAACTGACTCTTATGGATGGAAGTATTACAGACATCTTTCTACCAAACATTTTCTGCATATCATTCTGGTATTTCTACAACACTGACCTTATAGCAATAGGCACAGGAAATCATTTTTGAGAATGTGCCTTCCAAATATTGTGACCTTCCCCTCTTAACTTTTACATCAGAGTTCAAATTTGACATATCACAAAAACTGCTAAATTCTGCACTACAGTCTTAATTCCCACACTGTCTAAATAAAGTTGAGTACATGTAAAATACTGGTAGGATTTCAAGTCATTAAAAAGAGGAAAAGGTTCGAAAAGAACTAAGTGACAAATTAAATAACTTATGAAAAAGATTAAGTATTGACTCTGCTAACATTATTTACCAAAAAGACTCAATAACCCCGTATCAGTATTTAAAGATCTACGTAACCTACAGACTGAGGTTAGGGTATGGGGGAGGTTAGATTCCCGGCTGAGACTGACCGGTTTTAAAGGCACGGACCTTATATCCCAACGCTCTCCACCATCAAAGTGAACGTGTAAGGGTCTCTTAACTCCTCGGAGTGGCCCAGAGAAAAGGCATGAAATTCTGGAACTTGCCAAGGTCCCCGACCTCAGGCAATTCCTATTCCGCAGACGGCCACTTAAGCAGCACTCTGCCCCGCGCACCCCTCTGCGTTATGCACACCTACCCTCTGGTCAATCGTATAATATCCCCTGGCTGTATAAGACCTCCGATTTCATCCCACACGGATATAGTGATGCTGCCCGTTTTATCTGCTACTTTGCATGATCTCACTTCATGGCCGTCTTTGGTTTTGGTCACGCGTCCTGTGAGGATTTAAAAATCAACAAGGGGAAGGGGTGTATTAGATAACGAGGACTTCCAGAAGGCACACTCCACCTCCGGGGTCACAAGGGGTCTGAGCAGCGGGAGAGCCGCAGTCCCAGGACCTCGCCGCAGGAGCACCCGAGCCCTGCCGGCCACTGGACCACGTGGACGGGGAGGTGGGGGAGGAGAACTCCCGGCTCGCGGCAGCGGCGGCGCGCTTCCCTCCTGCCCGGAACGCGGCGGGTGGCTGCCGGGCTGCGGACCCCACTTACCTATCTCCAGGACAATAAAGACGACATTTAAGTTTTTCAGTCCGGGCTTAATATCTTTTATAAAAAGAGGTGGGTCGTTGACCCCATTCATAGTTAGGCAGGTGCGGCTACAGCTGCGGAGACGCGGGTGGGCAGGGAGCGGGACTAAGCTTCCCACCCTCCCGGGCCAGGGTCGAGGGCGGAGGGGCGACCTTGGGTGGGAATGGCAACTGAAGGGGCAGAAAGCAGTTAGCCAGAGATCGAGTAACAAGCCCCGACAGCACGGAGCCTTAAATAAAAAAAGCGCTCACAAAAAAAAACACAAAAAAACACTCCCAACCGGGCAACGAGGCAAGAGTGCAAACTGCCCTCTCTTAGGAGGAAAAAAAAAAGGCAGTGAGGGGACGCCTCAGCCCTGAATCCTGCGCGCGTGACACGCAGACACACACACACACACAAACAAGGACGCGCGCCCTGTCTGCCCTGGACTCCGGCGAGGGACCAGCTGTGACAGCAAACCGGGAGGGGACAACGAGCAACCGCACACCCAGCGTCCCAAACAGCGACTGCGGAATGCGCCCGCGCGTCCGCAGGACCCCAAGGACACCCCGCCCCTGTGACGTCACAAGGCGTCGGCTCGCCCGCCGCCCCGCCCTCCGGCACGGAGGAGGGGAAGCGAAGGGACGCGAGCGGGCGGGTGACGCTCGCACAGCCTCCTCTCCCAGCAGGCCCCTCCCCGCCCCGCCCCGCCCCGCCCTCTGCCGCTGTTCCTGCGGTCAAACCTGCGCGTGTACCGTAGCTCGTGTCTTGCGGTCTGTCCACTGTGGGGTTTTCTTTGCCCTTTTTCATCGGAAATTCAGTCCTCCATCCCTGCGCTTTAGCCCTGTGTCACAGGGAATGGCTGCTGTGTTTAGGACCCTCTGGGTATGTTAAAGAAGGTACAGTCCAGTAATTACACGGTTCAGGCAACGGCGGCTGCTCAGGGTGGAAGGAAAAAAGCAAGCAGGTAAGTTCTTAGCTGCAAGGCTGGAATTCTAGTACCAGAAGAGAATTGGAGGTCAGTTCAACAGCCTCATTTTAAACATTTAAGTTGAGATCCGGAAAAGAGGTAGTTGACTGAAGGTTACCCAGCAACTTGAGAGCCAGCAGGACTTAAAACACAAATCCTCTGTTCCGTTCTTGCACTTTTGACTCTTACAGTAAGAGGCAGGCAGACAGACAAGATAGACAAGTTTTCTTCGCAAACTTAATTTTTCCTTCCCCTTCCCCATTTTGCTTTTCTTCTCTGCACTTGTTTGTTTAAACAAACTTTTTTGGAGCAGTTTTAAGTTCACAAAAAATTTAGAGAAGGGTCCAGAGATTCCCCACCCCTGCCCCCACACACTGAGAGCCTTAACTCATTTTCAGCTTCTTCCACCAAAGTGATACATTTTGAAGAACCTACCTTAACACATTATCATTATCACCTAAAGTTCATAGACTACGTTAGGTTCACTTTTGATGGTGTACATTTTATGGGTTTGGACAGATGTGTAATGCCATATATCCACCATTCCAGTATAATACAAAGTAGTTTCACTGCCCTAAAAGTCTGTGTGCCACATGTTCGTCCTTCCCTCTTCCAAAACCCCTGGCAACCACTGATCTTTTTATAGTCTCCATAGTTTTGCCTTCTCCAGAATATCACATAGTTGGAATCGTGCTATATATATAATATTTTCAGATTGGCTTCTTTCATTCATTTCAGTAATGTGCATTAAAATTTCTTCCAGATCTTTTCATGAGTTATCAAGTGCACTTGTTTTTATACAGCCAAAGAAGTCATACACCAGCAGTTGGAAACCCTGAAACGTTATAACCTGGAAGAAAAAAAAAAAGATGAATAAAGTTTCCTTATGTCCTACAGTGAAAAGGGCATGTACTTTAGAAATAAACCTGGGCTCTAACTATTTACCAGCTGTGTGACCTTTAAGAAAATTGATTAGGCTTTATAGTTATGATTTAATCATCTGAAAAATTAAAGGTTGCCTGCCTCACAGAGGATTACATGGGATCATAAACTGTCCAACCATTGCCTAGTAAAGACTAGATAATATTTTTACCTTGCCTATGTTCTACTGGTAAAGAAAAAAAAACTGTAATGGCTTACACTATGGTTGCTTAACCCTTTCATTGATCTTACAAGGTGACTGCTACTGTTTATCCCCATTTCACAGATGATGAAACTTGATAGAGACCAGATAGCTAGAGAATGGCCAAATGGTTTTGAATCTAAGCAATTTTGACCCCAGAGCCTTCCAGCTTAAAGGTAATTTTTAGATTTGATGGTGGAATTTTAAGAGGAAAAGCAGACTTAAGAAATAATTTACTGGCAGTAAGATACATCTGAGAGCTTTAAAGAGGCATCTGGTTAGTTATTTGTGATGGTAGCAGAAATGTTTGGAAGAGTATCAGAATTTGCATGGCAGAAGCCTTAAGTTTTCCTTGATTCTTTGTGAATATTTTTAGATGAGCCACCGCTTCCCTAACATCTACAAACAAGCAACATAGATAAGATATATTAGAGCCTGAGAAGAGTTTCAAAGATAATCACAGCATAAGCAGGAGAGTCAAGACATTCTTAAGGAGCTAGAAGCTTCCATTTTCATAAACAAATAAGGTCCATACTGCCAGAGACACTGATGCAATGCTGGAAAGTGGTATAAAATAATATCAGTAGGATTTCAACATCAAATAAAACTAACGATGAGATATGTCAGTCATAGAACCACATCCAACCTCAGGGCTCCCAAAGATTCGTAATCTGGATCAGAAGCTCTGATTATCTGACAAGACTTGATGCTTCAAAGGGTTTTCCTCAAAGTTGTGTTTCAACACAGGCAAAAAACATTCTCACAGAAACAATATTTAAATCAGACCTTTTTAAAAAAAAGCTTGACAAGACCTTTAAAAGATTAACAATAGACAGAAAACCGAGTGGGTATATTGAGCAAAATTGTGGACAAGAGTTTGGGCAAAGAAAATTAGCCACACCCTGAACCCTCAGTCATTTGTTCCCAGAAAGGGGATTTCATAGGCCTGCTCAGACTAAATTTACTGTCATTTATAAAAAGGAACCAGGCATTTAAGAAACCAAGCCCACAAAAGCAGAAGCTGGTGCTCAGAAGGCTAGCCCTGCCCTTCCCCCACAGGACAAAACTCAGCCAAACATCTACTTCCACCCCCACTAACTCAGCAGTTCTCAGAAAGGAAATGGCATTCACCAAAACTAAAGACAGCCTTGAGAAACAAGATGGTGTGGGCAAGGCAGGAACTTTTCAGTCCAGGCCAGTTCGGTTACAACTACACCCAAATCACTCCTCAAAAGTGGTGGTTAATGAAAAGAGAAAGGGGATGTTCGAAAGAGTGACTATTGACACTCAGATCTTTCCTAATATTACAATTCAGTGAAATAAACAAAGAAACTCCGTCACTCAGCCTACACACTTAGGTCATACTGATTCTTGACTGTTTTCACAAGATTACTTCGTGGTCTTTGTCCTTTTAAGACCTTGTTCTTGAGGCCTTCCTCAGCCCAAACATAGATTTGTTCTGAGATGGTAAGAGGTTTATGTCCAGAACCTCAATGCCACTGTTCTTTGTAAAGAAGATACTGCTTAGTGAGATCCAGTGTAATACAGAAGGCCACCCATTAGAGTCCTATTACATATGGTTGCAGTTATCTGGGTCCTCATTGCTAAAGGTTTTCCTGTAAATTTTGCCTACCAACTGCTACCCATGCTCAGTACCAGTTCTGGTTTCTTGGGTCACAAAGGTCATTTTCACTTTAGACTATCCATCTATTTAAAACTATCACAACATACTTAAAGCAGCTGGCCAAGTATTATTTGACACTAGACACTTTGTGTGGCGAAACCAACAAAAAAATTAACAAAAACTACAGTGCTCTCACATTAGACATAATCCACTTTGTGGCATAATTGGCAAGGTGAAAAAAATAGACCTTAATTTTCTTAAAAAGGATTTAACCAAAAGCCACCAAGTAATGTTTAGTAGTATTTCTGACAATAACCACACAAATCATCCCTATGATGATAAGTGCTAATACACATTGAACATTTGCTCTGTGTCAGGCATTCTATACATATAAACACTCCATACTTACATTACTTAATAATATATGTGAAGTGAACTTTTTCACTTTTTTCTAAGTATGGAGCTGGAATATAAAACTGTTACATGCATTAACTTTTTCTACGAAACAGGTTATTTGCCCTAAGCAGTGCATTTCTTTGGTTATCTAAGTGAATTTGGCATTTTTTGAAGGCTTTGTGGTTCACAGTGGTAAGTGCAATAACATTTTATCTGATCCCTAACATCTAATTGTGGTGGGGGCAATGATATTGGTTTGTGAGGAATAACTTTATAGTTTTTCTTGGGAAAAAAATGAATCCCTCAATGGGTTCATTCAACTCAGTTACATTATGTTTTTAATGGTAAGAGTGAACAGCTTTGGTTTGTGTGTTCTAATAAGTTTCCTTCAAGTGTGCCATACACCTAAATAGTTGCCTAAATGTATTGGTTATTCAGCTGAGAAAACAAGACAATTGGCAACGAAACTAGTTAGAAATTAATGGAAAAAAAATGTTAATGGTAGAAAATTGATCTAATGGGAGTATATATCATCCTCATATTTAAAGGAATATCATAGAAAATGCTAGATAATACACATATAAAGAGAACATGAGGCTTCTGTAGGATCAGAAGTCCTTTTCATACTGTATTTTCAGATGCTTCAAAATGAGTTATTCAGTACTATTTGCTGATGCTTCCCAGTGTTCTATGTCACTATTGACTAAAAGTTCTCCTCTCCCTCAGACTTCATATATTGAAATCTAATACTCAATGTGATGGTATTTGGAGGTGGGGCATTTGAGAGATAATTAGGGAAGAAGGTAGAGCCCTCATGAAAGGAATTAGTGCCCTAATAAAAGAAACCCCAGGGAGCTCCCTCATCCCTTACACCAACTGAGGGCACAGCAAAAAGATGGAAGTCTATGAACCAGGAAGAAGGCCCTCACCAGACACCAAATCTGCTGGTGCATTGATCTTAGACTTTCCAGCCTCCAGAACTGTGAGAAATAAATTTCTGTTGTTTGTAAACCACCAAGTCTACAGCAGTCTATTAAAGCAGCCCAAACAGACTAAATAAGTCACTGATAATGTTTTAAACCAGCTCTCCTGGTTTCAGAATCCTGTTCCTGCCATGCTGTAGTTAGCCCTCCAAGAAGCATTTGAGTTTCCCCTAAAATCATACCTGATACACGTCTGAATAGAAAGCTTGATGACACCTTCAGAATTTTGATTTATTCTCTTGGGTTTTTCTAGAATAAAATGAAATACCTTTTCTTACATCACAGCATTATAAAGTTCACACAAATGCTCTCCTTTTACACACATACACTCACATACATATATCCAATAAATCACCAGGAAGAAATGGCAAATGCTTCCAGACAAACCCCTAATTAAAGAGCATTTCCTATATGAACATGGAGTATCCTAGTTGGAAGGATGCTTGCAAATAATGTACTCTAAGCCCTTCATTTTGTATATGAAAAACTTTGGGCCCAGAAATGTGAACGAGATTATTACCACCTACAGCCCCTAGTGAGTTAATGGATCTCAGTAATAATCAACATAGGCTGCTAATATGACAAGAGGGACAACCAGTCCAAACCTATTCAGTCAGAATCTCTGAAGGTGGGACTCAGGCATCAATATATTTTAAAATCCCGCAAATAATTACAACTGCAGCTGCGTCTGACCAGGTTACAAGACATTTTTTTTTCCAGAATATTTTCTTTGTTTTCAATATACCTATTAGTACAGTATTTCATTTATACTAACTTGGGAAATCCTACATTAAGATACATTTCTAGAGGTGAAATTTACTGAGTATATGGATAAGACTTCTATTAGGTTTTCTCAAATTACATTTTAGGTCATTGGAAAAGATTTACACTCCCACATTGCCCTTCGCATATATTTGTTAATTACATTAAACATAATTCATTAACTTATTCAACAAATCTTTATTGAACAGCTACTATGTGCCAGCACTAGGACTGCATGAGTTAAAAAATATATATATATATATGCATCCCTGACTTCATGGAGCTTACATTCTAATGAGAATAGACAGAAAATGGGCAAAATGAATAAAATTACAAAGCATATTAGAGGGTAATGAGTACTGAGGTGAAAAATGCAGCAAGGGAGGGGGTGGGGACTTAGCAGGAATGGCTGCAGAGAGTGGGCAGGGAAGATGGTATTTGAGTAAAGATAAAAAGAAGGAGATGGAGCCATTTGAAAGGCCCAGGGTGCCTGGCTTTTTCGAGGAACAGTAAGCAGGTTCTTGTGACCACACAGAATGAGCAAGGAGGATGTGCAGAAGATGAGCACCTGGAGAGGGGACTTTGGCGTTTACTCTCACATAGGATCTTTTGGAATGTTTTGACCAAAGACCAGACAGCTCATTTAATAGAATCACTACTGCTGAGTGAAGAACAGAAAGAGCAAGGGTGGAAGCAGGAAAATCTGTTGGGAGGTTATTGAATTAATCCAATTAATCCACTTGACTTGAGTGGTGGCTTGCACCAGGGTGGCAGCAGTGATGATGGTGAGATGTTAAAAGCTTTGTATCTATTTTGAAGATAGAGCCAACAGGTTCGCTGTCTGGTTGGAAGTGGAACTTGAAAAAATGAGATGAGTCAAATAAGACTTCTCGATTTTTGGACTGAGCATCTGGAAAGAGGGAGTTGTCATCCACTGAAATGGGGAAGACTACAAGTGGAACAGTTTTGGGGGCTATGGAAAGATCAGGAGGGCCATTTTAGGCATGAAAAACAGCAAAGCAGGAAGAATACAGTAAGGAGAGTTACTGGATGTCAGGTTAATTCATTGTTTCTGGGAAAGAGGGTGACTGTTGTGCCAAATGCTGACAGAGCAGGCGAGATAAAACTGAGAGTTGACCACTGGGCTTAGCGAAAATGAAGGTCATCTGTGACCTTGACTACAGCCAGTTGCACTGGGGCTGGTGGGGTAAAAGCCTGAACGGATTGAGTTCAAGGAGGACTGGAAGCAGAGGAACTGGAAATATTAAGCAAGCATATGTATTTCCTTCTAGGGAGATTACTGCAAAGGAAAAGAGAGAAATGGAGCAATAACTTGAGGAGAAAGTGGGATAGAAGAGTTTATTTTTGAGATGTGAAAAACAATATAACGACTGCAAGATAAAGAGAATGGTTCAGTAGAGGGGGAGGACTGGAAATTTCTGAAGACACATCCTTGTCTTTGAGTAGGTGAGGAGAGGGAGTGGGGCTGAGTGACCCTGTGAAGGGGTTGATGAGAGCGTGGGAGTCTTCTAGAACAGGAAGGGGGATCCTAGGGGGTGGGATGATACAGCGGTGTGATTGTGTGGAAATTGTCCTCAGGTTGCTAATATTTTCTTAAAGAAATAAGCAAAATAATCAGTGTACTGTGAAGATGAGAAGATGATACTGGAAGTTTGAAGCCTGAGAAGAGGGTATGAGATGGTTGTCAGGGAACTGTGAGAGAGTGAATGATTTAGGGAAATGTATTACAATTTTAGAACGGGACAAAAGTCTCACTGGAAGGCAGTTAACAGTAAATTTAAAGTTAGACCAGTACACATGGTTTTGTATGTTTCTTCAGCCACATTGGGCACACACTAGGCTGAGAATTGGAATTAACTGATATTGGAGTTTTGACAAGTGATAGTTGAAGGCAAATTCTGGTGCGCTAAGACTGCCACCCCTTAAGATCCAGTCACCCACGCAGAACACACCCTACCCCTACTCCTTAAAAATGCGCTTCCTCACCCACGAGCTGCTGCTCCCTCTCTCTGGGGGCAGCCGTTTTCTCCTCCACATAATAAAATCTCTTGCATGGGCCTGTGTCTCCTGAGTAGTTCTGGGGTAAGGAGGGTCACGGTGAGATACCCTTTCAGTAGTAACCCTGTTTTTGCAACATATGTTGTACAAATCTTTCCCAGTTTGTGATTTCCCTTTTCCTTTTATATGTATTTTTTTTAACTACAGAAACTGTATATTTTTATGGTCAAATCTATTACCTTTTTCTATGGTTTCTTCCATTGCATGTTGCTTGAGGGAGTCCTTTTCTATAAAGGGATGATATAAACTTTTCCCTATACCTTCTCGAATTTTTTGGTTGAATTTTTAACTGTTTAATCTATTTTTATGCTTTGATGCAAAGTTCACAAAATAGTCATCAAAAAATTCCTTTTCCACCCACATTAATTATTAAAGAAACAATTTCTTGCACTTAAATTTGTAATTTCTTTAAAACATATTGTTTTATTATCTTCCTGTATTTTATAAGCTCTGAATCTGAGTTAGCACTTCTGGGTCACTGATTTATATATGTCTATTTTTAGGACTTAACATGATTTAACTATTACATATTTATAATTCATAAGCATCTGGTAAGGCAAATACCAACCTCCAGCCCCTTTTTAAATAAACATTCTTTAACCATTCTTGCTTACTTATTTTTCTAGAACATTTTGTCATGATTCAAAACAGACCCCTCTCAGGGTTTGTTTGGAATTGAAAGAAGCCTAAACATTAATTTGGGAATAGTGATTCTTTTATAATATTCAAATACTCTGTTCAAGAACCATGCTTTGATTCTTTATTCTGGTCTCTTAAATTTCACTAGATTGATTACTCATTCACATTTTTATACATTTAAAATCCCCCTGAGAAACAGTTTTGCTTTGCTTTTTATTTTGCTGGAGTGTTCTCAAGTAAATTCCCCAGAAAGAAAAGCAGAAGGTAGCTTTCTGATACTTTATATATCCAAAAATGTCTGATTTTTTTCTCACATACATATGTTATTTGGTGCAGGTATAGGATTTATAGACTGTAATCATTTTCTCTGAATATTTATCACTAAGTCCAATGGCTAGACTGTTGCTTGAAACACTGCTATTAGAAGAAAAAATGGAAAACAATCTAAATGTCAAAAAAAAAGAGATTTGTTAAATAAGTTGATGTATCATTAGTAAAAAACATATCTATAAACTATTTTTTAAATGAGGTAAATATACATGTGTGGTAAGGAAATAAGCCCATGTGGAAAAAAAAAGAGGCTGCATAACAATATGTACACAATGATTAGGTTTTTGAGAAATAGAACTTTACATGGATATATATTGATATAGTCATTTTCATATCTATATATCTGGGAAACAGGTGCCAATATTAACAAATCACTATGGGTATTAAATTAATGTATGTGGGAGAAAGAACTTTCACTTTTTATTTGATATGCTCTAAATTATTTGAAGTTTTAAAATTCTGTCTTACTATTAACAAGTGTACAGCCAGTATACACATTTACTTCACCTTTTTCCACACCTTTTTTCACTTGACACTGCTGACCACACTGGGTTAGGTGCCTCTTTTAAGTATTCCTACCACACACTGTAAGTATTCCAATTATAGAACTTTTCACTTTAATTTATAATCACCTATTTATCTATTTATTTCCAAGTAGATTGAAAAGTGAGGTACTTTCCCTATTTCATCATTTTTCTGTGTTATACCTTACAAAGTACCAATTTAATAACTACTTGTTCAAAGTGTCTCTGATTTGAAAGGGAATGTTTATTATCTAGGTCTCTGGGGAATAATAGAGGCAATGTACAGAAGGTAGGAAAGGGAAGTGATAAAGGCGTAGTGGAAAGTCCTGAGAGTGAGCCGTGGTCCATGGCTGGGTCCTTAACTGCAGTCCAAGGAGATCCACGGGACAAGGCAGATACTTGTGGGGAAAACCATGCAAAAGCAGTAAGAAGCTAACTGGACCTGCTCTACTGGGGCAATTCCACATTTAGGTAGGAGGATATTATGTAAATGTCTCTCTCTAGTGACTGAGTGGCTCACATGGCCCTCCTGGGAGGGATACATAGGAGTAGCGGGGAACTACTGAAGAGGTTGGAAGGCAAATATCACTATAAAAGCAAGAGAAAGTGGGACTTGCTTATTAGGGAACAGACTAAGCTGCCCCCCACCAAAAACACCAAAAAGTGTATACATCTATAAGCAGAGACTTAAATGACATGGAAGTTCATTTCTTTCTTACATTACATGAGGTGAATGTCCAACTAGACAGGGAGTCTCTACTCCACAAAGTCAATTCAGGACCCAGATTCCTTCCATTTATTGCTTCACTATTTCCTAAGCTGGTATCTTCATCCTCATAGTCACAGTTAGGTTGTGGGTGCATTTAGTGTTCCAACCTATAAAGGAAAAAGAAAGAAACTCCAAGGCTAATGGCTTATCTTTTCAGGTAGAAATGACCCAAAAATTACATACACTGTAGTTGCTATTTTAAGCCACTAACTTTCCATAAGGCTTGTTACGCAGCAATAGATACCTGAGATTAATCTGTGCAAATATCTGTTTCTTGCTCCAGAAAGATCCTAAAACAAGGGCAAACATAAGTGAAAAGCACTCAAATTAATTACATTTGGGAACAAGCAAATGCTTCCCTTAGGAGACTGAGAATCCAGATAATTAATTTCATAAATACTTATTTCATAAACAACTTAAGTATTTATTTGAAAATATTATTACTTTACAGATGTTAAATAGCCACTTTAGCTTTGATTCTAATAATTTCCTTAGGGAGGAAGCAAATTCTTTTTTGTTTTTTAATTATTGGGGGACTTAAATATTTCCCAACCAAAAAGTTTGTGCTAAATATATTCAATTTTGTAGTATCCACCTATGCTTATTTAAGTAAACACACCATAATTGCTCTGCTATGAAAATACTTCCTATCACTAGTGCCTCGTGTATGTATGCATATTTTTTAAAGTTTAAATGAAACTTTTCAAAGGGGAATCATTTCAAATAGTGTTGTGAAACCAATACTCTACATACAGCACTGAAAGTGAATTCCCTAAGAAATTTTACAATAAACCTATTCTAAAAAGCCTAGTCATGGTCATAGCAAACATCAAATAGAATCTAAATTTGTTACTCTTTCCATAAAATTTCTTTTTCTCAGTGGCCTTTAAAATCTGATCGTATATTTTATAGCTCTCCTTTACTTCCTTGAGTGTTAAAAGAACAATTGAGTTAAATACTTTGATGACATGCTGTGTTTGGCTGGCTGTTGTTAACATGCAAGAGGTTGCAAGAACTAAATAAAACTGATTCCCAGAAAGTGAGGACAGACTTTTAAAAATAGCGTCCCCTGAAATTGAAGCTAACTAGAAATAATTTTTAATTTCCAAGATTAGCTATTGCAGAAGGGGTTTGCAAATGTGTGTGGATGAGATTGTGGTGTTGTCCAATTCTCACATGTATGGAGAGGGGAGGATATTGTGAGGTTAGAGAAGGAAACTAATATCTTTTAAGCATCTTCTCTGTGTCAGTCACTTAACATACTCTTTCATTTAATCATTGCAACAGTCCTCTAGAGTGACTTTATCCACATTCCACAAATAGGGAAATGTAGGTAAGAAGGGAGGCTCCAGGCTGTACAACTACTGCAGTGTAGAACTGAAATTCCAACCAAGTTCCTCTGACTCCAAAGTTTGTGTCTCTGCCACCGAATACAGGAGGCCAGGTTATCATGTACAAGATATAAAGAGCTCTAAAATGTAACCTCTTCTGTATATCATCCCCAAAATGGAGTGATTTGCTTGGAAATTGAATTGAAAAATAATAATAATTGAACAGGGATCAGTAAATTATGGTCTCAAACCTGTTTGTAAATAAAAATTTATTGCCACAGTGCCACACCAGTGTGTTTGGCATGTTGCAAGGACAGAGTAGAGTAGTTGTGACAGAGACCACATGGTCTACAGAGCCCAAAATATTTACTATCTGACTCTATATAGAAGAACTGTGCCAACCTCTGGAATAGAACCCATGTCATCAATATCCTGTACCAGGGAAAGGGGTTCAGTGACAGGGAGACATTGGAGAGCTGTACTAGAATGACATGCTGGGGGAATCTGCCAGCTCTGCTGCTGCTCAGAGGAGCTATTTTATAAAATGCATCAATTCCTCTTGTCCTGACCTACACAGTCCATTGGGAAATGTCATTAAAAATACCATTCTGTAAGTACCACGGTAACTGAAAACATGTATGAAGGAAATCATTGATAATATAGCTACTATGAAATCATAACCTAACTATAATTAGTAGAATATAAATAGAAAACCAATACAGCAAAACTTCTCTAGACCAGTTTAGGCTGCCCATCCCTGAACCAGTTAAACATGGGTAAAGGAAATGGGGTTATAGTAATTGGGTTAAACTGATCTATGCCAGCTACTGACAACTCAACAATATAGCTAATGTCAAAGGTGGAATTGAAAGGATGTTGACAGGTCAGTTGCCATATTCACTATGATTTTCTGATGAAAACATATTAAAACATTGTCTGAAAAAATCTGAAACTAATTAAACAGTACAGCTTTCCTTGTTATTTTCCCAGTTGCCACCCACAGATTCAACTGATCATAAATGGCCAAAGTGTTCATCACACAGTAATTTATATGGCATTTCTAAAGGATAGTTCTAGAAACTTTTGAAATTTCCATAAGTGAGAAAAACAGAAAAATTTTATATAGTTTCTTGGTTTCTCATTTCATTGTCATTTCCTATGCATAAACCCACACCCTACAAATTACTGCCTTTTTTATTTCCCTCTTTTAAATAAAGATGTAACTTCATTTATTTTTGAGAAGATAACACAGTCACATGATTAATACTGAAGAGGAACAAACATATTTCTAGTGAAATGTCTCTTTCTTCTTTTTCCCAGTCACCTAGTTTCTCACTCCCCTCTACTGCCAGTTACCATTTTCTTGTATATCATTTCGAAGATAGTCTGTGACCTTCTAAGCAAATACGTATGTATATTCTTTCCCTGCACCTCTTTTTACAGTATTCTGAACCTTGCTTTTTTTTCTTTCAAATACGTCTTAGTGATCTTTCCATAGTGATACATAGCTTGTTCACTTTTTATAAGTCTTCATAATATTCCATTGATGGACATCCTGTAGTTATTTGATTAATTCCCTGCTGATGCACACTTGAGTCATTTCCAGCCTTTTGATACTACAAACAATGCTGCAATATATAAACAGATGTATGTCATTTCACACATGTGAGAGGCTATCTTTAGAATAAATTACTGCCTTTTCATCTTTTACCAAAATTTCATTTTCACTTGATGAACAATTTTTGCACAAGGTGGGAATACTCACTAAAACACTTTAATAAACTTTTGTTTAATATAAAAGACTCATTCATGTCATAGACTGAAACCACCTCCAAATTCCATATTCCACACACTAATTTAAGCCAGGACTCTAGTGTCTCACTAAGAAAAATCACTTTCTTAGAGTTTCACTTGTATTGCCAGAACTAGCAATTGGGAGACACACAAAAAATAATACCATCAAATGCCTACAAAACAAGTGGAGTACAATACCAGGAAGATGAGACACACAGGCCACACCATTTTCTGGCTTTCGTCATTGGCACTGCAACTTACTGGCCTAGGAAGCCTTTCAATTCAAGTGACATCTCAGCCAAGTCTCCTCTAGGTTTGTGGTCCTTCTGGGAAAGCTTGTATATGTCTAAACTTTGTAAACATTTCCTGTCAGAGTTCTTAAGACTGTAATCCCCAGGATATTTCACAGGCTCCCATTTGCAAGGGTCAGGAAAGCTAAATGCATTATTTTCCAGTTACCAGTCCAGAACAGAAGCCAATATACTCTGAGCAGTTCCAAACAGTTAATTTCATGTAGATTATACCACTCCCCGGACCTTATCAATGAATGTGCAGTCAAGTCCTCAGGAGCTGAGTGATGGGGTCCCTACCACTTAATTTCCATTATATTGCCTTCTCCAATGAAAACCCTGATCCCAGACTCTCTCTTTTGTCCTAAGAGCTACTAAAATGCAAATGTCTCTACAAGAGGGAACACTGTAAACTGAACCGGTCTTACACACCATTTTGACTGATTCTGTCATATTCTCTACAGGATACCATTTTAATAGGGAGGGAGAGAGAGCTGTGTAGATATTGTAGGGCCAGGACAGTGCTGCTGAGAAGGAAGGACACTAGAAGGTGAGACTGATAACCAGTAAAAGCCTAGTTTGCCTCAGAGTAGTCCCTGGAGTGTAATCACCACCATCACCCCTCCCGATTTTAAATCCCCTTTAAGAATGTGTGGGAAAACAAAGGGGAGGCTGGTTTTGTTTAGACAGTCTTCAGAAGTTGCTTATGGATACTTACGAAGGGTATTTGGAATTATGTCTTATTTTTAATACAGTCACCTCTAGGGACAGTTTCATAGCAATTTGTTTTTCCAAAGAATTTTCTCAGGAGTTGATCCTGGGTCTTTAAGCATAGACTAAAGGCCATCCCTCACAGAGGCATAATTTATGAAGGCCTCAAATAACTCAGACTGAAGAAGACATCTGACTAATTGCAGTGAGGGGTCAGCAAGTGGAGAAGAATGCCTGAAAAAGTGGATCACACAGTTAATTACCCACAGTTTAGCCAAGAGCTAAGCAAAAGGCAATCTCACTCTATCTCTTTGATCTGTCTCCAGTTTGAAACTCTGCAACTGGCAGCAACTTGGTTTTTATATCTTCTGATCTCCTTAAGGGTACTGGGCCAGGCTATATCATCCATAGCTTGTCATGGCTGGCTCAGTGCAGCTTGCTGAATGACTGTGTGGGACAGAAGGAGAAGAAAATCTTGTGGGTGTCCACTGGATACAAGCCCTAACTGGGAACATATAACTGGGTTGTAATTACCCTCTCCATTATTTCCAGAGAATTACCTGGGAACATTACTGGAAATGATCTGTCTTGTCCAGTCAGCTCCCATTCTCAGAAAGGTTGAGCCCTGTGAATTTCACAACCTTTGCAACTTCTTGGGAAATGCATTATGAGTTTCCAAATCTTCTGCTCAGCCTTGATAAGATTCCTAAGTGATTGCAAAAGTGAAAATAAAACCCAAAGCTATTTTGTGCCATGGTATTTATGAATAAAACAAGGAGAGAAAATTGCATGCAGTAGCCTAGACTTATAATCATATGGATTTTGGGGAACTTTCTGCAATCCACAATCCTTATATGGAAGAAATAAATATTGTTAATAACACAGGCTTACTCTGGTCGTATACCTCAGTAATTAATGCAGTGTTAGGGCTGGTAGGAATTCAGAGTTCACCTATTCCACACCTTCATATCCTGAATTTGAGACCAGAAGATCAAGTCACTTAGTAACAGGCACTCAGTTCATATGGTAGAAAGAACACTGAGCTTAGAAGGAATAATCTTGAACTTGAGTCTTAACCTTGCCCCTTTCTGGGGTGGCTTTCAAACAAGCCAGTGAGCCTCAATTTCTGTACTGGCACAGACCCAAGCAGACTGAAAACGTTGCTTAGGAACAGTGACGTGCCACCAGGAACTTGGAAATACCTTGGTTCTTAAAGACAAATTAATAAAATTCACACATAACAGATGAGAAAGTTACCTTTAGAAATAAATCATGAAATTGTAAGTTTATTACAGAAGAGTTATTTTTAAAACATCTATTTTTCTGAGTTTTAGAGTACTACATGTCCATTGTACTAAAAAAGAATCCAGGCAATAAACAAGAAAGTGAGGATTACTCATAATTCCTGGTGAATATATTTCCAAACACGTTCAGGAAGAATTCCTCATATCCTTGCAGATGAGATCATGCTATTCCTACTTCTGACACTTAACAAAATATTATTGGTATATCCTTTCAATGTACAGTAGTCACCCCCTTATCTGATATTTTGCTTTCCAGTTTCAGTTACCTGCTCACAGTCAACTATGGTCTGAAAGCAGAGAACCCTCCTCTGACACAGTCAGAAGGTCCATAATAGGCTACATCATGCCTACGCATCATTCACCTCACTTCATCGAATCAGGTAGGCAGTTTATCATCTCACATCATCACAAGAATAGTGAGTACAGTACAATAAGATTTTACAGAACGAGAAACTACATTCACATTACTTTTTTTACTGTATTGTTGTAATTGTGCTATTTTATTATTATTGTTCTTAATCTCTTCCTGTCCCTAATTTGTAAATTAAACTTTATCATAGGTATGTATTTATAGGAAAAAACATAGTATATATAAGGTTTGGTACTATCTGTGGTTTCAGCCATTCACTGCGGGTCTTGGATTGTGTCCCCCATAGATAAGGAGGAACTACTTTATTTGAGAACACTCAGAATTCCAATAAAAATGAATTGGACATAATATCTGAGGAGCTGATCTGATCTGAAATGCAATTGTCATTTGATAATCCTGGGGAAAAACTGAGGGAATAAAATAGGGATGGCAAGAAGCAAAGCAAATGGAAGCCCCAAAATGCCAGAATGTAGGCCAGCCATGGTGCTGAGGCTTTACATGCTTTGTTTGCTTAATTTACTCTTCTTAACTACCCTACAAATAGGCACCATTACTGTTTGCATTTTTCAGATGAAGATACTGATGCTCAAAGAAATTAACATGGTGCAATTAGTAAATATTAGGAATTAGGTCTGTACCAAGTGATACATTCCCAGAGCATGTTTTTTTAATCTATATTTTATTTTTACTGACGTATACATACACATATTAAAGAATCAAATAATTCAAGGTTTATTTTGAAAACAACAGTCCATAGCCCCTACATCCCTACCCTATTTCTTAGAACCTAGAGGCAACTACTTTTTTTCTCACCTTCCCCTCCAACAGCTCATTCTTAAAGTATCTACCTCCCCTATTGCTAAATAATGTGCTAGAACTGTTCTCCTGCGGGTTTTCCATTTTAGGCATTCTCTATTGTCACCTCACCCTAGAAAGTGAGGATTTAGCCCTCTCTCTCTCCCTCGTTCCCCACTCCCACCATGAGCTCTTGTCCCCTCTGCCCATTCTCTCAATGTAGTCTGCTGTAGTCTGAATGATTATACCTCTCAAAATTCAAATGCTGAAACCTAATCCCCATTGTGATGATATTTGAAGGTGGGGCCTTTAAGAGATAGGTCATGTGGGTGGAGCCCTCATTAGTGGGATCAATGCCCTTATAAGGAGACCCCAGAGAGCTCCCTCCCCCTGCTGCCAAATGAGGTTACAAGGAGAAGGCAGCGGCTGTGAACCCCGAGGTGGGCTCTCACTGGGCATCAAATCCTCCAGTGCTTTGATGTCACTCTTCACAACCTCCAGAACTGTGATGAATGCACTTCTGTTTATAAGCCACCCAGTCTGTGGTGGCTTGTTAGAGCAGCCCAAACAGACTAAGACAGTTATACTGTGATTTCCATTATACCTACTCTCAGTATTCACATTATTATGAACAAGCAAATGCTACTCACAGCTAATACTTGTAGACCACCGTGTTAACTTTTCCTTTACATACAACCTCCCTTTTTCCCTGGAATTATTATCATGACTATTTTATTGTTGTTCACTTAGTTTTCTTTGTTCTTAATACAAATTCAAACTCCCCTTCAATTGTGTAAATCTCCTTTCAATATATTCACCTGCATTGGGAGCTCTAACCATTTCATCTTCTGGAGGAAATCTAACATGTTCCAATTTAGGTCAGATGCTCTCCCTAGCATTAGCTCCCCTTAGGAGACTGAGACCCCTTCATCCTTACTTGGAGATTTTCTTCACCTCTCTCTAGTCTTGGATCCTATTTCCTGATTCTGATGTCTTCCTCTTTTGGTTTGCTCCCTTGTTTTAGTGAAGGATGCAACCCAGAAGCTTCCTAAGAGAGTACAAAGGAAGTAAGATTTTTGAGATCTTACAAATCTGAAAATAACTTCATTCTACACTTAATACTTTTTCACATCATAGACATCTATTTTTCCTGTATTTTTGAAAGCATTTCTCCATTGCCTTATAGATTCAGTTGTTGCTATTAAGAAAACGGGTAACATTCTCAATCTTGTTTTGTTATATTAAACAAATTTGTTTTTCTGGAAGTTCATTGTCTTATCTCTTTGTTCCTCTTGTTTTAGGTTTTTTATTTTTTAACACAAATTTTTTGAGTGTCTACTATATGCCAGGATATGTCAATGAATGTTTTATTATGACATTCTCAGGTGGGCTGCTATTTTTACAGAGCAGTTGATTGGCCCTTCAGTCTGGAAACTAAGATTGTAGGGTATTTTCATTAACTTTTTTCTTTGCTGATTTCCTGTGCTCCGTTCTCTGTTTTTCAGTCACCCTATTATTGGATGTTGGGCCTCCTGGACTGGTCCTCTAATTTTCATATCTTTTCTGTCCTGTATCCAAATGTTAGTCTTTTTACTCTGCTTCCTGGGAGATTGCCTTAACTTTTTCTTTTAGTCCCTATATTGAATTTCTCATTTCTAATGTCATATTTGTAATATCTAAGTTTCTTTTGAACATGCTGAATATTCCTTGTATAGGTAACCCTGTTATTGTTTCATATCTTCACTTCTCTCTCTGAGGACAAGAAAGTTTGTTTTCTAAGTTTTCAGTTGGCAAAGTTCGTTTCCTTCAAGTTGCTTTCTCTGTTTGCTTTGTTCTCTTTCACTGATGAGTGTTCTTCAGATATCTGGTGATCAGTGGCTGTGTCTTTTTTATTTTTAAGAATGAGACATTGAAGAGAGGATGTTCTGTGTGCATAAGGAGACTCTCCATTGGGTTTGCTACTGAGTGTTGTGATATAGGCCCACATATGGGGCACATGTCAGAATATTTTCTCTTAGGCTGATTAGTTTACCCAGAGAATTCTTCCAGCCTGGCTAACAGTATTCTGGAAGCCAAGTGGAGGAAGACGATGAAGGAGGTTTCAACACACATTTTTTTTTATTAGGGTATCATTGATATATACTCTTAAGAATATTTCACATGAAAAACAATGTGCTCACTACATTCACCCATATTATCGAGTCCCCCTCCCATACCCCATTGCAGTCCCTGTCCATCAGTGTAGTAAGATGCCACAGAGTCACTCCTTGTCCTCTCTGTGCTACACTGTCTTGCCCATGATCACCCCACACCATGTCAACATACAATTTATAAACATAAATTTAATCCTTAGTCTTCAGTGTTGTGGCCTGCATTCCTTCTCCATTACCCCAATCCAGAGTCCCTCTGTCTGCTCGTCACCTCAGTAAGCCTCCAGATCGCTACTGAATGAGGGAGAGACCGTCCTCTACCTGTGAGGAACTGGGTGAGGAGTTAGGGAACTACCAGTTTCTCACAAAAACTTTCCACCAAATCCCCTATGTAATCCCCCATCCTCATTCCCACTTCCTAACGTAACTGTTGCTCCAGTTTTGGGGGTTCTATATTGTAAATTGGGTTGGTTATCATCGAGTTTAAGATTCAGGCTTCTTGAGTATCCTAGTTCAGTTCTTACTTGTCTGTTTCCTAGTTTCTAAAACTGTATTGCTATTATCTCCTATCCCATTCCCTTTGTCCTTGTGCATTTAGATTTTCTTAAAATCATTTTATTTTCCTTTGGGTAAAGAGGGAAGGGAATTGAATGCTTATTGTGTTCAATCTGACATCTTTAACTGGACTGCCCCACACCCTAAGCTATTCTCAGCATGTTATAGAGAAGTTTGCAGTTTACTGTAACTGTTCTAGAAAGACAGACACAAAGCCTAGCAAATACAAATGAAATCACTAAAGATACATGATCACCATAGATAGATGAAATATCCATCAGGACTCTCCATCTTTTTTTGTTTTGATTCCCTCCTGACCAGAAATCTTCTAATTATATGGCCTAACATATCCAAGGTAAAATTCATATTCTAACACCCAAACTAGGTTCTTTTACAGTGTTCACCATCTTAGTGAGTGGTACCTCATCCTTTAATTTACTCATATCAGAAATTTAGGAGTCATTCTAAAGCTTTTCTTTCCTCAGCCCCACATCTACCCATCACCAAATCTTGCCCATAAATATTTGTGACATGAGCCCATTTCTTTCCATCTCTACTGTGAAGATCCCAGTTCAAGTTACTAACACATCTCCCCTATATGTCTACAGTTGTCTCCAAGCTGGTCTCCCTGACACCACTGCAGCCCCTTACCTGTCCATGTCCCACACAGCATAGTCACCTTTGCAAAATGCAAGTCAGGTCTTGTTCTCCACAATCTGCTTAAAATCTTCAGTGATTTCCCACATTCTTGAGATAAGAATGACAATCCTTAGCAAGGTCTGTAGGGGCCTCCCAGGACTGGCCTGTCTCCCTCCGCAGCCCTTTCTACTGGCACTCCTCCCCTTGCTATAAACTCGCCAGCCATGCTGCACTTCTTTCTGATCCTCCTTCCAAAGCTCTTTTCCCCCACAAGACCCTTCAGAATAGCTCCCTCCTACAGCTGCTTCCAACAGCCTCACTGCCCCCTCATTGACCCAGGATACCGCCTGCTCATCCTTAGATCTCTGTTCTAGCATCACTTCCTCAGGGAAACTGAGTAAGGTCAGGCTTCTTTGTACCTACACAGAAGCATGCTTCATTTCCTTATAGTACTTATCTCATTTATTAATGAGGCTTTTATTTTCTGATTAGTTTATTAACATCAGCCTCCCCCACCAGACTGGAATCACCACAGGAGCAAAGAGCATGCTTTACTTTTCACCACTCTATTCTCAGGACCTGGCTAATTGTTCCTTTAGGAATTGATTTAAAAACAAAAAGTAATATATATCTTGTCTTGCACCTCCCTAAAATTCAGAAGAACTTTGGTATACTGAATATCACAAAATCTTCCCCTTAAAGAGTCAAGGTCATCATAATGGAAAACATGGTGTAATGCAGTCAATCTCTAGTCTTCTGAGCATATAGGCATATCAACCACTATGGCAAATAGCCTCAGACTAATTGTCCAGGAAAAAAAAGTGAGACAATTTTGAAGATTTCAAAAAGGAATTTGAATTTTTTTAAGGCTCAGCAGAAGACTGAGAGATTGGTTTTATTACCACTTTCAAATGTAGGAAGCATTTGCTATTTTATAATTGTTATATATTATCACATTATTAGCAATTATTATTTTTATTATTATTATCATTATGGAATACTTATCATGTTCCAGTAGTAAGCAAGAACTTTAAATACATGATCCCATTTAATCTTCACAACACCCCTCTGAGATAGCTAATTGGTGGTATTTTGATGTCACGAATGAGAAAACTCAGGCAGGTTAAGAAAGAACTTAAGAACTGTGGGTACAAGTGGTTGAGATGGTTTCAAACCCTAGGCAATCTGACTTCAGAGTCTTTCTGTTTAATCCTGTAATGAGAAAGGTGATGAGCAATCCTAAGAAGCCAGAAATTTGGCCAAGGAAAACGGATCTTAAATTTGGGAGACCCTTCATTTAGACTCAAGGAAGAGCCATTTAGAAATACACTAGCTTAAGCTGCTTTAAAAAATAAGTGCCATGTCTATTCTAATTAAATTTGAAAACCAGAATGGATAGGCATATAGCAGAGGAAGGTCAATTCATTGTAGGTAAGAGCAGGGAGGGCTTGTATGTTGAGGTTCCTTCCAGCTCTCCAACTCTGAAAGGTTGGTTAATGCTGAGTTATCTTTTGACCTCTACCTTTTCCCTAGTTGAAAGTTTGCCTAATGTAGTCAACTTCATATTATCCCAGGGTAGCTTATCCTGAGAAAATCTTGCTTTATTGAGTTTAGTTGTCACTCTGCTTAATGACTCGCTGTGTTAACAACTTGGCATACACTTTATCCACAGTCAGCACCTACTCAGTTTAAAGACTTGCTTTGTTGACATTACACTGTCTTCATGGAAACACTTTAAAATCGAATCCTAACCAACTCCTAGAGCCACATCCCCACACCCCTGTTCAAAAAAATGTATGAGATCATACATAAAACTAAAGAAGAATTTAAAGAAATTTACATGATTTTCATGAGGATTTTGATGAACTCAAACAACATGAAAAAGATGAAGACTGTGTGACTTGGTAAATTAGATGCAAGAATATATAAGAATAGTGTTAGTAAGACTAAATCATTCTTTAGAATTATCTTGGGGCTTGCTATAAATATTTTAAGGATACTTTGAATTAATAGATTATATTTTTAAACACAAAGATATCCCAGCTTTATGGAACAAATGGTGTATATGCTGGCAGCTGCTGTGTAGAGGAAAGCACACTGGAATTGGGGGCCCTGCATCCCTTCCCTGGACTCTCCATGGAACTGCCCTATTCCAGGGACACTGATGCCCTCTAAGCCCCATGGCAAGGGCAAGTCCCAGTGCCCTCACCATGTGCTAGCTCACACTTGCTTTGAGAGAACACTTGACAGGAGGCCTTAAAACTTTAAAATTATAGTCTGCCTGCATTATCCCTAAAAATAAATAACTTCCCCCGGTCTTCTACTGAATCATTAGAAGAAGATGGAAATAAAGGTTGAATTGTATATCTGTTTGAACTGTAGGCAACTTCTCGCAGGATTGTCTTTGTCTTAGACAACTATAAAAGAAGTTTCACATTAGGGAGTTTAATCTGGTTTGTGGAATTTGAGATTTTCAAAACCTCTTTGCAGCAACCGACCCATGGGTTATGTAATGTTTTAATAAAAGAGAGCACTTGATATATACAACAAGTTGGCAGTTTTGATTGAGTTTGTAAGATAGTGCCAGTGGCTCAAAATGGCTAGTGACTCTCCTGTATCTGGAGATGACTGATAGGACTTCCAGCTCTAGTTTTATAAGGTTTATCACATTTGGAATGATTAGTTCAATGTCTGTCTCATTCCCAAATTCACTGCAGGCTTTGTCTGCCCAACAAGAGAGAATGGTGCCCTAGGAACTGCGTGACGCAAAACTCTGCTCCTCCTTTTCCTCTATTCCCTTCCCCAGACCATAGTCTTTTATGAAACCAAGGGGATTATGATTGTCTTTTCTCTGTTATATTTCCAATATTTAGCAGAATCCTTGTTACAAAGTAAATGCTCAATAAATAAATGAGTGGATAAATTTAAAAAATTAAGTTGTGGTCTGGGTGTGTTTCCTTCTTTCCTGAAGACCCTGGGAAGATCACTTAATCCCTGTGTTCCCAAATCTGACTGTACTTCAGGATCACCTTGGGAGCTTTTAAAAAACAGGGATTGTTCCCCACCCCCAGGCACAGCAAACAGTACTTTACAAAATGCCCATAAATGGTTATGAGGGACTGTAAGGTTTGAAAAGCAAGGATTTAACCTATCTGGCCTCACTTTCCTCATCTGGAAAACAACTGGCAGGCCCTGCCACCTCACAGGATGTCACTAAGGACAAATCTAATGAACTGCAAAGTACTCAAAGGAGGGATGTATTATGACTGTGCCAGGCAGAACAAGAACTGAGAGTGACCAAACAGACCTGCCAGAGAGAACAAACACCATTTTACAACCCGGTGTTTATGGCTCATACATGACTCATCAAATGTCTTAGATTTGAGTAAGACTGTTTTCTGAACAAATCAATTCCTCACTTTTTGCCTATAAATCTACTATATCTCCCTTTTGCTAAACTTGGCTACAAAGTACCTATTTTATATAAAAGGTGTGGGAGGTTATCAGAAAGACAGAGTGGTTTGGGGAAAGACTATTCATTCGTTCCTGGCTTTTTTTTATCCACTCAACTGTTCAGAATTGGTCATTTCTGTCTCATGCAACATGATGCCTCAGACTAATGCTCTGACCCAGCATCAACACAATTGTTGCAGACACCATTAGTGCTCCAGCTTTATTGTTTCTGTGTGCCTATCCCCCAGCTTCTGCACACATAGGTCTAACATAACTCACTGGCATCTTTCTTCAGAGAAAGACCCTAGGGCTACAGGAGCCCCTTAGGCAGGTTGCACTGAAAGCCAGAAAGGGGATGGAGGCACTGATGTCCCACCCCGTTCCCCCAGGGCAGCAGGTGGCCAGCCCCTGACCGATAGAGGAGTATGAAAGCCCAGATCATTTGCCTTGATGCAGAATAAACTATGCAGTGTCATTTATACTCCGGGGCACCAATGGGATTAGTCTGAGAATGAGACCTCACCAGTAATGATACCTTTGCTCAGCTTCTTCCTCTTCCCTATTCTACTTCCCCTACTCCCTTAGCGTTTCTTACTTAAGAACTTCCTTGATAATCATCTGTCCATAAATCTTCAACTCAGGGTCTTTCTCATAATGTCCTCATTGTGCTCAACTACAGGTATAATAATGTAAAAACAACTTTTTATTTGCATTTATCTGATTTCTGATATGGAGTGTGCATCTGTGTATCCGTAATAGTTTAGTCAGTTGATTTCTTCTTTTGTTATCTCAAGTTCTTTGCCCATGCTATTAATTTTGATTATGTGGGGTTTTTTTTTGAGGTGCATACAGGAAGATAAATCTTAAATGGACAGCTCAACAAATCCTTACATATGTACACACCCATGTGACCACCACCTAGATCAAGATACAGAACATTTTCAGCATCCAGAGGCTCCCCAGTATCTCCTCCCTGTCAGCAGTCAACACTCCCAAATAGTCACCATTCTACTTCTAACTTCATAGATAAGTTTAACCTGTTAAATACTTTTTATAAATACAAACATCCTGTATATACTCTTTTGTGTTGGTCTTCTTTTATTTAACATCATGTTTGGAACATTCATCCATATTGCATATATCATTTATTCTTTTTCATTACTGTGTTGTTTTCCATTTATGGATATGTCATTTTATTTACTCATTCTATAGTTGATGGAAATTTGGGTTGTATGCAATTTGGAGCTATTATGAATATAACTTCTATGAAAATTCTTTACATATCTTTTGGCAGACATAAGCACTTATTTCTAAGTGTATATCCAGGACTGGACTTGCCGGGTCATGGGTTATATAATTGACTAACCTTGACTGCTGCAATAGCAAACATTAACTCTGTCATACTCAGGTAAAATTCCCCCCTACTTGGTTGCTTGCCTTTTAAATTTTAGTTATCTTCTTTCTTTCCCCCAAGTTTTATTGTAGGATAATTTTCATACATAAAATTCCCCACTTTAAGTGTAAATTTTTAAGAATTTTGGCTAGGATTATAGTCATGTAACCACCACTGCAATCAAAATAGAGAACATTTCCATCACCTTAATTATCTTCTATTCTAATATAGAAATGTTTACATTTTGATGCAATCATATATGACTTATCTCCCATTATTTCTTGATTTTTAAAATACCTAACCTGTTAATTCTTCTAGATGAACTCTAGAATTACAAAGTGTCAGAACAAGTGCTATTGCCTTCTTACCTAGAAATACAAACATGTAATAAATTTAGTCTTAGCTCTTGAGAGCAGCATAGGAATCCCAGTCACTTATTTGGCTGGGTGACGTGAAGGAAGCCACTAGCCTCTCTGATACCAGTTTGTTCTACTGTAACATGATTATGATCGTGGTGCCTGTGCAGTGAGATTGTTGTAAGAAGTGGTGAGAATAACTAATATATAGCAAGGACTTGCTTCTTGCCAGTGAGGATTTCCAGCATTTTATTCATTGTGACTCAGTTAAATCTTACAACAATCCCCTGAGGTATGAATTGCCCTGTGCTGATTTTATAGGTAGAGAAACTGAAACAGAGAGAAGTAAACTGAGTCAGGCTCAAGAGCTGTGTGCTGGCTATTGCAATGTTTATCTGCCTTATAGATAAGGAGGCAAACAGGGAGAGGCAAGGCACAGTACCTAGCAGAAAGAACACAGAAGTGCTGACTTTCATTATTATTATTCATCATTTTTATACACTCAATGAAGTCATATAATTGTCTTCATATAGGTCATGCACATTTCTTGTTCAGGTTGCTCATAAATATTTTATGCCCTTTCATACTACTGTGCCTGAGATGCCTCTTTTTCCATTACGTTTTCTCACTGGTTATTGTGGAATGTAGTGGAAGCTATTGACTCCTTTATACTGTGCAGCTGAAAGAACCTTGTGCCATCTAAAATACCCCTCCAAAAAGTAACTTTAATTATATACAGTGCTCTTTTAATATCAAGTGAAGTTAGTAGATAGGTAATGAGGAAAAAATGGAGATTAGAAATAAAAATTTAGATTCTTTCTCCCTTAGTTAAAGACAAAAAGGAGGGAAAAGTAGAAAGAAATATTACATTTCTCTGAGAATAGTACACAAAAGCACATTAATCCCCTCCCCAAAAGAGCCACTTTAGTCTCAAGCTCCTTTTTTTTTTAATTTTTTTATTTTGGTATCATTCATCTACAATTACATGAAGAACATTATGTTTACTAGGCTCTCCCCTTCACCAAGTCCCCCCCATATACCCCTTCACTCAAGCTCCTTTTTAATATGATACTTTAAAATGATATTTACGATTTAAATTGACTAAGTATCTTTTCCATTTTTATTGAGATATAACTAACATAGAGCACTGTGTAAGTTTAAGGTATACAGCATAATGATAGTAAAATTGTTTAATGTCTTCTCACCACTTGGAGAATTCTGAAATGAGAAAACACTTCTTCCTACCTAGATGTTGCTATCTTTTATTGTTCTTGTTAATCTGATCAGGAAAAAAAAATCGACTTTTGAAAAATTGATTTCTCTTAACATGTATAACCAAACATTGTACTTGGGGTTGGGTAAAAATTTCTTCTTGGCCAAAATATTCAAAGATCTTGACCTTTGTATAGTAGAAATATTTAAAAGTGACTTTGTCAGCTCTCTTGAGAACATTTTAGTGCCAGTGGAGGTATGCCTGTGTCGAAGTAACATAGTGACTGATCTGCTGTCATTAGGAAGCCAATGGGAAAAGGCGCTGTAGTCAAAGAACAAGTAGAATAACTCAAGGAGAGTCTACTAAAGGGCTGTTTGCCAAAGGTGTGGTCAGATAGTGGGGCTACAAGGGATGGTGCAGTATGCTAGGGCCAATAATAGTGAAACTGTTGCCACTCCAGACCAGACGGGAAAGGGGAAAGGAGCTGTGATGGAAAGGTAGAGAGCCTGTAGCTAAGCCACATTATGAGGATTCCAAAAGAGCAGGCCTACCTCAGTCCAATAATAAGCCAAATGTGCACTGAAAAAGGCCCATTTACAGCACTAGAAAAGATGGGCGTTCCCTATAGCCACTCAATACATGTTTCTTGAAATTAATTTTACTAAAAATAACAAAATTAGCTAATATATTAGTCAGAAATTTGGGTTTATGAATGACAAAGACCTATGTCAAATTGGCTTGTACAAAGAAAGAGAGTTTATTTGATCACAGTTGGGAAAGTCGAAGTCAGGAGTGCAAGTAGCTTCATATGTAGCCAGGGGCTCAAATAATTATAAATCTCTCAGTATGAACAAGCATGAGAACCCCAGCACCGTCAGGCTCCTTATTTATTTCTCCCAAGAGGAGCTGTGATCTGGGTCTGCAGGTACACTGGTGCAGAGGGGACAAGTGAAGGCTAAAATCCAGCAGAAAACTCAGGTCATCAAACCATGAGCCATGGCCTGGGGAACTGAGAAAAGGATCTGGTGTGTGGACAGAGTTCAGCTCTTCCAGTGCCCTTTATTTTGCCTGATCAGCTCATCTGTCTTCCATTCTGCACTCCCTCCTTGTGCTAAGCAGTCTGCCAGGGAGAACAAAGTCTAAAGATACCAGCCATGCCAGCACCTGGCTGTAAATTAAACTAACTAATGAGTAGAGTGTTAGAGAGTGTTTTGGGCAGCAATCCAAAGCCATGAGCTCAGTCAGCTTCACAGTAATAAAACCATTTCATCTCCATTCACCCAACCTCTCCATTTACCTCTTAATTTCTTCTGGATTTAGGCAAAAAGGAGTATTATGTTTTGGACCCTAAAGACCCCAACAACAGTGTTACCTGGGTATTTTCTCTTTCCATCTCAACAATGCTTCCCCCTCTATGCTTCATTCTCAGGCAGATTTTCCTCATTTTTGAGCAAAGACAACAAAACAAGCTCAAGGTGAACATTGATCTTGCTGGTCACAATTCCTGTGAAAAGAGAAATAATAACTCTAGCAGATAGCATGAGGGAAGTTTTCATTGGCTCAGCATGGGTCAACTGTCTATCCCTGAACAGGACAGAAGCACCCAGACTGGCCAGAGCTAGATAATTTGACTACTCCAGTTGCTGGGGAATGGGTCAGTCTCGCCTGGGCTACATGGGGTAAGAATGGAGGGAGGGACGACCCTCACATGCAGATTGAGCAGAGAGTAACCGGTTTAGTCTCAGTAGATTGCTAAGGACTTTAAAATGCTTAACATTTTTTTTTTATTATTACTGGTTGATAACTTTAGCTATACGCTGAAACCACCTAAGGAGCACACACAACCCCAGACCAATTAAATTAGTCTCTGGGGGCTGGGACCCTGGTTTAACCTTTTTACAGAAACCAAGGTGCTGCTGAAATGCAGTCAGGATTGACAAACATATATGTAGAGCATTATTTCTTAGTCTGGGGCCAATTAAGGATGGCATTGATCTTGTTCTATAGCTACCTTTAACTCGTTATTCAGAATAGAGAGACTCTGGGTAGCGGGAGATTCTGGAAAGACGGGATGAACAGTGACATGGCTTTTAAAGCTTTCTACAGGAAAGCAGACAGAGCGACCAAATAGGAACACCAAAAACCCAGGAGGAATGTATACAACTAAACTAGGCCACAGACCACAAAATTAAAGCAAGTGACAGCAAAAGGATGTCTATGCATCTGGATGCACAGGAGAAGCACCTGGATGTCTGAAGGAGGTGAGACAAGGAGCTCTGCAGACAGTGCTCCCTGCCGGGGCGGCGCCCCACCCAGGGCAGACACTCCTGGGACTGCAATCAAACTGAGCAGAACAGGGCCAATAGAAAAGGAAGGAAAGAGAGAGTCCCAAGGCAGGGGAGAACAACAGAGCTGGAAATTTTCACAAAATAGGCAACTGCAGAATATGGAAGGTGAAACACTAAACTAAAAAAATTATGAACTTAGGCAGCAAAATTTATGAAATTTTACACTTCCACTCCATATGTTTGTTATTATTTAACACTTTTTTCAGTAAGTATATATTGCTGGAACAGCAAGCATGTATTTTTAAACATATGTATGTTTTAATACAACATATATATAATATATATAAATAATTCAAATATATATTATGAAATGCATAATATATAAATTAAATATTAATTTATATATATATATTACATATGAAGTAATATTTGAAAACTGGTACTCTAAAATATGGGTGCCTGAACTAGCTAGTATATCCCAAAGGCAGTGCAGGTAAGACTCACTTTGACATCACCAAAGTGAAACGCTATAGATCTGGTTAACCCAAACCAGGAAATCAAGAAGGAAAGAGGGACCTTCCAAAAAGACTATGAAAACAGGCCATTGGTCTCATAACCTTCCACTACCGATTGGTATTGTTTAAACGTAATGAAGACAGTAATAGTAACTATATGAATGAATGAGTATAAAACATGAATGATTATAGAGTGCAAAAAAACTTTTAATTAGTTTTTTGAACGAACCTTAAAAGTCAAGAAAGCATTTCAAGAAAATGAAAAAAAACTAGAATGCAAATTATTTAGAACCTGGAAGTGGAGAGCACAGTAGTGTTGGACTAAACTCAGTTTCATTAATTAGAGTTGCTTGAATAGTACTTCTACAATAAAGGCTCATTCTTTCCTCTGTTGTGACAAACATATGAGGTACTTCATAAGCATATAAAATTTCTCGCCATTTTCCACGTAGTAGCCAATATTCTAGCTTCTTCTCACCTCAAAACAACATATTTGAATGTGAGAGATTCTTAACTCCCCTTTATTTATAAAACTAGGGAAAATCTTGGAAAACTTCAGTACAACTATTTTCAATAACTACATAGTGTTTAGTGGAATAGACCTGTTTGACTGGTTATCCAACCATTTCCTCAGTCCATATCCCCAGGCAAGTTACTTTACATCTCCAAACCTCATGTTCTCCATCTGTAAAATGGGTGTAATCATTGTGTACATGCTGCTGATAATGAAATGAAATAATGAATGTAGAGCATTTAGCACAATGCCAAAATGTTGACTAATAATAATAATAACTTACCAATAACAATCTCAGTGTGGATAGCAATACACTAGTATGAAGAGGAAAAATTAATCTAGTCTACATTTCATCCTTAATTTAACTCTTTAAATGTTTCTCTCATTCAGTACTCAGGTAAATAAATCATTTATTATTCATTTAAAAAAATTGTGAGTACCTATTGTGTATAAGGCACACACACATTTAATAGTCATTAGATAGGAACGGTAGTATTAGGTTTTCTACCATTTTATTTAGGTTTTATTTCCTTCAGGGCACTCCTCAAATGAAAGGCTGTTTAAAACCAACTGGAGGGGTGGGGGCCTGTACAGAGAGCTCTTCTTCTGCCTCTGAGCCTCGGCAGGACAGGGGCAGGCTTCTGGAGGACTGGGCAGAGAGACGACAGGTGTGGGGCTTGGAGCAGCTCTCTGAACCCAAGGAAAGAGGTGTGTGGAATCACAGACACCAGCCGATTGCAGAAAAGCCCTGAGTTCTTCTTAACACTTGAGTTCTGAGTTGTCAGGTCCCAGGAACTTGGGCAACAAGCCACCCTCAGTTTCAGTCCCTGGCATCAGAGCAGTACAACAACCAGCTGGCTTCCTGTACGTGATTGCAAATGACTTGTTGTGAGTGATTTCTCACCGAGGTGATTAAATCAACTAGTGGACTTAGTGTCTGTGTAGACAAAGACTTAGAACCTGTTTTATGTGGTGGAATTTTCATGTCTACTCTCTTTCCAGTCATTTTTGTCTACAAGCTGTTGGCCATGAGAATTATTTACATTTTAATTATGAGTGCTCAACCCCCAGTGAGAGGGAAGTCAAGCAGCTTATTTACTTCCTACTGGCAGGCTTCTGAGGAAACAGCTTAGCCAAGCTTGCTGAGGCATTGAACCAAAATAAAGTCACTTGCAGAAGAGCAGCACCACGTCCTTGTTGGCCAGTTCTGCTTCTCCTCCTCTGAGGCTTCTCATGAGGACCAAAGCAGAAATGAACTGGTCTGTGTGGCAGTCAAAATATGGCACCATTTTTTCCCCTCCCATTTCTCTGGATGATGCTAACTTCTAACATGCCTATTTGCATGTATATACAGAATTCATTTGTTCAGCATAGCTAGGGAATGAGTTTGTTCTGTGTGCCTTTTCAAATAAGGTTATCCCTTTAATCATTTAACCTTTTCCTTGTTTATGAAGAAATATTTTTAAATATTAATCAGCCTCATCCCCCTACTAAAACAGAAAGCAAACTTCCCTTCATGACACATGGCCATCATTACGGATTAGTCATTGAGATGCACTCTGATACTCACAAGAGCTATGGAGGAGAGAGAACTTGCTTTCCCCAACATTAAATAATCCCGCGTGCTACATCCTGAGTTTCTGCTTCTGCCTTTGTCTCTTCCTTCGTGTTCAGCTGCCTGTCTCTAACAGCCCCTTTCATCACTTGTAATGTGTGATTTTTAATCTGCCATGAATTGGGAAATCAGATAAGCCTGTTTCCTAGAACTACATGCCTGACATAATGTTCCAGCATCAGAGTGCATAAATTTCAGTGCATACTTGGCTATTAGTTAGGATGTTTTGGGCTGAAAATAATTTAAAATCATGAACAAGGCAATTTATTGTCTCATAGAGCAAAGAGGCTCCAAGGAGGATGGAGTCCAGGCATGATATTTCCAGCCTTGTTTTACTCCTGGGTAAGTCTACCGGCTTTGCCTTCTTCCACACTTGGCTTTATCCTCCAGCTGGTGGCAATATGGCCGCAGTGGTTCCATAGGTACATCCTAACACAATAATGTTCCAAGGAAGGAAAGAGAACATCTCCTTCTGTGTCTCTTTTGGGAGAAGGAAACTTTTGCCCAGGCCCCTGAGCAGACTTCCTCCTCAGAGCCCAGAATTGCCATTTTTAAACCAACCACTGACTAGGGGGGATATAATCCTCATGACTGACTTGGACTGATTAGCATTTCCAAATTCAATTCTCTTAGGGGGAAAAAAGGCAAAAGTAGATATTAGGAAGGAAACTGACACTGTACTCTAGAAACAGAAATTATTTACTTTTGATTTTTTTTACACAATTTTTTGTAGATTTGTGACTGTGTCTATAATTAGTTCAGATTTGGAACAGATCACTTTTAGAAAAGTGAGGTATTATTTCAAAATGAAATGGTAAACAGAAATATTTAGTGAAAAACTAACATTGGGACAATGTAGGTGGAGAGTACTCACCAGTACAGACAAAGCTTGGTGGTTGCTTCTCTGTAAATATTATTGTGCTTGAATGATTCTACCTCAAGTAAAATGACTACACTGTTTATTACAAGGAAATGTTCAGAAGAAGGTGCTGTTGAGAGGGAGGAGCTGCAGAGGTGCCCATGGCCTTTCATAAAGGCCAGATACCCTCCAAATGACCACAGGTAAATGCATTGACAGGAAGACCCCAGAAACCAGTATTTTCTTCTTGGAGCACATTAGGAAGGAATCTTAAGACCTAGACCACTCTTTAGGGTATAAGCAGTCACAGATAAATTAGGCAGCTTTTGCTTTTTTCTTGCAGCTCTGGATAGCATTATGTGGGGAGCACAAATGATATTTCTTCAGTTAGCATAAGAATATAGATGCAGGACTATTCTTCTACATCATGTAATGGATCTCTCATTTCATGGAGTTTAGCTCCCCTTGGAATTGGTCCCCAACTCTTCTCCTCACCCCCAAGTGTGATTGATGTTCCTTCTCTTTGCTTCCTTAGCACTCTGTTCACGTTTCCAACATCATACCACACTGGATTATAATCTTGGGTTTTTGTTTACCTTTTCTCCTAAATTCCAGGTATCTTGACAAAGGAACCAGGTTCTACTACTTTTATATCCACAGAGTCCCAGCACTTAATGAGTATCTGTCCGAAGGATGGCCGAATACATGAAGAGAGAAACTACGGAGCAAAGCAATCAGTGATTTGTTCCAACCCACTCAGTAAGTTAGTTGCAGAGTTAGGATGGAGCCCTGGAATCTGGGGCTATTTTTTAATCCATAAATCTGCTATGTCTACATAGATGGGGTTTTGTTGGGGATTTTGATTTTCAATAAATGCTCTAAAATTATTCTAGGTCAGGTAGAATGTGGTTATTCTAGAGGCAGAGGGACACTGAAATCACAGCATAATAATGTACAGGATTTTAGGAACAGTGAATTTTAGGAATAGTTCAGAAAGACTTCTTATGATAAAGAAAAAGACTCCAAGTTCTTTTATCCAAAGCACCTTGGACTACTAACCATTTAGGAGACCGAGCCCTAAGCCTGTTCTAACCTCACCACCTTCCCAGGGTGTACAAAAGACAAGATGCTGTGAAGGTGGCAATAACACCCAATAGAAGCTTCCATCATTCATTTTCTCTTTGTAACAATTTCCCTGGAAATTTTATCTTGAAGGATAAAGGTTTTTTTAATTAAAAAATTTCAGTGTGAGAGGTCCTAGCCACAGCAATTAGACAAAACAAAGAAATATAAGGAATCCAGACTGCTAAAGAATAAGTTAAACTGTCATTATTTGCAGATGACATTATACTGTACATAAAAATCTCTAAAGACTCCACTCCAAACTACTAGAACTAATATTGGAATTCAGCAAAGTATGCAGGATACAAAATTAATACACATAAATCTGTGGCTTTCCTATACACTAACAATGAACTAATAGAAAGAGAAATCAGGAAAACAATTCCATTCACAGTTGCATCAGAAAGAATAAAATATCTAGGAATAAACCTAACCAAGGAAGTGAAAGACCTATACCCTGAAAACTATAAGACACTCTTAAGAGAAATTAAAGAAGATACTAACAAATGGAAACTCATCCCATGCTCCTGGCTAGGAAGAATTAATATTGTCAAAATGGCCATCCTGCCCAAAGCAATATACAGATTCAATGCAATCCCTATCAAATTACCAACAGCATTCTTCAATGAACTGGAACAAATAGTTCAAAAATTCATATGGAAACACCAAAGACCCTGAATAGCCAAAGCAAACCTGAAAAGGAAGAATAAAGTGGGGAGGATCTCACTCCCCAACTTCAAGCTCTACTACAAAGCCACAGTAATCAAGACAATTTGGTACTGGCACAAGAACAGAGCCACAGACCAGTGGAACAGAATAGAGACTCCAGTCATTAACCCAAACATATACGGTCAATTAATATATGATAAAGGAGCCATGGACATACAATGGGGAAATGAAAGTCTCTTCAACAGTTGGTGCTGGCAAAACTGGACAGCTGCATGTAAGAGAATGAAACTGGATCCCTCTCTAACCCCATACAAAAAAGTAAATTCGAAATGGATCAAAGACCTGAATGTAAGTCATGAAACCATAAAACTCTTAGAAAAAAACATAGGCAAAAATCTCTTGGACATAAACATAAGCAACTTTTTCATGAACATATCTCCCCAGGCAAGAGAAACAAAAGCAAAAATGAACAAGTGGGACTACATCAAGCTGAAAAGTTTCTGTACAGCAAAGGATACCATCAATAGAACAAAAAGGTATCCTACAGTATGGGAGAATATATTCATAAATGACAAATCCGATAAAGGACTGACATCCAAAATATATAAAGAGCTCACATGCCTCACCAAACAAAAAGCAAATAAGCCAATTAAAAAATGGGCAGAGGAGCTGAACAGACAGTTCTCCAAAGAAGAAATTCAGATGGCCAACAGACACATGAAAAGATGCTCCATATTGCTAGTCATCAAAGAAATGCAAATCAAAACCACAATGAGATATCACCTCACACCAGTAAGGATTGCCACCATCCAAAAGACAAACAACAACAAATGTTGGCGAGGTTGTGGAGAAAGGGGAACCCTCCTACACTGCGGGTGGGAATGTAAATTAGTTCAACCATTGTGAAAAGCAGTATGGAGGTTCCTCAAAATGCTCAAAATAGACATACCATTGACCCAGGAATTCCACTTCTAGGAATTTACCCTAAGAATGCAGCGCCCCAGTTTGAAAAAGACAAATGTACCCCTATGTTTATCGCAGCACTGTTTACAATAGCCAAGAAATGGAAGCAACCTAAGTGTCCATCAGTAGATGAATGGATAAAGAAGATGTGGTACATATACACGATGGAAATTATTCAGACATAAGAAGAAAACAAATCCTACCATTTGCAACAACGTGGTTGGAGCTAGAGGGTATTATGCTCAGTGAAATAATCCAGGCGGAGAAAGACAAGTACCAAATGATTTCACTCATACGTGGAGTATAAGAAACAAAGAAAACTGAAGGAACAAAACAGCAGCAGAATCACAGAACCCAAGAATGGACTAACAGTTACCAAAGGTAAAGGGACTGGGGAGGATGGGTGGGAAGGGAGGGATGAGGGTGGGGAAGAAGAAAGGGGGCATTACAATTAGCATGTATAATATGGGGTGTGGGCACGGGGAGGGCTGTCCATCTTACTATGCTGATGGACAGTGACTGTAAGGGGGTTTGTGGAGGGGACTTGGTGAAGGGGGGAGTCTAGTAAACATAATGTTCTTCATGTTATTGTAGATTAAGGATACCAAAAAAAAAAAAACATTGGCAGGCACAGGCTCAACACAGGCACTCTGCAGGACAATAATACCTAGAGGGTATTATGTTAAGTGAAATAAATCAGACAGAGAAAGACAAATACCATATGATTTAAGTTACATGTGGAATCTAAAAAATAAAACAAATGAGCAACAAACAAAAAAAAAATTTCAGTGTCACTTCAGGTTTAGTGAGATCATAGCACACTCTTTTCTTGCAGTAGAACCAGGCAGCAAGGCATAGTCTCTGCAGCCAGAGCAGCCCCCAAAGCTCGTGGGCTACCTGGTCACCTAGAATAATGAGAGGGGAGAAGGGCTGATTCTTGTTGCAGTTGCCATTTAACCAGAATTCTACCTATCTGTTAGAGCACTTATTCTCTACCAGAGTGCAGAGTTATAACTCTTGCTTGTCCCCCCACCTCAAATTAGAGTGACCCATTATATCGAATGGTCAGCATATTCCAGAAGGTAGACTGAACTGGCTCCAGGACTGAGGAAAGCATCCTTTTTACTGCATCTTTCAGGACCCTGGTGAATTATCAGCCCATCAAGCCCCAACTGGAAATGCCAGAATGTTTGAAATTTCACAAACTGTAGGAGATAATTTGACCGAAAACAATTTGGCTAAATGAAATTTCATTAAATATAATTTGAACAAATATAAAGTACTCATAGGTATTTAGTTTAAAAGTAATTTGGTCAGTATAGAAATTCATAAAATAATACTTTCATGAATATGAGTAACACAATGACTGCTTCTTTCAGCGTTGGTAATTTTGGTATATATACCATGAGGTGACTTTGTAGCTATCTGTGCAACTTACACATTTTTTTCCGATTGTTATAATTTGTGCCCTTTTTTTAACCAATTATTTATGTTCTTTGGTTCTTAAAATATTGAAAAGTTGGAACAAAGGGTTCAACAATGGAACAGTGTAAATGGCCAACAAAATAGGTTGTTTAAAATGACTAAATACCCATTAATAGGGTAATTCATTAAAACAGAATTTTCATATATTTTCTTGCATGCTTTAATTTATTCTTTAAGTTCTTTTGTTAGTTTTTCTTGGTATGAAAGCGATGTTACTCAACACACACACAAAAATTAGAAAATACAGTCTTGCAGAAAGATACCTTATGAATCCTTATAAATAAACCTGTCGAGTTGAAACTTTGAAACATCTAGTTAATTCCTTTCAGGAAACATACAGCCTCACACACCTAGCCCTTAAAAATAGGATCATGCTATAATAAAAATGTTTAATGACCTTTAATGTAATATGGATAAGCAGGCCACAAACTGTTGAACCTCTAGGTAATTTTAACTAATATTCTATTGTCCAAAAACAAACCAGGAGTTATTTTAAGTTCCAATAGTAGGGAAAATATACATGTGGGCACAAATGCTTAAAGCTACCTAAAGGGTTTTGAAACCACCCTATGATTAATACTAATTATTAATATTTTAAAAATTCAGTTTCTACAAGTTCAGAATTTTAACCAGATTGTCCTTCTGGCCAATTTTCTTTGGATCATATTCTTTAGTTCCCATTTGCTGGCCAAATCACTTTTGAGCAAATTATTAGAAGGCACAGTTCATCTTTAAACCAGGCATCCCTCCCATATGTCAAAGCTGCCAAAGATGTCTGCATCAGTCATTTCCAAGCCATTTGTTCTGAGGCACACAACCTTTGGGGGGGCCAAATTAGTGATACATGCGTGGGTGGGCTTTGTTCCAAAAAGAGGTGTTTTAGGTGACTTTCACAAACAGATTCAACAGAACAAAATTGAAAGTAAAAAGAGATGGGTAAAGGGTACATAGGAACTCTTTGTTCTATGTTTGTAACTTTTCTGCAAGCCTAAAATTCATTCAAAATAAAACATTAAATAAGTAGCCTAAATATAAATGGATTAGAGAGAAATTGTTCGCAATCAACCGTCCACCATTAACACACACACAAAGATAGGTAGTGATAAAATGAGACCAGTCTGAAAATTAGTACACAGGAGACTTGTGTAGGGTTTATGTAATTACTATAGCTGAGCATGCCAAAATGAAAATGAAACATGATTGTTCTAAGAATCACATTATCATCTGTGAAAACATACTGGTTAAATATGAGAAGCAAAAGGTTTCCTGCACTTAGGCCTAAGAGAAATTTTTTGCTTTTTTCCAAAGAGAGCATAAAGTGGTATTAACATTCTCAACAACACCCTGACAAAATAAAATAATGTCCTCTAGAAGCAGGAGTAACTTCTTGATTGATTGGCAGAGTAAAGCAGTTAGATTTCTTTAATCGTCATTTGAGATATTAGAAATTACTTTAAACAATTTCCTCTTTAAGAGAAAAAAGTCTAACTGTGGGGAGGAGTGGAGTAAAGAATGTTTCAAGAAATATTTGCATACCTGCCTTGTCAGGAAGGTTTAAAAATAAATTAAGTACTAGACAAGGCAAGCAGACATGACATACAGGTCAAGAATGCACAGCTATTAGCCAAGCTGAAAAGCAAGACTCAAGGCAGATGAGTTTTAAGAAGAAATGGAACAGCACAGTGTTCCCTTAAAGTCCGTGGCAGGCTCTGTGCCCCAAATGTCACCTGCACTGTTTATTTGTTGGCTTCTTCTTTTAGTCTGCTAGAAAGTGAGGCCGAGGTCCTGTCCATCCCCAGCAAAGTCAGAGGTAACATAAGCTCTGTCTCTTGTTTACTTCATCCTTGTAACTCTCTCCTCCCCCAACTTAAAACAATGTTGCGATGGACCTGAAAGAAAAGAATGGAAGCATTTCACCCTGCATTCCTGAGGTCCAGCCTCCACTGGAGAAAGGACTCAGGATACAATCCTGAAGGAGAATGAGGGCATTGGGAAGTGTGGAGCCCAGAAGCAGAGGTAAACCCTCAGGCGGGCAGCATGCAGTGGAGCATGCAGTGGAACTCCAGCTGGGAAGAAGGAAGATGGCATAGGCTTCCTTTATTCACAAGACCTTCCCCTGAAGAGCAGAGGGTGGAGACTCACAATGTTCTCATGCCCTTTTACCCCAAAAGCTCGAAACCTCCTTGGTATTTATTTAGCCTATAGTCTGAAGGAGCGTTTAAACCAGAACTGGTCCTCAATGAGGCCACTGGAAGTGTTTCCTGGAGTTTGCGGGGATTGGGAGAGAGGAGGTGTTGTCTAAGTACCCAAGCTCCCTAGTTGATAACCCTAGGACTCAGAGCCTGGCCAACCTGAACACAGGTGTCCTATTGCAGCTAGTTCCCTCGGTCCTCACCCCCTTGTCTTCTCTTCCCTCTGCCCCAAGATGCTGGGCATGCAGGATCTATCCTCACTGCAGCTTCTCCAGCCTTTGCCCCTGCCCATGCTGAAGTCTCTTCACCTCATGCCCCCTCTCTATGTACCCAACTCAAGCATGGCAACATAGCCTTCCTGTCCTGGACAGGTCATCACGCAGCCCCCAGACCCTTGGTCCTGGTTCTTTTGAGAATGGTTGGGTGCAGCTGCACGGTGGGGGGCGTGTGTAGAGGAAGTGAACCAAACAGTCTCAGTTGTGGGCTTTGGCAGTTGAGGAGGGGATAGGAAATACTATGAGCTGCTGATGACAGATATGATGTCCACTCCCCTCATAATTCAGATTCAGATAAGAAAGTTGAGGTCCCAAGTGACTGGTTCCAGATCACTCATTTATTTATTGCCAAAGTCAAGACTAAAATCTAACTCACACAAATATCACGCAATTGATGTGGCTGCTTCTAGCATGCCACATAGAGACTAGAAGGAAAACCATGACCTTTCCAGAAATGCTCATGCTAATAGGAGTTTGGTAAAAATATTGAGAAAGCTTTACATTGAAGCTATTTACAGGTATTGTGAAAGTAGAAAAGAAAAATCCAAACTTTTTTTAACAAAATAAAAAATCTTGTTGTCCATATAAAATATTAATTAGGGCCATAATCCTCACAGGGAAAAAATGTTTTAAATATAATTAACTAGTGTGAAATATTGACTACTTATCTTGATAGCAAGAATCAAGTAAAGAGATGGAGTTTCACCCCTAGTTCTGCCTTCCTTCCTGAAATGAGGCATTGTTTTGATAAACTTAGTCAACCGAAAATATTCTCTATTTCCATCAAGTTGGTAAAGGTTTTTTAGGAAAAAAGTATAGCTTTTCTATTTTAAAATTGAATCAGACCACCTATGTATAGACATCAATTCTAGAAGAGCAACTATTTTTAAGTACTGCATGGGGTCTATATGCATTTCATCAGAGTTGTCTCCCTTGCCTAAGAAAGTAATGATACAAATCATCAAACTATTTGATTAATCAGTCCAATTAAACAAAGGTTTAGTACCTAAGTGTTAGTTTCTGTAAGGGACACAGAGACATGCTGCTGTTGCAGAGCCTGCCATGGAGAGGGGAGAATGAGATAAGGGCAGGGAGCTGTCATAGGAGACGAAGGTAGAGCAGGCATGAGGGGGCAAGAGGAATACAAATAGCTCTGGGGATTCAGAGGGAGAAGGCCCACAAATATTTGTTGAAAAAAAAATGTGTGCTAGAATAGATGGATTAGGAAAAGCAGCTATGGAGGTAGCTGCTTGAGATGAGCCTTAAAAGATGGGGAAGATTGGGGAAAAAAGCATGTCTGGGCTTTGCTCCAGCACACAAACATTCAGAAAATGCAAATATTTAAGAGAATGATTTTTAAAAGATTGTGCAAAATATTTTAATTCCAATTCTTCTAAAAACCTTTACCTCTTTCCTCTGTAGTGTACTTACCCAAGTCCCCAGGTTCCGGCCATTTTTGGCAGCCTTCTAATGTGAAACCAGAGGGAATCTCATCTGCTCTGGAAGCCTTTGCTTTTATGTCAATGGACACTGCTGCCTCCCTCCCCATCTCCATAGCTCACACTGAATCTTCATTTCCACTCACACTGAGGATGGTGTTATGTAAAACTTGGTTCACTCATTCATCAAATACTTACTGAACGTCTGTTGTGTTCCAGGCATTGCCAGGCACTAGTGATAGAAGGGTAAATACAAATCACCAGGGAAATGCAAATCAAAACCACAATGAGCTACACCTGACACCTGTTAGGATGGTTATTACCAAGAAAACAAAAGATAACTGTCGGTGAGGATATGGAGAAAAAAGAACCCTTGTGCACTGCTGGTTGGAACATAAAATGATGCAGCTGCTATAGAAAATAGTACAAAGTTTCCTCCAAGAATTAAAAATAGAAATACCATATGATCCAACAGTTGCACACCTAGGTATTATCCAAAATAATTGAAATCAGAATCTCAAAGAGATATCTGCCCTCCTAGGTTCCTTGAAGCATTATTCACAATAGCCAAGATATGGAAACAACCTAAATGTCCATGACAGGTGAATGGATAAAGAAAATGTGGTATATACATACAATGAAATATTATTCAGCCTTAAAAAAGACGACAATTCTGCCTTATGCAGTAACATGGGTAAACCTGGAGGACATTATGCTAAGTAATAATCTAGACACAGACAGACAAATACTGCTTGATTCCACTTATATGATGTATCAAATCGAATTCATAGAAACAGAGAACAGTGATTGCCTGCATCCTGGGGGTGGCGGAAATGGGGAGTTGCTGTTCAATGGGTATAAAGTTTCAGCTATGTAAGATGTAAAGTTCTAGAGATCTGTTTACAACATCATGCCGATGGTTCATAGCACTGTATTTTATGCTTAAAAGTTTATCAGGAGGGTAGATCTGTGTGAATTGTTCTTACCATAACAAAAGAAAATTAAAGCTAAAAAAGAAGAAGGTGAAACACAGTTCAAAAACTCTGGTGCACACAAAAGAATCAAAGGGTATGAAACAAAAAGGTGGCCAGGGACCACAGGCAGAGGAATGAGAGCACCAAGTCACAGCGTTCTTAGCGGGATTGCTGGGGGCAAGTGAAGCCACCCAGACCACACTCTCAGGCCCATTATTTTCTAAGTACTCCAGATTAGAACAGTATACTTTCTATTTTCTAGTTGGCCAGTTTGATAGGCAAAAATTCACATACTGCCTTCCCCCTGGAGCTGGATGAGTATCCCAGAGTCCCTGCCAGAATTCCTGCTCTCCCATCTCATGGCTGGTCCCTTCTTCAAAAGCTCAAGTTAAAACTGGAAGGTTCCCTGTGGGATTCCTATTGTTTTGTGTCCTTAAGAGAGGACATTAAGTAAGAAAGAGATTAGTGTCAAAGAAATATCTTATCTTTTAAGGTAAAACTAGCTCCAGTTTAACTAAAGGTGTCTTTGTCTCCTGTGATCACGTAGTGTAACCCACTATATCCAAGGTGGCTCCCCCAGCACGTAGACAGCGTGGGGGCATGCACTCCTCCACAGGAAGGTCATTCCCTCCCAGGCTCAGCGACACGAAAGGTCACTCAATGAATAAGCCATGTCCTTCTGCGAAGACTACATGACTTGTATGCTCACAGCTAAAGAAAAATCAACGCATCCATGGATTTGTTGGGCCTGATCTAACTCCTGCCTCCTCCAGCAACGTATTTAGCCACTCTCCTCATCTACTAATAAGAAGAAAAGATGTGACTGGGTGACACATAGCCATGTTGGGATTCGTCATCAGACAAGGAAAAGGCAACAGCTAAGTAGAATTAACAAAGGCCTTTATTTATTGTGTCATTTTTTAAAGCTTTATTGAGGTATAATTTACATACCATAAAGTTTACCCATATTTAAGCATACAATTTAAAGACTTTTAGTAAATTTACAGTTGTGCAAGATGTACATACTATCACCCCAGAAAAAACACTTGTGTCCATTTGTAGTCAATCCCTATTCCTATCCCCTACCCCAAAACACCGTTGTGTTTCTGTCTCATAGGTTTGCCCTTCCCAGAAACTTCACGTAACTGGAATCACACAACACATAGTTGGTTGTGTCTGGCCTCTTTCACTTAGCGTTATCAAGGCTTCAACGTTTTGCATGTATCAGTACTTCTTTATGTTTTATTGCTGCAGAATATTTTATTGTATGGATATACCATATTTTGTTTTGTCATTCACCAGTTGAGAGACATTTTTTTTTCCAGTTTGGGGCTTTTATGAATAAACCTGCTATAAACATTCCCATATATGCCTTTGTGTGGACATATATTTTATTTCTCTCTATACCTAGGAGTAGGATTGCTGGATCATATAACAGAGTTTATGTTTAACTTTTTAGAAACTGCCAAACTATTTTCCAAAGTGGTTGTACCACTTCACATTCCCACTCACAGTTTACGAGGCATCCAGTTTCCCTACATCCTCACTAATAGTTGGTACTGCCTGTCTTTTGGATACTATGATCTTTTTGGTGGGTTTATTTGTTTTTAAGACTGAGATTTTTCTCATCCCTCAAGTCCCAGAAACCAGTATAGCTAAAGTAAGCATAAGCTCTGGGTCATAACTGGCTAAACTTTTGAGACTGTTTTAGGGAAGAGTTTCGTTGTGGGAAATGACAACTACATGCTTATTATCATAACAAAGAAGGGGTAAAGCAACACCAGACATCTCCTTTGTCCAACCTCTATTGTCTAGACAGGAAAACTAACTCTTCTAAGGACAAAAACCATCCTTTACATTAGATTTCAACCTGTTCATGCAAGAGTTAATGAACATTTATGAGTACCCATAGTGAGGGAAAAAGGTATTTCTCATGTAATACTTGAAATGAGAGTTAATTTAACTTAGTAAACACTCTTTGTTAAAAACAAGACATCACATTGGGAGATGATAGAAGACTAGACCAAAATTTCTGAGGAAAGATATTTAACATCTCACCCTGGTGTCAAAGTAGGGAAAGAGCTGGGATGGTGTAACTCCAGAGGGAAATATGTTCTCAGCCCAGGACAAATAAACCTTTGAAGCCCAAATCAGTCAAAGGAAAGAATATAGTGGGAGAAACCTGTTTATTGCTTACAAGCAGTCATCTACTCCTGCTCGCCAGTGTCTCTCATGTCTGGCTACACAAAAGGTCCCACCAAACCTCTCCAATCCCAGTGCACCCTCGCTGCCTACCCCTTCTTGTAATCACCTATTGATATGGAGATGCCCTAAGGTCCGACAAGAGATTCTAGAAATACTAAAATTTTACCCACAGGTGGGGAGGAGGCTATACCCTTGCTTCTCATTGATACATTTGCTAAGTCAAGAATACCTTACCATATGTCTATAATGTGTATGTGTGTGTGTGTGTGTGTGTGTTTGCACACGTGTGTAAAGTGGTAGGGAGTTGAGCAAATGCTTCAAAAAAAATCTAGAGGATTAAGAGCTATAACACCAAAGTCAGTCAGTACATACACATGACTAATTCTAAGAGTTTTGAGCCGCCTTCACATTAGTGACCCTTAAGAAACTTCTGAGTGGATCCATTTTATGACTCATTGCCTATGACTTTAAAACTATTTTAGGGCTTGTCAAGATCTCATGCAGTTTATTTGGGGAGACTGAGGAGACAAACCTGGAAAATGAGGCAGTCTTATGAATATGTACTACAGGCTTGTTTTGTGCCAGTGGAGAAGGGATTCAGTGGGTTTCTCCATTCCTTAGAGAAGAGCATTTCCTACTAACCTGAGCTGTGAGCCAGAGATGTACTGGAACCTTCTGAGTCTGATCAGCCAGCAAAAGCCAATTGTGTGCATCTCCCAGGTCCACATTCAGTGAGGTCTAGACCCGGCATAAAGTAGCAATCAGGCCTTCCCCATCACCACCCACCCTAGAACTGGTTGTTAAACATTGACTAGCACACCACTGTGGTGAGCTGTACAAGCTGTCTAGCCAAGCATTCTGGGTGACCTTCCTTGGAGCATAAGGAAGAGTTCTGAGGATAACCTTGGGAGGTACCTGCAATGAACACCGCAGAGGACTCACATGGTTTGGGAAGAAAGCAGACTAGATACATTCACTGTGGGGGGATAGCCTTTGGTAATTAGGCTCCCAATCTTATAAGACAGATAAAACAGTTTCATAAATAACTATGGTAGGAGATAGAAGGTGGTCAGAAGCATAAAGTGCAAACTGGAGGAGATAATTCAGAGGAGGGTAAGGCTGAGCACACAGCATATTCTGGGGCAGCACTCTAAGAGCTGAGAATTGCCCAGGTCACTCCCAGTTTTGAGGCTCCTGGTGTACTAAAACATGAAGAAATGCCAAAACAAGGTTATAAATATTGTATTTTAAATGTTTCCACTAAACATAGTACTATGTTTAACACATGTACACATAAAGCATAATGCCATATAATTGCACTATTCATAAAAACATTATACAATTTATTAAAATATCAATTCACTGCCTACTACTGGGGGTATGGCTTAAATTAGAAGTTGCCTGAGAAACATCTTTGAAAACTATTAGTGAATCTCAGTGACTGCTTATTAAGCTACCCTGGGAGGTTAAGTGTAAACCTTAGGAGCATCAGGACAGGAAAGCCCTGGCTTCTAGAGCCCTCTTTGACATCCTCATGTTCAGAATTATAGCAAAACCTTCATGAACTCCAAGTAGGACCTTGTCTGTCATCTATAGGACAAAGCATTTATCCAGTAGAACTGGGAAATTTTAATTTTACATAGCTGAATTACTCTAATAGTGAAATTTATCTCCTTCAAATGGCCAAACAATTTTCGCTATATTTAGTGGGAATATTTATTTCCACAGCCTTCCACTATCGGGTTTTGAAAATGACATCCCCTCCGCCTGGCAATTCAGTCGTGTTGCTCTCTGCTCCCACCGCCCTCTGTGGTGATCAACAATGCAGTTTTTCCCTTTTAAGGTTTTTCTGCCCTGTTGGTGCTGGAGTCACTTCCTGCTGTGCTTGGCACATCGGCCCCCAACAGTGTGGCTTTGGCCCCCCACAGTGTGGTTTCTTCCCCGCTGGTGGTTACTCTGCACTGGTGCTGCTGTTGGGACAATCAGATAAGCAGCTTGTTGACGTTTATTCTAAAGAGTCTGTGAAGTAAGAAAGGAGCCTATGATAATTTAACCTAAAGGGCTCCATAAAACAAGGTTTTGCACAGACTTCAAGGGTTTGGGCTATGTTTTGGAGCTAATGGTTGTTGATGGAACCCTGAAATCTGTATGAGAAGTTGGTAATATCCTGTTATGGGCTGAAATGCATCCTCCCACCCCCACCCTGCCTCTCAGCAAATTTGTATATTGAAATTAGGATTTCAAATAATAATGTGAAGGAATTTCTTTCAAAATTAATTTTCTCCAGTACCTCCGAATGTGACTATATTTGAGATAGGGTCTTTAAAGAGAGAATTCAATTAAAATGAATCATTACAGTGAGTTCTAATGCAATGACTAGTGTCTTTATAGAAAGAGATGAGGACACAGACACACACAGAGAGGAGACCATGTGAAGACATGGGGAAAAGACCATTTACAAACTGAGGGAAGAGGCCTCAAAACAAACAATCCTGCTGAGACCTTGACCTTGGACCTCTAGCCTCCAGAAGTGTTAGAAAATAAATTTCCTTTATTTCAGCCAGCCAGTCAGTAGTATTGGGTACCTTTCCGTCTAGCACACTAAGACACTAACCATGCAGCTTTACCCCTTTAGTGCAGTGTCCTGATACAGACCTGCAGCAGAGAACAGCTAAGAGCTATGCTGAAGGCTCCCCTCACCTAGCCCATGCCTTGGGACAACTCTTTTATTTAAGCTGTTGGTGAGTTATTGCTAACATTGGTTTTTCAGGTAGTGGAGTGTCAACTCATGGAGGAGAAAGGAAGAGATGACTGGACTCAAAGAGAAACGAGCTTCTAGGCATTCAAGCAAGAAGAATGAAGAATTTAAGGGAAAATAGTGTTTCACCTATAGGAAGATAAATTCTGAGCTATCTGTTAAAATCTAAAAGAGCACCAAGAGTCATTGTCAGCCCTTTCCTAAGTAAATACATTAGTCTGGTTAGCTACTGAGACCCAACAAAGTCATAAATTTGGAATTTTTATACAAATAACATTTTTAAAAAGCATTAAAGTGAATCATTACGGTATTCTCGAACAACAATCACAGTGAAAGATGGATGTGTATGTGAGATCCCGATTTCAATAGTTTAAGAAAGACCTCAAAGAAAAAACAAAGTCCCAGAGAAAGACAATGAAAATTCAAAGAGAAAGAAGGAACTTCGAAATGAGGACAAATGGGACCAGGAAAACGGAGTAAGGAAGATAATCGGTTTTTGAGGTTATAAACCAGAAGCAAGTCTGGGTAGAGGGGCTGGTTCTCCAGTCCCCAGATGGCCAGACCTAATGAAAGCCATTGAAGATTGAGAAGTGTTGTTTTAGTGTAAATAAACAGCAATTATTTATTGCCTAGTAAGTAAAAGACAATATTGTCTCTGCTTCCAATTGCTGGTGCCAAAAAACTACATCGATTTGAAAGAGATTTGAATCAACATATGAGTGGTTGGATAACACTAATGGAAACTATGGATGTTCAGGAAACTCCTTATCAGCCAAGGTGAACCCAGAGCCCCGGCCTGAGACTGAACTGTTCTATCTTCACAGACACAAAACAAAGACATCCTAGAAGTCTGCGTGGGGTAGGGGACACCCAGGACAGGGAAATTCCAAGTCTTCACATATCTTCAAGGGAACTTTATTTTTTTATTTCTTTACTAGTCCCAAAATATTCCTGTCTTCTTGGAAGTGATGGCAGTTTCTAAGAATACATAAATAGAAAAATAGGATTTTTCACTGTTCCTGGATATTAGAGAAAATTGAAATCAGCTGGGAGCCATTTGCAGTCAATTATGTTTGCACATCGTGCCTGGCAATTGCTCAGATATAAACTATCTGCCTTTAGGATTGTTATCCTTGGACTTAGAGCTGTCCCTTGTAGATTTCCTCCAAAAAAAGCAAACAGGTCCAGACTTGTTGTGGCCAAGCCCTGGGGCAACGAGCTGCCAGCACTAGGACATCAGCTCCAGCCCTGAGCACCTGCGAGCAACGGCACAAGGCCTAGCAGAGCTGTTACCAAGTTCAATTCCAGAAAACTGACAGACTGGAAAAGCAGCCACAGATGGGCATGACCAGGTGCCCATAAACTGGCCACTTAGCCTCACCTGATTTTACTTCTCTGGTGATCAGAATGGCAGGAACTTCAGCTATGTAACTCACCTACCTCTGAGCTCTAATTAAAGATTGCTAAGAGCTTTATGATCTGTCCTGACAAGTACCCTGGGAATGTAAAATTGTTCAGTCATCGTGCTGCTGTTATTATTTTGTTGTTAGTATTATTCCTGTTCTATAACAATGATTCAGAGCATAATTGACTCTGAGGGTTGTGTTTTTGTTTTTGTCCATCTGAGGCAGGATTGGGAGTCTTTATTTGCAATGTGCCCTCCATCGCTCCTGACTATGATGCAAACAGTGTATGCAGCAAGGATGATGGACACACCCTAAAACCCCCCACCTTCCCTTCCCTTCTCAAGCCTCCTCTCACCAGTGGAATGGAGTGTGAGGAGATCAATAGGGGTGGAAGATGGAAGTATCTCTGGGTCAGCCCTGACCTGTTCTCCAGGGACACACATTGCTTAGCATGGCTGTCAAACCCAGGCTTTGATTCTGAAGACTTTTTCAACTCATATTCTACAGTTTGAGATTTGAGAGGTAGAACAAAACAATTGGCTAGGGTTAAAAATAGATACTGAACTTACAGATTCATTTAATTCAGAACGTAAAAGATACACACCCACATCCATGCCCACCCACTCAGTCCCAAACACCACACCATTGTTTGGCTATCAGACAATTTGTCCTATACACCAGTTTGGGATGAAGATTCCAAAGAGTCAAACTTTGACCCATTCAATTCTCAAACTTAAGCCAAGTTGACACAAAATCTCTACATCTGGAGGAAACATAGAGATCACTCAAGTCCAGATTTCTACACAATATCTGAACTCTCTTGACAGCATTAACAATAAATGGTCCGGCACCTTTTGTCTGAATACCACAAGGCAGGAGGTAGACTTCTTTAGCCTGAAACTAATGAAGCATCAGCATCAGGGTCTCTCAATTGCAAGGGCCTCTTCTAAGCTCTGTATTTTGTACCCATCATTTGGAGTTTTCTTAAAGAAGGCCCCCATCATGTATAAGCTTCAGGCCCCACAAAACCTGAGGGGACAGTAACACTCCAAAGGGCAATTCAAAGTACTTCCTTACATTGAAATAAAATTGGTCTTCCTACACGTATGCCCAAAATGTCAGCAATGTGTTTTCAGTAATGTAGAGATCTCTCTGAGGTTGGGTGTATTCATGAGTGAGCAGAGTACGTAAGAGGGTTACCTGAAAGTACTACGTTTAGATTTAACCCTCGTTGCTCTTTTTTGCCCCAGCACCTTTACCCAGGCTGTTCCTCTTCCTGGAAGCTTTCACCCCTTTTCTCTGATTAGCTCCTACTTTGCTTTGGATCTCAACTCACACCTCCTCAAGAATGCCCTCCTAGCGCCCCTGATCAGGTCAGATCCTCCTCTGTATTGTTTCATTGCACTGTGCTGCTTCATGGTATATATCACACTGTAATTTCACTCATATTTGCACACTTATTTACTTCATTACTCTCCAACTCCTCCCACCAAATTGAAAGATGTATGAGGCCAGGACATTACCTTCTTCCCTCACCCTGCAAGCCCAGCCTCAGCACAGAGCCTAGCACAATTTATATTTGTAGACTAAAATCAGTAATGCACAATGAAGGTTCAAAGAAGTTGGCAAGAAAAGGTTCTCTGGATTAGGTTAAACACAAGTTCAATATGAAGTAAAAAGTTAATGTTACCAGGAATCACATTTTTAGCTCATTGTAACATACATTCTCTGACAGTTATTTGCTCTCCAACAATGAAATAGGCTCTCTTAAAAAATACAGTATGCCCCTCAAAAGTATGTTTACTACTAAGGATGTTGAAGCTGGAAATTCTATAAAGGGTTAGAGTTGGACTAACTAAAATCAGCTGGACTATTTACAATTCATCTCACCTACAACTGCTGTAACCTGCAGTCACTGACATAGAGCTTTTATTGACATTTGTGATGATCTGCATGTGTGTGGATATGGTACTATGTTTAACAAGGAAGATATTAAATAGAACTAAACAGTTCCTATTAGAGTTGTGTATTTAATATAGATAAAAACCAACATACAAGAGTAGGGATATATAAGCAAATAGAAACATGACCACTGATAACTAATTCAAGAATGAATAAAGATTCTTTCCAAGATGGAGTAACAGGGGCTGAATTTAACCTCCCAATTGAAACAACTAGAAAATAAAACAACACATATGAAACAATGGTTTTCAAAAAAAAATTGGAAACTAAGCAGCACAGGCCTGTGGTCGCTGAGAGGAGGGAAGTAAAGAAGGTGACTCCTGCGATAGAACAGCCTCTTTCCTAGAGGCTGTGACACAGGAAGGAGGAGCCACCCGAGCCTGTAGTCTTGCTGAGCGGAAAAGGGAGAGGCCACAGTGGCTAGGATTTGTGGAGCAGAGTGCCAGACAGGAGGGGGCTGCACAGAGAAATTTAAAGAGAGGTCCCTTCTAATCTTTGGCTGAAAGCTAATCTGCACCCACAGGAGAGGAAACCACCAGGGCTGGGAAAGAACCGTGAGGATGAACAGGCAGCAACCTTTTGGAACTCCTCATACAGGGCTGGGAATGATTCATGTTCCCGTCAGCCAGAGGGGGAAGGCCTCTTAATGCAAAGGATATCAGGGAAGGTGTCTTGCCAATGGGTTTCAGCCCCCGGCAAGTTCCTATGGATTCAGTGTGACAAAGAAATGACAGTAGAATGTGCTTGGGGTGAAAAGGTTTATTATCAGCTTTTTCTGCCGATGGTAGGTCGAACACTAGCATCTCTGCCTCCGCCCAGCGCACTGGGCCGAGCTCTCTATATAGTGCAAATAATAACTTATGACCTATGGGTGTGGAAGCAGGAGCCTAGCAACAGGCCAGTTACATCATCAAGTGGTTAAAGTTCAGTGAGAATCCTGGCCATAGGAACTCCAACTTCCCCACAGCAGGCATTGCCAAACTGCAGCCCACCGACCAAATCCAGCCCACAGACTTGTTATGAACAGCTTACAAACTAAGGATGATTTTTATATTCTTAAAGGATTATAAAAACACACAAAGAAAAATATGCAACAGAGACTATATAGGTCCTGCAGAGGCTAAACTATTTACTATATGGCCCACCAAAAAGAGTTTGCCAATTCCTGAAATAGTATTGAGAAAGTTATCAGCTTAGTAGTGGAGATAAATTAGCCCCAAGCTAAAGACTGCTCTCAGCTCACCCTAACAAACTTAAAAGCAGTCCTCGAAAGGATCCTACTAATTCCTAGTAACTTAGCTAGCAATAATCAAAATCTAACACTATTTGATGAAATAGAACATAATCCATCACTCCAAAACGTAAAATTCAAGTTGGGTAAAAAATTGCCAGACTTGTAAAGAAACAAAAAAATAATAATCATCTTGTATTATTTATCTCTTGCTTTATAACAAATACCCCCAAAACTTCAAATAATAATCATTTATTATTTCTTATGGTTTCTGTGAATCAGGAATTCTGACAGAACATAGTGGGAAATTCTTGTTTCTTCTTCACAATGTTTGGGGCCAAAGGTGGAAGACTTGAAGTCTGGGGGCTAGAATTTTCTGAAGGTTCACTCATCTATGTAGCTGGCAGTTAACGCTGTTGGCCACCTTTTGTGGGGAAAGAGTTAACCATACAGGTCTGGTTGCTTATTCCCTGCATGTCTCCAAGAGAAGCTGGAACCATGAATGACCATTGGCCAACCCCTGGTAATGCATCCATGGGGTGTCAGGGACTGACGATTTTGTTCTGTACACCTGGAGCAATGGGCTGTGCTATCCCTGCTTATCAAGTTGCTTTGCTCAAGTATCAAGATTAATGATGTGCACCTGGTTTCATTGTCAGGCTCCTGAGTCTCAGTTGCCATGGCTGGTTGCATAGCAAGATATTCTTATGAGACCAGCACTCCAAAACAGGCTTGGACCTGAGATTCAACAGGATTCCCTGGTAGAGACACTGCACACACACTCCTATAGTTCACTGCTGGAGAGAGAGCACATCCCGTGTGGCCTCTGTGTGGAACCTTTCTGGACTCTGCCCAGTGAAAATACCTTTTCTGCTTTACTCTGTGTCTTTTGCCCTAATAAACTTTAGCGGTGAATATAATATTCTCTTGAGTCTTGTGAGTCCTTCTGGCTAATCACCAAAGTTGAGGTGGTCATGAGACCCTCAAACAGCATGAAAACCTAATCAAAAGAAAGCTAGATGTGTAAGGTATCCCTTGCAAATTACCCCCAAATATTGAAGTTTAAAACAACAAACATTTATTACTCACTGTTCCTGTGTGTCAGGAATCTGAGGTGGTTTAGTTGGGGGTTCTTGTTCATGGTATGTGGATAAAATAAAGGTTCCTGTGGCCAGGATTCTCACCAGGCCCTGGTTGGCTAGCTCACTGCACAGGTGTGGGCAGTATGTTGCTATTGACTTTATATATAACAGCCCAGCCAGTGCTCTAGGCGACATGGTGGCACAGCTGCAAGGCTGCAGGAGAGCAGAGCAGAGGCTGGGCTGGTGGCACCACCGAGGACAGAGGCCCAGAGGACGGTTGTGTGGGCAGAGAGGCCCAGAGGCAGAGACCAGCTTGTTGCATGCAGACTCGCTCTGAGTGAAGAGGATTTTAGTAACTGACCTGCCACTGTGGGAATAAAATTGGGTATAACCCTTTCACCCCAAGAATGTTTTACTGTCATTTCTTTGGTCACACTGAATCCATAGTGAACTTGCCTGGGGCTGAAACCCATCGGCAAGACACAGTCTTCACAGTCTAGGTGACAGGCTTAGTTGGGTCTTGGAGGATCGGCATCCCAGCCCACTTACCTGGCAGTTGGCGGGAGGCTCCAGCTCTTTGCCGCGTGGATTCTCCATAGAGCTGCTCATGGCATAACTTCCCCTAGAGGAAGTGGTCCAAGAAAGAGAGATTGAGTAAAAGGGAGGGCCTATGTCAGAAGTCACAGTTTTCTATAATCTAATCTCAGAAGTAAAATAACTTCATTTTACCATATTTTATTTGTTACACAGACCAAATCTGGTACAGTGTGAGGGAGGACCACACAGGAGTGTGTGTACCAGAAAGTGGGGGTCATCAGGGACCACCTTGGAGGCCACTAAAATAGCCATACTAACATCAGACGAGGTAGATTCCAGACACAGGACTATTATTCAGGGATAAAGAGGGACATTTCATAACAGTAAAGGGGTCAATTCCTCAAGAAGATGAAAAATCCTAAATGTAGATACTGAGCTCCATGCCTAACTCATAGACCCAAACAGAGGTTTTCTCCATTTGTGTTTATTGTTACAAACGTTTTCTGGAGGCGATATTTGGCATATTTCTAAGTCCACCTATGCTTTATCATCATCTTCATCCTAGTTGTCCTCATCAGCTTCAAAGGAATCCAAAATCCAATATATTTTTTTCTTTTAGGAAATAATTATGGAGATACTATTTTTAAAAAGTTCATTTGTAAATACTTCTGCTTTAAATAAAGCTCAGTGGGAAAAAATTACCTAACTGTTAAGAAAGGGCATGGGGATTTCAAGAAATCAGAGTTCAGCAAGGCAAGCAGGAAGTCGTAACCACAAATGAGAAACAAGGCCAAAGCGGCAAAAGGTGAGGCAATGGATGGATGCTTTTAATGGTTGAGAGGCCAGCAAAGCTCAAGACTGAGGATGTCTGGAAAGTGGGGAGGAGGCCATGAGTGTGTGAGGCTCAGACTTCACAACCACGGACATCTTGGTACCAAGTACAGTGCTGGGCAAATCAGCAAATTAATATGAAATGTTTACTGTTTTATGGAAAAAGTCAGTCTGTAATGGGAGGGCCTGCCAAAATGGACCAACAGCTTTAAAGATACCACTTGAATAAGGAATCCAGAATGTAGACTCTTACGTTTCAAGACGAGTTTATCCTGTCTCTTCCTAAATTCTAACAATTTGTGATAAGAAGAAAATTAAGATCTGGAAGAGATTTCTATACAAGAATCAAAATGGGCAAATTTCAGATTTCCCCTGGCATTTGAGACTCTCCATGATCTGCCTTCTATTTACTTTTCTTGATTTTTCTATCAGTTCTACCCAGTGGACATCTGCCACTCCAGTCACATTGACCAAAAACTACATTTTCTTGATTTAATTTGTACATTTCTCCCCACTTTTTATTACCCCTAAATTAAGAAGTGTTTTACAACCAGTGCATTTGGGTTATGGCCCTCCTTTAAACATGTCCTATATTATTTTCTATCTGAGATTTGGCTAAAAGTATTTTTTCTTCTTTCATCATTGTAAATACAATGAATCTTTCCAGACCCAATTTACTTCCAAAGTCTCCTAAAAAAAAAAAAAACCAAAAAGCTTCCTGATCAGCCCTTCCAAGAGTTAATTTACTTTCTTCTGACCAACAAAGGTACCAAAATTTAAGTTTACACATTCTATACTACTTAACATTGTAGTTATATGTGTCCCTGTCTTATTTCTCTTTCCAGATTATATCAAGTATTCAGGGATAAAAACTATGTCTCTTACAACCTTACATTTTTCATAGCAACATGCACATATTTTCCTTATCTTGACTGATAAATATTACCTCAGTGAATGAAGGAATGAATTAATAACTGTATACAATTATGCTTAAAGAATACAATTTCTTGGGGGGTAGGAGGGTGGGAAAAATAGGTGAAGGGGATAAAGAGGCATAAACCACCAATTGTAAAATAAGTCACAGGGATGAAAAGTACAGCACAGGGAATATAATCAACAATACTGTAATATCTTTGTATGGTGACAGATGGTAACTACACTTATCAAGGTGAGCATTTTGTCATGTATATTTGTAATGTATAATTGTCAAATCACCATGTTGTATGTCTGAAACCAAATAATATTTCTTATCAACAATACTTCAATTTAAAAAATACAACTTAATACAAAAGAATGGGAACAATAACAATATGAGAAGATGTCTACAGCACATGATTAAATAGGGGAAAAAGCAAGCTGTAGCACAGCACATATAGAATGACTTTATTTTTGCTAAATAACCAAAGTCCTCCCTAATGTATACGATATGAATGTCCATGTATACATAGAACGTGATTTGGGAGAACTCAAACCTAATGGTTAACATTTATTATCTCTGGAAAGTGGGAAGAAGGCAATGAAATCATGAAAGTTAACAACAGACTTTCCCTTTTTAGTTGTTTACTTCACACACACACACATTTGTTATTGGCTTTGGATTTTTAAAAATCCACTAAGTATGTGAATTAGTTTTGCAGTTAATATTAAAGTGAAAGAAAGGAAAGAGCTGCCTATCTTTCAGGTATGTGGCTTTATGGTAAACGGGAAAGAGAAAGCTAAAAATTCAATACATTTAAAGTTGTGAGTTATGATATATGACAACCAAGAAATAAGATAGATTCAGATAACTATAGAAAAAATAGCTTTCAGAACCCAGATGTGGCAGAATTCTGGGCCTAGTACCTTGGTGGATTTAAAACCCACTACCACACAAAGCAAAGTGGAAAGTTAGGTCAGTGGGCCAGAGTGTGGAAGTAAGTTATTTTAACAAAAGAGCCCCTTGCTTATGTTGAGGTATAACTGAAACAAGATTCCTGTTCAACAGACATCTTCCAAATATGTTTTTCCTCATAAGAGTGGCCACATTATAGGCATGCTGCAAGTAGGGAAAATGGTGTATTTATATTTACTCCCAGGGACACCATTGATGTTAACTAAACTCACTATATGAGTAAGGTATTTGTATCTTTATATTTAGTTACAACAGTTACTTTTTTTTTTTTTTTTTGAGAGGGCATCTCTCATATTTATTGATCAAATGGTTGTTAACAACAATAAAATTCAGTATAGGGGGGTCAATGCTCAATGTACAATCATTAATCCATCTCAAGCCTAATTCTCGTCAGTCTCCAATCTTCTGAAGCATAACGAACAAGTTCTTACATGGTGAACGAATTCTTACATAGTGAATAAATTCTTACATGGTGAACAGTACAAGGGCATTCATCACAGAAACTTTCGGTTTTGATCACACATTATGACCCATAAACAATCAGTCAAATATGAATATTCATTTGATTTTTGTACTTGATTTATATGTTGATCCCACATTTCTCCCTCTATTATTATTATTATTTTTATTTTTAATAAAATGCTGAAGTGGTAGGTAGATGCAAGATAAAGATAGAAAACATAGTTTAGTGCTGTAAGAGGGCAAATGTAGATGATCAGATGATCAGGTGTGTGCCTATGGACTAAGTATTAATCCAGGCTAGACAAGGGCAGCAAAACATCCACGGATGCATAAGATTTCTCTGAAAGCAGCGGGGGTGAGGTTCTGAGCCACACCTCTGTTGATCCCCAAATTCTCACATGATGGCCCCCATGCGACTGTGCCTGTCTTAGGTTGTTCCTCCCTTGAGGAATCTTACCCGTCTCTGGCTAACCAGCCATCTTCCAGGGCCATAGAGGGAAATGTAAAGTTGGTAAGTGAGAGAGAAGCCATATTGTTTGAAAAGGTTAGCTTTTTACTTCTTTGCAGATTTATGCCCTGTGGCTTCTATGCCCAGCACTTGTCTCGAGGTATCTTTACCACCTGGAGGAATTATGATACTCGGTAAATTCGATATGAGGCACGAATTCTATTTAAGGGTTGTAATTAGGAAGGAAGAAGAAAAGCTATAGAGGTAGCATATGGAAGGAAACATGGGAGGATTGATTATTTCTTTGACATATCTTCTTGTAGAGTACCTTAAGTATGTATAGGTTTTAAACTACTAACTAATTTGCACACACATATTAACATAATAGGAATACGGTGACATAAACAAAGCAAATCTATAATTACCATCCATCTCCAGTGAAGCCGAGAAAACCATTTAGGCACCCTAGGCATTTGCGAAAATTTATCTATGCTATGATGGATATTGTCCAACTGTACTTGAACAATCAGACAAATTAAAGCAGCCCATTTCTGTGATCTGTTCACATCCCATATGTTCTTTTAACTGTAGATAGTCTATAGTCATGAGATTTTGGACTGCTACAACTTGCACCCCTCCCAACTCCTGGTTGAGTTCCAACAGTACAGATCCGGTCAAATTCGTTGTCTCACTGTATGCACATGCCAGCCTAGACATCTCCCTCCTCATTCCTATGGCAAGTCCAGGAGACGGTGGACTGGATGCAGCCACAACAGCAGCATCGCCCGGATCCCTGTGGAGGCTTTTTGATGATCATCCCCCTGGCACAAGTCCTCCAGAGAGTGCCAATGCCGGAAGCTGCTCCTCATATCGTATCTTAGTTCATTTTCTGGGTATCCAAGCTAGGCCTTGATCTTCTGCATAGAAACAAACAGACCCTTTGCCCACAGTTTGACATGCCCTCTATACCACTGTGCAGAACTCATTGGAGGTCAGCACACAGTAACTGCTTTTTTTTTTTTTTTTTTTTTATTAAGAGAAAGGAATATTATCAGAAAACAGTACCTCCATAGCTGATCATCTGACACCCTTTAAGTGATCAACATTAAGGATATTTAAAGCATGCGTTGATCTTTGATTAACCAATAGTTTTATCCTATCAGGGAGTAATCCCCCTTTTCTTTCTTTCTTTCTTTCTTTTTTTTTTTTTAATTTTTAATCTACACTTACATGAAGAATACTATGTTTACTATGCTCTCCACTATATCAGGTCCCCCCTAACAACCACATTACGGTTACTGTCCATCAGCTTAGCAAAATGTTATAGAGTCACTACTTGTCCTCTCTGTGTTGTACAGCCCACCCTCCCCTTTCTCCCTCCCCCCCATGCATGCTAATCTTAATACCCACCTTCTTCTTCCCCCCCCCTTATCCCTCTCTGCCCACCAATCCTCCCCAGTTCCTTTCCCTTTGGTACCTGTTAGTCCATTTTTGGGTTCTGTAATTCTGTTGCTGTTTTGTTCCTTCAGTTTTTCCTTTGTTCCTATACTCCTCAGATGAGTGAAATCATTTGGTATTTCTCTTTCTCTGCTTGGCTTATTTCACTGAGCATAATACTCTCCAGCTCCATCCATGTTGCTGCAAATGGTTGGATTTTTCCACTTTTTATGGCTGAGTAGTATTCCATTGTGTATATGTACCACATCTTCTTTATCCATTCATCTACCGATGGACATTTAGGTTGCTTCCAATTCTTGGCGATTGTAAATAGTGCTGCAATAAACATAGGGGTGCATCTGTCTTTCTCAAACTTGATTGCTGTGTTCTTAGGGTAAATTCCTAGGAGTGGAATTCCTGGGTTATATGGTAGGTCTGTTTTGAGCATTTTGATGAACCTCCATACTGCTTTCCACAATGGTTGAACTAATTTACATTCCCACCAGAAGTGTAGAAGGGTTCCCCTTTCTCCACAGCCTCGCCAACATTTGTTGTTGTTTGTCTTTTGGATGGCAGCTATCCTTACTGGTGTGAGGTGATGCCTCATTGTAGTTTTAATTTGCATTTCTCTGATAATTAGTGATGTGGAGCATGTTTTCATGTGTCTGTTGGCCATCTGTATTTCTTTTTTAGAGAACTGTCTGTTCAGTTCCTCTGCCCATTTTTTAATTGGGTTATTTGTTTTTTGTTTGTTGAGGCATGTGAGCTCTTTATATATTCTGGACGTCAAGCCTTTATGGGATCTGTCATTTTCAAATATATTCTCCCATACTGTAGGGTTCCTTTTTGTTCTATTGATGGTGTCTTTTCGCTGTACAGAAGCTTTTCAGTTTAATGTAGTCCCACTTGCTCATTTTTGCTGTTGTTTTCCTTGCCCGGGGTGATATGTTCAAGAAGAGGTCACTCATGTTTATGTCTAAGAGGTTTTTGCCTATGTTTTTTTCCAAGAGTTTAATGGTTTCATGACTTACATTCAGGTCTTTGACCCATTTTGAGTTTACCTTTGTATATGGGGTTAGACAATGGTCCAGTTTCATTCTCCTACATGTAGCTGTCCAGTTTTGCCAACACCATCTGTTGAAGAGACTGTCATTTTGCCATTGTATGTCCATGGCTCCTTTATCAAATATTAATTGACCATATATGTTTGGGTTAATGTCTGGAGTCTCTAATCTGTTCCACTGGTCTGTGGCTCTGTTCTTGTGCCAGTACCAAATTATCTTGATTACTATGGCTTTGTAGTAGAGCTTGAAGTTGGGGAGTGAGATCCCCCCTACTTTATTCTTCTTTTTCAGGATTGCTTTGGCTATTCGGGGTCTTTGGTGTTTCCATATGAATTTTTGAATTATTTGTTCCAATTCATTGAAGAATATTGCTGGTAATTTGAGAGGGATTGCATCAAATCTGTATATTGCTTTGGGCAGGATGGCCATTTTGATGATATTAATTCTTCCTAGCCATGAGCATGGGATGAGTTTCCATTTATTAGTGTCCCCTTTAATTTCTCTTAAGAGTGACTTGTAGTTTTCAGAGTATAAGTCTTTCACTTCTTTGGTTAGGTTTATTCCTAGGTATTTTATTCTTTTTGATGCAATGGTGAATGGAATTGTTTTCCTGATTTCTCTTTCTATTGTTTCATTGTTAGTGTATAGGAAAGCTACAGATTTCTGTGTGTTAATTTTGTATCCTGTAACTTTGCTGTATTCCGATATCAGTTCTAGTAGTTTTGGAGTGGAGTCTTTAGGGTTTTTTATGTACAGTATCATATCATCTGCAAATAGTGACAGTTTAACTTCTTCTTTACCAATCTGGATTCCTTGTATTTCTTTGTTTTGTCTGATTGCCGTGGCTAGGACCTCCAGTTCTATGTTAAATAACAGTGGGGAGAGTGGGCATCCCTGTCTTGTTCCTGATCTCAGAGGAAATGCTTTCAGCTTCTCGCTGTTCAGTATAATGCTGGCTGCGGGTTTATCATATATGGCCTTTATTATGTTGAGGTACTTGCCCTCTATTCCCATTTTGCTGAGAGTTTTTATCATGAATGGATGTTGAATTTTGTCAAATGCTTTTTCAGCATCTATGGAGATGATCAAGTGGTTTTTGTCTTTCTTTTTGTTGATGTGGTGGATGATGTTGATGGATTTTCGAATGTTATACCATCCTTGCATCCCTGGGATGAACCCCACTTGGTCATGGTGTATGATCCTTTTGATATACTGTTGAATTCTGTTTGCTAATATTTTATTGTGTATTTTTGCATCTACATTCATCGCATATTGGTCTGTAATTTTCTTTTTTGGTGGGGTCTTTGCCTGGTTTTGGTATTAGGGTAATGTTGGCTTCATAGAATGAGTTTGGGAGTGAGTATTCCCTCTTCTTTTATTTTGTGGAACACTTTAAGGAGAATGGGTATTATGTCTTCTCTGTGTGTCTGATAAAATTCCGAGGTAAATCCGTCCGGCCTTGGGGTTTTGTTCTTGGGTAGTTTTTTGATTACCGTTTCAATTTCTTTGTTCGTAATTGGTATGTTTAACTTTTGTGTTTCTTCCTTGGTCAGTCTTGGGAGGTTGTATTTTTCTAGAAAGTTGTCCATTTCTTCTAGGTTTTCCAGCTTGTTGGCATATAGGTTTTCATAGTAGTCTTTAACAATTCTTTGTATTTCTGTGGAGTCTGTCGTGATTTTTCCATTCTCATTTCTGATTATGTTGATTTGTGTTGATTCTCTTTTTCTCTTAATAAGTTGGGCTAGAGGCTTATCTATTTTGTTTATTTTCTCGAAGAACCAGCTCTTGGTTTTGTTGATTTTTGCTATTGTTTTATTCTTCTCAATTTTGTTTATTTCTTCTCTGATCTTTATTATATCCCTCCTTCTGCTGACTTTAGGCCTCATTTGTTCTTCTTTTTCCAGTTTTGATAATTGTGATGTTAGACTATTCATTTGGGATTGTTCTTCCTTCTTCAAGTGTGCCTGGATTGCTATATATATACTTTCCTCTTAAGACTGCTTTCACTGTGTCCCACAGAAGTTGGGTCTTAGTGTTGTTGTTGTCATTTGTTTCTATATATTCCTTGATCTTTATTTTGATTTGTTCATTGATCCATTGATTATTTAGTAGCATGTTGTTAAGCCTCCATGTGTTTGTGAGCCTTTTTGTTTTCTTTGTAGAATTTATTTCTACTTTCATACCTTTGTGGTCTGAAAAATTGGTTGGTAAAATTTCAATATTTTGGAATTTACTGAGGCTCTTTTTGTGAGCTAGTATGTGGTCTATTCTGGAGAATGTTCCATGTGCACTTGAGAAGAATGTATATCCTGTTGCTTTTGGATGTAGAGTTCTATAGATGTCTATTAGGTCCATCTGTTCTAGTGTGTTGTTCAGTGCCTGTGTGTCCTTACTTATTTTCTGACCGGTGGATCTATCCTTTGGGGTGAATGGTGTGTTGAAGTCTCCTACAAAGAATGCATTGCAGTCTATTTCCCTCTTTAGTTCTGTTAGTATTTGCTTCACATATGCTGGTGCTCCTGTATTGGGTGCATATATATTTAGAATGGTTATATCCTCTTGTTGGCCTGAGCCCTTTATCATTATGTAGTATCCTTCTTTATCTCTTGCTACTTTCTGTGTTTTGAAGTCTATTTTGTCTGATATTAGTACTGCAACCCCTGCTTTCTTCTCACTGTTGTTTGCCTGAAATATGTTTTTCCATCCCTTGACTTTTAGTCTATGCTTATCTTTGGTTTAAGGTGAGTTTCTTGTAAGTAGCATATAGAAGGGTCTTGCTTTTTTATCCATTCTATTACTCTATGTCTTTTGATTGGTGCATTAAGTCCATTTACATTTAGGGTGACTATTGAGAGATATGTAGTTATTGCCATTGCAGGCTTTAGATTCGTGGTTACCAAAGGTTCAAGGTTAGCTTCTTTAGTATCTTACTGCCTAACTCAGCTCGCTTATTGAGCTGTTATATACACTGTCTGGAGATTCTTTTCTTCTCTCCCTTCTTATTCCTCCTCCTCCCTTCTTCATATGTTGGGTGTTTTGTTCTGTGCTCTTTTTAGGGGTGCTCCCATCTAGAGCAGTCCCTGTAGGATGCCCTGTAGAGGTGGTTTGTGGGAAGCAAATTCCCTCAGCTTTTGCTTGTCTGGGAACTGTTTAATCCTGCCATCATATTTAAATGATAGTTGTGCTGGATACAGTATCCTTGGTTCAAGGCCCTTCTGTTTCATTGCATTAAGTATATCATGCCATTCTCTTCTGGCCTGTAGGGTTTCTGTCGAGAAGTCTGATGTTAGCCTGATGGGTTTTCCTTTATAGGTGACTTTTTTCTCTCTAGCTGCCTTTAAAACTCTTTCCTTGTCCTTGATCCTTGCCATTTTAATTACTATGTGTCTTGGTGTTGTCCTCCTTGGATCCTTTCTGTTGGGGGTTCTGTGTAATTCCATGGTCTGTTCGATTATTTCCTCCCCCAATTTGGGGACGTTTTCAGCGATTATTTCTTCAAAGAGACTTTCTATCCCTTTTCCTCTTTCCTCTTCTTCTGTTATCCCTATAATACGAATATTATTCCTTTTGGCTTGGTCACATAGTTCTCTTAGTGTTGTTTCATTCCTGGAGATCCTTTTATCTCTCTCTATGTCAGCTTCTATACGTTCCTGTTCTCTGGCTTCTATTCCTTCAATGGCCTCTTGCATCTTATCCATTCTGCTTATAAATTCTTCCAGGGATTGTTTCACTTCTGTGATCTCCTTCCTGACATCTGTGATCTCCTTCCGGACTTCATCCCACTGCTCTTGCATTTTTCTCTGCATCTCATCCCATTGCTCTTGCATTTTTCTCTGCATCTCTGTCAGCATGTTCATGATTTTTATTTTGAATTCTTTTTCAGGAGGACTGGTTAGGTCTGTCTCCTTCTCAGGTGTTGTCTCTGTGATCTTTGTCTGCCTGTAGTTTTGCCTTTTCATGGTGATAGAGATAGTTTGCAGAGCTGGTACAAGTGACCGCTGGAAGAGCTTCCCTTCTTGTTGGTTTGTGGCCTTCCTCTCCTGGGAGAATAGCGACCTCTAGTGGCTTGTGCTGGGCAGCTGTGTGCAGACAGGGCTTCTGCTTCCTGCCCGGTTGCTAGGGGGTTTACCTCCGCTGTTGCTGTGGGTGTGGCCTGGCTGGGGCTGCTCCTCCAAAATGGTGGAGCCCCGTTGGAGGAGGAGCGGCCGGGAGGCTATTTTTCTCCATAAGGGGCCTCTGTGCTCCCTGCTGCCCAGGGGGTTAGAGTGCCCAGAGATCCCCAGATTCCCTGCCTCTGGTCTAAGTGACCTGTCCTGCCCCTTAAAGACTTCCAAAAAGCACTCTCCAAACCAAAACAACAACAGCAACAATGAGAGAGGGAACAGAAAAAAAAAATAGGAAAAAACATGTGATTTTTTTTTTTTTGTCCTCAGGCACCGGTCCCAGGCACCCACTCACTGGTCCTGCTGCCCTGTCTCCCTAGCACCAGGGTCCCTGTCCCTTCAAGGCTTCCAAAAAGCACCCACCCACCGGTCCGGCAGGGAGAAACGCGCGATATTCTTTGTCCTCAGGCGCTGTTCCCAGGCACCCGCTCACCAGTCCCACCGCCCTGCCTCCCTAGCACCGGGGTCCCTGTCCCTTTAAGGCTTCCAAAAAGCACTCGCCAAAAAGAGAAAAAAAAAGGGGAAAAACGCGCGATTTCCTCCGTCCTCAGGTGCCGGTCTCAGGCACCCGCCCACCAGTCCCGCAGGGAAAGACACGGGATATTCTTTGTCCTCAGGCGCCGGTCCCAGGCACCCGCTCACCGGTCCCGCCACCCTGCCTCCCTAGCAACGGGGGCCCTGTCTCTTTAAGGCTTCCAAAAAGCACTCACCAAAAAAAAAAACCCGCTGCGGTTTCTTTCCACCCGCCGGGAGCCGGGGGGAGGGGCGCTCGGGTCCCACCGGGCCGGGGCTTGTATCTTACCCCCTTCGCAAGGTGCTGGGTTCTTGCAGGTGTGAATGTGGTCTGGATGTTGTCCTGTGTCCTGTGGTCTCTATTTTAGGAAGATTTTTCTTTGTTATATTTTCATAGCTCTATGTGTTTTTGGGAGGAGATTTCTACTGCTCTACTCACGCCGCCATCCTGGCTCCGCCCTCCTACATTTTTATTTAAAAAAAAATTTTTTTTACTGCTAACCATGTACCAGGCACTGTACTGTTTCACAGGTTTTATTTTATTGGTGCCTCCTAACAACCCTATAATATTCTCTCCATTTCACAGATGAAGAAACTGAGGCTTAGATGAGTTAAACAAGTAATGAAGACAGGTTTGAACGCAGGAAGTCTGTTAATCAATGCTAAATCCCTTACTCCTGCCCTCTCCGTAAAGGTGTCTTTCACATAATCATATCTATTATTGTTAGACTTCCCACTATTCCTTATTTCACTTTCCTGCCCCACTATTATATGAAGGTATGTCCTAACTACTTATTTCTCTGCCAACATAACACAAGAATCACCATCACACATCTCAGATTAGTTCTTCCATCCACTCAGCCTCCTTTTTCATTAAAAACGTAAAGCATGTTCTGCTGGAGGCTTATGTATCCAAATATTACTATTTCCTCTTACTACATGTTGTAGCTCCACCATTCCTTAATTCACCTATTTTTGGATAGTACATACATTCAGCTTTATTTAGTGTGGAGAGAGAGAAGTATGTTAATCTTGGCATGAAGCAATATAGGTTCACAATTCCTAATCCATGACTGGCTTCTAAATTATTATTAGAAGCCAGATCATGGAGAGTCTGGAATGCCCAGCGAAATCTCAGTTACTCGTTTTGATTCTTTGAAGACCAAGGAGGTTTGATAAATGGAAGACTTTTCAGAACTCACTTTGTGGAAGGAAGCCGAGGAGACAGTTTCTGTTGAGGCTTCAGAAATGTAAAGGAATCACAAGGTCCTTGAGTGCTTGAGATTAAAACAATGTAACAATGTAGTCCACCCCTACGGTGGACTCAGTGGTATGGAACAGTTTATTGATCATAGTCATGGAAGCCCACTAGTTTATACTAGGGTATCCGGGTAACCTTTACAGAGATAGATTAAAATATAACTAGCATCTTGGATACACCTATAAGTGACCTAATAGCTCCCCCTGCAACACTCTCAGAGGCTCAGCCTTTGAATAGGAATCTGCTGAGCCAGTGCCGGCACTAATAAACTGTGCTTCTCACCAACTATTGGTGTCGCAATGCAACTTGTTCTTAGTTCGCGCCGTTTCTGCAACATTTCCTGGGGGCTCGTTCAGGATTCAAGGACGATGTATTGACCTCCTTTGTCACCTGGGCACTGTCCCGGGGACATAGGGAGAAGTGAGTTCATCTGGCACGGAAAGACAGTTGTTCTTCAGGGTACACGCCCCTCCCGACGGATGGGGGACATAACCCGAACGCACAACGGAACCCGGTAAAATGTGAGAACTAGTGGGGAGCCTCCACCCGACTGACTGGTAAGAACGCGGGTTCAAGGTAGACCTGTCTTAAGAGACAGAATGGGAGCCTGGTCACCTCGCCGGGACAGCAAAGTAGCCCCATCTGGGTGGTGAAAACGCGACCCAAGGAAAAAGGGCAAGGGTGGAAGTGTGGTGAAACTCTGGTAAATGGTGAACGTGTGAGACGTGGCCTGGCTACGGAGCAAGTGTGAGTCCCAATCCGCAGTTCCGTGGCAATCCTCATACGGTTAAGGGTGGCCCTCCTCAGAGGGACCCTGACTGGGAATTACACCGCCCTGCCAGTGCCAAGAGGTGCCTGAAATATCTCTGAGAGGAGAGCACCGGGAGATGGATGACGTCTTCCTTCTTAAGCACGTCTTCCTACCTCATTCTTTCTACCTCATTTCCCCAACCCGAATAACCCTTTATGTAAGTGTGTGTGTATACAGGCAAAGGGAGGTATAGGTGGTCGGCAGAGTAAGCACACCCCCTTAGAGTGCATGCTTAGGAACTTCAGGAAGGGTTTCAGAAATGATTATGGTGTCAAGCTTAGTCCTGAGAAAACTCCGGACATGCTGTGCAGCAGACTGGGTCTCCTTTGAGGTCAGATGGCCATCTGAGGGATCTCTAGATAGATGGTTAATTGGCAAAATCTTTCGGGTAGTCACAGGGGGCCCCAGCCTCCCAGACCAGTTTTCTTACATTGCCTGTTGGCAAGATGCTGTCCTGTTCAAGCCGTCCTGGCTGAAAGCGTGCTTAGAAGAGAAGTGTAAAATCATGATGGCCTGAGTAGCGATGTCTTCCAAGTGCCCTCCCAATCCAAAGAAGCTATCCTCACCAGTGAACCGGAGGAGACGCCTCCACCCTACATTCCTCCACCCATTTACCCACTTTTGCCAACCACCCCACCATCTGTCAAGTCCACTGAGGGGTCCCAGGTGGAGAGTGACCTAGATGAAGCTATGGAGGGTGCTGCCATTTGGGCACCATCCCCTCTGCCACTAACCCCAGAGCCTCCAGTACTGACCCCACAGCTTCCCTACCTCGGGGAAGTAGGGGAAGAGGGGCCAATCTACCTCGGGCGGAGACTCCCCAGGGAACCACAAGCCAGGAGCTCTGCAGATGCCCCTGCGTGAGACACGTGGCCCTGTCTACTAGGACCAGGACGGGAATGTTCAAGGGGGACAGTGAGTCTTTGTTTACCAGCCATTCACTACTCCTGACCTTTTAAATTGGAAGAATCAAACTCCACCTTATTCTGAAAAACCTCAGGCCATAATTGACTTGTTATAATCTATAATCCAAACTCATAAACTCACCTGGACTAATGTCTGCCAACTCCTCCTAATGTTACTCAATACAGAGGAAAGGCACTGAGTAACCCAGGCGGCCACGAAGTGGCTGTAAGACCCTGCCCCGGGTGGAACTCTCAACACCCAGTGTACGCCCAGAATCAGTTCCCAGGGAAGACCCCCACTGGGACCCAAATGATGACTGGGACTACCAAAACTTAAAATGGTATCAGGAAGATCTTATAAGTGGAATGAAAGAAGGAAGGAAAAGGGCCATAAATATAGCCAAAATCTCTGACATCCTCCAGGGACCCAAAGAGAGTCCAGCTACAAGAGGCTGTGTGAGGCCTTCAGGCTCTGCACCCCGTTTGACCAAAGCACCAGTAAGCCAGCAGATGGTTAATGCTGCCTTTGTCAGTCAAGCCCAGGGAGACATTAGGCGAAAGTTACAGAAGCTTGAGGGCTTCACTGGGAAGAAAGCAAGTGAGCTGATGGAGGTGGCAACTAAAGTTTTTGTTAACAGAGACCAAGAGGCCCGACTGGAGGCTGATAGATAAAGAAAAAGGCAGATCTCCTCACAGCAGCTCTAGCAGAACATTCAAAAGGGCCTCGTAAGTCTGCTCCATCAGGCAGGGGCTGAGGGGGTGGGGATAGACCTGAGAAACAGCGGTTCTGGGGAAAACATGCACCCACTGCCGCCCAGAAGGACTTCATAAAAACGCATGTTCCCAAAAAAGAGGGAAGCCCAGGCCAGATTCTGAAGCTCGAGGAAGGGAGCAAGCAGTGCAGGGGCAGTATCAGCCCCAGAGACCAGCCTTCAAGAGCCCAGAAGAGGACTTTACTGGCCTTGCAGAAATGAAAGGCTATGAAAAGAAACAGGACCGACCGGGCTCCAACCCCCTTGGTCCCGAGGAGCCTATGGTCCGAATGAAGGTAGGGGGCCAAATAATGGACTTCATGGTGCACACTGGGGCTGAACACTCAGTGGTTACTCAGCAGGTGGCCCCTCTCTCCCAATGGCAGGCGACCATCGTAGGCGCCCTGGAAGCAGGTCGTACTGGCCCTTCTTGACGCCTGGGCGGTGTGCCTCAGGGTGTCATGAGGTTGTTCATGAGTTTCTATACCTACCAGACTGCCCTGTGGTTCCTATGGGACATGATCTCTTGGGAAAACTTCAGGCCCAAATAACTTTTGACTCCTGAGGGCTTGCAGCCTTAACCCTAGGGGTGCCAAAGCAAAGACTTTGACTCTCACAGTTCCCCAGAGAGAAGAGTGGCATCTCTTTAGTTGCCCAGACCACACCTCAGAAATCCTTGAAATGCCCTTCCAGGTTCCCAGAGTCTGGGCAGAAGACAGTCCCCCGGGGCTTCAAAAATCCTCCCAGTATATTTGGGTCAGCCCTGGCCTCAGACTTGAAGGCATTCCCTGCCGACCAGCTCAGCTGTGCTCCACTTCAACATGTGGACAGCCTTCTCCTTGCAGGACCCACAGAGAAGGAATACCGCAGGGGACAGAGAGGCTCCTCCACCTACTACAGGGAGCTGGATATAAGGTACCAAAGAAGAAGGCCCAAATCTGCCTAGAGAAAGTTAAGTACCTGGGCTTTCACCTCTGACACAGACAGCAGCAACTTGGACTAGAAAGGAAACAAATTGTTTGTGCAATCCCCACCCCCCAAACCAGGCATCAGTTTCAGGAATTCTTAGGTGCAGCAGGATTCTGCCAGACCTGGGTTTCCAACTTCTCAGTTAAGCCTCAAAGGGGGCTGAACAGGAGCTGCTACTTTGGGAAAAGGAACAGGAGAAGACCTTTCAAATAATAAAACAGACCCTCACCAATACCCCAGCTCTGGGACTCCCAAATCCCTCAAAATATTTTTCTTGTATGTGCATGAGTGGTCAGGATTTATGGTTGGGGTACTTACCCAGGTGTTGGGGTCCTGGCACTGACCAGTGATGTATCCATCAAATCAGTTAGAGCCTGTGTCTCAAGGATGACTGTCGTTCCTCCAGACCCTGGCTGCAATGGCCCTCCTGGGGGTAGAAGCTGACATGTTGACTCTGGGGCAGGACCTAACTATCAGAGTGCCACACAATGGACTGTAAGATACAGTCCTGGCTCACAAATGTTCAAATGGTCAGATACCAGGGAATGTTGTGTGAAAACCCCCACATTCACCTTGAGGTTGTGAGGATGCTAAGCCCAGCCACCTTACTGCCGGTCAGTCCTGGGCCCCAGATCATGACTGCTATGAAGAAATGGATGAGGTTTTCTCCAGTAGGCCAGACTTACCAGATCAGCCTTTCCCCTACCCAGAGGTAGAGTACTTTACGGACGGCAGCAGTTTCATCCAAGATGGGAGGCAACTGGCTGGTTACTCAGTTACTTTAAATTCCACTATAGAGGCCAAGCCTTTGCCGGCAGGCACCTCTGCCCAAGAGGCGTAACTAATTGTTCTTCTCCAAGCACTCCAATTGGCAGCAGGAGTTCAGGTGAATATCTACACTGATTCCAAATATACCTTTACTACTGTTCATGTGCATGCAGCCCTCTACAAAGAGAAAGGGCTAATTAACTCAAGAGGAAAAGACATTAAACATGGCAAGGAAATCCTTGAACTGCTAGATGCTGTATGGGCTCCTAAAAAGTTGGCGGTCATACATGGCCGAGGGCACCAGAAGGGTGACACTCTAATTTCTGCAGGGAACCAGAGAGCCGACTGGCAGGCAAAGCACAAAGTGCATGGCCTGAGGGAGTGACGCGCAACTGGCAATCCTATCATGTGCCCTATTTCCCACTCCACTGGCTAACTGGGACCCACATTACTCCCAGCAAGAAAAGGAGTGGTTTGAGACCGAGCCCAAAGCATACCTCACTGGAGGGTGGTGAATGTTAAACAATGGGAAAATAGTCATTCCCAAGTCCCTGGCACCAACTGTTGTAAGACAGTTTCACCAAGAAACTCGCCTGGGCTGGACCTCCTTAGAGTCCTCCCTATACAAGCACTTCTATGTTTCAAGACTAGATAGCATTGCTGGGGCCGTGTGCAAGAGATGTGAGGTCTGCGCCTGGAACAACCCAAGACAAGAATGGAGACAAGCACAGAAGGCCCTCCCTTTGAAAACATAACAGTAGATTTTACTGAGTTGCCTAGTGTCCGTGAGTATTGGTATCTGTTGGTGATTGTGTGCACCTTCTCTGGATGGGTAGAGCGTTCCCCACTCACACTGAAACTGCCCAGGAGGTGACTTGAATCCTCCTGAGAGAAATTATTCCCCGTTTGGGGATTGTAATTACTACTATAAGTCCGACAATGGACTAGACTTTATGGCCGAGATAGCACAGCTGGTGGCAAGGGAGCTCAAAATTACCTGGAAGCTGCACATAGCATATCAAGCCCAAAGCTGGGGGAAGCAGAGAATGAACCAGACCCTAGAAAAGCAACTCAGCCAAGTGCTCCAGGAGACCCACCTCCATTGGGATCAAGTACTGCCAGTAGCTCTTTTAAGAACAAGATCCAGCTCCAGTAGGCAGACAGGGCTGTCCCTTTTCAGGATCCTCTACGGCCATCCTCCTCCTCTCATTAAGGGCATTAAAGAAGACCTAGGGAACTAGGTAACCTCACCTTAAAGCAACAAATGGAGGCACTAGGCACCACCCTGTCTTCCCTAAACCAGTGGGTCAGGGAAATGTTGCCAGTTAGCCTCACTATGGAGGTTCAGCCCTTTAAGCCAGGGCATTCAGTATGGGTTAAGGAATGAATTTACAATTCCTAAAGCTCCTCTGGAGGTAACCTTTTACTGTTATTTTGTCCACCCCTACCGTTGGTAAAGGTGGCAGAAGTCATTCCCTGGATAATCACAGCCAAACGAAGCCTGCCAGCCAGTAGGAGTGCATTCGATGCAGTGTCCCCCTGCAAGCTAACCATTCAGAGACAGGCCCCCACAATCCAAAGGCATCAGAGAACTACAGCCCTGCTTTGGTCACTCCAGAAGCTGACCAATCTACACACGGCAGAAACTTGAGGAATCAGCACCTGGAAGATGCATAACCTGTTACTGTTATTAGTAACTGTGGGTACCCTACTCTTAAAATCCAGAGGTGTCCTGGCAGAAAACTCTTGTGACAAATGTATATTGGCTACTAAATCAGGTCAGGGCATCACAAAAACCTTGCTGTATCACACTTGTTTCTCCAGCTTTCCAGGAACTAGCATAGGATGGTGGAATCACAATAACACTATTTACTCTATTTGTCAACAGGGTGATCAGTACACTTGTTTTGACCCCCAGTTACTCCCTAACTGAAGAGTGGCTAGAGGTCCGGAGACATCCTAGTGGGACCTTGATTAACCAAACCCAAATTCTTAACCCCAAACAGCCAGTATCTTTATTCTTTGATGTGTGCCAGGCCATAGGTAATACTTGGTCAACCTATAGTCTGCCATGTGGCGGCTCACAATGGGAAAAGGAATATCGACTTAATGGTAAGTGTATATATGATGAGCCCTCAGTTTGGTCTGGCTGTGCTGACGAAGTTGAGTTTTCCTGTCCCTGTTGGAGTTGTGTATCATGGGCCACCTGGCAAAGTAAGAGTAAAATCGCATTCCTCCAAATGAGTGTTGCCACACCAGACTGTCAGACAGGAACCTGTAATCCTGTTAACTTCGCCATCCTGGATCTAGAGGAACCTAAATGGAGAGCAGGACACCAGACTGCTGTACTTATCAATGGATGGGGCACAGATCCCGGACCCTGTTGCTTTCAATAGGGTCACAGTCTCCCTCCAAGCCTCATCTCATGAGGTCTTTCATTCCTTTTGTGAAGAAATAAGTAGCAATCCGCCTCCCCATTCCTCCACAGTAAGAAACCTGTTTCTGGCCCTGGCAGAGGCTATAGCCCAATATTTAAGTGTCTCTTCTTGCTATGTATGTGGGGGAACCAGTATGGAGGATCAGTGGCCTTGGGAAGCCAGAGAACTAGACCCCTGGGAGCCCTACAATAAGACACAGTACCCCAGGCATGCTACCAGGGTTTGGCTGCTGAAAACCTCAACTGCAGGGAAAAACTGTCTCACCAGGTGGGGAGGACAATTTCACACCTCTGTTGGGAGCCTGGCATGCCAGGGATAAAAGTTCTATAATGCATCTGCCCAGGAAACCCAATGGTGGGGATCCCCAAATCACACCGAACCAAACCCTCACCCCTTATCTAACTTTACTCACCTCAGACAAGCCTGGGACAATGTTGCTGCAGAAATCAAGCAGCAGGCCCAGGAGGGCTATACTGGATATGTGGAAGGGCCGCCTATACGAAATTTCCTCGATGTTGGTCTGGATCTGGGGACTATCTGCCCTTCCTTCTTCCTTCCCCCACTAACCAGGGGAGAACATCTGGGAGTCCCCATATATGAAAGCCGAGGAAGCCAGAGGAGAGGTGCGCCCTGCAAGTTGGAGGCTGGAAGGATGACCAATGGCCCACTGAACAAATACTTCACGATATGGCCCTGCTACACAGGCGGAGGACGGATCCTATCGTACCGCACCCCCATCTACATATTAAACCAGATCATCAGGTTATAGGCTGTAGTTGAAATTGTAACCAATGAGACTGAAAAGGCTCTCAATATATTGGCCAGGCAACAGACTAAAATGTACAATGCTATCTATCAAAACCGCTTAGCCTCTGAAGGAGGAGTCTGTGGGAAATTTAATCTTAGCAACTGCTATTTACAAATAAATGATGAAGGGAAAGTTATAGAAGAAATTACTGACAGAATGAGGAAAGTAGCCCACGTCCCAGTTCAAACCTGGAAGGGCTGGAGTTCAGATGAACTGTTTGAAGGCTGGTTCTCAACCTTTGGAGGATTCAAAACCCTGATAAGTGTAACACCCTTAATCTTAGGAATCTGCCTGATCCTTCCGTGGCTTGCTCCCTTAGTGCTGTGGTTTGTCACCACACTCATTGAAACTTTAATTGAAAGGAAAATGGCATCCCAAGTAGTTATTGTAGAAATATAAGCCCCTAGACCAAAATGAGCAGCTTGAAGACCCAGATGATGCTCTGTAGTCGTAAAGAGGTGTGAGTCCTAAAGGGGGGAATGTGGTAGGAAGTCGAGGAGACAAAGTTTCTGTTGAGGCTTCAGGAATGTAAAGGAATTACAAGGTCCTTGAGTGCTTGAGGTTAGACAATGTAACAAGGTATTCCCCCCCACAGGGACTCAGTGGTATGGAACAGCTTCTTGATCATAGTCATGGAGGCCCATTAGTTTAGAGTAGGGTATCTGGGTAACCTTTACAGAGATAGATTAAAATATAACTAGTATCTTGGATACACCTATAAATGGCCTAATAGCCCTCACTGCAACATTTCCTGGGTGCTGACTCCCCCTCAACCTTGTAGTGAATGTATAAAAGGCATGGCCCTGTTGCACTCAAGGCTTAGCCTTTGGATAGGAATCTGCTGAGCCAGTGCCGGCACTAAGAAACTCTGATTCTCACCAAGGTCTCGGTGCCCAGACTCCTTGTTCGTAGTTCCTGCGGTTCCTGCAACAATTTGGCATCAAAGCCTAGCCCAACCTGAACTCATCTGGCAACACAAGCTGCCCTGAACTGAGTAGAGACTATTTTAACCTTCACTGCCCACAGTTACTGTGAATGTTCACACGTTTCACTGCTGAATTACCAACTTGTTGTATTACAGGGTGCTGTTCAGACCTCACTCAGGGTTTTTGGATAATATGGCATGTTCACCTTTTTACCTATTCAAGATCCAAAAAGTCCTAAACTAAAAAACACTTTCAGGCCCAAAGGGTTTCAGAGAAGTGATTTCAGATGTACATTTCCTTTCTTATACCTGCCATCCCACCTTTTATAAAAAGAGTTAAAGTTAAGTGTTTTTTCCCAAGCTATCACTTTGATTTGCTGAATGACTACAGCCATGTTATGCAAACACTTTGTGATTCAGAAAATCCCAAGTGAACCTTTTCTAATTTTACTCTTATCCAGAAGTCATTACATAGTCCTTGCCAACTGCTTCCTCATTCACTGATTGGGAGCCACTAAAACATTTTTCCCCAAAGGATTAAATTTTACCCTCTCAGCAGTGTCTAAATATGGGAGACTCCTTTATTAGGCCATTGGTTGGTTGGTTGATTGACTTCTTGGACTATGCAAAGCACTTTATAATCCCATGTATGATTAGATTAACTATGATATGATTAAGATTAAGGTGATCCAGATAAGCCCCAACTTCCTGACTCATCTGTGTTTTTTCAATCTGAACTTTCCAGATACATTTACACAAACTTACAGGGTTAATTTTCCCATTCATCTGTCATGTGATTTACTGATGTTCTGGCATGCTTTCCCAGCCTTTGGTGCTGAACTATAGCATCTGTACACTAAATCTGGCACTTCAGGAATCTAAAACCTGCCACAGAATTATCAGCCATTAAGTGAAGTTTTCCATGACAGGTGTCTGAGTCATGAAACTTAATTATAAGAGCCAAGGAAAGATTCCCAAGCAAGGGTGCGGGAAAAACACTTCTGACTTAAGGCACTTCCTTGCATTTCTGTGGTAAATCAGTTGCTATGACAGTAGACTCCCTCAGAGAACGTGTATCTAAGTGCTTAAAATAGCCAGAGTGCTTTTCGCTAATGAATCAGAATTCTGCAAGGAATTACTGAGCCTTACAGTATTTATATGAGCACTGTTTCAGTGATCAATAACTAGAGTTACGCAGTAGGGTTGAAAACATTCTAGTGCTCAGGGCTTTTAAATTTTAGCAGAGAAAAAAAGAATTCCTTATTGTTTAACACATACAGGTATATGTGCCTGTTATTTTAAAACCCTTCCATTCAGTTCAAGTTTGAAATAATTTTGACTTGAAGTCTGCACTTAAAAGCACTCATTAATCCTTATAACAGCCATGTGGCATAAATAAAAGCAATTATGCTGACTTTACAGGAGACTTATGAAAGATGTCAAGTATATTTCCACCGTCAAGTACATTTTTCATTCAGATGTAAACCTGAAGACCTCAGACCTTTTACTCTCTGAGGAATGGCTATGTGATAATCACTACTTTTCTCTATGTACCAAGTTATTCTCAGTGCTTCTCAAGACCTGCCCTTTATCTTTCCAGAGTATTTGTTGGGCAAGCAAAGGGGATGGAGAACTGCAGAAGGGAGGCTCCCTCAGCAAATGGAGGAGGGGGTGTGCTACCCAGGCTCTTGTGGGTTAGCGTTAGCTCTCTGAGTTGTCATCCTTGCTAGCAAGCATCCAGGGCACCAACTCCCTTAGCTGTCCGTTGCCGACCAGCCCACGCTCCTCTCACTCCTTAATCCTTCTGTGGAGTTTCCTTCATCAGCCATTGCGCACAGACCTCATTCTGCTGCCAAAAGCAGTGCATGGCCTGTCAGACTTGATGTGCACAGGCCTATTACCAAATGGGAACTGAAAGCCAGAGAATTTCATCTCCATGAGGCACCAGGGCTATTTCAAAAAGCAGAAGTGCCAGATTCATCCTTTAGTGATGGTCCTCAAAGGGTGATTGGAGAGTGCAGAGAAAAACCCTTAAGGAATCTGAAATAATATACTGTAGGTGGGGAATTCTGGAAAGAGAAAACATGCTACAGACATTTTTCTACTTCTTCTCTCTCTTTTTAAATAGCTACACACCTTGGGTTTTGTGCAAAGCACATATTTCACTAAATGGAACTTCATTCAAGTTCTCTCATCCTATAACATTTACTTATTTAGTATTCTACTCCACTTAACCTTTCTCTCTTTTTTGTTTCAGTAAATATAGCTATAATGATACCAGAAATCCATTGAGCCAGATGGTGCTTACTGAGCATAAGGAGAAGCCAGCAAAGGCTACAGGCTGGGCTTGCCCTCTGAGAGCTCACATTCTGGGGGCCTGAGAATGCCTGAGAAGCAAAGCCTTTATAAGAAAGTCATTTGTGGGGGGCTGCTTTGAAGGTGTGGCATTTGTTGGAAAAGAATAGGATGTATTGGTCTACATTAAATATTCAGGATTAAGTATCAAAATGAAATCCTATAATAGGCTTTGGGATAACTCCAAATTTGAATTGTGGGGAATAAATGTTCTTGGCATTATCCTGGAGGTTTTTGGAAGAAAAGAGCTATAAAGACTCTAAGGCCTTGTCTAAAATAATACTAAAACCACTAGTCAAAAGTTGAACTATTTTAAAACAAATAATAAAAAGATACATTGTTAATGTCTCTGTATTCTTTGAAAGGAATTTAGCCAAAGATATATGTTAAGTAGTTACTCATTTCAGGCAACATGACTGTACCAGTTGCTCATCTATGCAGTGAGTATGTGAGGGTTGCAAGTAGGCCTTTCATTCTGTGTGCCTCCCAGGGTCTCGGGTTTGCTGGTGGACCTGATCCTTCCCTCTGCTTCCTCAGAGCCCTAGGTCCTCTCACTTCCAGGTCGAACTATACTCACGTGGTCTCTGAAGAGATGCCGTAGCCTTTCCCTGCAACCCTCTGCTTGACCAACTTCACTATTAGGAAATACCTTCTTACCAGGTTTCTTCTGAAAATCTAGGCCCATTTTTTTTTTTGTATTCTGCTGAGAACTTACTAATAGACATCCTCATGGCACCACTACATAAAACAGCTTTGTCCAGAGCCAACCCAGGCTCTGCCAAAGAAGGATTCCCTAGTCCAGGAAATCGATCCACTAAACAATCTGGCTCTGCCTTTAACGCTCCTGTGGGCACAGGTTAAATGACAGTCTGGTCAGGAAATCATGTTTGGGACCTGGACTCAGAAACAGGTGTCAACATCTATAGCTATAGATTAGCAGGACCAAAACATCCAGTCAAGGGTCTGCCAGTCTTCCAGGTCCTAAATGAGACTGAAAAAGATAAATTGATTTGGAGAACTGCCTGGACACTACTCATGAAAACTACATCAGCAACTTTTAATTATTTTTAACAATAGATATCCATCTAAATGAATCTCAAACTAGCAAGGGAAATATTATCTCAAGTTCACTGGAAAAGGCTCAAGCTGTGGAGTTACTGGGAATGCTAGACCAGAGACAGACAGCCCTTAGGGGCCAGTGAGCAGGCCAGGCGGGCAGAGCCACCTGACATGGGTACAACAGTGAACCACAAATGATTCTCAGGGACACTAAGGAGCTGCCCCTTCCATCATGACCTCCACAGAGGACAGTGGCCGAACAGGTTTGCGTGAGCAGTGAGCTCATGCCAGTGGAGCGCATGAGTACAAAAGATCATTTTTGCCTATAACTTTTATAGATATATCTCTGTAGCCTTTTTTCCAACTTGTTAATTAATAAGTTTACAAGTCTCTCTATTCTACTAGCTTTCACCTAGAAGTTATTGTCTTCCGAATTTTAACCAATTATTCCAAATATCAGTCCAAATCAGAATTCTTTATTCTGGCAAAAATTTCAAGCTGTTTATACTGTTTTTTTAACCTAGCAGAGTGCGTCACACCAGCTTTGTATACACGGGTATCTAGAACAGTAACACACAGTAAGTCCAGCCCAACCCATCTAATTCTGTGCATTTCATCACCAGGGGCCACAAAGGCCTAAATAAAAGCATCCACTGGTATGTTTTGTGTATGCCCTTCCCATTTTTTTCCACACACATAAATTTATATATGTTTGGCACTGTTACCTATAAAATAAAAAGTTGAAAGTAACCTAAATGTCCAAAATTGGGGAAATTTTCAGCTGCATTGTATTATAGCCTATTGCTGAAATATTTAACAGCTATTCCAATGATCCTTAGAAAATTATGTAGCAATGTATATAATCAAAGGGTCAGGGTACAAAATATATGTATGCTTTGATACAATTTATGTTAAAATAAATGTACACGTGGTAAAAATAAATGTACATGTGGTGGGAAGGACTTAAAGGACAATGCAAACCTGATTAATAGTTGATGTTTCAGGGTAGGATGACTATGGGTCATTTCCTTCTTATTTTTCAAAATTTTCAAATGCTGCTACAGTGTTTTTATACAAAATTGAACATATTATACATACCCACATGCCTGCATCTTCAAAGATAGTTCAGGACTTTGCTAGGCCTTGGTGTGAATATTATCAGTTAGAATAAGAGAAATAAAAGATCTTATCCAAACTGTGTCGACCCGAGGGGATTTATGAGGATCTATCATTGGAAAGTTCAGAGGCTAGACTGCCCTCAAGGTGAGCTATTCCAGAGCTTCATGGGGTCCTCAGTGCTGGGGATCCTTTTCTTTTAGCTCTGCCTTGATACATGTATCAGGCTTTTTGTCACATTTCTACCTTGTGGCAGAAAATGGCTGCAGCATCTCCATATCAGAGAAAGAGCAAGGTCATCTTTCCCCCAAACCATCAGACAAGGGTCTTTCTTTCACTCTGCTTGGACCAATGTGGACCAATTGCTGAGAGCCAGGGACTGCTCCACTGGGGAAAGGGTGAATTATGCCAGCCCATCAGCAGTCCACAGTAGGCTGGTTATGTTCATAAACACTTGCCGCCCCTCCCTGTGGGAGGGTTATGCTCCCCACCCCATTGACATCAGGTCTGGCCATAACTTGCTCTGGCTGTTGCCATATAAAATACCAGAGTTCAATGGCACAATGTGACATAGTTATTTAATGCTACAGTTGGCTGCTCCAAAACTCTTTGTTCCTTCTGCCAGGTAAGCCCTTCAGAGGCAGTGCTGTACCCTCTTTCCCCTCCACCAAAACTCATGACAATATTCCAGACAGAATCTTAACTGGCAACCTGGGGTCAAGAATGAAGATGAAACTGAGCAGAACTGCAGCCAAGCCACAGTGCCCAGGTAGCATAAGCTGCTGCAGTTTGGGGCTCCTATTGCCTAGAAACTTCTGACAGGGCTTGGGTCCTGGCTTAACTGTTTCCTAGCTATGTGACCTGGAACAAGCTGTTTCATTTCTCTGCACTTATTTTCTGTATTTGTAATAAAAGATGAAGGTAAAATTCCTGGCACATACCAAAAAGTGACAACTATTATTATTTGTTAAAAATAGGAATTATAGGGGCGGAGCCAGGATGGTGGCGTGAGTAGAGCAGTGGAAATCTCCTCCCAAAAACACATAGATCTATGAAAATATAACAAAGAAAACTCTTCCTAAAATAGAGACCAGAGGACACAGGACAACATCCAGACCACATCCACACCTGCAAGAACCCAGCGCCTTGCAAAGGGGGTAAGATACAAGCCCTGGCCCACTGGGACCCAAGCGCCCCTCCCCCCGGCTCCTGGCAGGTGGAAAGAAACCGGAGCGGTTTTTTTTTGGCGACTGCTTTTTGGAAGCTTAAAGGGACAGGGACCCCGGTGCTAGGAAGGCAGGGCGGCGGGACCGGTGAGCGGGTGCCTGGGACTGGCGCCCGAGGACAAAGAATATGGCGCGTTTTTCTCTGCAGGACCGGTGGGCGGGTGCCTGAGGACAGAGGAAATCGCGCATTTTTCCCCTTTTTTTTTTTTTCCCTTTTTGGCGAGTCCTTTTTGGAAGCCTTAAAGGGACAGGGACCCTGGTGCTAGAGAGGCAGAGCAGCAGGACCAGTGAGCGGGTGCCTGGGACCGGCGCCTGAGGACAAAGAATATCGTGCGTTTTTCCCTGCAGGACCAGTGGGCGGGTGCCTGAGACTGGAGCCTGAGGACGGAGGAAATCGCTCATTTTTCCCTTTTTTTTCTCTTTTTGGCAAGTGCTTTTTGGAAGCCTTAAAGGGACAGGGACCCCAATACCAGCAAAACAGGGTAGCAAGATTGGTGAGCGGGTGCCTGAGACCGGCGCCTGGGGACAAAGAAAATCGCGCATTTTTCCCAAAACTAGGGAGGCAGGGCAGCGGGACCGGTGGGCGGGGGCCTGGGGCCGGCGCCTAAGGACAAAGAAAATCGCGCATTTTTCCCCTTTTTTTTTTTTTTTCTGGCAAGTGCTTTTTGGAAGCCTTGGAGGGACAGGGACCCCAATACCACGGAGGCAGGGCAGCAAGACTGGTGGGCAGGTGCCTGGGACGGGTGCCTGAGGACAAAGAAAATCTCACGTTTCTCCCGTTTTTTCCTTTTTGGCAAGTGCTTTTTGGAGGCCTTAGGGGGACATGGACCCCAGTGCCAGGGAGGCAGGGCGGAAGGGCAACAGGGCCAGTGAGCAGGTGCCTGGGATCAGTGCCTGGGGATGGAGAGGGTCATGCGTTTCTCCCTTTTTTTTTTGGCGAGTGTTTTTTGGAGGCCTTGGACAGACAGGGACCCCAGTGCTAGGGAGGCAGGGCGGCAGGACCGGTGTGCGGGTGCCTGGGACCGGTGCCTGAGGACAAACAATATCACGTGTTTTTCACTTTTTTATTTTTATTTTTTGGCGGGTGCTTTTTGGAAGCCTTGAAGGGACAGGGACCCCGGTGCTAGGGAGGCAGGGTAGCAGGACCAGTGAGCAGATGCCTGGGACCAGCGCCAGAGGACAAAAAAAATCGCGTGTTTTTTCCTTTTTTTTTTTTTTTTTTCTGTTTCCTCTCTCATTGTTGCTGCTGTTGTTTTGGTTTCGAGAGTGCTTTTTGGAAGTCTTAAAGCAGTAGGACAGGTCACTTAGACCAGAGACAGGGAATCTGTGGATCTCTGGGCACTCTAAACCCCTGGGCAACAGGGAGCACAGAGGCCCCTGATGGAGATAAATAGCCTCCCGGCTGCTCCCCCTGCAACAGGGCTCCACCATTTTGGAGGAGCAGCCCCAGCCAGGCCACACCCACAGCAACAGCAGAGATAAACTCCATAGCAAACGAGCAGGTAGCAGAAGCCCTGTCTGTGCACAGCTGACAAGCATAAGCCACTAGAGGTCGCTATTCTCCCAGGAGAGTAAGGCCACAAACCAACAAGAAGGGAAGCTCTTCCAACAGTCACTCGTACCAGCTCTGCAAACTATCGCTATCACCATGAAAAGGCAAAACTACAGGCAGACAAAGATCACAGAGACAACACCTGAGAAGGAGACAGACCTAACCAGTCCTCCTGAATAAGAATTCAAAAAAAAATCATGAACATGCTGACAGAGATGCAGAGACAAATGCAAGAGCAATGGGATGAGATGCAGAGAAAAATGCAAGAGCAATGGGATGAAGTCTGGAGGGAGATCACAGATGTCAGGAAGGAGATCATAGAAGTGAAACAATCCCTGGAATGATTTATAAGCAGAATGGATAAGATGCAAGAGGCCATTGAAGGAATAGAAGCCAGAGAACAGGAACGTATAGAAGCTGACATAGAGAGAGATAAAAGAATCTCCAGGAATGAAACAACACAAAGAGAACTATGTGACCAATCCAAAAGGAATAATATTCATATTATAGGGGTACCAGAAGAAGAAGAAAGAGGAAAAGGGATAGAAAGTCTCTTTGAAGAAATAATTGCTGAAAACTTCCCCAAACTGGGGGAGGAAATAATCGAACAGACCATGGAATTACACAGAATCCCCAACAGAAAGGATCCAAGGAGGACAACACCAAGACACATAGTAATTAAAATGGCAAGGATCAAGGACAAGGAAAGACTTTTAAAGGCAGCTAGAGAGAAAAAGGTCACCTATAAAGGAAAACCCATCAGGCTAACATCAGACTTCTCGACAGAAATCCTACAGGCCAGAAGAGAATGGCGTGATATATTTAATGCAATGAAACAGAGGGGCCTTGAACCAAGGATACTGTATCCAGCATGACTATCATTTAAATATGATGGCAGGATTAAACAATTCCCAGACAAGCAAAAGCTGAGGAATTTTGCTTCCCACAAACCACCTCTACAGGGCATCCAACAGGGACTGCTCTAGATGGGAGTACTCCTAAAAAGAGCACAGAACAAAACACACAACATATGAAGAATGGAGGAGAAGGAATAAGAAGGGAGAGAAGAAAAGAATCTCCAGACAGTGTATATAAAAGCTCAATAAGCAAGCTGAGTTAGGCAGTAAGATACTAAAGAAGCTAACCTTGAACCTTTGGTAACCACGAATCTAAAGCCTGCAATGGCAATAACTACATATCTCTCAATAGTAACCCTAAATGTAAAAGGACTTAATGCACCAATCAAAAGACACGGAGTAATAGAATGGATAAAAAAGCAAGACCCATCTATATGCTGCTTACAAGAAACTCACCTCAAACCCGAAGACAAGCACAGACTAAAAGTCAAGGGATGGAAAAAGATATTTCAGGCAAACAACAGTGAGAAGAAAGCAGGGGTTACAGTACTAATATCAGACAAAATAGACTTCAAAACACAGAAAGTAACAAGAGATAAAGAAGGACACTACATAATGATAAAGGGCTCAGTCCAACAAGAGGATATAACCATTCTAAATATATATGCACCCAATACAGGAGCACCAGCATATGTGAAACAAATACTAACAGAACTAAAGAGGGAAATAGACTGCAATGCATTCTTTGTAGGAGACTTCAACACACCACTCACCCCAAAGGATAGATCCACTGGGCAGAAAATAAGTAAGAACACACAGGCACTGAACAACACACTAGAACAGATGGACCTAATAGACATCTATAGAACTCTACATCCGAAAGCAACAGGATATACATTCTTCTCAAGTGCACATGGAACAGTCTCCAGAATAGGCCACATACTAGCTCACAAAAAGAGCCTCAGTAAATTCCAAAATATTGAAATTCTACCAACCAATTTTTCAGACCACAAAGGTATAAAAGTAGAAATAAATTCTACAAAGAAAACTAAAAGGCTCACAAACACATGGAGGCTTAACAACATGCTACTAAATAATCAATGGATCAATGAACAAATCAAAATAAAGATCAAGGAATATATAGGAACAAATGACAACAACAATACAAAGCCCCAACTTCTGTGGGACACAGCGAAAGCAGTCTTAAGAGGAAAGTATATAGCAATCCAGGCACACTTGAAGAAGGAAGAACAATCCCAAATGAATAGTCTAACATCACAATTATTGAAACTGGAAAAAGAAGAACAAATGAGGCCTAAAGTCAGCAGAAGGAGGGACATAATAAAGATCAGAGAAGAAATAAAATTGAGAAGAATAAAACAATAGCAAAAATCAACGAAACCAAGAGCTGGTTCTTTGAGAAAATAAACAAAATACCTAGGAATAAACCTAACCAAAGAAGTGAAAGACTTATACTCTGAAAACTACAAGTCACTCTTAAGAGAAATTAAAGGGGACACTAATAAATGGAAACTCATCCCATGCTCATGGCTAGGAAGAATTAATATCATCAAAATGGCCATCCTGCCCAAAGCAATATACAGATTTGATGCAATCCCTCTCAAATTACCAGCAACATTCTTCAATGAATTGGAACAAATAATTCAAAAATTCATATGGAAACACCAAAGATCCCAAATAGCCAAAGCAATCCTGAAAAAGAAGAATAAAGTAGGGGGGATCTCACTCCCCAACTTCAAGCTCTACTACAAAGCCATAGTAATCAAGACAATTTGGTACTGGCACAAGAACAGAGCCACAGACCAGTGGAACAGATTAGAGACTCCAGACATTAACCCAAACATGTATGGTCAATTAATATTTGATAAAGGAGCCATTGACATACAATGGCAAAATGACAGTCTCTTCAACAGATGGTGCTGGCAAAACTGGACAGCTACATGTAGAAGAATGAAACTGGACCATTGTCTAACCTCATATACAAAGGTAAACTCAAAATGGATCAAAGACCTGAATGTAAGTCATGAAACCATTAAACTCTTGGAAAAAAACATAGGCAAAAACCTCTTAGACATAAACATGAGTGACCTCTTCTTGAACATATCACCCCGGGCAAGGAAAACAACAGCAAAAATGAGCAAGTGGGACTACATTAAACTGAAAAGCTTCTGTACAGTGAAAAGACACCATCAATAGAACAAAAAGGAACCCTACAGTATGGGAGAATATATTTGAAAATGACAGATCCCATAAAGGCTTGACGTCCAGAATATATAAAGAGCTCACATGCCTCAACAAACAAAAAACAAATAACCCAATTAAAAAATGGGCAGAGGAACTGAACAGACAGTTCTCTAAAAAAGAAATACAGATGGCCAACAGACACATGAAAACATGCTCCACATCGCTAATTATCAGAGAAATGCAAATTAAAACTACAATGAGGTATCACCTCACACCAGTAAGGATAGCTGCCATCCAAAAGACAAACAACAACAAATGTTGGCGAGGCTCTGGAGAAAGGGGAACCCTCCTACACTGCTGGTGGGAATGTAAATTAGTTCAACCATTGTAGAAAGCAGTATGGAGGTTCATCAAAATGCTCAAAACAGACCTACCATTTGACCCAGGAATTCCACTCCTAGGAATTTACCCTAAGAATGCAGCAATCATGTTTGAGAAAGACAGATGCACCCCTATGTTTATCGCAGCACTATTTACAATCGCCAAGAATTGGAAGCAACCTAAATGTCCATCGGTAGATGAATGGATAAAGAAGAAGTGGTACATATACACAATGGAATACTACTCAGCCATAAAAAGTGGAAAAATCCAACCATTTGCAGCAACATGGATGGAGCTGGAGGGTATTATGCTCAGTGAAATAAGCCAAGCAGAGAAAGAGAAATACCAAATGATTTCACTCATCTGTGGAGTGTAAGAATAAAGGAAAAACTGAAAGAACAAAACAGCAACAGAATTACAGAACCCAAAAATGGACTAACAGGTACCAAAGGGAAAGGAACTGGGGAGGATGGATGGGCAGGGAGGGATAAGGGGGAGGAAGAAGAAGGGGGGTATTAAGATTAGCATGCATGGGGGGGAGGGAGAAAGGGGAGGGTGGGCTGTACAACACAGAGAGGACAAGTAGTGATTCTACAACATTTTGCTAAGCTGATGGACAGTAACCATAATGTGGTTGTTAGGGGGGACCTGATATAGGGGAGAGCATAGTAAACATAGTATCTTTCATGTAAGTGTAGATTAAAGATTTAAAAAAAAAAGAAAGAAAGAAAGAAAGAAAAGGGGGATTACTCCTTGATAGGATAAAACTATTGGTAAATAAAAGATCAATGCATGCTTTAAATATCCTTAATGTTGATCACTTAAAGGGTGTCAGATGATCAGCTATGGAGGTACTCTTTTCTGATAATATTCCTTTCTCTTAATAAAAAAAAAAAAAAAAAAAAAAGCAGTTTCTGTGTGCTGACCTCCAATGAGTTCTGCACAGTGGTATAGAGGGCATGTCAAAGTGTGGGCAAAGGGTCTGTTTGTTTCTATGCAGAAGATCAAGGCCTAGCTTGGATACCCAGAAAATGAACTAAGATACGATATGAGAAGGAGCTTCCGGCATCAGCACTCTCTGGAGGACTCGTGCAGGGGGATGATCATCAAAAAGCCTCCACAGGGATCCGGACGATGCTGCGGTTGTGGCTGCATCCAGCCCACCGTCTCCTGGACTTGCCATAGGAATGAGGAGGGAGATGTCTAGGCTAGCATGTGCATACAGTGAGACAACGAATTTGACCGGATCTGTACTGTTGGAACTCAACCAGGAGGTGGGAGGGGTGCAAGTTGTAGCACTCCCAAATCTCATGACTATAGACTATCTACAGTTAAAAGAACATATGGGATGTGAACCGATCCCAGAAATGGGCTGCTTTAATTTGTCTGATTTCTCTCAGACTGTTCAAGTACAGTTGGACAATATCCATCATATCACAGACAAATTTTCACAAATGCCTAGGGTGCCTAAATGGTTTTCTTGGCTTCACTGGAGATGGATGGTAATTATAGATTTGCTTTGTTTATGTCACCGTATTCCTATTATGTTAATATGTGAGCGCAAATTAGTTGGTAGTTTAAAACCTATACATGCTTAAGGTACTCTACAAGAAGATATGTCAAAGAAATAATCAATCCTCCCATGTTTTCTTCCATATGCTACCTTTATAGCTTTTCTTCTTCCTTCCTAATTACAACCCTTATATAGAATTCGTGCCTCATATCGAATTTACTGAGTATCATAATTCCTCCAGGTGGTAAAGATACCTCGAGACAAGTGCTGGGCATAGAAGCCACAGGTCATAAATCTGCAAAGAAGTAAAAAGCTATCCTTTTCAAACAATATGGCTTCTCTCTCACTTACCAACTTTACATTTCCCTTTATTGCCCCGGAAGATGACTGGTTAGCCAGACACGGGTAAGATTCCTCAAGGGAGGAACAACCTAAGACAGGCACAGTCGCAGGGGGGCCATCAGGTGAGAAATTGGGGATCAACAGAGGTGAGGCTCAGAACCTCACTCCCCCTGTTTTGAGAGAAATCTTCTGCATCTGTGGATGTTTTGCTGCCCTTGTCTAGCTTGGATTAATACTTAGTCCATAGGCACACACCTGATCATCTGATCATCTATATTTGCCCTCTTACAGCACTAAACTATGTTTTCTACCTTTATCTTGCATCTACCTACCACTTCAGCATTTTATTAAAAATAATAATAATAATAATAATAATAAAGGGAGAAATGTGGGATCAACATATAAATCAAGTATAAAAATCAAACGAATATTCATATTTGACCTGATTGTTTATAGTTCATAATGCGTGATCAAAACCGAAAGTTTCTTTGATGACTGCCCTTGTACTGTTCACCATGTAAGAATTTATTCACTATGTAAGAATTCGTTCACCATGTAAGAACTTGTTCGTTATGATTCAGAAGATTGGAGACTGACGAGAATTAGGCTTGAGATGGATTAATGATTGTGCATTGAGCATTGACCCCCCCTATGCAGAATTTTATTGTTGTTAACAACCATTTGATCAATAAATATGAGAGATGCCCTCTCAAAAATAAAAAATAGGAATTATAATTCTTACTCACATGGGGTATTTTCTTAGAATTTATCTTAGTGATTTTCAAGAGTCAGGTGAAGTGCTGTTATTTTGAAAAGGAGGGATATTGTATTCCTTTTTACAAAAGACAAGTTGCAGACCTAAAGTTTCAGTAGAAATGTTGATTACCTGTAGATAGAACAAGAAATTCTTCCTCAAGGTATAAGTATTAGTTCCTTGGAATGCTTTTTTAAAAAAACGATTAACCCAAAATTTTATATGGAAAAAATGCTTTTTTACATTCTGTACTAAAATAGTTATCCAAAGGTACAGTTGGCTTCATGCAAGTAATTTTGTTTCCTCTGTGAGTTATCTATTATTGATGATAGTCAAGCAAAGAATACTGAAATAGATGATTTTTCTATTCCATTGTGAAAACTTTTGTGCTCCCTGTATTTTTCTCACAAAATCATGATTCTTTGTGTGTGTGTGTGTTGTGTGTGTGTGTGTGTGAGAGAGAGAGAGTGAGAGAGAGAGAGAGAGAGAGAGAGAAAGAGAGAGAGAGAGAGAGAGAAAGAAAGATTATAGTCTGAGGAATGCAATTTAAAAGTAAAATTTCTATATTCTTTTTTCATTGAGATTATAATTATATCTTGACTTGAATCTGAATTAACTTGATTTTGTGATCAATAATAATTTTATATTATGGAACATTTTCTATCTTGACATCCATCACTGACATCTCATACCTAGGATGCTTTTTAAGATGTAGGTTTTTATCTTGCTTAGTTTTCTGGTATACGATAATTAAGAGATGAGGTATTTATGTCCCTTTAGATAAAAAAGGTGCTCTGAAAAATAGAGTGTAAACTACTGCATTAAAGCAGTAGTTCCCATACATTGCTATACAACAGAACTGCCTGAAACTTTACACATACATGTATACACATGTTTCTGGGCCCTACCCCAGGGCCTGTGAATTACAATCTCTGAAAATGGGGATCCAAATTTTTATTTAAAATTCTTCTCAGGGAGTGATATCACCAAGATGGCAACATAGATCATTCCTGACTCTATCCCTTCTTAGAAGAATAACAACTAACACCTATTCAAGAACAAGACACCACTGAGAGAATCCTAGAACATGAGGGTGAGGTTAAAGTACCCCTTTGTACCTCAGAGACCAAGACAGGCTGCATTTAAAGGAAATATGCTTTTGAGAGTACTGAGCTATGAACATCCTTGCCTATGTCTCATGGACCACGTGGGAAATAATTTCCTTTGAGCAGATACCTTTCAGTTACATTGCTAGAGAGGAGGATATGAATAAGCTCATAATTATGAGTTTATGCCAAACTGTAGCACCAAACTTTGTCAAAGCAGATATATCATTTTCGTTCCCACTAGAAATGGATCCCAATGGCTCTGTATTCTCCTTAACATGGGTAATTGTTGTATTTTTCATTAAAATTTTTATTTTTTGCCAATAAAATGTATTTACAATATTTAAAAATTAAGCTTTTGAGACACCCAGATCTTGGCTTCCAAATATCCTTCCTACTTAACGAAGATCCTTGATGAAATGGCTGATTCTAGGGTTAGGGTGGGGAAAATATAAGATGAGCTTGGAACATTTTCTTGTTCTGACTACTTGTCAGAAAGTAGAAAATTGCGCAAAGAATAATGGTGATCATGTCAAAGAACATAGCAGTCTGCTTCATGGGGCCATCTGGGACAATTTAAACATGAAAATAAAGTGATCACAGTAATAGATTATAACCCACTGAATAAAATAAGTTTATATTGATGGAAAAAAGGAAGAAGAGAAGGGAGGGAGGAAAGAAAAGGAAAAGGAAAAGGAAAGGGAAAGGGAAAGAAAGCTCTTACACTAGAATGCCAACTAATAAAAACAGAAGGAGTAATACAATTAGGAAATCACCAGTTAGGCAAGAATCACCAACAGATGCTAAAACAATGGGTGAAAGTTCCATGAGGCATAGAATATTTGCATTGTCTCTAAGTATCTCCCCATAAATTACTTATTAAGATAGTAACTTTACAGTGAAAAGGCCTGGCAGGCACCACCTGTATTGGCTTTAATGTGGACCTCAAAAGATATGTCCACATCTTAACCCCCCAGTATCTGTGAATGTGACCTTATTTGGAAAAAGGATCTTTGCAGATGTAAATGAAAGATCTTAAGATGAAATCATCCTGGATTACTGTGCCCTAAATCCACCAAGAAGGGTCCTTATAAGAGATAGAAGAGGAGAAGGCAAGGACAGAGAGAAAGAGGGGGCCATGTGAAGACAGAGGCAGAGTTTGGATTGAGGCAATGACAAGGAACACCGACAGCCACCAGAAGCCAGGAAATGCCTGGAAAGATTACGCCCTCGACCCTTCAGAGTGAGTATGGCTCTGAAAACACCTTGATTTGGACTCTGGCCTCCATGCTGTGAGAAAAAACTATTCTTGTTTTTTTAAGACACCCAATTTGTAATAATTTGTTACAGTCGCCCTAGGAAACTAATACACAACTTTAACCAAATGATCAGTGTTAATATCACCAATAAAAGGATTAACCTACATCATGTGGTTCCTGACGAGATACACTGAGATGCTCACAACATCACATAATATTCCTGCTAAAACTGCACAGCCTGAATATGATCATAAGGAAATATCAGACAAGTTCAAATTGAGAGCCATTCTAGCAAAAAAGTAGCGTGTACTCTTGAAAAATATTAAGGTTATGAAAACTACTGAAAGGTTGGAACTGCTCTAGATTAAAGGAGGCTAAAGACAATGACAACAAAATACAATGTGTGTCCTTCACTGGAGGCTGAACTGTGAAAAAATAGTTATTTGGGGGGATAATTTGGCAAAATGTGACCAGCGGCTGTGGGTTGGATAATAATATTGTATTAATCTTAAAGGTCCTGTTTTTGTTACTCATATTGTGATCATGTAAGAGAATACCTTTATTCCTAGGAAATATACACTGAACATTAAGGGGGCAGGTATCCTGTCTGCAACTTGTCCCCAAATGATCCAGAAAAAAAATAAAATACCTATGTATATATATATATAGAAAAAGAATGAAAAAGTGCATCTGGCAAATATTAACAAATGGTGCATGAGAGTTCTTTCTACTATCATTACAATCTTTCAGTAACCCTAAAATTTTTCAAAATAAGATGTCAAAAAAATCTTACAAAATAAGACATTAAAAAATCTTAGATTATCATAACATGTAACTGGGTATGTAAACCACTGCATTAAAAGTCAACCATTAAGGCAGTGGTTTTCATCTGGGTGATTTCTGCCTCCCAGAAAACATAGAAATGCTCAGACATTTTTGATGGTCAAAGCCTGCACAGCATGGATGAGACAGGGGTCTGGAGAGGTACTATTGGCATCTAGTGTTTACAGAGGCCAGGAGTGCCACCAAAATGGTAGAATACACAGAACAGCCACTCACAACTAATCAACTAGTCCAAAATGTCAGTAGTGCCACTGTTAAGAAACCTGGCTTTAAGGGAATTATACACCTTCAATGAAATAACCAGATTCTAAACACTGATGGGAAATAGCACCAAATCTGTATAGGTTTAGAGCATTCACTACAGCCAAATTTTATATCAACAATTTTATATTTTACAGGTAAAAATGTATTTGCATTTCAAGACTTGAAAATCACATACAGAAATGCATAAAATCACATATCACACCATACATCAGACAAGAATAGCAGGGGAATGGAGAAATATAGAAGTTCGGCTCATTCATTTTAATATCAACCAAGTGGCTTTCCGAACATTGGACAATAAGCCCTCTGAAAATGTGATTTCAAGGCATTAGAATAGCTCAGTGAAAAAGATAAATAGACTTTTCTCAAACTTAATGACTATACTCATAAAGCAGTGTAAATATATTACATTTACTGATTACCTGGGGTAATACATATCACTTCTTTCTTAATCTAATGACATTTCCAATTTCTGTATTTTTTCAGCATAGGAGAGCTGCACAAACACCATAGCTAATGAGTGATGAATGCCACAGTATTAGTTATGTTTTTGCATAACAAAACAGCCTGCAAACCTCAATGACTCAGTGACAAACATACATTTCTCACTCACTGGCTTGTGCACTGCCCAAGTTGACTCTGCTTCAGGTTCAGCTCTGCTCTGCACATCTCTCACTCTGGGACCAGTGGTTCCCTGAACAGATGGCTGCTATCTCATGGCAGATCATAGAGCCTTAGAATCCAGGCCAAACAGTGCAAGCACGTTTGAGGCCTAGCTCCCATCACATCTGCTAATATTCCATTGGTCAAAGATTATCATGACCAAACCTAAAGACACTGGAGCAGGCTGTATATGCTGTGCCTGCTTTACTGGGAGACCTTGCAATATCACATGGATATGGCTTGCACAAGGATATGGATGTATAATCCCATTGCACAAGCAGCAGAGAGGAACTGAACAGTAATGCAGTAAGAACACTAAAGGCACTCTATAGTAGCAGGTGTTTTATGTATTATTAAATCTTCTCTAAAAAAAGAGCCTTTCTGATACTACTTTCACACATGATGTTAACTCAGGGGCTGGCAAACTTTTTCTGTGAAGAACTACCTAGTACATAATTTCAGCTTTGTGGGCCCAAACAATACAGACTTTATTACACCTGATGTAGCACGAAGGCAGCTACAGACAGTATGTAAATAAGCATATCTGTTTTCCAATAAAAGTCTGTACATGGACACTGAAATTTGAATTTCACACAACTTTTACATGTCACTAAATGGTATTCTTCTTTTGATTTTTTCCAATCATTTAAAAAATGTAAAATCTATTTTTAGTTCATGGGCTGTACACAAAACGTAGTTGGTCAGGTTTGACCCACAGGTCATTGTTTGATGACCCCTGGATTAGCCCCTTAACCAATAAAGTCCTTAGAATTTAGTAATCATAGAAGTATGTATGATAGAAAGAAAAGGCAATAACTGAGGAGTTTACAATAGAGTCGAGGATGTAGAATATATACATGTAAAAACTATTTAGGAATATTTGAAAAGTAATATATATAGTGGGATAAGTCTAAAGTCATGAATGATAGGAGGCATGGTGCCAAGGAGAAGTTATTCAGATACAGTAACTAGGAAAGAATTCCTTGACAAAGTAAGTTTTAGAGATGAGGACATGGTCTCATTGAATGATTACCCCATATTTTTCATACACAGAGAAAAAACTTCTAGAAATAATAAGTTAAGGGATTCCAATCTATAGTCTAGTTCATTTTATGAAGTTTTCCTTCACATAACATTTAAATAAAACTTACTATTTTTAAAATTGTTAATATCACCAAAATAATTCATACAATTAAAAAAAGTGTGAAAAACACAAGGTGAGAAACAGCCTATAATTCCACCACCCAGAGGCACCCTCTGGTAACAGCATGGTATGTAATTCTAGTTTTTTCTCTACATATATGTTTGTAATGTGTTTTATTGTTGTTGATTAAAATATTTCATCATACCTAGTATTTAGCAATTTGCTTTTTTTTTCATTTGGCAGCATATTCTGAACATCTTTCCATGTCAATATGAATAGTTCTATCTATTTTAACTGTTGCATAATAGTCTGTAGCATAGGAATACCATCAGCATTAAGTCTCTTATTGATGTGTGGTTTCTAATGTTTCCCTATTATATGTAATATTGTGATAAATTTCCTTGTAATTAAATATTTACCTAAACCATTCACTTTTAAGGAAAAAAATATCTAAATGTGGAATATCTGGGTCAAAATATAGGAACAATTGTTTTCAAAAGGTTGTTCTTGGTGTTGTCTGGTATTAAAATCAAGGCAGTCACTATTAGGCAATTGGAAGGGGATATGAACATCTGAGAAACTGACAACATACAGCGTGAGAATATAGTAACACATGTGGTTTCTATGTGTATGTTAACAGGGTAGATAGGGAAGAGCGAGGAACAGAAGAGAAGAGAGCGGAAGTGAAGGGAGGAGAAATTTAGTATGAGAATCATCCAGATCCAATGTAGAATGGAATGTTATATTACTACACACACACACACACACACACACACACACACACACACACACACACAAAGATATTATATAAGAATTGCTAATTATAGTAGGAGACCCCTTTCTGAATAGCAGCTGTACTATTATTGATTTGTAAATGAAATAAAAAAATCAAGCCTTTCAAATCAGAGAATATGTAAATGTTGCAAAAACTTAGGGAGCAATTTTTGTAAGATGTACAAATATACAGCTAATAAATTATTGGTACTAAGAATTTTTAACTGTCTCTATTAACTTTATTTCTTTTTAATAAATCATTAAGAGTGGCAGTTCTCAACAGGGATAGGTGGGTGTTATAGTTACCTATTGCTGTGTATCAAACCACCCCAAACTTAGTGACCTAAAACAGTTTGATATTATTTCTCATGGTTCTGTGGGTCAACTGGGCTCAGGTGGGCAGTTCTGTCAGGGCATCTGTCATGCAGCTGAACTCAGAGATATTGGCTGGGAGGAATGATCTCAGCTGGACTGAGTGTCCACAATGGCTCCCTCACAGGGATGGCAACTGGTACTTCTTGTTAGTTATGAGTTCAGCTCAGTGTAACAACCTGAGTGGCCAAATGTGGCCTCTCCTTATAATTTGTGACCCTCATAGCATGGGGGCTATGCTCAGAGAAGGAGTGTCCTGAGATGGTGTGTTTCAAACTTGAGTGTTCCAAAGCCCCTGGTAAAAGCTGCAAGGCTTCTTATGATCTAACTCTGGAAGTCCCAGAATATTTCTTCTACTACATTTTTTCATTCCAACAAATCACTCACACCTTCACAGAAGCAAGGGAAGAAGATTTAGATTCCACCACTTGATTAGAGAGCAGCAAGTCACATTGCAGAAGAGCATGCGGAGTGAAAGCTGTTACTATGGCCATCTTTGAGAAAAGCAATATGCCCCAGGTGCGAACTCTCTGGGGTTATGGACTAATTTTTCATGTATTTATATCTTTCTCTGAAGAGAATCCTGAATATCCACAAAATTCTCAAAGGAATCTGTGATCCCCCCAAAAAAAGAAGTAGAAACAGTCACTGAATCCAGGTAGATTATGGTCTATTGCATGATTAATTTTTTTATTCCTAATATTCCTTTTAAGGATATTTAACCTCTGTCAATAACTTGGAATTGTTCCATATCTAGCTATGATTTACTAACAAACTCATCCACTTAAAATTCTTAAGAAGAATTCAGATAATTCTGTCACTGTGAGTGACTATAAGTTAAATGAAACTGGACACACACACATACACACATGCATATATATAAACATATTCTGAATTTTAAACAGAGGGGCATGATTAAATGGGATTTGTATTTTGGACCACTGTTCCCATTAGAGGTACCTATATTTGACTTAGACAGCTCTAATCAGCTATTAATATTCTGCACACAGCTTGGGGGAAATTTCTTTTTAGACCCCTGCAGCACAGTCCTACACAGTGCACAGTGATTTCCATCATAGAGCAGGAGATTTGATTACTTTTATCTCAGCATATGTAACTATAACCGTTATTATTGGTTACAAAATTATCTGGTTTTTATTATAGCATTTGACTCAGTGACCACTCTCCAGAATCCATGACTGCCTCTGACAAGCTCCATTTTGAATGAGAACTATTTCTGCCTGTTTATGCTACTCTACTTGCTATTTGTTTCATGAGCTTGTCCACTCTGGATGCTGATGAAGGTGGGAAAGAGTCAGCAGAGAATCTGAGAAGGGCCACAAGAATTATCAGCTAGCTACATTTTTCACGAAATTAGTAGAAGAATTTTATCAGTCAACCAACCAACCACAGTCCTTGGCTAAAACACATATGCAAATTAAACACATAGAATTAACTAACATACGAGAATTTTGTTGCTCCCACTGTTAAGGTTGGTATGTCTCTTAAGTCTCTTTTATCTGGCATGTTCATCCCCCCATCATTTTTCTCAAGCAATGACTTCTTAAGAGGAATAGGTCAGTTGTCCCATGACATTCTGGATTTTGCTGAGCTTTTCAACCTGTTGCCCCATCTCCCACGTTTCTGTAACCCAGAAGTTACACATAAAGTCTTGATTAGATTCAGGGCTAACATTTTTGGCATGGATACATCACAGGAACTTCATATGTACTTCATATGACATCACATCAGGAAGGACATAGTATCTTTGCCCTACTTTTGACAAGGGCAATTTGCAAGTAGATACAAGTGGTGATCACCTGACTCCTAGTCGCAAAATTGTAGGGTGACATTTCGACTCCCTTAGAATATCCAGGTCCTCATTAATATTTTGCTTCTTGGTTTCAGCATCCATAAATGCTTATCACCTGAATCAATGATTTCATTAGATGTTGTAAAATGGTGAATTTTTCTATCATTCCTTCTACATAGAATACTTATAAGAAAAAAGTTTGATCAACTAGGGCTAGTTTGTAACTTTCAAACAGAGTTTTCATAGGAAAGACAGATCAAGGACTTAATTTTTTTTTCCCTTTCCTAATTTTTAGTGCAAAGAGTTGATAGATTACTTCTAACAGTAACAACTAAGTCATGTCTGTTGTTTTGGCTTTCTCTTTTGAGTATCATTGTAAAATCAGGGGTATTTATTTAATTAGTATGTTTCAATCAACTGCATTCATTTATCTTACTGAGGGTAAAGTTGTCCACCTTTAGCCAGCAGACCGCTTTCTTGCTTTCCAGCATAAGATGAACTGGTTTCGGTTGCCATTTGCCTTCCCCACCTGGAGCCACTGCTCTCTCCAAGAGTTGCTGGTTCCTCTTAGTAAGGAATGGTATTCAGAGACTATGGTGTACTACCATTCTCATTATTACTGGGTTATCATGGCTACAGGGTCTTTTCAGTGGATGCAGACAGGGTATATTAACACTTTAAATGTTCAAATTTTAAGACACAGATTCATATTCACATCTCAAATTCAAATATATTTGAATATTTGATAGATCAAGCTCAAATTACAAATATTCAAATAGTTCAAATTCAAATATAATCAAAAGTAAACTATGTAAAGAAAAATTGTTACAAGACTGGCCCAGGAAGAAACAGAAAGTGTGAACAGACAATTACTAGTAACAAAACTGAACTGGTAATCAAATAACTCCCAACAGACAAAAATCCAGGACCAGATGGCTTCACAGGTGAAATTTACCAAATATTTAAAGACAAGCTAATACCTATTCTTCTTAAGATATTCCAAAAAATAGAACTGAAGGGAATATTTCCAAACTCATCCTATGAGGCCAGTATTATTCTAATACCAATACCAGACAAAGACACCATAAAAATAGAAAACTACAGACCAATATCCCTGATGAATACAGTTGCAAAAATCCTCAACAAAATACTAGCAAACCAAATTCAAAAATACATCAGGAGGATCATACATCATGACCAAGTGGGATTTATTTCAGGAATGCAAGGATGATACAATATCTACAAATCAATCAATGTGCTACAACACATTAACAAAAGGAAGAATAAAAACCATATGATGATCTCAATAGATGTTAAAGAAGCATTTGACAAAATTCAGCATCCTTTCATGAAACAAACTCAGCAAAGTGGTACAGAGGGAACATATCTCAACATAATAAAGGCCACATACAACAAACCCACAGCCAACATCATATTCAATAGCAGAAAAGCTGAAAGCTTTTCCTTTGAGATCAGAAACAAGAGAGATGGGATTAAAGATGGCAGAGTGAGAGGACAGAGGCTCCCTCCTAAAACTGGATACAATTAGGAAATTTAATTGGTGCAACTAATCCTGAGAGAGCAACAGGAAAGAGGACGGCGTCAGACTGCACACACCTGGAGAAAAGAGCAGACCTCACCGAATGGGGTAACGTACCAGAGCTGTGGCTCCGGGACCCGAGCCCCTCTCCCACCCCAGCTCACCGGCGGGAGGAAGAGAAATGGAGCAGGGAGGGGTTGAAAGGCTTGGGACTGCTGAACACCTAGCTCCGGAGAGCTGCGCTGGGAGTACAAACCTACATTTTATGGTGCTTTCATGAGACTCGCGTGACTACCGGGTTGGAAAGTTAATATAGGCAGAGTTCCTGGGGAGACTGGGATTCCGGCTACTTGTGGAAAGCAGGGATCCATATCCGGCTGCTCTGGGACAAAAACTTATACCTGTGTGACCAGCCCACTGGCTCAGGCAGAGGAGACAAGCACAGCAGCTGGGAGGCAGGGAACACCTCTTTCCTCCCCCCAGACACTAGTACTGTTCCCATGCGACTCCTGACATTGCTTCACTGGCTGAGCAGCTCCAGAATAGAGCTTCTGGACACTAGAGGGCGCCATATACAAACATGAAACGCCAAAGGAACCTTGTCCAGAGTAAAATCACTAATACAACTCCCGAGAAAGAGTTAAATGATACGGACCTTGTGACTCTTCCTGAAAGGGAGTTCAAAATAAAAATCATCAACATCCTAATGGGGGTACAGAAAGACATCCAAGAACTCAGGACTGAATTCAGGTCAGAGATCCAATCATTGAAGAGCACAATGGAGGGTATTAAAAGCAGGTTGGATACAGTGGAGGAGACAATGAAATAGAAACTAGAGAAGAGGAATACAAAGAAGCTGAAGCACAGAGAGAAAAAAGGATCTCTAAGAATGAAAGAATATTGAGAGAACTGTGTGACCAATCCAAGCGGAACAATATTCGCATTATAGGGATACCAGAAGAAGAAGAGAGAGAGAAAGGGATAGAAAGTATCTTTGAGGAGGTAGTTGCTGAAAACTTCCCCAATCTGGGGAAGGACATAGGTTCTCAGGCCATGGAGATCCACTGATCTCCCAACACAAGGGAGCCAAGGAAGACAACACCAAGACACACAGTAATTAAAATGGGAAAGGTCAAGGATTAGGACAGACTGTTAAAAGCAGCCAGAGGCAGAAATAAGATCACATACAAAGGAAAGTCCATCAGGCTAACATCAGACTTCTCAGCAGAAACCTTACAGGCCAGAAGGGAGTGGCATGATGTATTTAATGCCATGAAGCAGAAGGGCCTGGAACCAAGATTACTTTACCCGGTAAGATTATCATTTAAATTTTAGGGACAGATTAAACAATTTCCAGATAAGCAAAAGCTGAAAGAGTTTACCTCCCACAAACCATCTCTGCAGTCTATAGATGGAAGTGTTTCTAGGGTTGGATAGCTGTCACCAGAGGTAGTAAAACCATGGTAGGGAGGGTGGAGCAGCTGATTGCGAGGCAAATGCAAAATGAAATTGACTATCCCCAAAGACAATCAAGGGATAGACAAAAAGTACAGAATTTGATACCTAATATATAAAGAATGAAGGAGGAAGAAAAAGGAGGAGAAATAGAAAAGAACCTTTAGATTGTGTTTGTAACAGCATACTAAGTGAGTGAAGTTAGACTCTTAGAGAGTAAGGAAAGTAACCTGGAACCTTTGGTAACCACAAACCTAAAGCCTGAAATGGCAATAAGTACATACCTATTGATAATCACCCTAAATGTAAATGGACTGAATGCACCAATCAAAAGACATAGAGTCACTGAATGGATAAAAAAACAAGACCCATCTGTATGCTGCTTTCAAGAGACTCACCTCAAACCCAAAGACATGCACAGACTAAAAGTCAAGGGATGGAAAAAGATATTTCATGCAAACAATAGGGAGATAAAAGCAGGTGTTGCAGTACTAGTATCAGACAAAATAGACTTCAAAACAAAGAAAGTAACAAGAGATAAAGAAGGACATTACATAATGATAAAGGGCTCAGTCCAACAAGAGGATATAATCATTATAAATATATATGCACCCAACACAGGAGCACCAGCATATGTGAAACAAATACTAACAGAACTAAAGGAGGAAACAGAATGCAATGCATTCATTTTAGGAGACTTCAACACACCATACACTCCAAAGGACAGATGCACCAGACAGAAAATAAGTAAGGACACAGAGGCACTGAACAACACACTAGAACAGATGGACCTAATAGACATCTATAGAACTCTACATCCAAAAGCAACAGGATACACATTCTTCTCAAGTTCACATGGAACATTCTCCAGAATAGACTACATACTAGGCCACAAAAAAAGCCTCAGTAAATTCAAAAAGATTGAAATTCTACCAACCAACTTTTCAGACCACAAAGGTATAAAACTAGAAATAAATTGTACCAAGAAAGCAAAAAGGCTCACAAACACATGGAGGCTTAACAACACGCTTCTAAGTAGTCAATGGATCAACGACCAAATTAAAATGGAGATCCAACAATATATGGAAATAAATGACAACAACAACACAAAGCCCCAACTTCTGTGGGACGCAGCGAAAGCAGTCTTAAGAGGAAAGTATATAGCAATCCAGGCATATTTAAAGAAGGAAGAACAAACCCAAATGAATAGTCTAATGTCACAATTATCAAAATTGGAAAAAGAAGAACAAATGAGGCCTAAAGTCAGCAGAAGGAGGGACATAATAAAGATCAGAGAAGAAATAAACAAAATTGAGAAGAATAAAACAATAGAAAAAGTCAATGAAACCAAGAGCTGGTTCTTTGAGAAAATCAACAAAATAGATAAGCCTCTAGCTAGACTTATTAAGAGAAAAAGAGAATCAACACACATCAACAGAATCAGAAATGAAAAAGGAAAAATCAAGACAGACCCCACAGAAATACAAAGAATTATTAGAGACTACTATGAAAACCTATATGCTAAGAAGCTGGAAAACCTAGAAGAAATGGACAACTTCCTAGAAAAATACAACCTTCCAAGACTGACCAAGGAAGAAACACAAAATCTAAACAAACCAATTACCAGCAAAGAAATTGAAGCGGTAATCAAAAAACTACCCAAGAATAAAACCCCTGGGCCAGATGGATTTACCTCGGAATTTTATCAGACATACAGAGAAGATAAAATACCCATTCTCCTTAAAGTTTTCCAAAAAATACAAGAGGAGGGAATACTCTCAAACTCATTCTATGAAGCCAACATCACCCTAATACCAAAAACAGTCAAAGACCCCACAAAAAAAGAAAATTACAGACCAATATCCCTGATGAACGTAGATACAAAAATACTCAATAAAATATTAGCAAACGGAATTCAAAAATATATCAAAAGGATCATACACCACGACCAAGTGGGATTCATCCTAGGGATGCAAGGATGGCACAACATTCGAAAATCCATCAACATCATCCACCACATAAACAAAAAGAAAGACAGAAACAAGACAAGGATGCCCATGCTTACCATTTTTATTCAACATAGTACTGGAAGTACTAGCCACACAATCACACAAGAAAAAGAAATAAAATGTATACAAGTTGGTAAGGAAGAAGTAAAACTGTCACTATTTGCAGATGACATGATGCTACATATGGAAAACCCTAAAGACTCCATCAAAAAACTATTAGAACTAATAAATGAATTCAGTAATGTTGCAGGATACCAAATCAATATACAGAAATCCGAAGCATTTCTATACTAACAACAGAACAATTTCATTTACAATTGCATCCAAAAAAAAAAATTAGGACTAAACCTAACCAAGGGGGTGAAAGACCTGTATTGTGAAAACTGAGAGAACTTAAAGAAGACACAAATAAATGGAAATCTATCTCATGATCATGGACATGGAGAACTAATATTGTCAAAATGGCTATCCTGCTCAAAGCAGTTTACAAATCCAATGCGATCCTTTAAAAAATACCAATAGCATTTTTCAATGAACTAGAGAAAATAATCCTAAAATTTATATGTAACCATAAAAGGCTCTAAATAGCCAAAGAAATCTTGAGAAAGATCAAAGCTGGAGGTATCACACTCCCTGATTTCACATACTACAAAGCTACAGTGGTTAAAAAAGTATGGTACTGGTACAAAAACAGACCCATAGATCACTAGAATAGAATAGTGAGCCCAGAAATAATCCCACACATATATGGTCAATTAGTATCTAAAAAAGGAAGCATAACTATACAAAAGAAACAAGACAGTTTCTTCAATAAATGGTGCTGGGAAAACTGGAGAGCTACATTTAAAAGAATGAAACTAGATCACTGTCTTAAACCATGCACAAAAATAAACTCTAAGTGGATTAGAAATTTAAATGCAAGACAGGACAATATAAAACTCTTAAAAGAAATCTTAGTCAAGAACCTCATGAACATCAGCATGAGAAATTTTTTTCTGGATACATCTACCTGGGTAAGGGAAACTAAAGCAAAAATAAACAAGTAGAACTACATCAACATCAAGCTAAAAAGCTTCTGCACAGCAAAGGAAACCTTCAAAAAAAATAAAAAGGCAACCTACCATGTGGGAGAATACATATGCAAATGCCATATCTGATAAGAGGCTAATATCCAAATACATATAAAGAACTCATACAACTCCACACTGAAAAAAAAACAAGTAATCCAATTTTTAAAATGGGCAGAGGACCTGAATAAACACTTTTCCAAAGAAGACATACAGATGGCAAACAGATAGATGAAAAGGTGCTCCACATCACTAATCATCAGGGAAATGCAAATCACAACCACAATGAGGTATCACCTCACACCAGTCAGAAAGACCACTACCCAAAAGACAAAAATAACAAGTGTTGGCAAGGATGCAGAGAAATGGGAACCCTCCTACCCTGTTGGTGGGAATGTAAATTGGTCCAGCCACTGTGGAAAACAATATGGAGGTTCCTCAAAAAACTAAAAATATACCTACAATTCCACTTCTGGGAATTTACCCAAAGAAAACAAAATCAGTAATTTAAAAAGATATACATACACCTTTGCTTATCACAGCATTATTTACAATAGCAAAGATATAGAAGTAACCCAAGTGCCCATTGCTAAATCAGTGAATAAAGAAGATGGGGTACATATACACAAATGAACATTACTCAACCATAAAAAAAAAGAAATCTTACCATTTGCTACAACATGAATGAATCTAGAGGATATCATGCTTAGTGAAATAAGTCAAGCAGAGAAAGACAAATACCAAATGATTCCACTTATATGCAGAATCTAAAAAACAAAACAACAAAAAAGAAATAGACCCACATACATTAGCAACAGACTGTTCGTTACCATAGGGATGGGGTGAGGGCTTAGGTAAAATAGGTCAAGGGGATAAAAAGGTACAAACTGCAAATTGTAAAATGAATTAGTCATAGAATGGAAGTATAGATCAAGAATACAACCAATAATACTGTAATATCTTGGTATGGTAGCAGTGGGTATCTACACTTATTGTGGCAAGCATCTAGTAATGTATATAATTATCAAGTCACTATGGTGTACATCTCAAACCAATATAATATTTATATCAACTTTATTCCAATAAAAAATATATATAATAAACATTTCCTGATGAAATAATAAAAAATTTATATTTGCATCTTATTTTACAGTGAAAATTATGGTTCTTAACATGATTGTTAACATAATTACACCATTAACATAGTTATTTATAAGTATAATATATAATAACTTCAAAATATCAATAATATAGTATAATAACATATTAATATTACACTAACAATAAGACACTGAATGAAGGTGAACATTTCCTTGTATTTTTGTTAGACTACATTCTACCAACAATGTGTAATACATTCTATGATCAAAAATACCAGTAGACCAAAGTATAGGCAAAGGCTTTTCCTTTGAGGAGGAGGAAAGGTCTGGCGAGGATAAAGGCCAGAATGGCTTCAGTCACCCGTCTCCCCGTGAGCCTCGAGAAGAGAGGAGGAGGGGCCCAAGGTGAGTACGGGTAGGGGTGCATTAGACTGTGGATACAGCACAGAGATGCTCTGAGCCCCGCCCTCCAGGACTGTTGGGCGATAGTGGCAGCAGGGGAGATATGCCCCAAGCAGCAGATGAAATCCGAGACGTACGTTTATCTGTGCGCAGTGTCTGCGATCAACGACTGCAAGCATGAGATAGGCAGCCACTTCACCGCCGTGATAGAAATGTTTCATAGCAGTTTGGCACTTTAAAAGAATAAATTGTATAAATTAAGAGTATGTACTCCCTTCCCAAACCCCAGATTATTGGAACATTTCACTGGACAGCATGTGTTGCCAGCCTGACATTTTTGGATGCATCATAGGGCTTGTTGCTATTGTTTATCTTGTTCTTATCGTGTTGGCATTTAAGCACCTTATCATTACACATGAGAGAAAAGATCCCACTTCTTCAGGCTGTATTTTTCAATGAGTGATTCAGGAGCGCTGATAAGCTTACTCTTTTTTTTGAGCTGTACTCACATTTCTGCGGGGAGGCAACAAGGGAAAAACAGGTGAGTCTGGCAGCCCTCAGGGAGGCAGCAGGTGGGAGAGGGGTGGCCAGGCATGGCAAGACAGGCTTTGGTTCTTCAGGTAAACTGAAATCTGCTTTCTCTCCCTTGCAGATACCACGAACGACAGTCTTGCTTTCTTCCCTTCTCACCTTTTCATCTTCTCAAGCACAGAAAGGAGAAGTAACTTGAATATATTTATTCAAATAACTTGAATATAACATATAAAAGTTAAAATTTTTAACTTGAATATACCTATTTTGGGTAATAATAAAAACTTTCTCTTGCTAATTTATATTCTTTAATAGTATGCAAAAGGTAAGGTAAAAGAAAGAAAAAGAAGAAAGGTTCAAGGCTTGTTCTTTATCTCCCCTCTAATTAATTAGGCCTGGCCCCCAGGACTGCGGCTCCGGGCACCTCACCTGGTCTGCAGTATGCTGTCATATTGGAAACCTGCTTAGTTCATCAACGTGAATTACCGGAGCAATTTAGACATTCTGTTTCTTATTCCTCTAGCCCTTTCCTTATCCCCTTATATTTGCAAAATACTTGCTTAAAACAATAGTATCAGTCATTAAAGTTCATATGGGATGTTCAGCATCCCATACTGAGCTTACTAGAAATACCAGGTCCCCTACCTGTATTTAAATTCTGATCTAGTAAGATCAGATCTAATAGTGGGGCCCTAATAACACCGATGAAGGAATTCCAAGGTTTGCACTCTAAGGAAAAATGGCTTAAGCATATGAGGAATGGAGGAAATAAAGGATAGCTCTCAGATCCTGTCTGTCCTCTCCTCCCACTGGGGAAGACTCAGCACAACTGAAATTTGGGTTGGAAATGTGTCCGTGGCTCCTACAGTGGCATACTATGAAGCAGTAAGAAGTCACTAATTGCTGATACACAGAGACAAAAGTCAAGAGCACTATACTGAGTGACAGAAGCCAGACATAAAAGAGTGCATACAATAGAAACTGGATCAGTGGTTATTTGCAGGAGGGGAGATTTGAGGGAACTTTCTGGGTGATGAAAACATCTGTGTCTTGATTGCCAAGAGTTTGCATCACAAAAGTATATGCCTTTCTCAAAATCTATCTAATTGTATTTTTATGATCTGTGCATTTCATTGTATGGAAATTTTAATCTTAAATTCTTTAACTTGACTATACCTATTTTGGGTAATAATGAAAAATTTTTTCCAATTGTTTTGCAAATTTATATCCTCCAAAAGGATGCAAAAAGCAAAGAAAAAGAGAAACTTTCAAGATAGAAAGTGATTTTACACGGTGCTGCAAGCATGGCATGCACTCACTAAAAACAAATTGATAACTAATACCCATGCAAGGGTAGTTCATTGCTAGAGTTTGTCTACAAGATGCCTACTTGCAGACCAGAAACGAGGTAAAATGCAGCACTATTTACAAGATTAACATTTCCCAACCCAATAAAAATATTTTTAGTAATCCTCCATCCCATCAACCTGGTTATCTTTACAGCCTTCTCAAGGGAGTACAATAAATAAAATTAGCATCTTTTATTACATCACCCCCAGAAACTGTTACTACACCCAGATTTAAAAGAATAAGGCTGTCTGCCAGGCTAATCCAACCTTCAGAGAGTATTTTAGGAGAAAAGTGTACTGTTATGATCTTGTATGAGTAAGGAAAGCTATCCTCAAATCCAAAAAGAATTTCTTAGGTTGAAAAAGTACATATAAGAGCTATCAATTCCTATGTATGATCTCTAGCTGGATTCATAATGGGGGGAAAGTCAGCTGTTTTTCCAAAGAAGTAACATTTCCTGAAAATAAGCACTAAATAAATTTTCTATTTATTCCTATAATAAAAGGTATGCACAGCCAAGTCCCAAGCAAAGTGGGCAAGTCACTCAGTAGTACTTACCATTCCTAGTTAGGCTGTGTTTCTAGTAGTGACTTGGCCTCAGAATATGTGACTACCTTCCTTTACATGTTCACCTACTTTGAAGGGTAGGACCAAAAAACATCAGCTAATCAAATGAGCAAAAATGCATATCAAACTAAAGCTTCAAGTTAAAAGATAATTTCCTCTCAGGTTACGCATCCCCAACGGTAAAGATACAAATTTGAAAATATTCATTATCAACAGGAAATCCCCAAATATTTTCAATTGTTTTGTCTGTAGGGAGCTCACATAAAGAGAAGAAATTAACACACAAAAAAAATTTAGTATAGCAATGACTGGAAAAATCTGATTTCCTGTTTCAATTTCTAGAGGGTAAACTTCTTAAAGGTAAAAAAAGAAAGAATGAAAAAAGGAAGGACAATTCAAACACTGGGAAAAGTTTTCAATCCCTTGACACCATATAAAAATGTCCAAATGTGATCAAGGAATTAGACTTTGACAATTCAAACTCTGTTGACTCCAGGGATCTCAAAGTGTGGTTCCCAGACCAGCGGCATCAGCCTCACCTGAGCACTTTCACTAAATGCATATTCTTGAGCTCCACCCAGGCCTTCTGCCAAGGGGAAAGGCACAGACCCCAGACCAAACTGGAAATTCTGGGGGTGGAGGCCCAGCCATCTGCATTTCAGCAAGATGATTCTGACTCAGTGTAAAATTTGAGAACCACTGATACATTCCAGAAACTTTTATTGGGTACCCACTGTGTGCCAGTCTCTGAGAAAGACATTTCAAAATAAAAGAGTTAACATGATCCATAGTTTAATCAGCCACAAAGAAAAGGAATATTAGCTGTTAGCATCGTTTTTTGAATACAGGAAAACAGGAGACTCCCCTTGTTACAGCTGAATCAGTAGGACTGTCCAGAACACTAAGGAATTCTACCAACATTGGGGCAATGGTGTTTCCAATGGTGCCCAAAGGATTTTTCAAAACTGCAGGTCCTGGACCTCCCCAGACCTCTGGAGTCACAGTCTCGTGCAGTGGGGCCCAGGCTAACTATGTTTAACAGTCCCACCTCCAGTAATTCTGATGGAATTAATAGGGATGCTGCAGTAAAGTTGTCCCAGGTTCTGCGCCTTTCCCCACCTCCCTACCCGGCAGCTTCTCCAGGTGTGGTCGGTCTGTGGCTTACCTGCCCGGAATCCTCCAGGGGGAATGTGTGTTCGCACTTGAAACACAGAGCCCCAGGCTGAGCCACTGAATCAGAATCTTCAGGGACAGGGCTCAGGAATACACAGTTTTTACAAGTCCCTAGGTGATTTTTAAGCACACAGTTTGAAGTTTACTGCCTTGTGGATCTCCCCAAGGAGCGATTTTTCATCTCTCCACTACAGTCTAGTCTCCAAGGATCTCCTATCAGAACATGTTCCCTACTTTCTTTTGTCTCTTGTTATGTGTGGTGAATAAGTAATGCATCCTCCATAGATGTTAACATCCTAATCCCCAGGATTTGTGAATCTTATGTGGCAAAAAGGACTTTGCAAATAAGATAAAGTTCGAGATCTGGAGATGGGTGATTATCCTGGATTGTCTAAGTGAGCTCAGTGCAATCACAGAGATCCTTAAAAGAGAGAGGCTCATGTGTCAGAAGAGAGATGTGATAATGGAAAGAAAGGATCAGAGTCAGAGAGAGCTTGAAGGGTGCTTTGGCTTTGAAGATGGAAGAGAGGGCCACAATCCAAGAAATGCAGGCAGTCTTTAGAAGCTGTAAAAAGCAAGGGAACATTCTCCCCCAGAGCCTCCCGAGGGAATGTAGCCCTGCCAACACCTTGATTTTAGCCCAGCATAAACCTATCTGAGCATAAACCTACCACAAATTCTGACCTAAATGTGTGGTCGTTTGTTATAATAGCAACAGGAAACTACTACAATATGTAAAAAGTATCGAAAGAAAATAATTTAGGGACAAAAAAGTGCTGTTACTGAAGAAGCTTACCTCATTTGGAGATTCTATCACATAAGAGATGGCAGATTTAGTGTTTCCTTGGGCTTTCTATTTATCATATAATTTCTTTGACCAGAGGTCACAGTTAGACCTATAGCCACAGTGATCACAGAAAACTTACCTTACCAGAACCTTAAAAAAAAAAACACCTCAGTTGTTTGACAGCAGTAAGATACCTCTTCAAGTTCAGTCTTCACAACATTATCAGAAGATATGGAAAGCCATCCACTGTGCACAGTTTATGACACTACTTTCACTCATATTTACTCCCAGATGGCTCACAAGCCTAAAAATACTCAATTCAGATGAATAGTCAGGAAAACATTCACAACACACACACTTCTTGGGATGTCACTAGTGACACAGTAAACCTGTGAAGGGACACAGCCCTGGGGAAAAGCCCTTAAAACCCTCTTCAGTTATCAGCCACTTCTGAAGATAAACATGATGGGTGAACAACTGCCATGTCCTCTCACTCACTCTTTACCTGCGTCCCTCTTACCATGGATGATTCCTTCCTTTCTTTAAGCAGTGGTCCTCCAACTTGAGTGTGCATCAGATCACCTGCAGGTATTGGTAAAACACAAAATGGCTGGGCCCCATTCCCCAGGGTTTCTGACTCAGGAGGCCTGGGGTGGGGCCCAAGAATGTGCATTTCTAACATGTTCCATCATGTTGCTGCCTGTCTGGGGATCCCACTGAAAATGGCTGACAAGAACAGTGGCTCTGAGTATTGCCTGCACATTAATATCACCTGCAGACCTGTTCAAGTCCTGATGCCCAGTCACACCCCAGGCCAGTTACACCTGACTTTCTGGCAGTGAGACTAGGCATCATGATTGTCAGACTCTGCGGTGATGCTAATGTCAGCCAAAGCTGTGAACCACTGCCCTGGAAGCCAGACTAACAGCGAAGAAGGGACGTGAGTAAATTTTAGGGAGAAGAGCCAGTAACACTGACCAGGAGATGCCCAACCCTTGGGCTGCCCCTGGGGCCCAGGATCTCCCCTCAAGCAAATGCTTCTCCTACTTAAAAGTCAAAGTTTAAAAACAGCATCTGATCTACAGAAGTTAGAATATGACGCCACAGCTTACTGCCCTATCAAAAGGTATGGCGCCTCTGTTAGATATTCAAGCTAGGGGAAAATAGTAACCTGTTGAAAATGAGAATGTGCTTCTAAACACTGTCTGTCAGTTTAAAATTTTATAATAGTTTCATACTACGTTGCAAGACAAGCCTTTACTCTTCCAAGGAAAGGCACAATGGAATGGTAGTTTCTTATATTGAATACAAAAGCTTATTAAATAAATAAAAGTTCAGTGCTTTATCTCTCAAGCAGCCCCAGTAATTTCTATTTTTCAGGCAGCTAACATTCTGTGCTTCATGTCCAAACATTTCTCTTTTCCTCACATACACACACCCTTTTTTTTTATTGTCATGAATATTCATTGCTTTCAAACAATGTCTAATTGCTCATTTGTCAGTCGCCCCTCAAATCTGGTTTGTTTTAAATTCATAGTTTTCTATCAATACCTGAATGACCTAGAACTTAGAATACCTACCAATATACTGTTTTTTTAAGTAAACTGCGAGGCAGTACTACTTTCTAGCACACAGCTTTCCCCCTGCTGCTTAATGTCAGAGGAGCTCTGAAAGTAATTACCCTTTAAGGGGGATTTCTGCTGTATGGCCCCAATAGCAGCTCTACTCTATCAGAAAACTCTGATACATCATGAGATATCTTTACTCATTTTTATCCTAGATTTGATGGATACATGCACAGAAAGATACTTTACTTTGGATTTTTGCCCACGTCAACAAACATCATAAATCCCTTAAGCAAATGTGTTTGCAACATACTGTAAGAAAGAGCTATTAGAGTCACATTTATTTCTCCCAGGCTATTTGATGTAAAAATTCCTTTAATATTTACCTTCTTATATGAAGGAAATTTACAAGTTCTTTCTGCCTTTATTTCCTGGTAAGCATCTAACCTCTAAACACCTTCTCAATTTTCTTTAGGCTGGCCATGAAGGGTAAGGCCTGAATAAGCGACCCTCACTTCAAACCACAGACTATTTTCAGCTCATTTCCTTAAGAGACCCTGTGACCCTATTCTGTATCACAGAGTTAAACCTCCTCCAGAGCACAGACCACATTTTGTTTTTATGGTACTACTTATTAATTAAAATCAGCCCACAGGAAAAAATGAAGTGAATGTGAATTGCAAGATGTATCTTGTCAATGTCAAAGAAATTAAAATATGAAAATATATGTGAAATGGGTTAACATCAAATGAGTTACACACATGCACATAAATGTAACTGTTTTCAAACTTGAAGGTGGGAAATCCCTGAATTTAGTCAAATTATCATACACATACAAATATATCAAGGGCATGAAATTTTAATTTGATTTTTATTTTACTTTGACATAAGTTTATTTCAAGAGTGTATATGTCTTTGTTGCCATTTCCCTAATAATATTTGGGTTCACATGTGTCATGAACAGTGTAAGTTGGTATACTCCATCCTCATATCCCCATGTTTAGTAGGCATACATGGGTCTATACCATAAAAACCACACTTCAGTGGCATTTTGTTGTTGTTGGATAGTTTTCCACATAAACCTGTTAAGATTTCCTTGGTAAAATTGCACTTGTAGGCCATTTCAATGTGTGGATATATCCCAGCATGTATTTCCTGATTCCCTATTGATAGACATTTAATTTAATTATTAAATATTATAAACAACTTGGCAAGAAACAAACATGTAGCATGTATCCAATTATTTCCTTAGAATAAATTCCTAGGCATGGAATTGCTAGGTTAGAGGACATAACATTAAAACATCTGAAGTTTTAATATAATTTACTAAATGTTTCCAAAAAGGTTAAGCCAAATTTCACTCTTTTCTTGCATTAAAGGTTCTTGTTTTCCTGTATTCACCAGCAGGTTTTTTTTTTTTAAAAGAAAATTTTACTGAAATAAATTTACATATCATAAAATTTACTTAAGCTTAACTTCTATCGCTTTTCTTCTTCCTTCCTAATTACAACCCTTAAGTAGAATTCGTGCCTCATATCGAAATTATGGAATATCTTAATTCTTCCAAGTGGTAAAGATACCTCAAGACAAATGCTGGGCATAGAAGCCACAGGGCATAAATCCGCAAAGAAGGAAAAAGCTAACCTTTTCAAACAATAATGCTTCTCTCTCACTTACCAACTTTACATTTCCCTGTATGGCCCCGGAAGATGACTGGTTAGCCAGAGATGGGTAAGATTCCTCAAGGGAGGAACAACCTAAGACAGGCACAGTCACAGGGGGGCCATCAGGTGAGAAATTGGAGATCAACAGAGGTGAGGCTTAGAACCTCACCCCCCCTGTTTTGAGAGAAATCTCTTGCATCCGTGGATGTATTATTGCCCTTGTCTAGCTTGGATTAATACTTAGTCCATAGGCACACACCTGATCATCTACATTAGCCCTCTTATAGCACTAAACTATGTTTACTACCTTTATCTTGCATATACCTACCACTTCAGCATTTTATTAAAAGTAATAATGATAATAATAATAATAATAATAAGGGAGAAATGTGGGATTCATATATAAATCAAGTATAAAAATCAAACAAATAATCATATTTGACCTGATTGTTTATAGTTCATGATGCGTGATCAAAACCCAAAGTTTCTGTGATATGCCTGCCCTTGCACTGTTCACCATGTAAGAACTTATTCACTATGTAAGAACTTATTCACTATGTAAGAACTTGTTCACCGTGTAAGAACTTGTTCGTTATGCTTCAGAAGATTGGAGACTGTTGAGAATTAGGCTTGGGGTTGATTAATGATTGTGCATTGGGTCCCCTATACAGAATTTTATTGTTGTTAACAATCATATGATCAATAAATATGAGAGATGCCCTCTCAAAAAAAAAATTTACTTAAGCATATAGTTCAAAGACATTGTATTAAGTTAACAGAGTTGTTCAACTGTCATCACAGTCCAACTTTAGAATATTTCCAGCACCCCCAAAAAGCTCCTCATCCCATCCCAGTGTCAGGCAATCACTAATAAACTTTCTGTGTCAGTAGATATGATGCCTTTTTACTGTATGAAATATAAATGGAATCTTACAATATATAGTCTTCTGGGTCAGGCTTCTTTCATTTAACATCATGATTTTGAAGTGCATCCATCATGTTACATATATCAGTACTTCATTTCTTTTTATTGTCGAACAACATTTTTTATAAATACTTTAACAAAACTCTTCCCATTCAAAAAAGGGAAGATTCTGGACCTGGGAGTCACTGGCATAGAGCACTTGTGCCGGACGAGAATTCTGAGGAGTCCTACCTTCAGGATGGAGAAGTGCTGCGCCTTGGCCTTGGCTCAGCTTTCTGTAAGATGCCTCTGTCCATTTTTCTCCATGGCTATTGGGTTTGCCCTCTGGGATGTCCTTCCTGGTCCGTCTCCATCCTGGTCACACTGGCAGTGGGAGTGTGTATGTCCCCCCAGGGGCACTGAACACCTTTTTCAGCCTTTCTTGCTCATGCAGGCATAGGGGTCCAAGGATGATTTTTAAAGCTCAAGTAGTCAAAGCCATTCTAGTCCAAGCTTATGATTTCTTTGGCAGTATGTTTTCACTTAGTAGGCCTATAATCCATTTGCTTCCACTCAGTTCCACATGCCAGGAATCCCACCCAAAATCGTTCCTTAAACATAATTATTAATCCTGACTTCTTTCCTTGCATCCTCACTCTCATGCCTCTCACACACCCACACACACAGCTTAATGCCAGCATCCTCGAGGTCATACAGGAGAATGGGAGCCTGGAGAAAGAAGACTATGCTCTTCAACTGGTCTTTGTCACAATGCCATCACTTACAGGCATTTTTAATCTTACTTGCTTTTGTTAGGGTCTAGAACCAGTCAGTTTTTCCAACTCTCTGGTACCCTCTTCTCTCTCTGTATTTCTTTTCATTTCTTCTTGAAAATCATTCAGCTCTTTAGTGATTCATTCTTTTCTTCTAATATCTTCCAAAAAGACACCAGCCACAATCAATTCACACAATGAAATTCTGTTTCCAGTCTCTTCCCCTAGAGTGACAGGCTCAGGGAGTCCCTGATGTACTTTCAAACCACCTCCAGGGACAATCTTAACACATACTTTATGGCTGTATTACATGGGCCTCCATCTTCCCAGGCTTTGATGTTTTCTCCCCACACAATGCTGATTCCACATCTTTTAGGTTTTGTTTAGAGAGCTATCCCTCATTTCCAATGCCAATAATCCTATTAGTTAAGATAATGCTATCACTAAAATGAATAAACCCCACATCTCAGTTGCTTAGCTTAATAGAATTTTATTTCTCACTCACGTAATATCAACCAGAGGCAGTGGAAATTAGAGACATTCTGTTCCACAATCCTTCAGAAACAGCCTGACTGATAGTCTGCTGTCTTGAACAAAAGCTCATCCTGCACTGACATACAGCCAGCAGACAAGGGAAGAGAGAGGTTGGACCATTGTGAGAAGTAATTACGGGTCATACCTGGAAGCACTGTGCACCATTTCATCACTTCTGCACATATTCCTTTGGAAAGAATTCCTTCTTGAGTTCACACCTAAGTGCAAGGGAGGCTGAGAAATGTACTCTGTCTCCATGCCCAGAAGAAAAATCAAACAGGTCTGGCCAACAGCTAGCCAATACATCATATAAAACACTCAGTTTTGACTCAGTGATTCTGGTTTTAAAGATATTTGCTAAGAAACTATTCTGAAATGCAATGTTTATCCTGAGGTCATCTGATGTCACAAAAATAAACATATAAATAGAACATTAAAGGTGGAGCCCGTTTATGTAATGGATTATTGCATAGCAATTAATAATGATTTTATTAAAAATCTTAATCACATAGGAAAATGCTTCTGATATAATATTAAGAAAAATAAAGCACAGATTTTTTTCATATAGCATGTATGTACTTTTAAGAAAGCAGTAAAATTACTGGAAGGAAATGTGTCAAAGTGATAGCACCTATAGTCTGTGTGATAGAATTATAGATTTGTCAACTTCTTTTTATGACTTGTTATCCAAATTGCCCACAATATAATACCATTATAACCAGAAATAAAATACACATTTTTCTAAAATATAATAAATTCATAGCCATATCTAGGTCTTCGTGTACTCTAAATACCTCCATGTCCATATCTTTAATAATGAATTCAGAAAAGTAACATCATAACAAATTTACATATCCTTATTCTTTTCAAAATATAAAAAATCAATATTATCATTATTTAGTACACATTCCAGAAAAATGCTCTGAATAACCTTGATAAGGTTAAAACTATTTCTTCAGACATGCCACTACTGTAGGAATGCAATTTTTACTTGTATTTCCCTACCAACAACTTCTGCTCTGTTTTTTCCCTTTTGCAAAGTGTCTACATCCATTTCTGAAAAGAGCATCTTCAAATGCACACTCCCACTCACTAACACTCTCTCTCCATTCCTGTAAAACACAGCCCATAAAAGTGCACTTGACCCAGCCCTGGCAGATGGTGTTTATCACTCATCAAACATTCTAATAGAAGCTTACTTTGTTAATGTCCACCTGCTTCTGCATTTGAAGTAGACAAAAAAACATATCCAGATCACCAGATTTACTACCACACAGTTGGTTTCTTAGAATACAGACTGGATAGTGGCCACATTTCATGAACAGTTCCTATCAACATTTACCAGGCCTATTTCAGACTCTTGCTAATCAGATATTCCCAGATCTCAGACACTTGGCTGACATAAAACTATTATCCTCACCTATGTGTAGTACTAAAAATGTATCAATTGCCATTAAGTTAAAAGCTATTGATATTTTCTGTTCATATTTGAGGGTTAGTTCTATGTTAGAATGGATAATACCTATTCTTTGCAGCCATTGTAGAATTAGGACTGCTGGTCTGACTTTTTGGTCAATTAACCTCCATTATCTTCTTTCCACCCAGAAGTGCTCCCATGGGAATTTGTCAACATGTGCAAAAGATACTGTGAAAAGTAATCAAGGGATAGTATATAGCATGGTGTATTCATGCTTTTCTAAAAGAAAAAAAGCAGTTTGAGCTTAATTTTTTTTCCTATTTAGAAATGAATTCATAGCATTCTATCTCCTCCCTCCCCCCTGTTGTTTATACAGATTATTTTCTTTTATAAATTGTATTTATGATTTTTTCTTTCAGAAAGAGGAAAGCAAACTGTGAAATCCAGATATCTTATTAAACACCTTTATGATTATTTCCATCTATGAATATATTTTTATCTGTTTTCTGACAATGCTTAATGTACAATAGGTAACCATGAATGGTAAAAGTTGTATGGGTCTACTAACACAGTTTTGAAATCTAATCTTTACTATTTTCACCAGGGATTATGCAGAAACTTGTAATTATGTTTTACTTTGGATTTACCCCCATCTTACCTTTATCTCATATTAAACTGTAATCAAAATCAGCCTGTTCCCACTCGGTTGCAAATCCCCTTCTTAAAGCGCCTATTCAAAAGTCTCCCCAATTTTCATTTTCTCTGTCTTTTCTTATTATACTAAATCCTGATATCTGAAAATTGGACCATATAGTAGCATTACTGTGTTCTTTTAAAAATACAGATCCTATCTAGTCTTCTTGTATTTTTATATTATAACTGTGTTCTTCTTTTTAAATCCTTTACAGGCTGCAATTAGATTTCTCGTATGCCATTGTATGATCGTAAATGCCATTATTATGGTAGAAATAATTCACTTTGTTTAGTATACTGCTCAGAGAGTCTGCTGAGATGCCTCTGATACCAAATGTCATTCCCATTCTTAATTATAATTTTTCATCTTTTCTAGTTTACCATTCTTTCAGTAAGTTAATTATTTTTATTCTAATATTCAGAAATTGTCTTGGTTTAATAACAGGAATTATAATATCCCATTGCTTTCTTTTTCTCCCTAGATAAAGAAGAGCAATTTTATTCTTCTCAAACTCTTTGACCTATAACCCATGAAAGAACTCTGTGGAATAAGTCAGATTTGTCATTAGTGGTTAGAGTAGTTATTACTAACATTCCACCTAGTGAGTGGTTACCACATTAAAGTCACACGGTCAAAGACAGGGAGTTTCCTTTGTCTAGGCCTGTTGTTTATATACCCAGTGTAGATTGAGGCCATAATCCTTACACCACAAACAAAACCGGAAGCATGTGTTTAACAAACACATCTATAATGAGATGAGAGTATAAGCCCTACGAGGGCAGGGCCATCTCCACCATGCTTCTCATTAAATCCCCAGACCATACCACAATGCACTGGTACAGAGTCAGTGCTCATTAAACATGTACTGAATGAATGAATGTGCACACGAATGGCCCTCCCTGGTTCATGGGTTCAGTTTTTGTCCCTCTGGCAGTGTGCATGGATACAATTTTATGCAAAGTTCAATTGAATCTGAGCCAGTCAGTAAGAATGAGCCATGAATGTAGTGGGAAAGGATGCACTCTACGTCTGCCTGGAAGCCAATTCCTGTTCTGTTCTCCCTCTGTGATTTGGGCCAGGTTGTTTCATCTCTCTTAGGCATGACTGATTTATCTATACACTAGGAAAAACAATGTCTACATCCCAGATTTGTCATAATAATTAAATGAAGCAATATGGTAAAGTGCCTAGTGCCTAATCTGATTTGGACATTCATGGTTATTAGGTTTGGGGGGTTAAGTTGGTAGCCTTGTATACAAGTCAGACATTGCCAATTCTCAGCGACACTCAACAATAAGTACTTCCGTCTCTGTGGGCCCGCTGCCACGGCTCTGCTGACTGCTGGGCAACTGCAGCAGGTTGGGTCCAGCTCGGCGCCCGGAATCTCTCAGCGTCCTTATCCTAGAGCGCCACCTAGGGCACGTTCCTCACATGGTCTCGGTGGAGATGCGAGAGGGCAAGCTTGCGCAACACATTCCAAGACCCTGCTTGTCATGAATACTAATACCGTGTTCTCTAGAGCACGTCTGTGACCATTCCCAGGTCAAGTGTGGGGGGTGTACTCCTTCCCTAGAGGCAGGGGAGGCTGCGGGGAGAGGCTGAATGTTTGTGAACCATAATCCAAGCTATCACATCCTCAATAACTAGAGGTGGATGAGGGCCATAGGCCTTTCCTCCTACGTCTTTGCCGCCAGGTAGAGTGAGACAATGTCAGTGAGTCTCAGTTGAAATTCTGCTATGCATACGGGCAAGTTAGCACAAAAGCAGTCATAGAAACTGTTCTGTAAACTTGACAAAGTCCCAGATTTCTATCCTTTTTAGGTGTTCTGGTGGCTCCTTGCATGAAAGGCTTATTTATAGTGACAGGATTTATCTAACATTTTAAAAGGAGTCAAATGACCCAAATATCCCAAATATGAATCACTGGGTCAGAGTCAGAAGTCAGGAATGCCTTTCTGCAGGCTAGTTACTGGGACTGGGAGATTACTTCACTCTGTGCACTCAAGGGCAGGAAGGATGGGGCAATATTTTCAAGCACATCCACAATTCCTTACCATGACTAATTTTATCAATAAAGAAATCATTTCTAAGAAGAACAAATATATTTCTACTAATATAACCATTAAAAACTCTCTAGTACTGAACAAAAATTAAGGCAACTAGCTGAAGTGTGGAAATGTGGACGTCTAACTTGTGTCTTTCCAATGTTGGATAACTTACTGCCATAGTATATTCCTGATCGGGGTACTTCAAATGGTAACTAACTATGCTTGGATATACTCTGAAACTACTGCTATACACTGAAACGAAATCATTGTCTATGTCAGAGTGTTTTAAAGTAAATTACAAGCAACGTTAACTAGTAGATATTCCAAAAGAATGTTGATTGAATGATTTCTATACCTGCCATTTTACTTTCAAAATGCAAGTCCCTCTTAGGCTGTGTCTCTGAGATCCTTTAAAAAAAACAAAGACAGACAGACAGACAGACAGAGAGAAAGAAAAGAAAAGAAAGAAGTATAAAGTAACCTTTTGTTGTTTGTCTAAGCATTACGAAAATATCACGTTAATCTTTTGTTTGCCCTGGATTCATTCTTTTTTGTATCATAAAACCAAGGATGTAAAATTGCACTAATAATAAATGAATGTCATTAAACAATTTAAAAATCACAACTCCCAGACTATGTTCAGTTTTACTTAAGAACAAAGCATTCAAAACCCCATTAGAAATCTTCTTAAGTCTGAGATGAGGACAAACTGAGATGAGGACAAACAGATCTATCTTAGGGGCTCTTCTCTAGGTTGTTAGGTTGTTCCTCCAGTGACGTCTGCAAAGGGCTGGTGTGACACTGCTAGAAAGTCCCTGCCATCCCAAACCTAGACATGTATAACTGTCCCCGATTACCCATTTATTTTAAGACAGGGACGGGAGGTGGCAGCTGTCTGAATATTTCGAAGGTTGTCAGGCCAGAGAGGGAGAAGTGGTTACTCCGTGTCATTCTATTCCAGAGGACAGAACCAGGGCCCGTCAAATGCAAAGGGAGGTGACTGGGCTCAGCGTGAGGGAAACACGGTGATAGGGCAGAGTGCGAATCATAGATACTGCCCCAGGGGAGGTGGGCCAATAGGATCCAGGAGGCAGGATTAGGGGACCTCAAAGGGCCTCTGCTGCTACAATTCTGAGTCCATCTTACAAGAAAAGAATTGAGTTTTCTCACCGGGTTTGTATCCTCCCTTTGCCCTTTTTCCTTTTCCTTATCTCCTTCCCCTCATCTTCCCATCAAAGTAAGACTTTCTGGCCAACAGCCTCTTGTGTGGTTCAGTATCAGACCTAAGACCTGGGTAGCTGTGTGACACTCACTGGCTCTACTTCAAGAGACGTCTCAATTCCAAATGCTTGCTCTTCAGTTATTGCATAAGTTTCTTTAGAAAGATAATTCCAATAAAAAGTCTCATCACAATTCCTGTTTCTGCCTCGACTCTAATTCCTTCACTAAAAATAGGGAGGAAATAAAGATGTAGCTAAAACTTCTAAGTAGAAAGTCTAGTATTTCACATTCTTTGCTTGCAGGTTTCCTTAAAACTGATATTTCTATCATTTATGAAAGCATTTTTCCTTCCATATGCAAATTCTACTCTTAGAAATGTAAAATGCTTTAGTTAGTGAATTTTAACCTTAATATAAATTTGTAGTTCTCCCATGGTCTCTCTTAAATAAATTCCTTCCATTTGTTGCAATTCTGAACACCTCCAGAAGTATAAACCCAGTAGGGATACAGAACCAACAGCCCCGTTACATTTCCTTTTGTAGTTTCTAAACTGATGATATATTATTGCAACTCCTTCAAATTACATGGGTTTAATAAATGGAATTTTGAAAACATGATTTCTCCAGTAATTACTATTACTTGAATCATCAAGAATATTTTTCATTGATGGAAGCAGATATCAAATAGCAATCACACATTAGTCCTCCAGTTTCAAAGCATCAGTTATAAAGTACCTGAATGGTTTCTCCTCTCTCTTAGGCATGTGTGTGTGTGTGTGTGTGTGTACATAGAGAAGATTCTGCTAAGGCTAAACACTCCCTGAAATGGCTGTACCACTATCTCTATTTACGAATGCAAATACATATATGTATACATGCATTTGTATATGTGTGTGTGTGTATCTCAAACACTGAGCCTAGTACGAACATAGCATTGCAGACCACTGTTAGTACATGTGTAATTCTGGCACCCTCTCTCAGTGGATTCGACCTCTCCAACCAGAGAAATCACTGAATGCCACATTTTATGCAATAACCATACACTACCTGGTTTCAGGCAGACCACTGTTACCAGATTATGGATGAAGAAATCACCCAGCCTGACTTCGAGAACAAGAAGCCTGCCACCCCTCTCTTTCCTTGAATGCCTAGAGAGTGTATTGTCAACAGTCCTTGCAGGGATTTGGGCTCAACGACTGAGAGATTCTGTTGCAAACTTATCCAACCTAATGTGTTCATTCAACAAATGCCTGAAGCTTTTGGTAAATAAAACTTTTGGTCAATAGCCACAGGTAACTGGACTCAGTGTGAGGGAAAGCTTCCCCATATCCTCAACAACTGCTAGGTTTAAGAAAAAAGTCATTCTTAAGCCAAATGCTACCAAATAGTCAAACACTTATTAGCAAGCAAGCACAAAAATAGTCTCCTTGAACTGGTAAGCTTGGGGACATTCCACTCTGTCCTCAGACATGCCAGCAAGCACTTTGCCCGGAAGCTTTCACTCAAAGCTGGAGGCCACGATGCTCTAATGGTGAGAGCAACACTATTCTAATCAAGACAGTGGTGCTCTGTGAGGTGTGGGGCCCAGGACTACATGCACTCTATGCAGAAGGGCTTTTCCGAATGAACTGGTGGCCAAGCTTGCCAGATTTCCATAAGTTTTCATGCGAGAATGGTTGGACTTGGGAGTCACTCTATATGTTGAACACCACCCATTTCAGCAGTGAAAAATTACTTCTTATATTTCTTGTGCTAATTAACAAACCCTCATGTGCAGATTTCCATAGCAGTATTTAAAGTGGTAATCACAGCTAGAATATCCTGATCAGGACACCTAAGGGCTAATGAACTGCCACTGGGATATAAATGAAAAATTAATTTCATTCAAACATCATACTATTTATCATGAGGTGGTTTTTTATTTTATTTTTTTAATCTACAATTACATGAGCAACATTATGGTTACTAGACTCCCCCTATTATCAAGTCCCTTCCACATACCCCATTATAGTTACTGTCCATCAGCATAGTAAGATGCTATAGAATCACTACTTGTCTTCCATGAGGTGTTTTTAAAGTAAAGTTTTACAATGGTGATAAAAATAATCGAAGGCCCAACTCTGGAATGCTGTAGCTTTTTATCTATTTACATGACTGATAATTGATTAACACTGACAGCATTATCGGAAATCCCAAGGCTGCATTGACATAGGCAAAATGGTGAGTCAAGTTTCTACTTTCTTTATCCCCCACCTTAAATTTGGCATCCAAAACTGCATGATAAAAACATCTCTTCTAATGTCCCCTTTCTAGGTGTTTGTCACCACAATCTTCCCATCTATCCAGATCAGAGATTTGGGGTTCACCCTCACTGGCACTTTCCCAGTCAAACAAACGAATGTACTCAAGTGGCCACTGTCATGAGCTGAATGGTGACCTTGAAAAAGTGTCCATGACCTAACCCCCAAACACGTGACTAGGGCCTTATTCAAACAAAAGGTCTTTCAGATACAATTAAGTAAAGGGTTTTGAGATGAGAACATCGTGGATTATCTGGGTGGTCCTTAAATTCAAAGACAAATGCCCTTTTAAGAGAAAGGCAGAACATTTGACATAGAGGACAGAGAATGAGAAGAAGGCATTGTGAAGATGAGGCAGAGATTGGAGTCATTCAGCCACAAGCCAAGGATCACCTGAGTCACTGGCAGCTGGGAAGTAGGGAAAGATTCTTGTCTAAAGCCTTTGCAGGGAACTTGTTCTTGCCAATACCTTGATTTCACACTTCAGGCCTCCAGGTGGAGAGAATAAACGTCTGCTGTTTGAAGTCACCAAGTTTGCGGCGGCAGCCGTAGAGAAATAATGCAGTCACCAAATCCTCTGGACACTGTCTTCCGGGATCTTTGAAGTCATCCCTTTATCTCCATCTCATGCCACTGACATAATTCAGACCACCATTAATTTCCTCAAAATTTTGATTACTGGGAGAGAGGTTGATAGGCAGTGCAAAGACAATCTTCTAACCCGAGTTTTACTAGGGTTACAGGCCCTATGCTTTGTACTCACTGTCTACTCACTTCTGAAATGGGAAAATGCTGACGTGCTGACTGTCATCATCAGCTGCGTCCTTACCACACCTGGCCATCGGGCAAGCCATGCAGCAGAAACACACAGAGTTCAACTGTACCTGAGTTTGAGAAACTATGAATATTTCTCATGTATCCATTGAAGGAAAACAGTTTGCTTCCTTTTTGCCACATAGGTTTGATATTGGTGCAGTATGCTGGCAAACACAGACCTCTTGCAAATCTAAATATTTTTCCCTTCACCTGGGACTGAGGCAGAGCTACAGCCGAAGAGGACTCCAGCGCTCAGTGGGACTAACCAGAGTAGACCCTGAGCTGACTGATTGTAAGGGGACTTCAGCAAAAGCTTCAGGGCAGGGACAGCAATGAACCCACCTATTATACTGATAAGTAGTTATTCAGCACATGGAGAGCTGTTTTTCTGAATTCTTCTGAGCTTTAAAACCTACTCAAACATGATCTCCCTGCTAAGGCGGGTGCCCGTGCTCAGATATTCTGGCAACTGTACCCCTCTAAGTCTAAAGATCCCAGTCTCCTGGAGCTAATTATGGTATTGATTCCCAAGAACAATTTGGCTTCAGGCGAGCTACCCACTCCCAGAGACTGAAATCTATTCTAGAGTGAATATGGCAGTATGTTTTCCCACTAGCTTAATGCAATTTCAATAATCTTTATCTATAATGTAGGTATTTAACAAATACCATTTCAATGGGTTACTAATTACTGATTACATGCAATGATGCCAAGAATGAATTCTTTAAACCTTCTCCAAGCTTCAGGACACTTCAGAATTTCTCTTGACAGCTGTTTACTCATTTTCAGATTCCAGCACTTCATCTCTTCTTTCTCAACATCTCCACCCTGACACTGTAATAATAAAACTAAAAACATCACTGAGTATCAAATTTGGAGGGAGGCGGTGAGAAAAATCTGGGGGAACTTTCCACTTGAAGCCTCTTCTGTTAATGTCTGTCACAGCTTCTCATTACCCAAGAACAGAAATCACAGTGAATGCTTCTGTCATAACACATGAAGAAATAACTAACTGGATTGTAAAGAGACAGTTTTTATTGCATTTATTTTGGGTTGGGTATAGAAATAGGCCATAAAGGAGCATGTATATAGGCATAAACACAGATATACATTTTGGCAAAATAAAATTGTACTGTCATAGAAGTGTGACCATAAAGTGACAAGATTCATTTCCTCATCAGACTTGTGGAAATCGTTTGTCATTCTGCATATGTATGTATTCTATAATTGTATTTCAGATACAGCAACACCAAAATAGCTAAACTCACAAGTATGCTGGGGTCCCTTCCTAGTCCAACACTCACCTAGTTAGTTTTATGACACTCACAAATGCTCCAAAAACTCAAGATCACAAAGAGCATGAAGACAACTTAAGGAGACATACACAGTAGGGCATAACACACACATCCACCCTAATTGAGTAAGCAACCATCACTGCTCATTCTGGTGACCCAGTTTCCGTTGTTCTTGAAAGGTCCTCTTGTCAAAAGGAAAAGAAAAGCCAAAGTTTCCATCCCCTGCATACGTGACACTTACATGGGTGACATTCCTTGACTATCTAGGCACCAGGCACTTTATGTATACGATCTATATATAATTCCTACAGCCAAAATGTGCAGATTATAAATAATATCATCAGCACTTTACAGATAAGCAAACAGAATCATAAAGGTTAAATGACTTGCCTACAGGCTCACAGGTGATAGATGTTTACAGATTAAAACTTCTGTGTAATTACCAATTTTCTGTCTCATTACCAAGCCTTGTGACTCAAAGACAAAGTCCTTCGTGCCTACAATTAATGTTAAACCATAAATGTATATAACACTGATACTTAAGACTCTGTGTAACTCACCCTACAGATTTAGTAAGGAAAACAATGGAAAGCCCATACGTGGTAAAGATGGGGCAGGAAGAGGTTCTGGGAGAAGAGGCAGGGTGTCTGGGGGCCTAGGAACACAGCGTGCTTTCTCACAATTCTGTCCAAGAAACCTGTGAGTTCTCAAAGCCCTTTATTTCATCTCATTGACTGAAAAATTCCACTTTCATTCTAGAGCTTCAAAAGTATCAAGCACATTTGAATTACCCAAATAATTGTGAAGGATTGCCAACACTATCAAAGACGAATTTAATTTTTCTGACACTTGAGTCGGACTCATGTTACTGGATATGGATTTGTTATTACTTGGGTTTTCGCAATCTTGATAACTCTGCTTAGCTACCTCTATGTCCTAGAGGCAACACCCCCAGCCACCAGGATATCAAGTCAGGGTTCAGGTCTTCCTGTCTGAGTTCCAATGTTCAGGGTTAGAAGGAAGGCAGCCCAAAGGTCACTGAAATGATAATAACCAAAGGGAAAAATACACCAAGTGAGGCTTTATGTCTTACTCTCCAGCACACCCAAGAGAAAGGGGTAGGAAATAAGATGGCTTGCGTGACACTTTTTGTTGCTGTTCCTACAGGTCAGAGTTTCTTCAGCTCTAGGTGTATTTTCAGCTTCCGTGACTCCACATGTCCTGCTCAGTCCCGGGTATCTCCGCAGTGTTGGGATGGTCGCTAAGAGAAAGTGATGAGTCACCAAATGGGACATCAGAGGCAAGCAGCTGAGAACACCTATGGGCGTCACAGTAAGATGTAGTGAAGTCAAGAAGTTGTCTTTTCAGTGAGGCAAAACTATTCCCCCTGGTGTGGTTGTCTCACTTCATGGCTTTCCACTTGCAGCATTGGTGACCAAAAAATAAAAGAAGAAGAGGAAAGGAGGGAGGGAGGCGGGGAGGGAGGGAGAGAGATAGGGAGGAAGGCAAGGGGGAGGGAAAGAGAGAGAAAGAAGAAAAGAGGGGGAGAAAAACGCATAAAAGGATTTGTTATTAGTGCCCGCGTTTGGAAACACGCTGAGGGTGACTCAGAATCCCAGAGCTTTCATCAGAGAGCTAAGCGGCTCCCGCCCACAGACAGCATCTGGCTGCCGGGTGTCGCACGTCACTTGGCTTTGGCATGATGTAGTGGCAGGGCCTGGACTTAAAGATTAGGAATTTTGGATTTAAATCCAGCTTTTGCTCCTAACCTTCTATGATTTGGGGTATGTTATTTAAATCCTTTGGTTCAGTGTCTTCAGTATGGAAGGCGACAGATCTGGATTAGAATCACCAGAGGGTATTGTTAAAAGTGCAGAATCCTGGGTCTACTCCATTGTTGGAATGAAACATCAGGAAGAGGGATAAATCTGAATTTTAAATAATCTCCAAGGAAATTCTTAAGTTACATTCTAGCTTCAGTTTTCTGATCTGTACAATGATTTTCAAATAAGTAACCTATAAAGCCCCTCACAGGTTTAACACTTTGTGATTTCACAAAACAAAAGGAATGATTATGGAACAGGTTAACAAATTATGACATGTCCATACAATGGATAACTACTTGGCAGTAAAAAGGGATGAATTATTGATACATGCAGTGACATGGATGAATCTCAAAGTTATTATGCTAAGTAAAAGAAACCAGGCCAAAAGAAGAGAAAGATTCCACTTACATAAGATCCTAGAAATGCAGTGTAATCTATACTCACAGCAGTTGTTTAAGGATAGGAATTACCAAGGGTCACTGTAAAACTTTTAGGGTGAAGGATGTGTTCATTATCTTGATTGTGGTGACAGTTTTTTGCATAAATGTACATGTCAAAATTTATGAAACTGTACACTTTAAATCTGCATAGTTTATTGTATGTCAATTGCCTCAAAAAAAGATTTTAAAAAATAAAAACAAGGAAAGAAACAGACTAGGAGCTTGGGGAAGCTTGGTTATCCAAGATTTCCTGTCCTAGTATGGAGGATGACTGAGTTTGAGGGCAGAAAGAACAAGTGTGCCTGGATAGAGAGCAGGGGGCATTCATTACACACAGAGGATCTGAAAGGCGTTGTAAATTGCTCCACTTCAGAGACCAGAGAAGTCATCTGGAAACTATAAAAGAAAAGCCTGTCCTGTGGCCTGTATACAAACGGGTGCCAGAAGACTCTGCCTGCTGCCCAGCCTGTTGAGCCCCGTTGCCAGCACCACCAGGCTACTCCTCACTGTCTCCTGGTCCTGCCTGAGACAGGAGAGTACCTGAGCCTGTGCCTGCAGTTATGTCACTGGACTGCCCACCATTCAGCCCAGGCTGGCACCAGGGCTTTTGAGACTCTAATACCAGGGAGACAGTGCCCATTTAAGATGGCCTTTCTGGCACGAAGGACTCTCAAACTGAGACCATGTTGAGGACATGCTACAAGTTCTTCCAGAAGTCCCCAGCCACTGCTGTCACCTAGACTGACACTGGTGCTGCCGTTTGCATCCAGCTGTTTCCTTCTACCCAGCTGGCTTCCCCCACCCCTTCCACATGGGGGAAACCTAAAAATAACTGGCCTCGTTTGGGGTGGAGTGTGTACACTGGCATGGGAGTGCAAGGGAATTGCCTGTACCCTGAGCTGAGTTCTGCTTTCTGCAGACTTGAAAGAACTTACTGGAAGCTCTGGCAGAAAGTGAAATTGAATAAAGATCAAAGTTGATAAAATTCCTGGTAAACCCACAGATGATCCACTTTAAATGCAATAGTCCCATTCATTTCTGATTAAAATGGAAAATGTCTATAAAGAAACTCCTTGAAACAAAGTCGAATGATGGCCCTAGATTAAGAGAGAAGTTCATTACTCTTAAGTGAAAAATGCATAAAGCCATCATTCAGAGGAAGTAAAGGGTGGTAATATAAAGAGATAATTAAAAGGACAACCTAAATTCAGTTGAAAATTTTTAGAGATCTTTCAGGACACTGAAAATAGAACAAATTCCCCCCAAATACATAATATCCTCAGACTAGCTAGGTGATCAGATTTTGTATGTCCGTTTAACTAACTTTGAGAATCACAATACAAATATTACGCACAAGTTCTGCCCATGTTCTCTAGTTTTTGAAGAAGGCATTTATTTTTGTTTCCTTAGCAACTAATATTTATCTCAAGCGGCAGGTGCACATTTTACCTGACCAGTACTGGGGAGGCATGTATTTGCGGATCACTCTTCTCCCTTCCCCCCATTACCACCACATCACATTTCCAAACTCCAGGAACAATCAACTTGATAGAATCTTATCACCTTTATTAAAGAATAGAAAGAAAGGTTAATTACACAGAAACCATTGGCAACATTAAGCTCTAGATCAGGGCTGTCCTTCACCTTTCCTTCCATTTCAGCAGAGCACGCAGCCTCACTTACAAAAAAGACCTTTGTAGGATAAATAGAAATGATAAATTCTAAATTCCAGATGTTAGCTGCTGATTGTTTTGCAAATCTTGGTGGGTCTTGTTTGGTAAAGAGCACGATAACCTCAGAATAGTTGGAAGTTTGTAGACCAACTTTGGTCCAGTTTTCCTATCCTCTCTGCATTTCAGAGATGAGAAGTACTAACTTTGGGGTGGAGTATTTCCTGTATTTATATAGACACACACTGTATATACACAGACACAGAATTTCCTGCTCACAGAGTCAAGAAACAATTGAGCCTATATGGTGACAGATGTTATGGTCAAAGTTCATCTTAACTAAGCAACCAGGCCACTCAAATCTTACCCCAATTGCTGGTGACTTAGAATGTGCTTGGGGAGGTCAATTACCATCATTGTAACTCCTTTTTCTTCTAACACCACTACCAAATTCCTCTAGGTATATGGAAAATCATTAACAAAACACTTTGATTTCCTCAGATGAAAAGGAATCCAGGCAGATTAATAAAGCAAAGTATTATAATTTTTAATCATTGAGATTTCTGAAGGCTGGCAGCTGTAATTAAATAGTCATCAGCAAATAAACTGCAGGGTGAGAGTCCAGTGTTGATGCATGAAGTTGGACACAGTTAACCAGAAGTTTCACCTGAAGAATTAAACTGGTAGACACTCAAGCTTTTAAGTGCCCCATAAAAATCAGGCAGTAATTATAAAATAGCATTCATGGAGGGCTCTTTCAAATCACATTGAAAAGCTCATTTTGAAGCCATTTGTTGTTATTGCTTCTGACTATCGCCATGACTGCAATCTCTTTTGCAGAGCCAAAAAAGAGACTAATTTTAGCTACATCTTCTTTAACCTCTTACCTTTCCTAGGAAAGAATTTTCCTCAGAGAATCTGAAAGTTGAATCTTCTAGTAATAAATACTTTAGAAGAAAGGAAGAAAAAATCTAAGTTGAGAATCTTTTCACAAACTAACCCAAGAGGCATTATTAAAAACACGTAAAAAGAAATGTCATACTGGTCACAGCTGTAGCTGCCTGATCTTAAAAGTAGGAATGTGACAGAAGTTACTTTTATGGAAAAGTTAGCAGTACTATTGATGGTAGAGATGCTTGTTCTAGGCTATGTAATCACCCACTTGTCTTTAACCAGCATAAAACCCTACAGAGCATTAATGTGGCTCTCCTTAGGGCTCATCACACACATCTGGGCACTCACAAAAAAAGGCATTGCCCATCTGGGGGCATGATGGTGCTGCTTCACGCAGAGGCCTTTTCATTATTTAGGAACACAGTGAGTAATTTAAACTTACTCCAGTGCTTGGGAGCAAGCACTTTACCCCACACATAATTTTTTGTTTTATACCACCCAAAGCAACCTACAGATTCAATGCAATCCCTGTCAAAATTCCAATGGCATTTTTCACAGAAATTATTTTTAGAATAAATAATTCTAAAATTTATATGGAACCACAAAAGATCCCAAAGAGCTAAAGCAATCAAGAATGAAGAACAAAGCAGGAGGTCTCACACTTCCTGATTTCAAACTGTTACAAAGCCATAGTAATGGAGACAGTATATTAATGGCACCAAAACAGACACACAGATCAGTGGAACAGAACTGAAACCCCAGAAATAAACCCACACATATATGGTCAATTAGTTTATGATAAATGAGCAAAGAATATGCAATGGAGAGAGGACAGTCTCTTCAGTAAATAGTGCTGGGAAAATTGGACAGTCACATGCACAAGAATGAAACTGGACCCACATCTTATACCATATACAAAAATTTACTTAAAATGAATTATAGACTTGAATGAAAAACCCAAAAGATAAAATTTCTTGAAGAAAACATAGTTGGTGAGCTCCTTGACACTGGTCTTAGTGATATGTTTGTGATCTGACTCCAAAGTCAAGGGAAACAAAAGCAAAAATAAACAAATGAAACGACATCAAACTAAAAAACTTCTGTACCACAAAGAAAAAAAATCATCAAAACAAAAGTCAAGCTACTGATTGAGCAAATGTATTTTATAAATCATATATCCAATAAGGAGTTGGTACCCAAAACATATATCTCACACAACTCAATAATAAAAAAACAAACTGATTAAAAAGGAGGTTTTGAATAGTAGACATTTTCCAAAGAAGATATATAGAAAGCCAAGAGGTATATGAAAGATGCTTAACATCACTAATCATCAGGGAAATGCAAATCAAATTTATGATGAGATGTCACCTTATACCTGTTAGAATGGTCATTATCAAAAAAAGATAAGAAATATCAACTGTTGGAGAGGATCTGGGGAAAAGAGAACCCTCATAGATTGCTGGAGGGAATGTAAAGTGGTACAGCCATGTGGAAAACAGTATGGAGCTTCCTCAAAAAATTAGGAATAGGTCTATTTTAGAATATAGCTATTCTACTTCTGGGTATTTATCTGAAGCATATGAAAACATTCATTCAAAAATATATATGCACCCCCATGTCCATTGCAGCATTATTTACAATAGCCAAAATAGGGAAACAAGCTAGTATCCATCAACAGATGAATGGATTAAGAGGATGTGGTATATGGATCATGGAATACTACTCAACCATAAAAAAGAATGAACCCTTGCCATTTCGAACAACATGGATGGACCTTGAAGGTATTATGCTAAGTGAAATAAGTTGGAGAAAGACAAATACCATATGATTTCACTCATATCAAATGGGGAATCTGAAAAGACAAAACAATACAAAAGCCAACTCATAAATACAAAAAGCAGATTGATGGTTACCGGAGGGGAAGGGAGGGAGAAATGGGAAGAGGAGGGGGATGGTGTTGAGTCATTTGCTCTCGGTCATGTTAGGCCTGCAGCTTGGGATGGACATTAGATGGAAATGTAGATCTGGAACTCAGGTATTTATGATACCTATTTTTGTATGAGAAAACTGAGACTAGGAAATGTTAGATAACATGTCTAAGGATCCCTAGTAGGTGGTGATGTTTTAATCATCTTGAGTCCCTGGGTTTTATTATGGTACCTGAAATTAATATTTCACTCTGTGATCCCAAATCTTTGATCCCAAATCTGTGATCCCAAAACTGGGTCTCCCCTAATCTTTTAAGGTCACATATTGTGAGAAACGAGAGAAGGGCAGGATCTGGAAAACACTAGATTCTACAGACAGGCAGAATGAGAATGAGCCAGCAGAGGCTGAGAGAGAGCAATGGGCTTGGTACTGCAAAAGCCAAGGAAGAAGAATTCCAGGAAAGAGGAAGGGCTAGGAATGTCAAGTGCCTTAGAGCTCGGGGGAGAGGAGAATTTGGCAACCTGGGATCATTTTTATCTTCACAGAGAGAGAAATGTGAAGGCTTGTTTGGAAACAATCAAAGGAGAATGGGAGATAGAGCAATAGAAGAGAAAAATTCAGACTACACTGCCAGTGAATTTAAGATTTACAGACAGAAGGTACAAAGGGTTGGGATTGGAGGGACGGTTTTCTGCATTGGGTGGATACTCGGTTTTAAAGGATGAAATAGACTAAAGTGTGGTTATGGGCAGGGGAAATGGCTTTGGTGGACAAAGAGAGGCCATAGATATAAGTTGGTGGATTATGTGAGGATAAACTAAAGAGAAGAGGTAGGGGAGTGACTTGTGGAGACCATGCTCACATACAATCCTCCAAAACAGGAGATGAGAAGAAAGTATAAACAAGGAGACTCTTTAAAAATCATCTCCTAGGTTTGTGATTATTTCTTGATTTCATGTCATGAATTTCTCCAGAAGTGCCTAGTTGGAAAAACCTTCTATAGCACTTGCTCTAATGCTTGCTTGATGTTGAAAAGTCAAAAGTCTGGGTTTTCAGTTCTATTTGGCATGGGCCAGAGATTTTACTTGCAGCTCTTATTTTCAGGTTTTTATTTTGTTCTATTTCAACCTTGAGTTAACAACTGAAAATACCAGACAAAAAGTGACATAAAAAGAAAAGGCATTCGGTTTCACCATTAACTCAGCCTTCCAGGAAATACTACCACTCAACTGCTGAGGTAAGCAGCACTGCAGCCTTTCGCTGAACCTCTCCACCTCTCGGTTGTGCAGGACCAATAAGGGGCCACTGACATTCTCCAAAACAATGGGGCTCAAACCATAGTGCTGACATTACAGACAGGAAAAAATAAATTGCTTCTACTCCTCATCCCCCTAAATGGGATCCTTCTAAAAGAGCAAGAATTTGGGAGTCTATGGTTTTTCACAGCTTCAGTTTTATGATACACCCCAACCAATGAGGGTTTACTTCAGTCACCATTTTATGTGGCAAAGAAGCTTCGGATTTTGTCGTAAGTTTATTTCTCTAATTTTATAATAATTATCCTACTTCCTTATCTCCATGTACTATCCTTATCCTAAAAAGATACCAAAGCTGAGGTTCTATATAACTGAAGCTTTGGTTTGGATATTATCTAGATGAGGGAGAAATGAAAAAGAATTATTTTTCCTAAACCACTTGCCTCCTAATACTATGAGGATTTGATGAATGTTGCATATATCCCCCTACTGTCCCCAAATGTACCTTAAAAAGTTCTGCAAATAGCAAGTAATGAATGGCACGAACACCACATACCTTTGGCAGAAAGAGCTATGACCAATTTTAAACAAAACGTATGCTTGAGTCTTTAATGTTCTGATCAGACACATTTGACAGCTTGATGACCACAGCGCTCCAGGCCGTGCGGTGTCCTCATCAGGGTTCCTCTGCCATCGGTCAGACCGCGTCCCACTCTGCACTCCGCTTGGATCCCACATCTGCAAAGCCTGGATGCATCTTCATTTCTTGTTAAACTTTCATTCCACATTATTTATCTTCCCCTTTTATATACATAATCGTTCTTTAAAATAAGCCAGAGAATTTTAGATGAAAATGTTGCTTATGTGAAACAAAAGAAATCTCAAAACTGGGTCTCCCCTAATCTTTTAAGGTCACATATTGTGACAAGAAGATTGTTGGCTAATGACCCAAAGGTCGCCCCCTAATGGAGAAACGTTTTCAGGAGCTGAACTGTTCAAATGTACCATCCTCAAGGTCATTCAACTTTTTGTTCTGACTCCATTTAAAATTTGTTCTGACTTTAAAAAAATTCCTTTACACTTCAAACTAAATTCTAACTCTTCACCTTTTTTCTAACAAACCAGTTCCTCATTTTATTTCTAACAATTTTCCTTTATAGAACTGATACATGTTAATTGCTTGTTATTCAGAAAACAGATCAAAGATAATAAAAATCCCATGAGTCAGAAATAATCACTGTTAACACTTTGAAATTGACAATCCTTCCAGTCTTTTTCTCTACACCCATATAAATCAACACACACAGACATGCACACATATCTAATTTTGGATTGCTTTTCAAAATGGGATTTATATATTTTTTTCTTTTCACTTAACAATAAATTATAAATAACATATTATTTAACATTATTTTATCTTTAATAAAAAATTTTACTTTCTAAATATACATACTTGCTGCAACCAATGAAATAACCTAAAGTTGCATAAAGGTGCACACACACATGTACATATGCACACGCACACATGCATGCAAGCACACATGTGCACACACTCTCCCCTTTATGTTAACCACCTGAGGTAGCCACAGTTAATATCCTGGTTTGTAACCATCCACACCTTTCTCCACAAATAAACTTTCACACACAAATACAGATTCTTGTTTGTTTTTACAAAATGGGATCTTGCTCTACACATTACTGTGAAAGGACTTTTCACACACAATGTATCATAGACAATATATTAAGATCTAATTCATTTTTAAAGAGCTGCATTAATATAACATAACATGGATGTACCATAATTAGTCACTGGCCTATTGATGGACATTCAATTATTTCCAGAGTTTTACCTTATGTAACTGGGTCACATTCTATTATATAGAGTCTCATAAATAAGAATTGTTGGTCAAAGGGTTGCACATTTCTAATTTTTAAACATTTTAGAAGTTTTTGTCAAATTCATTTACAGAAGTCATCACAATTCCCACTCTCATCAGCAGTGTAGGAACATGCCTGTTCCTGCATCCTTGTTAGCACTGAATGTTACGTCTCCACTTCATTTTTTCCATTCTGATGGGTAAAAAAAATGGTATCTGGTTCTTCCTTTGCATTTTCCTGACTAGGGAAGTTTTGCATTTTGTGTGTGTGAAGATTGTTTAAAGGCTCTGAGTTCTAACACAACATACCATTGTTTATTTATTTATTTAATCATTCAGCTCTTATCAAACATAAACCTAGTATTCAGTTTTTTCAAGTCATTAGAGATATTGCAATTAAGGGCCAGGTGCATTATTTTCTGTATCTAACAATTTACTCGGATTAAATTTGTGGAATGGAAATCATGTTCACAAGCATTAGAAAGCAGAGAGATTAAGGGTGTGGGTTCTGGAGTCAGAATGCTTGGACTGAATTCTAGATTTATCACTCTAGTAGTGTGGCTATAGGCAAGTTATGTAGTCTTCCTTGCCTCAGTTTATTTATCTGCAAAATGGAGATGATTATAACTTACTGGATTATTGAGAAACTAAACCTGTTAGCACAGATAAAGCTCTTGGAACAGTCCCTGGGAGAATCATAAGTGCTAAATAAGCATTTGCTATTAGTATTACATCTTGAAGCCTTTCGATGCAGACATAACAGGATGTAGGTGAAGTTTCGAGTGTGTCACTTGGAAACAATGGACTCCAGAACCCACACTCTCGCCCACTGTGCTTACTAGCTCTCGTAAACACAACTTCCAGTTCTAGGCACTAAGTCTGAGAAAATAGACAGACATACATAAACTGACGTACATGGACCTTAACTAACAAATGTTCCACACCAAAGTTAGGTGCCCAAACAAAATATTCAAAGGATGGAAACAAAGCTATTCCTCCTCCCTTGGATCACTTGGGCAAAAGGACTGAGAGTTTGGAAGGGGAAGTGGATCTGTGACAAGGTTTCTCTGGCTCAGCTGTGCCATGGAGCCCACCATGAGGGTGGGGAGGGATGAGCACAGTGACCCTGACCTCACGCTTGATTTCCTCTGCCTCAACCATGGTCCATCTTCTGAGAGGCCAAAAGGGGCAATTAGCCAGTGGAAAGAGGGGAAGAGAGGAAGGAGAGAAGGGGGCCGCCCAAGGTAGGTGGCCCATCAGCCACAGGCCTCAGCTGGGGAAAGAGGAGGAAAAGGCTGACCTCCCAATGAAGACTGAAGCTTGATTAATAGCTTGGACTGTACACTCTTCATTTCTGAATTGAGCCAGTTTTGGCAATTTTGACCACTGGCCAGTCTATTCCGTATGTGTAATCAGGAAAGTCAGGGGGCCCGGCCAAGTTTTCAGCCAGTGACAGGGGCATAAATTTTCAACAGTTGACAGAAGACATAAATAAAGGACTCATCATGCTTATTCAGTGTAAGGTATCCGTATAATAAAACATTGTCTTCCAGAAAAGTTGTCTCAATTTACATTCCAGTGAGCAGTGTATCAGAGTCTGTTTTCTGCTCACCAAGGAAGCTCATGACCTATAATTTGGTTTCCCACAGACTTTAATTGTGTGAAGAGAATGAACTGAGGAACTGACACAGCTATATTGCTTGACAAGTATATTTCTAATAGTAAGAAAATTGGCGTTTTAATTGATCAGGCAGTCTTTTATGAAATGGGTTTACATCAGTACAGTCCACAGTATGAAATCATTTTTGGAGTTGACAACTCGAGTTCCCCCACACCCACCAGAGGACCAGACCTGGGTCTCCAGCAGCCCACCAGCTCCAGGGATCCTCAGAGGCCCTGCGGGAAGCCAGCTGGCTGCCAGGTCTGCCTCTCTTTAGCACCGTTTAAACGGCAACAAGCAGAACAGCGGGCTTGGAGGAGCGAGGACATGAAATGGCCTCCGGAGGCCAAGAAACTGGATGTTCACAGACTAAGAGATCTGGTCTCTAATTGCAAAGCAGCTAATCGTAGAGCATCTAATTGAGAGGGAGCATGTGAACAAGGAGTAGAAATAACCCTGACTCCCTTCAGGGCAGAAGGAGACCTGGGCCTCACAATGAACAGCTCCTACAGATAAAAATTGCAGGTCTGCGGGGCTGGGTAAAGGTGCTGGCAGTGGGGCGTGTGCACGTTACCGTGACAGGCAAACACAACATCAGAAAAACACTTAATCTTCCTGTTTATCCCCAGAAGGACTAATAACCAGAGGGAGAGGGAGAGCTGCATTCTTCTTCATTTAGAAGCGAGCTACCACTAATGCTGTGCTCTCCCAGTTTATAGACCAAATACCTACTTGCACTAAAACTGCCACATATTATAAACCTCACTGCGGAAGTGAATCCATCACATCCTTGCTCCCTTAAGAATAGCTTTTCCCTGGAGTACATAACCCATTACTGCATATCTTGTAGAAATCAAATGCAGACTCTATCTTTCACCGCAGAACAAATCGGTTTTGGAGAAAAAAAATGCACAAATCATGACATTTTGTTTTTCCTTAGCTTGAAGGCTTTTATTTCATTATGGTTATTGTTTTGTTCTTTTTCTTTGTTTTAAGGCAGCATTTCCCCTGGCTTCACTGCTCTTGGGTCTGAGCCAGAGTTAAGGAAGGAATACCATTGTCACCTCGGTCTTTGGGTACAGAGTCATGGGTGGCATTCAGGCCCGGGCGGGACCACAGTGAGAGGTAGATTGAGGGACCAAAAACTCCCTTTAGTTTATCTAGTATCCTTCTCAGACTGTGTCCACCTCTCTCACAAAGGTCCCTGGCTCCATTCCTCCTCCAGGGTAGCAATCTCAGCTGAGTCACTGATACTGGACTCGTTGCTTGGCAGGTTCAGGGGTGGTTCATTCTCCACTATCCACATGCCCAGCACCAGCTTGGCCCACAGTAAGCCATGAACGAATATCTGGTGGAAGAATCTCTATGTGAATGAAAGAAAAAGTTGAGTATATTTCAAGAGGACTTAAGAAAGAATCCAAAGATTGATTCAAATGCTGGACTTTGAGGAAATTAGTATTTATCCAACACCTTCTGTGCATCCATGATAGGCAAAAGGCTTGAGATCTCATTTAATTCCCATACCCCTCAAATCACACCACAGGCTTACTGCGGATAACTGGGCTTGCTTCTATCCGCACAAGCTGCTGCTAGAAATTGGGTTATTTTCATAAATTTTAAAAGATAAAAGGAGTGATAACTTTAAGAAATAAAGCTGTCAGTGGTTTCTTGAGTCAACCTCTTCCTTGTCTTACTTTTTATCAATATGCCCAGCCATGTCAATTGATCTGTCAATCAATTTGTTTAAGGTAAATTATGCAGGGAAGGTGGGAGGAGTCAAAAGTCATGTTTTATCAGGGGAAATTTTATACCCTTTGAGAACATTGTAAACACCTGGGGCTTAGCTCATTAAGTCTATCCTTGGTTTTAAATTTACCCAGGATGGGTAGAGATGATTAAAGAGAGGGAAGTAGCACAACACAGCTAGGAAAATGACATGGGAGTGGCTTAATTTCTAACCAGGTACAAGCACCCCGTGTTCCTGGGGGCACCACCAGGGAAATCACACAAAAGTGACATCATCTCAAGCATGGGCTTAAGCCAAGGAAGGTGACTGTTGCTTTGCTGTATACCCTAAACCATACAACTGTAATTATCTCTTTGTTTTAAAGATAGAGTATGGGCAGAAAGGATTTTCTTGGTTTCTGTTTTGTTAAATTGTGGATAAACAAGTGTACATAGTGTTTTACTTTAAGGAACAAATAATGCCTGGTGTGTGCTGAAACCCCCACTGGCATGGGGTCGCTCCTTGTAGGACCAAGTTTTGACAGATGGCCATGATGAGATTGGATAAATTTCCAATCCCTAGTAAACCATATTTACAGTCAAGTAGTTTTTCTTCTAACTTCCCTTCCACTGTTGCATCCAGGAGGCCACAGTGTTAAGCAGGGCTGACCACTACAGTCTCAAAGGAAGAACTTCTTGTGTTGTGTGGCTGAGCGGTTGAGGCCTGCAATTGCAGCTGGAACCTCACTCAAGATAAACCGTTATCGCTAAATTTTTGGAAGCTAAGGATAAAGCACAGCTGAGCCCTGCTCATTTCAGCTCAGAGAGAGCTCAATGGGCATAAGAACTCTTTTTAAATATTTGCTTTCAAGAGAATTACTCAGAACCTGCCTATTGCACACAGTCTATGAGAAATAAGTTAGCCATTTTAATGATAGCAAAACCTCATGGCCAAGTGAATTTAAAATAATCTCCAAAGTAATTATTTAAACACAAAGTCATATCAGGTTTTAAGTGTAGGTTCTTAGGAGAGCTTCGGGGGCCATGAGCTAAGGACTTTAATCTGTCAGCTCATATAGAAATGGAGCAACGGGGGCTCTCCTCCAGGTCCCTATGTTCATATTCTCGGTCTTTGTGTTGCTGCACAGGCAGCTAGGGACTCACAGGATACTATTTCAAAGTCTGCCTCAATATTCCATGGCAGAAAATTTGACCATCTCCATCATTTTCATACCCTTCTTTCTTTCTTTCTTTCTTTCTTTCTTTCTTTCTTTCTTTCTTTCTTTCTTTCTTTCTTTCTTTCTTTCTTTCTTTCTTTCTCTCTCTCTCTCTCTCTCTCTCTCTCTCTCTCTCTCTCTCTCTCTCTTTCTTTCTTTCTTTCTTTCTTTCTTTCTTTCTTTCTTTTTAATACTAGATTTCATCTCCATGGAAACTTTTTATCCCCTCCTCCATCTAGCCTTTGAAACACAGAATCAAAGGAACAAAGCTTTTAATGGACTTATCTTGGATTCTCCACCAAACATCCATCTTTGTGCATTTTCCACACATTAAATTGCTTAGGAGATGGCTCCACTGTTCCACCGGGCCTCAGACACTAGCACTGCAGAAGCTCATAGACCTCATTACACACAGCCCTCTGATCTCAGTCCAGGAAGCCAAGGCCCAGCCTACAGGACCCATGCTGATGAGGAAAGGCAACTCCCCTTCCAGTCAGGTGAGTTCATGGATGCCCCCTCTCTGTCTGCAAACTACCGTCCCATCCTGCACTGTTCTCAAGCCTAACTCAAGAGAAATTCAAAACTGAGAAATCTCCCCCGTGTCTTATTGTGTGCTATGCAGTTCTAAATGCTTCGTTTCAAATACCTACTAGATGGGTGCACTCAAAATACTGGTGGACTATTTAGTGCACCAATGTTGATTGTTATTTTTCTTTGTATCCTTTGAATACTATAGAGAGAGACTTCCCCTTCTCTTCTCTAATGCCACCCTCTCTTCACCCATCACATCCATGGCTGAACACACGTTTTGATCAAAACTCCTTTCTCCACGCATCTCCTAGACCAGGTCACTAGCATTTTTTCTTTTTTTTCCACTTCAAATCTATTCTTTTCATTCCCACAAAGCTTTTAAAAAGGACCCATCTCTATGGCTCCTCTTCCATCAACCCTAAGTGACCACCTCTTTCTTTGGACACCTGTTCGCCTCAGGACTGCCTTGAGGCATGTCATCCTAACTCATATCTTGATACTGATGCTTGCAGACACGCACAGGGGGCTTGTCAGGGGCCCAGCAGTGTTCTTGGTTCTCCCAAAGGCTAACTCAGTTAACCTTTACAATAACCTGACACTAAGTTCTACTGCTATTATCACTTTACAGAGTGGACATCTGAGGCAGAGGGGACGCCTGAGTTGCAGAAAGTATGAGCAAGGTGGCCCAGTGTTCCTCAGCAGAGAAGTGGCTGAGATAGGATTTGAACAGAGGCAATCAGGCCCTGCAAACCCCATACTAACTGCTGTGTGACACTGCCTCTCCATGTGTCGGGGGATGGACAAAGAAGTGGGCTACTTCACCCACCAGGACAAACAAGTAATTGTATATCCATTCAGGTATTACTGAGATCATTAGAAAGAGAAATACAAAAAATATTTTGGTCTGTGAGCTTTATTTACTATAACCATTTAATAACAACTTTAGTTCTATTGGCAGGAGAATTACAGATTCCTACAGTACTAACAGCTATGGACTGGGGCATAAATAAAAAGCTTTAACCACTTTCTCTCTCTTATAGAGGGGAAAAGGAGTTTTCTGAAGCCCGTAGGCATTTTATTGGTGGGGGGGCCAAGGGGTCCTTCTTTATGCAGATGGACTTTCTAACTTTAAGTCTACTGAAGCCTTTATTTTCTAAATCTTGCCTGACAACCAGTGTCTCACTCATTCTGGGCTCCACACAGCTTCACACAAAATATTTTGCTTCGGAGTGAGTTGTGGAAATGGGATTCACAAAATGATGACAGAAATATTGCTTTAAAACCCCTCCAGAATTCTTCACGGTAACAAAATAGAATGTATGAGGCAACAAAATGCCTGGTTGGTGTTACAAAGGTGTAAAGGAAATGGAAGAGGGTTTCTTTTTACTGGAAGCAGCTAAAAAGATTCATTTAAAACCATAATTTGCTCATCTAATCTCTTTTGTTAAAAATAATATTAAGATGGCACTGAAATAATTTCCACAGAAATTACTTAAGACACAGTTAACAGTAATTTCAGTGACTTATTACTAGATTAAAAATAAGGAAGAACTAAAAACTGTTAGAGAAATTAGAAAAGCATTTTCTTTATGAAATTTCAACCAAAGGTGAGTGACAAGAAGATATCCCAGATATGCAAACCTTCAGAAAATATACTACCCATGCACTATGTCTGGAATAAATATTAAGGATGTATTTCAGCAAAACACAAAAGCAAATACAACTAAGTAGGAAAGCTGAGATCTAACAAACAGGGAAACCAGTCACACAGTGCAATGCAAGGAAACCCAGAGTAACAGAGGCAGAACCGACCCACCAAGTCCATGCTGCGCCATTCAATTGGTCATGTGCTCCTGGGGCCAAGTCCTAGTGGTTTAACAAACAGGCACATTTTCTTCTAATGATCAGAATAAGAAATGGCAAACTGAACCTTTAAGAAAACAAAATAGTACAACAATGTCATGGTCCAGATGCAAATAAACCAAACATCGTATGATGTTGACATGTTGGAGAAGAAAATCCATGGGACTTTGATGATTGAAGAATTCCCCTTACAAGGACATGAGGTCAGTCAAAGAGCAAGACATGTTTTTCCTACTGGCCATTCACAGTGCTCACTCAGTTAGTTCTGTAGTAAATACTCCTTGTGTAATTATATCACGACTGCTCTTATTTACCAATAAGGTTGTAGGACCAAATGTAAAAATTACAAAACTTGACAACATAAAGGTATAACCAGCCAAAATCTGGGAAATTTATGAGTAGTAGAGGTATAGAAAAGCCTGGGGAGATAACTTCTTCATCGTGCCTGATAAGAGTGAGGAGATACTTTGAAGAAGTAGAGATTTAAGTGTATTATTTAGTAAAAGTGCAAGAATAGATAACCCCCCACTCATGAATATTCCCACAGACACATAACACGACATAAAATCTATAATGTACTTCAGGCTCATATAGTCCTAGAAAGAAAAAAATCACTCTGTCCCGTCTTCAGAGCACAGTTCTCCCTCTGGGTCAGAACTCCTCAGATGCCTAAGAGGCTCCTCCTGATTATCCAGACAGCTCAGATTTAGAAAGCACTATCAATCTCTTACTTCTTATGACGAGCACAAGTACTGGCACATAAAACAGAGAGTACACAAGCAATAATCGTATTTCGTCACCATCAAAATCTCACTGTATATTTCCTGCTATATACTGGTAGTTCACCCTGACCCCCAAGCCCCCTGCCAAAGCATACTGTGGTCCAATGCCAAACCACCCGTCAAAGGCTATTTTGGCCAGTGCTCAATACTCCCTGTTGCAAGAGATGGTCTGACAACAGAAAGGTCATGGATTTATGTGGTCCAGCTAAGCTCACATCCTGCCTCTGTCACTTACTTCTGTGACACTTGAAGTTATTTAACCTACCCCAACCACAGCTTCCCCATCTGTAAAAATAGAGACAGTGGTATCCATTTCACAAGGTTGTATTGATGATTAACTGAAATACCATATAAGGCATTTAGTAGAGAGCTTGGCACGTAGGAGGTGTCAGGAAACGTTACAATTTCCCTGCCTTCCCTTCACAGATTGAATTTATTGTGCTGGATATGACCTGTTCTTAATATATGCATTCTTTTTCCTTCATTCAAACATATGTGGTCATCAATAGAACTTTTACGAAATTCTCTTCCATGCATTCTATGACCGGCACACTAATTAAACAAAACAGAGCCGTCCTAATTCAGCGTTGCCCAGGCTAGACCAGAAACTGGATTGCTGCTGCCACCTGATGGTCACAAGGGGAATTTGAGGCAGCGTTTCCTAGAAACTTGAGTGTACAGTCCAAATGGCTAAGGGCTGCCCTGCACCCCCAGCTCCCTCATTGTGTTAGAGGGAGCTTAGAGAAAGCAAGAAGACAATAAACAATTTTCTGACAACGGCGTCTGGAAAGCGGCTACATACTGGTATTTTGGATTATAAATCAAGGTCAAGACTGACCATGGGCAAAAATGTAAAGTTGGCAAAGGTTGACATTGAGGATCTGAGATTCTTTCCTATTCCTTTTCTCCCTACCATCTTTGATTTCCCTTGTCTTCATGACATATACCCTATTTGTTCTTCCTCAGATCAAAATCTGCTCAGAAAAAAAATTCTGATAAAATAATTCACTTTATGGTATAAATGACTAATAAGGTTTAATGTGACTTCTCTCCCTGCACTGTTTGCATTTTGGATTATTCTTTTTTTAGTAAAGGAATTATATGTACATAGCACAAATTACAAAAGGTGTCCTCCATCCCAAGCCACCCAGTTCTATTCCACAGAGGCATCTCTTTATCCATATCCTTCCAGAAATGGATATGCCTGCAAATATTACTTTTTATTATGTTTAAAAGAAAAATGCTATACAAGCTATTCTGCATCTTGCTCTTTTCACTGAATGTTATCTTGGAGATTATGTCATAGTATTTGCACTTCAACAGGAATTAAAACTATCTTCCTCAGGCTAAAAGAATAAATCTCTCTTTGTGAAAGCTGAGGGATCAGCAATCTGGGATAGAGGAAGTTTGAGGCACTGGGTCTCAAACTTCAGTGAAGATGTGAATCACCTGGGGAGCTTGTAAACTGGGTGCAGTCCCACTTCTCATTCAGTAGGCCTGGGGTGGGGCTGGGAATGATATGCTTAATGAGGAGCACAGCTGATTCTAATTTCGGCTCTGTAACCACACTGAGAATCACTGTCTCAAAGTAGAAGTTCTCAGGCCTGATTGCATATTAGATTCAGCTGAGGAACTTCTGAAACCTAATAAACTTAGCCTAGGCTGGTTCCCTGGTGAAACTGAGGCCAGAATTGAGAATCCAGGCAAGATTCTCAAATGTGGCTGCTTATTTGAATCATTTAGGAAGCCTTAAAAAATACTGATGCCTGGGTCACACTCCCAGAGATGATGATATAACAGGTCTAGGGTGAGGCCAGAGCACTCTATGCTGTCAGAGCTACCCAGGTGATTCAAGTGTACAGTTACGGTTTAGAAAACCTGATTTAAGACCATGCTTAACTAATTAATCCAGAGTCATGACAGTTTAAGGCTGACAGATCAAGGAACATGTCTTCCACTGGCACCACTATTCTAATAGATGGGAAAGCAAAAGTAAAGCTAACATGTCCCCCTCTATTCTTTGGTTATAAACAGTTTGTGCTGTTCAGTAAGCATTTGTTCCATCAGAACTCTTGTTTTCTGTCACTAGAATAAAAGGAGGACAATACAATGACTAACTCTCCATCCTTGATCAACAAGATAAATGAAATGAATTAAAAGTGAAGACAGGCCCAAACCCCACTTCCACCTGAACTCAGATTTGGGCTGGTTGTGCACCTGAAGAAGCGTTTGCTCCGATGGGGCAGTGACTCCCCTATCAGAGAAATCTAGTCTTGGGATCTTTTCTGTCATTCTACCCAAAGGTATTACTGTCTCTGCCTCACTTCCGCTGGCCAGAGGCACTCCTCACTCCTCTGAGCAATGATGATTCCATTGAGGGAACCATCTCTGAAACTCTTCCATGATGAGACCCCATCAAAAGAAACAGTTTCCATGTTAAGCTCCATTAGCTGCTTTCTACAAAGACCACCTTAGAGCAAAGACTGACCAAGTTTTCTATTTCCAACTCCCAAAGTAAGTTGACAGTTTTTTTTTAATTGGGGTATCATAGACATAGAACATTAGTTGCAGGTGTACAAATAATGATTTGATATTTGCATACACTGCAAAATGCGTTTCTTTTTCTTACTCATCCTTTCTAATGACCCCTTTGGATGGTAAACAAATTACTTTTCTGTTTTTAACTTGATATGGTGGAAGAACAAGGAGAAAACTGTTAACATTTCTCTGGCTGTGCATTTTGGCAATACACCAGCTTAGGCTGTTTAGTTTATAGCAATAGGGCTGCGGGCAAGTCAGCCTAATGATGGAAACTAAAGCTTTAGAGTGAATATTAAATTTATCTTAGTCTTTATTTCTTGCTGTTCCAACCAATAAAAAAAATGCCTCTGGGATATTCTAGTGTGAACATATCTAGAACATAATTTGAACTCTAAATTACACATGGAGCAGCCACAGTGCTGGTTTCTTCTTAATTTATCTACTAGTTGGGAATGTGTTACACTAATAGGGTTCATGTGGGAAGTAGCTTGGCCTAGGTTTTCCACTTTAGGATAATAGTAGGTCTTTTTCTTTGGGGAATTTCCCACAAACTGGTGCACTGAGTAAGCAGACCAGCAAGGATGCAGAGGATGGCCTACGGTGGAGGCTTTTTCTGACTTGGGCGTCTTGCTATTTAAATCCAAGTTCATGGTTGCTGACTAGGTGCTGGTGCCATGATCAAGGAAGGGGAACGGCGGTTTGCTTTCCTCTTACCGTTCACTCCCTGAAGCGCCACACACTGAATCTCACCCTTGATATACTGGTGAAACGACTGTCCATCACTGTTCCCAGTGCCTTGATAAGGTGCTGCTTTCTTCTCCAGCCTTTCCCGAGTGGCTCCTCTCCTGCTCTGGCTACCCACGTCCCCTGCTTTCCTCTGAACATCTTCCTCAGCCTTTTGAACCTCCTCAGTTCCTGCTCTCCTCCCTCATCTGACTGACGCTTTCTTTTTTTAATCACGTGAAGATCTTTTTATTATGGGTTTGCTCACTTAAGGATCCAAACAAGCTATCATTGCATTCAGTTGATATGACATCTAAATTCTTTTTTTTTATTAAGGTATCATTGATATACACTCCTATGAAGGTTTCACATGAAAAATATTGTGGTTACTACATTCACCCATATTATCAAGCTCCCCACATACCCCACTGAAGTCACCATCCATCAGTGTAGTAAGATGCCACAGAGTCACTACTTGTCTTCTCTGTGCTGCACTGTCTTCCCCGTGACCCCCAGCACACCATGTATACTAATAATACCCCTCTGTGGGGAAGTTGGGGTTCCTATGGCCAGGATCCTCACTGAACTTAAACCACCTGATGATGTAACTGGCCTGTTGCTAGGCTACTGCTTCCACACCTTTAGGCAATAAGCTATTATTGTGCTATATAGAGATGGGCCCAGTGCTCTGGGTGGAGACAGAGACACTAGTGCTCGACCTACCACCGTAGAACAAGCCGGGTAATAAACCCTTTCACCCCAAAGAACGTTTTGCTGTCAATTTCTTTGGTTGCACTGAATCCATAGCCAACTTGCCCAAGGCTGAGACCCATTGGCAAGACACTCTCAATTCCCTTCTCCCTCCCTCCCCACCTGCTGCTATCCAACACCTCCTCTTTGGTAACCACTAGTCCCTTCCTGGAGTTTGTGGATAGTCTCTTTTCTTTACACTCTCTCTCTTTGATAGTTCTCGACCCTTCACTGCCCCCTCCAGCATAGACATTCACAGAGTTCTGTCCCACACCTCTTCTGCTCTCAGCCCAACCTCTGCTCCTGTGGTCTCCACTCGGCCCATGTGCTGATGACTCTCACCTTCACATCTCTAGCCCCAGCCTTTCCCAAGCCTCAGGTCCAGGAGTCCAGCTCAGTCTGCATCCCACATCACTGCAAAGTCAACCAACCTGATTGAACCACTTTGGTCCTGTCTTGCCAATGGGTCTCAGCCTTGGGCAAGTTGGCTATGGATTCAGTGAGACTGAAAAATGACAATGGAACATTCTTGGGGTGAAAGGGTTATACCCAACTTTATTCCCACAGTGGCAGATGAATCACTTGAATCTCCCATCCACTCAGAGCGAGTCTGCATGCAGCAAGCCAGTCTCTGCTCTGGGCCTCTCTGCCCCACAGCCATTTCAGGCTGTCCTCAATGCTGCCACCACTCCAGCCTCTTCTCTGCTCTCCTGCAGCTGTGCAGCAGTCCAGAACACTGGGCAGACCTCTTTATACAGAGTCAATAGCAACATATTGCCCACATGGGTGTAGTGAGCAAGCCAACCAGGGCCAGGTGAGGATCCTGGCCACAGAAACCTCCACTTTCTCCATGCTCTGGGTAGAAGTTACTTCAGGAAATGAGGACAGCATGAGCAAGAGGGGGAGGCACTGAATCACAGGGTGTCCAACAAAGTCAATAGATTTAACAGATCTAGTTATTCACATTTTACTATGTTATCAAAAGAATGGAGTCAGATTATATAGCTAGATAAAAACCAGACCATGGAACCAGGATTAAGGGTGGTTGACAAAGGTGAATTTCTGTTGTATTCCTGGCAGCAGCTCAGAGCTGGTGTTATAACAGATGCTCAGTAAATTTTTTTTTAAAATGAAAACATGGAATGGTGTTTCAGGTGATAGAAAGAGTTTGGCACAACAAAGCATGGGAGAATGGCAGGAAATGATGCTGAAATATTGGGCTTGAGCCCTGTTGTTGGTAAATTTGTGCCTTGTTGTAGAAGTTCTCCAGTGTCTTATTCTGTACACAGTGGTATGTCAAAAGATTTGAACACATTTTATTTTAACAAGATTTAAAAAGCCTTATGGAAAACAGAAGGGGAATATCCTGGAATTAAGGAGAACCAGGCAGATAGTTACAGGAATAGTCCAAGTGGGAAATGATATAGTACAGAAAGACAAAGTGGAAGTAGAGATAGAGAAGATGAATCTGGGTGCTATTTCCCCCATGGTAGGTGTCTTGCCTGATGGCTTCATCCCTGGACAAGTTCACTACAGATTCTGTGAGACCTAGAAATCACACCAGAATGGTAAAAGGGTCTCTACCTGACTTTATTGTCACAGTGGCAGGTAGAACACCAGAATCACATCTGCATCCAGCAGTCTACAAGTCCATAATCCACCTCCATCTCTGCCTCTACCTGAGCGCTGGGTGGGGCTCTTTATACAGGGACTCAGTCAGTAATAGCTCATTGCCTACGGGTGTGGAAGCAGTAGCCTAGCAGCACGCCAGTTACCTCATCAAGTAGTTTGGGGTCAGGTGAGGATCTGGACCTTGGTAATCATATTATAATATGTACATGCATCAAAATAACACAATGTACACCTTAAATTTACACAATGCTACATGCCAAATTTATTCAATAAGATGAAAAAAAGAAGGAATTGGTTATTTGAAACTGTGAATAAAATGAAGTGTGTTCTTACGGCCAGGATTCTCACCTGGCCCTGGTCGGCTTTCTCACTACACCATGTGGGCAATATATTGTAATTGCCCCTATATAAAGAGCTCCACCCAGGGCTCTAGGCTGCTGCATGGCTGCAGGAAAGCAGAGGCTAGGGCGGTGGCAGGGCCAAGGACAGTGACTGAGACAGCTTTGGGGGCAGAGAGGCCCAGAGGGAGAGACCAGTTTGCTGCATGCAGACTCGCTCTGAGTGGAGGGGATTCAAGTGATTCATCTGCCACGGTGGGAACAAAGTTGGGTATAAACCCTTTCACCCCAAGAATGTCCCATTGCCATTTTTTTGGTCTCATTGAATCCTTAGTGAATTTGCCCAGGCTGAGACCCATTGACAAGACAATTGGTAATGTTGGCATGATTCGATTCACTGTAGACATAAGAAGGGAACAGGCTGTGCTCATGGAATGAGTGTTTCAGTGGGCTGCCCCTATGGATGGGAGACCTTCGAGTGTCCCCCAGTGGACATGTGGTCTGAGATGACTTGCCTCCTAGAGGAATGGGCTCCACCCCAGGACTGGGAAGAGGTGGAGGCAACACCTGAGGTAACTGGCATGTCCCTTGGTATAATAAGGAGGTCCTTACAGAGACAGAGTGCCCGTGAGGCTGGAGGAATGGTGGGGAATTTTCCTCTCACAATATTGAGAAAGGCCATAGGGGAGAAAGACATCCTCCTGCAGGAAGCACGAGAAGAGGAAGCATGAGTACATGAGCTGTGAAGTGCCGCAAATGAGGGAAAAAATGTGTTGCTGACTGAAATGGCGTCACTACGAGGTGCTGTGGAAATGGTAAAGGATGTCATGGTAGCCGGAGAGGAAGCAGTCCAAGAGGTGGCAGCCAAGGAAGAAGCAACATGAGAATGTGGGCTGCGAGGAGCCCTGGGGCAGGTGAGGGATGTAGTGGAGCATCAGCCCCAGAAATGAAGGAGGAGCTGAGGTTTGAAGAACAGGTGGGGATGGAGGCCCTGCTGGTGCCAGAGGCATATAACCTTCTGGGTTGAAGCCTGCCTGGTTATAAAGAAATAACAGCCGGGGGTTCCTCCAGGAGAGGTACAGTCTCCTCCCCAGGGCATGGAGCACTCTATGCTCCGCTCCTATACTCAGGCTCAAGCAATGAAAGCACAAAAGGAAATACTGTCTGCTACTCAAAGGAAGAATTTAAAGGGCCTCATGAAGGTTCTGAGGGCCCAGATGTGGGCTGATTTGGTAAAGGCAGGAGACAGAGAGAAACTGGATGGAAAGTCAAATAGACTCTTACAGGAGCTGCAGCAACAACCAAAACTGGAGCAGCAGTTCTAGCAGCTGAGGATGAAGGATAAGAAGCCAGAGACAAAGCAACCAGACCAGCCTGTTTGTCTGCAGGACTTTCTGCTGGAGAGGCTGGAGAAGGCAGGTGTTATAAGGGTCACCCCTGGTCCTTTTGGTTAATTCATCTGCATAGAACTGGCTTGAGTACAGCCAGGATGACAACTTGGAGGCAATGGATCTCCTCAGGTTTGAGAGTTATAATTTCTGTTATTTGTATATTGTTGTACCTTCTGTTGTTATTGTGGAATTTGGTTACAATGTTCCAGCTTTCTCACACAAGGGACCATTACAAAAGATTGAGGTTTGCATAGATTGAGAGGCGAGAATCCTGGAGGGTTGGAGTGTAGAGAAAGTGAAGGTTCCTGTGGAGTGTGGAGAAAGTGAAGGTCCCTGTGGCCAGGATTCTCACCTGGCCCTGGTTGGCTTGCTCACTACACATGTGTGGGCAATACATTGTTACTGACTCTATATAAAGAGCTCCACCCAGTGTTCTGGGCTGCTGCACAGCTGCAGGAGAGCAGAAATGAGACTGGAGTGGTGGCAGTGCTGAGGACAGACTGAGACGGCTGTGGGGATGGAAAGACCCAGAGGCAGAGACCGGCTTGCTGCATGCAGACTCGCTCTGAGTGGATGGTATTCTAGTAACTGACCCGCCACTGTGGGAATAAAGTTGGGTATAAATCCTTTCACCCCAAGAATGTTCCACTGTCATTTTTTCAGTCTCATTGAATCCATAGTGAACTTGTCTGGGGCTGAAACCCATTGGCAAGACACTGAGTTAACCTCTCTTCCTGCTCTTTCACTTCCACCCACTTCTCATCTGCCTGGAAGATTCCTGCGTGGAGAAGGGCAATGGGCTGCGGCTGAGAAGGAGGCTGTCCTAGCTGACATTCACTGAGCACTTATCACCCATCAGGGCCTGTGCTGTGGACTCAATGCTTTGTCTCACTGAGCCCTCCCAACAGCCCTCTCAAGGAAGTTTCAATGTATCCTCACTTCACAAATGAGGAAACTAAGTCTTAGGGAAGTGAAGTGACTTTCCAGGCAGCTTGATCCAAGTTCTAGCAGTCACTAACCATCTACTGCCCTATACGACTCATAGCAGGTGACAAGTTTGTAGAATACAAAATTATATTTGAACGATGAGTGCAACCGCATATAATAAACGTTAGAAAGGAGATTGTTAAGAAATACCACAAAGGGTACAGTGGTGATTGTGTGCAGTGGAAGGAATATTGAGGACCTCACTCCCACCCCAACACCTGAAATGCCAGCTGTCTGTCTGTCAAGACTGGCCCATTCCTCCACTGCCCAAGAAAGGTTGCGTACTCTGTGGTATTGTGGCATTTTTCATACATCTCTACTAAGCACTTATCTCAGAATGCAGTTTTTCTATATACCTTGTTTCATCTGATAGATTGAGTTCTCCCAGAGAAGAGTTCATGTTTTTCCATGTCTTTCAACCTCCAATGTCTAGCAGAGTGCCTAGCACATTAAAAAGTGCCTAGTGGGTATTTGATAAATGAATGAGTGGTCTCTATATTCTAGGCTCTGTGGCCCATCTGATATCTTTCACAACTACTCAACTCTGCTTTTTTGTAATATGAACGCAGCATTGACAGTACATAAAGGAATGCCTGTGGGTGTGTTCCAGTAATTCTTCGGGGGCAAGAAAATTTTAATTGCATATCATTTTCATATGTCAAGAAATAATATTCTTTCTTTAATTTTTTCCCAACCATTCTTAGAGTAGCAGGACAAGAACAGGAGGTGGCCAGATTTGGTCCACAGACCACGGTTTGCCAAACTCTGCTCTGAGCCCTTCAAATTCCCGACCATGGTTCTCAGCCTGGGCACTGTCTACTGCCCCACATGTAAAAACTGAGTGGGATACAGCCCACCACGCAGGCTACTCAGCATGCCAGAGCATGGCGACGGCTCTGCCAAGAGCCAGACCACTGTGACTGTGGGAGACGCCCAACCCAACATCATGAAGCGACTTGAGGGGTGCCACAGAAAGTTATATTCTTCTGTTCATCCACAAACTTTCCAGTTAATCTCTTAGGGAGCAAGTTGAAAGGTTTGCAAATAGAGGGCAGTGGGCACACCACGAGCATTTAGGAAGCTGCCAAGGCCCGTTAGAGATCCTGCGTCCAAATGCAGCTGGTGTGCCAGATAGCTTTTCATCTGTTACAAATAAAGGAATTTAAAATTCCCAAATAAAGCAAAACTCCTGAGGGTAGTGCCAAGGTAATGGAGTTATAGCACTGAAAACAGGTCAATGGAAAGACACCTGCCTTTAACATCGACACAAACAGCTCAGAAGTGCTGGGCTGTTGCTTCTCTTAACCTGAAAGGGTTTCTGGAGCTCCATGGAAGGCCACTCCTTACATAAAACTTGGCTTTTCTGTTGAAAACTGGCAGTCATTGCTTCTTGAGAATCTTGCAAAAAGGTCACTAGGGCAATTTGCCAGACTTCAAAGCAAGGAAAAGAAAAAACTTAACAAGAACTCATTCTGGCATCTGTGTAAATATGTCACCTGCCCCTTATCACCACTACTAATCTCTCACTCACTAGGGTCCTGAGAAGTTAGAGACAGTGAAAGCTAACACTTTAGGAGAATGTAGTGAATGGGGCGCCTGCAACAGCTAACTGCCGGCTTCTGTGTCACAGGACCCGCCTTTGACTTCTTTGTGCTTACTGTGTATGGGTTTGTAACATGAGGTGGTTGCATCAGACTGTGAGGTTCTTTTCTGCTCTAAAAGTCTGGGATTATAATATATATATTCCCACATGTGCGTAACCTGAATTTTACCAGATCTCACCAATACTTGGGTAGGGAAAGATTATATTACCAATTTATTATTCTAATCAAAAATCTTTTGCCTAGACTTAATCATGAGAAAACAATCAGGCAGGTTCTACCTGTGAGATAGTCTACCAAACAACTGGCCTGCCCTTTTCAAAAAATGTCACTGTATGGAAGAGAAAATTTGAAATTTTTTCAAAACAAGTCACAGGTACTATTCCAGATTAAAAGAGATTAGAGAAACATGATAACATACAACTATTGGGACCCTTGGAGTAATTTGACTAGGAACTATATATTAGTTAAAATATACACAACATATAATTACATATATTACATGGTATATAATATAATGATACTGTGGTTATGTAAGAGAATGTCCTTTTTAAAAAAAAAATACAAGCTGAACTACTTAGGGGTAAAGTGTCATGGGATCTGTAGCTTACTTTCAAATGGTTCAGAAAAAATGTGTGTGCATATGTGTAGAGAGGATAAAGCAAATGTGGCAAAACGTCAGCGAATGAGTACAGAGGAAAGGTATACAAGCTTGTGCTGTACTATTCTCTCTACTTTTCTGTGGGTTTGAAATTTTCCAAATTAAAAACTGGGGGAAAAAACATGTCAGACTTCCTGCCAGGGCATGTGCCCCAGAGGACGGGAAGGCAGTAAGGGTAAGCGGTGGCTGTGGGGTAGGGGGCTGCTAGGGAAGCATGCCGTTTCTCTGGGGGAGCTTGAGATCTTGGACACATCCAAGAAGGAAAATGAGCTCTCAGAGGCTGGGCTGGGCAAATACGGTCAGAGGGATGTGTTCCAGGTGCCACTGCTTCTGAGGTGGGACTAGGAAAGAGGGCTCCCTGGGGCCTGAGGACACCTAACACAGGAAGAAAGGGCCCCTTCCCAGAGCCAACCAGAACAATCCTCTATGGGGCACAGGACTCAGCACCCAGGAAATCCTGGTAAGACCCTCATAAAGCTGCAGGTGGCATCCCTAATGGGAGCAACCGGAGCATCACCTAAATGATTAGGGTAGTTGTGGCACAAACTTCCAGTTAGAAGATAAAGAAGTACTGGGAAGGTAACGTATAGTTAACATTGCTGTGTGGCTTTTTTGAAAATTGCTAAGAATAGATCCTAAAAGCTCTGATCACAAAGAAAAAACAGGCTTGCTTGGTGACTCTGTGAGGTGGTGGATATTAGCTAAGCTTATGGTGGTCATCATTTTGCAATATACGTATGTGAAGTCATCATGCTGTACACCTGAACCTTACACAGTTATGTCAACTCAATAAAACTGGGGGAAAAAGAGATTGGGGCAATTGTTCCAAGTAGATACTCTGGACAAACTCGAGCCGGAAAATCCAGAAAGGTCATTGTGGCCCACCAGAAGAACCACTGGGGTCTTGAGATGATTGAATTAGTGAAAGAGGGGAACATAGGTGGGCAGGATCCTGAGGAAAGACAAAAAGCCAGTTAGGACAGGAATCGGTGTCTGCGTAGTTGCTAGCCCTGGAGGAACCCTTCCAGATCGGATTGTCCACCTCAGGCTAGCGAAGTCCTTAAACAGCACTAGATGGAACAATGGATGCTTTCGTCAGATACATAGTCCTTACTTCACAGCCGTCACTGTGGGGCTTCCCAGGACAAACCAGAGAAGCATGTTAGAGGTAGAATCTCAGGACACCGAGAGCTGGTTCTCGCATGTCAGTGGGGAACGGAGGACTTGTTCAAACCCAGACTGCTGGGCCCCACCCAAGAGTTTCTGATCACTAGGCGTGGAGTGGGGCCCAAGGATTTGCATATTCAACAAATTCCCAAGTATTGCTGATGCAGCTGGTCCTGGGACCACGCTTTGAGAGCTACTGACAGCGGGGAAAGGAAATGAGAGTCCCATCCTGCAGCTGCGCTAGCCCTGCTCAAGAGAAAGGATGAGGGGCCAACCTTACCTTAAGCTGCATCAAGAACAGGTGAAAGTATTAAAAACCTGGTTTTATGTCTTCAAAAGAGTTATGGAACAATGGAGGACATTCCCTTGCTGCAGGAAGAGAAAGAACCATTACTGGAGTGGTGGAATTGAGAAGTGAGGGGAGACAGCAGGCTAAGGAGCAGCCGGCTGAAGTCCCAGACCTCAGCAGGCCCCCAGAAGCATGGGCTCCAGTTCAGGAATCTACTGAGGGCGACTCTCCCGGAAACCAACAGGAAGAGGCAGATGCCTAGCGCCGAGCTGCGCAGCGGTCCTCAGCCAACGGGGCCGACCCCTCCAGGCTGCACGGTCTGCTTCCTAAGGCCTTTCCTGACACCTATACCGGGTACGTAACAGGTGAACCGAAGGTGAGTAAACTATTATCTCCCTGGCTTATCAAACTATTTTCTTAATAATAAGAACTACCATTTATTAAGTGTTTACTAAGTGCCAGACCCTCCTCGTCACCCTATGAGTGGCATTATGTCACTTCTATTACAAATAAGAAATCTGACACTTGGACAGGTTGGGTGTTGGTCACACAGCAAGTAAGCATTTAGGCACTAAGCGCTTCCTCACTTTTCCTCCAGGGCAAGGAGGGTCTGCTTAGGAAACAGGTGTGGGGGCATAAACCAGGAGGGACAAGGCATGTGGAGCAGGAAAAGACAGATAGATGCCCACAGCAAAAGGAAAGCATTAGCATTTTGTGAAAACCTAGCCGCTCCTGCAATCATCCTATGAGAAAAATCTTCCATGCATGAACTGACCTATTTTCATCTTGGTCTTATAGTTAGAAATCCCTCAGAATGTAAAGCAAATAAAGCAGAATGTCTGAGTCTTGTGTTCCTCTCAAGGCCTGCTGCCTAACCAACAAGACTGGGTTTTTGGTTCAAGCCTGTTCTCACTTCCCAGTGCCAATAGCTGGCCCCTGAGCACGTTGCTGGCAGCTGACACTGCGAAGGGAGGAACTGTAGTACCTGGGGGAATCCTGCAGGACTGAGAGGTGCACTGTGGTTGGAAAAGGCAGGCAGGCACCACAAACATGAATAAAAGCCTGCAGCCTGGGCTTAAAGAGCTTTGATCTGTTTGCAAAACCAGTAAAAACTGCTCCACAGGAGCCACAGCCAAACCCAACACTGGAAAGGGACGCTTACGAGACAGCAACTGCCTCCTGGGTGCATGTTTGCATGAGGAGTAAAACTGCTAACCATCTGAAGAAGAAAAAATGTGGAAATTTTAGGGCTTAACTACAAGATTTACTAATCCCCCAAGCCAAGTTTAAAACAGAAACAATGTCTTCAGCCTCTACAACTACGCCAAGTATTGTCAAGATAAGAATTTGCTTATTTTTGTCATTATGAGCAAAAACAGAAACATATTCATGTATCAACTCTAGAAGGAAGTTTTACTTTTAATCCTGTTTTTAATGATAAAAAAATCAAGTAGAAGAGCATTTTTCCAGCTTTTTGCAAGTCAGTGATGACAATTTAACTTAAATTCTTACCTTCTAAATTATTTCTTCACAGAACACCATAGTTCCTGGGTAAATAATGAAAAAATCCTGAATAACTGAAAAATGGCAAATATCAATTGAGCTCACAGAGCACTAGGGACAAGCACGTGAGAAAGGTTTAACTTTAACTCTTTAACTCCCATGGTGCTTTCTCAAAAGAATAAATGTCCTGAAAAGATGTTTCATCTATCAGTTGACAGAGTTTCAGTGATACCATGTGATTTCAAGAGAACCAGGAAGAAACTGCTGGCCACTGGAGTTTAATGAAAAGCAGTAAGTAATCAGCCCAAAAGGAAGAAAAGCAAGCTTGATATTTTATATTCTATGTCAGTACCCTCTGCTATATTTAGTTTCATGGGTAAGATCTATGTGATGAGTCTGTACAGTTTTATTCTTGGTAATTTCCCTTTAGTCTATCAGTTGATCACATGCCATGAGAGTTGCAAGCAGGTGGTTGGCCCCAAATTGCTGCAAAAAATGGCATCAAGCCTGTGAGAGGGACAAGCAGAAGGAAAGTGTCATGAAAAAGAGGATGGAGAATCATACTGATAAGGAGTACAACCCATTAGAAAGAGACTGTTCCTTTTTATTTTGTTTGCAGTTGCAGGACAAAAATAGGCAGACTAGGCTATCTATGGTTCTTAAAGTTAGTAACTCACTGCACTCAAGTCATCTTTGAATCATTCAATAGGAGGTGACTCAGAGATCACTGCGGAATTCCCATGGAAATTCCAGAGGGGAGGGAACCTCCATTCCCCAGTGAAGCCAAAACCCGCTGCCCTTCTCTTACCGCTCCCAAGGAGTACGATGAGATGCACAATGCATGAGCTAGGGAGGACGAGTTGATCACGTCCAGCGCTGTGCCTCTTGCCTCTTGGCCATTCTGTGGGCCTCCAGCCTGCCAGGGAGGCAGAGAAGTATAATTTAAAAGACAAAATACTTGGAAGCCCACTGGGCAACAGATCTTTGCTTGTTCACTGGTCAGCATTATTTATAAAAAGGCGGATAGTTTTCGTCAGTCTCTCTCCCTAAGAGGACAAGGTTGTCCCCTACCCCAACATCTAGGAAATTCGAACACATCCTTTTTCTTTGTCAGCAAAAATGGTACAATCTGATACAGTTTCTCTCAATACAGATGGGTCAGCAGGCGGCCCGTTGAGCATTAGCCCTCTGCTGAGAAGAGACATCCCTTCTGGCGCAGGCCGCACCTCAGCTCAGACCCTCTCTGCATGGTTGTGTATCGCTGGGTCAACTGAAAACATCACTTCTACCCAGGCTGCTTGCTGCCACCCTGTTTTTGTTTTCCATTCAGCACAGAGTTGGTTATCATGTGCTCCTTTACTCTTTAGACCCACGTAGAACAATGCCAAGTAGCTCTTTATGTGGGAGAGTTCAATTGCATTTCAGGAACATGACATTAATGAATCCATATGGATCAAAAGTAACTTGCAAAAATATTCATGAGACTAGAAATAAAGTTATTCACAGGCCCAAGTCTTGTGTTTGTCTACTTTGTAGAATACCTCAATCTCTATCAACTCTCTCTTTGGTCTTTACACCACATCACCTTCTGGGCTTTCAAAGAACTGACATAATTAATATTAAATAGCTGAGAAAGTAATGTGTATTTAATAATGTTTATGGAACACCTATCATGCAACCAAGTAGAAACCTGGACACTACACACAAGACATCAATAGGGAAAAGATTATAATCTAAAAAATACAATAATGTTTAAGTGTCATAATAGAGAATAAGAGACATAATAGAGAATAAGAGCTGTGTGGCATTATTTCAGCTCTTTGAGATGGGGTGGGTATAGTAATATATCATCTCTTAGGTTTATATTGAGGGGATAAAAGAAGATTGTATACATAGAACCTGGCATAAACTAGTATGTATTTCATGTAAGTTTTTTAGTCTTGTTATTGCTCCTACTACCTCTCCCACCCCCATACCTATGACAGAATTATGAGTGATTGCAGCACACCCAGATAGTATTAAACCTTTAAATCTCTAAGGGAAGACTGCTTGGTCTTCCTACTATGGTTGCTAGATGTGTACTGTCATTGTCAGCTGGAGTCTGCTTGGACCGAATCATTTGGTTCAAGGACATAAAATTAAGTGTAAATTATTGAACCCACACAATAGATGAGAACCATATGCAGATAACTAATGTACAACAGAATATAACAATTATAAGTAGCATAGCTCAGAGCACTATTATTGCATGAGATTCCAATTTCCTTCCACCAGGAATTGCGGGAACCCTATGCTTAGCATGACTAAGGAAAACTGCTCCTACTTTGATCCGGCCCAGATACTCTTCTTGTTCTTTCAACAGTGGGATCCACAGATCCCCTTGTACGTACTTCTGCTGCCTGAGATCCAGGCTAACAGGCCCTGCCTTGGACTCAGAGCTGAAGAGAAGCCCATCCTGCCCTCCCTATGAGGCACATCTGGAATCCAGGCCCCCTTCTCGTCACTCTGTGAGTATCCAAGACTCTAGAATTCTCTGTTCAAATAGCTGTGAACCTACTTCCAAGCTACACATACTTCTTTCCTGGGCTGTCCTCTAGAGGGTGGGACCTTGCTAATGGTCTAATGCAACCCTAATGCCAAGAATGACTACTGGCAGGGGTTATATCTAAATCTTGGACATGCAGACAGGCCATGAGTATACAGAAAAGCCCTCTCTGAGAGAGAGCCTGAGGATAAGGAAAGGGTCATAGGTCTGAGGACAATAAAGTGTCTCAATTTGAACCTGACCCTCCCCATCTTTATGAAATTGCATTTGTCAAGATAGGGAGATAGAACGTATTCTACTTAGGAATTTGTAAGCCTGATTAATAATTTTTTAATATTTAGCCATATATTATGTGGTCCTCCAATTGTACTCTTGTCCTGGATTGTCACTGGGATAATTGTCCCAACAAATGTTAGGAGTAAGGCTGCCGCTCTGGCCCCTTACCACTATGTGTCTCGTGATTGTTTCCTCATATCAGACCCCCATTTACTAACTGCAGAATATTCTCTGTGTCTGCAGCTGCTCACAGTTCAGATTTTATATATAGTCTTTATCAACTGCAAATGCCACTAATAAACATCTGCTGCTTATCGCTTATTATGGCTTTTTATATATTCAGGGCTTCAGAGCTTAGACTTTAGTCTCTTTCTCAGTCCTTTCTATTTTCACTCTGTCATTTTACTGGGAAATGCAGTTTCCAAATGGAACATGGCCTCCAAGTCCTGGAGACATGTTCTGGGTGTCACTGTGGAACGTGCCAGCTGGCTGAGACAGGCCAGGCCACACAGTCAAACCACTTCACACCTATACCAGGCCTTCAGCTGCCTGCCATGCAGTGGGTGGTAGAAGAGGTCCTGTCTGCCTTGCTTGAGGAGCTCAGAAGGAGGGAACTAAGACAGGAATTTCTATCTGTGGGACAGAATGCTAAGGTTACATCCCAAATTTAGGATGCACTAGGTAGATTAATTAAAAAGCACAAAAGCAAAAAGAGTCAGGTACATATTTGCTCTAGGGAACCACCCACAAACAACCAGAGATTTAATCCACGCTACAGAATTGGAAGCCCTCTCCAAGTGCTGATTCCTACGTAGCAGATGGAACGGGGATACACTGATCAACACAGTGCTGAAAAATGAGAAGAGATTGGGTCCTAGCAGCATCCCCGTGGCCACGCCCTGCTCTTGGTGATAAATATGATTCACTAAGAGATTAAGTTAGAGAGAAGACAGCTATGGAGGTAGGATTACTGTGGCTTGCACAAGTTTTGCATCCCCCAGGCCCTTGCATAACCCAGAAAGATGATAGTCATTTCCAGATTTGTATGCAAATTATTCCTGTGCAAGTATCTGAAAGCAAAATTGGTCCATTGAGTTAATCACTAAACAGGACACTTCAGTGTGCTCTAGTTCTGACATCTAATCAGCAATACAGCTGCACTTAAATATTGAAGACTTAAAGGATTTTGGCTTCTGAAGCAAGGGATTCTCTGGATAATCTTGCCTATAAGGTCCTCGACTTGGGCAGTCAAATGCTGCCAACTGCAATCCACACGAAAATCCAGAGCAGTACTTACAGATCTGTTTTTCTCCTGTGTATATATGCTTGGGAGGTTTTCATAATAATTAGCATGTACTAGTAAAAAGCTCATTTCTCAGTTTTGCTGTTGGCTTGGTATAAACCAGATGTGCAAGGATGCCTGCACGCCTGCCTCCGCCCCCCTGTGATTACCTCCCACACCAAACAGGGCACACGGTGAGATCCAGCACCGGGGCCCTGAAAACGAGTCAGAAGGTTTTGCTCCAAACCTTTCTAGGCTGGAGCTCAGGCCAAGATTTTGTTTTTTCTGTGATCTTATTTTCTGAATGGAATGAATCTAACAGAGCAGAAACCAAAATTTTAAATTATGCTAAAATAAAAATGCTTCCAAGTTATTGCTATGTAGATTATGCAAAAAAAATAATAAAGAAATAAGAACCATTAAGATAGGGTAATCAACTTCCATTAAATAAGCTTAAAATAAGGAGCTGGAGGATAAATAAAGAAATAAATAAGAAAAGGGAAAAAAGAAAAAGGCATGCTGAGACATGGTCCTGGTGCCCCTGCCAGAGCTCTGGTAATTACACTTGTTGGAATCTTTAGCATAATTAGTCTTTAGCTGCCCATTTCAGTTTTGCTCAAGATATAAATGTCAAGTCAAAGCTATTAAAAATCATGTTTCTGAGAAACAGATACTCAGAAGGCGAATTGCCCAGGTAGCAAATGCGCTGCCGGAAATCACAGACGTCGCTGTACACCCGCATTGTGCCGGCTGGCTGCACTCATTGCTGTAATTCTTTTATAGCATATAAACTCTGGGCTGCTTGATAGCCACATAAAATTAATTTTTATGTTAATTGGCCTCTTGTTCAAGGAAAAGCTACCCAAAGTCACAAGCTCTGCCCTGCGCATCCTTTGTGTGGGTTATTTCCTCTCAGAAGATCTGCCATGTGCCATAGGTCAGTATCTCCTATTAAGCGGCAGGGTTCCTCTTGACCCTGAACTACTATAAACCAGGCATATGATTTACTGTCCATTGATGATCTCAGTTCAAAATAGATTTTTGTTCTCCCCCCACAGGCAGAAAACACAGCCTGGTGTCACCAGCTGAGCAGAGGGCCGTTGTGCTACTTTGCCTTTATCGCAGGCACTTCCTTTGGGGAAGATGAGAAATCCCTGTGGGTGACAGAAAAAAGGAGGCTGCAGTTGCCAGCAGCTTCCAGAGCAGCTTTAAGCTGAGCCCCGAGTAGGGATGGAAACAGAAGGCCTGATGAAGGACAGCCTGGGGAGAGGTCCCCACCCCAGCAGAAAGAGGCTATCTGGGAGCGGGAAATGCATCATGGGTAGGGCACTGGGATGGGTCGACTAACCGAAGCTTAAAAGGCCTTTCCCCCTCCTCACTTTACAGCTGAAAGAACTAAGGAACATTACGCAGGGGGTAAGGCTTCCAAAATGATGCACTGAGTTGTTGGCAAAGTTGAAGGATGTGTGCATATGGCTCTTTTTATCACAAACGTCAGAAAGGATGAGCTCTGCTCTGACCATCTTGACAATCAAGTAAACATGCCTTAGAAAAAACACAATATTTTGAAAAATATGGGAACTTGGGAATAGGGTGCAAATGTGAGCATAAATAAATGTAGCTCCATAAATAAAGGGGATGAAACTATGAGAATAGGCAGGCCAGATGAGAACTCTGGCACATTTTTCAAATAGAGCCCAACCTTCCAGTTGTCTAATAATTTCTTTCTGTTATTTGTGAGATTAAGTTCCACAAACCTCACTTAACATGCAGAGAAGTTGCCCACCTTCAGGCTCTGAGGTAATGGGTGATTGAAGGTGGTAACTGAACATAAAAGACACGTGCTTTCTAGAATTGCCAAGGCATACTTCCCAGGCTCTCTAAGTGGGGCCCAGGGTCCTTGTCTGGTCACAAACCAATTAAGTTAAGTGCTATTGAAATTGCTTTTTATCATCCAGATAAGAAGCAGTTCACAAGTGAGATACAAAGCTTGACACATAAAAGCTTATTCATAAGCCTGGGTCTAGTGACTTAATAGCCACACTAAGACCCATATAACACATCTGTGACTTGGAAATGAGTTGTCAAAGAATGAGAGATCTCTGGGGGACCACAGATATTAGAGCTATATAACTCCTCCTCATTCTCCACAAAATTGTTTGGAATCACCAACTTTAGCTCTCTAATAATTCCACTGATGACCATGACTGTTTACAGCAAAGGAACGATATCTAATCTGCGTGGCTGAGCTGGTGGAGGAGGTGCTGGCATCCTGTGGCAAGGTCCTGCCTTGGCGGCCCTGGAGAACATGACCACCTCCCACCTGCAGCAACCATCATTCTTCTGCACCTAAAATCTCTGCTTCCTTTGGGAAACCACTTCCCACAATCACTGCCTGTGGAGGGAACAGTTTTGGTTGGTTCCTTCAGTGTAGCAGGAGACCATGCTCCCTGGCCATGCCTGTGAGTTTGCATTCATTCTTCCAATAAATATATATTAAATACATAGTCTTGGCTCTGGGGCTTCAGCAGTAAGCCAGGCAGGCAAACTATCTGCTTGTGTGGAGCCTGCATCCTGCTAGAAGAGGTAGACAAGAGCTCATAGTGTAAGACTGGAGGGAGCAAAGAAAGGGACAGGTCTCACTGGAGGAACCCAACTCGAGCCAAATAAGGAAGAGAACGGCAAATGTCACTCAAATGATTCAATGGGAGGTCCCTAGCCACAAGTCCCGCCTAAAACATGCTTCACGGTACTCTCTCCCCAGCAACCCAGCATGGCCAATCATCAGTGATCATGCCCTCAGAGCTGTCCCAGTGCCCTTGATAAGCCTGTCGCCCCTCTTGCTGGGCGCGACTTCCCTGGTCCGTGCAGGGACCAGTGATCCTCGCCCGGGATTGCGTTAATAAATTTTCTTTTTGGCTCCTTTGTTGCCGCTTGCCTAGTCTGGTTTCGTTTACCTTATGCATAGAATGACAAGTCATCTCATTTCTGCAGTGCTTAGCGTCAAGAGGCCCATGAAGCCAGGTGGCTGGTGGAGACCCTGTGGGATCCGAAGAAGTGACCTGGAGCAGAGACCTGAATCATGAGAAAGAGCTGGTGTGTGAATACCTGGGAAGGAGTGTGTGACCTGTGACGAGACCAGCCAAACATTCCCCAGCCTCAGCCACTGCTCCAGAGCTGAGTATGTGACCCAAGCCAAGCCAGTCAGGAGGGGTTTTATGTGAAGCCAAAGAGAGGGACCTTGTCTTTTGGGTTATGGGGAGGCGGCCAAAGCTCTTCCTCTCTCTATAGAGGAAAAGCCCACCTGAAGTCAGAATGAAGCTGACAAGAGCGCATCCTGGATGCAGTCTCAGAGGCCAGGCCCATCCTGGGCAGACAGCAAGTGACCCTTTAGGTCCCCCTTCAGAAAAGCCTTCATTTTCATTTGTGGGGATGTGCTTGGCTGTGGATAGTGTGGTTGGCCTCCAGCCGCCAGCTGCGGTAGGGCTTCCCAGCACTCAGACTGAGGCCACACTCCTCGGATGGCCCCAGCCCATGACAGAGCAAAGCAGTGATGGCCACGGTCACATTCTCTGAGAGCGTCCCAGGGTGCCAGGGCCTGCCCCAAGAATCCTCCAGCTTTCCCAGCTCATGGCACACTTCGTGTCTCAGAAATGCTTTCACGGCCCTCCCTGAGCCAGAAGAAATTGCCTATCAGTTCATTTTATGAAATAGGTCCAAACAAGGTAATAGTAGTCATTTGCGGGGTGACTGACAAATGTTGCTGTGTTTCCCTGGAAATTTAAAATATCCTCTGGTGCCCCTGTGTGTTCACCACGGTATCTTGGAGAATCTGAGGGCACAGTCCAGGAATCACAGGCCTAACCATTTCTGTTCAATGCGGGGCTCCCCCAGCCTGCAGCCCGTGCTCCGGAGCTCCCTGGCGGGCTGGCAGAGATGGTCAGATCTGCGCGGTCCACACTGGCTTCTTCCCTTTTCCTTTCACAGGTGTCACTGCCCAACACCACCTCTGCATTCCTAACTCCATGTGTGCGTCTGCTTCTGGAGACACCAACCTGCAACATACCTCTTGATTTTCAAAAGGCTGACAGTTACCTGGGACAACGTAAAGGAACTTCACAAAATCTATTCCTGAGGTGACATTTAATGAACAGATTCCAAAATGATAAAACCGATAAATTTACCAGATCATCATTCCTTCTACTGTAAGCTCATTATGGCTATATTATCCACCTTTATATTGCATACTACTGGTCCAAGAGAAAGCACTCAATAAATGTTGTATACATTTAATGAGTGAATAAATCATGCATAAAAACACATATTATATGTCAGCATTTTAACCAGTTTTGAATAAAAGTAAGACAGCTACAATACACTGAATTATTCTCTTCTGCTAGATTTCACCCAAATCTTTAAAAAGTTCTACCTATCAATTATGTTTTCCTCCCCAAAACTATGTCATAAACTAGTAGAAAAATTTCTGACAGAAAATAAGAAGTTGGGGAGAAGCTATTTCTCTGCTAGGTGATATATTGCATCATTGACACTGCATGTGGTTGATCTCATCAGTAAGATTAATAAATAGAGTGGAAGGAGGATTTTTTACTAGATAGGAGGAAACCAAGTGAATTTCATAACCCAATCATTAATGGATGAGGCCAAGCTTGAAAACACAACTAGACAAGAAGTTATGTCTGTGCTCTGTAGTATCTGTCCCTAGGCATTTTATTGCCATATTTAATATACATTACAAGAAACACTAAAAGCATCTAAGGAAAAGAGCATTTAATGAAGGCAAGCTCAACTTAGAACAGGATTTCCAAAGAAAAAAGTGTTTAGCAAATCCTATGATAAAGCTCTCGAAGCATTTTCCCCAATGTGCTTCATTTATAAGCAAGAGCTTTCTCTAAATCAGATTAGAAATGAGAAAGGTATCAATTTGACTTCAGTTTCCATACATGCCAGGTCGACCTCGCCTCTCTGGGACTCCTCTTTATCATCTACAAGCAGTGTGTATCTTGTAACAGAGAGAATCTTCATTATAAGTAACCCAAACTGCATTTCTATTAGTGGTAAATGCTCTTTTAAAGTGAAATTCTTTTTCTTTTTTGTCATAGTAGACAAAAGACAAAGCTCCCGGAGGCTTGGCCCTATGTTCCCACTCCCTTTGGATCCTTCTCGAAGGCAGTAGTGGGGAGCTATGATACCATCATGGTTTTAACACTCCAGTCATTTTTCACACTCTTCTAGAAGCAATTCTGGTTTCCAACTCAGGTGTATCAGTAGGTGCCCTGGGACTTCTTACCTGCTGTGATGGAAGACATAAACACAAGTTAATTAAGTCTATTGTTCAAACAATTTGTTTCTTACTGAGGCTGATGCACTTGCAACTACTTCAGCACAGTTTTATTTCCAGAGGTAGGCTGCCACCTGCACTCTGGTGTGAAGATGCCTTCTTTAGAAATTCATTTTATTTCAGAGACTTCCAGGTCGCTGTTTGAGTAACACTTGAAAAAAAAATCTATTACTAATGGATGACAAGCTGTTTTAAAAAAAAGTATGTGTTGCTGGTATTTTTTTTCAACGTCATAAAAATTTTCAGAGTAACAGCACCAAGGTGGAACTGGAATAAGTCTCATGTTGAGGATTTAGCATTGTGTAGCATTCTCACTCCAAGTCAAGACTGAAAACAGCTTTTGAAAGGTTTTCATAGTCTCTCTGGCAAAGTGAAGCATGGAAAATGAATGGAAGCTTGAGTCCTAGGAGAAAAATGCAGGCAAGAGACCCACATGCAGCAGGTTTTGTTTTTATAGGAAGGGATCAAAGGACATTTCCAGCATTAATTGCTTCTGTTTTTACTTTGTATCCTTATTGTGCTTCCATTTGTTCTCTCTAACTGATGTTCTGGAAACTCTTTTTGTCCTTGTTACTCTCATGTCACATGCCACATCATTTCTGCCTGGGATCACCTGTCCTCTCTCTCATGAGATCCTCTATTGCAATGCAGCAGATATGGCCAGAGACACCCTTGTGCCATCTTCGTCTTCCATGGTGCAGAGATGTTCCTGGGAAGCAGCTTAACCAGCCAGGGACAGCATTTCCCAGCCTCTCTTGAGTAAGTTGAAGCCAGGTGACTTGAGTTCTTCCCAGTGGAATGTGAGAAGATGGATGCACTCTGCTTCCAGACCCTGGCACACCACACCTCTGGGCTCCCATTTTCTGCCCCAGCTGGCTGGGTGTGGATGTCCTGGGACCTTCAATGATCCCCACCTTTAATTTCCTTTCTCCCTCTTTTGGCCTTTCTGTAAATAAGTAATAAACTTCTTTTGTATTGTGCCATTGAGATTTCAGGCATTACTATTAAAACAGCTAGTGGTACCATAACTAATGCATGAGACTGATGAAAATAATCAAACCTACTACAGTAATTATTCATGCCATAAATATTCACTGAACATCCTATATACTAGACCCTGCACTAAATTTGGGGGCTAAAATATTTTTTTAAAAAAACAGATAGTCAAACCTTTGCAGAGTTTATACAAAAGTCCTTATTTTCAAATGACCTTATTTTCCTTGATAGCATCTCTTCTATTGAACTTCATGTGAAACCTCTGAAGTTGGAGAACTACTTATGCTTATTTTACAAATAGAAACTACAGCCCAGACTGGTCATGGCATTATGATAAGCCACATCCAGATCTCCCTACTAGAGCATCCCACACAGCCTGGTGTGTGGAGCCACCAAGAAAAGTAGAACTGACTTCTCCACAAGTCCTACCAAGTCAAGAACAAACCACAGTTTCTAACCACCAAACCATTAGACCTCAGCTGCTCACTCAGTAGTACACTATGGGTTTGAAACAAAAGAGAGTGAGAATCAATGGATAAACAGATAATTTCTTAAAATACAAAGTCTGGGTATTTTTCTTCTGTCATCTTGTTATACAACTTGAATAGATAATTCATTTTAGGAACATCTGCATTTAGCCACTTGTTTTTACAATTTAAAAAACAGCCTATCAAGAAAAGAGGCATAGCTAACTCAGACAACGGTAAATCTAGATTTGTGAAACCTGAAATTTAAACATTTTGGAGCCTCATTTTAAAGAAGAGAATACAAGATTACAAAAACAAATTTGTTATAGGGCCTAGATAGGGCTCTGGCAAATGAAAGATGGTAAAAATTAAGCTTCATTAGTTTTATGGCAAATCCACATGCAAGCTAAATTTTTTGAAAGGATAGAAAATTTTCTAGATATAATCCCACTTTGATCCCTAGCTCAGTTAATTATGAATCAGTTGTCTATAACCAGATGGAGGAACAATCCATCAAAACTGTTGAGTTCCTGTTTTCTGAACCATTTATCATGTTGCATGCTTCTGCTTTGAGTATCTATTTATATCTACATACATAAGAGAAGACAACATGATTTTTTTAATGAGACTACAAATATGGATCCTGGAACATGAAATAATAATGATGGAAGCCTTGTCATAAATTTAGGAAATTTATTTTAATCCTAGTTGGAGAAAAATGGTATTCTCACTCATTCTTGGACCAATGGAAAACCACTGTGCCATTGTGTATGTAAATCAGTTAAGTACTGTAATTAGAAAATAAGCTAATTTGGTCCCTGCCCTCTACCCACTCCCAACAAATAAGATTTTATTTTTAAAATTTCCCTTTTCCCATCTCTTGAGAATTAATGACTTTATGCTCTGTTGACTTGGGAAAGCTCAGCTGCCAATGAGAACTGTCTACAGTGAACTGTCAGCTTCTAGCTCTTTAGATTGTAACCCAGAGAGCAATTACCAAGAACACATGGCTCATATTTGCCACCAGGGGGCTTGGGAAGCCCAGACCTGCAAACTGACCAGCTAATTGTACTTGTCCTCAGAAGTAAACATGTCACCTAGTTAGAAAGCAGACGATTTCCACAAGTGCCAAGGTAAATGTTCTCTTTTTAAACCCCTAGCGATCAGCCACAAATTTGAGTTGACATTAACAAAAAATTATCTTCTAAGGTCCTAAAAAGTAAAGGGATATCAAGATACTTATTTTCTGGGTCATGACTTTCAATTTAGTTCAGGCAGTTGTATGTTTTACTAAATTACAAGCTCTTACTATGACCAAAAGTTCGAAAAAATCTGTTCTATATGATCAACATATAGGAAACCATTGTTAGATCACCCCACCCCAAAGACAATGGAACCACATTTTCTCTCAAAGTCACCTTAAAAGACAGGCTACCTCTCTGGTTAACATACCAGAAGAGCAGGTCCCAGAAACTGAATAATATGATGAAACATTCTAAAATACTTTGGATATTAAATGATAATGCCTAAAAATATGATTTTAAATGTTTTTAAATTTTTTCTAAAATTAGATAATGGTGATGGCTGTGCAACCATGTGAACATACTAAAATATGGCCTTGATATAAAAAAGATTTGCAACCTACTGAATATTTACAGAAAGATCACGTGAACAGCAAAAAACTAAAACAGAAAAAAAAATCTTCTTTGAGCCTAGAAGTTTCAAAAATAAAGAATTCCATTAGTTAAACCACTTCAGTTCACCCATATATAAAAATGCACTTAAAATGGATCAGCCCTAAAAGTATGAGATAAAACTCTTCAAAGAAAACATAAGCATAAATTTCCATGACCTTGGATTTGTACATATCACATCAAAAGCACAAGCAACAAAAGAAAATCTTTATAAATTGGAGATCATCAAAATTTAAAACTTTTGTGCTTAAAAGTATACCACTAAGAAAATGAAAAGGGAATGTACAAAGTGGGAAAAACTATTCACAAATCATGTATCTGAGAAATGCTTATACTCAGAAAATATAAAGAATACTTACAACTCAATAATAAAAAGACAAATAACTCAACTGAAAAATACATAAAGGATTTAATAGACATTTCTTCAAAGAAGTCTTTTCTACAAATGCACAATAAGTACATGAAAAGATGCTCAACATCATTAGTCATTAGGGGAATGTAAATCAAAACCACAATGGGATGCCATTTCATTCCCACTAGGATGGTTAAAGTTTAAGAGATAGACAATAACAAGTGTTGGAGAGTATGTGGAGAAATTGGGCCCTTCCTACAATGTTGGTGGGATTATAAGAAGGTACAGTCATTTTGGAAAACAGTCTGGTAATTCCTAAAAAAAGTAAAACGCAGTTACCATATGACCCAACAATTCCACTCCTAGGTATATATGCAAGAGAAATGAAAATACATGTCCACACTAAAATGTGAATGTGAAATGCTCATAGCATCATTATTCATAATAGTTGAAAAGTAGAAACAACTCAAATGTCTTCAACTGAAGAATCAAAAAACAAAATGCAGTATTATATCCCTACAATGGAATATTATGTAACAATAAAAACGATGAAAAACTAAAACATGGATGAGCCCTGAACACATTGTGCTAAGTGAAAGAAGCTAGACAAAAAAGACCCTATATTGTAGTATTCCATTACATGAAATGTCCAAAAATGGCACAGCCATAGAGACAGAAAGTCAATCAGTAGTTGCCAGAAGCTGAGAGGGAAAAGGGGAAGGAGTGACTGCTAATGGGTCCAGGGTTTCTTTTTGGGGTGAGAAAAATATTCTGAAATTAGATAATGGTGAAGGCTGCACAACCTTGTGAATATACTAAAAACCACTGAATTTTACTCTTTAGGAAAGTGAATTTTATGGTTTATAAATTATATCTCCATTAAGCTGTTATTTTTTTAAAAATAAAGAACTCATTTCTGTTCAGGGACTACGGTGCCCTGGTGTTGATTCGTCTTGGCAGAAAGAGTCAAGGCAATGGATGCCATGACAGCACTGGGGCCACCGGCCAACACCTTAGAGATGACTCTCTTTGTTCTGAATCTAAATATAATTTGGCTTCCCATTTAGGTTTTCTCAGGAAATAAGCTTTTTACCAGTGGATGTGAACATGTGTTCCCCTTTCATTCACGCATTTGACAAACATTTCGAGCCTCCTCTGTGTGATGCACTGAAATCGTGGTCACAGAAAAGTGACTAAGACAGGTGTGGCCCCCACCTTCACAGTTCTCCAAGATGGGGGCAGGAAACATGAAATACAGGAGGAAACAAATAACTAAATAGCATTCTGCTTCACTATCTATTGCCTCACAACCTATCTCCCCAACTATACTCCTAATCTGTCCTTACATAATAATAATTATTGTATCTATATAATCTTTATATCTCATTATAATTAATATATATATAATCCATTAAGATAAGACCTATGAGCCAGGCACATAGTAAGTGCTGAGGGACTGTCACTGTTATCATTACTGCCTCCTGAAGAAATGTCTGCGATCGCGGCGCTGTACCCAATGAAGACTACTTTAGGCCTTGGACAGGTCTGGTCTCCCTCATGGGAGTGGAGCCCCCTGGCATCTGTCATCGCAGAAAGCAAAGGACCAGTCAGGAGACTCGGTATGTCTGAGGCAGGGGTGGCGGTATTGTGGGTAGACCTCCACTCTCTCCCCTGACCTCATTCTTTCAGGTCTGAATTTCAAGGACTTTAACTTGTGTTTCCTCACTCCAGTTAATCAGAATCCTTGGTGAAACTTTTGAAAAAGGTACTGGACCCAAATCTGGGTACATCCTAATGCAACAAGCTAGCAGTGAGTGTGCTTAGGGCATTCCCGAGTGGTGGGGAACAGAGGTTAACAGAGGCAGGCCCAGATATAAGCCACTCCACATTCCCACAGGGACCCCACCCTGAGCCCTGCACACAGTATCTGGCAAGGCACATTATCCAATTCATGTAATTCTCTACAGCGTTGCTAAGAACAGGCATCACACCCCCTCTGCCCAGAGAAAGGACTAGGAAGTTACTGCCGTGTTAGGGAAGCCGCCAGGGACTTTCCAGTAGAGAAGAATGATTCAGGCCTTAGCAGGCCTGCACCTTCCCAGGGATTCGTACTCCACGGCCTGTCAAGGGGCACAGGCAGTCACTGGACCTAGGCTTCATATTCACAAAACAAATGATGGGTCTATAGTCACACAGATACACTAACAAGATTGAATATTTAACTAAACCACAATTTTTGTAACCCTGAATTGGCATTTATTTTTCTCTTAACATACCAAGAGCATTTTTTATGTCATCATTATAGTACCTGAACTTCATTCTTTTTTTTAATAGAATTAACATTCTTGTTTTTTATTTCACTAAGGCTATGTGATTTAGAGCATATTCCTTAGCCACTCTAAACTTCAGGTTCTTCATCTATAAGAAGACAGATGTGGGAGCAATGACCGCAGGAAGTTGCTATGAGGATTAAATGAAACATTTAAGATACAGCCTGGTGCATGATTAAACCTCTAAGAAATGTTAACTAACAGTACTGGTGGGGGGCGGGTGGGGGCAGTAATTTTTGAGATAGTGGGAACATCACTGTCTGAGCAACATCATGCAGGTTCTGAATCTGCAATGTTGGTGGCCAGACCTCACACCATTGAGCCCTCGCCAGCCAGTCAGCTGTCTTCTTTCTTAAACATTCCTGACAAGTCTCTAGCTAAAGACTTTAACAGCATCTTTATAAAAATGAAGCCACAAATATTACTCCTCACAAAGTTCATGGTAATCTTTTTTTCTAGGTCTAAGATATAGATGGAATATATATGTGATAGATGGATAAATATAGATAGACAGACAGATAGATATAGATAGATAGAAAATAGATAATAGATATAGATATATAGATAGATGATTGATTAACAGATCAGTAAATAGACAGATGTAAACAGTAGAATGTTAAAAGTATTGTCATTTGGATGCTTTAGATTTTGCCATGCCAGCTGTCACTCATTCATTCCTGCAACAAATATTTATCAAATGCTTATTACATGCTAGACATTTTGCCAGATACAGAGGATTCAATAGTGAGCCAGCAGGGCTTCATCACATAAGCTGGTGATCTGTAAGATGCACTCCTTTCTTAACATATAAATGTATAAATCCTTTATGTTCCTCAAGAAACAATATCAAATAATTGCTCATTTTAATTTGCCAGGGTATAAATTACCCATGTTTTGTAGATCATATGGAGATCAGGTTTTGCTGGGTATCATAACTGCCCTGCAGTGGAAAATTTATAAAAGGATATTCTGGATCCCCAGACTCTTAGTGTCAACAATCCCACAATAGGTCATCCAGTCCATCTGCGCTCCTGAACAGGGAATGTCCCCATTAATACATCTGAGAAGTGTTCTTTAGACTTCAGAAAAATACAATTACCTACAAAAACACATCACTCCCAAAAATAGATTTTTCCTGATAACATCATGCAAATTAATTGGAATGCTTGCCCTTAGTGAACATATTGTAATAAAATGATAAATTCCCTCAGGCTGAAATTTATCATATCCAGTATTGCGGTAGTGGACCTCACTAAGCTTCCTCAGTCAACTCTACAAGACAAATAAAATTAGATTCATGATGTTTGAAAAAAACAGAATGATTATAGTCATCATTTAGAAGAAAATGGGGGAAAAAAACTGCTAAAAAAATAAAATGAAAACAATAAAAAGAAATTAAATCCACAAATCTAGCCCCAGACAATCCAAAAGGTACTTAAACTAAAACAGAGACAGAACCCAGAAAGTTTTAACTCTGGTTTCAGCTCAAATCAAGGGATAGAAGATGTTGAGGGGAAAAATGTTCAATTAGAGCAATTGGGGAATATTTGTTAGGATTACATAATTCCTAAATTAGCATAAAGCCCTGACTGAGGGCCGAATTGCTTCTTACACCTGCGCTAGATAACCACTAAATTCTCTTTTGTCAAAACCTTTGGTGAAAACACTGGAGTGGTAAGGAGAAAATCTAGAGGGAAATGAGGGAACTATTTAGTACTGAGTGATTTTTACTTTAAATCTCCAAGATAGTCAATATCCTCAAGCATGATTTTATAAGCCTTTAGTTTGTATTATTAGAAAGCATTTAATTTTCATATGTCATTTGAATTTTTTTTATCCATTTGCCTACAATCTCAATAAGGCAAATAACTGTTAGACTAAACACAAAGAGCAATGCATCTTTCCAAGTCCAAAAAATGATGAACTTCCTGCATTTGATTTGAGGTTTTCATTTTGACATGCAATGTAGACACTCAAACACCAGAGGACACTGTGTGAGTGAAAACAAAGTTCAATTACTATTCATCTAACTCAGTTCATTTACTTAGTATGTAAAAGAAAAATCTTAATTTTAAATTCTTTCCCCCAAAGACATTTTATGTCATTTCATGCTTCAAAAGTTAAAAGTAGAGGTTGATAGAAATGTGAATCATGAGACCAACTAATCATGTTAATTTGAATCATAATGGAAATTAGAAAGATTAATTTCATAAGCAATCATTAATAATGGAAACTCTCATGTACGAATAATCAAAGCTTTAAGTATTATATGGTAATTAATTCATTACTATGGGTTGCATATTTTAAAATAGCTCAAATCTTTCTTGCTTTGGTGTACTTATTAATAGCAATCCTGAGGGAAGAAAAGCTAAAAGGTTTCTTTAGAAAAGTTTTTTGTATGTGATTTTAAATGGGCAAGAGAGAAAATGGAATTAAATGATATAATAAACAGGCTTGCTCTTTGGTAATTTGCTTTCAACCATGGATGAAATCAATTGTCAGCCCTTTGTGAAAGAGAGGAGCATTGTGCTTTTGGTGAAGAGATGGCCTAAGGTGGAGGATTGATGTATTATTTTATTTGTCCAATATTGATGCTAATATTTTGTATAGGAATATTTTAATGTTGTCATTAAAGAGTTGTAAAAACCATTATATAGCTCCCTAGTGATGATATGAGCTCTAGAAGATAACATATCATACGCTGAAATGATACCTTATGTATAAAAACCTTCTTATAGATAAATAAAATCGCCTTTGTTTTCTACATCTCTTCCTCCATTTTGCTGAGCTTTCCAGGTGGCCTGGATTTGCCCTGTCCTTGATGGTACCGTGACTGCAATATGTGACTTCTGTAGTGCTAACTGTATCCAGTCCTTCAGCCAACAGGCATTGACCGAGTCCACCGCATTCCAGTCATCCTTTCTGGGACTAGAGATATCAAGGCAAGTAAGACAGATTAGATCTAGGGAAAGAGTTCTAGGCAGAGGCTTGCAAAGGCTCTATGTTTCTGAGAGTCTAAAAGGAGCCCTTTATGACTGACCCACTGAACTAAATGGAGGAGAAAGTGACAGATGTGGTCAGGTGTCAGAGGGTCTAGGCAGGCCAGGTAAAGGCCTCAGAATTTATTCTAACTGCAAGGGAAAGCCACTGGAGGTTTTTAAGCAGGGAAATGAGTTGACCCGATTTACCTTTCTAAAGTGTCACGTTGTGAAAGCGGCAAGTTGAGAGGCCACTGCAAACATTGGATGGTGGTTGGGCTAGTATTGTAGCAGTCAGGATGATGGGAAGCAGATCGATTTAGGACGTATTTGAGGGTTTGAGCTGACAGGGACTTCTGATGGATCAGCTATGGTATCGGGGAGACAGCTAAGTCAAGGATGGCTCCTACGTGTTCACTGAGAAACCTGGAGACCAAGAAGCCTCAGTGAGAGGCAGATTTGTTGGGGAGGAAGAGTTGCTTTAGCCATGATAAATTTGAGATGAATCAAATATTCAAGTAGAAAAAATTGGGTTGGCAACTGGATATAGTAATCTGAAATTCAAAAAAGAGGTCACGGCTTCGTAGATGGGGATACCCAAGAAACTGAAAAACTACTGGGAGAAGAGAGATATTTAGCAAATATTTAGCAAAACAAGAAGTCTTCTGAAAAAGTGCAATAGGAGAACTATATATAAGTGAAGGATTTAAGACAGCCTCTTAGAATGCTGAAGGCTCTGGAGACCATGTGATTCCTTTAACAGTATCATATTAAAGGGTTAAAGATCTTAGATTAGAAACAGGACCTTTACCTATAAAATGATAATTGCTTAGGGAAATAGATCCATAATTACATGCACTTTCTTTTCACAGCAGCACTCGAGACCACTTTACTTCCAATTACAGAGATCATCCCTCATAAATATTATATGGAGCATATGCTCCCACAATGAATTATGGCCAAGGAGCTAAGCCCTTGTTGTCAATTCTTTTATTATTCTCTTTTTCATAACTCTTTGTAGGGAAAGAGGGGGAAAGCAGCATCAATGAATAAGAAGCAATAGATGTTGAAGAAACTAGCATCATACGCTTTACCTTTCCTTCCAACACCTCTCAAAATTCCACTTTTCTTTTCCACTCTGAATACCCATTATTATAATAAATTAAAGCCAGCCGTCAAACCTCATTTTCCAATTTCTCTTCCTTTCTTCGGGAGACTTCAGCAAAGCTTTTACCATAGTGGATGTCATGTTGGTCACAGGTAACAGGACTCTCAAGTGGCCGAAATTCAAAAGAGCAACTTGCTAAGCCTCATCTGCCACATAATTCATTACCAGGGTTTTTTTTTAATCTTTTTCTTCTAGAATAAGAAGTTATACCTCAGAAAAGAAAAAAAAAAGAACTTTCCAAATAATATTTCATAATTCCCCTTAAACTCCAACCTTGATGAAGCTAAGACTACCATTTTCAAACTAAAAAGCTCCTCCCCACCCAGAAATTAACACATGAACACACACACATAAACACCTAAGATGCGGGCAGACAGACTAAATCACTGGGCATCTAGTTATTTCTCCTGAGTTGATTGAAGCAACTAGTTTGTTGCCTCAAACTCTAGCAAAACTACTTACGTGCTTTCTAGCTGGTACTCATATTTCATTAATCTTAATTTAGTTTTCATTAATAAATATTAGTTTCTCAGCGACAAAATCTGACTGTTAAAATTTCTTCCTTCTCTGTGTCAGCACTGGACTGGATCGTATCCCACTGAACGCCTTGCAGAGTTCTTCTGCTTTACCTGCTTTACCTGCAGCACCTCCAGACCCTTCCTGATGCAATCCTTCCCATCCAACCCCATCAGATTATGCTTCTGCAATTACCACTTTGATTATGTCACTTCCCTGCTCAAACGTACTGATGATGGTTCACTACTTGTCCACAAAGTTCAAACCCAAAATGTAACAGCCACCGATACCTCACTTCTCTGGTACAGAGACTCTACAGGTCAGCTAAGCCCAGCCACCCCCCAACACTGTGCCTTATTGGTAAAGAATTCTCCCTCCACATCTTTGTTCAAGTACTATGCTTCCTTTAAGGCCCAGTTCAAATGCCATCTTCAAGACAATCTCCCTGATCACCTATCCCTTAAAAATATCTCACATTCTCTGTAGCTATTAGCAGATGGTCCACAAAGTGCCACTTCTCAAGTGCTGTGTACCCTTGTACTATAGATCCTGTGTTTGCATACGTTTTTGGTTTCTGCATTTTTTAAATCTTTCCCAATAGAATGTGAAGTCTTTGAAGGCAGCCTCTCTCTCTTTGTCATCTCACTCTACACTCAACCATAGAATAGGTACTCAGTAATATTTATTAGCCTGAATTATAAAAACTGTCTGCAACTTCAGTGACATTAATTTATCCTGATCCAAAGAATGGCTATTTTTAGATTATTTATATGGGAAGAATGATCCTTCCTATTCCCTCCCTCAGAATTCTCTTAAGAATTTTTTGTGGTTTATGCTGTGTATTTTCACTTTTGCTGTTTCCATGCATTCCATGAGAAGAAGCAGGCTGTCTGTTTTGATAAGATGAGAACCATGTTTGAGAGATTTTTAGACAGAACTCCAGCTCCATTCCTCAGTAAATCAATGGCTAGGCAATAGGAACATCGAAACCAGTTTTCAGTCTATAGCATTCTATTTCTACCCACTGCAGAATTTAGCTTGAGTCAGAGAGGAATTGACTTGTTTCTCTAAGAATTTCTAGCCACTAAGGTTATCCATGCTGTCTTTTTAACAACTTAAATGTAATAGACAAAAACTAACTAGCATCTAGTCATTTCAGTTTTGCAAAACTAAGTTAACAGGCCCATGGCAGCCAAAGTCATGATGTTTACTCAAGAGGTTTCTCATCTGAATGTCTATAAGAGCTCCCTACAAAGGACTGCTGGAGTCATATTTGCAAAATAAAACCCAATTTGAGATTCTTGTAAAAATCTGCGCTCTTCTGTTTCTCTCTCTCTCAATCTCTGTCTCCCTCATCAATGAGTACTATACTGCCCACACCCCAGTTGCCATTTAACAATAAATTACATCGATGCCCAGCAGGAAGCACAAATCAACCAGCTGTCCTATATTCTTTATTTTTCTACAAAGAGTTCAGGTTTTTTGTGGCAACAAAAGATACTGAAGTGGGCAACAATTACAGGTTTGATAATTTTGAGAACAAGAGATTCAAGAACAGTATTCACTAGGGAGAAAAATATTACACCTATTTCTAGCCTTGAAAACCAAGTACGAGTGGTGTGGTGATTGTTGTGTAGCTCAGATCAAGTGGTCAAACAATGGAACTTAAAGGAATGTGCCAGGATTTAATCAAGTGAGTACAATTTTTGGATTTTCAAATCCTTTTTTTTTTTAAGCATGTTGATTAGTTTTCAGGAGATCAGCTCTTACCTAGCTGATGCTGTCTGCATCCACACAGCTGCTGGGCTCTCCCCACAAAAGGATGGGAATGTTCACTTTGCCCCAGACAATTGGCCCCTCCACCCACACACCTTCATAAACCATTCAGATATTTCCCTGCTCCGTTACATGTGGCACAATCACCTATGCAATCATCACCCTCCTAACTAGATGTTAGCATAAGTAACCTCAGTAACACTCATGATAAACTAGGAACAAGGAAGAAGGGCTCAGCCAGGATTTCACAAGAGGGTTTTAGCAATAGACCCTGTCTGGAAGCCAAGAATGATTATTACTACTAATAATAGCTATCATTTATTAAATTTCCACCAGGTGCCAGCTGCTTCATTTATGAAATAATAATGGGAAGTAACATTTACTGAGTTGCTTATCATATGCTAGGTACTGTTAAAGATTCTTTACACATATTTTCTCTTTTAATCCTCCCACCCCAACTACCCTATGAGGCAGATGATACTACTGTTTTTAGTACCACTGGATGCATGAAGAAACAAAGATACAGACAGGTTAAATTACCTGCCAAGGTCAGATGAGTAGTAAGTGCTGGAGCTGAGAAATGACTTCTGGAAGCCTAATGTCTGGAAATGCCAATAGCCAACACCGTTAACCATCATGTTATTTTATCTTCCCTGTTCAGCCACTTTTTATCCTTATAACAACTCTACTTTTATATCAGGTTGCAGATGAGGAAACTGAGGTTCACAGCCATTAATTAAGATAGGTAGTAGCTGGGCTCACTGTTAGGTCCGTCGGACTCCAAAGTCTTAGCCCCAAAGCAGGTGTCTGGCCTTGGACAAAAATGTCTATTTTTCTTTGAGAGCGACCACATCTCTCTTCTCCATTCTCTATCCCCTTTCCATCTCCAAACCCCTGTGACCCATCTTCCCCTTCCCAGCCACCCCTAAACCATCATCATGAAACTGCTCTCTCTTTTGTGTCCTCAGGAAGGGCTCCATAAGAGAACAAGTAATTTATTTCTCCCTTTTTAATTCACAGTCTAATGTAGCACTTCAGAGGGCTCAGTCTGCCAAAAATACAAACCCCAGGACCTGGGAAAGAGTGGCTCTGATGAGGCAGAACTGGGTGGGGCCCCAGGATGTGCATTTTCAGTAAGCATCCCATCAGTCAGATGCAGGCAGCCTGGCTTCATTTACACTAGTCCTATATGCCTCTACTTTCTGGCAACAGATTTGCATCATAGAGAGGAATTTCCAGTGATAATTTCAGACCAGGGTGGGAAAGATATTTTAGAGCAGAAGGGTCTTTGTTTTCCTCCCCTGCTATCATATAGGTCAGTCTTGAGTCTAGATTTTATATATGTAGATTTTAAAGTAAGGGTCTTTCAAATACTCTTTTCTTATATTAAATTCAATGAATTGGTATTTTTAAAAAAGATTAAAAGCAAAACCTTACATTTATTACCATAAAATTCACTATTTTTTTCCTTTTTGATCATTAAATATATATGTATATCACATATGTGAAATAAACAATGTTTCTTATATCCTTCCTTGTAATCAAGCTTCTTTCCCCAGTGCTCCAAAGGAAGCTTCCTGAGGAATAATATAGTTCTTAAAGACACGCTTTACCAAAACCCTAAAAGTTGTATTATGAAAATGGATCATTTTTCTCTACATTTCATGCACTTTCCTCTAATAACATTCAACAAGAAAAAAGCTAAAGATACTGATTGTAAGAAAAATATATAGCTAACAGAGAAAATAAAGAACTAATTCTCAATGCCAATAGAATATTGAATACTTAAGCATTTTGGACTGTTGGGCATCATGAAAAGGATGAAGGCACCCACCCCGAGGGGACATAACAGTTTGACAAGGACAACCATAATATCATAAATAAATTAAGCCAAAATAAATACTAATATATGCCCTCACTCTTTTACTTGAGTGCAGAGCTTTCTTACAGAATTCTTATTAGTAATAAATTCCCTTTGCTACCATGGTGACCTTATAGTTTAAAATGTTCAGTTATTTTTCCAGGCAACTTGGGTGTATTCTGAAGGCTTTATCTGTACCTTTTTTTTCCAGCTACTCCTCTGGTTGACATTTGCATAGTGATTTGCATAATGTTATTCCTGATAAAGCTCTGGTTCTCTGAAGAAGAAAATTAGCAATTATTATTTTGCCACGGAATGAATGATAGCACAGGATGTTAGCTACCAACCTTATTTAAAAACTTTTGAAACAAGGGCATAAAAATAATATGAAGACGTGTAATATTAAAAAATTACCATCCCATCACACATAGCACAGGCTCCTCTTTTAGTGATTAAGGGTAACCACCGAAGGGCTGGGGGGAGCAGGGGAGGGGCGGACTTGTCAGTTGCTCAAAAGACAGGGAGAACAGGAAAATTATTCCGCACAAACCATTTAATGAGGGCTTTCTTAGCATGGAGGGCTGCCATGCCGTATGACAGCTGGCACTTAAGAGCCACATTATTAAGGCAACATAATTCATTCCATCTGCAGCTCAGCAAAAGGGGCAGTAATGGCTCATCATAGCCCAGAGCAGCACTTGGTTTTAATTAGAATTTTCTCTTATTGAAAAAACACTATATATGATATGCTACACACACCCATTCACCCACACATTTTTGTTTAGAGATAAAAGAGGATTTTTAATAATCTCAACACATCTTTTAAGTGACTCTCCATCTTCTTATAGCCATCAGAGAAGACCTCTCCAGTTCCGTGAGAAAAGTGCCCAGCTGTACTTTTTCCCCAAGTCACAGTGACAGGCGTCAAGTCACATCATTAGCAGGGCTGCCACAGATGATGGGGTGAGGGAGAGGGGGCTGCAAGCAAAAGCTAATCAGCGTTGTCTCACACACTCAAAATAGGAAACAACTTCAGAATTTCTAGTGGGTTGAAAAGGCCAACACTATTTAAGGGGCAATAACAAACTCTATAATAAAAGAATGCTTAAAAATAAATTTAAATTTTCTCTTACAACTGAAATTGTAGAACATTTAGAAAATGAAAAAAAAATGAAAGAAAAATACTGCAATTTCACTTCCTGGAGCTAAACAATATGACATAATGATATCCTTCATTCTGTATACTAACTATCATCTATTTACTATAATTTGTTAAATGGTGGTATCCAATGATAGTGGTTTATAACCTGTTTTTTTCAATATAATAATATTCTGCTAATGTATTTTCTTCATTATTCAATATTTTACTCTACACATGGTTTTTAGTTGCTGCCTAATATTCCATTTATAAGAATACACCATCTTTTATTTAACCAATTCCCTAACGTTGGGCTTTTAGGTTTCCATTTTGTTTTGCTATTATACAAACCCTTTCTTAAACATAAAAAGAAATTATCAGATAACCAAATGACAATAGTCATACTCCTAGTATCTCACTGACTGAACAAATTTCTAAAAACAAAAGGCTACTAATAATTTAGCAGTTCTTATCAATGAATTTGTATTTTATTAATCACAACAGTGTCTACACACATTTAATAAGTAGTCATACATTAACCCAGGTAGAAAAACTATTCAGTGCCTGTATGATTCCCAAATGCCCTGAAAAATTATGGAGGCTAATTGAGGGTCTGGTTGCAGCACTCACTTGGGAAGGATGTTGCAACAATAGGCATGGAAAAGTGGCATTAACATTACCTGAAATTTTAGAACCACAGTGTTATTGGTGCCTTAAAATAAAAGGCAGGCATTAATTTGCTGTCAGTGGTCTGTATTGGTTTTATGTAATATTTAAGAAAATCCTTAAACCTCAAGGTTAGAAATCATAGTTTCAAAGAGGGCACATCAGAGAACAGGTCATATGAAGGAAAAGAGGGAAATCTTAAGTCCCTGTTTTGAACCAAATGCTCCAGCTAATGCTTTCATGTAGGTTACCACAGGCCCATGCGTCTGTTTGTGTTAACAGCTGATATTCAAGATCAATATTTTGCATTAAAAAAACCAAAGAGTTTGCATCTACTAAGAAAATCTGTCTATATTGGTAAAAAAAAAAAAAAAAAAAGAAAGAAAGGAAGGAAGGGAGGAAGTAAACTACTCTCATGGTGGAAGATTCATAACCTGTCTTAACTCTTACTTCCAAAAGTTGAAGAGCAATATAGAAGATAAAAATATGTTTTGAAGGAGGAAAACAACCACACAAATCTGTGTTAATTGTCTGCACCCATTAAATTCAGCTCAATCCATCTACTTTGATACATTTTATGCAATTTAACTGGTTAAAATTCAAGAGGGCAAGTCATTGGCTATTTCAGCAATTCTTTATTTACAGGTATAAATACTACTTTTTAAAAATTACTTATCCAAGCCTACTCAAATGAATTTATAAGGCCTGTACAAATATCTTTCACTATCATCTGGAGTAATGGGCCTATAATAATTTGTTTATGTATTTTTAATTTGAAATAAAACATAACTCATAATAAAGTTTTTAAGAATTTGGATTTAGATAGAGTATATTTTCAAAAACATACAAATGGTTATGACACATGGGGAAAAAAAACAATACATAAAACTATGCCCAGTGTCACTGTAACTATTTTTCATTTTATCAATACAGCCCAAGTGTCCTCTGACACCTTCCTGCCTTTAAGATTTTTTTAAATATAATTGTTCTTGCCTCCTTTATAAATTCCAATGGGCGGTTGGAACCATCTCCAAAATTTCCATGCATTCTGGGGTTTCCTGTCAGTCACTTGTAGTGCTAGGTTTCACCTACTAAACTCTGGATCTCATACAAACATCACCACCGGAGCATCTCTCTGACTCTTCCTCCATACTGATCCAGATGTGGAATCCAGCCATTTTTATTTCCCCCCAAACACCCACAGAAAGCATTAGGATGTGAAGCAAGACATCACAGATTTGGGGTGACCAAAAAGGATCATATATCATACAAGTCCAAATGAAATCTTAGACATGCTTGTTCACAGAAGTCCTCCGATCACCCTGCCACAGGCATTTCTCATCTTTAATTTAGGCTGCAGCTTCCTGCACCGCTGCTGGGCTCGCTTCTCATCCCCTCCCTTTCCTCTTCTCTGTTCTCTTCCTGTAGATATGCTCCTGTTCATTTCACGGGCAAGGCAATTTCCCTGTCTCTTTGGTGTACCTTCTAAACACTCCTCAGAGCCTCATTTTCTGTATATGAGAAACTTATTAAGCACTTTTCCTAAACAACTACAATTTCATTCTACCACTTTCTTCTCTCTCTGTCTCTAAAACATACACACACATACAGACATGTAGGTAGTGTGGTGAATGTTAAAATTTTTTTACTATATAAAATTATTTTTATACTCAGGAAACATGATTTAAAATATATAAACATGTATTTTGAAATAATTACTTCATAGGCTTTCTTCTCTCTACTGGTCAGAAAATGCTGATGAAGTTGCTTGGGGAATGTCCATTGTCACACTGAAATGTGAAGTTAGGGTACTAAGCACTGTTTAATCTTTGTAATTCCATTATGTCAACAGAGTTGAGCTCAGAAGTTTCTTCCTTTCTTTCTTTTCTAAGAGGTGTTTCACTCACAGTTCCTCTGGGTTTGGGTGTGGTTATTTCTGCCAAGTTACATACCAAATAGTTGAGATGGGGCCTAGACTAGAAACAGTATCCTTAAATGGTTTTCAATAAAGTAAATACATATACACATACTCACATATTTCAAACCATATGTAGGAGACTTTGGTTGCTAACACAACGATCCCCCTGCCTTTTTGTTGTAATGGCAGAGCCCCTATTTCATTCCAGAGGCTATTCCTCTCCCATATGACTGAAGAATAAACCTTGATTTGTCTAAGCCAGTCATGGTAGTACAATTTCTTTCACCAGTGATTGTTTTAAACATGGGCATGTGATCTACTCTTGGCCAAAAGCTATGAGTAAATATCTACTGGGGATGCTGAGAAGTGTTTCCTTCACTCTTTATAGAAAAAACACAAGGAGATAGTATTTCTTCTACTGGATGTTTTCATGTCTGCATGTAATATTACTTGGAGCTTCAGCAGCCATCTTGTGACTATGAGTACAGTAAAGCTGGACAATGAGTCTTACAAGATGAGATGGCACAGTGAAAATACAGCAAGAACCTGAATCCTTGATGGTATCATCTTACCTCTGAATTAACTAACCTTTGTCAACACTTTTTCTGAGAGAAAATAAATTATGCCCTCATTTAGCCATTTGAGTTTGGGTTTTTTAGCTTATTGTGCAGAAATCATATACATGTGCTGTGCTCAAGCCCATTAACTAAAACTAAACCCCTTTGAACACAATATTTACACTAAGTCAATGCGAGCTGCTATCTCAGAGGCTATCATTTTCATTTTCATGATTAAAGATGCTTGGTCTCATTCATCAGTCACTCTAGAACTGCTCTGTTTATGTTACCCTCTTGGTGATTAATACCAGCTGTTTCTGCTCAGAAAAATGACTATCGAACCCCTTGTTTTTTTTCTCCATTATAACAGATGGTCTCTGGAAGGAGAAAGGTGTTATAAAGGTGATAAGTTAGTCATATCATAGGAATGCCTTCTCTGGAATAACAAATTTATAAGAAAATGAATCAGCAGGGCAATCAAGGGTCCATAATCTGTTGAAGGCCACTAACATATGACAAAGAAAATCTATTTATTCTTTCTCTTGTACGTAGACCTAAATTCAGTTCAAAGACGAGATTGGTAGTTTATAGAAATTGACAAAGACACCATAAGTCAATTTTTAAGAGTGGCTTGTTTCAAAAGAGCCACTGTTACCCTACCCTTTTTCGCTAATCAGCCCCAGGGGTTTCCAGATCAGCAAAGCAGCTTTGTCATGTCTTGCTCATGCTGCTTCATAGTATCTGTGTCACACAATCAGTGGAGTGGGTGCGGCTAGAAGTGTTAATGGAGCAATAGTGACATGAGGCAACCATCTCCACTCCTGACATCTGGGTCCAGATCCTTTGTGTCATGAGTGATATTTCACTATCACTTAATCATAAATATTCCATGTTTTAAAGTTTAATTTAACCTTGCAAATAATTATAAAATATGATCAACCCACATTATTTACAAGCCCATTATGTTTCAAAATATTTCAGAAGAAAAAAAAAACCTATGGATTATTTACATATCCCTCAGCTCATCTCCCAAAGGCCAAAATTTGGAAGAGCTATTTAAGGTGTTCTTCTGTTATTCTTCGTTTCTTGGTCTCCATTTAGGATCATTGATGCTAATCCAATTTAAACTTCATCAATTCGTCAGTGCAATCTTAGGCAAGTATTTAACCTCTTTAAACCTCAGTTTCCTAGTAAAATTAGACTAATAATTTTATTGCCAAGAGTAAGTGATATAATTTCAGTGAGGTGGTTGGCCTAAGGCTTGGCAAGAAGCAAGTATTGTATTATGTCATTTTTGCTAGCAATTCTGCAAAGAACTGTGGAGGTTGGCCTAGGAGACATAAATTTAGTTTTACCATAGTCCACTTTTCCTTTCTTAACCATGAATCGGAGAAGAAATTCAGCCTAATATTGAGGAAACAAGTAATTTTAAGCTAATGCTAAATCTATATGCATTAGATTTCACAGGCAGAATTTTGGCACTAGAAAATGTTAGATCAAAAGTTCATTTCAAAATGCTCAAGTCAGAAAATCATAGTTTTTTATGTAATAATTACGATAAGGCTTCTTTTCTTGTTCAAAGAAAAACATTAGAGAGACAAGGCAACAAGAATTCCCAAAAAATTTCATTCAGATTTTGCTACATACTATACAACCAAGAGATAAGATTAAATCCACAAGGGGGAGACAGGTTCATGCTAAATGTCCTCAGGGATAGAAAAATAATAAAATTTAACTATGATTGTTCAAGGACTTCTTGAAATTACCAAGATATTTTAGGTTTAGTCACTGTTTTAAGGCTATTAGATTCCTATTCCATGAAACAATATAATATTTTAGAACAACTTAGCCAATCTTTGAACACGTAGATGCTTACATACTCAAATGTCCAATGGGTGATTCAACTTACAAGAAAAAACAAAAGGAAACCGTGAAGAAACAAAAGAAAGAGGAGGGCAGGCTAAGAAGGACAAAGTAGAAGTCCTTTAAACAAACCCAGGCTACAGAGCTGATGAGCTGCAGTCCCAGGCTCTCTGCACGCAGACCCGCAGCCTGGCCGGCGTCCCCACCCTGTGTGATGAGAGCTTCGCGAGCTCCTCCATTTAACTGGTTTAGTGTTTAGGAGATGCTGGGCCTCGCATGCCTTCCCTTCCTCCCTGGGCTGCTTTGCCAAGTACCCCCATCCCCAACCAAACTGAAGCCTCTTCTGCTGGCCTGTCCCCATCTGTTGCTATTCACCAAGGATGCAGGCAACTCTCTCTGGGTGTGAGACAGTTCCCATTTTCCTTTCTTGCCCCCTGCCCTTAGGGTCAGTTTGTGTGCTCTTCCCGTTATATCTCACCTTCCAAGTGGCCATTAGAAAAAAGGGTCCTGCCTAGAAAGAGATACGAATTGAAATCTGGTTCCCAAGCGGACCTTTTAAGAAAGGCCACGACCCTCTCCCAACACGACCTTTGCTCCTCCAACTTGGCCCGACACAGCATCCCCTGCTCCAACCCCTCCTCTGCCTGCTCTCAGCCTCCGCGCGCACTCAGCCCCTGTTCGCCGCCCAGCCAGAACCGAGGGCGGCAGAGCACCGAGGCAGCTGCCGCGGGGCCGCCTGGATTCCGGCGTGTGCTTTCCACCGGGCACCAGGCAGCCTGTGTGTCTCCGGCTGAGATGGCGAGGCGGAGAGGAGGGACCCGACCATGTGGGATTTCCCAGGAGATGAGAATGATCCCAGTCTGGCTCTGGCTCCGCCTCTCCAAACTCGGCTGCTTTCCCAACAGATGTAAAGCGCCTTGTTTCCGGGTGCCAGAGTGGGTTGCAGGATTTGTTTTGGATTCCCAGACATCTCTTCCCTTTGAGCAGCACCCTTCAGCAGTGCATGGTGTCCGCTGAAGGGCGAGCGCAGGTCTTCAGAAGGAGCCTTCTTCGGTCGGCCACTTACTGACCTGTGGGACTGTGGCCTTGGCTTCACCATCTGTATGTGGGGACAATGACACTTCGTTTACCGAGTATCCTAAGAGTTAAATGAAGCCAGGCAAGTCGGGCATTTTCAAATCACGCCCTGAGCAGCCCCAGGACATATCTGAGAGATCACTCGGCGATGTGGAGTGGGGCTCGGTCGATCGATGCCACCCCCTTCCGCAGGCACACACACGCCAACCAAAGTGGTTGGCCTTGACTACAAGAGCTTGACCGACTCTGAATTAGAATCCCCTCTTCCTCCATGTGCTCCCGTATGTCAATGACCTTTAAGGCTGGAGTTGTTCATCACTAGCATTCACCCATTTCAGAGGGGGGCTTCCCTGGAGCTACACCCGGGTTTGGATCCCCCAGCTTCACATCTACCCTACCCCCACCCCTTAAAAACAGCCCCACTTTTATTTGTCTTAGGTAATTTAATGTTATTCTGAGTAACACTGTTGGGGAGGGAGTGGTGTAATGACTTCAAACAGCCAGAAGAGTCCCCAGCAGAGAGCATCTGGAACCACTTGGATGAGCAGGACTGAAGGGATATGATGCTCAAGAGGTGTGGGGGCTTGTGAGTAAGAATTCGATGGTATGGGGACGTCTCAACTACAGTGGGCTTACTATCACATTCTGGGCCCAAGTTCTAAGTGGTCTTCTATCAGGGGGCAGCAGACAGGAAGCTCTCTCCCTCTCCTTCAAAAATATAAGGTGGAGTTTGGCTGCTAGTGGGAAGAGAAGCAGGAGCACTAAAAAGTACTGACCCCCAAGATCCAGTGAAAAGGGGTTTATCTAAGACTGATGTTGGATCAAGATAACAGAGAACCATCCCCTGATCCCTACCACCAGGCTAGCAAGCAGCTAATAACAAGCAACAGCTATTTACTGTTGAGGGAAGGGTAAGGGCATGGAGTAGATCCACCCTGAGGTACAAAAACACAAAGATGAAAGCTAATGGTGGAAAAGAGAGCATGGAGAAATACCCTCCAGCCACCCGGTCTCCACCTTAAGCACAAGATAATGCTAAAGGAATTTTAAGTTGGAGGTATACTAACGGTAAACACAATACAATCCAACCTGTCACAGTCTGACTAGACCTCCTCAACTCCCAACATGGATGGCCTAGCAGAAGAGGCATAGTCATTTTTAAGCATGAATTCAGTTTACCTCAGTCTGTCCTGTTCTCTACAGTACATCTAGCGTTCAATCAAAAATTATAAAGGAAAATCAACAAAAGAAACTTTAAGGCAAAGTAATCAACAAAGCCAGGCTCAGAAATGACACAGAATATCAGACAGGGAATTTAAAATAACTGTGATTAATATGTCAAAGTGTCTTGTGGTAAAGGTGACAGCATAAATAAACAGAGGGAATTCAGCAGAAAGGGAAAGATTATTTGAAAGATTCAAATGGAAATAGTAGAAATGAAAACAAAGTATCAGTAATGGAGAATAATTTTAATGAGCTATCAGTAAATTCAGTACAACTAAGGAAAGATTCAGTGAATTTGAAGAGAGGTCAACAGAAATTACCCAAACTGAGACACAAAATGACTGAGAAAAAAAAAAAAAGAACATTCAAGAGTTAAGGTCAATCTAAAATGGACATAAAAACATGTCATTGGAATCTCAGGAGAAGAGAGAATGAACTGGAAAGAAGAAGTATTTGAAAAGATTATGGATGAGAAATTTTTTAAATAAGAAAAGACATCAAAGCACAGATCCAAGAGCTTAAAGAACTACAATAAATAACAACAAAAACCTATTAAAACTGTTAAAAATCCAAAGATAAAGAAAAAAATTCTGAAGGCAGTTATATAAGTCAGAAGAAAATGAAGTAATATTTTTAAAGTTCTAAGAGAAAAACTGTCAATACAGAATTATACTCCCAGTGAAAAATGAAGGTGAAATAAATACTTTTCAGACAAACAAAAGCTTAGAGAATTCATTATTAGAAGCTCAGGCTACAAGCATTGTTAAAAGAAAACCATAAAGGAAATCAAAAGCTGGTTCTTGGAAAAGAGTAAATATAATATACAAATATCTGGAATGAAACATGGAACCTTGCTATAGATCTTACAGATACTACTCTCTAAGGATAACTGGAGAATATTACTGTAAGTGCGGGAAGAGGAAATCCCAGAGCAAAATACCTCTAAAAACTGAAATCAGTCAAAGGGAGAAATAGAGTTTATTGCTTACAAACTGCAGTCTGGGGCCATTTCTCTCTTTCCTGCTCCAGCAGAAGCAAAACCGGCCCTCCCCTCCTCTCTTGGGTACAAATAAGCCCTCCTTGCCTAGGTAATTACCCAGTGATATGGAGATGAACTTCTCTCCACCCCTGAGGAATGATGCAAATGTACTAAAACCACACTTCTTTCCACCTCTGAACGCCTATTGATATGCAGACATATTAAAGCCAGGTGAGATATTCTGGAAATACTATAATTTTACTCACAATTACCAACAATTTTATGCCCATAAATTTGACAGGTTAGATAATATAGACCAAAGCTTGCTCAGTAAAGTATAGATAACCTGAATAATTCTATATCTATTAAAGAAATTGAATTAGTAGGTAAGAACTTTTCAACACAGATAACTTCAGGCCCATGTGGCCTCTCTGTCAAGTTCTGCCAAATATCTGAAGAAGAAGAATTCTAAGAATTCCAAATTCTTCCAGAAAATAGATAAGGAGAGAATACTCCCCAAAATTTTATGAGGTAAGCATTGCCTGATACCAAAACTAGATAAAGACATTATGAGAAAAGGAACTTACAGACCAATGTCCCATATAAACCTGGATATAAAAATCCTCAAAACAATATCAGAAAATTAAATCCAACAATAATACATCATACTAAGTGGAGTTTATCCCAAGAATACTAGGTTTGCTCAATATATTTGAAAACCAGTCATGTTATTCCCCATATCAAAAGACTGAGGAAGAAAAACTACATGACCATTTTAATAGATTCAGGAAAAAACACTTGAAAAAATTACTATTAATGTTAAAAACTCTCAGCAAGCTGAGAATGGAGGGGAACTTCCTTAATCTGATAAAGGACATCATTAATAACCCATAGCTAACATCATACTTCATGGTGACAGACTGATTATTTTCCCCCTAAGATAAGCAATAAGGCAAGGATATTTGCTCTCATCATGCCTACCACATCATACTGGAGATTCTAGCCACTACAGTGTGGCAAGAAAAAATGTGGCATACAGATTAGAAAAGAGGAAGTAAAGCTATCTCTGTTTGCAGACATGATTGTCTACATAGAAAATCCCCCAAAGTCTCCAAATACATACTAGAGTAATGAGAGAGCTTTGCAAGGTCACATTCTATACAAAGTCAATATACAAAAATCAGCATAAATTTATATACTAAGAATGAACAACTGGAAATTGAATTTTTAAATGTGCCATTTAAAATAGCATTGAAAAACACAAAATACTTAGGAATACTTATTCTACATATTTACCTAATAAATATATGGAATATTCATATATTTAAAACAACAAAACACTGATGAAACCAAAGAAGATTAAGTAAGTGGAGAGATTATTGTGCTCATAGATTCAAAGGCCCAATATTAAGTCATTAGTTCTCCCCAAATTTATCTAAAGACTCGACCTAAATAGGAATCACAGCAGGACATTTTGCAAATATAGACAAAGCTGATATTAAAATGTATATAGAAAAGTCAAGAAACTAAAAAGCAAAAACAGTTTAGAGAAAGAAAAACAAGGTTGTGACGCCTTATACTATCTAATTTTAAGAGTTACTGTAAAGCAACATTAATCAGTGAAAGGAGCAATCAATGAAACGGAATAGAGAGCCCAGAAATGGAGCCATATATATGGTCAACTGATTATTGGCAAAGAATCAAAGGTAACTGAGATGGATGATTTTATGTGTTAATCTGACTGGGCCATGGGATGCTAAGAGATCTGGTTAAATATTATTTCTAGGTGTGTCTATGAGGGTATTTCCAGAAGATATTAGCATTTGGTAAGTAGCATTGGTAGGCTAAAGCAGATGACCCTCCCCAAAGTGGGTGAGCACAACCAGTCCATTGAGAGCCTAAATAGAACAAAAAGGCAAAGGAAGGGAAAATTTTCTTTCTCTGCCAGACTGCTTGACTTTAAACATTGGTCTGCTGCTGCTGGAGTGGGGTTTGCAACATCTGTGCTGCTCCTGGTTTCAAGACCTTTGGACTTGGGCTGGAATTACACCATTAGCTTCCCTGGGGCTTCAGCTTGCCTATGGCAGATGTGGGACTTAGCCTGCATAATTTCATTAGCCAATTCCTCACAATAAATTATTATATAATATATAATATAAATAAATTTATAATTACATACTGTGATATAATGAATCGTAAGAAATACACAGTTGGTCTTTTGTATGACCAACTCTATTTTTTCCAGGTAGATTTGCTTTTCATCCACAGTTACTGAAAACATTGCAGTTTTAAACGTGAAATGGGTATTCTGTCATGTTAATGAGAGACTTTTGGACCCCCCTCAAGGGCAGAGGATGGAAACTGAATCAGCCAATGGCCAATAATTTAGTCAATCAGAAACCCCTGAGAAAAGCTAACACTCTCTGCACTCTTGGATCCTACTTCTCTGTCTTAGAGAGCTTCTATGCTTGGGGTACGAGAATGCCTCCAGTGCCACCAAGCCAGGCCCCAAGCTCAAGAAGGGACCTTGCCCTATGCATCTCTTCATCTGGCTCTTAACTTGTATCCTTTAGGTATCTTTTATTAAACTGGTAAATTTAAATGTTTTCCAGAGCCTGGGGCTTGTGACTGGCACCTGGAGTGGGGGTTGGAGGGCAGTCTTGTAGGACAGATCCTTTAACATGGAGAATGTGGTGCTGTCTCTGGACAGATAGGATCAGAATTGAGTTGAATTCTCAGACACTCTGCTGATGTTCAAGAATTGCTTGGTGTGTGTGGGAGAAGACCCCCTCCCACTTACTTACATACATTGGAATCAGGTCCAGGAACCTGAAGAGTTATACTACTATTACTGCTGTGTATAATACTAATAGCATTGTTGTTATATGTAGGAAAACATGCCATCATATACACATCATACACACACACACACACACACACACACACATATGTGTGTGTGTGTGTGTGTGTGTGTATGTATTTATCTCCTATTTGTTCTGAGTCTCTGGAGAACCCTGATGTGGGAAAATTGTAATATTTCCAGAATATCTTCCCTGGCTTTAGTGCATCAGCATATCGATAGGCATTCCTCAGGGGTGGAGAGTGGTTCATCTCCATATCAATGGGTAATTACCTGGGCAACCAAGGGCTTATGTGAACCTGAGAAGTTAGAGGGAGGTCTTGCTTGCTTCAGCCCAAGCAGGAAAAAGATGGCCCCAGACTGCAGTTTGTAAGCAATAAATGGGTTTTGAACTTTATTTCTCCCTTTGACTGATTTAGGTTTTAGAGGTATTTTGTCCTGGAATTTCCTTTCCCCTGAGTTACACCTGACTAATACAGTAATATAATTGAGAAAGGATAGTATTTTCAACAAATTGTGGTGGAACGATTGGACATTAATATGGAGAAAAACAAACCTTGACCCATATCTTGCACCCTATACAAAAACGGATCTAAACCTAAATATTAAATCTAAAACTGCAAACTTCCTAGAAGAAAACATAGAGGAAAATCTTTGTAACCTTGATTAGGCAAAGCATCTTTAGATACCACCCTAAAGGCATGATCCATTTCTCTTTGAGAGACACAAATTAAGAAAAGTAATAGACAAGCCACAGACTGGGAGAACTATTTACAAAATAGTTCTTCAACATCTGTTGAAGCACTTATATCCAGAATTTATAGAGAACCTTTGTAACTCTGAGGGGAACATATTTTCCCAACCTGGGGCATATTACCTTTGAAACCAAAATCAGTCAAAGGGAGAAACAAATTGGGAGAAATCCATTTATTGCTTACAAGCAGTTGTCCACTTATGCTTGTCCAGGTCTCTCATGACCTGGCTGCAAAAAGAAGCTCCACCTAACCTCTTTGGTCCAGATATGCCCTCACTCCCCCTTGTAATTACCTCCTGATATGGAGATGGACTACTTTTGTCCACCCCTTAGAAACACCTACTGATAATGGAGATGTGCTAAGGCCTGGTGAGAGATTCTGGAAATACTGCAATTTTACCCACAACCTTAGAAATTTAATATTAAGAAATCAAACCACCCAATTTTTTTAAATGGGCAAAAAATTTGAACAGACATTTCACCAAAAATGGTATGTGAGTGGCAAATAAGTACATGAAAAGATGTGCAAAATTCTCTGGCATCAGGGAAAGTAAATTAAAACCATAGAGAGCTACCACTATACATCTATTGGAATTGCTTAAAGAAAACCTGACAATATCAAGTGCTTGTGAGGATGGGGATCAACTGGAGATCTCATACATTGCTGGTGGGAATGCAAGATGATGACATAGCCACTTCTGAAATGTCTTTATCAGTTTCTCATATGGATAAACATACACTTACCCCATGAAGGAGGAGGAAGCAAAGGAGGAAGGAGAAGCATCTGCAGCAGTAGCAGAAATGTCAGTTCAGTTGGGAAAATGTGGCATAGAATTTCCCCCTGGTATTCATGATGCATATCAGTACATCAGAGGCCCCAAAGAATCTTCCAGTAAGGAATCTTGCTTAACTGTGCTAGACCCATGTATATGTTACTCACTGTCCAATAGCTACTGAGACAAGAAGGCATTCAGTCACTTTTTTCAAATGAAGCCAGTATTTCTCATATTTTACTTGACCAGAGAATCCTTTCTTCTATAACATCTGTTTAACAACTTGCATTCAAATGTTCTCAGGAACTGCTGATTTATCTATTCAAAAAAATAAAAATCAATGCACAAATTCAAAAGAAAATTTGCATTGCCCAATAAAGAAGAAATAAGGTAAATTTGTATTAAAAAACCATTTGTATCCTGTCAGATGCAGTCACATCCTTCCTCCTCTGTTTAGAGTTCAATTAAAATATAGTGAGTTTAGCAGTTTTCAGATTTGGGGGCTTTTTTTCTTTGGCATCAGGAAGTTCATTCAAATGATATTCTTTTACCACTGTCATTTCATGTTTTTAAATGACAGGGCAAAAAAATAATAATGTGAGAAATAACAAATTATACATTTCAAAGGAGTTAAAAAAGTTCAGTTAATCACAGTCCTTTTAAGATTGATTTCTCACAATTTATCTGATCTCAGAAGGGTCTGGAAACAGGAACTGTCAAAAGAGATTAAGGAAGCCAGTCTTTAGCTCTGTAGATCAATTAGACAATAAGGATATCAAAAGTCTGTAATACAGCTCAGCCTTTGTGGAGAGGTGAGGCTTGGAAAGGTTGCAAAAGCTTAAGAAAGGCTTTTGGATAATAGAAACACTGTTCCCGTGAGAGGGCCCACCAGGATGTGTGGCTCTCAGCTTCCTCTATTCCCTTTGATTGTCCTTTGCTGTCTGAGTTAGGCACATTCTTTATCCACCTGAGTATCACAGAAAAGTGCTGACAACATATATTTGCCTGCACACGGTGAGGGCACTTCCTGGTTCCTGCTTTGCCACACTGCTTTCCTGGTGGATTACCAGTGCAGGGAGAGGCGAGTGCACTGGGCTGCCCTGGCACACCGTGGAGATCCAGTGTGAATGACTCCGGGTTCAGTCAGAGGGACAGAGTCACTCCGTACTACAGGATAAAGGAACTCTTACAGGAATTAGACTGCGGGAGGAGGTCGGGAAGTGAAGGTGTGAAAGGGCGAGTTGGAGGATGAGAGAAGGAGTCACCAACTAGTCAAACAGGGGAGTTAACCCATCCCAGCAACTGAAGGGGGACCGTGAGGTGGGGCTGTGAAGAGATCTACAGAAGCTCTTGCACGCTCCTCCTGTGGCCTGCAGCCCCGTGTCTGGTGGTAGGCCTGGGGCTGCTGTCAGTCAGCAGGGCCAGTGGTTTCAAGAACTGGATGCAGAGCAGAGTGAGGACAACATTTGTCCATCTGTCACCACACATGACCCCAAAAAGACCTTCAGAAAGTAATGGTCCCTGTCTTTCTTCTGCCTTTCAAATCTCATGTAGGTTCTATTTCTGGCCAACTCAAATCTGACTCATGCAAGGAAGGTTGGGAAACAGAGTTCCCAGATGAGATAAGTCGACACAGCACAACCCACCACACAGAGTCCGTACATTTTCCAGGTTGAAAACATGAAAAATGCATGAGGTTCCTCTGGCCAGCATGATCAGCTCAAACTCAAGCTCTGTATAGCTCCATAATTCCTCTGTTCATTTCTCTTTGTGCTGCTGTCTTTTCCAGGAAGCACTGAAGACATTGTCTTTGTTTGATGTCACTAATTGTCAGAATATTTCCAAACCTCAACAGGAGAGTCAACAAAGTGTCATTTACAAAAGAGTATTCTATCCTCTCTAATTAGTCTACTCAGACATCAGTCCAGGCTTTTAGTAACAAACTAAGTTACCCGGTCTCTCTTTGTTTCTCTCTATATAATTCGAGAAGGTCATCCCTTAAGGAGCTTTCTCACTCTAACATTCCATAACTACATCTGTGGAAATTTTGTGTTTGGAACAGCAAGTCTGCTGTTTTATGCAGAGGATGAAAATGGGCCAAAGAAAACCTCCAGCCTGTGGAAAAGAAAAGGCAGCAGTCATCTTTTCTCATTAGCAGCACCAGATTCCACTACCTCAGCTGGGTGCTGTTTAGTCACCTCTGGTAATGCCCCCAATCTCAGCTCCACACTGCTGTCTGGGTTTAGGGTACGTCTGTGGTTGTGAGTCACAAGCTCTTAGAGAGAGGAATCAAGACCACATAAGGCAATTTGCCTTCCATAGCTGGCTTCCTAAGAAGAGTTTCTTCCCAAAGGAGAAACAGCATTTGTGGTTTATGAAATATCAGAATATTTCCTCATAAACTCATGGCTCCAGAAATGAATTCTAATTCTCTACTTGGAAAAATGTAGATTTGTGTTTTCATTATTATTATCAGTTGTTGGAGCTACAGTTCTTTCATGGGACATTAATTCATAGCAAATGCCATGTTGAACAGAATACAATCATGGGTACAATCTGTTCTATCTGAGAAGTCTGATGTGCCTACTTGTCCTTTTGGCATTTTTCCTTTGCTAAATTTTAAGACAGTAGTTGAAAGCAAGGCTTTGCAATAGCAGTGTACCTCTAAGGCAATACTTCCTCCACCTCCCTGCACACAGGGAGGCTCCCCTGAGCTCCTAGGTGGGCTCTTATTAGGTGTCCAGTAAATACTCACTGAGAGTTCTCTGCCTGCTGCAACTCTATGAGAAGGCAGGAAGGAGGTGGTGTCAGCCCTAGTTTTAGAGTACCACACCCAGGTCAGCCCAGTCTGCCTAATTTCAAAGTTGAGAGGAAACAGGAAATGCAATTTGCAGGCTATAAAAAGAGCTTTGGAGAGGATCAAAGGTTGGATAGAAATGGAAACCTAAGTGGTGTCTTCTGCAGAGCTAGCACAGTGGGCCCCAGGGAAGAAGGGGGTGGGGAGCAGCTACATGGACAGTGTCACTGCCAGAATTTGGTCACAGGAGATAAAGGGCAAGGCTGAGGGTGGGAGTGTGATCCTGGGAATCCAAAATGAGTACATGATGGGATAGAAGCACAGAAAGAACAGGGGAGGAAGCCAAGGAGAAGCGAGGAAGACCACAAAGAAGCAGTGCAAGATTTAAAGACTGAGCGAGCTGCCACATGGCTGGTGCTCTTGCTTAAAGCCTGGGACACATTGTTTCTTCTAAGATGTCCCATGGGAAGGGGAGAGGAGTGGCAAGTTTTTCCCAGAAGATCAATTTCCCTTCCAACTTCCTGGGAGAGGTGACATCTGTGCTGGTCTTAAAGTCTGAGTAGGAGTTAGTGATACCATAAAAAATAGGAAGCCGGATAACTTGTCTCCAGCCTGGCCCCAGTGTGTACCTGCTGTGTCATCTTAGGTCTACCTGTGCCTCAGTTTCCTCATCTGTAAAGTGCATTCATTCAACAATCTTTGCTGAGAACTGCAGTGTGCCAGGCAGAATTCTGGTGAATAAAAAACAGAAATCTCTGCTCCCTGTGGCTTACCTTTTAGTGCATGAAAGCAATGATAATAATAACCACCTCATGGAGTTGTCATGAAGATTAAGGAGCGAATACATGTCAAGCCCATAAAAGAATGACAGCATATAATAGATGCTCAACAATGCTACCTATTATTATTATAGTATTATTATAGATGGCCCCCAGCTTATGATGGTTTGATAGCTCCTCTTAATTAAGAGCAATAAGCTAAAACATAGATCATGTAATTAATGAGAGAGGATTAGGGAAAAAAGCAGCTAAAAAGAGCCCTCCTGGAATCAGAACAAACCTCAAAAACTACCCCTGCAAAAGGGCCCAAATTTAATTAGATCAGACTATTGAGTAATTTATGCACCAACTGCTGTCAGAAAACAATTGAGGAATCAGCCAATAAATAATGGAGCCTAAGAGCTGAGTATGATGCCAAACGAGGCAGACAGCTTCACAAAAAGATCAGGAAAAGACACAGTCTTTGTAAAACCATTGTCATTCCAGGGTGATTGTGTGCACACCCACATCTCCACGCTCTGGGAAGCAGCACCAACAGAGGGTGAAACAGAGAACTAAAAAGGCTTTGCTAGATTAGTCTAGCCAGGTTACTAATAAATAAACAAAAAAATTAGAAAAACAGTTCTCAGAGATGAGGAAGAAGAATCAGTATCCATAGTTGCTTAACCCATTACCTAAAATACCCAGTTGTCAACAAGGAATTACAAGACAGTCAAATAAAGAGGGAAGTGTGACCCATACCTAGAAGACTTAAAAAAAAAAAAAAGCAAGCAACAAGAATTGCCTTTGATAGGACCCAGAGGCTGAATTTAACAGACTCTGAAGCAGCTACTTAAAAAGATATTCAAAGACCCTAAGGAAACCATACTTGAAGAAAAAAGGAAAGACATAATGCTAATGTCTCATCATGTAAAGAATATTAGTAGAGATAAAAATTGTTTTTTAAAAAAGAGCTTAATGGAGACTTTTAAGTTGAGAAGTACAGTAAGTGAAAGGCAAAATTCACTAGAAGGGCTCCGCAGCAGATTTGAACTGGAAGAATAAACAATCAGAAAACTTGAAGATAGATGGATAGAGATTATTCATACTGTAGACATGAGAAACTAGCTGCATAAGAATTGACAGAGCTTCAGAAAAATGTGACACACCTTTAAGTGAACCAACAAATGCATAATGGGAGTACCAGAAGGAGAGAGAAGCATGGAAATAACAGCTAAAAACTTCCCAATGGGAACGACAACACTTTAAATGCAACACTTTTTGTGTGGCACACAACCTGTTGAACTGTACATGGAAGTCTGAGTTCACCACTACAGCCACCACTGTCTCCAGACCCCTTTTCCTTTTTCAAAAAAGTAGTTCTGCTCTAGTCAGGTCAGTCTCCTAAACTATCACCTCAACTTGTCTTAGCCATTCTAGCCCATATGGCTTTCCCCTTGACATTTCCTATTCTTGGATTACCTTTCTGGTTTTCTTTTATCACTACAACCCATCATTTCTCCCAAGCACGCAAGCCCATGTATTTTTATCTAATTAATTCTTTTTCTTCCATGTTTTTCAGGAGTTCTATCGTTTTGTTTAGATATCTTACAAATATTTATTAAATGCCTATTATGTTTCAGGCGTCCTGCAAGGCACTAGCAAAGAACAAGACAGAGGCTCTGCCCTCCTTAGCCTACACACAGGTAAGAAAAGAACTAGCATAATTTTAGATAGCAGTAAGTGCTATGTAAATGCAGAGCAGGGCCACAGAGATGACCTGGGAAGGAGAGCTAGTTTCAGTAGTGTTCAGGGATGGCCTGGCTGATCCTTTAGCAGAGAACTGAATGAAGTTAAGGAGCCATCCAGGTAAGAGCACAGATAAAGGACTTCCCAGTCAGGGGAAACAGCAGGGGCGAAGGCCTTGAGGCAGGAACATTCACGGTGAGTCAGAGGCACAGCACACAGGGCAGTGCACTTGGAGAGCAGGAAACCAGTAGGAAAGGGTGGGAGGTGGGCTTGGAGGAGTGGGGAGGCCTCTATCATAGCGCCACAAATTAGAGATGAGCAGCCGTCACTTGCCCCTAGCAAGACGACACACAGAATACATTTATTGTAATATCACTCACACATAATCAGTGTCAAGGCTTTTCTCCACACCATGGCATTTAAACTGGACCACAAGCCTGTGACACAGGCATTATTCTCCTGTTTTACACAGGAAGAACTGAGACACAAAGACGGTAAGTAGCTTGCCCACAGTTCCCTTGTTGATAGTAAAGCTAGGATTTTAACCTACATCTATTTGCCTCCAAAGCCCAGACTTCTCACGGACCACTCCACAACCCCCTAGAAGCTCAAACGTTTAGCAGGAGAAACAGCAGAGGAGAACAGGAAAAGAAGGAAAGCAGCAAAGGCATGTGCCTGGAACAATTTCTCGATTCTGTGCCCTGAGAATGTTTCGACAACATAAGTAATAGTATTGCATATAGCCAGTCTGTTCTTCTTGTTTACCATAAGTAAGCAATCAAATCAGAATTGGCTTGGAAATATAGGGACCAAATCTGAGAGTTTTTATTTTAAAACCAGCAAAAAAATGATTTTAAGACTTCTTAGGAAAAGATTACATGCTCATTTTTCTCTACTTTAAAAAACACAGAGAAGGAAAAAGAAGAAATATTAAATTACCAAGAGAATACTCCTTTAAGTGCTGGCATGACTGTCTAGAATCTTCTGGGTCCTCATTGTAAATTCTTAGGAGAATCTGATTGGATTGGCTTGAGCATGTCCCTCCATCCTGTTAAGGAGTGCAAAGAGCATCAAGAGTCAGGAAAAAGACCTAATAACACTTAACCTGACTGCCTAGAGCAAGAGCCACCCATTTTGTATAAACTACCGGAAGCTAAGCTTAGAAATGTGCCTGCCCTAAGTTAGATAAGATAAATAGAAGTGGGCAACAGCCTGGGGGCATAACCCGTGATGAGTCACGTAGACATGCTTGGATGCAAGAGATAACAACTGAAGCGGTCAGGCAACTGGCGCGTTCCCTAAAAGGTTACAATGTTTCCCATTGGTTACAATATAGCGTGAGTTTTAAAATTATTGGTTGTAGAACTGCACGGGCTTTGGTGTAACGGCTGTGAAAACCCTATATTATCCATGCCTAAAGTTGCCTTGGGATCGACTGCTCTGACCCGGCCTGATCCCGAGCGAGGAAGTCCGGGTTGGTATTCCCGGCCCCCAGGTTAGCGACCCTGGGTGAAGCCCAGGTAACCAATCCTGGCCCTAAGGTCCGAGTGACTCAGCCTTAGGAAGGCAAGTCCAATTGGCAGAAAACTGGCACCCGAGGAGGAAAAGATCGAGCTTGTCACCCTGTGGTGGTCCGAGTGGACGTCTTTCTGGAGAATTACGAGAGTTTTTGAGGATCCTGAAAGTGGTGAGTGTGGTGCGCACCAGAGTGAGAGAAGGACCGGTCCGAGTGAGTGCGATCAGATGTGGTGTGTGTGTTTAGTGTTGTTGTTGATTGTTTTATTGTGTTTTGGTTTAGATTTCTTTTTGCACTTTTCCTTTTATGTTTCTCCTATTTTGAGGTTCTCCTGTTCTTTCCGTTCCTCCTTTCTGCCGCTAAATCATTCCCCCATGGGCACTAAGAGCCATTAGGGTGCCCGCCGCTAGAAGACTCCTATAACAGGATAAGGGGGTCACAGCCGTGAATCCCAGATAAATCCACGTCCCCCGCAGAAGAAAAACTGTGCAACGACAGGCACCCGTTCACAAGCACATACACCAGTCATCTTGTTTGAAGTGGCATCTTCATCCTTCACCTTTGTCTTCCTCGTATTCCTTTTTTCTTCTTTCTCACTATGGGCCAGACTCAGGCTACTCCTAAGGGTCTGGTCCTTTCCCATTTCCCGAAGGTCAAGGAACGGGCCTTAAATATGGGCCTTGGCATCAAGAAAGGTAAGCTCAACACCTTTTGCTTGGCCAAGTGGCCTTCCTTTGGAGTAGGCTGGCCGATCCAGGGGTCTCTTTCCCTGGACCTTATTGGCAAAGTCAAAGCCATTATCTCTCGACCAGACCCTGAGGGCCACCCTGACCAACTCCCCTATATCCTAGTCTGGGAAAATCTAGCTGAGAATCCTCCATCCTGGCTGAGGCCCTTTTCGGTGGGGAACCTCACCCCAACCCACTGAAGACCTCCGTCCTAGTTGCTCAGGAGAACTTAAAGCCCTCTGATCGCAGGGCCAAAACCCCAAGTGCACCACCTGTCCTCCCTGACAGTTCTCCCCTCTACCCGCTTCTGTCGATTGAGCGACCACCCCCATATGCGGTTCCGTGGGAGGGAAGGGGTGAAGCTGCGATTGAGGAGCCCAGCGGGGACCAGGCGGCCATAGCTTCTCCAGACTCTTCAATAAGAGAGGGAAGGAGGCCAGGAAGAGCAGGAGGAATGCAGTTAAGGCCTCGGGGGGCCAGGGAACAAGAAGGGGAGGCTCCCTCCTCCACCTCAGAAGGAGCAGTGCTGGTTCTGCCTGTGCGTGCCATCGGTACAGGCATCGCTCAACAATATCAGTACTGGCCCTTTTCATCTAGTGACCTCTATAATTGGAGGACTCAGAACCCTCCCTTCTCGGAGGACCCCAAGTGTCTTATAGGTCTGGTGGAGTCCATTATGTTTACCCATCATCCCACATGGGACGACTGCCAGCAATTGCTCTGCACCCTCTCCACGACGGAAGAGCGAGAGCATATCCTCAATGAGGCCAGGAAAAATGTCCTCAGAGAGAATGGAAGACCCACTACCCTCCAGCCCATCATCAATGAGGCGTTCCCACTTACGCACCCGGATTGGGACTTCGGGACTGCAGAAGGTAGGAAGCGTCGCTGGGTCTACTGCCAGACTCTGATGACCGGTCTCCAGGTGGCCGCCAGATGGCCCACTAACCTGGCTAAGGTAAAAACTATTGTTCAGGGGGAAATGAAAAGCCCAGCCGCATATCTGGAAAGGCTGTTTGACGCTTACAGGCAATATACCCCCATAAACCCAGAAGCAGAGGAACATAGATCAGCTGTAGTCCTCTCATTCATCAGCCAGGCAGCCCCTGATATCCGGAGAAAACTCCACAAGCGGGAGGACCTGGGAGAGATCTCCATTAGGGAAATGTTGCAGGAAGCGGAGAAGGTCTTCAATGCTAGGGAAACTCCGGAAGACAGGGAGGAAAGGCTGAGGAAAGAGAAATGGGTAATGCAGGAGAAAAATAGGAAAGAAGATAGAGAATTTCAGAGGAGGGAGAACAAGAAGCAGAGGGAGGAGATGGCCAGGATATTCCTGGCCGGGGTGAAGGAGAGCCCTGGGCCACCTCGAGGAACAAGACCTCGCCAATCCCGACTAGGACGAGATCAATGTGCCCTGTGTAAGAGATATGGACATTGGAAGAGAGAGTGTCCCAAAAGGAGGGAATAAGGAGGAGGGAACCCCATTAAGACCCTGCACCTAGGAGAGGAGAATTGACAGGGACGGGGCTCAGCACCCCTCCCCGAGTCCTGGGTAACCCTGTGCGTGGAGGGGACTCCCATTGGGTTCATGGTAGATACTGGGGCACAATATTCAGTTCTCAACCAGGCCCACAGTCCCCTGAACCCAGGACACACAAGTATAGTCCAGGCAGCAACAGGGTCCAAGAGATGTGCCTGGACCACTAACAGAAAAGTGGACCTAGGAAGGCATCAGGTCTTTCACTCATTTCTGGTCGTACCTGAGAGCCCCGCACCATTGTTAGGCAGAGACTTACTAACCAAGGTCAGGGCGCGCATCCATTTTGAACCTGAAGGGATAAAAATCATGGACAAAGAAGGGCAGCCCCTATGACCAGTGCATGTGTTGACTCTGTCCCTGGCCAATGAACATCGTCTGTTTCAGGTGGATCTAGAAGAGGGGGTCCAGGGAGAAATGGACTCTTGGTTGCAGGAGTTCCCTTCCGCATGGGCCGAAACAGGAGGAATTGGTCTCGCCAAACATCTACCCCCGGTCGTTGTTCAACTCAAAGCCGCAGGCCTACCCATCCAGGTCTGGCAGTATCCAATGCCGGAAGAGGCTAGGAAAGGGATAGCACCCCATATCCACAGACTGTTGGAGACAGGAATCCTTAAACCCTGCTGATCTGCATGGAACACGCCCCTGCTTCTGGTAAGGAAGCCTGGCAGTGGAGATTACAGACCGGTGCAGGACTTGCGAAAGGTCAGTGAGAGGGTAGAAGACATCCACTCTACAGTGCCCAACCCTTACACCCTACTCAGCCACCTGCCACCCTCACATGTGTGGTATACTACTCTGGACCTGAAAGATGCCTTCTTCAGTATCCCACTCTCTGAAGTTAGTCAGCCTTTGTTTGCCTTTGAGTGGCAGGAGCCAGGGGGAGGAAGAAAAGGGCAGCTTACCTGGACTAGACTGCCACAGGGCTTCAAGAACTCTCCCACCTTATTCAATGAAGCCCTAAGCCAGGACCTGGAGCCCTTTCGCAGGAGCCACCCCCGCGTGACACTGCTGCAGTATGTGGATGACCTGTTGCTGGCCACAGAAACCCGTGAGGAGTGCAAAGAAGCCACGGGGAACTTGCTGGCTGAACTAAGCGAACTGGGATATCGAGCCAGCGCCAAGAAAGCCCACATCTGTCAAAGGTCAGTGGTTTACCTGGGGTACAAAATATCTAACGGAGCCAGATGGCTAACGCAGGCCATGAAACAAACTATCCTGACTATCCCCGTCCCTTCCTCACCCCAGGGAGTGAGGGAATTTCTTGGCTCAGCCGGGTTCTGCAGGGTCTGGATTCCAGGGTATGCAGAAATAGCCCGACCACTATATGAGGCGACCAGAGAAGGGCCAGGCTGGAAATGGGATGAGGAACAACAAGAGGCCTTTGACAGACTGAAAGAAGCCCTCCTCCAAGACCCCGCCCTATCTCTGCCAGACCCGGAAAAACCCTTCATCCTGTTTGTAGATGAAAGAAAGGGAGTGGCTAAGGGAGTCCTGGCTCAGCAGTTGGGCCCATGGAAGAGACCTGTGGCCTATTTGTCCAAGTGGCTAGACCCAGTGGCCTCCGGTTGGCCACCTTGTCTGCATATCCTAGCAGCCATCGCTCTACTAGTAAAAGAGGCAGATAAGCTGACTTTTGGCCAGAACCTGAGGGTAACAGCCCCACATACTGTAGAGGGTATCCTCAGGCATCCCCCAGGAAAATGGATGACGAATGCAAGACTCACCCACTACCAAGGGCTCCTACTAGATTCTCCACGAATTGCCTTCTCTGACCCAGTGACCCTAAATCCTGCCACCCTTCTGCCAGACCCAGATCTGTCGACCCCCATCCACAACTGTAGAGACATCCTTTCCGAAATTATCCAGGTGCAAGCAGACCTGAAGGACACACCGTTACCAAACTGTGAGCTAAATTGGTATACAGATGGGAGCAGCTTTGTGCAGGAGGGAGTCAGGAGAGCAGGGGCAGCAGTAGTAACCCACGAAGGGGAAGTTGTCTGGAGCACAGCTCTGCCCCCTGGCACCTCAGCACAGAAGGCGGAACTTATTGCTCTAGCTGAGGCCCTGGAACGAGCAGAAGGCAAGCGGGCCAACATCTACACAGATAGCAGGTATGCCTTTGGCACTGTCCATGTCCATGTTCCGTTCTGTGGAAGGGAAGGGACTGAGGAATCTGCAAGAAGTCCAAAGACTACTAGCCGCTATTGAAAAACCAAAGGCGGTAGCAGTTATACATGTACCAGGCCACCAACCAAAGAGGACACCTGAGGCTATCGGCAATGACCATGCTGATGTGGATGCTAGGAGGGTGGCCCTCTCAGACTCACTTGTAATTACAGCCCTCGAGATACCTATACCTGAACTGCCCGCCCTGCCACCCAAACCTGAGTATTCCCCTGGGGATCTTGAGTGGATTAAGAAACAAGTATTGGGAGAAGTGTCTGGGGAGGGAAATTGGAGTAGGGACCAAGAAGGTAGATTGATCCTGCCAGAAGTATTAGGACAGTACGTGCTTGCTAATCTGCATAAGTCCACCCATCTAGGCTGGAAAAAACTGCTCAGCCTTTTCCAGTCTGCACAGTTGGTGTTTCCCCACCAGAATGAGGCAGCTCATCAGATCACAAAAGAATGCAGTAGCTGCGCAATGCTAAGACCAGCCCCAAGAGGGCTGCATCCGGCAGGTACCCGGGAAAGGGGGAGGGCTCCAGGGAGGAATTGGGAAATAGACTTCACCGAAGTAAAACCAGGGAAGTATGGATATAAGTATTTGCTGGTTATGGTAGATACCTTCTCTGGGTGGGTGGAGGCTTTTCCAACCAAACATGAGACTAGCCAGGTAGTAGCAAAAAGATTAATTGAGGAAATCATCCCCAGATATGGGGTCCCTGAAGCCATAGGTTTCGATAACGGCCCGGCTTTCATTAGCAAAGTCCTGCAAGGACTAGCCCTAGCTTTGGGAGTAGATTGGAAGTTACATTGTGCTTATAACCCACAAAGCTCTGGGCAGGTAGAAAGAATGAATCCAAATTTGGCTCGCTCCTATGGGTTTTATGCTTGCCAGGAACAGGTAGAGACCCTTTCTAAATTGGTATTGGAGACTGGCGGGGACTGGGTGACCCTCCTTCCCTTAGCTATCTTCCGCGCTCGGAACTCCCCCTATGTACATAGTTTAACTCCATTTGAGATAATGTATGGGGCCCCTCCACCCATAATTCGGCGAGTGCAGCTTCCCGGTGTAGAGGACCCGGCCCCCGACTATCTGAATGTGTTGCAAGCTCTTGCTAAAATACAGCAGGAAATCTGGCCCCTGATCAGAGCATATTACGAGAGTGGGAAAATTCTGAGCCCGGAACATGGCATAGGCCCAGAGGATATGGTATGGGTAAGGAGACACCAAGTGAGGACTCTCGAGCCCAGGTGGAAGGGACCTTACGTTGTACTGTTTACCACCCCCACTGCTCTCAAGGTTGATGGTATTGCTCCATGGGTGCACCACACCCACGTTCGAAAGGTCCTACCTCGTGATGATCCAAGGACCTGAATGGAAGAGTGGAAGGTGCAGCAGCATCCTGCTAATCCCCTAAAACTACACTTAAGCCAAAGATGAAGGGGATCCTGCTAATAAGCTCCTTAGTATGGACCTTCACAGGAGCCACATCTGTAGAAATCAGAGGCACCAACCCCCATCAACCCTGGAACCTGACCTGGATGCTGATTGATAGCGACAAGGGGGAGGTCCTCAACTCCACACAACACATTGCACCAATCAGAACCTGGTGGCCTGACCTGCATTTCTGCTTTTGGCAGATCAACCCCATTTACCGCCACGCCCCTCCAAATTTGGTTCACTCCTATGGGTTTTATGCTTGCCCAGGAACAGGTACAACCAGGCACTGTGGGGGTGGGGGGGCGTGACTACTTTTGTGCCCGCTGGGACTGTGTAACCTCGAATGATGGGGATTGGAGATGGCCAGTTACAAAAACCGATTCTGTCAAATTTACTTATGTCAACAAGGGCAACCCTAGTCACAGACCTTCCACGGCTTGTGACAGAAAGGACCAGGATTGGGTAAGAGTTCAATTCACCCAGACAGGCAAAAAGACTGAGGTATCGCGCTGGATAAACGGATTAACATGGGGAATGGTGTACTATAAATATAATGATCCTCTCATGGGTGCATTCAGGGCCCATGCTGGCTCAACCCTCACCATAAAATTAACCGTGTCAACTCCCAACGCTGCCGTAGGTCCCAACCCGGTTATAAATCCCCAGAAACCTTCAATTCAGGACAAGGGCCAGAGCACAGAAGATGAGAAAGTGCCGACCGAAACACTTGCCCCAGAGCCCACAAGAAGACTGGGTCCATCGACCCCTGGGTTAGGGACCCAGCACGCTCCCTCCGGGCTAGATAATCCTATGTGGGAAATGGTGCAGGCAGTAGTAGAGACCCTCAACCACACCTCTTCCTCCCTCACCGATCCTTGTTAGCTATGCTACCCCGGTTCACCCCCCTTCTATGAGGCAATCGGGATAAATGGCTCCTACACTATCAACAACTCCCATCCCACTTACTGGGACGGGAGACCATGGGGACTTACGATCGCTCAGGTCTCAGTAGCTGGTACGTGTGTAGGCACAGTCTGGACGACCCAGGGCCAGTTATGCTCCTCCTATAATAACAATATGTGGGAGCAAGGAAAGTGGATTATACCCTCCTCGGGATGGTGGCTCTGTTCAAAAACGGGCCTCACCCCGGCCCTATCCACCTCTGTGTTCAATGCTAACAGTGAGTTTTGTGTGCTTGTGGCCATTCTACCTCGTTTAATATATCATTCTCATGAATCTCTCCTTTCTTTTTGGGAAGAAGTGCCGAGCCCTCACCGGAACAAGAGGGAGCCTGTTACTGCCCTGACCATTGGGGTCCTCTTCTCCCTAGGGATAGCAGGGGCAGGCACTGGGGTCACAGCCCTTGTAACTCGGGAACGGGGGCTCACAGCCCTGAGGCTGGCAATCGATAGGGACCTAGAACAACTCCAACAGACCATGTCAGACCTGGAGCAATCCCTCACTTCCTTGTCAGAGGTGGTCCTACAAAACCGAAGAGGCCTGGACCTCCTGTTCTTAAGAGAAGGTGGGCTGTGTGCAGCCTTAAAAGAAGAGTGCTGTTTCTATGTAGATAAAACTGGTGCAGTCAGGGAGTCCCTAGCCAAGCTAAAAAAAGATCTAGAGAAGCGGCATAAGGAATATGAAAGCAGCGAAGGCTGGTTTGAGTCTTGGTTCAAACACAAACCATGGTTTGCTACCCTCCTCTTGGCCGTTGCGGGGCCACTGGTCATCCTGCTGTTGTTGCTTACAATCGGTCCGTGCATAATAAACAGGCTGCTTAGGTTTGTATGGGAAAGGATTGACACGGTCCAACTCCTGGTCCTTCGCCAAAAATACCAGGCCCTAGATACCGCTGTGGAAGAATCCTTAGTCTGATCAAGAAAAGGGGGGAAATGTTAAGGAGTGCAGAGAGCATCAAGAGTCAGGAAAAAGACCTAATAACACTTAACCTGACTGCCTAGAGCAAGAGCCACCCATTTTGTATAAACTACCGGAAGCTAAGCTTAGAAATGCGCCTGCCCTAAGTTAGATAAGATAAATAGAAGTGGGCAACAGCCTGGGGGCGTAACCTGTGATGAGTCACGTAGACATGCTTGGATGCAAGAGATAACAACTGAAGCGGTCAGGCAACTGGCGCGTTCCCTAAAAGGTTACAGTGTTTCCCATTGGTTACAATATAGCGTGAGTTTTAAAATTATTGGTTGTAGAACTGCACGGGCTTTGGTGTAATGGCTGTGAAAACCCTATATTATCCGTGCCTAAAGTTGCCTTGGGGTCGACTGCTCTGACCCGGCCTGTGTGTCAGGGGAGGTGCTGTCGGCCCCAGCTAGCTGGCTGAATAAAGGCCTTGTTTGTACTTACATCTCCGTGCCTGTGTGCTTTGTTCTCTCGGGGAATCCATGGATTTCTGGACCCTAACAATTCAATCACCTGTAACCAGGATGGTTAGGATCATACTTAGTTGCAGTGACCCACCTCCTTGGGATTTTAGGAAAGGAGGTCATGAAGGACCACAGAGGGGTCTGTGAAGTCTGCTTTGGGAAGGCTTTCTCTGAAGGCAATGGAGGATGTGGAGGATGGACTAGATGCCCCAGGGCCCGGCAGAGGAAGGAGTCATGGGCTGTTGCAGGGATCTAGTCAAGAAAGGATAGGCTCCTGTCCTAAATAGGGGCTGTGAGGTGGGGAGCTGAAGAAGGATCTCAGAACGTTAGGAGGTGGAACCCACTGTCTTTGGTGACTAATCTGAAATGGGAGATCAGAGTGGGTTTAGGTAAGAGGGTATGAGTTGGTGAGCAAGATCATAATTTTCAGGTGCCTGTGGGATATCTAAGCAGACATGTCCTATAGCCAGTTAAGTGCATTTTGACAGAAGGATAGTGAAAGGAGAGACTGGAGAGGTGGAAAACCAGTTGGAGCACTGCGGTGGAAATCAGGATGCATGGACGTAAACAGGAAATCCTGCAGGTGGATCCAGTAACACAGGGCCTGGAAAGAGCTTATTCAACCTAACAAGGTGGATTTGGTGGATAGGAGGGAGAGGGGATGAAGGCAGACTGCAGGAGTGAGCACGTAGTGAAAATGGAGGTGATGTGTGAGGCCTTTCGGGGAGCTTAGCCATGAAGGAAAGAAGAGGGAGTAAGAGCAGAAGTGGGAACAAACGGAGGGAGGTGTGTGAGTGTGTGTGTGTGAGAGAAAGAGATAGGAATGTAGAATGTGCGTTTAGGGAGCTGGTAAAGGATAAGATGCAGGAGATGCAGCTCCAAGAACAAGGAGAAAAGACACATCCAGGTTCCAGGGTCACAAACAGGAGAGAGAGAGAGAGAGCAGTGAGGGAGCAGGGGAGGGTGTGGAGCAGCAGGCTGAGGGTCTCTACCTGGGGGCCTCCGTTTGCTCAGTAACTAGGAGGAGGAGGTCATCAGATGCGAAGGTGGGAGGAAGAGGGAGAGGACCTGAGGAGCCGGAGCTCTTTGTGGAGTGAACTGGGGCCATAGAGAAACATTTCCCCCTGGTGTTGGAATCTGTGATGCTGTGCTGACATCAGCCCAAGCAGTGGGGCTTTCTCTGTATAACCCAGCAGCCAAAGCAGAAGGGAAAAATCCACACAATTAATTTGCTCTGATTTGGAGTTTTTGCTGAGTGTGGGGGACAGAATGTCAAAGGGGAAAGAGGGTGAAGATAGAGTGAGGCTGATGGTGCAGATGTCATGGGGGGTTGTGGGGGGGATAGGGCTCATGTGTGACAATGATCTGATTTCTCCACCCAGGTGTGCCCGTGTGGCAGCGGCTGACACAGCCTTGCTTCTTGTGCTATAGTGTTGTCACCCAGTGTTAGGCTTAGACTGTCTCAGTCAGTAGCTAAGGGATTGCCTTCCCACATGGATAATAATAAAACAGTAACAAACATATCTGAGCTCTTCAGAATATTTGTGTTAGGGGCTCCTCAGATTTTATATTATCTAATTCCCATGACAATTGCGTCCTTATGCTGGTATTATCCTCACTTAGAGAAGACATTTGGATTCAGAGTTTAAATAACTCCAACATCACGCAAGCTTGGCTGATTTTTAAAAATAGTCCCCGACACAACTCCAAATGGGGTGTTTGTTTCATTTATTGAGCATCCTGACAGTCTCATGTGTTTCCAAATAACCCAAAGTAGACCAAGAAATGTCAAAGAATACTAATTTTGATTTCCATGAAGTGAAGGACCTTTAAGCCCCTGGGGACAGAGCGATGAAGCAGGGAAAGGGGTCAGGATAGGGAGTAACCTGAGGGTGCTGGAAATCCCCCAGAACTGAGGATTCTTGACTGAGATGTATCTGGCAGGAAAACCCCAGAATGCCTAGAATCTTGAACACTTTGATCAGTGGCTTTTCTGAAAACCATTCCTCCCTCCACCTGCCCAACACGTGGAAGACTGAGAAATCTTATTAAAGGCCTTTCAAAAAGACTCCATGTCGTGGAGCATCTGCTTCTGGCGTGCAAGAGATTACACATGAGTGATCCTGGCCAGGGGGCCCCAGCCAGCTCTGGGCTCAGCCAGGGAGACAGGACTTCAAAAGGGAGGCACTCAATTAAGGAAACAGCCTTTCCTGGCCGGGATTCTGAGTATCACTTCCAGCACAGGCTCCTCTGGTTAATGATAAGAAGCCCAGGATAAGAGCCTGCTTGTCGCTTCAATGGCTTCCTTCCTGAGGGAGGAGAGAAAAGGGAAAGAAAAAGATTAGCGCAAGCATCAGGCTCCTGATTTAGCTTCTCTTCTGGAAAAAAAAAAATTATAAAGAGCCGTTTACCATCAGGGGCTGTTTGGATTCCTTTTCTTGCACTGCCCCATTCAGGCTGTGTTTTATTTTTTATGCTTGACCCTGCGCATTGTGCGGCATTGTGTTCTTATTCTATGGAAGGCACTTAATGGATTACATCTGAAAAGAGTCAGTGGTAACCAGACATCCATTAGAGAGGCCTATTTACATGCAGTCACTCCTGCAGTCTTTGAGCAGCACAGAATTAAAAGGAAAAAATTGCTGGAAAATACAATCATTAGCCTCTTTTGTTCCTCTAGCTCCACCTCTTCATACCCCTCCATCTGCTGGGGGCGAGGGGAAGGCAGGACCTTCGCAGGATGGACAGACGTCCGGGGTGAAAAGGACCGTCGGCACCAGCGAAGACAATGAGACTCCTCTTTCGTTCTTATTCCAATTCTGCTGCTGTATCTGAGCTCATAGAAAGTCTTGAACAGTCTGATTCAGAACAACTTCTTAAATTCTTTACAAAAAGCAAGATGGCCTGATTTGGAATTTCAGATTCAACCCTGTACTTAAAATGAATGGAGTCCTGGGTCAGCGAGTACCTACAGGGCTCTTTAGGAATTTTACATCTGCTCTCTGGAGATTTGTACCTGTGACTCCTTCATTGAAAGGACTGTGTTATTATTGGTAATGTTTTTTCAAATCTAGTTGCCATTTTGTTCAGCGAGCTTTGCGATCCCCACGTGACGAGCATCCTCAGCACGACACGTCTTACTCGTTAACGGAGAAGGCTGGTGGCAAACACCAGATTAATGCCATTTGCAGGTCACATTAATTCTGCATACAGAAATAGGCCTTTGATTTATAGAGAGCAAGTAGCTGACAGGAAATGCAGAGTCAGGGATCTCATCTGTTAAAAGATACACTGAGGCCGATTGAAAATTTTAAGAGCTTATTTCAGCAAAAATCGATTCTGGTCAGACAGCATCCAATCTAACAGACAGAAAAGAGCCCCAGGTTGCTGTACAAAATGACAGATTCTTATAACCAGAAGGGAGCAGGCATGTGGAAGTTACCCTGGACAACCAGCGGGTGGTTACTGTTAGGTCACTTTCCTTTAGCGAGTGGCAGGGGCCTAATCAGTTAGATTACCTGACTCGGCTGTACTGGCAATTCCTGATTGACTAGGTTAAGATTCCATTTCTGAGAGAGCTGAAACTGTAGTAAGTCAAGTCTCGGTTTGTTGATATGGGGCTTAGTGTTAAGTGACTGTTTTGAGCCTGTTATCTTGTTTTTTTAACACACCTCAAATCACTCTCTAAAGTAGAAAGGTTTAAAGGTTATGGAACATAAAATCAATAACAATTCAAAAGGTTTTTGTTAAGTTGCATTAACAACCTAAAGCAAAATGAAAGTCAATTCACCAAAAATTTATTGACTAACCATCATGCTATGTGCTTCTGGAATACAAAGATATTTGAACATGAATGAATGTCAAGTCCTACATTTAGGTTCAACCAATTGCATAAACCCACAGTACATTGTACATGGATGAATTAATCATGTGAAAAAGACCTTGAACCTCAGATGTGACTAGAAAACAGCTGATGAAACCTTGAGCTGCTCGAATTGAAATACGAATCTAGGTAAAAGGGAGCACTGCTTCAGATCTCCTGTCTGGTGGGACCACATCAAGGGTATTACATTCACTGGGGTATATATAGCACATGCACTGCGTCTTAAAGTGGACTTTGACAAGGTTGAATTCATGCAAAGGGAGACACACGTGTGTGGGTAAGTCTTGGAAAACATCATATGAGATACATTTGAGGGAGTAGAGGCTACTTAACCTTGTGAAGATCAGATTCAGGAAGGAACTAGAATCACAGAATTGATGAGTGGGAGTGACCTACTCTGCATCTTTTATGCTAACCCCCATTTTTTACAAAATGAGAAAATAAGCCCAGAAAAGGGGAAATGCCTTGCACATCTCCACCTACCATCTTGCCTAAACCTGGTAGTTCTATTCTTGTAATATCAGGTTCCCTAATACTGATACTCACTACATAGTTCCATTTATGCTTGCAGTCAGTTCACTGTGGTGACAAGGATGGAACTGCCCTGCCCTCAAATCTATGATGGAAAGAAGAGGAGGCCAAAGGTCCAATTCCTTTTCTTCCATCCTTTGCTTGGCAAATTCCTGATCATCCTTCAAGTCTTTCCTGAGTCCTCACAGTTCTCCACTGAAAATTAATTACTCTCTCCTCTCATATCCCACAACTCTCTGGAAGTATCTCACTGTAACATCTTTTGCATTGAATTGTAGTTGTTTATTACAATTATGTGTATGTTCATCTTCCCACAAGATTCTGAGCACCTAGTGTAGTATGACTCAAAGACTAGGCCTGCCTGATGGTATCACCTGGCACCCACATATGACCTCTCCATCTGACCAGGGTTTCCTCACAGCATGACTGAATTACGGTAGTCAAGCTCCAAGAGCAAGTGCTCCAGTGAACAAGGCAGAACATGCTGGCCTTTTATGACCTTGCTCCCGGAGTCACATAGGTCATTCCCATCATGCCTGCAAGATGCCAGGGGAAGACACAGACTGGACTCTCTGGGAAGGAAGTGTCAAAGAATCTGCAGTCATGGTTTAAAACTGCCTGACAGAAAATAAACTAATAAATATATAAATTACTATATATAATTTATTTAATGGTGATAAATGTTACAAAGAAAATTAGAGTAAAAAAGGGGAGAGAGAGTACTGTGATGTGAGGAACTGTGGGGGGGGGGGAGGAAATTCTAGATACGATGGTCAGAGAAGGCCTTTTTGATAAGATGGTGTTTCAGCAAACATTTTTCACTATTTGGCCTTTAATCCACATGCTTAATTGTCTTCCCATTTCATCTATGTCTTTAGGCCTTACTCTTATTGAGTTCATATCACTCAAAGTTGTTCCAACCATGCTTTCTAAATTTTTGTTTTTGTGGCATTGTCTGTCATAGTCTGCAAGGTGGATTCCTTCCTGCCTATTGCTCAGGAGATATCACATACAAGTAATCCTTGTTTTGCATGACATTGTCTTAATGGAAACTCATGCATCTCAGAACCATATCCTTGCTAAGATATGTCAGTTACTACAAAACCATGCAAAGAAAGCACACAGTCCCTTCCTAGTTGCATGAGCTGCAGTTAACATGGAGCTGTGCGAAGACTGCCTGTATTTTCTCACTTAGACAAAAGCAAATTAGTATTTCAAGCTTCTCCTCAGTATAAAATACTTCTTCTTTGCATGCACTGCATGGCATTTTGAACCAGAACACTCAGACATTTGGAATGTTGAATGAGTGTTTTCTAATACAGAAAAGTTCACAAAAGTGAAAGAACAGTTGAATACAACCTTGTAGGATAACACACAGTGTGAACTGAGGTAGCTGGTAGATGTTATGAGCATGTGTGCATACGGGCCTATGTGTTCCTATGGGCTCAGTTAGGTGCAGTGTTCTGCATTCCCTTAGTGTTCCTCACAGATAAAACTGCACAAAGCAAATGCAAAATGAGTGTTATGCTCAGATAGTCCCTAATGTATCAATCAAGTTAGAACAAATTCACAAATCTAAAATATGTTATAGTGAAACCTGTATTGTTTTAGATGCTTATTGTCAAGCAAATGAAAAAATTGAATAGGCATTTATCTAGAATTCAAGGAAGAGGTCAAAGCTAGATATATAATTAAGATCTTTCAGTTTATATGTATATTTAAATCCATGAGATCATCCAGGGATTGAGTATAGATGGAACAAAGGAGTCTAAGAAAGAGTAGCCTGTGTCGTTGGAGTAAAATAGAACATTGTTCTAGAAACAAAGGGAAGAATATGTTTAAGGAGAAGGGAATGATCATCTTTGTTCAATCCTGCTGATAAACAAGTTGAAGACAGAAAGTTAATAACTTGATGGGGTGGGAGGAACAAAAGTATTATTGCCGAAGGTTCAAGAGAGAAAGGAAGGAAGGAACTTGAAGTCAGCAAGTACAGAAAAGTCCATCCAGAGTTTTGCTCTATCAAGGACAGCAGAGACTTGGGGCAAAAACTACCATGGGATATGGGGTCACAAGGGTTTTTTGAGATTTTTTTCCAAAGATGGGGGCAACTATAGCAGACTTGTACGCTGGTGGAAATGGTAAGGGGAAAGGGAAAATTGATGATGCCCTGGGAAGATGAAAGGAGTTAACTGAAGGAGGTAATTCCTCTAGAATATGAGAGAGGATGGATGGGATTCAGTACCTGAGTAGGAGCAAGGGATGTGGGTGGTACATCCTTCAGGGATGTGGATGGTAGATCCATGGTAACAGGAGGGGAGGCAGAGGACATAAGTACAAGTATAAATCGGTATGTACAGGAGGTGAGAGCTCTTCTCAGAGCTTCTTTTTCCTCAGTGAAATAAGTTCATCAACTGAGTAAAGATTGGGGGTTGAGGATGTTGAGGAAAGCTATGCAGGTACGAAACAGTTTTCTACAGACATAGAAATAAACTAAGGAAAAGTAATAAAATGACAGGGCAGCAGTAAGGGGACCAGTGGCAATTCATGTTCACAAGATGATAAATAACCATCATATAAAATGCTTGGAGCAGTGCCTGGAACATAATTTAATCATCGGTGGCCATTTGCTACTATTGTTGTTATTATTATATCACACTCCATGCTCTTAAGAAATCTTAAACAGAGGGGAGAGAGATTTAATATTGAACTAATGTAACATCCTTACAAGAATTTTCCATTACCATTTCCTTCCACGAGGCCCTGATTCTAGCTCAATCAGGGTTTGTCTACTGATTTAGTCACTTATTTTAGGGCTGCTGTGCGGACTATGCAGGGACCCAGGAGTCAGTATGAACCAAGTTGAGCTATCATCAAACACTGATAACTGTAGTCAGTCTCATAATAGACATGTGACTAAATCAGATTCTTTCCCTGCATTGCAATATAGAGTTGGGGAGAAAGAATTTCTTGGGTTGCCTAAACTGCAAGGTGCTCTATACCATTGCCCAGTAGATGCTTGTAGCTGATTTTCAATGTATCTCCAACTGATGCCCTCTATTCCTTCTCTAGAACACACTGAATGATGCCCATCACAATTTGAATACTCATTTACTGCTTCTAAGGTACTCTTGGGCCTTAATTATTTGTGCTCCTTCCAGCTGAGTTATATACTTACCAAGAGTCAGTTGCATTTGTTCCCAAACCTGTTTATGACACCTGTTCTTTACCATAATTATATAACATAATATATGCTGTGTAAATCAATGAAATATGAGTGTGTAAAGAGAATTGTGCCTATGAAAACAGAGTCAAATGCTTTGGGAGGACTTGATAAAAGCAAAGCACTACACAGAATAAAGTTTCTATCAATTTAAGTGTGGGCAAGAATACTTAGGAAGAGTGAAAGAATCATATGATTTATATTTAAAAGCATCTTTAAGTTCTCCCTGCACCATGGAGAAACCCAAACTAGAAATGATAAACAATACACAATGGAATGGTTTATGCAAGAAAGGCAACTCAGAACTGTAATCAAAAAGAACTTGGCCCTTCCTAAAAAAAAAAATAGTGAATAAATGTATATTGTTTTTTTTAGGTTCAAATAATATGTTTAAGATAAGTACATACCATTTTTATGATTTTATAATATAATCAACTCTGATCCCACAGAATAAAAAGCAGCTTTTGAAAACTCTATGCTCCAAATTCATTAGGAGGCAAAAGATAGACAGTGGAGGGTTCCATTAAGTAAATGGCATGGAAGAGCCAGCATTGACTGGGGAGGGGAGGCTTGGATCAAGGGATGATAGGAGTCCAGCTTAAACTGGTGTGTGAGTATTCTTCGGGGCCCCAGTAGACCTAAATGGAACAGAAAAGTTCGCAGGACTTTAATAAAACAAGAGGATAAGTGTTTCTGAGCAGTATGTAGATGTGGGAGGTGATAAGACAGGCAGATCAGTCTAGAGTCAGGATTCAGAAGTCTTGCAAGCAAAGAGCAAGAGTGGAGGTGAGCACACACTCTAGGGGAGAGGCTTTTTGCTGTCTGTTCCACTTTATGCTGCTAATAGGGCCTGGTAACCCTGGGCTTCAAGATACTATCCAGAGCCAGAGTACATAAAAGAGCCTCAAGGTGAATCTTGACCCAATTTGAGAAAGAGCTAGAGATGCTGAGATTAATTCACATTGTGAAAAGTTTTGACATTAAAATTTAGTGTGTAGGCTAGTCTCGTTGGAAAAAATTATTTGAAGTAGGAATGCAAACTCTTTTCTATTTTGGAAAAATTATTCCAGGCATTATTCATGACTGAGATTTTTCTGTATTTAAAGACAAGTTAATATATACTCAATGCCTGCAAGCCTAGGAAAGAATTTTAATTCCCTTTCAAATGCCATATCAAAAGAACAAATTTCACATACACATCTTGTACTTAATCACTATCTCCACAGATAAATCGAATATGATCACAGGCTTTAAAGACCTCATCACTTTTACTTAAAAGTCAAAGGCCCCTTTCTGTCTTTTGAGAATCATAACATAAAGCTAAACTGATTACCGACACAAAGTCTAACTTACATTGTTAGACTGAATTTTTTGCTATATTCAAGATTAACTCTCCAGACTTTTATGAGGCTTTCTTAGACAATTTGACTACCATTTAGGTATAATTATACTTGACAATCAATTGTTACTTTTCTGAAGACGTCTATTTGCTCTGCATTAATACTAGATAGTAATGGTGGGATCTGAATTTATTTCAACAAGCAATTTAGCAATCACATATGTTCCATTTGCTTCATTAGATACTAACTTACTGAGCCTCTTTTATTACTAATACCTGTTTAGTGCTCTGGCTAGTATTTATTTAAGATTCTGTGAAATCAGTTTCTCCGTCTAGGGAGGAAAGAGATTGTAACAAATACACAGAAGGATCTGGAATTAAAACAGACTAAATCCTCCCAAAGTATTGGATTTCCTTCTCGATGGAAATCTAGCTGCATAGTCCTGAGGACAAGTGACAAATTCAATCCAAGGAAGCTTCAAAATGATCTTAAAACTACCACTGAATGTTTTTGGAGCAATTAAGTTGTAATCTTTCATTCATCCACTGCTTTCCTTCCTTCAACATTAAACACATCTACAAGTTTTATGTGGAAGATATAAAGCTAAGACAGGACATGCTTATATGGAAACAAGTGCTTAATAGCATTATAAAAACTAAGTACCAACAAGGTAGTCTTATTTGTAATTGCTAGTCAAGTGGTGTTGGACAATGAGTGTTGTGAATTAAAAGAATGCCTCAAAAGCTAACGTGCAGGATAGCGTCCAAGACAAGCTGGGACTTGAATCTGGGTCCTGAAGGATCCACTGGAATCAAGGAGGTGAAATACGTAGGATGAATGAGGGCAAGGGGGAACAATGAGATTTAAGTTGGAGTTTCTGAGATGCGCTCTCAGAAAAACTCCTTTAAAGGTCAGATTCAATAAGCATGCACCAATGTTGTCCTTTTTTGCTTTTTCCTTAATTCCCGAAAAGTGGAAGTGCTGACTAGAACCATGAAAAAAGGGCCAAGAGGCTTCCTGAGATTGTGGCCTTGATGATTTTGAGCCATCCAACCAACACAGGCAAATATCTACCCACCCCATGCTTGTTAGATGAGAAAAACTGGTGCTTATCTTGTGTAAGCTACTCTTACTTGGATTTTCTGCCCTGAACAGCCAGTTTTCACCTCTACTAACTTCTCTTCCTTTATTTTTCAATTTGAAATTTCCGATTTTCCCCCATCCCATTCCCTTATTCTGCCTTTGCACTTTCTGCTCTAACAACAGCCAAAACTACTTTCAGTCTCTTCAACAAGTCATGGCTTCTCAGCTACAGGCCTATATATGCTCATCCTTTCATTTCTTTTCTCTCCCTGTAACTCTTCTCTTGGTTAATTCCTATTCAATCCTTACATCTCCCCATAGGTGGCACTCCTTCCTTGAAGACGTCACTTTGTGAACCCTCCCACCACCACCTACCACCCCCATCTGGATTTAAAGCCTTCCTATGTATTCCAAAACATATGTTACTCTCCGTAGGAAAAATGACACATCAAAAGGGCTCTTTTGAGAATGCCATGCCTCCCAATATGCTCCACATATGGGAAAGGCACAGAAGGTAGTAAGGTTTACACACCCAGGTTGGCAATGCAGCTTTGGGCTTTGCCAGAGAGCCTCCTGCCGGGCAGGCCGGCAGAGATCCTGTGAGGTGCTGGACTCCATTACTCCAAGAGGAGACCTTCTCCCCAATAAAGTGGAAAACCATGCAGCAACTTGGTTCTTATCCTTCCCCACGCTGATGTGCTAGTCAATTCAAAACACAGGCTGGCTTGACCCACCCTTTTCCCCTGGTAATTTAATGCCTACCTTGCTTTATCATGCTGTGATGGAAAGATCCAGAATAGTCTGGCCTTGGTTTTATCCTGGTTCCCTCCTTTATAGCAGTTTATTTCCCATTTTAAAAATTGTAATTGTGGCTGGATAATTTTCTCCACCTTGTGTATCTTCCTTTTTCCTGGCCAGCCCATTCTCATGATCTCTGGGTAGGTTGGCAGAGGGCTGGAACAGAAGTAGCTTAGATAAAGTTCTCGCTTTGCCTCATGGAAACCAGAATCTTAAGGGAATGCTCCTTTTCTCCTCTTCCTCTCTCTCCCCAGGCCAGAAGAGGATCTAGGAAGAGGAGAAAGTGAGAGAGAGAGATGGAGACAGAGGGGAGTCTGAGACAGTGGGCGCTTCAAGCCAAGGGTACCAGAGCAGCTCTTTCCAGAAGCTCTAAGGGGAAATGGCTCATGGTGCATCTGGGGGAGGGATGATCTGGGCAAACATCCCCCTGCCCCAAGTATGTAGAAACAGCAGAGGGCCGCCAGGTCTGCAGGTGATAAACAGACGAGAGTGATGGACATCACAGTGGCAGTGCATGTGGACGACTGGAAGCTGTCCCCATGCTCTTCACTTCCCTTCCCGAGATCTTGGAAATTCATGGTACCCGAGAGCTCTGGCACCTACCCTAACAGGGTGGGGGCGGAGCTCAAGAAAGAGGAAAGTTGTCAGGACTACTGCACACCAATGTGCGGGTTGTATCCTACACAAAAGCATCGGCGGAGGTGCAGGTTGGGTGCAATCTATGTGTTCCCTGTGTCCCAAACCCTGCACCTAGAGGAAGAGAGTTTTTGTGAATTGCCCACCTAGGGTGTATTTTGTGATTCCCACCACCCAGAAGAGGCGCTTTGTGGAAATTAGATGCTAGTGGAGCCCTCTGAACGTTCACTCCTTCCAACCCAGAATCACAAACTAAGGAATTCTAGACAAGTTCTACCCTTCCACACCTGAAATGTCGATGAGATCTGTATCTGCTATATAATGTTTGCCAGGTTTACCTGATGGATCACTGAGAAAAATCAAATGAGGTAATGTATGTAAGAAAAGTGTTTGAAAATTGGTGATTTGCACACGAGTTGAAGGCATTATCATCAACGGCTTTGAGCTTTGGGGTCAGAATACTTGTTTTTGTGTATGATTCATATAATCAATATAAAACACTTAATTTCTCTTGGTTGCATCTAACTTGGATGTGAGAAGGTCTAAACCTATCAAATTGCAGATGCATTTTATTTATGCTCTTGCATTTGGCTTGTGGGATGGTCATTCTAGGACCTTAGATCATTTATTTGTTGAACAAAGACAATACATGCTCTATGTACTATTAAATAAACACTGATGATGGTGATACTAAAATTAAAAATAAAAAGTAACATGAAGCTCCATTAAAATTGTTCTCAAAGGACTCTGAAAAGCAAACTTTCACAATGCCAAAATAATTTCATTGTTAGAACACCAGACCAGGTTTAAAATGAAAATATTGTAAGCACGTAAAACTGCATGGTTTTGCCCTATATTGTCACAGTAGGAGCTGAACCCAGGGACTCTATTTCTGGAACTGGATCCAATAAAACTTCTATTTTGGCTTTATAAAGGCCTTTCTTTCTTTTCTGTTCCTGCCTCATTTTATTTTTTGTGAATGCTATAACTAAAATTGCTTAGTAGAAAAATGTTTTGAGACATGTGAATTCATTTAGAAAGCACTTCTGCTGTAAAATATTTTTTTGGCATCAATTTCAGTGAGCTCACTCTCCCTTTATTCTTTTGTTTAAAGATGATGGAAACTGGTAGGAGGAAAACTAAGTGGGAGGGGGATGGCTGGAGCCCTCAGGGCAGCCTGTGACAGGAAGTCCCGCTGGAACAACCCACTGTCACAGGAAGTAAGGAGCCTTTCTTCCCAGAGGCTTCTGCAGCTGTGTGGATCAGGGAGGCCACATTCCTGGACCGACCTCCATGTATTTACTCTGACCACCAAAGCCCCAGACTTTGTTCTCAAAGTTATAAGAGTAATTTATGAATTTAAAATAAGTTTTGACTCCTCACCTCTTCCAGGCCTGCCACTGCTGTGGGCTCCCCCCAAGGGAAAGCTCCTTAGAGCTGCTTTTCTCTGGGCAAACCATCTCCTGGTACCACTCCAGGCACAGGGGGAAAGGGTTGGTAAAACCTTAAAAAGAAGCCTTAAGGACAGTTTTAAAAGAAAGAGTATCATACTGAAAGTCTGCCAAGTTTTACTTGTTTTTACCCTCCTCCATTTTCTCTTAGTGAAGATGTAACTATCTCAGGGGATTCTAACCAACTTTGATTAAAAAATTGCATTAATAATTTTTTTTAATGTTACCTGATTAGAGGTAACATTGGGCCAGGGTCGAGAGTGATATATGAGTTATTTTATTATTGGACTTTCCTAATACCCTGGGTAGGAAAACTATCCCAGCAAGATATGCTTGCTTTTGACCTTGAAAGAAGAAACGTGATTGGTTTTCAGGTGTTTTCAGTAGGAGAATTGAATTCAATACCTTTAAGCAAAAAGAAACACGCTTTTTTGAGAGCAGAATGTTTTAAGGGGTGGGAATGTGATGCTCTTGAAACTCTGGCCTTTGTTTTCTCCATTACAGTGCTCAGCAACCAAACAAATTAGGGCCCTTGGGTAAGCCATAAAAACTCATCATTTAAAAGGCATGTTAATTCTTCTAGGTCACTGGGTGTCATTAAGCAAATTACTGGCCCAAAACATCTTAAGGTGCCTTTGGGACCTGAAAGAATACATACTCTTCTTGGAGGTTTCTCCTAGTTGACCTGCCTGCCCTTCTTCCCAGGAAAATCAGGACCAACCTATTATAAACCCGGATTTAATTCCAGGAGGTTGCTCTGTAACAATGCCAGGAACCAGCTTCTGTTGAATTGCAGCTGTGTGCTTTGTATAAGGGCTTGATACACTAACTCTTGACCCAGAAACACTGGTCTTCTTAACATTAGACCAGTGTCTCTCAACCTTTTTTTCATTATTGCACCCACAAGGAAACTTCTTCGACATTTTTCTCCCCCTAATCACTACTCCTCTCCCCATGAAATTAAATACTAAGGAACTAAAGAATAAAAACTTGTTTGGTAGCACTGAGTCATTGTAATATTTAAGTTACTCTCCATGTTGAGTACATGTGCTTTAATCAGGGCTTCTCAACTTTGGCACTATGACATCTGGGGCCAGATAATTCTTTGCTGTTGGGGGCTGACCCCACATAGTAGGATGTATACAGCATTTCTGGCTCCACCAGCTAGATGCCCGTAGCTCCCCTCTCCTCTGCTCCAGTGTGATAACCAAAAACATCCCCAGCATTGTCAAAATCAGCCCCATTTGACACCACTACAAGAAGGAAATATAGGAATGTAGGAAAAGTCAGAAGAGCATTATTACACAGGAGATACAATTTTAAAGTGACAACAAAAGGAAACACTGGAACTAGGTGAACTGAGGAGAGAACGTGGGAAAAGCGAAGTGCAAACGCAGTGCTGCGTGGGGGCCCGGGGAAAGGGAATGGCTGGGAAACCAGGCCTATTTACTGTCTGTCCTGGAAGGTTGCAAGCTGCTCTCACTCTCCTCACCCCTTCTGTCCCCTCTGCCCTCGGGCTCCAGCACATTGAGGGCCTGATGGCAGTTTGTTCGTTTCTGTTTTGTTTATGACTCTACATTAGTTTCTTGACTTCTAATCATTAACTCTGCACTTTTGGTGTGGGATTCTAGGGGAAGCATTGGCAGAGCTTGTCCTAGATTTGGTTGAGTTGCTACAACCAGGCTTTGGTTTATAGCTGGAGATACCAAAGTGAAACAGAACCTTGACTTCCTTGTCAAATTCCTTTTCATCATCAGTGGCACTCATTCCCTGCTAAATGATTCTCAACATGTTAAGCTGATCTATACCAGTGATTTTCCTACAGCCCTACCTTTGCTTCAATCAGTGCAATTGTACTTTAATTAATTTGGTTTGTTCATAAGATTTTATTTGAAGAAAGATTTCTTCCACTTAAAATGAAAACAGTGACCATTTAGAGACTGTGCATGACTTCCTAGGACCTCACTTTTTCAAGCAGTGCCAAAGAAAGAGCTAAAAATATCAGAACAAACACAAATAAAATAATGTCCATTTGCGTTATTACATCTTATCCCAAGGAGCTCTGAGGATCGGAGGTATACCCTTTGAAAACCAGCAATCAAGATTGTTTTGTTGTAAGGGAACACCTCTACCGATGATAGCATCACCTGGAACAGCCCTATTTAGATTGGGATGATTATATTTCATCTCTGCCTGAAAGAGTTGGAGAAGACTGAAGAGGTTTAACAAAGTACAGCCGAAATGTCTAAGAAGTAAGAGCCAGAAGGAAAGGATTAAAGAATACCAGTTTTTTTGAAAGGGAAAGGCAACGAGACGATTTATAATGTAAAAGGGAAGAAGATAGTTAATTTTAGTGTTCTCTAGACATCATGAATCTTAGTTGTTACACCATTACAATAAACAGAGAGGAAGGCTACCGCTGGTCTCCTAATATTCATTCTTCCCTTCTTCCATGGTAATAAAAGTCTCAACTAGGCCGATAGCCCTCCAAATAAACACAGTATTTTCCAGTCATTTTGTATGTGGCTATTTATCTCAGGTTTGGTTATTGGGATAAATATTTTGTAGTAGACTTTGAGTCTGTGCTTCGGTCCTCCTTTCTGTTGGCTAGAGAGTAGACCTAGTAGCTGTAGCAGAAGCAACCATCTTGGAACCTGAAGTGAACTTGGGAATGAAGGCTGCTATGGACTGAGTTACAATTATGAGAAGAGTCTGGGTCCCTAATGGCATGGAGTGGACCAACCTCCAAGCTTACACATGAAACCAATTTCTAAGCTTATACATGAAAGATAAATAAACTATCTTGTTTGACCCTTTATTATTTGAGATTTTTCTGTCACTCTCAACTTGATCAAATCTCAACTAATAAACCTGGAAGTGTCCATTATCCTCCTTTCTAAAACAAGGAAATTGAGGGTCAGACGTGTTAAATAATCCAAAACTGTAGCTAATAAAGTTCAGAACACTCTTTGTCCAATGCCAAAGTCTATGTGCTTGGTATTATACTGTGTTTAAACTACCGTATAAATTTGAAGTCAGACAGGTCGTTAAGAGAATGAAGCTTATTTTTGCTGTTCTCCATATTAGGGACTAAAAGGACTTAGGTTTGTTCATCTTACAGTAAGAGTTTGGTAGACCTATCTTATTGCCTGATCCTTAGGAGAAGGAAAATCCATCACTGAATTTGTATCTACAGTTTAAGCATTGACTTGTTTGATAATGAGGAATGATACAAATATATTCAATCTTCTTTGAACAAATGTCCAATGAGCATCTTCTAACTGCTGGGCACTGTTCAGGCAGTAGGAGACAGAAATAAACAAGAGAGACTAAAACTCTTGCCCTCGTGGAGCTTTTTTTATCCACTGCAGCTAGACAATAGATAAAGGAAAATGATAGTATTTTAGACAGTGGTAAATATTAGGAAGAAAACTCCAGAAGGGAAGGGAGATAAGGAATTCTGGTAGTTGTGGTGAGGAGAAGGGAAGAGGGGAGTTTGCATTTTAAGTAAAATGGTCAGGGAAGGCCTCGCTGAGTAGTAAGTGAAGTAAGTAAAGCAAATAAGTCAAGGTGTGTGCAAGGTAGATATTTGAAGGACAAGGAAACAGCCAGGATTAGGTCTTGAGACAGATGTTTATCTGCTGTGTGTTAGCATAGCAAGGAGGCAAGTGCCTAGAGCAGAACATGAGATATAATTAGAGAGATAATGAGGGGGCCAGATGGTAGAGGGCCTTGTAGGTCATTATAAAGTATTCTAAATGAGGTGAGAAATAAACAGAGGGTTATGTGAAATAGAGGAAAATTGTTAGGTCTGGGGGAAAAAAAGAAAAATGAAATGATATGGTTTAAATATTAAAAGGACACTTTGGACAGACTGCCAGGTAGGAAAGAGAACAAAGGGGGAAGGGTAGGAGCAAGGAGACCAATTAAGTGGCCATGGCTGTATTCTAGGTAAGAAATGATAATAGGTTCTGGCTCCAGGAATGGCAGAGTAACATGCATCAAACTAAACCTCTCATGGATGACAGTTACGAACTCTGGACAAAATGTTTTTTAAAAACAGTTAAGGCACTGTCAACTGGACAACTCAGAAGAAATGGACTTTCTAGAAAAGTAAAACCTTCGAAGACTGACCCAGGAAGAAACAGAAAATCTGAATAGACCAATTACCAGCAAAGAAATTGAATTGGTAATCAAAAAACTACCTAAGAATAAAACCTGTGGACCAGATGGTTTCACTGCTGAATTTTATCAAACATTTAGTGAAGATCTAATATCCATCCTCCTTAAAGTTTTCCAAAAAGAAGAAGAGAAGGGAATACTCCCCAAATCATTCTACGAGGCCAACATCACCTCTAATACCAAAACCAGGCAAAGACACCACTAAAAAAGAAAATTACAGACCAATATCCCTGATGAACATAGATGCAAAAATACTCAACAAAATTTCAGCAAACCGAATTCAAAAATGCATCAAAAGATCAGACATCATGATCAAGTGGGATTCATCCCAGGGATGCAAGGATGGTAGAATATTCGAAAATCCATCAACATCATCCACTACATCAACAAAAAGAAGGACAAAAACCACATGATCATCTCCATAGATGCTGAAAAAGCATTTGACAAAATTCAACATCCATTCATGATAAAAACACTCAACAAAATGGGTATAGTATAGAGGGCAAGTACCTCAACATCATAAAGGCCATATATGACAAACCCACAGCCAACATTATACTTAACAGCGAGAAGCTGAAAGCTTTTCCTTTAAGATTGGGAACAAAACAAGGATGCCCACTCACCCCACTTTTATTCAACATAGTTCTGGAGGTTCAAGTCATGGTAATCAGACAACACAAAGAAACAAAAGGCATGCAGATTAGTAAAGAAGAAGTTAAACTGTCCCTGTTTGCAGATGACATGATATTGGACATAAAAACCCTAAAGAATCCATTCCAAAACTACTTGATCTAATATATGAATTCAGCAAAGTTGCAGGATATAAAATTAATACACAGAAATCTGTGGCATTCCTATACACTAATGATGAACTAGCAGAAAGAAAAATCAGGAAAACAATTCCATTCACAATTACATCAAAAAGAATAAAATACCTAGGAGTAAACCTAACCAAGGAAGTGAAAGACCTATACTTTGAAAACTACAAGACACTCATGAGAGAAATTAAAGAAGATACCAACAAATGGAAACACATCCCATGCTCATGGATAAGAAGAATTGATACTGTCAAAATGGCCATCCTGCCTAAAGCAATCTACAGATTCAATGCAATCCCTATCAAAATACCTACAGCATTCTTCAATGAACTAGAGCAAATAGTTCTAAAATTCATGTGAAACCACAAAAGACCCTGAATAGCCAAAGCAATTCTGAGAGGGAAGAATAAAGCTTGAAGTCAGGGATTATGCTCCCTGACTTCAAGCTCTACTACAAAGCCACAGTAATCAAGACAATTTGGTACTGGCCCAAGAACAGAACTATAGACCAATGGAACAGACTAGAGAGCCCTGATATAAACCCAACCATATATGGTCAATTAATATACGATAAAGGAGCCATAGACATACAATGGGGAAATGACAGCCTCTTCAACAGCTGGTTTTGGCAAAACTGGACAGCTACATGTAAGAGAATGAAACTGAATCATTGTCTAACCCCATACACAAAAGTAAACTCAAAATGGATCAAAGACCAAAATGTAAGTCATGAAACCATAAAACTCTTAGAAGAAAACATAGGCAAAAATCTCTTGAATATAAACATGAGTGAGCAACTTTTACCTGAACGCATCTCCTTGGGCAAGGGAGAAGAAATAAAAAATGAACAAATGGGGCTACATCATGCTAAAAAGCTTATGTACAGCAAAGGACACCATCAGTAGAACAAAAAGGCATCCTACAGTATGGGAGAATATATTTGTAAATGACATATATAACAAGGGGTTAACATACAAAATATATAAAGAACTCACACACCTCAACACCCAAAAAGCAAATAACCCTATTAAAAAATGGGAGAGAATATGAACAGACACTTCTCTAAAGAAGAAATTCACATGGCCAATAGGTACATGAAAAGATGCTCCACATCACTAATTATCAGGGAAATGTAAATTAAAACCACAATGAGATATCACCTCACACCAGTTAGGATTGCCAACATCCAAAAGACAAACAACAACAAATGCTGGCAAGAATATGGAGAAAGGGGAACCGTCCTACACTAGTAAACTAGTTGAACGATTGTGGTAAGCAGTATGGAGGTTCCTCAAAAACTAAACATAGGAATACATTTTGACCCAGAAATTCCACTCCTAGGAATTTACCCTGAGAATGCAGGAGCCCAGTTTGAAAAAGACATATGCACCCCTATGTTTATTGCAGCACTATTTACAATAGCCAAGATATGGAAGCAACCTAAGTGTCCATCAGTAGATGAATAGATAAAGAAGATGTGGTACATATATACAATGGAATATTATTCAGCCAAAAGAAGAAAACAAATTCTACTACTTGTAACAGCATGGATGGAGCTAGAGGGTATTATGCTCAGTCCATAAAGCAAATGGAGAAAGACAAGTATCAAATGATTTCACTCATCTGTGGAGCATAAGAACAAAGCAAACACGGAAGGAACAAAACAGCAGCAGACTCACAGAACCCAAGAATGGACTAACAGTTGCCAAAGGGAAAGGGACTTGGGGAGGGTGAGTGGGAAGGGAGGGAGGGGGAGAATAAGGGCTATTATGATTAGCACACATAATGTGGTGGGGTCATGGGGAAGGCAGTACAGCACAGAGAAGACAAGTAGTGACTATAGCATCTTCCTATGCTGATGAACAGTGACTGTAATGGGGTATGTGGTGGGGACTTAATAATGGGGGGAATCTAGTAACTACAATGTTGCCCACATGATTTTATTTTAATGATACCAAAAAAAAAGTTAAGGCACTGTCAAGTGATCAGATGCAGGCAGAAACAAAAGAGAATTAAGTCCTTAATAAAAAGTAATCACGTTGAGATGGCGGGTGTTTACTGGACAGCAGGCACTGCTCCGTATAACATGGGGCAGCTGTGTTGTATGTTATATGTCACTCAGAAAGCACCGTCTTTGGTTGAAGAGACAAAGGACAGAGTTTAGGGACTGCAAAAGCTGCTGGAAATTGAGCAGAGAAATCTCGGATTTCACAGAATGGGGAGCCCCACAATTTGCCTATAAACTCCATTCAGCTCCTTGGATGACTCCTGAACTATAAAACACGTGGGATAAAACAGTCCAGTGGAAAGCAATAGGAAGACCAGAAGAACTGACTAGAAATTTTGACTAATGCTCACAGAAGAGGAGGCAGAGCTTAGAGTTTAAGCTCAGCCAATTGAATTGTTTGCTAGAATAACTGGATAACAGAATCTAAAAGTTACTACTCTATATCACTTACAGTATCCAGTTTGAAATCCAAATTACTACGTCTGCAAAGAAAGAGTAACAATGTGACTTATGGTCAAGACGAAAGGCTATCAAAAGAAACCTACCACTGGATAGTAGAGTTAATGGACAAAAACTGTAAAGCAGCTATTATAAATGTGTTCAAGGACTCAAAGGAAAATGTGGCTATAATTATTGGTGAATCTTAACAGAAAAATGGAAACTATAAAAAAGGTAGAAGTTATAGAATTGAAAAGTGTAATATCTTATATGAAAAATTCACTAGATGGGCTTAACAATAGACTGGAGATAGGAGAAGGAAGTCTGTGACCTTCAAGATAGATAAATAGAAATTATTTAATCCATGGAACAAAAAGAAAAGAGTAAAACAACAACAACAACAAAAATGAATAGAGTTTAAATGCCCATTGGATAATATCAAGTGATGTAATATCTGTGTACTGGAGTTCCAGAAGAAGAAAGACTAGAATCACAGAACAGCACCACTCCAAGGAAGATTTTTTTTTTCAAAATATAAAGAAGATATCAGATGGAAACAGAGATTTCTAGGGAGCAGAAAAGAGCACCAAAATGGTAAATATGTGGGTAAAAATAAAAGGCCATTTTTTTATCTCTCAAATTTTTTTAAAGATTGTCCACTTTTTAAAACAAAGAGTATGATATTATGCTGTAGGATTTATAACATATGTAGATATAAAATGAATGTGAATGAGAAGGATAATCTAATTAACCATTAAAACACATAATATAAATACTATGAGTACATAAATCTTAAAAATATATGTATAATAAAAGTAATGGAATATAATCGAATAAGAGTCCATGAGTTCATACAGAAATAAACAATTAACCATTAAACACATAATATAAATACTATAAATACATAATCGAATAAGATGTCCATGAGTTCATACAGAAATAAACAATTAACCATTAAAACACATAATATAAATACTATAAATACATAAATCTTAAAAATATATGTATAATAAAAGTAATGGAATATAATCAAATAAGATGTCCATGAGTTCATACAGAAATAAAAAAATACATAAACATAAATAAGTGGAAAGATGGGAAACCTTTTCTTCACAGAATAATGGCAACTAATAAATGTAAAAGAATGACAGAATTTGAAATGATCAGTGAAAGCTAAAACTAGTGATTGAAGATTTGATGAGAAATGGCACCTTTATATAGTTTTTAAAGCATCTTCCCACAAATTACTATTAATTATAAAGGGAGAAATTATTTATAAATATAAGGTTAATTATAACACAACACTGAAAAACTAGGTAGGTATCATTTCAATTAAGTGATCAAGGTTCAGAATAAGATACATGTTGTATATTTGTGTGTGTGTGTTGTGTTTGTGTATTTGAGAAAGGGAAGACAAGAGGCATGATTGAATGTAATTAAAGTAATTATACAAACAAAATTAAGTAATTGAAGTCAAATCTAAAACATTGGTGAATATGGATAATGGGTAAATGGAAGTTCCTTATACTATCTTGGGAACATTTTTTTATATGTTTGAAATTATATTGAAATAAAAGGACATGATGGCATCTTGAATCACAGTTGTAGGGGGTACATATCATAAGAATTTTCTGCATTTATTTTGAAAGTAGAATCAAGAGAATTTGATAATGGATTGTCATGGGGTTTGAGAAACAGAAAGGTGTCAAAAGTGGCCAAAGATAGGGGACTAAGGCAATTGGAAGGAAGAAGTAGCCTTTATTGAGATGGGGAAACTGTGGGTAGAGAAAGTTTATGGGGGTGGAAATCTGGAATTTGGTCTACAACATAGTAAGTTTGAGATACCTATTAGCCATCCAAGTAGAGTTGTTCAGTGGGCTATTGGAAAATATGTCTGGAGTTCAGGGGAGAGGTGTAGGCCGCAGAAATAAATCTGGTAGTCATCAGTTTGCCTACGGCCATGACAGGATGTGGGGAATTAACACAAAAGACTGAATGGTGGGACACTCCTCATGAAGACCTTCCTGCTCTAAACCTAGAAACAGCAGGCAAGTCCAAGTCTGGATTTAGTTATTTGCGTACTCATGGTGTGGTTTATCATGTTTTTCTGTCTAATTTATTCACTTACATTTTATAAGTTTATATTTAATTTTATAAAACAAGCATTTATGGAGAGTCTTCATTTGAAAGGTACTGCTTCCATGGGCCTGTAGTGCAAGTGCCAACAGGTCTAAAAGATTCCATCTAAGTAATATAACTTAGTAGATGACATAAATAAACAATCCAGAATCATGTGTCTTGTCATGCTGCCTAACTAATTCATAGAAATTTATTGCCCTGGTAAATTGTAAAGATGTTTTAGGTAATAAGAAGCAATGCTTTTGCAAGAGAAAACACATAGCTTTATTTTCTCAGCACTTCTAGGAGAGCAAGGGACAAAGCTTATCACAGTTTTGTTTACTTATTTTTTAAAAATAAACCTACTGCTCATGAAAGGTTACGATAAATTGGAGGAAACTTAACCCGAAGTCCCCTAGAAGTAAGTTTTCTATGTCAGATCAACCCCTGACCTCTATGAGACACTGCCTTCCCAAACTAACAATTATGTAAAAAATTCACTTTTGGTTGTTTTGTCTTCTTTTTCCTCATCTTCTTTTTTATTTTTTTGCAATTTTATTGTATTGTATTTAATAAAAATATTAATATTCTTAATTTTATTGCATTATAAAATACTAATGCCCAAAACCCCACAAATCAAATGTATGGCTTACTGAATTATTATAAGGCGAACACCTCCAAGGCCATGAAACAGAACTTCATGAGGCCCCAGAAGCCCTTTAATGCGCCCTCACTCAGCCACAACCCCTCCGTTCCTGCAAGTAACCATGATCTTTATTTACTCCTCTGTTCTCTGTATTTCCTACAGATTGGAAGATGAATCCAGAGACAGAGTCAACAGACTCTGGTTCCATCCCCTTGACAAATCTGTAGGTGGTATTTTTGAAGACTATAAGGATACACAATATCTGGTTGTTTTATTGTGTGTGTGGTTTTAGAAACTGCTGATACTTAGTACCTCATAGACATTCATTATTTATTTACACTTATTTAAACTTTTACATTGATTCTATGTTGAAATGATAAGATTTTGGATTTATGAGGCCAAATAAACTACATTAAATATATTATTAAAATCAATTTCACTTGATCTTTTTCACTTTTCTAATGTGGCTACTGGAAAATTCAAAATTACATATGTGAATTGCATTTATGGCTCACATTGTATTTCTGTATTACATACAGAGAACTTCTGAAAAATTCACTATAGTTTTGTAATTAATTTATCGATATTGTACATACATTTGGTTTGAATTTTAAAATTTTATTCAAAACTATAAGTTGACTTATTTGTTTTTTTTAAAGAGCTTGTGGGAACCCTGTTCAGTGTTGAGAAAAACAAAAATTATAATGAAAAATGCTATGTGTAATGAAAGGGTTATAAGAACAGAGAATCAGCACTTTGTGTCCAGAAGTTTAGCAATTTTCCCAGCTCACTGAATTGTGGGAACTCAGCTTTTCCAAGGAATAAATATGCTATTTTTAACATTTTTATTATACAATTTGTCACAAGCTGTCTCATGAGACTATCAACAATCAGTTTCAAACAGAATGCAACCACAAACACTTCTCCACATGTGACTCGGAACATCTGGCCTGCTCGCGTCCTGTCCACATCAGGCGAGTCCAGTCTGATTCTTTCACTCCTAGGATTCTTTGTCCCACTTCCCACCCTGGAAATAAGGTAGGATGGAAACTGTCTTCAGGAGGCCAGCCTTCAGCAAGCCTGAGTCCTAGCACTGTATTTCCTCTCCCTTAAGACTACAGGCCCTTTCTGATGGAGGCATGTGTTACATTCCAGGGATATCACTGACTCAGTGATTTATGGATCATTTTCCCTACTGGGTCAAGATGAAAGCTTTGGTCTAGAAAAAATTTAGCCAGCACCTCCTAGTAAAGAGATCATAATACCAGCTCTGAGTGGAGTGTTCCAAGTCGAAGGTGCAAATTCTTAAGAGACGCAGAGCTGCTGTATTGACTACACATTCACATAATGAAGAAAATGTTCATGACTGAAAACATGAAGAAAGAAAATGTGCCCCTTCAGTCAGGGATGCTAAAGCAGTGAAAGACACTGAAAGAGGGGACTCTAGTAGGATGGGAGAATTATGTAGAGGAAATCAAGGATCTTACCTCCCCTTTGAGCAGGATCAGTCTTCCTGAAAAGTTAGAAACTCAGCGTTTAAAATTCACTGATGTTGTTGGCTATCTAAACAAGCCTCGTGGTAAGTTCTTTCCTAAAGGGAAGAAAGAAACTGTGAATGAAGCAAAACTATCCTTAAATTGTTTTTTCAAATACAGATCTCCATACCAGTTTTTCTTTAAATGAAGGGCACATGTCAAAGATTCTAATTCATACAAAAGGTGGAGTCTTCAGAATAGCACACATTTATAAGTAAATGTTTGTTTTGTACTTTGGCTTCCCTGTATTCAATAGACAGACACACTAGACCTCTCACTATACCATGATTTTACTCGGGTGTATATACTTAGGTATTCTCAGCAATAACAAGAATCACAGCACTTGCCTTAGCAGAAAACAGATACTGTTTTTAAGAGGGTCATTATCATCATATTGGAAAATATTTAGGCAGAATTTTAAAAAATGTTCTGTAAGATTAAATTTATTTGAATAAATATATGCCATTCCTTTATTATCTTACATATTAATATTCTTGTTGCTTTTTGCCACACTCACAGTTGTAAGTAATAAATGTCAGAGAAAGTAGTGAAAGTTCCAACTTGAGTTAGGCTCACTTCAAAGTCACTGCTACCATAACTGTTAAATTAGGTCTTTTAGTTCAGTTTGCAAACATGTCACATATATGTTTTTTGCACATGGAGTACAATGTTTATTTCCAGACTTTTACAGGAAGTAGCATACACTTTTTGTGTTCTTAGATAGTCTTCATAATGTTCTTCTCTGTATCTGATGAATGAATGAATAAATGAAATGAAAAGGAGGCCATGATGCAAGAAAATAAAGAAAATAAAAGAAGTTCCCCAAACTCAATATAGTATTTTCACTGGGAGAAAGTTTTCCCAAAATGCCTTTTAATTTTAATACCTTAGGAGAATTTATGTGACTTGTTGAAAAGATCTGCCACCTTTTCTAGATGGTGAATGGTCTTCCTCGTCAACAGAGGTGACAGCTGTTTTGTTTGTTCTGTATCTTTGGAAGGGAAATCTGAGCAATGGATGGCCTGTGATCTGGGAGGGAGACACAGCACTAACATCCATGTTGCAGGGCCAGGACCAAGTTCTTCCTATTAATAACAATGTTGTTGGAACAATGAGTAGATAAAATGTTTGCATCTATTTTAAAAAAGAAAACCAGTTTACTAACACTCTGTAATACTTTTTTCAACATTTCATTGGACTTTGCCCATGTTGAAATACCCTCTAACCATGAAGATAGGCTTTATTTTAAGAGTTAGTTAAGTTCATTATTAGACTCATAGATATCTTTATCCATAAAAATTGTCCTAAAAGATAGTTGGGCTCCTACAATCATATCCAAAGCCTATTCATATTATTATGTTGCCAAAATAACTCATGTTTAAAAAGACACTTCACTGAAAATAACACTCTATAAAACTAGTCATTAAGAGAGAAAAATAATGAGATTAAATTAGAGTAATTCCACTTGAAAGGTGCCACTTAAAAAGAAGTTTTCATTAAAAAAGACAAGGAGATAGAATAATGTTTATTTTCAAGGATTTTAGAGCTTGATCATACTAGTTTTTGATGATGTCTGCACTCAGTTGCTTTTTCTTTTATTTAAATGAGGATAATTTGATGCATTTATCAATTAGGATGTAAGCTCCAGGAGCTCAGGGACTTGTCAATCTGTTTGTCATATCCCTAGCACCCAGTGCAGTATCTGAAATAAAGTAAGGGCTCAATAAATATTGCATTCATTCATTCATTCATTCATTCATTCATTCATTCATTCATTCATTTATCAGCAAATATTTATTAGAGAGGCTGCCATGTGCCTGCCACTTTAGAAGCTGAGAATATTAAAAAAAAAAAAAGCAGTGAGAAAAAAATCAAAGTTTTCACCTTCCTGGAGTCTTATAGGGAAGAGAGAAATGCACAAAATAATATCACTAATGGATATAAACATTTTAAGTTAGCTAGGTGTTCTAAAAGAGAGTTAATTTGCCATGATTAGCTCACATTTGTTGCCTCAAAAATGCTATGAACTTGGAGAAATATAATTCTCCTGAGAAATTAAGGGGCAAGAAGGAGATTGTTAAGAGTGTATGCAAGCAGAAAAGAACAGACTCTCCAGATAGACAGTGAAACCCAGCTGAGATAAGAGAGAGACGGGGATGAAGAGACAAGCAAAGTCATGTATGTCCCCCAGGGAGGGGCGGGTGAAAGGGAGGAAGTGTGGGGCGATGCCTTCCCTGGACATGAAGCGATGCTGTCCAGAGTAGGTCAGTGGGAGTGGAGAGGTGCAGGGCTGAGGGAGGCAAAATGCAACTTCATTCAACTACACAGGATGTTTCATCCCTTAGGAAGCTCCCATGTTAAAGTCTTTCAGAAAAGTTATGATTTAGACAAATGACTTTTGATAATAAAATTATTTTTTAATTGAGTTCTAGGTGAGGAATTGTAAGCAGAAATTGAAGGATATAATTTATAGTATTAACGAGAGAGCATGCTAAGGCATCCACTCAAACTGCCTCTGCCATCACTGCAGTGTTTCCTCCCACTTGACGGTCACCAGCCCAACCCGCCTCGTTAGCCCTGATGGCTGAGCCTGTGGCTGCGCCGCCCAGGCAGCTTGGCCACGCCCACCTCCGTGATGTCTTTGGTAATACCAACTCTCTCATCCTTTTTTACCCTAAGTCTGTCAGAAAGGCCCAGAGCCACACGGGCAAACACACCAGTCCACCCCGCAAAAAGCCATGGCGCATCTTCCCGATGGCACAAAAGAAAGCTACATTTTCCAGTGGCAGGAAAGGAATTAACAGTGAGATCTAGGGACTTCGCATCTGGGACTTTGCTTGGTTGAATATGGTGGATACGGTCCAAGCCAGCATCATGGAATTTTATTTTGTTCTTTTGCTTTTTAAAATTTTAACTTATGTATGATCTTTGAGGAACAGGACATGTTTTCAAGGGAGACAGAAAGATTAGCATTGTGTTGCAAAATAGTTACAAAAATATCTCTACTACTTCCTGATTAGATGCCTGACAGATGAGATCTGCCTGTTAGCAAAATAAGGTTAAAGTTCAAAGAAGCAAGCACATAGCAACATGTATACCCATGTGCATGCGCATGTGCACATGCACACACACCATTTTCAGGGCTGAGGAGTCCAGACACGTTTTATTTTGAAAAACAATTTATCCACGAGAGACTGAATCAAATGGTTTCAAAGAATGACATACATTGATTGTTTTAAATATCCATCTGTCAGTCACAAGCACAGGGAAATCTTATGAATGGTACTGCTAAGTCAAGAAAGGCCCCATATCTAAAATTTAAATGCAAATTAAGGCTTCCCATGTTGAGTAAGTGTCAGAAATAGAAGGAATAATAAGAGTCTATACCGTTAGTTTGTTTAGTATCTGAGCCCCAAAGTTTTAAAGGGGAACAGTAGTAAACTACACCCGCTAGGTTTTAAACGAAGCATAAATTAAACTTTGCAGATGCAGTTGTTTCTCTTCATGGTCCAAAGCTCCAGCTGTGTAGGTTTTGGAGCCATTTGGCATTCAGGTTGTCTCTACTATTCGCTGCCATTCACATCAAGTGCTGAAGGACATGCTTAAGATGCTGAAACCACTGTTCTTTGACTCCGTACTTCCTACTCCACACTCCATAGCTGAAAGAATATTCTCAAAGCCGTAGCCATTTTTGTCTGTAGAAAATATGTCTGATCCTATTATTCCAATTTTCTTCTAGAGCAGAATTATTTTATTAGGAGGTTTTGAAAATAAGAGGGAGACAGCAGAAAAAGTAACAGCGTACTTTAAAAAAAAAAACATATGGGCAGAATATACTCAATGACAGAGTATTTCCCTAATGGGATACTATAAACATGTCTAAGACATGTTCTGAAAAGTTTAGCACTTTTGTAAATTTCATTTCTCATCATTTTACCTTTAAAATTTCTTTTCGATGGCTCCTTTTGGTTTTTTATTTTCCTCCAAGTGGAAGTGGCCTCAAACACATCAGCTCCTCCTGAAGTGGAGAATAACCCCAGGTTGTAGCATGAGAAACACTGTGTAGTTGTGGGGCTGCATTTTTGGAGGGCTGCTGGCTATCTTGTGTGCAAGGCACCCAAGACCAGGATTCTTACCACACGTGGGCGAAGAAACAGAGGGTAGCAAACCTACTTTTTAAATGAGGACACAGTGCTCTTATGCTGGAGGGTAGAATATTCCAGAGTTGCTTCAGAAGAGAATCAAGGTGGACATTATTACTGCAGTTTTAATACAGTAACTGTCCTATCAAATTTTCATCTGCAACACAATTTTACTGTGTGCCATTTTAATCTTCATCAAGTTATTATCCATTTATTAAAAATACTGACTCTGAGTTACTAATTTCTTAAGAGAAAATTGTGAGAGGCCCTCTTGAGGTATCTTAGGATTGCTTCAGGGCCAGACCACGATGCCAGTAATTGGGCTCTTGCTGCGCACTTGTCCTGAGGAGGCTGAGGTGGAGGAATTAGGCTGACGAGAGGGGAGAGTAACAGGCAATGTCAGTGTTAGTGACGGTCTGTCTTTAAACAGCAAACATGAGTCCGTGTGTGCTACAGAAGCCCTGGGCTGTGTAGACATGTTTATAAATCAGGATTAAGATCTAATGAAGCTAATCAACTCTAGAAGGAGCTTCCAATCTGCTCCAAAATGTTCTTCGTATGAGATAAAAGATAGAGGGCCTCCAAGGCTAAGCAGTGTAAATCTGTACAAATAGTCAACATTATTTTATCAGAGGTAGGTAGGCATTGACTTTAGCCTCATGAAACTCAATCTGTTTCCCTGATCCTTCTCATTAAATAAATGGTATGTTACTAGAAGCCAGCGTTGTTCTTAAAAAAAAAAAAAAAAAAAAAAAGAAGTGCCAAGTCTCACATGGACTTAAATACTATTACTTTATATGTGGTCACTTGAAATAAGAATTTTCCCTAATACCTAAATGTCCTATGTCTTTTCAGGCAGCTGAAGGGACCTGTCCTCTCCTCTTCCCTTTGAGAGGAATTAGAAGAGTATAATCTCAACTGGTTGGTAGGGCCCCGGATCCAGGAGAGCACCTTCTGAATAATGCCAGGCTCTGCCTGACACAAAGCTCTCTTCCTGGAACATCTCCATAGGCTCTCCCACAAAAACCAGTCCACTGGGACTCAAGTAATTACTTCACGGATGTAGGGAAGATGCAAATGTTTCCCAAATGGGTGTTTATGCTTTAAGATAGTCTATACTTATGATATTAAAGATATAATTTGGTTTTGGAATATACACCATCTTATTTAGCTCAGAGATAACTCCTATAATTCTAGAATACATGAATAAAGATGGGAGAAACTTACTCAATTGTTCATATCCATGTTACTTTCCTTAGGACCACTAGAGAGAGTTTATGAAATATATGCCTGCCTGCAACATAACAGTCCATTTGCTTGTGCCCACTTCCTGCTGGGGGATGGTCCCCAAGTGTGGAAGCTAAGTCCCATAAACAGTTATTATACAAAGTCATGGGTAGTGAGGAGAGTGGATGGAAGTGGGAATTGAATTACTGTAAATAAATATCTTTGGGAAAAGCAAGTTTGAACATTCAACTGTGTAACTTGGGTGAACAATGAAAGTGAAACTGGAATGCCCGGGAATGGCAGAGGGCTGGACAAGGACAAGTTGTTTCCATCTGCTCTATTTATTGAACCATTACTAAGTACCAAGTATTGCCAGTTTTGGCTTCTACATAGGAGTCACATCTTTCCTGCAAATTTTTTGTATTGCACATTCTTTGTTAATATCCCCCAAGTAAATTCATAAATAAAAACTCTTAAGTTTGGGCATTTTAATCTTTGTAAGGGAGCCTGTAGTGGGGAGTGAAAAAAACCAGATGATATGCATTGTTGTCTAATTCTCCAAGTGACCATAAAACCTTGGACCAATCTTTGAATCTCTCTGGGCCCTGATTGTTCTTACCTGTAAAGTGAAGGAATTGGGTGATACAGATTGGCAATTCCCAAACTTTGGAGTTTTTGAGATGAATCCATGAGTCTGCATTAACCAACTCTGACTATATTAATGACTTATAAACAATATGTAATTCCACTTTGCAAATGTGTTCAGATACGTTACTTAAGAAAACGCAAATTTACTTGTCATGAGGGTATAAAAAATATTTTCCCAATCAAAACGCTGAAAGCATGACCATCATGCAGGTGTTCATGAATACATTAAGAAGGGGTCTTCATACTGGAAAACACAAGGCGCCACCCAACTAGATGACAGAAACAATCTTTTACTATTATTTCACTGATATTCTTGAAATTCCACTGTATAAAGGCAAAATTCTCTTCCTTTTTAGGTAAGAGTTTCAGTGTTTTTCCTTCCCTCACACTGAATCCTCAGCATTCACATTCTAAATCAATCAAAATGGCAACCTCTGAAACACAATCCACCATCTGATCAGCAGCGCAGGGGTTCAGCCAAGCCATCAACTGGCATTTCCGTCTGTTGACACACATTTGGTAACACTTGTTGAGGTCAAGTCTGAGATAGAGCAAAATGGCTGAGTCAGGGATCTGACCTTGGTTTAGTAGTATTTTATTAACTCCATGAAAAGAATGAACGGTGATGGAGCTATTGAAAAATAAGCGACTTGATTGCGTCACAATAGGACTAGATGGAAAAATTGCAAGAATTAAATCTCCACCTTCAGTACAAAGCTGTTCCCAATACTAGCCTATCCTGTGTCTCAGCAGAAAATATAATGAAATACCAAAGTGGTTGCTCCAAAGATGAAGTATTCAAAGACAGGTTTATTTGGGAGGTAAGTGTCCACCGTGTGACTTATGACAACTTCCGAGCAATCCAGGGTGAGTACAGCAAAACTGTACCAATCTTCCTGATTCAGTTAGCCAAGTCTACCCATCAGAAATGGCATCCTTAGACAGGGTTATGAATGGTGTGTCTGCATCTGCATGTAGCAAGCCACACTTGGGAAATAAACTCTTTCAAACAAACTTTTGTGTGTCTGGTGTGGTTTGGGGTAGTTCAAGACGCCCAGATGGCATCTTCATCTGAGGGATTTTTTTCTAGGGGAAAGAACAAATTGGTGGGTGGATTTCTTTCCCTTTTTATAATGGCTCAGCAACGGCTCCCAAGTGCTTTTCATTTAATAGTACCAGATCCCATTTCTTTTTCAGATCCAAGTCCAAATTGTGCAAGGAAATAAAGACAGCTGTTACCAAATAGCCTCCAAGATGAACAGAAAGACTAGATTTAAACTATTGCCATTTCCTGGATCTCTACCTTCCTTCACGCCAGTTGCCTCATTTATACTCAAAGCTATGATAAAGTGAAGGTGGTTTCCAACAATAATAAACAACATACCTGTGAACACCTTCCTTTTCATTTTTGTTTATAGTCATCCAAATTCTACAAAATAATGCTCAAGATAGGAGTAAGTTTTATCTTCTACTGTATAAATGGTATGTTTGGCATTAAACTTGTAAAGCTTTTTTTGAACTTCATTCTCAAAAATGCCAGATTGGTCCTTTGAATAGAAATGTACTGATTTTCCCTGATCAGGAAGTATTAGGTATTTTTTTTTAAATAAAAGAATGCTGAATCCAACCTGAGAGATACAGTCCTATCTTCCATGAGCTTCTATCCTGAAAGAAATTTTCAAACCTTAGGAAATTCATTTTCAGGTCATTTTTAGGGGCTGTAACAAGAAAAATGAGTCTTGATAATTATTCTGCTTAAATATGATACTATCTCTTACAAGTTAGGATTCAGGAGAAAATAGAATGGCCATATCACCATATACATTACTAAATAAACAAAGGTGAATTTGGAGCTGAACGACTACTTTGAGGTTTCCAAATGGAGGAATTTTTATTTTCTGCCATGCAATGCTTCAGCCAACTCTCTCTCTCCCTTCTGTTCATGAACTTAGAGTGATACAAACTTATTTCCTATTTGAGTTATAGACACATGTGCATTTCCAGGCAATTGATTATTATAGTTGCATATGAAAATTAATGGTAAACACGTTTTCCTTTGCCTACAATTTGCTACTGATGATAAAAAGATGAATGTGCCTGTAATGCTACTGAAAAAATGTTACTGAATGCCTTTTCCTTCTGTCAATTAAAATCTTGACTTCGGGAAAGCTGAATTTGCAGCGATCACTTAAGAAAGGCAGTTCTGAATTTATCTAGCTCAGAACTACATGCAAGAGAATGGATTGGGTAAGTACTAGGAAATGATTTAGAAAAATCATTTTTTAAATTAAAACAGAGTAGGGGAGTACTAGAGAAGGTCCACGGTGTCATCATCTGGCCTCATCTATAAGTTATTATCATTGCACAAGATAACCAGTTGTAAAAGATGTTAAAATACCGTGAAAGACTGTGAAAGAATTAAAAATACCACTCGAAGTCTCCCACTACCAAAGGAACTGAATCTGAGAGGGAAACACTCTTACCTAAAAACAAAAGAAAATGTTCATGTGCACTTACATATGTACGATAGTAATTTTATGAAGACTTCAGGGAAAATTTAAAATGGAGATTTAGTAATATGGTAGAAACCAGAGTCAATAGAAGGCCAAAATATCATACAATTAGAAATTGTTAATTTAATTCAAGCAAACATTTAATATTTCCCCCATATTATTCTATTAGGAGCTCCCAAGCCCAAATCCCTGTGACTAAAGAAAAGGGCTAATTTTATGTTCGTATTTTTATAACTCAAACTTTCACTACTTCAATACCTGAAAATGTGTTTATTAGTTTTAATATTTTCCTCCCTCCTATCACAAGAGTGTAGAACCTCTAAATGAGTTATGAGTTTCACTTCTAAATGCCAACATGTTCCAAAACTATAATATTTGTTTAGTATTGACACAAAGATAAATAAATAGAAGAATCTAGAAACAGTACAGTGGGGCAAGGATGCCCTTTTCTTTAAATAAAGGGTGCCAGGTCCACTAAATATCCATATGGAATAAAAAAGAATCTTGACTCCCTAGTTTACATCATTCAAAAAAAAATCAGTTCCATAGATTAAAGAGCTAAGTGTGAAAGGCAAAAGAATATAGCATTTAAGAAAAAAGTATATTTGTAACACTGGGCAAACAAGTATTTCTTAAACAGGTAACTGAAAGTACTAACCCTAAAGGGAAGTACTGGTAAACTGGAATACATAATAATGGATTGTCTGTTCATCAGAAGATACTTGTAAGAGAGTAAAAAGGTAGCCACGGTCTGTAAGAAGATACACGACACATGGATTATCTCATAAAGGTCTTGTATCCAAAATACAATTGCAAACCAAAAAGACAACCCCAACAGAAAAAATGGCAAAAATACTTGAATGTGCACAATTTGCCAATATTGAAAAGCATCTGAGCTCATCATCAGGAAAATGCAAATTAAAGCTAAGATCCATCAGAGGGTCCAAAATGAAAGACTCGTACCAGGTGTGTCAAGGACATAGACTAACTGCTGGGGAGCGGTGGGGCAGGGGCATACTGGTACAGTTCCTTTGGAAGTCAGTTTGATAGGACGGCCAAAACTGAACATGCTTGTCCCATGAGACAGCAGCACTACTGCTTGGTATATACCTGGCAGAAATGTCTACAGAAGATTGCCAAAAGACGTATACAACAATGTTTGCAGCAGCACTATGCATAATAGTCAAATGCCTGTCAACAACAAAATGGATTACAAAATTGTAGTTTTACCCACATGATGAAATATTATATAGCCAGGAGAACAAACTTTAGCTACATACAAGAATGAATTTCACAATTCTCATGTTGAATGAAAGAGGAAGGAGTAAAAGCATATACCATATGACTCAACTATATGAAGTAAAAACATGGACCAAGTTAGTATCTGGCACCAGAAAATAAGAGAGAAGTTACTTTCGTGGGGGATTATGACCAGGATGGAAAAGGCGACCTCTGGGGGCTACCTCTAGGGTTCTTGTTTTGGGTGCTAGTTACATAGTTATGTTCACTTTGCAAAAATTCTTAGATAGGTACATTTCTGGTTTGTGTATATTTCTGATGTCTATGTCATTAACATTAGTATTTTTAAAGACAATATGCCAGATCCATTTACTGTTGAGAGAAAGAAAGGGAGGGAAGGAAAAAGGAAGAGAGAAAAAAGAAAAAAGTAAAGTTAGGATGAGTATACAGTGACATGACCTGAGAGAGTAAATCTTAAAAATTCTCATTATAAGGAAAAAAATTATAACTGTGTGGTGACAACCGTTAACTAAACTTACGGCTATTTTGCTATATATATATATATGTCAAATCACTATGTTGCACACCTAAATACAATATATGTCAATTATATCTTAAAACTGGACAAAATCCATAAGGTGGCTAGTTGATGTTTCTTTATCTCAGTACTGCCAAGAATTTGGGTGAACATGGAATTAAACTGCGCTCCCAGTTTCGTTCTTAAATGCTAAGAAGCTGAGACTATTTTCCTTGGTTACAAAGGCAGATTTTTGTTGAATTTTATGAAACTGAGCAGAGGAGATCTGGCCACCATGCCAGCTAAAAAAATAAAAAAGTTAATGAGGAAGAGATTGTAGTTTATGCTGTATTGTACTCCAGATTTTTTAAACGATCTTCAAACCAAAGAGAATTAAGGCAAACAATTCTAAGATCTGGGGGAAACCAACTCAAAAACAATTAATTTTCTACTGAAGGCTGTTGAAATAGAGGCTGATGAGACCAGAAAGCAAGCACCAGGCTATCAAGGCCACGGCTTCCTTAGGTTTAACTAACCAGAACCTGACATGACGCATGCGACGGAATGGTCAACATGAGAGCCAGAGGGAGCACCTCCAATGGTAGCAGGAGCTTCCTTACATCACATCTTCAGATGGGCAATGAAAACTCACAGCTGTTTCTCTCACCAGGAAGAAAGAAGAGGAACAGGACTCTTCTGTCCTCTTCCTTTCTATCCCCTGCGCCTGAGAGTGCTGCAGTATTAATGGAGAAACAATGCCCCACTTAAAAACAAAGGCTCTTACTACAATGCCTGGTAAACACTTGGTAGATACATTCAGGAATGTATTAAATCCTTCCACAAAGACATACACCATTTCAAAAAGAGTGCCTGTTAGTTGAGTATCTTAGAACCTAAAATACCTATTACATGAAAAAAAAGCATATAAAAAAGGAGAAAAAAAACCCTCTGATGTCTATTACATTTGGAAAAGAATTTTAAACCATGTTCTAATGATCATAATTATGCTTAATTACATGAACTTGAGAGTTCTCACTCAGCATATTAATTGAAATGGTGTAATAAAACAATTTATTGTCTTAGATTTCAGACAAATTCTCAATACTGAGGATGTGCTTATGATTCTCGGAACTGTTGGCCCTGCTTTAGCATTAGAGACACACCCCATAAGCCCTGGGGCACGGGGCAAAGGCTATTCAAACTTGAGCTGAATTTCTTCCATCCGAGTACTGGGTCCGGGTTATTATTCCAACAGTGTGAAATACAAAACTGTAACCAGTCTATTAGAGAGTAACTTTTCCACGTTCCTCAGAAGTCAAGGTCAGTAATAACTGTGTCAACCACACTGACTGCAAACTTGGCAACTACTGTGGTCTGATTTTTGGTACTTGTTTGGTACCTGCTTACTTCTTTCAAGCACATGTTAGTGTACAGCTAGGTCACTCAGGAAATGGGCAACCATGTAGTGGCTGGGAATGACAACCGGGCCAGGGTACCTTGGAAATCTGGAGTGCCAATAATCCTTTAATTTTCCATTGTAGGACAGTGACAGATATTCAGAGATGAAGTGTTGGTTGCTCACCTGCTACAATGCGACACTGTTACAGTTTACCAGTAACCTCTAGTCGGGCAATCTAGTTGGGGTGAGTGGGCAGCATGGGCAGGCCTGGCCAACAATGCCATGTGTAGCTGCAGAAAAGCCCTAGGCCAGTGCTGAGCCGCGTGTACATCAGTCACCCCTGCAGGACTTGTTAAGGCAGATGCTTGTGTGTAGCTACGAGAAGCTCTGATATTTTTCTTGGTTGTTCTTGAACTTCAACATGCCTGATCACTGGAGATTTTCCTTAAAGTGACTATTTTCAAACTCCATTCCAGATACTCTGATTCATTTGGAAAGGGTATGTCCCAGCAATCTGCATGGTTTTTCTGGTTTATTTGTTTTGTTTTTTAAAATAAACTTTCCTTGTGATTTTTTGCCCAGGCTGACTTGGTGATGTTCTCGGAAACACTGCTCTGCAGCAAGTCACATGGAGGGTGGTGGCTCTCTGCTCATTTCCAGTGTGTTCAGGCTCCTGCTGTTTTCCCCAGTTGAATGTGAAGGGTGTGCAACAAGCAAACGGTTTAGGTTGCTCCAGAGGCAGTCAACTCTAACCTCAGGATTGAAAACCAGGGCTTAATATTCTATTTCTAAGCTAAAAATCTCTAAGTAATTGCTTTTAGCAATTACTTTTTCCTTAATTGCTAGTTTGATCCCTACAGAAAGGAGGCATCACTACCTGCATCTGAACTACTAAGAACTCTCACTTCTAATTATATTTTTCAAGGATGCTCTCCCCTGCTGGCTAGCTTGGCCTAGGGAACTCTCAAGGGGAAAATTCCACCCTGGTACGTGAGGAAGCCCTCTTGCTAAGTTCAGAAACCTTTTCCACCAAGTTACCCCACCCAGAATGAATTTCATGACCAAAAATTATTGAATACTTCAGTGACAAAACTGCAAGGGATGGATGGATATGTACACATATTTTCATTTAAAAGGCTCTATAGAGATATTTTTAAATCCTTGCAGAACACCTATCATGAAGTTTGAGATTAAACTGTTTCTCTATTGGAAATAAACTCTGGAAAACTTATCACTGCTAATCATGATAGCAAACAATCTGCAAGTGAGTTTTTGGGAAAATGTAACGAGTATATCCCTGGAATATCGGTCTTCTCCATCCTGGACTTAAACTTCCATTCAGGAAACAATCCAATGATAATCAGTAGGAGACTCTGGATAAACACACTGTATGCATCCATAAAATGGGAGACTCTACACTATAAAAAGAATGAAGAGTGAAAAGGCAAAGTGAACAATAATATCTGTAATATTAGCTTCTGTCTACTAAAGCAGGAGGAAGATAGAATCTATATCTTCATTTCCTGTTTTAAGCATATGCATAAAATAATACAAAGCAACTAAAAATAATGGTTAACTTTTGGAGGGGGGCATGGAAACTAAGCAGATAGGTGACTGATGGGGGGAAGAATTTGTATTATATATCTTTTTATTCTTATTTGTATGTTGAACAATGTGAATGAATTACACATCTTCACAAACATATTTAAAAAATATTCCAGTTCCAAACTTCTACTCACCTATTTCAGGAACCATCAATCAACTGCTTTACGTATGTGTTGGAAAGACTAGAAGAAAGTAATGGTATCCTCTGCCTGCACCAATAAACACAAAGGCTTCTGAGAATTTCTTTATAGGAGCAATATTTTTTAAGTACAAAAATTAAAAGAAAATCTCCAGAAAATACTTACAATGAATGTTTCTGGTTTATAAAAAGGTAAGTGAAATTCAATTACACAGAGAACATATAATGTCTGGATTGTAAAGCCTTACTGTGCAACAATACATCAACATACAACATAAGAAAATAGCTTGAAATATAAAAATACAGTTGTGATTCAGGAAATGGCACCAAATTATAACGGTTTTATTATTTAACATACCAATGTATATTAATTATCCTCCCAAATAAGAAACAGTTTGACTCCAAAGTTTAAAATGCAGTTTCCAAAATGAACCCTTACCGTAAATTTGAAAGAAAAAAAAAAAGCCCTTCAAATTAACACAAACAATTTTGATCCTTGACTTAAGTATGCAGCCTGTACTAATCACCTCTCATATGAAAAAGTGTTATTATAAATAAAACTTTCAAGAAAGATCTTGGATGTTTATTGCACATTGTACAGAACGCTTACCATACCACCACCCTAAAGACTTTCAGCCCTAAACTGTATTAGCTGTTTAAAATAATATTTGCACAAATTAGGGTGAAAATTCTGCAGATATCAGCATATGTAGGATCATATATGATGTTTACCAGAAACAGGAAAATATAATCTTACTGGACTGCTTCTGTCACTTTTTCTAAAATAAGAATGACTCCGTTTTCTATGGTGAAAAGCAGTTATAAGAGATTTAAGCAAATTAAAAGTACTGTTCAAATGTCAGTTTCCCCTTTTCAAATAGAAATCGCATGTAATGGCATTTTACCCAGTTATATATTTCTACTTCCTAGGACCAGCCCTTCTTGAAGTACTTTTTGTCAAAAGATCAGACTACAGGGTTACTAATAATGCTGTTCATCATCAGCAGGTACTGGTCTGGTCTCAACATTTTCAAAATCTCTCAGCGCCAGTAAAGCCAGCACAAACCAACTAGAATGCAATGGCCCTATAAAAACAAAAAAAGGCTCCTAAGTTTCCATACCATCTAGCACAGTGCCTCGCATGGAGTAGGCATTCAATAAATATTGGAGGCATGAATGTACTATCATTTAAGACCATTTCCTATACTTAGAAATATTAATGATTTATGAGTAATATGTTGATTTAGGGTACATGATGACTAATGATGACTAAACAAAGAACAGGTATGGTATGGCACAGACACTGTTAGTTTCTACAATCCTGTCCCAGGACAGATTGTGTACTTTAAGGGTTAAAACTATTCCAGTAATAAAAAACTGATTAGTCAAATATTTTTATTTTGCCAAAGGACTCTAACAGTATTAGCCTTTGGGGATTCCCAAACACACAATGGGCCCCAAACGAAAGCAAACCCAATTGCACTATTACAAAGACATAAGTCCGTGAAAGCGGAGAGGGGGTGCCAGTTAAGGAACAGCAACTTCAAGGAGACGGTTGTTTTTTCGTTTGCACGTTGGGACACTCCCATTTTTCTGGTTGCCCTGAATAAACTTCACACATACTTTGTCCTGTCTGAACTGCACCAGGAACCTAGGAGGAATGAGTAAGACAAATTAAAGAAAAGTACGCACCAAACAGCTGATGATGATGACACCAACACTAGCTTGTTTTTCATGGACATTGATCTCGGCAAGTCTTCCCATTCCCATTAGCACTTCCATACAGACAAATATAATCAGGTAGCTCACTGCGTTTTACTTCCAGCCTTCATCACCAACCCCTATGTAAACTGGACCTCAGCGCCTCGCCGTATTCCAGTAAGGTAGGAAGAGCTACAGATAATTATTTCCATGTTTCATTCAAATGGAAAAACCAACATCCACTTTTCCTTTTGTCTACACTTTTACAGAGCAAAAATATAAACTGGGGGAAGGATCCTATTAAATTATCAACAAATTGAGGAAATGAAACAAAGAATTTCAGAAAAGGAACGGGTCTCGAGACCCTCCATTCTATGGTTTCCAAATATTGGTAACTCAGACTTCTTACACCATTTTTATCATATCCACACACTGTGCCAAGTTACCCGAGCCTAAATAAATGTTCTTCAACATAGCTATGGCCTATATAATAAAAATGATAAAATCATGAGTTTGATCTGCCACTTACTTACATTTTTAAATATCGATTAAAAAAAAAAAAAAAAATATATATATATATATATATATATATATATATATATATATATATATAACTGTAACATTTTTAAAGTCTATCAGTGTATACCTAAAGCTATCTCTTAGAGGTACATGTGGTACACTGTGGGAAACCATATTCTAGTCAAAATCTTCCCTTTCACAGACCATCAGGGCCAAGTGCTGTCCACAAGATTATTCGTCACAGCTTCCTACAACAAACAGACCAGCTTCTCCTGGGCTGAGTGCAGTGAGGGACACCAGATGTATGAAATGAGGTCGCTGCCCTCAAGGACACTGTCACTGCGAAGGCAGGGGAGCAGCAGGGCAGGAACAAAACCTGGGCTTGCCCATCTCAAAGCCAGTGCTCTTTCCTCTCCACCATCAGAATCAGTAAAATGTTACCATGTTGTCAGTATGTTTCTCAGGGAATAGTTTTCTGAGTTATCAGCATATAATTAGGTGAGTCACTCTTGTGACAGATTGCATGTTCACTGGTATTCACAATAGCATCAATGATTGAAATAGCTCTGCTCTGCACATCTCAGTCTCAGTTTCAAGGTCTAAGGAGATCACGTTTTGCCAACACTATCTATTGGAGTGAAGTGGACACATAAGCTTCCAATGCTGCTTTAACATGACAATATTTTTGAGCTTTTAGGTGGGTTGTTTCTTTTCACTTTGAAAGCACTGAAAAATGGAGATGTAGTTCCAAAGTCGCCCATTTAAAGGTATCTCTCCAGCATATATACTTACGTCTATGTGTCTCAAAGAAAAAAAAAAGAATCTTTCAAATTGAACACAAATACACTTAAAAAATCAAATACTTTGCACTTTAATTTTCAAAGACCAATAGTGTAATGAAAGTACAACAATTTATTTTCCCAATTATGTGAGTATACATTGACTGGCTCCACGTTCACAGTTCATGATCTTGCAATGCGCTCTAGAAATAACAGTAATAGCTAAAATGTATTGAGTGTTTACCATGCACCACGCTGCTCTCAGTTGTACATATTAACTCAACTTTAAAACAATCCTATGAGGTAAGCACAATCATTTATCTCTAGTACATAAAAGAGAAAACTGAAGTATGGCCCACAGTAAGGACATAGAGAATCAGAGAGTTGAACTCCAGCAACAATAATGTCAAATGCATTAATTCACACCTTCAGTAGTGGTTAGAATTTCACAGTGAAAAGACTGTAGATGAGTTGTTTGGATTTAAAATATCCAGAAAATAATTGTACAACTTAAATGATATATGTGTGTCTGTGTATTATGTGTGTGTATACATATATACACACGAATACTTAAAATGTTTACTGAATTCACTTTAGTTTCCAATATATCCAAGACTTCTTTTTTAGAAAAACTATGCTTCTTATTTAAGGTTATCTTTAAAATGCAATTTATTTACAGATTGAACAGTTTGGGATGTGAAGTACTGGGAATTACAAAGCAGCTGAGTCTCTCAATGACTTCAATTCTTACTTCGACGTGTGCAGGTTAAAACTGCTCTGACTGAAAGGGACTTGAGTTGTCTCTTGTAAACTGGCATCCAGCTTACCCGGATGACCATGGAGATTAGGTTTGTCAGAATTACTCCTTCAACTTCTGAAAAGGATGTACTGAGGAAGGTTCTGTCACTGAACTGCATGCTGTTTACAGCACTAGTCTGCACACCCAGCCAGCAGTGAGGTGGACCAAAGCCACTTAGGGCTGAAAAAATACATCAGAGCGATTCCTCCCCATGACTTTGTAAAATGTTGTTCAAATTTCAAATGCTCCAAGGAGGTGTATAATCCACGCTAAGAAGTTATAGAGGAACCCTGCTGTGCTATAGCTTCTGTGTTGTCTGGATAACAGACAGCAGGCGCTATTCAAGGTTCCATTAGATACTGTATTTTTATGAGACCAAGCAACAACTAGGAATTGCAGAAGGTAAAGTCCTATGGACTGATTTATAATGCTACAAAATGTTTTCTTCACATGGCCATCTTATAAATCTTCATTCAATCAAGCCTGTTTACTGACAGCTTACATGCCCAGAACGTCACACCCTTCCCTGTGCCACAGCAGTGTCCCGGCCACCCAGAAACAAACCTCTCCATCCGTGTTCTGTGATTGGGTGCCTTGAACACAGACTGTGAGAGCCACCGGAGGGGTTGACTATGTATGAGAAACATAGCACATTACGTACCACCCTCCAGAGCCTCAGGAGAGCCATGATGTGCAGCCAGACTACAGGGGCTCTGAGAAGTGCTGCGGTAAAAGAAGACAGTAAATTTCCACCAGAGAATCCTTTCTTTACAGCACATCACTATTAACATCCTGCAAAGGCAGTATTCTTAGAATACCAGTCTGGGAAATGTTAGAATTAAAAGTAGCAAGCCTTTGTGGCCTGGGTGCTGGTGTGATTTTCTTTATAAAGATGGCCTTCTTAATGTAGTGTCAACTATGAGGTTGCTTCCTCCATATACCAAGAGCTTCTGCATCTGGGATCCACAATTCTTCCCACAACGAATGGGAATTACCAGACCCACCGAAACAAAGGCTCAGGATCCCAAGTTATGAAAAATTTCAACTAAACAGAGAATAAGGCTCTAACAGGTCCTAACAGGTTAAACCTTAATTGACTGGAATCCAACTAGCCATTACCTTTGTTCCTAATACTCTTTGTCTTATAAGAAAGGACCCCATAACAAGGAAAGTTATTTACTCCAAACTGCAATTTCTAATACAGAGGATACATAAGGGCGGATCTCCCACCCAATCTCAATACCATTCTTGGTGTACAGTGAGAGTGGACATTGAACCCAAGGGTATTTTAGAAAGACTTTTAGAAAGAGTTGAAATAGAAGAAGCTGGCAAAAATCTTAATCAGAAAATAATTTCCTGAGCAATCTGATTATGCAAATTTTTACTATACATGCAAAGATGTATGTAAGCAAATAGCAAACAATCTATTGAAAAGTAACAAGTACCAATCAACATAGTAACTCAGTCATTCAAACAATCTATCAATAGATTTAATACATGGGGGGATTCTCCAACCTGCCTGCAAATAATCAGAATCTGTAATTAGAGCCTGAATGTGAAATAAATACAAAAAGCAAATTTCAAATTTCTAGCTGTCTTAGCACTAGTGAACCCTTGTCAACATGGAATGCTGTCCTGTAATTTTAGTTGTCTAGAAGTGAAGGCGTCTCAAGTATAACACATCCAAAATGGCACTCTTGATTTAATCCTACCTGAGCCACCCCAAAGCTCCTCTTTCCCCAGTGTCATCTATTGCAGTAAATGGTACCATTTGGGCTTCGGCACAAAACCTAACACCCGGTCTACTAATAGATCCTCCTATTTTCCTTCAGATTACATCTGGAATCTGACTACTCCCCACTGTATCCCACTCCCCCTCCCTAGAGTTATTCTGCACACTACAACCAAAGTGATCTTTGAAAACCATAGGTCAGATCATGCCACACCCTTGCTCATAATGGCTTTTGATTAACCTCACTAAAATCTCAACTCCTTATCTCAGCTATCAAGCTCTACATGGCTGGGTTCCTGCCTCTCTCTCCAGGGTCCTTTGCTACCATTTCACACCACCACAAAGTTTACTCCTGTCTCAAGGCCTTCTGCCCATCCTTCAACTAGAACAAATACCAGATAAGCCATCTACCATGTCACACACTTGGCACTTAATAAGTAGTGGTGTATAAAAGAATGAGGACAGATTGCTCAACAAAAACAAGAAAAGCTTAAAGTGAAAAGGTATATTCAAACAATTCATGAACATACTCATCAGAAATTTCAATATTGAGCTTCTGTTTGGTTTGGCTGAGAGTTGTCCGATAGAGCTTGGTGGCCATTTCGATCAGGTGATCACTGCTGAAGAGAAAGTCCCCTTTACTAGCTGCTTCAGAGCCCTAAGTGGACAAACCAAGAGTCAGACGATCATAATTAAGGACAGTTTAGGAAGCACATGTTACAGGTTTGGCTGAAAATTTATTTGCAGTCCCTTTAAAACATCAGCTACTGGATTCCATTCTTGGAAATGAAACGAAAAGGACAAAAGCAGTATTTCTCCCAAATTGCTCAGAGCACTTCTGCAAGGTTACCTAACCCCTTAACACCCAAAGTTGGTCCGCGGATCAGACGCACCGTCAGCACCACCTGGGAGCTTGTTAGTAAAGCAGAAGCTCCTGTCTTACCGCAGGCCCACTGAATATGAATGCAGAACAAGATCCTGGGGTGCTCCGTTTGCACATTCAGGTTGAAGGAACACTGACCTCACCTATAACTCATTCTGAAAGAGCTGTTTAAAAACTCCTCAGTGATTTGGTTAAAAAAAAGTAAGACCAACACCACTTCCCACAATGTCCTGGGGTAGTGGCTCTCAACCTCATCTGCACGAGGGGCTCAGCTGGGGAGCTTCCAAACAGAGCATGCTTGTGCCTCATCCTATACACTCTAATTTGGTTGGAGTAGGGGTATGGCCTGGGCATTAACATTATTTTAATGTGCAATTAAGGTTCAGAATCACTGTCTTAGGATTTGATATGCTCCCTTTAGGTTAAGATCCACAGTAGGGAAAATGGGCTAAACTAAGCTTATGGGATTTTCTGAAATTCAGAATCAGCTAGACAGGTGCACTACTAGCTAGATGCATGTCCCTAAATATGAATAATATGTGCTAACATCTGCTTATTCAGTGACTGTTGACAAGCCCTATGCTAGTCACTTTACGCAGTGTCTCATTAAATTCTTTTAATGACACTAATGAAGTAAGTACTATTATTCTCCCCATTTTAAAGAGAAGAAAAATTAAGTAGGCATATGAAAGTTAAATGACTTGGCCAAGGTCACTGTAAAGCTCGTGACACCAACTCTGCACTCTTAATCACTCCCTTCAGGAGGAGGTCCTGGTTAAGCTAAAAGCACAGAACATTAAAAATTCATTATGTCAAAATTATTAGGCTGTTGTTTTATTGTAGTTGTATTCATTGATTAAAAACCCCCAAATTAAAGATGATCAAGAAGACATTTACTAACTTGGCATAGAGAAGAAACAAGAGGTAGCATAATTTAAAACATCTTGATATTTCTACACATTCATTTCAAAGTAATGCACATTATGGTGGATACAAATAAATGCTACTCAGTGAAATTAGAACTCAAGTGAAAAAGTCACTAAAAGTGATTTGTATCATTCAGTTATTGAAAAACCAAGCCTGAGACTTTAAATGGGAGTGAATATAGCCAGAATTTGCAAATCCATAAGGATATATAAACTTCAAGAAATAGGACTATTCAGATGTGGAAAATTTTAAATCAATAGCTGAGAAATTGGACAAAGGCAGACACCTTTCAGTCAAATCAATAGTTAATCCTTTACCTCTTTGAGGTGGACAGCAAAGAAGCCATCATTCTGTGAGCTCATCGATACTTTAGTCACGTCCACCAGGGGAACCTCTGATTTGATTTGTCCAGACTTTTGATCAGCAAGAAGGAGATTATTATTTGTTAAGAGGAAAATCCGGGATGTACTCTAAAACAAAGCAAAACATAAAAGGCTGTAAAACTAATGATCAGAAATGGTCCATGATTTTAAAGCACTGGTTATTTGCAGACATGCACAATTTATTCCAGTATCTTTCAGCTTGCACACTATGTAAACTGAAAACACACTGAAGAACAGAGGTAATAAATTCTAAGTCATAAAAATTTCAGAGAACCAAAATTCCACTGAAGCTTACAGGCAAAGGGAAATAGCTCCCTTTACACGTGCTCTGCTGAAGATATGAGATGCACATTTGAACATTCAGACAACTAAAGATTACCGTCCCAACTGATAAACACTCTTACAGGTCTTTAGGGCTAGCCTTTTTACCTTCCCATTAGCACGGTTAATTTTGTTCACAACTTCAGCAATGATAATCTTTTCTTCAATGGCATCTTTGAGTTTCTTATACTTGGGATTCTTGTTGATTTCCAGGTAGGCCCCTTGGAATGGCTGCCCAACACTATGGGAAAAAAAATTCCCCCACATTAGAAATGGTTTCAAATGCAAGTACTACCTGAAAAAGTAACAGGTCAGTTGATTCTGAGAGTGACACATTCCTAAGAAAATTAATTTATTTTATAAATTTTATATATTGTACTTGCACCTGTCCTAAATATAAGTTGGAAATGGAACTTTAAACCAATTTCAAATGTATTTTTTGAACAATCATGGCATTTGGTAGGTAGGACTTTAATAAAAATCTTCACATGTAACAAGCAAGGTAGAAATCACTCACAAAACAATAGCTGAGACCCAAGTGCATGGGCTCATGTGAAGGAAAAGCATTTGCTATTGATCTGTTGGTATGAAGTTAACAGCTGCCCACAAAGGATTTATTAATGCCTTTAAACAATATGTGGCAATGGAAAAATAGCACAAATCATTACTATCACCTGCTCCAAAGAAATATTTCATTTTCTTGCAGAGAGTAAGAAATTCAATAGGCTTTCTGGGGCAGAACAGATCCACAGCAACCACTTTAGAAGAAAACTACATTGCCCTCAATATTACCATGTAACTCTGGCTCTAAGTAGGCAATATACAGAAGAAGAATCAGGCCTTCTGGAATGGACAGAAGCGGTAAAGGTAAACATTCAGATCAGAGCAGTTTTCTTGCAAATAAACAACTTCTTACAAGAGGCATAAATGTGCACAGAGCACTAAGATGTCAATTTCCCTAAGGACTTGCCGGTAACTCTCTTAGGGCAGTTTCCTCACAGGCACCAATTAAAGACTATGGCTTCATTTTGAGCTATAAAGTTCTGGCAATTTGCAAATACAACTTTAAATGCTTGTGTTGTGGGTAGAAGATCAGGGAAGAAAAATCCACGTAGGTGGTCAGTGTTTCACAGCTACCAGGATATAAAAGGCCAGCTCGCATAAGGGCTGCTGCTTCGAGGTGGTGGGAGGGTAAATTATTCCACCCCTCTGACTGCTATAGGGTGAGTACACCACCCTCCCTAAAAACTGGTAAAACTACCCAAAAAGAACTTGCTTTGACATTAATATTTTTTCTTGTTGTTCATACTCAAATGTATTTTTAATAAAAAGTGCTAAGAGTCTTTGTTTCTTGTGTATTTTTTTCCCTCCAGTTTATGAAGAGGGAATGTTAATTAGGAAGGTTACTATACAATTTTAAAATATACACAGAAAAAGTCACATAAAATTAGTTGCTGGAGAAAGCATATAGATAACTTTCCTGCTTGAATATGCTTTATATAGCAGGCACTCCAGACAAGTCTGGATTCAGATGCTGTGTTGCCTTAGCGAATATATAGCACCTCAAGCAGCCACATCAGCTGACCAGGGAAGTGTGTCATTTACAACATGTAAACTGAATGAATCTGGCAACTCATGTTCAGCAATGATAATCTTAATTCATTTAATTGTTTAAAAGGAAGAGCTTTCAAACGTGTGTAAAGACACAGAAAATATAAACACACCACATGTTAATGCATGTGAAAATACTTAGCATTCTAGGCCATTCTTTGGAAGAAGCTAAAAGTTTTTATAGATTTGGCTTGAAATTATACTATCTACTTTTTTATAAATACCAGATGAAAAAGGGACAGGAATTCTGGGGGGAAATGATAAACTTGGGAGATGTAAGAATATTCAGATATAAAAACACCAAAGACTTCACTTAGCATGCTTGCAATTAATGTCCCTTTTTTTTTTTTTTGAGTAGAAAGGCAATGAACTTGCTTCACAGGACATATGTCATGCCCGATGAGTCTGCAGACCAAAGGCCACACAGACCAGTGCTTAAGTAACACTCAGAAAATGATACACTGGCTCACTTTTTCATTTATCTTAGAAATGAGATTTCTGATGCAGCTTGTTAAAGCAGGAAGATTGGAAAAGTGATTACATCATAATGACAACAGAAATTGGGCAAGTCTCATAAAAGTAAATGAAATTTACGATGTAAATTTATCTTAGAAATATATACAATTTTTATTTTAAATGATGATTTCTAACTATTTAGTGTTCAAGCTATGCCAATGGAGTAAAACCAACAAATGTAACCTCCTGTTATTAAAGTACGTTGTAGAAGCTGTTGTTCAAATGTGTTTGTGTATTCATATCCAGCTGATCATAAAATAATTCATAAAATTAAAAATCTCTTGTGTATTACTGAAGTCAAACTCCATTACAGAAAAGAGCTCAAATATATTTGAGAAATTCTTAAAATACTGACTTTTATGGATAAAGTAAAGCCATACTACCTAGATGGGTATAAAGCCTTCTTGTCTTTGAAGAGTTCACTGGCTTCTAGTTTCTCTTCATAAATAAGTTTCTGCTGGTCTGTGAATTGGTCCCTGTATTTTTTACACTGTGAGATATGAAAAGAAGGAAAGAGAAAAAAAAATACATGATTTACATAAATAAATCATTACTCATTCTTAAATACGCTAAGCCAACTTAACAGCAGCAAGAATAAGAGTAAATGAGTATGAAATACTCATTTAAAAGGCCAAAGCATTTTTCTTTTCTGGATTTTAGAAGTGGAAAATGTCATAAAAAACTATACATTGTGGGACTTGGGACACTTCTTCAAAACACATAAGAGTCTTGCTGGACATTTCTCCATCAATCCTGAGGCTGCACACTCTTCACAGGGACTCACAGTAAGGAAAACAGTGTGCCTCACAAGCCAGGGCACACCTCACATACACACACACATAGACAATGGACACAAAGCATCACAAGATAATACTACTCTTTGTACATGTTGTGCACTCCTTTACTTTCTAACCTAGTGGATTTCATTTTAAAACACTGGTAGTAACCTAGTGACCTGATTTCCTGACCCACACATATGCTATGGCCTGTAGTTTGGAAAACACTGCTTTGAGTCCCCATTACCATTTTACAGCATGTACCTGTGATCTGAGAAATCTCCCCTTCATCCTGATTCTGCACTGAAAGGAGAAAGGGGATGGCAAGAGGGGCAGGGCCAGTTTTTTTTAGATAAACTCTCTAAGAAATTCAGTTTAGAGCTGTGACTAAACCACCACTACAACTGTATAAGGAATGTTAGTGTGGCTATCCCCCTTTCAGTAGTAAACACATGCACCTCATTCTCCACCCCCAATCCAAAGGAGGTAAGGGTAAGATTCAGAAGCCATGGACAGCAGAAGCCATTGGGCAAGTCTCAGAAAAGTAAATGAAATTTACAATGTAAATTTATCTTAGAAATATATACAAATTTTATTTTAAATGATGATTTCTAACTATTTAGTGTTCAAGCTATGCCAATGGAGTAAAACCCAGGCTTGCCAAAATGACTCACTAACTTAGGGAACAGAAGTTAGAATCTAGTTCCTATTTTGTGCTGGTACCAATCATTAGTCATCAATGAAAATGTCATTATATACATAATGTGACTCAGGTAGGGAACAAGCCTACAGTCCTGGGCAGTAGGTTTCCCACAAGACATATCCACCAATTAGTCACTAAATACCAACCAGCCCTTCAATCTAATAATTTTACTATACCTGATATTTGTATGTAATGAATAACACACATGTCAACTAAGTTACTGAAATAAAGTCAACATCTATAAATATACCCCATGTACTCCACGCTGAGCAACACCTAAATCACTTGTTCGGCTCTCATGTAAAATTAAGTTAGCCAAAATATAAGGCAGTACTACCTAACAGATTTTCCACTTCCCTTTAATTAAGGTAGAGCAAAATTTTAATCTCTTTAATGTCTTTCGGGAGATTTTAGAGCTTTTTTTTCCAGTCCATTAAAATATGTGTGTTCTCATGTACATCTATGTATCAGTTCAGTGAATCTTAGAAAGAAAACTCAATTGGTAGGATTTAACTACATTTTATGAAGACTGTCAAATTTTATTATTTCTATTGCTGGCAATATTCCTTCAGATAAAGATGAAAAGAAAAACAAAAGAAACTGCACCCCTTGAAAGCCACTGGAATCTGGAAGGACAAGACAATGTGGCCAATGTTCTTCCTTTCCAGCCACAGGTGAGAAGAGCCTGTCGTGGGAACACCTGGCTGCTCTAGGATTTCTCCCAGAAAGCCAAGTACAGTGCATGGTTCCAGAGTCCTCAAGGAATTCTCCTCAAGGCTAGAGGGAGAATATTTTTGGTAAGAATTTGCTTTTACATAACATTTCTCCGACACTCAAACTATATGATATAAACAACCTCTAAAAAACATAATAAGAGATTTACCCTCCACAAGTGGAAAATCCTTTTTAGCTCCTTGTGAGTAGAATCCAAGAATAGATAAGGTCTGGATGGCCAATTCTTGTCTATTGGAGATAAGGAAGGCATCTTATTTTTCATTTCCAAAAAGTATTTCTGCATCTGTGTTGGGTTTGACCAAAAATACCAGTGAGTAAAATATACCAGAAAAAACACTGTATAACATAAACTAGAATCAAGCAAATGAGTTTTAGTGAGATGGAACAAGTTTTATTCCATTAAGATTTTGTAACTCTTCTGGAAAGTCTCTATTTCTACTTTTCCTACTGGTTGGAGAACTCTGAGCTCCATCAAATACGGTTAAGAGAAAATACTAACACTAATACTGATTTTACCATTAACACTAATACTGATTCCAGCTAACACTAGTGAGCTTCTTAACAGGTAGCCTCTAGTTAGTCGTATGTGGCTATTTACATATAAATTTTAAGTAATTAAAAAAAAATTAAAATGCAGTTCATCTGTCACTTACTTACATTTCAAGTGCTCAACAGTCAGTGTGGCCTGGCCAGTGGCTACACTATTGTACTACAATGACACAGAATATTTTCATCACTAGAAAGTTTTGTTGGACAGCACTGCTCTCGAGTATTTAATGGCCAAATCTTACAGATTCTATAACAGCTTTACAGTATTACTTCAACTTAATCCTTACAATAAATCTATGAGATTGGTGCTGTTATTATCCCCATTTTATAGGTGACAAAATGAGGCTCACAGAAGTTAAGGAACTTGCTCAAGTCATAAATCCCTAAGAGGCTGAGCAAGCTGGCCCCAGAGTTTTCCCTGTTCACTACAACAGACATGCCCTCTGGAAGACAGAGGGAACTTTAGAATCCATCCAGTGGCACAGCCTCACTGTCCTTCACCCCACCACCCACTAACTTGTTTTCCAAATTTGCCCCGAAGCTGCTTATGACAGGTTAGAAGGGCAAGATCTTGGCATTCCCCTCAGATTCCTATGTCGAAGCCCTAACCCCCAGTGGCATAATACTAGGAGACTGGGGCCCTTGCAGAGGTATTCAGGCTTAGATAAGGTAATGAGGGTAGAGCTCTCAGGATGGGATTAGTGTCCTGATAAGAAGAGACAGGGAAGACTTTGCTTCTCTTCCTCTCTACCATGTGAGGAAATGGGGAGAAGGTCCTCACCAGAATCAAACCATGCTAGTATCTTGATCTTGGGCTGCCCAGCCTCTAGTACTGTGAGAAGTAAATGTCTATTGTTTAAGCCACACAGTTTATGGTACTTTTCTTATAGTAGCCTGAATGAAAACACTTGGCTTTCCTGGGTTGATGTTCCCCCAAATACGTTCTCTCTGTCAAAGAAGAACATTTTATTAATCATATTTGGGCTACTAATAACTCCCTCTGACACAATTCTACCTGAATTTGAAGAGAGAGGATAAAAATGTCACAATATCTCAGTGTCACTGTTACAATTTAATTGTTAGCAAATTAGTCATTTATTCCTGAGTTGGTGGTATTAACTAGTTAATCCAGCAATGCTAATTTGCCATGCAAAAGGTATACACTTACAATTCTCTGAAGCGTAAATTCATAAATTTTCTTTCCAGCATTGGCTCTGAAGAACTTTCTGTACTCCCTCCGTACCTTTAAAAAGAAGAGAATACAGAGTTTGATGTGTGGCCAGAAGATGCCCACAAAGATGATACACCTCTATTAAAAGTCAAAATAGATGGAATAAGTAAATTTATAAATGCTTTTCTACATATAGTAAAAATAACTGAAACATTGAAATAGTGGATTTTAAGTCAGAGGAAAGGGGTTTAAGATATGAAAAGCGATAATATCAGAATGTTTTGATTTTTAAAATCTTAACTAATTTTTAGAGAGCCTGATGATTCAATGAGAAACACTTTATAGGCATAGCTGCAAACTCATCACAAATCAAAATATATTTCAGAAAAAGTCATATAAGGTAATTTTCACTTCAAATTGTTCTTAAAAGGGGAAAAATACTTGAGGAATTGCATTCAGTTTCCAAAAACCTTAAAACTTTGCATATAAACAGAGGACTTTAGTACTGTACACTGGGAACATAGTGGGACTAAAAATAAGAATTTAAAAAGAAGCTCTTGAATGAACACTATCATCCACTTAATTGCATTAATTTTTCTCTCATCGCTATTACCACCAGATTCTTTCTGCTGAATACCATCATGATACTCATGACATCACTTTATAGTTTTAGTTTACCTACTTCTGCCTTGTTACATGGTCAGATTTACTTTGCATACTAATGTTTAACAAATTAATAAAATGTTTGTTGAATGAATGAGAGTTAAATTTTGAAATTGAGGGGAAAATATTTAAAATATTTACTATCACCTACCTATAAAAGAGATTTAGAATTCACAAAACAGCCTATTTGAATAATTCAGACACTGTGTATCTTTTTGTCTTTAGTTTCCTGGGCTTCGTTGCATATGTTCAAAATATTTCTACATTAGGGCTTGTAAGCTAGTAACCTTCTGAACAAACTCAGTTTGTAGAGACATGTTTCACACACCTTTTCATTAAGAAGTATAGGAATTGCAACTTTGGATTTCTCTTAAAATTTTCTAATCTAGCAACAGTGAGCTCCATTCCCACATGACAAAGTTTAAGTAAACGGGAGTAGCTGTTGCTGCCTAAGAGAGAAGCATGCCCCAGGCTGCAGGAGGCCCCCCCTAGGCTACAGGAGGCCCCATCGTTTGTAATCCACCTTCCATCTGCTACTTCCTCATCCCAGTGACCCACCTGGTTCCTCGGGGCATTTGTGTGCCAGACCCATTCCCTATACCTGCAGATTATTAAAGTTTGAAATTCTCGCCTACACTCTATGAGCAGGTCTTCCTTTTATTCATATTCTGTGTTACTTATTACCATTTCTCCTTTAGCCATGGGGTTGTTAGATTCATAACCATTTCACATCTCAAACTTACAAGGTTAGAAAGGATAAGGGGGAAAAAATAGTACATACTGATTGGCTCCTAAAATTCTAGTAGTATAGGAAAGCAGAGAAATTAAAGTGCAGTTTGATGGAAATATACCAGAAGTCCTATTATCTTCAGTCAAACGTCATTGTAATTGAGCTTATGGCATCGTGCTCTTTGATATTCAGAGGACAAGTCCTTTTATCTGAAACACAGCTGCATTTGGGAAAAGCCTGGTGACAACATGCCAGCATACAGAATGCTTTCCCCTCATAGGCCCCAGGAGTCTTCATGTTAAACTTTGTAATCAATTCCACAAGAATCAAATCATTTAAGAGGGCAAAACTACTGCTAATTTCAACATAGTTCTTAAAAAAAAGTACAAAATTATTACATTCTTGGACTTCAAAGAAGTTTAATCTTATTTCATAACAATAATGGTAACATATTAAAATACTTCTTCTTTGTTGCAAACTGGAAACAAAAAAGCTGTAACTAGAGCAAGCCCAGTAAACTAAACAGCATTTACCTAACAAACTGAATTTGGTCTATAGGTTGCTAGCACACACTCCTAACATGGAAGTATCTTTGAAATCATATGCAGTTAGTTAATTTCAGAAAACTGAAGTCAACTGTGATGTTGCTTGTAGAAAGCATTAAAGAGAGTAAAAATCCTGACTCACAGTTGTTTGTTCCTTCCTTTTATGAAAATCAGAATGCAAAATAGAATAAAATGGGAAATCAAATCCTTAACTTTGACTTTAAAAAAAGTAGTTACAGAATTTGTTCAGAATTCTTAAAACAGAACATCTTGAATTCATATTTAAGTTACTTCACTTCAAAAATTACTTGATGAATATTCAGTATAACAAAAAAAAGTGAATTTACTAAAAGTTTATAGGCTGAACTTTCAGGAAAAAATGCCAGTTGTTCAGAGTTTAGAGATACTGCTATTGCTATTCAGATTCAAGAGTCAATGGTGTCCTGGATAATATTTACATTTAGAAAAAGATGAATTTTTATAGTATTAAAGTAAAAATAATGAAGAGGAATAGTGTCAAAAAGGGGTCTAATTATCAAAAAAATAATATGGATGGTTCCCTATGGTGATGAGAAAGACAGAATCCTTACACTGCCTAAAGGGTGTTCTCAAGGTTTTCCAGAGTTCAGAGTCATATTTAGTTACATGCATCCTTACCTAAAGCAGTAAGCACCACTTTGAAATAAACCCTCCCTAAGTTAGATGGCATCTGAGTCTCTTCAACCTGACTGACCTACTGCTGGTCTTATTCATCAAAATCTGTACATTTATGCAAAACCCTTTGGTTTCCATGCTGGACAATTAGAATGATGGTCACTTTGAAGAAAGCTCTGCTCCAAGAGCCATCACTGGAACAGAATAGGCAGATAAAGGGAAACAAAAGCCTAATGTCCCCAGGTTGGACACTGTGAACAGTGGGTCAGCTTGTAGCTCAACTATTTAACTGTCTCATGAATAAAAAAAAAAAAAACCGAATAAAAAATCCAACAACTGAACTTCATACAAGATTACATAAAATATAACTTGAATAATAAAGTGTTCTGGATAAACGATGCTCCATTACTGTGACTTTATATGAACAAATATACCACAGTAAAATCAGAAAACATTAGTATACAGGTTTGTTCCCCAAAAGAAACGAAATTAGGCAACATGACATTGTAAAGACTGTGCAGATCATCAGCAAGCATAACTGATCATTTTCTCAAGGTTAGTAGGTGCTAGGCTTCAAGGAGTTCACGGTGGGCAGAAAGAAGGGGTGGGGAAGTACCTTCAGTCCAAGCCAGTAAGCCCAAATGACAGCAACTGCATGCTTACGCCTAGCCTCCTCCTTCAAGCGTTTCAATTCCCTTCGAGCCTAGAATGTTTTAGATAGTAAATAAAAGAGACGGCCCAATGCAGACGGCAAAAATGACCAGAAAGAGATACCCCACCCAATAGCAGAGCCAATTTATGAACAAGGATTTCAGAGGAACAGAGGCACAGTGCACAATCGTTTAACCCCAAGAATCAATGTCAAGCTGGCACAGTCCATTGTATTTTTAATGCATTGAGACTCTGTTCCAAAGTGGGCGATCTGTGTGGCACCTGAGGTGAGCACTCTCCCACCCTCTTACTTCCCTTCATTTTCTTTAACCTCCCCTGTTCTCTCTCCTTCATTTCCTTCCCCACGTGCTCTGGTCCCTTATCAAAGCCTTACAACCAGGAGGGGCACCTAATGACCACTAGACTTTCCTCTGCTGTCAGCATGTGGAGACCAACAGGCTGTGAATCTCTGCGTTCACTCACTTGGATGTATAAAAAGACAACTCCTGTGAACAACCATTTAGAAAACTGAAAGGAATAAAGGTTGTTTCTCTGAAGTTCAAACAAACAAAAACCCCACCAAAAGTCAAAATTCTTTCCAATTAGAAAATTAGAAGCAGTATCAAAATTTAGTATTAGCTAAAGACCCAAACAGCAAAATCTACTAAAGCAAGACAAAAAGGGAAACAACTTATAGGTTAAAAAATTAATTTTAGGGAAAAGTAATTTGAGCCATGTTATTTTAAGAGACAAGGATAAACAGGTTTTGATTTTTCACTGCATTATAGTACTCAGCCTGGGAATATGCTCTCTCAGTGGAAAAAGCCCAGGGATAACAGTCCGAGGGTCCCTCTGCCTCTGCTAGGACATTTCCCTCCATTTACTAAAGAACCAGGTTTTCAAGGGGAAGTGCCAATGAACAACTTTGGTGAGTTTTTGGCAAACTAAAATCTTTATGTAGGCAAATGTGACTTCTCTCATTTTTCTCACAAGATGGGCTTATAATGCTGACAAGGTAGACTTAAAAACAGGACTATATTGATATTTGGGTTTCTAATTGGAATATGCATTTTTAGCAAAGATGACCTTTGGTTTTCTAAGTAATGAAAACATCTAAACCACTCGTCCCTTGGGGTATGTGAAATGTTCACAGAGCCCACGACTCTGCCTGGGGATTAGTGAGAGTATTTCAGGAGGCCTTTGTTTCTGAAAGCAAACAGCTGACACTGAAATTCCTGGGATTCTTCGGTGGCAATTACAGCTGGCTTTGCAGGAACATAGCTTTCTGTTCAATCACAGATGATAATTCTTTTCACATATAATACTTTGCTTATAATAATCAATAGTTGCCATAGACAGCCAAGAAAACAATTTCATTTGTGGATTAATATTTTTAAGGCATGAGTTACAGGTGTTTCTATGGCCAACATGTTGCAGAAGACCAACTGAAGCCCAGACCTTAGCCTTCCCAGCATGCCCCCCCCCACAAAAACTTCTGGAAAACTACCAGTATATAATGGTGGGGGGGAGAAAGAAAGAAAGAAAACACAAGTAAACATGCATCTATTTGAGGGTTTTAAAACACAGAGCAGCTATACTAGTGCCTCATTAGTAAGCAATTAGTCTTACTACGCAGGCTTAAGCTTCCTAACGTGCACTACTGACACTGACATCTCTGGGTTTATTAAATCTGGCTGCTAGGACATGCACCAGTGTGAGCCACTGTTAATGGTAGTCTTTCGCCCCCAGATACGCTAGAGAAATGGACTGATGATTGCGGACCCCAGGATGGAGTGATGGGATGTGCGAATCAAGTACCTTCGATCCAAGCCAGTAAGCCCAAATAACTGCAATAGCATGTTTAGTCCTAGCCGCCTCCTTCAGCCGGCTCAGTTCCCTTCGCGCCTGTGATGCATTTGAAAAGGAGTTACAGAAAAGGGTAAGGCAGGAAAGGTTACTGCTGCTTCCCAGTGGAGGAAGAAGAGGAAAGACACCAGTCACCACCACATGGTAAATGCAAAAGCATGTGCCACCACCCCACACCAAAAGGTTGGCAAGAGCGAGAGGCAAATGCGTGCTCAGTAGCTTAAGCCAGTAAAACATTTTGTGTCCCCCAATGAGAGGGCCATTGTTCCCCTCACGCCGGCCCCACGGCCTGCTGGGGGGGCCTCTGCCCTACCTGGGTACCATGCCAATATGCTGCAATGGTGGTGACTGCTTCCTCACAGCGCTTTTGATGCTTCAGTTCCCGCAGGATTTTTCGGGCCTAAGGCACAGAATCACCCAGGAAAAATAGAAAAGTTAAAAAAAAAAATGCAATCCATCTGAAACATCTGAAGAGATAATCATAATTAACTCCTTCTCAAGTGAGAAATCAATAGCTTAAAGAAAGGAAAGGGGGAAGTCCTTTAATAGCCCATGACGGACTATGAGAAGGTGGGAAATGAGGCCACCAGGGAAGCATGACAGTGTGGACCCCACCCACATTGGGACAGCAGCCCCCAGGCCCCGCAATACAAGCTGGTGCACACCAGGAGGAAAGAACAGTTCTCAGAATGTGGCTGGAAGATCTCCAATGAGCCACCAAAATCCATTTTATCACTTTTAGAGGTACTGTCTGGAATGCAACTGTAGCTGTACTTTTAAATCAAAATAGTGGTTTAAAATTTTGCTAAAATAAAACTCTCACTGATCCAAATCACTAGTTTCTTTACAGTAGCTACTGGAAACTGTTTTTTGTGGGGTCAGGAGGACACCCAGCTTGGGGGCAGACTTTGAGTTCTGTCTCTCAAGCCTCTACACTGGAGACCTGGATCCACAACTCAGTAACAAGGTAATAGAAGAACTTGCTGGCAGCAATTTCACTTGACCTGTGTGCTTGGATTTGTATTTTGGCTTTTGCTGTGGGATATTCAGCAGGCCCTTGGACTGCCCATAGGCCGAGAAAAAAGTCAGTCAAGGCCACTGGATTCCTGGAACTCTGCAGAACAGGTTCCAGGCTCAGGAACTATCTTGAAGTAGCCCTTCTTGGTCCTGCCCACTTCAGAAAATTTCTCAGTAGGCAAGTATTCAGAACAGGCCCTGAAGTATCTTTGACCTCGAACAGAGGTGCCCACTCCAGAAAATTTCCCAGTAGGGAAGTGTTCAGAACAGGCGCCCTGGTGTATCTTTGACCTAGAACAGAGGTCAGTAAACTTATGTAAGCCAGGTGGCAATTATTTTTGGCTTCACAGGTCATATGTTCTCTATCACAACTATTCAACTCAGCCAGAGACAGGGTGTAAAATAAATGAGCATGGGTGTGTACCAATAAAATTCACTTATATGACTCTGTATTTCATGTATGTATATATTTACATGGAATCTGTATTTAATTTTTACATGTCATGAAATACTCTTCTTGTCTTTTTTCTTTTTAAGAATGCCCTAAAAATATAAAAACCACTCTTAGCTCTCAGGTTACCACTCTTAGCTCTCAGGTTATACAAAAACAGCCAGTAGGCTAGATTTGGCCAATAGGTTGTAATTTGCTGATCCTCAAACCAAGTCTTGAAAGGAAGGACCTGGAACCAGGTGGTGTGCACACTGTGATCTCAGCTAGAATGGCCAGAGCTCAGGGTCTTTCAATCATTATGGGGCAGCCTGCAACACGGTCACCAGGAAGTTATAACTTGCTGGCACACTGGACAGAGGTGCTGAGGTCTTGCAGGACTCACAGGTAGGAGGCAACAGTGTGAAGCAGCCTTTTGGACTATGGCTTCCCTTGCAAACAGGAGGCAAAAGGATATTGAAATCATGTACAGTTTAATTTCAAGGACTTCCTGCTGGGAAAACAAAGCTCTTGATTAAAAAAAAAAGCCAGTTAGAAGGAAGCAGCCATGACGTGGCCACAAGGGCCCATTTGGCCCACAATATTTATTCTTTCCATTAAATTGTTTACGGGGCTAGGCAGGAAACAAGGCCCCCCCGCCTGCCACTGCAGGGTGAGCCTAAAGACATCACCCTTTGTGAAGAACCTTGAAACCCCAAATAGATAAGGCTTGCTTCTTTTCAACTCACCTTCCAACCCCGGATATAAGACTGAATTACTAAGGCAGAACTCTTGATCTGATGATACCTCTTTTGTTGCTGTGGAATGAAAGGGGAAGATATTAGCAGTTCTACTTACATATCCCGCAAAGACTGAAAAAGAGTATTTAATGCAATTAGCTCTTCATCATCCACATTCCTTCTGAGAACCAATATGTAAAGAAACCAAAACATCAAGCAATCTAAAATCACTACAGTTCATCCAAAGTTTGCGTCAAGGATGCTAAATATAACTAAATAACTTATAAATGGCTCGGGATCCACCATTATCAACATCTGTTCTTTTTATTATGCCAGTTACATATAATACAGGGTCCAACACACAGCAGACACTCAATAAACGCAAAATTAAATAAAAACACACTGGGTTCCGCATCTGCTTCTGTGTTTTCTCTTTTTGGTGCCGTTTCTCACCATGCTACTCACTGGGCTGACCTCTAACATCCCCAGTTCCTTTTCGGTTTGCTGCTTTTACTCTGCCTTGAGCTGGGAAATCGGCTAACACATTTAAGTAAACTATCCATCAACTGAACTTTACTGAGCTCCCGCTCTGCAAAAGGCCCTCCCATAGAACTGTGAGAACATAAACATGAATCCAACTCCAGCCCCACACTCAGGGGCTTGCAGGGGACACACATCAGCAAGGCAAGATAGAAAGAGCACCTCAGGAGAGGCGAGCACAGCAGGGGGGGTTCAGATGCAGCAGAGGTTCCTTCCAGGAGGTGGAGGTTCAAGAAGATCCCCAGAGGATCCAGGAAAAAGGCTCTAGGCCAAGTGGAAGCACAGCAAGCTCAATGCCCAGAGGTCCTTCTTGCCTCTAGGACTGATGCCTCTAAGACCGGAGGCGCTGGAAGATGATCCCTAGAAAAGGGAGCTTTTACTGTAGTTAGTGTAGAAGAGTCACGGGAATGTGGGCCTCTGCAGTGAAATTTCACTGTTTTTCAAACCAAGTGTTGAAGTCATGCTGGGACTCTTTCACTTTGGAAATGCTAGGCTGCTTAGCTGCCTTTCTCTGCAGTGGGAGACATGCCTTCCAGGATTCTAGGCCACAATTTGGAAGATCAGAGGAAATGGAGATTGATGTTATCAACTCATGGGCAGCAGAACAAAAGAGGATACCTGGGAAAATGGCAAAGGGGGCCCCGGTACTTTTCTGAGCCTTAGTCTCCTCATGTCAGTGAGGAGCTAGCAAATCTCTAGGCCTGCTCACAGAGTAAAATTTCATGGCTGTAGGAGTGAATTCTATTTGAAGTATCCGCTGTTACTTCTGACATCCATTTGGTACCTCTATGTTTTCATTTTAAATTACAAAATGGCTTGAAAATAACTCTACCTCACTTTATCTCAAGGAACCATGGAATATCATAGAACACGGATTTTAAAATAATCAGTAACTGAAAATGGGTCTCTGAGTTATTTGGTTGAGGGAAAATATTGAGTTTAATTCACTGGCCTGGATAACATATAGTTAACTGGTTAAGGTAATTTAGTTCAAATTCTGAAACAGACTAAAGAGTAGAGCAAAATTAATACTATCCCGAAAAGTTGGGCTATTATTTGTTTCCATTCTACAAATTAGTATTACTTCAAACCCTCACCATCATGCAGTAATGACAGGCCACATGGTGACACTTTTTTAATCTGGAGATATAAAAACTCTGTATTGAAAGGGAAGGTACAGATAGCTCTTGCTATTCCTGGTTCTTTGCTTTGCCTGTTTCTTATCCTTCTGATGAAATCACCCCTTCCAGAAGCTCTTCTCGATCATCCTATCTGAAGTCATACCTCATCTCCCCACTATCTTTAATCTCAGTTCTCTATTTCCTTTCTAGTACTTACTACAATCTGTAACTGTTCTGATTATTTACTTGCTCAAATGCATATTGTCCCTCAGTAATATCAACTCTGTAGGTCAGGAATCAGATTGTTTTGTTCCTCCTGTATCCCCAGAACCTGCCAGAGCTGGTGTTTCAGAAGTATTTGTAGTATTCAAGATAGATGAATTCAGTACTTCCAAACTTGGATTTTCTTAGTAATCTCAAAATAAGAAATGATAAAGAGGCTTCCTTAAGGACTGGCTATTTGCTGATCCTCCCTTTCTCAGATAAACAGAAAATAGGGCATTATGACTCTGCAGAAGAGCCAAGAACCTTTACTACATGCACAGAGGAGAATCCACCACCGCCAAGTTGGCGACAACAGTCCTCTGTGCCTCTGCGGAATACATAGTCATGAACTACCATCAGTGCAGCTGCTGAATAGGCTTACACTTCAACAGTTGTACTATTGGTTATACTCTTTCAACAAGAGGAAGGAATTTAAAAAATATGCTTTTGAAGATCAAGGAGTTTTTCTTTACCATAATTATTTAAGTACCTCTTTAATTTCTAAAACTTGGAAATAATACATTAAAATGTAGTATATGAGAACAGGTCAGCATAATGCTACCTTGATTATACACTGCATTATAGCAAAACTCCTCTATAGCTAAAAAAAAAAAAAAGGAAGAAGAATACCCTAAAGTAGATCTGATTGCAAATTTAATTCATTTTCTGACTCACTCTCTAGTGAAAAAGCATAGAATGAAAAAGTACTTGGAGACACTGTTTTCACCACTAAAACTTATTTTATGAGAACACAACTCAAGTTCAAGCTAGCCTAGAGGCAAACCTTTAGGTTTCCCTCAAACCTGTATACCTCCAATGAAACATCTATAATCAAGTGAGAAGGGAAATTCCAAAAAGAAATTCCATATCAATTAAGTAAATATGCTTTATTTTTGTCTATTTTCTCATAATTAATAAAGCCCAGATGTCTGAGGACTAAAGGAAATCCAACCCTTTAACAAAACCCAGAATTCTGCTAAAATGTGACAATAGTTTTCTAGAACTAAAGCTATTTTCAGCACCTCTACAATACATGGAGAACAGTCAACTATTTTGGAATACTGACCCTACCACACTCAAAGGGTTAAATGACATGGTCTCCTCCAATCTGATGACAAGATTCAAGAAGCGGACTTCCCAAACTTCTCAACAGACACCTTGACCGTGGGAGGCCGTGTGATACATTCAACCACAGCTTTGAACTTGGGAGTCAAACCCCACCTCTGCCACTTAGCAGCTGTGTGGTCATTGCCCAGTTACCTAATGGCTCCTGCCTTGGTTTCTCATTTTTACAAACAGGATCACAGGAGCACTCATTTCATGAGATTGTTGGGAGGACAAAATTTGTTAAAAATCACATACCTAGTTAAGCACATAACAAATATCTGCAAGTGAGCATCATCATTACAGATCACAAGCAACTCACCGCGAATCTCCTGTACCAGGCGGCAATCACGATTTGGCTTTTCTTCATCAGCAGGAACCGTGTGCGGCATTTCCACCCCCGATAGATCTTCTGGATGAGAGTGGCCAAGTCCTCAAGACGTTGCTTCCTCAGGTCTTCCAATTTGAATAACTATGATAGATGCATTTATCAAAAAATCCACCAAAAATCATCGCATACATAATAAACTCTCTCAGGAGGTAAAATGTCATGATGCTGGAGTCAGTCACATTTAGAAAAAAACGAATGACTGTCTTGATTATAGATGACATAGACAATAGCCCATGAGAAAACTATTTTGATGAATTCACATAAGATCCACAATTCAGATTATGGTGATTTAGAATTTAGGACAAATCAGAGATGGGCTGAACTGAGCTTAGATTTACTTTCACACTATATATGAGGATGTAATTATTAATGGGAGGGAGATGTTAGCAAAGTTTCTTTCTTAAACAATTTATGAACTTCCCAAATTCTCTAAATTTCCAAAATATGAATGAAGTGCTATGCTAATTGTACTTCATGCTGGTTGACATTCATTTATAAAAACACCCCCTTGGAGTTCTATTAGGTAGTATTTTAAGTGTTCTTCTTAATTAAAAAAAAATTTTAATTTGAGTGCGTTCATGCACCTCTAAATAATAGAATTGTATTTCCTAAAATTACTGTGTAATTCAGATATTACAAATATAGCCAGAAAACACCTCCAATTCCTATGAATTAGGGAGGATTTATGGTTGTAACAGCAGTTTATGATTTCTTAAGAGTTGTACAATATATCGCTTCAAAGATTTTGATGTTTCATAAAAAATACATCTGTTCTTCTACTACCCCTTGCTTGCTCTGCCTCTTGGACATTTGCAGACAAACACAAGAAAGTGGCATTTCTTGGTGGCATCTCAAGTCATGTTAGAAAGTTAAGCCTCCTTTAAGACCTTGCCTACATGATTGATTATAAATTAGCTCAGCATATAAAGGTTTTGAATACATACTGTTCTTGGGTTTCGGATGAATATCTTTGATCTGCCAAAGGAGTATTCTTCCATAGGAATCTCTAATTCATTAAAGAGAACCTCCACACCAGCCCTATAAAAATAAATAAAAACATTGATTTTTCTGAGTTACAAAAAGTTAAATTATGGTATCAGGTTCTCATTGGTAAATGAAAAATAGCTTCCAAGTATAATTGCTCTTCACTAGGCATCCTTTTTTTCAAAAAATTTTCAGACTGAATTCCCCAAATTAAACCAAATCCAGAAAAGGCTAAAGAAGTAAATTTTTTAATTTAATTTAATTTTATTTAATTTTATTTATTTTTATTTTTTTAATTTTTTTTATCTTTGAGAGGGCACCTCTCATATTTATTAATCAAATGGTTGTTTACAACAATAAAATTCTGTAAAGAAGTAAATTTTGATTTAGAACTATGTAGTCTAACAAAATACAATATTAAAAGTCAATTTCTTGATTTCATTAGCAGAGACAATACTTATATCAAATATACCCATAATGATGTGCCAATCAGGACCAGGAGTGTGTGTAAGAAACTCAGATCTATTTTGAACCCACTCAGTTAATTCCTGAAAACATTTTAAACATTGCTCCTGCCCCTCAGTGTGGGGAGTGCTAAATGCCAGACCAACGGGGTGCAATGGAACGTAGGACTTACATGGCAGGAGCAAGGCCTGGACTTGGCTCTGACCTCTCCATCCTGGGCCCTGTTTCTACACCAATCTTTAAAATTGAACATTGTATACCAACCTCCAGACTAGGTGCCAGGCCACGAGTGAATACATGTTCTGTATATTGTGGTATACACTGACCATAACACCCTGGAAATTAGCATGGGAACTGACACAGTACCCACACCCCACATTATTAGGGCACTGAATTATGCATCAGAGACCACACCATACATCTCAGGTTAATACTGTAATACAGGCTGAGCATCCAGTACCGCTGATGTTCCTTTGAAAGGCCAGGTCCAGTGAGAATATGGAGGCAACTCCAACATAGTAAAATGAAAATCCCCAGGGTAGAACAGGCATACTGCCAGCCTTCCTGTAGTAGTTTGGAGAGCTCTATGGCCCACAGAAAAGGGGCATCTCCTCTGACTGGAGAGAGCAGAAACAAGGTCCCTGCACAGGCAAGGCCTGATTTCTCTCTGCAGCATTCCTGTGCCAGCACACAAGGTCTCTGAGTGTGGACAGCTCAGAGGGGCTGCTCCGTGGGAGACGCTTGCAGTGGTCAGAGCTGTCCAGGACTCAGTGGGTGAGTGCGATTCAGGGAAGATGGGCTGAAAGCCCTATGGCCCTAGGTTCGGCCATATTCTCCAACCCAGCTTTACTAGCAAAAAACACTGACACTCTATCTGAACCCTCTCTGCTCCTGTACCTATCTCTCAACTGGTGTAGACCTGGGCAAAGAGTGGGATCTTCACCCCCACTCAATGACTGTGTTCGGGGTTAATTCCCCAGATGGGGAAAAATCCAAAAAGCTGAGAGAGAAGTGAAATGCTGAGACCAGTGATCCAAGATGCTAACTCTATCGTCTATGATGCTACACAAATATATGTATCAGTTACACATCCCCTCCTATAGACTGGCCACAGCACATTTAAATAATTCTATTGACATACAAATTCCAAATGTGGGTTTAATAAGCCCTGTTTTGACTTTAATGAAAATCAAGACCTGTGCAATTAATCAAGAATTAGCACAAAATGGCAATTTGGAAGAGGGCACAAAACAGAGGTTACATCCAACTTTTCATAGAATTCCATTTTATCTGACAGCATGTGAAGAAAACATGATGTTTGAACGCTTTACAACTTCATTATTAAATACGATCAACGATTTTCTTACCTTGCGGGTCCTTTCCAGTGAGGCCATGTTTGTTTACAGAGCATTTTGTATCTTTCTAAGCAAGGCTCATAGGCCTGCCGGAAGGCATAGCCTGCTCTCCTCACGCGGACATTCTCCAGGAGACCCAGGTACCTGATCTGATGACATACCAGAGCCTCACTGAAAATGTGTGCTGCTTTTTTATCATTTGGTTTGATACACCTAAAAGATTACAAAGATTTCAGGTTTTGAAAGCTGTCTTAGGAACATCTGTGTTTTACAATGCATCATATATAATGACTCTGTGGTGAGATTATTACTTATTATTTTTGGGAAACCTAGTCATTTTTTTTGAAATTCTTTCAATCATTTTACAAAGACCTAAAAGTAAATACAACACTATACATGTAGCAGTAAAAAAAAAAAGAATAAATTACTAATACATACAATAATATGGATGAGTATCACTGGTATTTTGTTGAGTGAACAAAGTCTGACATAAAAGAGTACACATTTTATGATTCCATTTATATGAAGTTCAAGAAAAACTAAACAATGGTTAGAGATCAGTGCTGCCATTTTCTCTGGGGAGAGGTCGGGATGGAGACTGATGGGGAAAGGGTACAAGGGAACCTTTTGGGATGATGGAACTGTTTTATATCTGATGTGGTTTCACGGTGTGTGTGTGTGTAAAAATTCAACAAGCTGCATAATTAAGACTCATAAACATTACTATATAATATATTCCTTAAGATTTAAAACACTGTTGTCTCCCTATATCCCTACACAAGCAAACGCTGTTCTTACACTTTGCAGATATTGTGTTTTTTACCAAATGAATGTTTGTGGCAACCCTGCATTGAATGACTTTATTTTTTCCAACAGTATTTTCTCACTTTGTGACCCAGTATTACATTTTGGTAATTCTCTCAATATTTTAAATATTTTCATTGTTCTTATGTTTGTTATAGTGATCTGTGATCAGTGATCTTTGATGTCACTATTGTAATTGTTTTGGGGCTCCATGATGCGCATCCATGTAAGACGGCAGAGTTCATCAATAAATGTGTGTGTTCTGACTATCCATGGACCAGCCACTTCTACATCTTTCTCCCTTTCCTCAGGCCTCTATTCAGAGACACAATACTGAAATTAGGCCAATGAATAACCCTGTAATGGCCTTTTTAAGTGTTCAAGTGAAGGAAGGCTCACACATCTCTAACTTTAAGTCAAAAGCTAGAAATAATTAAGCTTAGTAAGGACGCTATGTCAAAAGCTGAGACAGGCCAAAAGCTAGGCTTCTGTGCCAGTCAGCCAAGCTGTGAATGCAAAGGAAAAATTACTGAAGGAAATTAAAAGAGCTACACCAGTGAACACATTAAGGATACGAAAGTGAAAAAGCCTTATTGTTGATATGGAGAAAGTTTTACTGGTTTGTATAAAAGATCACACTAGCCACAACATTCCCTTAAGCCAAAGCCTAATCTAGAGCATAATAACTCTCTTCAATTCTATGAAAACTGAGAGGTGAGGAAGCTTCAGAAGAAAGGTTTGAAGCTAGCAGAGGTTGCTTCACGAGGTTGAAGGAAAGAAGCCACTTCCCTCCATAACATCAAAGTACAAGGTGATGCAGCAGGTGCTGATTGGAGAAGCTGCAGTGAGTTATCCGGAAGATCTAGCTGAGATCATTAATGAAGGTGGCCACACTAAACAACAGATTTTGAATGTAGAGGCAACAGCCTTCTATTGGAAGATGTGATCTAGGACCTTCATAAAGAGGAGAAGTCAGTGACTAGCTTCAAAGCTTCAAAGGACAGGTTGATTCTCTTATTAGGGGCTAATACAGCTGATGACTTTACGTTGAAGCCAATGTTCACTTATCATTCCAAAAATCCTAGGGCTTTTAAGAATTATGCTAATTCTACTCTACCTGTGCTCTGTGTGGAAGGAACAACAGAGCCTGGATGACAGCACATTTGTTTACATGGTTTACTGAATATTTTAAGTCCATTGTTGAGACCTACTGCTCAGAAAAAAAGACTCCATTCAATACACTACTGCCCACTGACAATACAGTGGTCACTCAAGAGCTCTGATGGAGACAGACAAGATTCATGTTTTCATGCCTGCTAACACACATCCATTCTTCAGCCCATGAATTAAGAAGGAATGTCAACTTTCAAGTCTTGTTATTTAAGAAATACATTTTCTTAAGGTATAGTTGCCATAGACAGAGATTCTTTTAGTGGATCTGGTCAAAATAAATTGAAACCTTTCTGGAAAGGAGTCACCATTGTGGATGCCATTGAGAATATTCATGATTCATGGGAAGAGGTCCAAATGGCAACATAAACAAGAGTTTGGAAGAAGTTCATTCCAACCCTGCTAGACGACTTTCAGGGGGTTCATGATAAAACTTGAGAGATGAGGAGATTTTTGAGATGAATCTACTCCTGGTTGAAGATGGTGTGAAGATTGTTCAAATGGTAACAAAGGATTTAGAATACTTTATCAACTTAATTGATAAAGGCAGGGTTTGAGAACACAGATGCCAATTTTGAAAAAAGTTCTACTGTGGTAAATTGCTATCAGACAGCATTACATGCTACCAAGAAATCGTTGATGAATGTAGGAGTCAATCAATGCAGCAAACTTCACTGTTGTCTTATTTTAAGAAATTGCCACAGCCACCCTAACCTCATCAGTCAGTGTTTTCTTTATTACAGTAGCCTGGAACTGACCCTACAGTGCCTCCAAGGAATGCCTGTATCTACCTCCTTTTTAACAGGGCACTTTGCTGCCCAAGGGAAGACTCCATTTCCCAGTCTCCTATGCAAGCAGGTGTGGCCCTGTGACCAAATTTTGGCCGCTATGATCAAAGCAGAAGTAATATAAGTAATGCAAGCCATTTTAAAGGAACGGCACTGCTCTACCCTTGTTTTCCTGCTAACTGCTGGCTGGGAATGTCGAGATGGTAGAGAACCACCTTTGACCACACAGATGAGGGAAACACCCTGGGAACCACAGAGCCACAAAACAGAAGGGGCCACTCTTTTAGTGCCAGAGTCCTTAAACTTAGAAGTTATGTAAGAAATAAACGACAATCTTGTTTCAGTCATTGTTATTTCTGGATCTTATTGAAACAATCTCGTATCTTAATTAATATACTGTTAAACATTTTGGTTAGGTCTGCCTAGGTACAACTGTCAAATTCTACAGACACAGATATTATGTGGACAATTAAATCTTACCTAGTTTGACCTTGGTGTTTTTATGTTTTTCCTATTACATTTATAAAAATAATGTGCACTCTTTGGCTTATGAATAGACAGACTAGCAAGTTTAACTCAGACTACTACACATAAATCTAGTTGATTTTCAAGAAAAGCATCAAGGTAACTGAATGAAAAATAGAAGCTTTTTTTCTTTTCAATATATGGTGCTTGAGCAACAGGATGTCTACAGGAAAAATATAGACCTTAATATGAAATTATTAAATTCTAGAAAAACAATGTCATAATATAGTCATAAGCTTAGAGTTTAAGACTTCTCAGAAACATATTAAAACCACTAAAAGAAAAAGGAAATGAAGGAATTCTAGGGTAATAGCATGTTCCAAGTTGACCTGGGCAGTGGTTCCCAAAGTGCATATACAACGATGAAAAAATAACTGAGCTGTTCACCTTGGGTCTGTGCATATCACCTTATGTGGATCATGCCTCAATAATACACAGTTCAATAATATTTGTTACTAAAATAAATATTAGGTAAACAAGGCAAACACAAAAACGTTCTTCACTCTACTTTCCTCTTAACAGAATTTTCAGAGAACTACAGAAGGTATGCATATGTTTGCACGCTATAGGAAATCTGACCTGTTAGACCACCTTCCATTATTTAGTTCAACCAAATACACATATCTGAAAATCTAACTGTAATTGGTCTTTACTGAATCTAAAGATTTCAGATGCCCTGGAGGCAGAAAAAAGAAATCAGATGCTCTATTGCTTTGAAAGAATTCAGATTGTTTCAGGAGTCATTTTCTCTGGGCCTGTAACTCTCACAGGAAGATTTCTGTGAGACACTCGTATTTCCTAAAACCAGAGTAACTAAAGCCCCACTTGCTTTAATCTGTGCTCTAAGTTACTGTAACAAGAATCCAAAAGAATCTAACAGCAGAGTTACACAAAAGCGCACCTGAAAAAAATTTACATTTTGTTTAACTTGTCATTAAATATGTGTGTGTGTGTGTGTGTGTGTGTGTATACAGAGTTAAGAAGCCCTAAATGCCAAAACGCCTATTTCATTAAGTATCTATTCCCATACCCCAGTATAGCCTTTTTCCCCTTCTTAAAATTCCTTATTCTGCGGGTGGAAGGAGTACTAGAGTATTTTTTACACAAACCCAAGACACCGTATTATTTGACCTGAAGGGTCCTCTACTTGAGCAAACGGGAAAATGACCTTCCCTGAGAGCACCTTACTGACTGACCAGAGAACCTCATGGGCCAGAAATACCTGATGTAGTTTGGATTCTTGGTCTGCAGGTTTTTCATCAGCGTGGCCACAGACGCTTTGAACTGGGAGCCTGCCGTAGGAGGCCTTTTCAGGTTGATCTTGGCGGGGTTCCCTTCCGGGAACAAAGATTTGATGAGGGCGTGGCCAGCCTTCCACATGGCCTGGGACAGGTCTCGGTAGAGAAGGTCGTTGTTTTTGTCAACAAACCCTTCCACCTGGTACAGCACCTATGAGCAGCACAGGGGACTCAACGGCTGATACACTGCACATGGAACACCAAACAACTGTAAAAAACATTCCAAGACTATCTGTATTGCAGATTCTTCTTTCTCCATCAAAAAATCCCCAACACGTTAGTCACACTCTAATACTGAATTAGCCTCCAAGTTGAAATTCCATCTGTCTCCATCACAGAAGAGTTCAAAATAAATTCTATTACCCTTCAGGATTTGCAAGAATAAACTCCAAAAATGTTATCATAACATTTTCAAAGGGTTTTAGGGCTTTTTTTTGGTATTTGAGTGTATTTTTGAGGTCTTACTTTTTTTAGTTCATATGTGCCAATTTTATTCTGTTTAAAAGTAGACAGGAAAAATAAGGCAGAGATAACTCTGACATTTTCATAGACATTCTAAGCCAGCAAAGAAATTGATCAGAAAAGTATCCTTTAATAACATAGGTTAATGAAAAAAGAAGTACCAAATTCCAGCGTTATGAAATGAAAGGTAATTCAGACATTAGTACTTAATTTTTACTAAATATGTAATTGAAGAATTTTTTCCCCTTTGAAGTTTGCAATCTTATGAATAAGAAAGGGGGTATTAATTCCAATCAATAATCTTCCAGAATGCTGAAATTTAATCTATTTTCAAAATTGTTTTTAACATTATCTTTATATATTAGATGACATAAAATTAATTCCCCCAAATATTAAGCAAATGAATAGTGTTTTAAAAAAGTGAGTATTTTCCCCCATTTCATTTCTAAATCTCATTCTAAGAATTCATTATTTCTGTTAAATGGTTTGTGCTTTTAAAATCTTATTGTAGTCTTTAGTGATTCCCAATTTTTATTGGCAAATCTCCTTTTATTAGTGTTAAAAGGTCTTTTTTATAGGGTAGCTTAGAGTTTGAAAATAATAATATCAATTTTTAAATTATATTCAAACTCTTTTCTTAAGTCCCCTAGAGCTTTCCTTTCAACTTTCAGTATTAGGATTTTGCTCCACAAGGTCCAGCTTCTATTCTTATTGAACATTTACTGATCCTACTATTTTAGCAGCTTGATTTATCCTCACAAGTTGGCAGTGGTCAGGATGCCGTATCTGAGGCACAGTCTTCACAAGGGAATAACTCCACAGGCCCGACTGGGCTCACAGCTCTCCCATACCTTGCCGGCATAATGCTGAATTCTGAAACAGCTGTGGGGCAGGGATGTGTCATTGAGGAACCGAGAGCATTTGCTCATCCTGCTCTCAAAGTGCTGGTGGGTGGCGCAGACTTGGTTCAGCTTTTCTAAGAAGGTCTCATCAGTGACGGTGCCCGGCCTTAGGCACTCTTCATCCAGCATGGCCAGGATTCCATTTGTGTTCTGGGAGGAAGGAAATAAAGAGGTTTCCTTCCTTCCTTACAGTATTGTTTTAATGATTATAGCTAATTACACCATTGAACACAATTAACTTAGTCACGAGAAAATTCCATTCAGTTACAACAAAAGCAGAAAATCAAAACAAATAACAAAAAGCCACAGAAGTCTGCCCCCTTCCAAAGCATCCCAGGTGTGTGTGTATGTGGGGTGGCTGGGGGAAGAGTCTGTATCAGTCTCCCCTCCTCCACCCCACCGAACAGGACTTAGGATGTCACCTTAGCCACCTGAGCTCGCTGACTGAAATCCAAATTGTTTGAAAAAGGCAAGTTAGACCTCAAAGATTCAAAAACAAATTCAAAAGTCAGAAACTGTGTGACAATAGTCTCTATTACATGTGTTCATAAATCACAAAGCACAGTTTTCTAAGGCCATTATTTCATTCCTAGCTTGAGAAGGAAATGGGTTTCAGATGTTTCCAAATTTTTCATGTATTCAACATATATTTTCTAGGAAAAATGGATGATGTGATTTGGGATGCTACTTTTAACAATCAATGCAATCAAGCTGTGTTTCAAGAATGTTTAGAATAAAATTCTTCCATATAACATTTCAAAATGAATGTTAACATGAGTGAGAATTTGTCTGTTGTATACACAGACCTGTGATCATATTTATTTCAAGAGCAGTCAGCCCAGTCAGACTGAATAAAAAATCAGGCATCTTCTTTCTACTTTGCTAAGTAAAGGCTGCTGTTCCTTTGATTGCCTCTACAGGCTCATATGTCTCCATGCTACAGAGAACAACCAGGGACCATCAACCCCACCCACTGTGACCAGAGTAAAGTCCCCTGTTCCGACCCTTCTCACAAGGCCAAGACATCCTCTGACCAGCATTTATTCACAAAACCTGGGGGGGAAATGTGGCCTCTCTGGAGTCAAGCTGTGCATAACAGCCCCAGAATAAACATTATTGTTCGGTGATACTGGAAGGAAACATATCCTGTATGTACATAGGCTCCTACGTGAAGAAGGAGGTTCTTCAATTATATATGCAAGGGCATTTGGGGCTGATATCATCTAGTTAAATTAAGTGTATTACCACTGTTCTTTTTTTTTTTTTCCTTTCTAAAGGGAAATATTTAAAATGCAATGTTATGCTGATGAAGGAAAAGGGGCTAGTTATGACTTCTGAAAGTTAAAGTTTCCATAACCAAATTATTTTGCTCACAAAATTTACCAGGAAAACATTTTCAGGATATCTATTAATTTTCTGGATTTTAAACTAGGGTTTTGAATTGCTTACATGGAACATTAATGTTCACATCCCAACACTGTTCAAATTTTTCAAAACAGTTTATTTTTTCTTGGAAAAATGGTAATGCTTCCAATTGTTTTTAATGTTCAATTTAATTAAAGATGCAGCTTTCAGGAGTATCTCAAATACTGAGGGAAAAGACATTGGCTAATTAGATCATTTCCAAAAGGTCTTGTTAAAGATGAATTGACAGTGATTTGTTAGACATTGAGAGCCTGTGATTCTATTCACCTACCACTGACAGCTAGAAAGTCTGTAGGACAATAAAGTTCAAGCATTGTTTCAAATTACTGCGTTATCAAGGCCAGAAGTGTTAGTAATCCTAAGCACAAAACAGCCATTTCCAGGTTTTCACACACAGATCAATCTTCCCTGAGGTCAATTCATTCATAATAAACTACAAAATATAGTGTAAAAACAAAAATCCTAGATTCAGAAAGGTTACTAAAAATTATCTAATTATTTTTCATACTTTAAGCCTTTTCACATACATACAAACATACTTGGTCACCTGAAAAATATCCCATGGCCCTTAGCCAACTGCAGAATCATATACACAATATCCTTTGCCTATCGTTCTCTGAACCAATGCTAGGTCTATACGTGAGCCACTCCTGGGGTCTTATTTAATTCAGATTCCAAGGTTGACCCTTCATCCTCTTCTGTTTTAACTTGAAAAGGATGCTTTTCTTTTGTTGCTTTTAAAATTTTTTTGCCAGCTTTACTGAGATATAATTGACAATGCATAACATTGTGTAAGTTTAAGATGTACAATGTGTTGATTTGCTACACTTATATTTTGTGAAATTATTACTGTCATATGGTTAATTAAAACCTCCATCATGTTACATAATTACTTCTTTTTTCTTACTTTTAAATATATAATACAGTACTGTTAACTACAATCACCACTGCTGTACATTGGAACGCCTAACTTACCCGTCTATAACTGGAAGTTCATACCCTTTGACTGACATCTCCCCATTTCTCCCACCCCCAATCCCTGGCAACCACCATTCTAGTCTGTTTCTATGAGTTTGGCTGTTTTTAGATTCTACATTTAAGTTCTATCACACAGTACTTGTCTTTCCTTGTCTGCCTTATTTCACATAGCATATAATACCCTCGGTCTACCTGTGTTGTCACAGATGGCAGAATTTCCTTCTTTCTCATGGGTGAGTAATATTTCATTGTATATACACATCTTTACCCATTCATCATCCACAGATGAACACATAGGTTGTTTCTGTATTTTAGCTGCTGTGAATAATGTTGCAGTGAACATGGCATGAAGATACCCTTCAAGATCCTGATTCTGTTTCCTTTAGAAAATACCCAGAAGTGGGAATGATGGGTCACGTGGTAGCTTTATTTTTAATTTTTTGAGGAAACTTCATACTGTTTCCTGTAGCAACTGCACCAGTTTATATTCCACCAACAGTGCATAAGAGTTCCCTTTTTCTAATCCTTATCAACAATTATCTTTTTGATAATAACATATGAATAGCACACTAAGAGGTCACTAGAATTTTGGAAATGAAATGGGGATTTTGATCTGGCAAAAACCTTTTTTCCATGCTTCTTCTGATCAGTGCTCAAATTCCCAGGAGCTGAGCATTGGATCTGAGCTCCCAGCATATGAGAGGAATGGTGCACCTCAGGGCATGGCAACTGAATGCCAGGAATGGGCTCTGTGGTGTGGCAACAGGATGAACACAGGAGGTCCCAGTCAAATTCCGAAATGTCCAGCTGTCTATGTATGTGTTCAAAAACTGTGTATGATCTCTTAGGGCTGTAATATCGTCTCCAGAACTCTATAGTTCTCTAAAGAAATGTGTTGAAATAGTGAAAATACTAAAACTTAACATGGAAGGTAATGAGATCACTGATTAGGTAGTGAATTTTATTACTAAAAAATTCTTTAGAAAATTCTACCTAATACTTACATTTTCTATTAGGTCACAAATGATAGCATTATTGAAGTAGTCAATGTGAGTCCATTCTATGCCCTGAAAAACAAAACAGAACAAAACCAAATTCCATATGATGATGGCACAACACTACCAACTATAAAGCAGACTTTGCCTGTTCTATTATATTTCACTTCCTCTCCGAATATTTCGTGTGTAAAATTAGGCTGCAAATGTCAACTTCCAGTTCCCAAAACTTCCTTAATGCAGCAGTCCACTACTGACATGATCTGATTGAAATGAACACCCTTGACCTGTTCTGAGACTGCCTCCCATTCCACTGTCCCAGCTGTGGCAATTTCCCATGCACTTTACTGGCCCTGGGCCAAATGTTTACTTAAGTGGCCTTTGGGCCAATATTACTGTATGGTTATTTACAATGCTTATAGGGAAATAAGTCAGAACTTGATCCCAAGAATCTAAGGCCTAGATTTTTCTGTTCTTAACTTGTAATCACAAGGAAAAAACTAATTTTAGAGTCAATCCTATGCTGTAGGGTGGTTAACTATTTCAGATGTAAAAATATCCCAGTGCTAGAACAACATGAGACACAAAAACCTATCCACTGATTCTAAAACTAGCCACAGAGCCAAGTCTGTGAGGCCAAATATAATCATTCTGTATCTGTTTACACTCTGTTCATAAGTATAAACATTTATTTTTATTCCAAGAGGAGGAAATTTAATTCATACAGCAAGCAAGAGATCTTCCTATATACTCTTAGAAGTGTTTTAAACAATCTGCACAAAACTGCTTCAAGTTATAGATCAAAGTTTGGGCATCCTCTTTATGATGAAAAGACAGGAAGAGAATGAATCTCGCTTTTAGGATGTTTACATTAAAAAAGGTACCAGACAAGTATAAAATGTTTCTAAAATATGATGATCATTCTAAAAGAAAGATGAAATATTTACAATTTAGCTTTTGAGTAGGTGGGTTATTTTACTAAGCTGCTGAGGATTAACAATCGTACTAGAAAAGTTATATTAAGAGGCCAAAAAAGAGGATTCGGTGTCCTTAATGACTTAAAACAACACTATAGAAAAATGAAGAAAAATAGGTAGTAGCATTATTGAAATATTAAAGAAAATAAATGGAAAGGAGACAAAAATAAAATAAAATACAGATACAATAAAATAATTCCTCCTGTTTGAAATAAATCTTTTTATACTTGGGAACACATTCGCTATTTAAAAAATAAAAGGGTGAAACCAAATGTGTGTTTTACAATTAAGGATGGAAAGACTTTGTAAATATTACTTCTGACTATTTTAAAGTTAAATTGAGACAATCTACACACAGCACTAGTATAATACCTGACATATATTAAGCACTTAACAAATGTTACCTGTCTTATTATAAAATTTTAGAAAATTGATGCTTTTTAAACTGAACAGCCTCAAAATTTTTCCAAATTTAAATACCATGCCATTGACTTTTTTGGTACACAAGTCTCTTAAGTTTTGGTCAATGTATAGTAGTATCTCATCGCCACCCCCCACCAATGGGCCTCCAAAGTCCCTCACCTGCTGCCCTTCTGCAGCCATGTGCTCACAGCTCCTATCCCCTGGCAATGACTGGCTATTCTCTGCGTCTATCACTTTAGCTTTTCTAGAAAAACAAATGCATCATACAGCATATGGCCTTTTGAATGTGGCTTCTCTCATTGAGCACAATGCACTTGAGATTCCTTCCTGTTCCTGTGTTTATTGATTGTTTGTTCTTTCTTATTGCTGACTACTATTGCCCTTGTACGGATGGACCACCATTCCTTGTTCATTCATCTCAGACTATTTTCTGAACACACTATTATTTCACATCATTGCACTGGAATCCAATGAGGCTCCAGTCACTTAACTGTTATTACTGAGCACCTAGTATGTGCTGGGCATTGTTCTGAGCACCAGCAACAGAGCAGCAATGAAAATCCCAGTTAGCTTACATGTCATTCCAAACAAATTTTAATACACACAATATGGTCAAGTTTAGATAAATTTGATTTTAGGGTCCCGTTCATGCAGTCTTCTGAATTCAGAATTTGCAGTATGAGTGAAAAAGGAACATTTAAAAAATATATATAGTTCAACATTACCTCCCGTATATACTCCTCCTGCTCTTCCTTAAGAGTAAGTTCAATGAAGATTTGTTGTAGCTTTTCATTACAATAATTAATAATGAACTGCTCAAAGCTGTTGTCCTATGCGGAGAAAAATGAAGACAGCGTTATAAACCATGTCATTAGCTCCCCCAAAGCCATGACACACTGACATCTCAATCCACGAGGAACATCACACACTGTCTCGCGGATTGAACTGCAGCCCAGCACACAGCTCCTGGGACAGAGGATGGCAGAGCAGGCACTCGAGCAATGATTCACAAGTCAAGTGACTGAATACAGTATACTCAAGTTATGTAGCATTTGAAAGATGAAGACTTTTAGTTGACAGAGAAGCACCCCACAAGTAATAAAAAATAAGTAATTTTCCCCTGAAGGATCAAGAAAAAAACAAAAACAAAAACAGTGAGATTTACAATGTTTGTCACCCGCGTTTTCAACCTTCCATTCTCTCGTAAAACTCTGCAGCTCAAAAAAGTCTTCCTAATCTGATCTCTTATTCCCCTAATCAGGGTTAGACCCCCTCATTCTGTACCTTTTAAAATGTATGCTGTGTGTACATGTATAAATACGTATACACATGCATTGATTAGCTTCATATTTACCTGTCTCACTAGACTGTACATGCCCTTAGGGCGAGGGCTGACTATGTGTCTCATGATCACCATTATAAGCCCATGCCTTGCACAGTTCCCTGTGCCTAGCAAGTAAATGACATGTGTTTCAGGACTGACTGACTGACTGAAGCACCTGCAAAACAGAGACCCAAGGAAATCCGCACGCCCAAATCACATCTGCTAGCAACAGTCTTTGTCTTCTCAGAGGTCACATGTTTATCACTCACGATTCTCAGCGGTTTCTCCCTCATATTATAGTTATCACCTATGAACTCTGATGGAAATCCTGCCTAAAATATTTCCAAACAATCTGTAGGGCTTAATGTACTGCTGTTAACCTGACTCTCCCACCGAGGGGCCCAGTCCCGGCCCAGTGAGCTATGAAGGTCCATGAGGAACGGCGGCGGAATACCCAGAGCACTGGCCTTCAAATCTCTCTGTAAATGACAAAAGCGGAAAAGCCAGGGTTCTCCGAAAGTTGATCTTTCAAAATTAATTCTGGCTCTAACCAGGACAAATTTTTAAATATTTATGATGCAGCATCTGACCACATTCTTTCCAGCTAAGGATTTCTAATTATCAGGGATGATTGAACTCTAAGCAATAAATGATACATATATTCTCATTTTTTAATGTTAAATGTAATCAAAGATAAATGTTCTTCCTAAAGGGCATACACATTCATTTTCAATGCTTTCAACAAATACAATCTGAGACACAAGGGCACCCCCAGCCTCCATTCCTACATAAAGCTTTAAAAACCATGTGCTCTAATCCTCAGAGCTTAACAATTTTGATTAGAAGCTGAAGTTGTTCTGGTATAGAGGCCTTATGATTATGATAATCAGTACAAGGCCATTTTTTAATGAGAAACCCTGGGCTTCTTGGTTTGGCAAAATATACCTTTATATAATCTACTACCCAAAATTTAAAACTTACAAATAAAATTGAAATTTTAAAAGTTTATATGAGCAGATCTTTGATTTTTTTTAAAACAAATCCATAGAGTGAATCCTTTCTGTTGCTTAACAAAATCTGTGCCCATGGAGCTATTTAAACAGAATTATGCTATTTCTTCAAAAGGCAACTAACTAATGAGAAGTAAGGAGAGAATGTTCTGTGGCTATGAACAGCTTGAAGTACACTTCTAGAACAGGACTATGACATACACACAAGCAGATTAGGAAACAAAGAGCAAAGCTTCACAGTTAAAATACAATTTAATGACTAGGAGCTAAATTAAATTTCCTAATTTTTAAAAATTCTTAGGTGAATTCTCTATTTCAAACCCACACACAATTATCAATGACCATTTACTGCAAAATTCACACTTTGGAGAAGGTCTTAACACAAGAGCATGCAACAGACCATCACTGCAAACAGTTCATACTTACTGCATTCTGGTGCAAAAAGGGACAGATTACACAAAATGCAGTCAGTTCTTAATCTGCAGTAAACTTCTGGAAGTAAACACTTACTGACAGTTGTTCACTGGGTGCAAATGACAAACTTTACCATTCAGGCTATATTTCTGATTGGCATAAAACTTTAGATCAAGACAGGTGTCCAAACAATTAAAAGACAGGACTACAATACCTCCATGTGGTACCTGAACTGTGGTTCTGCTAGGTGAGAGCTAATCAGGATAAAAAGAGTTTGGAAACAATGATGTACCACATAACTTGCTTGAAGTCCTAAGTCTTTAGAATCTAATATTTTTCATTCTAAATTATCATTAAAAATAAAATGTGTATGATACATCCACCCAAAGACTTGGATACAGAGGTAGTTGGTAGGTCATGGAAAGAGTGAAGATATCCAGCAAGATCCAGAAGCACCTCCCTTTTCCCACCAGTGACCTAGCCCTGTGCTGTTCGTGCTGTGTTTCCCGTTCAAACACAAACAGTGTGGTAAGGAGAGTGTTCTGGAGACAGCCTAAGAACAAAAACTCCTATCTCATCCTGCTGCTGCAACAACAACAGAATTACACAATCATCAAGGCAGAAACCAGCTTACTTCTCAACAGAAAGATATCAGCATCCCTTGTAAACATAACTCCCCAGCCTCCAAAACATGTCATTAATTGCCCGAGCAACAATTACTGCCAAAAATGAAATCAATCACATTTCTTATGATTAAAGTTTAAGTTCTTGACATTGTCCAAATCTGGGGGGAAATGGGACTTTACAAATCATTAAAAATAACTTGAAAATATTTATAATTTTCAGAAAACTAAGGGACAGACTGATAAGAGTTCGTATAACAGCAACTTGTACAGTTTCAATGCGTTTCTCCACTTATACATGCAAAACCCAGTATCACTGGGTTTTCCACTTGGGTCTCTCTCCCTTTCTCCCTTTCCAAAATAGCTAAACTGGGTCTAGGAGCCATCACAAGAATATGAAGGCCCCAAAACAAATTGATATTTGTACTTTTTCTGGTTTGTCAAGGACTGTGTGAACCCGGCACTCTCTCACATGTCAGTCTCATGAATCAAAGTGTCCAAAGGAGGAAGGGGCAGGAGCTTGCTCCCATGAATGCCTCATCATCTCTCTCTCCTATTTTCTACCCAAGCTCCATGCATGGAATTTTTCTTCATCGTCTAACCCACATTTACTGCTAGAGACTCAGGGATAAAACTAAAACTTTTGGGAACACCTTCCAACAATTACATCCAGAATTTTCCAATGTACAATCTTCTTAAATGAAGTTCAGAACCACCCCAGCCCCACTGGATTGCTCTAGAAGACACAGGTAAACAGCAAGGTGTCTGGTTCTCTACTGTTTTACATTGTATTTATCAAGGGTAGGCTGGGGTACTGAGCACTTACTAGATTTAGAAATACATAACATATCAAAAATTTAAACTCCAGGGCTCCTTTCAAGAATTCTAGAGTTTGGTTTCACCTTTCAACACTGAAGAAATAGAAAATAATATGACCCAGAGTTCATTCCTATTGTACTCATAAGTATTCATCATGAACTTCCTGTTGAGGATGATTTTTGAAAGATGGATAAAAAATATTGGTCCGTTCCTATATTTGTATATATTCTCTCAATAGAGGAGCTAATGATATCTTACACTCTTTAAGAAAGATAGATATTTAAACCTAGTACTCTTTAAAAAACATATAGCATTCTTCCAGGTGTACATTCAAACATAGTAAATTTTTCAAGAAAAAAAGCATTACAGTGTTCTTCTTAAGTATTTTAAAACAGGCATTGATTAAAAAGTCAAGCAATGTACTAATGTACATATACATATTATGAATCATATTCATTTCCACCATTTTCATTCTAAAATGCAGTTTAAATTGTCTCCTTCCTCTTCAATTGTTAAGTTCTCTAGCACATGAAAAACAAAATGAAAGGCAAAAAACTGGAACAGAAGGTGTTGCTTATAACCAGAATCAATTTTATTTTAAAAACGATTTTAGAAAACACATCCTATAATCACGAGACAGACTTATAGGCTACCCTGACTCTTGCCCAGCTAGTAGATTATTTTATTTGGAACAATCAGTGCATCTATCCTATCTTCATATCCTTCTGTATACAGGGCACTTTCAATGAGGTGCATAAGGGTGAGATGCTTGAAGAGTGATTCAAAATCACTAACACTTTGCTTCTCTGAAACTACCTCAACTGTACGGAAATTGAGAGATTCAGCCAGTGCCTTTCTGCTTTGGTGTACAGGACATGAATAATTAATAGACTTTCTCAGGAAGCTGCCAATTTTAGTACTATCAAGATAAGCACATATAAAAAAGCTGAATCAATTTACATGGCTCAACTTAGTTTTGAATCTTATTTCATTTTTTTTAAGGACTAGCATTTGTTACTTTATGGTGAGGCAATGATTATTTCTCAGAGATCAAAGGCCATGCTTTCAGTCATAAGAACATCCGAACTTAATTGTGAGGAACTGTAGTGTTTGGATTATAATTTTCTTTCCTTGCAAAACTGGACTTCTGTTTTACCAGGATTTATAGAGAGGTTTTTTTCCACTATGAATTTTAATTCACTTCACCTTTTTTTTTGGTATCAATGTTTCATTAATCTGTTTTCCAAACCGTCATCAGATCACATGCAGCCAGCAAGACAGAGCTATTCACCCAGCTGGCACTGGAATGTTTTACAGTCAGATCCATGTGTCATCATCTCATGCTTAATACCCCAACTCCCCTCTTCCGTTTAGAGACTGACCAAAATGAATGAAAGATTTCCACCAGCTCAGCTGAAAACCATTTTCATGGGAACCGTTAGTGGTGGTCATGAGGCAGAATTAGAAATGTTAAAAAAAACTGTTGTTTCTGGCCATTTACTGTCCAATTTTTAAAGAGATGCCCAGGGCATTTTAAAAGGTAGAACCCTTAATTCCAGCACGCATTGCCCTGGATTCTGAACACTTCATCCTAAATCAGAGCCTGACTCCCTGTCCCTGCCTTGTGGTACTGTATGTCCTTAATTACGTGGTTCCTTAGTGATCAGCACTATGGGCTTCTAATGTTTCCACGGGTTTAGTTCTGCTGAGAATCCAGGACATGTCGGATGGCATCAGGGGGTGTGTACGTGAATACATTAAAAGAAAAAAAAACCTTTCTAATTCTGTATCAAAGAGCAGGGAAAAGTATCTAAAAGTGCCCAACCAAATCTATTCTGACTTCCCTCAAATCTAATGATTAAATAAATAAACTGATTATTAAAAATCAAAATGTTTGGAAGGTTAATCTGAGAAGGTTTAGACAGAAAAAAGGAGAGAACAGTTATAATGGAAAAAAATTCTAATTCTCTCAAGGAACTGGAAAAAAAATCAAAGTAGTTCTCAGATTCAAAAAGACATATGCACCCCTATGTTTATTGCAGCACTATTTACAATAGCCAAGATATGGAAGCAACCTAAGTGTCCATCAGTAGATGAATGGATAAAGAAGATGTGGTACACATACACAATGGAATACTATCCAGCCATAAGAAAGAAACAAATCCTACCATTTGCAACAACATGGATGGAGCTAAAGGGTATTATGCTCAGTGAAATACGCCAGGCGGAGAAAGACAAGTACCAAATGATTTCCCTCATTTGTGGAGTATGAGAACAAAGCAAACCTGAAGTAACAAAACAGCAGCAGACTCACAGACTCCAAGAAGGTACTAATGGTTACCAAAGGGAAGGGGTGTGGGAGGGTGGTTGGGGAGGGAAGGAAAAGGGGATTGACGGGTATTATAATTAGTACACATGGTATGCGGGGATCATGGGGAAGACAGTGTAGCACAGAGAAGACAAGCAGCAATTTTGTGGCATCTTACTACTACACTGATAGACAGTGACTGCAATGGGGTATGGTGGGGGGACTTGATAATACAGGTGAATGTAGTAACCACAATGTTTTTCATGTGAAACCTTTATAAAAGTACATACAAAAAATTGTATAAAAAGTAAAAGTATTTACTGCACAGAGAAGAAAAATTAATTTCTAATGATTTTATGGCCAACATAGGATCTTCTATAGACATGACTGGGTGGATTAGGCCTTGGATGAAAATTCTGTTTAAAAAAAGTAAAAATGTGGCCTATTTGGTTTTAGTTACACTATACATACACAGACTAGGTTGAGGTGAGATGAACCATAAGTGAGGCTGGATTTTTACATGGGCATTTATTTCATACAGAAGTCAAACAGCAAGGACATGACTAGGGTTGGAGTTTACTCTGGAGATTTCTGTCTATTACAGAAGTTGGTTTCAACTTCAACTACATACTGGAATCACCTGGGAACTTTAGAAATCCTGCTGGTGGGGCCCCACACCTAGAGATCCTGATTTATTGATCTGGGGTGCAACCTGGACATCTGAATATTCAAAAGCTCCCTAAGTGATTTCAACATGCAACTACATTTGAGAACTACGGAACTGGAGCATTTCTCTGAAGAAAAGAACAAGAGCATTCTCATAACCTAAAGTCCATGGTTGTAAAAGTGTTGAGAAAAATGATGATACAACTTGCAGAAATAAGGCACATTCAGAAAGATGGACTTAGAGAGAAACTTGAATTGACCGCAAGTAAAAAATATTCCTTAACTGCTAAAGGGTATTTCCCCCAGTGCCTATTACAGGATGTTTCCATCCAGAACATCCAACTTTTGTTCTGATTAGGTCTGCAGCAAACACTTAAACATACTGATCTAGTTTCCTGATTAGAAGACCTTCCAACCAGATAGGATGTGACCTCAGCCAGCAATAGACCTTCGATCTTAGGGCCAAGACCTAAGCTCCATGCAAGCAAAGGGTGTTTCTGTCTTGTTTATCACAGGAATCTGACTCAAATAAGGACTTGAGAAATGAGTCCCTCACTTATCCATGGTCAAATTGCTCATGAGGTATGATGCGGTTCTCTGAGTCTGGTAGGGGTCTTTTCTCCCATGGCCATTTGGACCTTAGCCAAGTCAAGTGATGTTCCATCATAATCCCATTATCCTATGAAAAATAGTTTCCATGTATTGTGACATGTCATTAAGCACCTGCCCACTGGCTTAAGGACCAATACATCTTTTTCTGGCAAACTAAAAATAACATAAAATCAGAAAAATAACATATTTCAGAAATATCAACTGAATATCTTTTTTCTTCTAACTTACTGGTGAATCTTTGCTCTTGCTCTATTCATGAAACCATCTAAATATAGATCAGCAATGTGTCAGGTAAGAAATCTTTTTCCTTGCCAACTGTAAAGAATGACTTTGACATGCTGACCGCTTACTGACAATAACCTGAGGTCTTGCTAGAAAGAAACTAATTTCAGCATCATGATTCCTGAATATACTCAAGTCACTCTTGAAGGGCAGTTTTCCTGAGACAGTACAGGGGAGAGCACCTGGGTACAGAGCACAAGTGTCTCACACTCTGCCACCCACACACAGACGGGAAGGGAAGTCTCCCCACACTGGCCAGGAGCTTGCAGTGATGATAGTGGTGCAGAAATAGGGCATCAAGATATCACATTGGGGTATTTTCCTTATTTCCAGATATTGAGGGCCCTGTAAGCAGGGAGGAAAGTGAATGAAGAAAAGGCCCAGTAGCAGGCCTTGTTTTATGTTAAGGAGGCATAGTGGTTCATGTGTTAAGGCTACCATTTAGTAGCCATGTAACCTCGGGATAGTAACTTAGCTTTCAGACCTTCAGAGCTTCACTCTCTCATCTGTGGTTAGGAATAACAGCAGCTACTTTATGAGGTTGTGAAAATTAAATCAGACAAAATACACAGCCCTTCAAGCAATACTTGCATAGAGTTAGCCCTCAATAATTATTTACCACTAGCTATTAAATATGGAACGTGATCAAGCACAGAGAAGGCACTAACACAAAAATAAATGTTATAAGAAAAAGACACAGAGAGGCCTGGCACAGCTACAGAGAATGGCTTGATGTTTTTCTGTGATTCTCTGAACCTGATCATTTGGAACATGTAAATCTTTAGTGGTCATTCTAGTCAGGGCTTGGTTATTCAAAGGAATTCACAAATCATCATTTGTGGGTAGAATTCAGAAAATAGGAGCCTTATCTACTTGTTTTCCTGAGCCCAACTGAAAGACCACTCCTAAAAGTAAGAGTGTTTTAAAGGTCCTTAAAATGGCTTCTAAATGCCCAAGTGAGCAAGGGGATAAACAGGAAATTCTAATATAAGTCTATCATGTTTAAATGTTTAACTTGCAATAACATGGAGTTGCGTAGAAACGTTTTCAACCTATGCAGCAGAACTCATGCTGGAAGACCACAGCTAGATGAGACCTGGGTGAGACCCAGCAGGTCATCTAACCCAGACCCTCTCTCTCTGCCTGAGGGCAACAGAGAGGAAGCGACCACCTCCAGGCAGCCTGTGGCAGCTGGCTCTCCCAGTCCTGGCTTTTTTTCACGGCACCATCCTGACTTGTTTTCCAAATTAACAATGAATGAATGACTACAGGCAAAATGTCCGTCTATCTTGACGGAAATTTCAGTGAGAATTTTGAATCTGCAATTTCAAAAGTCAAATACTAACACAAGTTCTTTTTAAGTAGTACCATCTCCAAAATGCTGGCTCTCAGCATCTACATCACACACACACACACTCACACAAATTTTGTTCCATGTGCAAAGGTTATTTCAAAGGTAAATTCAAAGTTATACTAATTATAGTAAATGTCCCTAGAATATATGATTTAATTTCTAACTATTATACATTAATTAAGGAAATATAAATAGGAAAAAACTTACCTCGAAAATTTCAAAGCCATAAATGTCCAAAACACCCATGACCTTCTTTCTCACTTTTGTTTGTGCCTTAAAAAAGTTTCAAATTGATGGGTTAAAGTAGGCATGAAATATAATGCTAAAAGCATACCAAGGAACTTAGGACATATACTACAAGTTAGCTGTGTTTCATAACTAGGAAAATAAGTGTAATCTAGAAATATAGGTTGTTTTTTTTTAACATGTGAGATAGAATATTGGTATGGATCTTCCAAAAATTTTAATAATAGAATGTCTTATTTAAAGAAGGCATTAGTGATGCTTAATTATACAAAAAGGAAAAAAAATCACTGAATCTTATAACAGGTAGGGTCATTCAAAATCACTAGTCTAATAATCCTCATTTTGTTGAAGAACTTGTCAGTAGTAGAGAGGTCAGAAGACCTCTTCAGCCAAGTGTGTACAACTAGTTGGTCGATGAGCCACACCAACACCTGGGGTACTAACTCTCAGAGCCATTCTGCAAAGACCATGAGACTATTCACCAGGGAGATTTCTGTAACATGCCAGGCACTATCTTCTTCTTAGATAGAAGCCCTGAAAGATTGCAACACTATGCAAGGTAAATTTCTTAAATTTGCTCTCTTCAAAGAACAATTTTCGTAAGTGGGAATCAGTGATCTGATAATAAAATTAAAATACTGCTCTTGTTTAAACTCTAAATACCATTTATTACAACTGACTTGTTTAGTTACAAGATTCAGTACCTTAATGCTTTCATTGATTCGATTTACCAGCCATGAAAACAATCTGCTGTAGAGGTTTTTAGCCAGAGCATCACGAGCATAATAAGCCTATAAAAAAGGAAAAGAAAAATTCAACACCCACAATTACCACAATACTCAATTTCAGTAAAATTATGAAGATTTTTGAAAAATATTTAAAGCTTGTTTATTTCGAATTTCTTTTCAAAACCAATTCTATTAGACTCTGGGTGAACAGTCAAGCCACTACAAGAATTAGGCAAATTATTTATACCCAGTTATTATGCTCTTTTGCATCCCCGGAAACTAATCAGCAATACAGTGAAAGCTTTCTCCTCAAAGATATTCATCTCAGTGTCACACAACAGAGAACAGAGAAAAATCAGAGGCAATTTAGAGGTTCAACAACAGGAGAGCAATAAAGTAAATAAATAAATACCCACTGAAAGGGAAGGAATATGGTCACCCTATGACGATCATTATGAAAGTAGGTGATGAAATGGAAAATGCTTATGTTTTGCAAAAACAAAAAGGTGTATATTTAATACAATGGCAAACTTTTTTTTTTAACCCCTACACACAGGAAACTCTAGGATGTATGTTAAAATGGCTTTGACTGATGGGATCTGTAAATTTTTGTTTCTTCACTCAACCTTTTGAGCATTTCTAAAACTCTTGTGTGATGAGAAGTATAACAATACATTGTATGATAAAAATAAAACCCTTTTATTTGTCTATCTGTTTATTTGAGAGCTAGTCAGAGCTACTTACCAAAGAAGAGGCAGAAGATACATGTCTCTCTGACCCTGACTTACCACCCACAGGCCAAAGAAAGTTAGGTTTGGTGGAGAGAACCTAACAGCCCGTAAATGTACCGAGTGCCACGGGCAGGCAGGGGATGGGCGCTAAGGAAGTGTGCGCTGCCAGTGCTTCGGGGGGGCCTGGAGAGGGCGTCAGCAGCCCCGAGAGAGCGAGCTAGAGGTCTGGCTGTGGCTCTCAGCACTCTGGCCACATGTGTGTATTTCGTTGCTTAGATGTAGAAAGTTGGGTATTACTGCTAAAATAAACCATTACATTTTTCTCTTACAAAGAACACAATTCATGGATTATATGGAAATCCTTTTTCCACATCTCTTCCTAACTGAAGTGTACCAAATTTAATAACAGTCACTTCCCTGGCAATACCTTGCAGCCAAAAAGAGAGCACCTTTTCCCTTCATCTTACATTTCTGTGCTGATCCCAAACTGTTCTCCCTAAATCTCAGGCAGCTACTCCAATGAGGGTTAGAAAATCCACCTAGAAGTGAGCAAAAAATAAAACCCAACTGTACAATGCTGTCTTGGGCAGGAGAAGGTGGGTAATGAATGATTCCATAGCAAAAAATGCATGTAAAAGGCTGAAACAGAGAAAGAAGCCTAATTTAGGTGAATAGCCTTTCTCAAATCCCTTCCTAGTTTTCACATTCTTAAAATAGGTGACTTAAGTGCCTAGAATAGTGCCTGGCACACAGTACGTCTATAGATTTACTTATATTATGATTTTTGAAGTATCCTTTTCCTTTAGTACTATACCTCATGAGCCTATATGATTCTTTCTTAATCCTTTCCCCCTTTCTTCTTGTAAATTCCAGTTCTCAAAACACACATAATCTTATTACATTTTTGTAAATGTAAAGCATTATGTATCTGTAAACAGACCCTCCTTCGTTGTAATGTCACCCAGTGCTTTTAGTTGTTATGATACCTGCTTCCAACAAACCACCATTTCAATATGCAGTTCTAGTAACAGTGACACCTTAAACTCATGAACTGCTTTGTATTTTTGAAAGTGCACATTGTCAATATTAATCATCTTTGCTTCCTTTAAACAAATATTTATCCCAGGAATCTCAAACTCAAAAGCTTCCAGGCACTGTATGGGAAGTAGTGGAATCTACAGGGGCTGGAGGACTCATTCCAAATTCAAAATTTAAAAAGCAAGCAAGCAAACAAAACTAAACAAATAAAATACGTCTATCAAATAAAATACTACTTCCATCAAATAAAATACGTCTATGAGCTATCTTTGGCCCCAGGCACTCAAAATTTGCTTACCTCTGACTTCTTGTGTCTGATTCACACCACCTTACCTTCACAATAATATCCTCTGAAGTAAGGGGAGGAATGTTTACTCCCATTCAAGGCTCACTAACAAGTTGGGAATGACACCCAGTGCATTGATTCACCATCTCACATTCAAAGCACAATATGAAAAGACTATGCATTTCTGCAGCTGTGTAAAGCTCAGTAAGAGAAGTCCCAGGCAGAATCTGCGTCAGAGATGACTGGTATCCAATGTGGCCCGGGACAGTACATGGAGGGACACACAGATATGCATGGCTGTGGGGCCCCAGCCTCTAGGAGCTTAAGGTAGTGTAGGGGAGATAAAACCAATATGAACAAAGCAACCAGAAGGCAGGTGTCAAACTGCAGAGAAAAAGGAATTCAGAGAAGGGAGAACCCAGGGGCTTATATGATTAAGGATCAAGGAATTACACCTGGATTGGGTGTGATTAGATGGGCCACTGAAACGGGCAGAAGGAGTTAGCAATAACAGGGTTGTATGAGGCAGGCAAAGGCAACAGGTAAAAATAAGTATGACATTTAAGGAACTAGTAGGGAATAAACTGAAGTAAGCCGTGTAGGATCAAATTACAGAGGTGCTTGGAAAGCCAACAAGAATATGTGGTGGAGCTGAATGATAACTCTAAAGTTCCTATTATTTCATCACTAGTCAGTATATCTGGAGATCTAAATGCCTTGGGGAAAATGAGACATGAGACCATAAAGATGATAATTGTGCCCAAGAATTGAAGCTATGAGGAAAAGTTAATGAAACAAATCACCTCTCACTGGAATCAAAACCTTCTAGGCAATAAGATCAGTAGAGACAAATACCTTAACCCTGCATTATAAAAAAAGAAAAAGAAAAAGAAAAAGAAAAAAAAACTTGAATAAGGAGCTGAATAATTGGGAATCTCAAGCCAAATTCTTTGATGTCAAAGGTTAAAAGAGTGTGGAAAAGTTTTACTCAGTGATGCAAGATGACTCAAGTTTATGGAGTAGGAGGCACGGGCCTGGTTTCTAGAGAAGATGGCTACAAGGCAAGACTAAAACACAGTAAAACAGACTGAAATACACCCACAAATATATTCCACATGTATCTATCTATCTATCTATCTATCTATCTATCTATCTATCTATCTATCTATCTATATGGATATCCTAAAGGGCCTTCTTAATCAACAGGCGTTTTCTCATTGCATCACTGTATACAGGCCAACCCCACTGTGGCTCCTGAGAATGTCTAAACCCAGTGTAACCGTCCACACAGTGGTTCTCAAACATGGGCCCTGAACCAGCAGTTATCTCTGAACTTCTTGGAAATGCAATCTCTTCAGTCCTACCCCAGACCTACTGAACCAAGCACTCTGGAACACGGTCTGCAAACTGTGTTTAACAAACATCAAAGTGATTCTGACACACACTCAGGTTTTAGAACTGCTGCTGTAGACACTCCACTCTATGTGACTCCAAGAGACTCACCATTCTGGCCATACTCCTTTGAATCCTTTTTGCATATCTGAGGCTGTGGCCAAGCTTGATCAACCCTTTTCCTGACATGTACTCCAAACCTGGCATTTTACACCATTTTCTTTTTAAAGTGCTCTTTCACCCATTCTTTATACACATAACTCTTCAGGACTGGCTAAGAAACCATCTTCTCCATAAAGTCTTCCTTAATCCCTTATTACCTGGGGGCTGTGCTGAGCAGGCTCTCAACCAATTTTTCTTGACTAAGTCTGTCACTCACCAGCTGACTTTGAATTAGTAAGGTGGCCTGGGATGGGCATGCCAGCAGAAGTAGTAATTTAGGAAGGACACACAACAGTTACAGCTAGAAAGGATTATTACAAACCTAATTTACATTTAAAAAGTTAGTATTTTTCATGGCCAAATGGTTCACCTAAAATAAGAAACTCAATGATGAAAGAAAGCTGAAGACATGTAGGCACTCTCGGGTTAGTAGAAAAGCCTCGTTCAGGGCAGCTGAGAGTAAGCTAAATCCACCCTACTGCTGTGTAGCTGCACAAGGCCACTTGAAAGGAGGATGAGAACACAGTTGGATAAGGAAGGTCCAAGTGGGACAGTCCTGAATCATCCATTTAGTTCCAGCCCAGATCAGCGCTGACTGATGGGAAAAGGTCTGTGCCACAGAACAAAGGGTTTATACTGAAGAGGCCCCAAGGCCTAGATACACACACACGCATGCATCCTCCATGCATCCACCCGTTCAGCTGGAACCAAAGGAGAGAAATAAGCTCAGATTTGTGTCTTAGAAAGACTTCACGAAGCTCAGTGTGGAGGATGGAGTGGGTACAATAAGGAGGGAGGCCACTTCAGCCATTTGACTACAAGCTGTCTTATCCTACCGTCTTCTTGAAATCAATAAACAGCAATGCCGTTTTCCGTTTGCTTGGGCAACAAATGTTGAATTCATGCTTGACTCCTTTCTCTCATATCATGTATAAAGCCATCATCTTGTTGCCTGTACCTTCAAAATATATCCAGATGTGACCACCTCTCACTGCCCTGCTGCCCCCTAGTTCAAACCATCTTCATCCCTGGGTTGGTGCCCAGCCCCTCGCAGCTCCCCTCTGCTATCAACTATGAACTGAATGTTTCTATCCCCCTAAGATACGGATGCTAAAGCTCCAGTCCCCAGTGTGATGGTACTTGGAGCTGGGCCTTTAGAAGACAATTAGGTTTTAGATGAGGTCTTAAGGGTGGAGTTCCTGTGAGGGGCTGGTCCCTTTGTGAAAGGATGAAGATAGCAGGGAGCAGGCAGGTGTGTGCTTTCTCTCAGGCTCTCTTGCTAGCTTGCTTGCTCTCTTTCCCTCTCTCTGCCATGTAAAGAAGATACAGCAAGGAGGTGGCCACATGTAAGCCCAGAAGAGGGCCCTCACCGAGAACCCGCCGTGCTAGCACCCTGATCTCAGACTTCCAGCCTCCAGAACTGTGAGAAACAAGTATTTTAAGTCCCCAGTCTATGGCATTGTTATAGTGGCCCAAATGGACTAAGACACCCTGATTTCACTCCCTCTTCCCTACACTCTACTCTCCATACTGCAACCAGGATGACCCTTTGAAATAGAAGGCTGCCAACCCACTCACACTCAAAACTCTTCAGTTATTTCCCACCTTACTCAGACCCAAATGCCCACCCCCCAGCACCATGGATCTGCCTTCCATGGCTCCAGTTTTCCTTTGTCCACTGTCAGTTTGCTATACAAATAATTTTACTTAGTAGATACACTGGCTATTGTCTGGCTCCTCCTGCCATAATTTTAAGTTCCAGCAGGGCAGGGACCTTTATCCGTTTAGTTTACTGTTATGCCCTCAGTGCCTAGAATGAGACCTGGAATACAGGATGACTGTGAAGATAATAGCCCGCAAAATAAAATTTTGTTTCCACTTATATAAAATTATCACAGACTTTTCAAAGACTCGCTTCTGGACACTGCATTTCACCTACCTGAGCCACGTTCAGTGTAGTAGAAACTTTCTCTTGCTTGGCCTCGACTGTTCGGAAACTGAAAGCCCGTTCTAGAACCGACTGATCGATGCTGGTCAGCTCACAAATTTCTTTTAACTCTGTTGGGAGGATTGGACACAAAAGGTGACTGCGTATGTGCTGCTAGTTATCATTTTCAAGGCTTGCAGTGTTCAGGCTGAATCACATTCCAACAGAACAGTATGAAATGCAGAAATCAAAAGACTTAAAACTTGGCTGTAATTATGTTTCTGCACAGTTTCACTACAAAGCTTTCTCAAACCAACAGAAAGCAGAAGTTTTTCTTTCTTTCTTAGATAAAAATTGGTTTTATCTAATTTTTCTAGTTTTTTCTAGTTTTCTAGTTTTTTCTAGTTTTATCTAATTTATCCAAGTTTTCTAGAAAAGGTGACTCTCCAGTGACTTACCATTTTTGTCTTTGATTTTGCTTTCATCTAAACCATTGACTCGCGATTCGGGCTTGAACTCGATGTTCCCCAGTTTCAACACTGCTGCCACCACCTCCAAGACAGACTCGGCCTCGTGATCCATAAACCCAACGATCTGCATGGCATTCTGAGGGGGAAAAGCACCTGTTTTCTTTATGTAGTTCTTTACTGTTTTTTTTTTAATGAACCATATAACAGACTTATTTCTGAAAAACAAAACAAAACAACAACAAAAAAAAGTGTCCCAGAATAAACTTTCCAGACAGCAAACCTATGAACAGACCTGATGTAGCACCAATGTGGGATCATGACTTGTTCAGTGGTTTCAAGGAGCCCTCGGGTACCTCTCCTGCTGCAGCAAAGAGGGCCATTCAAAGAGGAAGACAGAAGGGGAGGCTAAGAGCTGAGCCTTCGGTTCCTACCCTCTCTTCAAACACAGCTCAGTGTGTGTGTGCGTGTGTGTACATGGGCAAACATGCACGTATCTTATTTTACACTGAGGTTCTGCTGTAAGAAACAAAACCAAACAAAAAGCTTTCATAACCCTCTACATGGAAACCTCCTTATTTATTTACTTATGAGAAAAAATGTGATTTGCAAAGGTGAAGTCTCTGATTCAAGGCACTACTGGGTAACAAGGAACATGCAGTCATAAATTTTTATTACGTGCTAATGATTTGTCAGGAAACGTAGGTACAGACTAGTCTTCAACTCAAGTCTTAAAATCATGTCCACGTATCAACAGGCTTCCCCCGTGAGGATACATACACAGTTTTTTAAAAATGACATACTCATTGACTAAATGAGTAAAAATGACATACAAAATGACTAAAGAAATGCTTTCTTTTTGAGAATAACTCAGCTCATTCATTCATTCATTCATTCATTCATGACTAGGCTACCTAGCAATGTGAGTAATTTAAGTTTTTTGTCATGGAAAGTTTCATGCATATACAAAAGAAAAAAGAGTAGAACAAAGAACTCCAAGTCATTTTCACTCCCCCTCAAAGATTAACCAATGCCAATATTATTTTATCTGTAATCCAACCTACCCCTCCCCACTACCACTACCATAGCCATCACATTGGAAATAAATTAGTTACCACATCACATCCTAATAGAGTAATTTTCAAAGTGCCACATAAACATAGAATATAAGACATTATTTAAATAATTTCTTCTCTAATGAACATGAAAGCTAATCATTCTGATGTATACATGATTTTTCTAAAACTGAATAAAAACATGATTTTCTGTCTCAAAAATGGTTTTGCTTTAACATGTTCCTAGGATAGTTTTCACAGCTAGAAGTTAACTACTGAACTATGGCTACAAAAATATTTGGAATTTAAATATAACATTAAAAGAGTTAAGATAATATAAAAAAAGTTACTTTTGGTCAACAGTAAAATCACATATTTTTATTAAGCATGGCCTTCACACTTACTATAGGACATCTGAGCTAGTAAAATAATAAAACTAACATGAATACAACAAATTTTTGTATAATTCTCAAGCCTTAGGAAGCATAAGTTATACTTTAAAAAAAACTCAGAATTGTTACCAATTCCCACTAAGAAGTATAGTGTTACCCATTTTAAAGAGTAATAAAAAGATTATATCTTACCCTAACAGTTCTGAAATTTGCTGCATCGTCCACTCCATTAACTGTGGCAGAGTCCAAACTCAGGTAGTTGTATTTGCTGAAATCCCGCTCGAGTTTCAGTTTATCTATTGAATCACACATACAAGTTCATAGAAACTTCAATAAATCTAATCATTTTTAATATCTCATTTTTTAAATCCTTCAGATAAAGTGACTTTCATATTATATAGTGAATTAACAAAAATTGATGTCTAAATATCAGTAATAGCATTTTTCTAAAATCACTGTTAACACTGTTGTACATATTTCAAACTCTGTTTTTTTACATTTACTCTTATTTGGTAAGGCCCTTTCCATATTTTTGTAATGTAAAATATCTTCGATGTACTATTTCATTGTAACATATGATGTCTGCCTAGTGATTCCCCTGCCATTGGACATTTGAGTTGTCTCCAGTTTTAATAACAAATACAGGGCAGTGATAAATGTCTTCATACAGAATGTTTTTTGAATTCATTTGAATTATAGCTTTGGGATAAATTCCAAAAAAGGTGTGTGTAAGTGCTGGGCCCAGATGATTTTACAACTGATTTTGAATTGCCAATAGTCCCCCAGGACGAAAGGGTCACTTGGGTGCCAACCGCAAGCTCTAAGGAGACCAATGCCTGCAGATAAACTCTCAGAGATAAACTCTGCTGGCTTTATCCTTTTAAATAACTTTTGCTAATGTATGTATACTGAGTACTTCAGGGCTGTTTTAATTTACACTTTTGATTATTAGTAGGCATGATTTTTTTCACAAGTGTTGCTGACTTCCCATAGCTCTTCTTGTTAGAAAAATTTGTTCATGACTTTTCCTCACTTAGCTCTTATTGGCAACTGGATACTGTCCTGATGGGCTTAATTCTCTGAAATATCCAAGGGTCAGATTTTTAACATCTGTGTATAACTTACAAATGTCTCCTTACTATTTTTAAACTTTCACTGAGTAATTTGTTCTTTTTATAATTATATTCATCTACAGTTCCCTTCTAATTTCCTCTCCCTAGGGGAATATTTTTCTTTTCTCTTAAACATTTATGATTAGCCCCCTCCCCCATGTTAGCTCTCCACTGTCAACCGTTGGAGACACGCAGCATTGTTGTCTGGTGAAGAACGGGGATAGTACCAAACAAACGCTGGGATGTGATAGAAGCAAACGCACCGTGTTCTTCACTTCAACTGTGGAAAACTTTTAGGAAGGAAGGGTAAAGGCATATGGGATACTCTGAAACAATTTCCTTTGGAAATGATGTGACACTAAAAATTAAAACACAGAAACATAGACATACCGAGGAGCTCTTCAGAGGCACCAGAGAGCAGCTGATAAAACACATGGAAGTTTCTTTCACCTCTTGGCTGCTTAACAACTCTAGACTTCTCTAAAAGATCTAAAGAGCAAGAGAATCAAATCATAGTATAATACTAATTTTGCTTTGAAATCCAGCATGGGTCTCCTCCCCCTCTTTATCGATTTCTGTTTTGTATTAAAAAAATAGTAACAGAAGCTATATTTTTAGTTCTACTTTCAGGAAGAAGCCTAACTCAAACAAATTACCAAATTAAACAGACCAGGTTCTTTTAAAACAACAGTGAATATCCAAAATAAGTCAAACAATACATTCAACAAGCTGATTAAAGACAAAAGAATTTTTATAGGAATACTCTCTTGGTTTTATGTGATTTAGGATGTTTAGTTCTACAAAAGGTAGGTACCATTATAAATCTAAGTAATGGAATTCAACCATCTAGTTACAAAACCACTTAGTGATTATAATGATAAAAAGTAAGTTAACATTTTGAGATCTCATTACATGCTAAGTGCTTTATAGACATTATCTCAGTGAATTCCCCCAACCATTTTATGAAGTATTATTTAATGGATGAAAAAAGTGATGGTCCAAAAGTTTAAGTAAGATTTGAAATATGACCATCTGACCAAGTGCAGACCCCATCTTGTAACCACATGCCCTGCTACCTGGGACAAAAGAACCAGATTTTCTTGATATCTTGAAGTATTAAGAGAATGAAATGTAGTTCTCATTCACTGGAATTCAGTGTTATGTAACAGAATACTCTCATTGATTCCAGATAATTTTTCATCCTGCAAATGTGATGTCTCAGTAAGTTTTTAAACTCTCATCCAGAAATGAAGGAAGGAAGGAAGCGAACCAGAGAAGAGCCATCGGCCACACACCAGAGATGGGGAAATACAGCAGCAGGGAACACTCCTGCCTGGAGACCTGATTGTCACTGACTAGTGACATAAAAGAGACTCTGGATTCTATGGGCAAAGGCCAATTTTAATTATAAAATTCCGAATCAGTGATCCCATTATTGAGCACTAATTCTAGAGAACACACACATTTTATTTCCAATCGGGTTGAAATCTAAACATTATCAAACAAGTAAGGGAGAGAGTGATGTGCAATGTCTCTGGGAAAGGCCACTGAACTGCTTATTTGTATTTCTGGAATCCACACCAGCATGTGAGGAGGAGCCTAGATAGAGTTAAAGAGTGTAGATTGATGAATAACAAGCCCTAAATGCTCCAAACACATGAGGTCATTTACAAGAATGAGGAGATGGGTCACAAGATCATAAAATTAAGTTGTCTACAAAGAGAACAAAAATATGTAAATACCAAACATTAGGAACAGGATGCTGTAGAGTTTCATTTTCAGCTCCAGCTCTCATTTGATTTGGATGACTGCCCATGCCCTCAAATCACAAAGACTTCATATTTACCAAAAAGAAAGAAGACAGAAATTGAAAAGCAAACAAGTAAGAAAAAATGTAGAGAAGAAAGGTCTATGTAGTATTCATCATCTCTAAGGACTGAAGATTCCCATCAATAAATCAGTAAATACTGACATACAGAGCAGAAGACAGACTGAACAGATAAGGATACAAATGCAGTACGATTGTACTTATTTATCATGGGACCGAGCTCCTGGGGTCTTAAGAGTACTAGCATAGGTTCAGAAGAAAGAACCCACAGGTTCTTCGTTGAGAAGCTAATCCTTATAGGAAATTTCTCAAGTCTGGAAGAAAGTAACTCAACTACATGAAAAATATAAACAAATGCTATAGTTTACTTCATCTGTTCATGCACAAATTCATTCCATCAACTCACTTATTGCTCACCCACTATGGGCCAGGAGCTATTTGGGAACAAGCCCAGCCATGACTGCAAACACCAAGACCTTCTTCCTCTTGGTCTGCAAGTCACACATGCTCCCAATTACCCGTACCACCCAAACCAAAAGCAGCTCTTTCCAAGGCAGGACTGGCAAGACCCTTAAAGAGAACAGGAGGTAGGGATAGGGAAGGCAGAATGACCATATGTCCTACACCTGTCAAAGCCCACAGACCCCAGGCTCTTCCCATGACACTGAGAATCCTGCAAAACTTTGTAAGCATTAACAGCCTGCTGCCCTCTCACCTCACAGGGTCACCTTAATGATGACAATTATTGGGTGGCGCTTACCCAGTCACATTCTAATAAGCAAATTGTGGTACTTCAAGGCATGAAATAATACCTTTAAAGCATGTAAGAGCCACACTGTGCAACACACTGGCCAGCCTCATCCACTTTTTGAATAAATGTCATAGACAATGGAGAGAAACAGCAATGGCTATAAAATTCAGCAGAGAGCAGCCACCAAGTTAAATAATCCTCATGTGTGAACAGCGTGGAATAGAATGTTGACCAATGTTGACTCCCACCACACATGCTGACGAGAGTGACTGCTGTCATATTCAAATATGAAACATAATATGATGTGTGTTTAAAAGGAAAGGTGCAACGGGGAAGCAGAAGGGGAACTTCCACTGACCTCCCATCACGCATTCAGTGCTTTTCTTTCATTATCATATTGAACCCTGAACACCTCCCCTGAGGTTGGTTCTATGACCCCTATTTTATAGATGAGAAAATGAAGCTCATACCACATTGTTACTAAGTGATAGAGCACAAATTCAAAGCTTCAAGTGACTAAGGTATCATGCTTACATTCTTTATAATTTTCCAGCAAAAAAAAAAGGAAAACCCATAGACATTGGGAAAGACTGTACTTTACAAAAAATATATGACTTCACCTAAGCAACTCAATCACAAAATGAGGAACCTTTTATTACAAAACAGTTGAAGGCTTTACCACCTATAATGCTTATAGTCTATTACTCCAGAGACCCCTATTTCTTTATGACTTTTCTTGTAAGTTACAAGCTTCTAGGTAGAAAAGTATCATGGAAAATGTTCACCTAAAAATAATTTACTAATACTTAAAAGCACTCCCTACTCAACTTTTTTTAATGTGCATGCACCAGCATAACAGTACAAAGCCGTTTCAAATAATTACTCACATATAGAACGTAAATTCAATTCACTATAATGATGTGCCACCTGACCATTTTAATTTACTGAAATGTGCCCCTGAATTAATTCAAAGCAAAACACTGGCACAGCCTTCTCTTCTGCTTTAGACCAAGCACCTGTTAATAAGATTCAGTAAAGAGGAGTACAGTCCATTAAATTAAATATTTAGTAGAGAAGAGAACAAAAGAGTCTCCATATATTTCAATGTAGGTACAGTTCCCCATCAAGATATAAATGTAAGCTCACCTTAAATTTGATTTAAATTTAAGTTTTAAGGGAAGAGATAAACCTATTAAGCCATTCTAAAGGGGAAAATCAATAGGAAGGGACAGATGAAATCCAGAATTAGAACTTCTCCACCTACTCCGCCATGCCTCTGCCACTTGACTACTAGCAGAACCAGGCCATCATTTAGGGACTTCTTAATTTTGACTAGTTACCAGCTGGTCCACAGCATGTCCATGTGTGCATGCATGTCATACGCAACCTCCCCACAAGATAACGAAAGAAGTAAATGTCCAAGCTTAGAGATGCTGGAGAAGGACACCTTTTAATAGGCAAAGAAACAAACAGGAGAACAAGTAGTGGTTGTGAAGAAGAAAAAAATACATTAGTGTGGAAAATAACTGATAAAAGACTGAAGAGTATGATCAGTTTCTTTATCTTTTGAGTGATCTCCTTTCTGAAAAAAAAAGAAATGGTTTTGACTAAGGCTTACGGAAGAATCAGCTTTGTTTTAGTTTTGCAGTAAGGCCAGAATGACAAGGACTGTCCGTAATACACAACACTGACTAAGCCCCAGAGACCCCATGCCCCTCACCACTGCTCGGAGACAAACATGAAAAAAGAGTTTGAGTGGCATTTAGGCTCTTCTGATCAATGTACGCCCTTTCATTAAAGCAAAATGATACACTTAACAATAATTACAGATCTGCAATCCAACTAACTACAATGTCTCTCTCTTTTGTCTCTTTTGTCTTGGATAACTATCCCTAAAGAAAAAGTGTCAAATAACCAGTGAGTTACTGGGCATACTTTCAATGGAAAACTGACTATGAACTCACATTTGTTCGTATGTTGGGGTACATATTCTAAATCCAACTCTACACTTTTTCTGGAAACAGACAATATAACCCTCAAGACTGACAATCAGGAAGTTCCACTAATGACAAATTTTCAAGCCAAAAGGTGCATTATAGTAAAAGAAAGTAAATGTGAATGGTCACCACAGAGTCCTTCTCAGCCTAGGTCTCACTCAGATCTCCAGCTATCTGCAGGTCATGGGCTTTGAGAGATCTAAAACACCTGGCACGCTATGACATTACAGTTTTTCCCCTGCCTCCACTTCCAAAAGCAAACCTTTACTTTTTAAGAAATCAGCTGAAAGTTTCACTCAACATTCAGTCACCTGAGGTTGTAAAATAAGCACTGAAGCCACATGCTATGTGACAAGCTGGGTAGGGTTCCCAGGGTCTGCATGTGAAAAACTAACTTGGGCTTTAACACACTAAGAAAACCTGGGTTATTATCTACATAACCAATGACTACTTTTTATTAGGTTCTGGTTACCTAGATGTATGTATTTTCATAACAAACTTTTTTCTAATACAAATTTAATGTTTATCTAATAACTGAATACTTATTCATAAATGCATTTATTTGAATCTAAAATTCCATGCCCAACCCTGAAACAAAATTAATGGAATATCTAGTCCATAATATCTTATTACTGGACAAACCACCCTAATTAATTTACATATACTTGAACATCTGGCTCCTTCCATATTTGTATATAATCTTGTTTCATGATAAAAAGCCTTTTTTCTTTTGTAAAAGAAAAAACACCAAAGTAAAGTCAAGACAACGGAAAAGTACCTACTTTTCTATAAAGCCATCCATTACAGAGTAACAGAACTGCTCTTTGAAATTTGTTTTATTGCTATAGAGACTTCACAACCCACAGCTGATCACTGCTGCCTTCTTCAGGAGCTTCAGAATGAAAATGTTAAAAAATCCCAGACTTGTACTACAAACTAGATAATATACTGTTTCAGTTTTTGACCCTGAAGAAGACACATTAAAAACAGACAGTTTACTGCTGAGGATACCAGCTACTGAGAACTGACTCATGGACAGGTAATCTCCAATTTCATCTCAATATATGTATTTTCAGAAACAAAGCAGACCAGAGTTCCTTTCGGAAGTGCTATAACAGGCAGTTTCCCTCCTGATTTGACTTATCATCAATGGTAACAAGGATATCACATAAAAAGAATAAAGCTATAATCTCAAACCATTTAAAAGAGTAAAACGTTATTCCATATTCCAAGCATGAATACACCACACATATAGATTAAACAACATGCCATGAAGTAGATCATCAGCACAGAAAACTATAGGCCAACTGTATCACAAATTCAAAAGAAATGTAAAAGAACAGGAATTCAGTGATTCATTCCACACCCTCATCTTCTCTGTGGGCAGGGTGAATGTTTCTTCCTGCTTTAGGATTCCAAGTGGGAGGATCTCCCTAGACTAACTCCCTTGCCCCTCGCAGCCCCTTACTCACTCCTCCCATTGGCAGGAGGAAGGATTTCTCTGAGTAGCGAGGTCTGGAGAAGGAAACGGTCATGCACATTCAGCTCAGCCCGCCCATGCCTCACACTGTGCACATGTTCAGCTCCATGCCCCAGGGCTGTGAGACAGGCAGGCTGACACAAGGAGAGGCCATGCTTGCCTAGCTGCCGGACCACCAAAGCTACCAGCACACCCATTGGGTAGTAAACCAAAAACTGCTTTCTTCAACTTTGCCTCTAACAGTAATAGAGCTGCTGCCTCTCCAGCTTGATTCCTGTGCCTGTTTCCTATGTGTTTCCAAACTGGGTGGGGGAAAGGATATTATCTATTACACTTTTATATCAGTTAGTTTTCGTTGTATTAAAGCTTGGCAGCTTAGAACAATACCATGTATTAGCTAGAGTCTGAGAGTCACCTTTGTAGTTCTGGTCTGAGCTAGTTGAGCTGATCTCAGCTGGGTTTGCTCATGGGCTGCTGGCCGGTTAGCTGATCTATGCCACCCTCACTCATATGTCTGCTTATTCGTTCCATGAGTCTCAGCACCCAGCAGACCAGTCCAGGTTCATGCACATGGTGATAATGAGACAGTTCCCAAGAGGAGCAGGAGAGGGTAAGCTCCAGTGTGCAACCGATTTACAGGTCTCTGGTTGTGCCTTATCTGCTGATTGTTCCTATGACCAGAATAAAAATGTCATGGCCAAGCTCTGAGTCACTGAGAGAAGAGGGGACTACCCAAGGCTGTGACAGAAGGTGAGGAATTGTGGCCATTTCTGAGAGCACTGTATCAGACTGAGTTGTTTAAAATAATATGGTCACAAATTCTTTGATACTCTTCTCATTGACAGGTGGCATTTACATCCCCCGCCCCTGAAACTGGGCATGTTTGTACCTACTGTGACTTAATAAGGTACAGCAGAAGTGAGGCTGGAGGATTTCCCAGGCTACTTGAGGCTTCCTCCTGGGTCTCTTGGAACACTCCCCATCAGGAGGATCCCTCTTGGAACACTTTCTCTCAGAGCCTACCAGCCATACTGAGAAGCCCAAGCCACATTTAGGGGGCTGCAGTCAGCAGTCCCACTGAGCACAACCACTGGATCATCCCACCCACAAGCCCTGGCATGTGAATGAGAAGGCCTCCAAAGGATCCCAACTTCCACTCATGCAAACCAGCCCCAACCATTTGAGTCTGATGCCCCACGGAACACGGAGACAAGCTAACTCTGCTTCGCCCCATCTGAATTCTTGACCCACTGAATCCAAAAGCACATAAAAGGGCCTCTGTTTTACCCTACTAATTTTGGGGTGGTTTTCTGGGCAATAATAATAACTAAGCCATACAAATGTCAACATTTGCTTTCCTTCATAATTCCCAGGATTATATTATTTCCTTCAAACTGAACACAGAAGGAAGTAACAGATAATGTCTGAATACCAAGAGTTCTGTTGCCTTTCTGGAATTTAGGAAAACTACTTTATAGTTATTAGCATAGACTATTCATATATATAAAATAAAGAAGTCCTGGGGATGTAATGGACAGCATGGCAACTATAGTTAGGGATACTGCACTGCATCCTTGGAAGTCGCTAGGAGTGTAAATGCTAAAAGTTCTCATCACAAGAAAAATAATTCCTTAATTATGTTTTGTGACAGATGTTAACTAGACTTACTGTGGTGATCATTTCACAATATATACAAATATTTAATCATTGTCATATATCTGAAACATGTTTTATGTCAATATCTCTATTTTAAAAATCAGACAAAATTATCCAAGAAAGAAATTACTTGTGCATTTGTGTGATTATTAATTAACTAAACATATATCTATTAGGTGTTACCAACAATTTTTATTGCTGTCATTCAGCAATGAACCAACACACAAACTAAGGCTCTGTCCTTATAGAACAGATACTTTGGCTAGGGGCTAGAGACAGTAAACAAATAAGTATATAATGAAAAAAAGCAAATATGTATTGGGTGCTTACTATGTGCCAGGCACTATTACAAGTGCTTTAGATGTTAGCAAATAATTTATATCGCATTGCAACCCTGAGAGATCAGTACTATTATTATCCCATTTCAAATGTGAAAACATGGGGGCACCAAGAATTAAGTAACTTGTTGTCTTTTTGTTTAGACTTTGGAAACCACATGATACAACAGTAATAGGTACACAAACAGGCTCATGGATATGTCCTAAATAATGAAGCAGAAAAAGGTAGGGTCTGCCCGTATTTAACCAATTCCATACTCATCTCCAGCATTTACTAAGCACCTACTGTGAGTTGGATGTTACAGTAGGTTCTTGAGAAGCTACTATGAATGGGCCTTATCCTTTCAGTTGATTCAGGTACATAAATACTTGAAATCTTAAGGTTTTTTCATAGCATATATATCTCTGTGCTAGTCTTCTTTTAGGAGAAACAATCCCTTAAAACTTGTACCACATTTTCTCTACAGTCTACATTGCTATCAATGCCACAGCTATAAGAAAGTGTCTGTGACTATTAATAAAAGCAGCAGGTTTCCCAAAGTTTCTAGTTCATAACACTAGATCCAAAATCCTCAAATACAAATGTACACATTTTACGAGACCTATAAGCATTAACAAAGTAGGAGAAATATTATCTTACATCAGCCAAACATCTGGACATGCTTCCATATTTTATCTTCTCTACTGAAGCAAACATTTGCCATTTTCTATTTTTCTAACACCTCTCGCGTAATGATACTAACCTCAGGGATGCAGATCTGGCCTTTCAAGTGAATGCCAGACTTCAGTTTTACAGCACACCTCTTTTAGAACAAGGGAGTAAGATAGTGGGCTTCCTTTCAACTTCCTGGGTACACATCTGGCTCAAGTGATCTTGTACTTTTTCTAAGGTAGTAATTATAGCCAACAATGATCTATGGTTTTACTAGGCAGGTGCTGGGAAAGGGGGTAAAATATACTTTCTACAAAATAGCAAATCTCGTCTTTTCTAGACTACAAGAAGCTAACTTGTGGCAGCTTGAAGAGAAGAGTGGGTTTGCCCATTGATGTTCATCCCTTGAAGCCAGCAGACAGCAACTCCCAGTGACCACCATGACTCAATCCTCTCTCCATAGAGGGTGAAATTTCCTGCTCCTACCACTAATGGAGTACTTTCCTTTCCAAAACAAGATACTCTAAAATACCAGGGTGTTCCCACTACCACAAATTTCAATATAATTTCACTGTGGGAACAAATGGTAACAAAGACCATATGAAATCCAGTCATAATGATATATTAATCTTAATTGGAAAAGAACTGAGTGTTTTAATATTTATTCTCCATGGATACTGCAAGAATTAGGCAGCAGAAAGGCATTTCTGTTTGGAACTTAAAACTCCAAAATGTAAAACCTGTTATTTTCTAATACTTTAAACAAAGTGATCCTTAAATATTTTCCTGGAGTTCTCAAAAGTACTATTGATTCAATCATTCCACAATGTTTAGATGTAAGTTCTATAATAAAACCAGGAAACTTAACCTCATTTTTAAAAAATTGTGAATTATTAAACTAAGAGGTAGAGTTAATTTATCTTATAAAAAGTGCTAAAGATTTATGAATATGTTTCACAATAAAAATTAATCATTCAAATGGTGGTCTTAAAATTGAGGCATACCTTTTCCTATCCAGCTCTCATCAGCTACATTGTGAAGGAAGTTTGCCTAACAGGCTTGGCAGGGTTATAATCACTTGCTTTCATTTACATCACATATAGTTTGTATAACTACGTTTGCTTCAGTATTTGACATATAAAACCACTTAACTTAAGTGGTACTATCCTAGCCTATCTTACTTTATATTAAAACTTTCTCCTCAAGACATTTCTTTAATAACTATACATTTCTATAAAAACACTTAATCCCAATGCATGGCATACAAAGTATGTAGTCAGGCAAACTAAAATGGAAAATAAAACTATTTAAAAAGTACAAACAGTATAAATGGCAAGAACCATAGAATTCATCCTAGTGCTTCAAAGATGAGGAAACTCTTGCCCTATAAGGTTTCTCTATGAATTGTGAATTAAAAATTAAGAAAAAAAAGCTGCATAGTTTTCCCAAATTACTTAAAACACTAACTTTCAAATGGCTCTCCTCTGGCTCTAGAGCTCACCAGGAGGGTCTCGGGGGCCACTGGGAATTCAAAGGTTCAGATACTCATCTTCCCTTCAACCAGAGCAGGTCTTAATAGGCTACACAGTTAGGATTAGGCATAAAATGTAATTTGAAGAAGGAATGCCACTGCTGAAACAACTCCAATGACCACTGCTTTGAGTACGGGAACCAATCTATCATTCTCTTCTAATCCAAACCAAGATTTTTTTCATTCTAACAATCCCTATAGCACTCTGGGGTGGTAAGGAGGCCAGGGGCAGTGGGAAGTTCAGTCATGTGTTGCTCAAAAAAAAAAAAAAGGACTCAATAGGATAATCAGAGCCTGGCTCCATTAGGAAGTGCTCAAACTTTGGGTTGTCATCTTAGACTTTCCAAACTAACTACAAAAGCAACAGGAGCAGAGACATCAGGGCAGTGCTGGCCACACCACAGCTCAAAGCACTGAGGACAGGTCCGTATTTATAACAAATACCCACCATTAGGCCCACTTATAAAACTCTGGCCCTGGGGCTGTTAGGCAGGCCTCACCTGACACTGTTCATTTTTTCATCCTTGACAAAGAACATTTCACTTCTATAATCACAAAATCATAACAGAAGGCTAATAAATTTGTTTCTACCTAACAGGTGTATCACATTTCAATTACCTAAATACAGTAAAAGACAAACAAAATTTCTCACAAAACCATCTGAAGTATAGGTCCACTTGTTTTATTGGATGCCACCCAAAAAGTTATTAAGATCAATGATTTACAATTGGCTTTAAATCATAAAATAATTTTGTGAAAGTAAATACTCATTGAACAATCCTTTTTTATTACTGGATTAGCTCAAAGACCTACAGAATGTAAAATATGGTTGGACTAATTCTTTTTTCCTTAGCAGACTTTTAAAACATTTTTCAAACATAAAGACCTTAAGTGATCTTTAAAAAAGACTTCAAAATTGAATTATATTATAAAACAATTCGAAATCATAGTCTAACACATGGTCTGAAACAGTGTAAGAAAAGGAATTTTTTTTTATTTTTTATTAAGGTATTCAAGTCCCCACCCATACCCCAATGCAGTCACTGTCCATCAGTGCAGCAAGTTGCCAGAGATCCACTATTTCCCTTCTCTGTAATACAGTGTAGGAAACATATTCTTATACTTTTTTCTTGAAGTCGCGAGTATCTAAAATATTCTATTATAATGTATGTTTTGCTAATCTGAACTTCTTTAAAAGGATTCAAATAAAATACTCACAGTTACTTATCACTCCTCCCAGTGGATCGCCTTTAAAATCAAATTCAATATCCATATATTTGCCCTGCCAAAGAAACACTTTGTGAGTTTTCAAGTTCCCCTGAAATATTCAGTCAGCCTATCTTCTTAGAGAATAATATATTGTCTTTTATACATTTGTTTAAATGTAACAAAGAAAGACACAGTTTTGGTAACCATGACACAAGACATTCTGGATACATAAATAATTCACACTAAATATCCCATTAGCTCAAAGCTAACTTACCATGTTGCTAATTTAAGAATAGATCTTCTTAGCCAGCATGTGACTTACCACTCCAGATATGTGTTTCACACTTCTGAAGCGTGTGTGTATTCAATTCAAGAATAAAAACTGGAAAAAATTCCTTATATATGCACTAATTGTGAATATAAATTATTTTGTTTTTATAGGCAAAATGTGTTTTAAGCCATGGATAGAAACTGCAAGAATAATGGACAGTGGATAAAAGGGAACACTTAAAGTTCTGTTTTTATATCTGTTCAAACCAAATGCATGATTATATGGTATGACAAACCCAGAATAAAAGATGATGATTGTTACACTCTTTGGCTTTTGATCTAGATTATATAGCAGTATAAAAACCCAGGTTCATATTACACTTTATAGGCTGTATCTTAAACACACAGAAACACAGATGGAGTTTCATATGGTGATTTTTAAAAAACTGGTCTACAATGTCTAGTTAAAGAGTAACAAATATAACAGAAGAACCCTGACAGCTGTTTTTTGTTTGGAAAAGGGTGTGCTGATTTAATAAGTACTCTTTCGTTTATTTCATATTCTACCTTAGTAATAGTCAGATAGATGGCTTGTAAATAATTCTCTCAAAGAATTACTTTAACTCTTTCTATTTCCAAAATAATGGTATGGGAGAAGAAATGTGATCCAATGGTGCTCAGGCAACAATGCAATTTGTGACTTTTGATTAGTTCATGCACGCTCCCTTGCCTTCTCCTTCACTGTTATGGGGCACCTGTCCTTTTCAAGACTTCATTTACTCATTAAGCAAATGTCTATCAAGCATTTCCTAGATACTAAAGTAGACACAAGCGAAAGCAAGGCCCAGTTCCTGTTCTCAAGGTACTCAGAGTCTAGGGGGAATTGAGACAGGTCAACTGGACATCACCATGTATGCAGATGCATCCTACGGTGGGTCATGGTGCCATGCACAGAGAAAAGGGAACACCGTGGGGGCAGGAAGTCTGCCCTCGCTGAAACATGCAGTGTCAAACATTAGGCAGCAAGGAGATGGAAGAGCAGGAAGGAGCAGGCAGGGGATGGTGAGAGATGTTGCAGCACATCATGACATGAAGACATTATCCTGACAGCAGTCATGTCACTAAAGCTTTCTACACAAGGGTGCCTGCCATGGTCAGACTTGCCTGTTTACAAGATCACTCTGGCTAGTGTGCAGTGGACTGAAAAGGAGCAAGACCAGATGAAGCTGATGGGAGGGGGCAGTCATCAGGGCACGGTGGCTTGAAGCAGGAGCAGCAAAAGGGACAAACTGTAAACAGAGCTGAGAGCTACCCAGAGAGTACGTCTACCCTGATCGGACATACAAGGCAAGAGAGGAAGAGTCAAGGATTAAAATGTCCAGGAATGTGGGACAGGCAACTGAGTAAATAGATGCTCTTCCTGATGACCAGGGTCAATGCTGGCGAAACAGCTACCCAGGAGGAGAGAAAAGGTAACTTCACAGTCAAATGTCCGAGGCGGACCATACGAGAGGGGATGATTTGGATGGAAGGTGGTCCCTGGACATAGGAGGCTACAGGATGTAAAGCACAGGTAGGGGATTAGTGCGAGCCAGGAGCTGAGACTCTCCCAGCAGGACAGAGATGTGCATGCAGATAAAGGGACAGGTGAGGCTGGGATGATGTGGAGCAGGAGGATGGGATGATTGCTGTGAACTAGGCATAATGCTATCAGCTGACCGTAACGGATAGGAGATCTGAAGACAGCAGCATAAACACTGGGAGAGGATGGAAAAGGAAGCCAACCAGGGAGGAACCACGGGACAGTGCAGAGAACTCAGGTGAGCCCAGTAAGGGCTCTTCCCCTCCTTTCACAGACCTGCTGGTCTAGCCGTTAACTCTGACAGTCCAAGTTCACACCGGTTTCTCTCCAAGGCTTCCTCACGCTGCACTCGTTTTCCCTGCTCTCCACTCGATTTTGTCACACTTAAATCTTATGGGCCCCTTCAGAACTGTCCCCTGCCCCACATTCCTCCAGCATCTCTATTCTGAATGTCCTGAAAACTTAACCTATACCTTTCCTGGGGAACTTACTATTTTATGTGTGTGTTATCATTGCTTTTAGACATGTCCATTTTTTCTGGCTAGTTTGTAAGCGTCTTAAAAATAAATATTCATTCATCAATGAATATTTTCTGAGTGTCTGCTATGGCGCCAGGCACTGTTCTAAGTACTGGAACCACCAAAGTGAGCAAGAAGAATGAGGTACGTGTTCCCACGGCTCTACTGTCTAAGGCCAATGATCACATAAACAGGGGAAGTGAACACAATTCCAGAGACTGGTGAATGCCTGAAAAAAATAAAAACAGGATGAAGTCACAAAGTCTAAGAAAGTCACCGTGGAAGTGACATTTGATGTGAGACCTCAATGATAAAAGACACCAGCCATGCAGAGATCTAGGGACAGAGCACATCACACAGAAAGACAGCAAGGGCAAAGGCCTAAGGCTGCAAACACGTGGTATGCCTGACAGTCACAAAGCCTTGCGGGCTGGGGCTGAGTGAGCGTGGGCAGGGGCAGGGCAGGTTCCCGCGCAGCGGGGCCAGAGCCTGCACTGTGTTCCAGCGGCAGGGGGAGCCACCGAGGAGGGCTTTCGGCAGCGCAGTGAGGGACTCAAGTCTATGAAGATTACTCTGGCTGCTGGTAGGAAAAGGACTGTACACTCCAAGGGGAGATGCAGAGAGACCTATGTTCAACTGTTTACTAAAAAAAATTTTTTTTAAACAAATAAATAAATTGTGTGTGTGTGTGTGTGTGTATTTAATTTTCACTAAATGAGAGGTTTGGTAATGAAATTCTCCTGACCCTAAGGTTCCCCCTCTCCAGTGCCTAGCTTCACTCTTTGCAAACTGCAGATGCTCAGCATATTACTCCTCTCCCCTCTCCTGAAGTCCTTGGTCAAGAACATGATTTCCAAAGCTTAAAATGTATTTTTCAAAAACATTGGGCTCCTTTTTAAATAGAAGCTCAGTATGTCAAACTACAGATATTGGCGGAGAAGTGACCACTGTGAGGCGCCCCCATGGGAGCACTGGTCTAAACGTCAGATACATGAGCACGCATAACTATACCACCACAGGGTCTACCAGATTTCTCAGAGAGGAAATCAAGAAGTTCATTCAGATTAACCTGTCAAACACAATTCCCTTGGAGTAAAAATACATAATACAGAAACCACTGTTATATACAGTAGAACTTTAAATATATTAGAGTCCTGCTATAAAATTATAAAATGGACTTGAGTAGACTACTGGTCAAGTCACAGATCACAAAGCAGAGAAATTACTAAAAACTGGACATGAAATGATTCAGCCTATAATCAAATATTAATCTCATATCCTAATACCTGTGCTATAATAGGCTTTCTCTGAAGTTACCTAATAAGCCAAATCTCCTGCCAAGGCTTTCACTAGATTTCAAATATCACAAAAGTAGTAACGACCTTTAAACAATATAGTTTTCTGCATTGTTATGGTCTGAAGACAAAATATATGTGCAAATATGTTTTTTAAGTGTGTGTGCAATTTGTAAACAGCAAAAATTAAATCTCCATAAAGAAGCTTGATCTGTTGGAATTATTGCTATCAGTCCCCACTTTCCTTCTAATTCTATTTATGTAATCAGATTAGCCATGTTATCACAACAGGAAAAGGCATGGCTCAAATCAGTCATAACAACTTAAGGTCTAATCCAGTGGAAAAAATTCACAGCCTTGGAATTAGGAACCTTACCCTTCCACTTTCCAAGCTCTCAAAACTATCTCCACCCAAGGCCATTTTCTTGCCTTGGGCATTGGGTAACTAATGAAGAAAAGACAAAAGGGGGTTAAGAAGAAAGAGAGAAAGGGTAGGAAGGGTCTCTGGCAGAGAGGCATGTCCCTTCAAAAGTGGTCCTGAGTTATGTACATGAGAAGGCAGGTCATAAAGTAAGTGATCTTTTATTATAACATTTAATGGACTGGTGAAACTATAAAAAAAGGGGACCACATTCAAAATGCCACCATCACACTCAACATTTTCCCCCCAGCTGCCTCCAGGCAGTGCCTGTGTCTCTATAAAGACCAGAAGCAAGACAGAGCCTGGCACTGCTGGAGAGATCCCAGCAGGCTGATGGGCACAGCGAGTGCTGGGGAGCAAAGCAAAGGAGGCCAGAAAAGTTTCTATTAATGGAAGTAGCATTTTCCAATTCAATCTAACTCAAAACATCAATTAGCTTCAGTTTTTAACATTCAGTCCTCTAGCACTCTCCTGCATTAGCTGCCAAACCTAATGATTTTACCTCTATAAAGCTTTAGAATACACTGCCACCCTTTCTGGTCCCACTGAAGAAAGGACAAAAGCTGTAGAATACACAAACTTGACACTGGTTTACTCTTCTACTTAAATTTCTGATTCTTAATTATGACTTCTATATACCAAAACTGAGATAAATAAAGAGTTGCTCTAAATAGCCTCTTTTACACTGCTCATGAAATTTAATGATAGATGGCAAGAAAACATGAGAAAAATAGCCAGTCGCTCCAAAAAGAATTAAAAAGGAAAGTTCCAGAAAAAAAAAATAGTCCTTATCGAACTTTCAGTGTCTCAATATTCTTACTTTTTAAATGTGTGTATTAGGAAATATTAAACATCTACTGGTTGTTTAAACATACATGAGCTAAGTATTAATGTTAACACTCATGCTTATACAAATACTTACAAATCTAGAAGAGTTGTCATTCCTTACAGTCTTGGCATTTCCAAAAGCTAGTAAGCAGGAACAAATGCATTATTAAAGTTAACAGGAAAATAATTTGAAGCAGAAATTTAAAGCAAATGTAATATTTGACATCTATAAACCCTAGAAAGCACAACTTGTAGCCATGACATTTCTGTCTAAAATTTCCATAGAAACATTCTTAACAGAAGTCTTAATAAGTTGCTAAGCTTGCATGCTTCATTAAAAGTCATAGAAAAACAGAGTCATTCTTATGACTTAAGGGATTTTTTTCAGGATTACTATAAACTTAATCTTGTCTAATACAATACTTTTTAAACATTTTGATAGTAGTCAATTGAGTGGCTAGCAAGCAAGGCCTCTATGCTCTTCCACCATTATCATCAGTAAATAAGGTTATTTCAGAGAAAATTACTTAATGTTATCAAAGGTTTTGTGGAACTTGATGAGGTTTCCGGAAGGAAAAAGGCACAAGAAACTTTAAATTGTTTAATTTTAAAATAAAACTATTTAAATGTGACTAAATATATAATAATACTATAATAGAAAAGAGTAGATTTGGAAACTAATACCATTTCCAATAGGCTAAAATGTTACATAGTTTCCATTTAGTTTATGTCCATCAGACCTAAGTGAAACTTTCTATAAAATAAAAAAATAAATAAATCGGCCCATAATGTACAATTTAAGTTTATTACAATCTTGGCTGCTTCTAGGAGCCAGAATCTCCTACAGGACTCCCTTTTAAGTGAAGGTATGAAAGAATCATGGGTTGATGCTGCCCAGGTACAGAGAGCTCCTGTTCAACAAAGACAGTTCACAGTATCATGAAGTAAAAGGATTGTTTCATGAAGCTGTGTACAAGACAGGGGCAAATCAATCTAGATCATGGTAGGAAAGGATTAAGTCAAATTAGTCAGATCATCAGAGGGGATCCCTGCTTGATGCTTTGGAAGCCCAGCAGTGCACCTCAAACTTTAAGGTACAAACCAATCCCCTGAGGATCTTAGGCAGACTTTGGTTTGGTGTCTCTGGGGATGGGCATGAACTTCTGTTTCTAGCCTACCAATACCCCGCCCCCAAAACAAAGGCTGTACTGGGACCCACAGGCCACACTGCAACTAGCACTGAAGGGTACACAGTGATGTGGTGAACAGAAATGAATCTTTAGGTAACATAATGTTTAGCTCACTGAATGCCTGGAAGTCCCCGTAACTTCACTAAATTAAACAAAGAGCAGACAAGAGCTCAAATGATTACTACGGGCTGAAAGCAAGTCCAAGTTTTGAAAGCAATCACCTGGTCAAAGCATGGAAGTATCTGTTAAAGCTGAAATTCACTTTGGACATTCACCAAAGCTGATGCCTTATATTTCATACTAGCTGGCTTTTTTATGGTTTTGATTAAAAAAAAATAGTTGGCCCCTGATCAGTTAAGATAAATTTACAAAGTCAACCCAGGGAAAGTTCTGTGCATCAGAGATTCTGCTTGGAATGGGTATGGTTTAGCAGGCCCCTGACACCAAATTTTCCATTCAACAAGGTACACTGAGATGCTACATTAAGTGAGGAATCTGCACCTGGGAAGTACTCAGAAAAGAACACTTGTTGAAGGGGCTCACATCATCATCCCACGTCCACCACAAGCCGAAAGGCTTTCATAAAAGCATCCTTGACAGTGGTGAGTACCTACCTAGCCATTATGAAGACCATGACAATATTTTTTTGTGTTTTCATAGGCCAGTCCTTCCTGGTGGGTTTGTACATGTAGGGGTGCCAAGTTAACTAACGTGCACAGCCCCAAAGTCCAGCTCAAGATGTTGATACATAAAGGACAGTTTATTGTGGCTTGAAGGTCAAGGGCAAATGAAGGAATTGCTTCAAAAAAACTTTATTCAGGGTGCCATTTGCAAGCCATAAACCATCTTTTCATCAAGCAAATCTGAGTTGCACATTACTAAACACAGCTCTAAACACTAAAGTCTTTTATTGTGAGCCAAAGAATCAAAAACAAGTGTTCCATTATAGAACACTTGAGACACATTCCTCAATTGTTTTTTTAAGTTCATTGTTCTACATGTTCATTTACAGTAGCAGCTCCAGTTAAAAAGTAAAGCATTCCCACAAAAGAGAATACATGCCCACAAGTAGACATTTCTTCCATATCCTGTACTGGGGCCTAGTTTCAAATACCACTGAATAAAGGCCCGGATTCTAAGCACAGATGCAAGCTATAGCATTCCACAGTGCTTCTCCTTTAGATCATAGCATTCTTAAAATAAACATATACAGTAATACAACACATTGTATAGCACCCTAACTTAAAAGCAAGAGGCAGTAAATGAAAAGTCAAAAACTGGAACAATAAAATGAAGATACAGCACTTTCTGGAATAGCTTCTTTATTTGTTAAGGCACTGAAGTGGAAGAAGGATCAATACCAATATAAGAGATGTTTCAGCCTTCGCATTTCACTGAATCAAAGTACGTTCATGACTCTTCACTATCTGGGAGATAAAGATGCATGGCATCTCCTTGCAATAAAGCGGAAGGAGGAGCAGGTCTGAATAACAGACAACAGGCAGAGTTCTGTCCCCCCACACGGGTATCCCACCCTCCCCCAGGCAACTCCACTTTAATGCATGTGAAATCTTGACCTTCCAGCTTTGAACAAAGGGATGAACAAACTACTCTTCTACACCACCCCTGGGGGCCATCTGGCACTGTCCAGAGACTTTTCCAGTGGTAACAACCAGGGGCAGGGTACTACTGGCACCTATTGGGCAGAGGCCAGCTTTGCTTTTAAGGCCCCTACAACAGCCAGGACAGACTGCACAGCAGATGTATCCAGGTCAGAATGTTAACAGTGCCAGTCAAGAAACTATTCTACCCCAGCTGGGTTAAATGACAACAAAGACCTGCCTACAATAGAAGGGGACACTAAGGATTGCCATCAATGGGGAATGCCTTTGGCTTACCATTTCCAAAGTAAAGAATGGCTTAGAACAATGGTTTATGCCAACCTCCCCAGCATTAAGGGGACTCATCTCTGGCTTTGTTTTCTGATGGTTATTATGAACTGAGTGTCTGTGTCTCCCCCAAATTCCTGTGTTGAAGCCCTAACCTGCAGTGTGCCCTAACCCAGATACCATGTGCCAGTATTTGGAGATGGGGCCTTCGGGAAGTAGAATCAGATGAGGTCGTGAGCCAGCCAGGGTCCCATCCCAACCAGCTTGCACAGGAAGAGGCCATGTGAGCCCACAGCGGGATGGCAGCCACCTGCAAGCCAAGGGGCCTTGGGGAAACGTAGCCTGCTGGCACCTTGATCTTGGACTTCTGAGCTTCCAGAAGTGTGAGAAAATACATTTCTGTTGTTTAAGCCACCCGGTCTATGGTATATTGTATGGCAGTTCAAACTAATACATAGGGCCAACCATAGAATTTGAGCTCTATGCTCAGGTTTCGGCCTTCTGCAGCCCTGGCAAGCTGGCCCTTGAATGGTTCTCTGACACAGCCTTCTGGCAACAGAAATAAGCAGCCGCAGGTATTATCCTGAATGATAAAATATTTTTTCATTTCCACCAAGTTTTTCCTAGTCAAGTCAAATGCAAATATCAGTTGACTGTTTTTAAGCAAAACTGAAGGAATTCAAACAAAAATAGATAGGGAAAAAAATGATTTTAAGGGGGCAAGCTTCTTTTACATGAGTAACATATTCCCTCCTTGAAGCACCTGAAGCCAAGAGTTCTTCAGGATGCAGCTCATTTGCTCAGCAGGTCTGGGCCTCAACCTCTTCCTGCCTCTTCCCTCCCAGCCCACCAGGCACCTGAAGTGCCCTGGAAACTGGATCTACTGTCCGAGTCACACTGACTGTCCGAGTACACAGAAAAGCTTACCTTCCAGGACTGGGTTGGACTGTAAAAGCTGCTCTTTCACTTGATTAACTTCGGCTCCTTTTCCACAAACAGCTGCTACGTAAGACATAACAAGCTTGCTGGCCTCTGTGGATGAAAACAACCTATATTAATATATTATGCAGAAATTTATGACAAAATTTTTGGAGGGAGGAAACTGTGTGGGGAAGACCCACTAATTGTTTTTTCAAATGCCATATGTCTATGAGTAAATAATGTTTTGGAAATCTTTTTAAATATTTATGCTTTCTATTAAATGACATGGCATCAATTCAAACATAACAGGAATTGTGCTTAAAGGTTTTCACTGGGCTGCTGAAAAATGTGCTGAGTAACAAAGCCAATGGAATCTCAGGAGAACTATCTTCTTAAAGCTATCATTTGTATACTATTACAATATTATACACAGATGATTCAAATCAAAAATAACTTGGTAATCTAACTATCTTTACCAAACATATTTTTAAAGTTTAAAAGAACTGTTCTCCTCAAACACATTTCCTAAATCAAATGGGTTTGCTCACAACTAGACTAAATTAATTACTCTTCAACTTGATTAAAAATTGAAGCAGCTCATCTAAGGATTTGATAAGAGATACAGACCTTTCAGGGAAGAATTGTTTCCACAGGCTTCACTAGTGACTCTCAAAAGTTAAGCTGTTATAAGAAGCAGGACACCCACGACATAGGTGTCCTTAGGTCAAAGGTGGACAGAACTTGTTTTTGCTTGTCATATCCTCGCATGGCTCAGTCCCACATCCCCTCTCAGCATCTACCTCCTAGAACAGATCCTTTTTATACTGAGTTCCAAGGAATGTTAATAGATATTCAGGGAAAATGAGGTCCCATGTCAAATGAATTTGGGGCCACAATGAGTTAGATGACATGAAACAGATCTCCTTTTTAAAGGGTTCCCAGGGGATCGTGTGCACTGTGCAACTCCAGAAAAAGATCTAGAATGCTGCATTTCCCAGACTTATTTGCCATGGGATCTGTTTCTTGTTGAGCTGTCCTAGTTAAGTTTCATAATCAGAATCTGATTCAACTATTAAATGTTGGCTGAATGAAACATATGCCCTCATCTGGGCAGTCAGGGAAGGAAACCAGTCTCCCCAAATCTCGCTTTCTCTCAAGTCTTGGCTCTGGTGCCACTGTCCAAGGGCAGGAGGGCCTCACACTGGTGTAAGGGATAGTACCTCTGCTTACGGGTTTTAGGCAACAAGTCCAAAACTGACATTTCTCATGTGGAGACCTACAAGTGACTTTCAGGCCCATTTCCCACCATTAAAGAAATAATAAACGAATAATTGGCATGCCACCTTCAGCACATTGCCCAACACTTGCTTTCTGGCCTTTGAGCAACTCAAAGCATTGACGAACAGGAACCACTGAGCACCAA